>NC_141165.1:109062500-110312500 GCF_055505025.1 Bos grunniens
GTTTGGGTAAGCTCCGGGTGTTGGTGATGGACAAGGAGGCCTGGCATGCTGTAATCCATGGGGTTGCAAAGAGTCAAACATGACAGAGACTGAACTGAACTGTTAATTCCCTGGTCCTTTATACACCTATGTATCATTTCATTCTCACAATAATACTGCAAGAAAAGTATTATCACACCAGTTTACAGTTTAGAAAATTAAATAGCAAACTTATTGTTAACTGCACCTAGGTAGGAGACAAACCATTTTTGCTTGACTCCATAGAATCCATCCATCTTTTGTTTTCTACTCACTATAAGCATACAGAGACATGCACACTTACACAGAGTTGTAGTTTAATTCCATGCAAAAAATTCCCCATAGAAATGACAAGGGCAGTATATTCAGGCTCAGGTGTTAGCTTTCCACAGTTCAGTAGCAAATGGGAACATATTCCAGAAGCTCACCAAAAGAATAATTTGACTTCGTCTTCCTGATCTGTGCTAAAAGTGAACTCCAAATTCAGTTCTTGCATGAATAAAAAGAAAATCCTCAAGGCATAATCATCTGTGAAGCAATCATTATATCAAGTGATATGAATGCTTTCCTGGTATGGATAGCATGGCCATAATTCATAATATGAGACCAAAGAGGTGAAAACTGTCCAAGAAATACACTTCTCTCTCCTGTAAACACTTTATTTTTTATTGAATAACTTGTTCTTATGGAAAATAATTTCAAAACTTTTATTATTGATTACTAAATAAGTTGTTCCTTAGAGAATTACCTTAAAAACTTAGCTGGTATGTTAAATTTCAACTTACAATGTGAGTAAAATTTTAAAAGTGAAGAATTTTTTATCCTTAAACATTAGGGCCATGAGGATTTTCAGAATGCAAACTTTCTTTTAGGTATAAAAAATTATGCAGAAAACTACAGTTGCTGCCAAATAGCCAACACATAAAATGCAAACTGTTGACACAAGATGGTAAACTATCTTTTTGTTGTTTTTATTAAAAAGCAACATGATATTTATAATATAAATGTAAGTATGCTGAGACTGTAGTAAGGCTTTCCAAAGAGAATAATGTTATTGCAGCTGGATTAAATCTTAGTTGGACTGAAACAAATCATTTTTTCTTGCCTCTGATACAAGTTGGTGTGCCAGTTTTATTAACAGATCTGTGATTTCATAGTATTTCATTTGAATGAAGTGATCTGAAATCACTAGATCTTAATATACAAAGACAAATATGATTTTATGGAACTACTTTATTAAGGAGGCTTCTTTGTTTTTGTTTCAAAAGAAAGCCTATAAATAATATAAACTCAAAAGAAAGCCTGTGAATAATATGAGGCTTATATAATTTGAAAATGTTATAATTATGCTGCTATTTATATTTAAACTTTTATTTATATTTTATGTTATAGTACTTCTAATGAGAATTAGCCTTTTTCCCTTGGAAAAAAATTATAGATTGTGAAATGAATATATGCATGGAGGAAATTGGACATACATATGCCATTTACATTCTCTATAATAATAGTTATGGTTCCTAAGGAGGAAATATCATGCGTACTTAGATGAAATAATTTAAAACTCTTAGTTGGGAAAATTTCAAATTCAAATACCATATAAATTAGCTAAAAACAATGCTATGACAATTAGATTTCAAAATACTGACATACAATTGTTATTTTTTTCTATAAGAACAAAGAAATAATTACTGCTAAATTTTAGTCACCCTCTTATAATAAAAATAGTTAAAAGTAGCCTCATGAGTATTTCACATGTATTCATGCATTTCTTATTATCAACTCTGGATTCCCACTTTACTCCAATTCAAAATCTATGATAGTATTAGAGAAAAAAGTAAGTTTGCATTTTCAATGGAGGAATAAAATGAGATTTCTTCCTCTGCAATTGTAGTTTTCACAGTTTAACAAAAGACACAGTGCCCTTTTTGAATATAATTTGAATTGTAGAATGCTAATTTGTAAGACTTAAGAGACATAAGAGATGAGGGTTTGATCCCTGGGTTGGAAAGACCCACTGGAGGAGGAAGCGGCAACCCACTCTTGTGTTCTTGCCTGGAAAATCCCATTGACAGAAGTGCCTGGTGGAATAAAATCCATGGTCGCAGAGTTGGACTTGAGTGAGTAACTTAGCACATTCAGTATATAAGAAGAAACAAAAGTTATGTCCTGCTTGATTCCTCCTTTGCACATACTTATTTCTGAGAAACCTGAGGTTCTACAAAGCAATTTGAAAACCACGGTTCCAAAAAGTGTTTTTCTTTTTTTTTTTTTGCTTTTGCTTTTGGTAGTAAAAATTAATTGAGTTATTTTCTACTTATTCTGCAAACTAAAATGCTTAAAAAAAAGGGGGGTGTTGTCATAATTAATTAGGGGAGATTTATCTTTGGTTTTTCTAAAAGCATTATGCCATTTTCTAAAATATTTCTATCTTGCTCATATCTGTCTTCCTTTGATATTTTTTTCTCTTTTCTTTTCAAATACTTATAAAAATAAATTTAAAAGAAATACCTTTGTATCATGATATTTGTCTTAAGTCTAGTGATACTTTAAGGCAGCTTTTTTTTTTTTTTTTTTTGAATCATGTTACTCATGGGAAATTGAGAGATTCTAACATGAGATTGCTTTGACCAATCTTTCCTATCTCTACTGATGGCAATTGTATCCTTCCGTTATTCAGGTAGAAAATGGGGTGTAATTCTTAACCACTCTCTTTCTCTCTCAATCCTCTTATCTATTGCATAAGGGAGTTACTTTATCTGTGATAAATAAAATATCAACCATTTCTAATCATCTGTGTCAGTACATCCTTTTACTAACCTACTATCATCTCTAGTATCAGTTGTTAAAATTCTTCTCTATGGTCTATTATCAAAAAACAATCATCGTCAAAGATTTATGACTCCTCATTGATCTATAATGGTTTCCCATCTTCTTTAGAATAAAAGATAAAGTCCTTATGATTCCCATTTTAATCAAGGTTCTCTGTAGAAACAGAACCAATAGACTCTCTCTCTCTCTTTCTCTCTCTTTCTCTCTCTTTCTCTCTCTCTCTCTCTGTATATATGCAGTTTACATCTATCAGATCAGATCAGATTAGTCACTCAGTCGTGTCCAACTCTTTGTGACCCCATGAATCGCAGCACACCAGGCCTCCCTGTCCATCACCAATTCCTGGAGTTCACTCAGACTCATGTCCATCGAGTCAGTGATGCCATCCAGCCATCTCATCCTCTGTCATCCCCTTCTCCTCCTGCCCCCAATCCCTCCCACGATCAGAGTCTTTTCCAATGAGTCAACTCTTCACATGAGGCGGCCAAAGTACTGGCGTTTCAGCTTTAGTATCATTCCTTCCAAAGAAATCCCAGGGCTGATCTCCTTCAGAATGGACTGGTTGGATCTCCTTGCAGTCCAAGGGACTCCCAAGGGTCTTCTCCAACACCACAGTTCAAAAGCATCAATTCTTCAGTGCTCAGCCTTCTTCACAGTCCAACTGTCACAGCCATACATGACCACAGGAAAAACCATAGCCTTGACTAGACAAACCTTTGTTGACAAAGTAATGTCTCTGCTTTTGAATATGCTATCTAGGTTGGTCATAACTTTCCTTCCAAGGAGTAAGCGTCTTTTAATTTCATGGCTGTAGTCACCATCTGCAGTGATTTTGGAGCCCAGAAAAATTAAGTCTGACACTGTTTCCACTGTTTCCCCATCTATTTCCCATGAAGTGATGGGACTGGATGCCATGATCTTGGTTTTCTGAATGCTGAGCTTTAAGCCAACTTTTTCACTCTCCACTTTCACTTTCATCAAGAGGCTTTTGAGTTCCTCTTCACTTTCTGCCATAAGGGTGGTGTCATCTGCATATCTGAGGTTGTTGATATCTCTCCCAGCAATCTTGACTCCAGCTTGTGTTTCTTCCAGTCCAGCGTTTCTCATGATGTACTCTGCATATAAGTTAAATAAACAGGGTGACAATATACAGCCTTGATGAACTCCTTTTCCTATTTGGAACCAGTCTGTTGTTCCATGTCTAGTTCTAACTGTTGCTTCCTGACCTGCATTTCATGCAAAGATGAGCTCGATAAAAGACAGAAATGGTATGGACCTAACAGAAGCAGAAGATATTAAGAAGAGGTGGCAAGAATACACAGAAGAACTGTACAAAAAAGATCTTCATGACCCAGATAATCACGATGGTGTGATCACTCACCTAGAGCCAGACATCCTGGAATGTGAAGTCAAATGGACCTTAGAAAGCATCACTATGAACAAAGCTAGTGGAGGTGATGAAATTCCAGTTGAGCTTTTTCAAATCCTGAAAGATGATGCTGTGAAAGTGCTGCACTCAATATGCCAGCAAATTTGGAAAACTCAGCAGTGGCCACAGGACTGGAAAAGGTCAGTTTTCATTCCAATCCCAAAGAAAGGCAATGCCAAAGAATGCTCAAACTACCGCACAATTGCACTCATCTCACACACTAGTAAAGTAATGCTCAAAATTCTCCAACCCAGGCTTCAGCAATATGTGAACCGTGAACTTCCTGATGTTCAAGCTCGTTTTAGAAAAGGCAGAGGAACCAGAGATCAAATTGCCAACATCTGCTGGATCATGGAAAAAGCAAGAGAGTTCCATAAAAGCATCTATTTCTGCTTTATTGACTATGCCAAAGCCTTTGACTGTGTGGATCACAATAAACTGTGGAAAATTCTGAAAGAGATGGGAATACCAGAACACCTGATCTGCCTCTTGAGAAATTTGTTTACATCTATAGCTTAATTAATTAGCCCTTGTGATTATGGAGTCTAGGAAGTTCCATAATCTGCCGTCTGAAACTGAAGACCCAAGAAAGATAGTAGTACAGTTCTAGTCCACATTTGAAGGTATGAGAACCAGTCAGTTTAGTCGCTCAGTTGTGCCTGAAAACCAGAGAGTCAATGATATAATCAGAAAATGGATGTCCTCACTCAAAAAATCGAGAGAATGTGTTATTCCTTCTTGTGCCTTTTTGTCCATTCAGACTATCAAAAGATTATATGGTTCCCACCCACACTGGGGAAGGCAATCTGCTTATTCACTTTACTGATACAAATGCAAATCTCATCTGGAAATATCTTCACAGTAATACTCAGAAATAATGTGAACCAGATATCTGGGCAAAACATGACCTAGTCAACCTGATGCATAAAATTAATCATTACAATGCTTTTGCCAAAGCCTTTGACTGTGTGGATCACAATAAACTGTGGAAAATTCTGAAGGAGATGGGAATACCAGACCACCTGACCTGCCTCTTGAGAAACCTGTATGCAGGTCAGCAAGCAACAGTTAGAACTAGACATGGAATAGCAGACTGGTTCCAAATAGGAAAAGGAGTACATCAAGGCTGTATATTGTCACCCTGATTACTTATATGCAGAGTACATCATGAGAAACACTGGGCTGGAGGAAGCACAAGCTGGTATCAAGATTTCTTGGAGAAATATCAATAACCTCAGATATGTGGATGACACCACCCTTATGGCAGAAAGTGAAGAAGAACTAAAGAGCCTCTTGATGAAAGTGAATGGGGAGAATGAAGAAGTTGGCTTAAAGCTCAACATTCAGAAAACTAAGATCATGGCATCCAGTCCCATCACTTCATGGGAAATAGATGGGGAAACAGTGGAAAATGTGTCTGACATTATTTTGGGGGGCTCCAAAATCACTGCAGATGGTGATTGTAGCCATGAAATTAAAAGACACTTACTCAGTGGAAGGAAAGTTATGACCAACCTAGACAGTATATTAAGAAGCTGAGACATTACTTTGTCAACAAAGGTCTGTCTAGTCAAGGCTATGGTTTTTCCAGTAATCATGTATGGATGTGAGAGTTGGACTATAAAAAAAGCTGAGCGCCGAAGAATTGATGCTTTTAAACTGTGGTGTTGGAGAAGACTCTTGAGAGTCCCTTGGACTGCAAGGAGATCCAACCAGTCCATCCTAAAGGAGATCAGTCCTGAATATTCATTCGAAGGACTGATGTTGAAGCTGAAACTTCAATACTTTGGCCATCTGATGCGAAGAGCTAACACATTTGAAAAGACTCTGATACTAGGAAAGATTGAGGACAGGAAGAGAAGGGGATGACAGAAGATGAGATGGTTGGATGGCAACACCAATTCAATGGACATGGGTTTGGGTAGACTCCAGAAGTTGGTGATGGATAGGGAGGCCTGGTGTGCTGTGGTTCATGGGGTCACTGAGTCAGACAGACTGAACAACTCAACTGAATTGACAATGCCTTAGCAGGTTCTTATGAGTAGGCTGCCATTACCTGAACATCTCATCTCTTGATATCTGCTCCTTCAAGTCTGTTTGTTATACCTTAAACACAGAAGACATGCTCTGACTTTAGAATTTTATAATGGCTCTTTTCTTTTATAGGACATTTCTGTCTCAGGTATTTGAACTGCTAATTCCTTTGCCTGTATCAAGTCTGCTCAAAGCTAAATTACTACTGAGACTGCTTTGACCACACAGTTTAAAATTACAACTTTCTCCTCTACCTTGGACCACCTTGTACTCCCAGTTTCCCTTTCCCTTCTCTATTTTGTTGTTGTTGTTGTTATCATAACTTGGATCAACAGCTAACACACACTATGATTTCCTTATTTTGTACCTAGTTTATGTCTTCTTTCACTAAGAAATATAATTAAAGGAGAAGAATATGTATCTATTTGCTGATGGTTCTAAGAACAACAACAACAACAAAACCCAGAACAATTGGAACATTGTAGGTTTTTAAATAAATGTGAAGTGAAGCGAAAATTGCTCAGTCCTGTCCAACTCTTTGCAGCCCCATGGACTATGAAGGAAGGAAGATGAAGTCTCTCAGTCATGTCCGACTCTATTGTGACCCCGTGGACTGTAGCCTATCAGGCTCCTCAGTCCATGGAATTTTCCAGGCAAAAGTACTGGAGTGGATTGCCATTTCCTTCTCCAGGGGATCTTCCCAACCCAGGGATTGAACCCAGATCTCCCACATTGCAGGCAAACGCTTTACCATCTGAGCTACCAGGGAAGCCCCATGGACTATACACCACCCTAAACCCTAAACCTAACCCTAACCCTAATTCTCCAAGCCAGAATACTGGAGTGGGTAACCTTTCCCTTCTCCAGGGGATCTTCCCAACCCAGGGATCAAACCCAGGTCTCCTGCATTGCAAACAGATTCTTTACCAGCTGAACCACCCGGGAAGCACTTTTAATGAATAGTTATTGACAATAAATAGAAATGACCTTTCTATTTGAAGGTAGAAAGATTCACTCTCAATTATTCCTGGAAACATCTTCCATGTCTTTCTACATTTTGATCAATCATGTTTTAACCAAGGGCAATGTAATATACTACAGCAGTTAATTGTTAATTACTGCTATAGACTATCATTTACTTCAGCATTATAAAAAGGCTGAGAACATGGCCCAGTGGACTTTTGCATCCTATAACAATTTCTTCTGGACAATGGAATCTACACATGATCTACTGCTGGCTGAGTAATATATGGTTAAGCAGTGGGAATAATGAGCAAAGTATAAAGAGTGATTTTTTCCCCATTATGTAGCAAAAGCTCTTTTAGTAACCTTAAACCTGTTTAAGGAATGTTTAAGTTAACCTCACTTAACCTTTGGTAAGCCTTTACTAAAGGTTTTAGTTTACCTTTAGTACCCTAAATAACCTAAGATTGTTATTTAGTGAGAATATTAATATTTTTTAAAAAATTGAATAGGTTTAATATCCTAATGTGAATATCAACTCTGAATTGTTGTGAGTTGAACTCATTCTAGCAATCCCCTAGTATTATGACTGCTATTCAAATAACAGTGTTTTCCAGTGACTTTTATACCATTCAATCTTTATTGTTCATATAATTTCTAAAGTTAGTTATAGGTATTACTGAGCTAATTGCATAGTGATAAAATCATGTAAGAAAAATTAAATGATCTATCTGAGGACAAATGCTATGCTTCAAAAATAAGATAAAATAATTAAGATAAGATCAGGAATAAGATAAAATATATTTTTTAATGTTTACATCTATGTGACTGTAAGTTCTTCTCTTTCTCTCAAAAATTAATATTGTATATATCTTTTATCTTTCCTGGTGGCTCAGAAGTTAAAGCGTCTGCCTCCAATGCAGGAGACCTGGGTTTGATCCCTGGGTCGGGAGATCCCCTGGAGAAGGAAATGGCAACCCACTCCAGTATTCTTGCCTGGAGAATCCCCTGGACTGAGAAGCCTGGTAGGCTACAGTCCACGGGGTCACCATTAGAATATTTACACTGCTATTTTTTTCTTTTTAAAAATACTTTAACATATAAATAGTAAACTGAAGTTAAAAAAATGAGAAAAAATAAGAACTTGAAAGATGAGAAGTAGGTTTTGTTTTTTAAGTGTTTTGGCATTTTTCACATGGCAACATTATTGCCCAACTGTGAGGTTGTTTGTCATCACGCTTGAAAAGGTTACTGCATGACCACTCAAATGAAGTGTGAAGCACTTAAACCTCTGCTTGCATTTAGAACTAGAAAGCTGTTCATTATTATCATATTTCATATTCTCCCTCTCCACTTGGCTTCAAACACAATAATCTTGATGGATCCAACATCAATTGTATTCTATGAATATTTCTGGAAAGCAAATGTAGCAATATCTGGCAATTGCTGCTTAAGGGTGACTTCAGTTCATATGTCTTCCTAATACTTTTTCTTATTTTGTGACATAGATATTATATTTATACCAGATTTCAATGTAAAACATTGCTGTAAGGGTACTGAATGCAAAATCTCAACATAGCCGTCTCATTTTGAGTTTTGCTGTGCAATGTGTGAGGCAACTCATGAATCATAGTTTCCTATTTCCTGTTAGCTACAGGAATCACTCAATATAAGGGCCTGCAGATGCTGATATTTGCTTTACACACCGGTATGATTGTTTTGTTTCATTTTCCTTCAGATTTTGATTGACTGTAAATATTTCTGATTCATCACCCTCACACAAAAGCCCACCATTATTTTTAGTTAATTTAACTGTGTCAGTGTTTGACAGCTGCCCTCTTTCAGTGCTATTCATAATCCTCAGCCGTTCACTGCATGCTTCTCTTTTTACCTGGTATTTGGGATGGTCCGAAGCTATATTTAATTGATATTTATCTTGCTTTCATGTGTTTTGGTAATAGTCTCAAAGTTTCCTATCACATAAGAATATACATTTTTCAAAAATAGTTGCCAATATTTTTAATTATCAATACTGAAATTCTTTATTGGAACTCTTAAAATTATTAAATAATAATTAAGAAAGCTTTACTATCTTCATTATTTTTACATAAATAAATTTCCTCTGACAACATATACAAAATTAATGACCAAAAGGATAACCCTATAATTAACTGTAATTCTAAGCCTAATCTTAATCCTTATATTTCAATGACAGTTAAGTGTGAAATACATTGTTATCTTAACTGTTGGGAAACTTATCCTTTTTTAAATCAAATATTTAAATATGATGTTTTCTTCAATTTCAGCAATTCAGTCCCTAAATTATTAAGAATGTAAGAATTCTAATGTTGAAAGAGGGTTTCTAAAGATATTACTATAGAAATCATTAATTTAGAGGGAGACATCAGCGTTTCAGTGTTAAAAGATTTTTTCAACATCATAAATCTACTTAAGGGCCTGGGATGGAATATGAAATGCTTCATCAAGGTTTAATTTCTGTGTGTTTATTAAATCATTACCTTCAGTTCAGTTCAGTTCAGTCGCTCAGTCGTGTCCGACCCTTTGCAACCCCATGAATTGCAGCACGCCAGGCCTCCCTGTCCATCACCAACTCCTGAAGTTCACTAAGACTCACATCCATCGAGTCAGTGATGCCATCCAGCCATCTCATCCTCTGTCGTCCTCTTCTCCTCCTGCCCCCAATCCCTCCCAGCATCAGAGTCTTTTCCAGTGAGTCAACTCTTCGCATGAGGTGGCCAAAGTACTGGCATTGGACTTTGCTTCTATCACCAGACACATCCACAGCCGGGTATTGTTTTTACTTTGGCTCCATCCCTTCATTCTTTCTGGAGTTATTTCTCCACTGATCTCCAGTAGCATATTGGGCACCTACTGATGCCCCTAAAATATTTCAAAATACTGTGTCTTGTTATTAAAATCAACATCCATGTCATGATGTTGATTTATTTATTCTCTTTTAAGAAAATCTTATTATAGTATAAAATGTTTTCAATAATGTGTGTGATTCTTAAATAAAGAGTCTCGTGTTTTTTCATAAAGTAGACAAACAGATTAAACAACAAAACAACAATCTAACCAGTATCTCAGAAGTCCCCTCATGCTTCCTCCAGTCACAATCCTTTCTTAATACCCTCACCAAGAGAAATGCTCACCCTGACTTTTAACATTATTAATTAGTTTTTCCTGTTCTTACACTTCACATAAATAAAATCATGTGGTTGTGTACTTCTTTATGTTGGCCCCTTTCTGTTTGCAAGTTCTATTCATATGTTCTAATTGCTATATAGTAGTTCATTATATAAATATGTCAAAATTCCCTTGGTCATTCTGTTTGTTAGGTTCATTCAGATAAATTATATTTTGGAGATACTACAAATAGTACTACAATAAACAATTTGTGCAGGATTATATATATAGATATATATAGAGACATATAGATGTTGATAAATAGATAGGCATTTCTGTTGAGTATCTTTATGTACTGAATTATTTACCCTCTTCTTCAAAATACATGTGTTGAAGTCATCCTAACTTCTAGTACCTCAGAATGCAGCTATTTAGAGATAGGGTCTTTAGAGAGGTGATTAGTTTAGAATCAGGTTTTATGGGTGAGTCCTAATCAAGTATAACTGGTGTCTTCATAAGAAGAGGTAGTTTGGACACAGACATAGGCAGAAGGAAAGCAAAGTAAAGACGTGGAGAAGATTACCATCTCAAAGCCAGGCTTGGAATCCCAAACAGATTCTTCCTAATGGATCTCAGAAGAAAGCAGGTCTACCAAAATGTCAATCTTGAGTATCTAGCCTCTAGACACAAGAGAAAAAAATCAAAAAATAAAATAAATAAATCTTTTGTCATTTAAGCCCAGACTGTGATACTTTGTCCAGGGAGCTCTAAAAAAGGAATTGCTCAGCAAACTGTGTGTATATGTTCAATTTTAGTACCAAGATTTTCTAAAGTACAGGTTTATACTTCTAGCCATGTATAGGCATTCCAGATTCCCCACAAAGTTCTCTAACACCTTGTATGTTCTTTCATTAGTCGTTTCTGGTTGATATGAAGCGGTACCTCATGATCTGGTTTTGCATTCCCATGATTAGTAATGTTGAGCACACTGTCACATGTTTATCAGCCATTGTGATGTTGTCTTTGATAGGAAACTTCTCTCCATCACTGTGTACGTATCTACATGCCTTACATTTAAGAATTGACTCTAGCTTCTTTGCATGTTTGAGCTGTAATATTTTTCTATCCCTCCTGTTGTCGCCTGTACAGCTTATTCTTTGTTAAAATCTCCCATGTGGGAAAATCAAGAAAGTCCTATTAATAATTTTTTGGTTGTTTTATCCTTAACATCATCTTCACTGTTATATTTTCTCCTTAAACCATGGAGTTATTTTTCATACTTTTTGTATTTTTCACTGGTTCCAAGAGATTCCCAGGAGGCGCTCTGGTAAAGAATCTGCCTGCCAATGCAGGAGATGCGGTTTGGATTCCTGGGTCAGAAAGATTCCCTAGAGTAGGAAATGGCAACTTGAGGATTCTTGCCTGAAAAATTCTGTGGACAAAGGAGCTTGGCAGACTACAGTCCATGGGGTCCCAAAGAGTTGGACATGACTGACTGCAAGGAAAGAAAAACCTCACAGAGTCAGACTTCCATTCTTTATCCTGTGTGTCTGCATGCTCAGTCATTGTCATTAAGCCATTCATAATTCCTTGCATAAAATATGTTTCTCCCTAGTGCAGCAGTCACTCAGCCTTTCCTTGAATGATGGTTGCTGATCTCACTTTGAAGTTACAGAAGATTTGCAGAATATTTTAAAAATCCTGCTGTAATAGACTTTTTATGAATCTAATAATTATTATGACTTGCATAAACCAAATAGATTTAAGATTAGAAATGGCTGTGGAGTGAAACAAATGTTTTTATTCAAGAGCTATTGATTTAAATCTTTGAAAATAAGCAAATAATCATTTGAAGTTTGATATGAATATAATGAGTTAAAGTGAAAAACCAAAGATTTATCACTCATCAACTATTCAGTAATTTATAATTACTAATAGTTCTAATTTACTGAGGCAATTCTTTTTTTCATGGCATCGCAAATATTTAAGAAGGGCAGTCTTGCTCTTAAGGGTATTCACTCAAATTAGACAACACATTCTAGACATGAAAGAGGTGGATAAAGCAAGAGAGGTCTGATTTCAAAGTAGTACATATATTTTAAAAATTTTATTTATGTATTCACAACATATAATTTATCATTATTACCCGAGTATTCAAAAATATGCCAGATGATATCAAGGCATTGCTTGTCTTTTCTGAACACTGAAATTCATCCTAAGAAACTATCTAAATAGTTGATAAAATTTTGCTTCCTTTTTACATTCTGTTGTTTCCTCTAAGGAGTATTTTGTTTAGCTTTATGATATGAACTTGCTGGCTTTTATAAAATACCTAGATTATTTTTTTAACATTATTCTAACTCAGAAATGATTAGAAAGCCAGGGAATATGTATACTTCTTTTTATTGCTATTTCAAAAACAGAAACTTAAATTTGCTTATGGATGCTTTAACACAAACAAATAACATTCCATTTATTAATATATGTAGCTTCAACTTTATTGTCATCCTGACATGTCCTTTTAATTATTTCATTGTGTTAGTGACCATGAAACAAAGTAATTGTGATGAGCAAATTTAATGAAAGTAAAAAGTATATAATGTGATTTTCAAATGTCCTCTGAATATTTCTATCAATATCTAACAATTTATTTACATGTACAGGAAAAGGAGTTTTATCTGAGACCCATTTAACCAAACAATCTACCCCCTAATTCCTAACTCTTTCTAATGAATGAGGAAAACTTATTGTCCAAATCCAGGATGCTGGATAGAAATGGTAAGCATTTTGCACAGTGGTAAAGAATCCACCTGCCTATGCAGGAAACTCAAGAGAAGCAGGTTAGGTTCCTGAGTCGCTAAGATCCCCTGGAGTTAGGCAAGGCAACCCACTCCAGTACTCTTGCCGGGAAAATCCTATGGACAGAAGAAGATGACGGGCCTCAGTCCATGGGCTCACAAAGAGTCGGACATGACTGAGCAACTGACACACACACATAGCACAAGGAGTCAAATGGTATATGGTGGTTTCTTATGCTTCATCCTTCTCTGCTAAAACAGCGTGTTCAGTTCAGTTTAGTAGCTCAACCATGTCCGACTCTTTGCAACACCATGGACTGCAGCACTCCAGCCCTCCCTGTCCATCACCAACTCCCAGAGTTTACTCAAACTCATGTCCATTGAATCGGTGATGCCATCTAACCATCTCATCCTCTGTCATCCCCTTCACCTCCCACCTTCAATCATTCTCATCATCAGGGTCTTTTCAAATGAGTCAGCTCTTAGCATCAGGTGGCCAAAGTATTGGAGTTTCAGTTTCAACATTAGCCCTTCCAGTGAACATTCAGGACTGATTTCCTTTAGGATTGACTGGTTTGATCTCCTAGGTGTCCAAGGGACTCTCAAGAGTCTTCTCCAATACCACAGGTCAAAAGCATCAATTCTTCGGTGCTCAATTCTTTCTTTCTAGTCCAACTCTGATGGATGTACATGACTAAAACCATAGTTTGACTAGACGGACCTTTGTTGTCAAAATAATGTCTCTGCTTTTTAATACGCTGTCTAGGTTGGTCATAGCTTTTCTTCCAAGGAGCAAGCGTCTTTCAATATTGACCATCAAGTTATGTCCATGTGGAGAATCTTCTCTTGTGTTGTTGGAAGAGGTCGTTTGCAGGTATTACAGCAGGTAACTTGTAATATAGCATTCTGTAAAGTCCCAATCAGAACATTTGAAGTAAATTGATTTCTTTTGCAATTAAACATAATTCTGTGAGGTTAGCTCTTGTTTTTCTATCAAGCTTTTAATAGGAATTGGTTATTATCTATGAAATACTAAGTAACCAAGATCATTTATTTGCTTTATGTTAACTAATCTTTTATAACCTACAAAGTCATATATTTCTGTGAAAATAGCATTTCCCAGTTTCAGAGAGGAAGTGGTATGTTTTATATCAGACTTAAGTAATTATGAAAACTCCAGTAAATTGCATGAGAAAGTTTCTCACATTTCCACAGTAACTATTTTTATCTCATTGCCATTCCTCCCTCAATTGATTCTTATATCTTTATAAGATTTTGCTATGATGAGTTAGCAAAGGGGGAAAAAAAACTGAGAGATTTGTTTCCTATTGCTTAGTGGTGTAAAACAACACAGATTTATTATCTTACAATTCTAGAGAGCAAAGCTTCTAAATGCCTTTCCTTGAGCTAGAAATCAAGGTGTCATCATTGAATGCATCAAGGCTTCATTCTTTCTGGAGGATCTAGGCAAAAATATGTTTCTTTAACTTTTTCAGGTGCTTGAGATCTCCTGCATTCTTTGGTTTATGGTCCGTTGCTCCATCTTCAAAGCCATAAGGAATCTTTCTGACTCCAGGCCTCTTGCCTCACTCTTTCTCTTAAAAGGACCCTTGTGATTACATTAAACCTACCTGAACAAACCAAGATACTCTCCTTACCTCAAGGTCATGATTAGCAAACATAATTCTACCTATGCTTTAATTCTCTCTTGTCATGTAACATAACAGAGTCTAAGAATCTAGATATTAGCATATGGACATATTTAACCACACTAAATTACTGAGTATTTGAGCTGTTTGTTTTTATCTAGTAAAAATAGTACTGCAAGTGAACATGTGTATGTGCATTTTTTTTTCATTCTGTTTATTAGGTTAGATTTGAGTGATGGAATTACTAGTTCAAATAACTTAATATTTTAAAATATTATTATGTTTTGATAATAATATTTTAGTTATAATTTTTTTAGAATATTTAGAAACTATAAAAGAAACACCAATAAAATAAAAATTATCTAGTCTAGTAAATTATGTCAAGTTGAATATATTGGGTCTCTTAAAACACAAGAAAGGCAACAGGATCTCAGGCCCATCCCAATCTTCTGGTGCCAGTAAGAAGATTGCCTCTCAATGAAAGTGAAAGAGGAGAGTGAAAAAAATTGGCTTAAAGCTTAACATTCAGAAAACTAAGATCATGGCATCTGGTTCCCTTAAGATCATGGCATCTGGTTCCATCACTTTATGGCAAATAGATGGGGAAACAGAGGAACCAGTGACAGACTTCATTTCATATGTATCTCATCAGTCCATAGTCAGTATCCTGTGTTTTTCACATCATGAGATCCCTTTGTGCTCACCATAGGGAGTGACTGGTCTCATGGCTGCTAGATTGTAGGTATTCTTCCCCTTCCTGAGTGCCCTTAGGAAATACTGGCTCATATTGAAGGGCTTCAATTGCTGATGACATGACATACTTGTTTACTGACATGGGAGGAAATATTTCATTTCTCAGACTAATAATTTTGGTATGATGATAAATGTGAAAATTAGAGAATTGTTAACAAATTGTTGGAAGAGATATGTGAATGAATCTTGAGAAAATAACATTTATAAGGAATCTAGGGAAATGGTTCTGATGAACCTATTTCTAGGGCAAGAATAGAGACACAGTCATAGAAAATGGACTTGTGGACACAGTGGAGGAAGGAGATCAGATCAGATCAGTTGCTCAGTCATGTCCGACTCTTTGCGACCCCATGAATCGCAGCACGCCAGGCCTCCCTGTCCATCACCAACTCCTGGAGTTCACTGAGACTCATGTCCATCGAGTCAGTGATGCCATCCAGCCATCTCATCCTCTGTCGTCCCCTTCTCCTCCTGCCCCCACCCTCCCAGCATCAGAGTCTTTTCCAATGAGTCAACTCTTCGCATGAGGTGGCCAAAGTACTGCAGTTTCAGCTTTAGCATCATTCCTTCCAAAGAAATCCCAGGGCTGATCTCCTTCAGAATGGACTGGTTGGATCTCCTTGCAGTCCAAAGGACTCTCAAGAGTCTTCTCCAACACCACAGTTCAAAAGCATCAATTCTTTGGCGCTCAGCCTTCTTCACAGTCCAACTCTCACATCCATACATGACCACAGGAAAAACCATAGCCTTGACTAGATGAACCTTTGTTGGCAAAGCAATGTCTCTGCTTTTGAAAATGCTATCTAGGTTGGTCATAACTTTCCTTCCAAGGAGTAAGCGTCTTTTAATTTCATGGCTGCAGTCGCCATCTGTAGTGATTTTGGAGCCCAGAAAAATAAAGTCTGACATGTGGGACAAATTGAGAGAGTAGCATTGAATTATATACATTACCATGTGTAAAATAGATAGCTTGTGGGAAGTTGCTGTATAACACAGAGAGCTCAGCCTGGTGATCTGTGATGACCTAGAAGAGTGAGATGGGGAGGGTGAAAGTACGGCTCAAGGCGGGTGGGTATATATGTATATTTAAAGCTGATTCACATTGTTGCTTGGCAGAAACATAACATTGGAAAGCAACTATCTGCTAATCAAAAAAAAATTAAAATGATAGTGAGAATGCTTATGACTGAAGCAAATTTATAAATTATTATATTTTATGCAGAAGATGCCATCATTAATTACATAGTCAAGCAACCATATTTTTTTGTGACATGTCAGTACTTTCTCAATGAGTTCATCTATAAACTGGTCATGGTGGCAGAATTGGAGCTTACTTATGAGCTTAACAACATAGACTATATCCTACCCAGTCTGATTGGTATAAGGCATAACTAAATACACAACCTATATACACTGGAGGTTAATATTGAACTCTGAAATAACTCTATCCTACAGTGAGGCAACTAGTCTGGTAACTTATATCTGGTCGATCTATTGGATCCTTTAAAACATTGAAAAGGCAGCAGAATCTCAGGCCCATCCTGACCTAATGATCCAGCATCTTCATTCTAATAAACTCCCTATTTCATAAGTACCTTCACTTGGAGAACCAGTGATCCAGGGGATGAGTAATTTTTACTTCTAAGAAAATACTTATGAGGAAAAAAAAAATTAGAATTATGTAGAAGCTCTAAGGCCCCAATCTGAGGGATTTATATGATGATGATATGATAAAGATGACAATGACAATGATGATAATAATGATGATAGTAATAATGAGATGTTTTCAAAATTTATTGCAAATGCAAATCATCTGTGGAGTTTTTAGACTTCAGAAGGCAGGGAAAGGAACTGAAGTGAAGCTGGTGTCTTACTGAATGTATGTTCACTCAATATAATTCTCTTTATTTCTTTTATCAATGTAATTTAGACTTATGGGCCTTGCACATGTTTTGTAAGTATATAAGTGTTTCTTTTCTTTGGAGCACTTATAAACAACATTGGTTTTTCACTTTAGTTTCTGCATGTTCACTATTAGCATGTTGTTTCTTCGTCACTAAGATGTGTCTGACTCTTTATGACCCTATGGACTGTAGCCTGCCAGACTCCTCTGTCCATGGGATTTCCTAAGCAAGAATACTGGAGTGGGTTGCCATTTCCTTTTCCAGGGGATCTTCTTGACCTAGGGATTGAATCCAATTTTCTTCATTGGGAGGCGGGTTCTTTACCACTGAGCCATCAGAGAAGACCTAATTATCAATGTATAAAAATGTTGATTTTGCTGTGTTCCTTTTATAATCTGCAATTTAGCTGAACTCACTCGTTGCTTCTAGGAAATTTTAAAAAATCTTTAGTTAAATTTTCTATGTAGACAATCATATCATTTGCAAATAGAGAGTTTTTTTTTTTTTAATTTCCTATCAATATGGGTAAATAATACTTATTTAACCTTATTTCTGTGGCTAGAATCTCCTGTATTATGTGAAAAAATATTGATGAGTGCAGATATCTATGTTTTGTTCTCAATCTTGAGGGTGTCATTCATTCATTCGCCATACAGAATATCAGCTGTCAGTTTCCTATAGCTGTTCTTTACTAAGTTGAGGAAGTTTCCTTCAATTCCTATTTTCTGAATATTTTTATCATGAATATGTGTTGGATTTTGTCAAATGTTCTTTCACAGTGTGTCAATTGATTTGATTGATGATATAGTGGATTACATTGATTTGTTTTCAATTGTTGATCCAGCCTGATAAACCTATAATAAATCCTACTTTGTCATGTTTTATAATTATTTTTGTATATTTTGGATTTGGTTTGCTCATAAACTTTTGAGGATTATTGTATCAAAGTTCATGAAAGATATTTGCCTAACATATTTTCCTCTCTTTTTCTATTTTATTTCTTTTTCTAATGTCTTTTTCTGGTTTTATGTCAGAGAAATACTTGCATCACAAAATTACTTGGAAAGAGTTTTTCATCTTTTATGTTCTGGATGAGTTTGTGTAAAAATGCATGTAAATCCTTTTGCATTTCAGGTTGGAAAGTTTCTTTTGACCAGTCTTCAAGCTCATTAATTATTTCTTTGACCTTTATAGGTTTGCTGAACAAAGGCAGTCTCCATTGATATGACAATATTTTTTATTTCCAGCATTTTCTTTTCACATTTAATTAGAGTGTCAATTTCTCTGCTTACATTTTTCATTCATTCATATCCACTATCTACTTTTTCCATTAGAGCTCTTTAACACTTTTTTCTTGATTATTCTAAGTTTTGTATTTGCTGATTCCAAAATTCATGTCATTATCTGAGTCTGGCTCTGATGATTATGTTGTCCCTTCAGACTATTTTTTTGTTGCCTTTTGGCATGGCTTTTTTGTTGTTAAATGTTGTATGTGTTACATCAGGAAATAGCTACTGAAGTAAATAGGATTTTAATGCAAGGATTCATTTTAATATGGCTAGGCATTGGTCTGTGTTTAGTGTTATCTATGGACATGAGTTTGAGTAAACCCCAGAAGTTAGTGATGGACGGGGAGGCCTGGCGTGCTGCAGTCCATGGGGTGGCAAAGAGTCAAACATGACTGAGTGACTGAACTGAACTGATAGCTTTAGGTGCCTATAGTGTCCTAATTCTTGTCTCCCTTCTTGACTTTGGGCTTCCCTGAGGACTATTCCTTAAAGACAGTCTGTGTCTTGAAACTATTATAAAGTGAGACTCTTGTTGGTGTGGAATAAGTTGTAAGTGAGGAGGAGTGTTTTATAATCTTCCAATTAAAATCTCCATTTCTTAGTGGGCCTTTGACCCTCACAATTGTTTCTCAAGAGCTGTGACTGTTTTCTTCCAGTCCCTTACTGTTTTGCCTTGCCTGGTGGCTGCATTTTCCTGCTGCATTTTCCCCCCCTTATGTGATATGCAAAGGTTAGAAGGTTCGGGTGGCTCGGTGATAAAGAATTTGCATGCCACTCCATGAGACGCAAGAGATGCAGGTTCAATCCTGGGTTGAGAAGATCCCCTGAAGAAGGGAATGGCAACCCACTCCAGTATTGTTGCCTGAACAATCTCATGGACAGAGGAGCCTGGCAAGCTACAGTCCATGGGGTCACTAAGAGTTGGACACAACTTAAAGACTGAGAACACGCAGAATAAGGATCTGGCATAGCCTTCATCCCTGGAGAGTATGCCTTTGTTATGGAGCATTCTGTAGGCATGTTTCACATGATTACTGTTCCCTTCCCCTGCCAGAGACAAGAAGGAATACTTATTAGATCTTCTCTGTGAAATTTTGGTGGAATTCTAGAAGGAAAACTCACAGAAGTGTAGGGACCCTGCTCAGACTGCAGCTCTCAGAAATTTCTTACTCTGTGACCAGTTTACACTCAGTCTCTGGCAGATCATCAACACTAGCATTTTAGTCTTCTATGGTTTATGTCACCAGAAGTTTCCATTCCAATAGATATATCCTGGTTGTGTCTCTTTGGATGTGCCTGTCTCTCTAGATTTCTAGTCAGCATTTTTCTTTAAAATCTATAAAACATCCAAGAGTGGTGACTTCCAAACACTCTTCAGGCTGAAGTCAAAACCAGAAATCTTTATTTCGTTTTTTCTTTAAAATTTAAGTATAAAAAGATTAGTAATAATAATAATAATTTATTTTTAAAATTTTTATATAATTATCTTTGAATAGATGTAGAATGCATAGTTTCATGAAAATGAAAATCTTGATAAACATGTTCTAGGAAACACAACATAAATAAATAATCCTGAGATTTCCAAATAATTCACTCGGTTGCAAAGAACTATTCCAAGTTGTTTTGGGAACTTTCTTAAAACTAAGTAGCTATAAAATCCATGCAACCTACCTCACTGTTTAATCAAATAGTGTAAAATGCTATCTGCTTCATGTGTGTACTAAGTTATAACATCCTTGAAGGTGATATCTGCAAATACATTTTGTGTATCCTTTAGAACACCCAAAATACTACTGAACACATCATATGTTTCATAAAATGCTTTGAAAATAGTTTAGGGGATGATAAACACAAGTATGCTTTTGTTGAGTTTTGGGGAAGGCAATTTTACCCTCTCTATGTTGCCTTTTAACACAATTTAAATATGTAGTTGATTCTAATGCAATTATTTGGAAGGTGTTCATTAAAACATCACATAGTTTTAGCTATAACTGAGTGTCAAAGGGGTAATAAATTCATTTCTTTATAACAGTATGCTTGTTATATATTGACATCATCAGTCATGATTGAATATTGATTTGTTGTATGTTTTCTGTTTAGGAAAGAGTTGATCATTAACTTCACTTGATAACAAATATCTTTGAAAGTAATAATTTATATGCTGAATTAATGATTGGAATTTATTTGTAGTTGTATGCAGATCTAATTGGTTTATACAGCACAAGGCTATAGAATAGAAACAGGAAATTCTGCTGCCTTGTTAAGTATAATAAAAGACAGTATCTATTATCAGGTACTTAAGATACTTTCAGCTTTGTTAGTTTCTCTTTTGAAAGGTAAATAGTACATTTAATTTTTTCTTCAAAAAAAAAGAAATTATTTATTCTGATTACTAGAAATAATTAATTAATTATGAATATTTAAAATTGTTCTTTGAGCTTGGAAAGTAAAAGTATTATCAGTTGTACATTACAATATATACAGGTATGTGTCCATGCAAATGGACATTTTCATAAATGAATCATAATAACACAATACTTAATTTCATTAATGTAACAGTTTTTAAAGAAATGAAGAAAGAGCTAAAAAGACCATCTGCTAGTTCAACAAAGATTTGTTGAGCATTTGTTATGTACAAGAAAATAGATTAGATGCTATGGAAATTTATAGTAATAAACCAGTCATGGAAAGGAAAATACTCTTGACTAACTACCTAATAAAATAGAAAGTATCCTGTCAAGTATTTTACATAAATGTTTTGTTTTCTGTTTTAGTTCAGACGTAAACAAAATGGTCCAAGTAAACACTCGTACTTGTTACTTGATAAATATCTGTGACTAAATGATTTTTTTTCTAATTTTAAATTTTATTTATTTATTTTATTTATGGCTGCACTGGGTCATCATTGCTGTGTGAGGGTTTTCTCTAGTTGCAGTTAGCAAGGGTACTCTTTGTTGTGGTGTTCGGACTTCTCATTTCAGGGCTTCTCTCTTTGCAGGGTGCAGGCTCTAGAGGTCAGGCTCAGTTGCAGCTCATGGGCTTAGTTTCTCCACTCCATGTGGAATCTTTCCTGACCAGGGACTGAACCAGCATCACCTGTGTTGGCAGGTGGATTCTTAACCACTGTATCACCAGGGAAGTCCCAACTAAGTGGATTTTAAGGGAGAAAACACTTTTATCAAATACTGGCAGCAGAGTTCTAGCTCTACCTACAGGAGAGAAAGTTTGTTCCCAGAAGATGTAAGGATTCTAGGAACATGTAAAAGGGGATTTGTCACTTTAAACAAACTCTAAGTGACAAGTAGGATTTGCACACCTTGATGTAGAGAAAGCCATTCCAGTAAAGAGTATATGAGTGATTACTTCATGATGATTGGATTTACCTGAAAGGTAAGTTCCTTGGAATATTGAGTAGTATTGATGAAGAGTAGATTTTTGTCAGGATATTTAAACACTTGATTTAGCCTGAGAATTTCTATTCTAGGTTTAGGACAATGAAACCCCTTCAGATTTTGAACTAAGATGAGCAATGAACACAAATATATTTTTCAGGATATTGAATAGAGCAGTATGTAAGAAATGAACTAAGTCAGGAAGTGACTGAAACTGATGGGATGAGTTGAAAAGCTATTAAAATATCTCAGGTAATAGGTAATAATGGCCTGAACTCTGATAGCAGTATAGGAAAGGAGAGGTAGGCCAAGGTAAGATAAATTATCCAACAATATATCTCATATTCCAGTCCCATTACTGTCTACCTGCTAAAATGCATGCTGACTTTTTCACACATCCTCATGTGAAGGCAAATTTGAAGTTAATAACACCCTAACTTTCCATCACTGTTTATTCTTTCATTTTATTATGTGGAAATTATATTGTATTTCTCCATTTTCCTACATGTTAGCAGTTGTAAAACATAAATTGAATAAGAACATTTTACAGAAACCTAAGTATATGCCACAAGCCAAATAGCACAGTTTACAATGATAATGATAAAATGTAGTCTAATTTTTAATCTCCTAATATTGTGGATAGAGCAGACTATGAATTTGTTCTAAATGTTCACAGAATACTTGTCATTTCTAAAATTCATTTTGCATTATATATTTAATGAGATTTATGTTCTATGTGTTCAGTTCAGTTCAGTTCAGTCACTCAGTCGTGTCCGACTAGTAGCGACCCCATGAATCACAGCACGCCAGGCCTCCCTGTCCATCACCAACTCCCGGAGTTCACTCAGACTCACGTCCATCGAGTCAGTGATGCCATCCAGCCATCTCATCCTCTGTCATCCCCTTCTCCTCCTGCCCCCAATCCCTCCCAGCATCAGAGTCTTTTCCAATGAGTCAACTCTTCGCATGAGGTGGCCAAAGTACTGCAGTTTCAGCTTTAGCATCATTCCTTCCAAAGAAATCCCAGGGCTGATCTCCTTCAGAATGGACTGGTTGGATCTCCTTGCAGTCCAAGGGACTCTCAAGAGTCTTCTACAACACCACAGTTCAAAAGCATCAGTTCTTCGGCACTCAGCCTTCTTCACAGTCCAACTCTCAGTCATGTCCAACTCTTTGTGGCCCATGGATGGTAGTCTGGCAGGCGCCTTTGTCCCTGGAATTTCCCATGCAAGAATACTGGAGTGGGTTGCCATTCCATACTCCAGGGAATCTTCCCAACACACATGCAAGAGATTCTACCCACATTTCTTGCATCTCTTACATCTCCTGAATTGGCAGGCAGATTCTTTACCACTAGCACCACCTAGGAAGCCCAATGAGATTTGTCAGTATTGATACTTTGCTTTTTTATTTCCTAGTGTTCTTATTGAAAATATCTATGATTAGCTTCATAAAATTTCCTTGAAAGATAATAGCTTGACTCATGCATGCTAAGGGTTTATCATGAACATATAGCACAGACAAATAAAGCAAATGTCAAACTCAAATTGGCAAATAGGTAGAGCTCCTTACCCAGATGTGATCTGGCAACAAACTGTGAAAATTCTTATAGAGATGGGAATACCAGACCACCTTCCTTTTTTCCTGAGAAATGTCTATGTGGGTCAAGGAGAAGTAGTTACAATCTTACATGGAACAACTGACTAGTTTCAAATTGGGAAAGGAATATAACAAGGCTGTATATTGTCACCCTGCTTATTTAACTTATATGTAGAATGTCAGGCTGAATGAATCACGAGTGGGAATCAGGATTGCCAGAAGAAATAACAATCTCAAATGAGCAGATGATACCACTCTAATGCCAGAAAGTGAAGAATAACTAAAGAGTCTCTTGATGAGAGTGAAAGAGGAGGGTGAAAAAGCTAGCTTAAACCTCAACATTCAAAAGACTAAGATCATGGCATCTGGTCCCATCACTTCATGGCAAATAGAAGGGGAAAAAGTGGAAACAGTGACAGATTTTATTTTCCTGGGCTCCAGAATCACTGTGGATGATGACTGCAGCCATGAAATTGAAAGATGCTTGCTCCATGGAAGAAAAGCTATGGCAAACCTAGACGTGTGTCAAAAAGCAAAGACATCTCTTTGCTGACAAAAGTCCATATAGTCAGAGCTACGGTTTTTCCAGTGGTCATGTACAGGCATGAAAGTTACATGATAAAGAAGCTTAGTGCCAGAGAATTAATGCTTTTGAACTGTGGTGCTGGAGAAGACTCTTGAGAGTCCCTTGGACAGCAAGGATATTAAACCAGTCAATCCTAAAGGAAATCAACTCTGAATATTCATTGGAAGGACTGATGCTGAAGCTGAAACTCCAATAGTTTGGCCTCCTGATGTGAAGAGGCAGCTCATTGGAAAATATCCTGATGCTGGCAAAGATTGGAAGCACAAAGATAAGAGGGCAGTGGAAGATGAGATGTTTAGATAGCATCCTGGACTCAATGGACATTTGATCAAACTCTGGGAGATAATTAAGGACAGGGAAGCCTGGTGTGCAGCAGTCCATGGGGGTCGCAAAGTTTAGGACAGGACCTGACTGATCAACAATGATGACAAATACCCAGATACAAGAGGAGTATCATCAAAGTGCACTGCTTATTACAAATTGTCATGAGAAGATATATTGAGTCTATCTTGATTAATGCCAATGATATATTTGTCCCATCACAGTTTCTGAATTCTTTAATATTTTCAATATAGACTTTGAAGGTGACAAAAATGAAAAAACAAAACAAAACAGAAGGAACTTGAAAATTGATTTGATCTCTCTATGAATAGTTTTTAAGTGATTCAGTAACATTTAGAAATATACTAAAATATGGATACCAAGCCTTTTCAAAGTGGCTCATCTACCCTCATTTAACTTTTTTATCCTATACCTTAACTTTTGGCATTAGGTGTAGTGGAGAGTTATTGAAAAGGGAAAGATGGAACATAAAGTTTAAAATGTTTTGCATTTCATGTTTCTAATTGTTTTAAAATATTTCACAACATTTTTAAAAAATATCTCATCTCAAGAGGGGGCTGAAATGGTTCAGGTGCATTCAGGGATAAAACAGTATATTTAAAAAAAAAATCAGTATATCCTGAATTTTTGACCATTGGGATAATACTCAATTGAATAATTCCATGATCAAGAACTGAATTGGGAAGCTTCTGACTCTTTAACTTCTTTATTGTACAGCTATATTTTTCAGGCTTCTCATTATGTTTGCTTAGCCAACAAAGGCAGTATGTATGTATGTATGTGTGTGTGTGTGTGTGTGTGTGTGTATAAAGATACTCTGTGCAAAAATGTTATTGAAGATATCTCTGCTTCAGCCTAAATTGACTCTGAGCATCTTAATAACTATGACAATAAGTTTATGTTGTCATAACTTAAAGTAATAAGCTACTTTAAGTATTGCAAATAAAGCATTATGTAGAAATATATAAATCTTTGGTGAATTATATTTTTTTCAAATGTAAAGAGGCTGTGTGAAACATATGTCCTGTTAAAGCAAAATTTAAAATATCATGTCTAAATTTTACATTAAATATTCAGTGAAACCATCAACCCAAAGAAGGCAGGATTTTTGGAGTATTTATTCGCCTCTAAATGACTAAAATCTTTAGAAAGCTTATAATGACTATACTTACTGTGTTTCCTAGAATATGTTTACCAAGCTTTTTTGTTAATTTATTTGAACAGAAATCTCTACTTTATATCTATCCAATGATAATTCAAAGAAACTTTACATTTAATTATTTAATTTTACTTCCATTTTTTTTCTAACCAAATAAGCCTAAAAATCAACTCGTGAAGTCCTATTAACTTTATTTGTAGGTGGAAGTAATAAAGTCAAATGACTACAAAAAGCAGCTGACAAATAAAATGAAGGAGGTAACTGGGATTGTAGAGAAATTAGAGCATAGACACAAGAAGGATAAGTCCCAAATTCATATCTAATTAATTTTTGCTATTTAATATAATTCAGCGCTAGTGTTACCAGATACACCATTTTTTCCAGAAATCCAATCTTTAAAAGTGAAATCTCAAGATTGTATTTTATTTATTTATTTATTTTTAGTCCAAACAAACCTGTTGGGTCAATTTTGTTTTCTCTTGGACAGGCATCTAATCCCCTAGAATATGCAGTGAGTTACTAAAATTGCTGGGTATAAAATTCATGATTAATTAAGTAATGAAGGCTACTGGATATCCAAATGACAGATACTCCTATTAAAGTGTGGTACAAGGTCAATTAATTCTTACTAGGAAGACTCTTTACTGAGATTATTAAAGTATTAAATTAGTTTTTTTTCTTATCTGAAGGATATTAAAGAACTTGGACTTAAAAAGAAATAAAGCAGAGGAAGAAGGTTGTAAGCATAGGGCAGAGCTGTAAGGATTCAGTCCTGCTGTGGTGGTAATGATGATGTGAGACCTTAGGTGGTTGTGAGAAGGAGACAGGGGGCAAGATTTTGACTGGTGGGGAATGACTGCTGGTGCTTTTATTTTGCTTTACTTTTCCTCATTTCAGTTTCACAACTATCCATCAGCTAAACATTATATAAACATCATGTGTCTGACTAAATGTTAAGGACTAAAACTATCAATATATAAGTGAACTAGCAAGGATATATGCTACTGGAGATATCTAATATGCTACTGGAGATCAGTGGAGAAATAACTCCAGAAAGAAAGAAGGGATGGAACCAAAGCAAAAACAATACCCAGCTGTGTATGTGACTGGTGATAGAAGCAAGGTCCAATGCTGTAAAGAGCAATATTGCATAGGAACCTGGAATGTCAGGTCCATGAATCAAGGGAAATTGGAAGTGGTCAAACAAGAAATGGCAAGAGTCAATGTCGACATTCTAGGAATTAGTGAACTAAAATGGACTGGAATGGGTGAATTTAACTCAGATGACCATTATATCTACTACTGTGGGCAGGATTCCCTCAGAAAAAATGGAGTAGCCATCATGGTCAACAAAAGAGTCCGAAATGCAGTACTTGGATGCAATCTCAAAAACGACAGAATGAACTCTGTTCGTTTCCAAGGCAAACCATTCTATATCACAGTAATCGAAGTCTATGCCCCAACCAGTAATGCTGAAGTAGCTGAAGTTGAACGGTTCTATGAAGACTTACAAGACCTTTTAGAACTAACACCTAAAAAAGATGTCCTTTTCATTATAGGGGACTGGAATGCAAAAGTAGGAAGTCAAGAAACACCTTAGGTAACAGGCAAATTTGGCCTTGGAATACAGAATGAAGCACAGCAAAGACTAATAGAGTTTTGCAAAGAAAATGCACTGATCATAACAGACACCCTCTTCCAACAACACAAGAGAAGACTCTACACATGGACATCACCAGATGGTCAACACCGAAATCAGATTGATTATATTCTTTGCAGCCAAAGATGGAGAAGCTATATACAGTCAACAAAAACAAGACCAGGAGCTGACTGTGGCTCAGATCATGAACTCCTTATTGCCAAATTCAGACTTAAATTGAAGAAATTAGGGAAAACCACTAGACCATACAAGTATGACCTATATCAAATCCCTTATGATTATACAGTGGAAGTGAGAAATAGATTTAAGGGCCTAGATCTGATAGATAGAGTGTCTGATGAACTATGGAATGAGGTTCGTGACATTGTACAGGAGACAGGGATCAGGACCATCCCCATGGAAAAGAAATGCAAAAAAGCAAAATGGCTGTCTGGGGAGACCTTACAAATAGCTGTGAAAAGAAGAGAAGCGAAAAGCAAAGGAGCAAAGGAAAGATATAAGCATCTGAATGCAGAGTTCCAAAGAATAGCAAGAAGAGATAAGAAAGCCTTCTTCAGCGATCAATGCAAAGAAATAGAGGAAAACAACAGAATGGGAAAGACTAGAGAGCTCTTCAAGAAAATTAGATATACCAAGGGAACATTTCATGCAAAGATGGGCTTGATAAAGGACAGAAATGGTATGGACCTACAGAAGCAGAAGATATTAAGAAGAGGTGGCAAGAAAACACAGAAGAACTGTACAAAAAAGATCTTCACGACCCAGATAATCATGAAGGTGTGATCACTGAGCTAGAGCCAGACATCCTGGAATGTGAAGTCAAGTGGGCCTTAGAAAGCATCACTACGAACAAAGCTAGTGGAGATGATGGAATTCCAGTTGAGCTCTTTCAAATCCTGAAAGATGATGCTGTGAAAGTGCTGCACTCAATATGCCAGCAAATTTGGAAAACTCAGCAGTGGCCACAGGACTGGAAAAGGTCAGTTTTCATTCCAATCCCAAAGAAAGGCAAAGCCAAAGAATGCTCAAACTACCACACCATGGCACTCATCTCACATGCTAGTAAAGTAATGCTCAAAATTCTCCAAGCCAGGCTTCAGCAATATGTAAACCGTGAACTTCCTGATGTTGAAGCTGGTTTTAGAAAAGGCAGAGGAACCAGAGATCAAATTGCCAACATCTGCTGGATCATCGAAAAAGCAAGAGAGGTCCAGAAAAACATCTATTTTTGCTTTAGTGACTATGCCAAAGCCTTTGACTGTGTGGATCACAATAAACTGTGGAAAATTCTGAAAGAGATGGGAATACCAGACCACCTGATCTGCCTTTTGAGAAATCTATTTGCAGGTCAGGAAGCAACAGTTAGAACTGGACATGGAACAACAGACTGGTCCCAAATTGGAAAAGGAATAGGTCATGGCTGTATATTGTCACCCTGCTTATTTAACTTATATACCGAGTACATCATAAGAAACGCTGGACTGGAAGAAACACAAGCTGGAATCAAGATTGCTGGGAGAAATATCAATAACCTCAGATATGCAGATGACACCACCCTTATGGCAGAAAGTGAAGAGGAACTCAAAAGCCTCTTGATGAAAGTGTAAGTGGAGAGTGAAAAAGTTGGCTTAAAGCTCAGCATTCCGGTCCCATCACTTCATGGGAAATAGATGGGGAAACAGTGGAAACAGTGTCAGACTTTATTTTTCTGGGCTCCAAAATCAGTGCAGATGGTGATTGCAGCCATGAAATTAAAAGACGCTTACTCCTTGGAAGGAAAGTTATGACCAACCTAGATAGCATATTCAAAAGCAGACATTACTTTGCCAACAAAGGTCCATCTAGTCAAGGCTATGGTTTTTCCGGTGGTCACGTATGGATGTGAGAGTTGGACTGTGAAGAAGGTTGAGTGCCGAAGAATTGATGCTTTTGAACTTTGCTGTTGGAGAACACTCTTGAGAGTCCCTTGGACTGCAAGGAGATCCAACCAGTCCATTCTGAAGGAGATCAGCCCTGGGATTTCTTTGGAAGGAATGGTGCTAAAGCTGAAACTCCAGTACTTTGGCCACCTCATGCGAAGAGTTGACTCATTGGAAAAGACTCTGATGGTGGAAGGGATTGGGGGCAGGAGGAGAAGGGGATGACAGAGGGTGAGATGGCTGGATGGCATCACTGACTTGATGGACGTGAGTCTGGGTGAACTCCGGGAGTTGGTGATGGACAGGGAGGCCTGGCGTGCTGCGATTCATGGGGTCGCAAAGAGTCGGACATGACTGAGCGACTGAACTGAACTGAGCAAGGATATAGCTTAGTGTTTTTTAAAGACAGTAGGCACTAAAGAAGTCATTAAAACCATGGGAGGCATTGAGAAAAGAGATCTATTAACTTCTATCACCTTCTCATACTATGTCCTGTGGATTATTGTTTGCTATATAGTTCATGGTTCAATATTTTTCTGGAAATTTGTTGTTACTGTTTTTGTGTGTACATGAAATTTTCTAATTAAAATTAAATAAAGTATAGGCATTTCCACTTGTAATTCTGAATGTAATACTGCTCAAAAACACCCAGCAATCTTTTAAATTTAGTTCAATATCTCAGTATGGGAAGTTTTTTTACAAATTCTGGAAAACTTAATATTGTTGGTGGGATCATATATGAATCATAAAGCATTTGCTTTGAAGATAATGAGACTTGTTTTTCAAGTTATTTGGAGGGAGAGTAAGATAATTCCCAACCTGATTCTGTTGTGAGTGAGCTCAATCACATCCAACTCTGTGACCCCATGGACTGTAGCACACCAGGCTCCTCTGTCCATGGGATTTTCCAGGCAAGAATACTGGTGTGGGATACCACTTCTCCAGGGGATCTCCCCAACCCAAGGTTCAAATCCAAGTCTCTTGCATCTCCTGAATTGGCAGGCAGATTCTTTACCACTGAAGAACCAGGAAAGCCCTCAGTAGTCCTCATTTTTAAAACATGTTATCAGATTGCTTCCTCTTACTTTCATTTTTAAGTGCTTGAACAAAATAGTTCACTACCAAAGTATTTGTAGAATATTTGATTTAACTGAGATTCACTTATGTCCCCAGGCAGAAGCTCTTCTAAGAAGGTGGGTAGGCAGATTAGTTCTGTTTGATTCTCTTTTCTAATACCTTATAGACTTTGCCATGTTCTAAAAGGACCAGCTGCTTCTTCAACATTTCTTTGCTGTTCTGAAATGTTTAGTTCCACCAAAAACTTGATGGAGGCTTAGAACTGCTGCATATTACATTATCTTTTCTCAAGTCTAAATCCTTCCAAGCCCAGGATTGATGTCGAGTTGAAGCCTTCTGCTCTTCTTATGAAATGTGAGTGGTTCAGTATGTATTTCCAAAACACTCTCTGCCAGTCCTCTTCTCTTTACTGCTTTGCCTCATTGGAAAATTTTTAACACAGTTTAAGTTGCTTTAAATGATCACTCCTAAGAATGCCCAAGAAGAATCTGTGTATCCTCAAGTCTCTCATTTTGGAGGTATACATTGTTCTTTAACTAGGGGAACAAGCATACAAACATACTAAAGAGTATCCCTACAGAAAGTAAGGAGTGTGTTGGCAGTTACAGGCCACTAGGTATCTTGGTTAAATTCTCTAATGAATCTTACTTTTCTTCTCTGTAAAATTAAAACAGTAAAGTATGTTGGGGTGTTGAAGTTGATGCCATTTTAAAATGTGTGGAAATATTTTTATTAAAATACTGTGTCTGTATCATGGAACATTGAAATATTATTGTGACTTTTTATCATCTCATTTACTCTCTGATAATGATGGCTTTGTTATTGAGCAATTGAGGAGCCTTGTTGAATACATATCCCCATTAAAAAAGGCAGTAAGAATTCCAAAAGCAATAGCAATGATACTGGGGTTAAGTGTAATTTGCTTTCCCATCTCACATATTCAGTCCTGTCTTTAGAGGGATGGTATGGGGAGGGAGGAGGGAGGAGGGTACAGGATGGGGAACACATGTATACCTGTGGCGGATTCATTTCAATATTTGGCAAAACCAGTACAATATTGTAAAGTTTAAAAATAAAATAAAATTAAAAAAAAAAGGATCTTCTGACATAAGCTAGTTTAGTGTGAAAATTTTGGTAGTTTTTCTTCTTAATTTTGATTCACAGGGATTTGAGAAGTATAATTCCAATGGCATTTGGAGGAAGCCCTATAGACACTGAGTATCATTTAAGATGATAGCATAGCTATTCTGCCTGAATTTTAAAATGTCAACCCACATATATTTCATCAGTATATATTCAGGACCACTTGCTGCCCTTTAAAAAAAATAGACTGGAGCTAGAAATATTGGCAGATCTTGGTATCATATACAACAGCAGAGCACCTCTTATATAATACACATTCACTTGATTGGCTCTTACTCTCTGATGACATTGTGGAGACCTTCAGGCTTTCAGATTTGCTCTACAGAGAAGGCAGTCAGGGCTCCCCCAGCATAAGAACTCTTTGTTTTCTCACTGTACCTTGCTGCTTCTTCAGTTAAGACCGAGAGACCTCATTAGGAGCCATCCTTAAAGCTTCAAAGTACCTGATTCCATTCTTACTCATAACCAGCCATTTCTGAATTAATTATTGATATTTTTTCAAAGGGATGTTTTTCCTCAGTGGTTTATACACAGCAGTTCTATCCTGAATAGCATAGCCACGCTCTGCTATAAACACCAACAGAGGAAATGTTAGAAGTATTTAGTTTACTGTGGAATCATATTCAGCTTTGTCAATTCAACATTTTAGAAAGTTGTACAGCTTCAATTTTCAGAGTACAAATAAAATCTTTAAAAAAAAGGAATCACTATATAATATATGTGAATTGTTCTACTGGTTTTTTTTGCTGTTATTTTGTGGGATTTTTGTGAAGTATTCTTCCAGAGTTTAATCTGCACCCAGTCTAGGACTCAATGCTATGGTAGATCTAAGAAAGAGAGACAGTAATAAAAAAAAAAAAAGAAGAAGAAGAAGAAGAAACAATCACAGAAATAAAAGAAGAAGAAAGAAAGCAAGCAGAGTCTGGCCTAGAAAAAGTTTATCATTTAGTAAAAGAATCCTCAACTTGAGAAAAACCTATCAATGGCTTCTGATTTTTTTTCCCCCCTCATGTTGGTTTCTTTATTTTCTTCTTGCCTCACTCAAAACTAGACTTTTTGAATTACCATTTTTGAGGGTGGAGTAAAATAAGGAAAGGAACAGAAAGTGGTATTTCAGAAAAAAAGTGTGGCAATAACAGAGATAGGCTAAGTGGAGACAAGTGCTTATTTATAAATGTAATATTTTGTTAATGTATTTTTAAAGGTTGAGATACTGTTATTGTGCAATTATGGTCATTCACTATGTAGGGGGTGTGTGTGTGTGTGCATGTGCATATGTTCATTATGTTAACCTTCAATAATAAGAAATATCTTCACAGCACCAAGTAATAGTCTTTGAGTTACTGGTGTTTTCCTTCCCTCGGATGTGTCCAGTCATTCAGGAACAATACAAAATTTTAGCTGCTGGAGTACCCTAGCTATCACTTCTTCAGCAGAGTATCTGCATGCAGAACAAGCTCACTGCTCTCTAATTTTCAGTGACCTCCACCTCCTCCTTTGTCTCTTTATCTGATGTAAGATCTGACTAACAAACTTTATTATTTAGAAAAAGAAGAAGCAATTAACTAAACATATAGACAGTTGTTCAAATGCTATGGAAAAAGATAATCATGATCTTCTCAGGCACTTAAAAGAGTAATTATCAGGATAAGTGCAGCCCTGAGGTGTGGAGGTTTTGCAGAAGCCAGTGTAAATACTCAGGGCCATGGACCAGACAGGAACCAAATCTAAATCCACATCTATTGTAAATATTTTTAGCTAGCCTGCCCCTAATGAGTGTCCTGAATTTCATCTTCAGTGGCCTTGGGCAACTTTTTGTTATTCAATTGGCTGAATGGAATTTAAATAACCCACTAAATAAATAAGGGTTTTTAGTGCTTTGAAAGTCTATAAAAATAAACTAGTCTATTCCCAGCATGAGTCCTAATAATTTTCTTTTCCTGTTTTTGTGATCTTTTGTTTATCAAAATTATCCTTTATTTCTTATAGCCTTTCCTCCATGCCTCAGATGGGTACAAATCAATCAGTGTATGAATTCAGTGAAAGTGAGTGGGATTTGTATCTATTTTTCTTACTATTATTTCTTCATAATGATTGATTTATTACTTAAATAGGAAAATGGGATTGGATCACTGATAGCTAGGAGCTAAAGAAAGAGCCAGTAAAGATTATTACAAGATATGGAATTGTCTCCACTGGGTAAAAATGATAAAAGAAGCCTAGGTTGGTAAGAACATATGAATGAGACAGTATAGTATGATGATCTTGGGCTGCCCTGCACAATCCTGAGACCAAAGAAAGAATCCAAAATCAGTGACAGAAACTTCAATGATTCATAGGACAGGGACTCTTATAAGTCAGAGGCAAGGATCCTGGAGCTACACCCCGTCATATACTACAGATGGCAGGTAGGACACAGTTGAAATATTTTGTACACATGGGAGGAGGAAGCTGTATGTTACAGAGGGCATAAACTTTCATGCTTTGGAGAAGGAAATGGCAACCCACTTTAGTGTTCTTGCCTGGAGAATCCCAGAGATGGGGAGCCTGGTAGGCTGCCGTCTATGGGGTTGCACAGAGTTGGACACAACTGACGTGACCTAGCAGCAGAAGCAACATCAGAAGACTCCTTGGTTGCCCAGGGGAACTGTGGGAACAGGTTCCACACAACTCTTTTGGGTTAGCAACTGTTGCAAGGGCTACTGTCTCCAGTTGATGACTGAATATACTGGAGCCATTCTGGTCTGAGAGCTAGAACAGTAGCTGGGGATCTGGCCTAACACACAGAAAGTTACTGATTAAACTTTCAGCTTAGACAGGGGTGTGGGGGGGGGAGGGCGTGGTGTGGGAGCAATCATTCACTTAAGCCTGATGCAGGGCCTGATCAGGCTCTATGCAAGAGGATGCATAGAGAGTGATAGAACAGCCATCTTATGAGGACTGATAAGGCTTTTACTAGAAGAAAAAGAACAGGTCTGAAGGAAACCTTGAATTCTATTATTTTTTAAATCTAAGAATGAAGTGACCTTAGGCAAAACATTTGACTTAGAGACTTGCTTTCTCTTGGCTGCTAACATGTGCCCAACCAGTCTCAATGGTTTATAATAATCAAATGAGATAATGAGGATTGTGTAGTAATTCCCACTATGCCTACATGTTTACTTGCTATTTGTAAGGTTAGAATTGCTTTGAGAAGGTAAGAATAAGGAATTTTGCAGAGAGAGATATGCCTTTTCTTTTTTTAAGTAATGCAGTTTTCTTCACTTGAATCATGTGGATAAAAGAAGCTCTTACTCTTTTAAATCCAAGAAAAGTACTGTGGTCATTTTTGCCCTAGTTGTTAATTTCTTATGGCTTCAGCCTAAGTAGTTAGTAGAGAAGGAAATTTTTTTAAAACAATAAAATAGAATTGAGAAGATAAGACATGGATATAACTTAACAAAATATTTATGAAAGTTTGTTCTTAAAATTTAGTTTGAAAATTCACATGGACTTCTTTCTCCCCCTTCTTCCTAGAATATCCTTTTTTAACATTGTTCATGTGATCTAGTCACTTTTCCACTGTATATGTAGGCCATATTTCAAAACAAGACTGACAGATTTCTGCAGCATGTAGGCAGAGTTTAAAAGTCCATGAATTCTTTTTGGAAGACTCTCCTGTTATCCATTCCTGCCAGGCACTTATGCCCTGTGTAATTCCCATGGAATTACAGTCTTAGCTTGTTATCCTCCCTGTATTTTCAGATATCACTTTTAAGATTCCTCATAATTTAATAAATAATTCTTGGAGATGGACAATTTATTGAGAGAGACCCGATGAATTCCCAAAGGTGAAATCTGAAGCTCAGTTATAGTAGTTTGAAAAATATTTGGGGAGCAGAAATCATCTCATATACAAAATCTCCAAACTATATCACAAATATCCTAAGGCTTCCCTGCACACGCTGACAGCTGGCTTGTAATTCCTTGTTTATAAGAACATGGTATTTTATCAAGGAAATTAATATTCTTGAGATGATTCCTTTATATAACAATAGATATTTATTGTTGACATTCACATAAATTATAAAGAATGCTGGTGCTTAAGAAATATAATTTATTATTTAATGCAAATTTCATTTAATCTTAGACTAATATCACACATCAAAGTTGCATTTCAGTTGAGATTTAATCTTATTATTTATAACACCTCACATTTGTTCTTGCCCAGTTGCTTGCTTTTATAATATGGCTTCTCCCTGCACTAAGCAAATGTGCAATGTACATACAGAAACTAAATATCCTGATTGGATTCATGTAATGATTTTTGTCCCGTAAACTCTCGAGGACATTATCCATATTAAAGATACCCTGACTACCAATATAAACTACTCTCAGTAGAAAGTCAGCTGGCTATTCGCCTTTAAAGTAGGATAGAGCTCTGTCTGTGACCTTGAATTCCCAATTGACAGTATAATTATTTCAATTAATTTCTTCCTCTCCTTCTTATTCTTTTGTGGTAATTGGATACACGAGGTGGTAGAGACTGCTTTATTTACTTGATAGAAGCTGTTTTTCTTTCATGGTTAAATGTGTATTTAAGATGTTCCATCAAATACTACTTCCTCAGGCTTTAATACACATTGCAGTATATATTTGAAAAGTTTATTTAAAACCACATCATGGTTTCTAACTTACCACATGCTTCTGGCTAAAGAAAATCATTGGGTGCTGACTTCTCTTGAAAATTAACACAATTTCTCTTATAATTTCTGACAATTCATGAACTATGTAGAATTTTTTTAAATTTTACTTTATTTTTAAACTTTACAATATTGTATTGGTTCTGCCATATATCGAAATGAATCTGCCACAGGCATACACGTGTTCCCCATCCTGAACCCTCCTCCCTCCTCTCTCCCCATACCATCCCTCTGGGTTGTCCCAGTGCACCAGCCCCAAGCATCCAGTATTATGCATCGAACCTGGACAGCTGACTCGTTTCATATTTGATATTATACATATTTCCATGCCATTCTCCCAAATCATCTCACCCTCTCCCTCTCCCACAGAGTCCAAAGGACTGTTTTATACATCAGTGTCTCTTGCTGTCTCGTATACAGGGACTATGTAGAATTTTTATGTTATCTTTAGAGATGGAAATCTGGTTGGAGGAAGAGGGTGGAATTTTATCTTGAAGTTATGTTTACATGGAAAAACACATTATTTTTACTTAGAACATATATATAGCTCACTTTAAAACTAGCAACATTTTCTAAAGATACTTTTGTTATCACTTTTCAAAAGACTACTCATTAAATGTATTATTTCATTAGGGGTAGCTGTAGCAAAAATGATCAGAACTGGGGGAGGAATAACTAGAGTTTTCTCTCAGTCACCCATCCCCAACCACAAATGGATATGATTTCAGTGAAATCCAAATTTTATGTATCTAGCTGATAACCTACTATGCCTTAGCAATTGGGAGATTTGACTCAAAAGGTATGGTGAAAAAGATCTCTTATAAGAGGAAAGAAGTTGTTATTTTTTGATAATATATTTGTATATGTATATATAATAGGTTCTTACTTTTCATTTAATAGTTCATTATGTGACACATGGACATGAGACAATTATATTTTTATTTATGTGAACTATTAAGAGTGTTTTTAATTAGCCAACTAATAGCCTGCAGAGATAGTTCACATAATCTGCATACTTAAAATGAACAATTTAAAGGAAAGTCAATAAAGTCAATTTGGGGATACTTTTAAATAATATATATAACTTAACTAAATAATAATTTAATTTGTAATTAGTATTGATTTTAGAATGATAATACAGGTGATGCTAGACCTTTTCAATAAATTTTGAAAAGTTCTTTTCCATTAAGTTTTTCTTTTCTAGTAAACTAATCCTTTGGAATACAGTTGATTCTAAGTTCCCAAAGTCCATATTTGTGAATTAGCCCATTTCCTAAAATTTACTTATATCCTCAACAACAATACTCTTAAGGTCTTTTGAGGACATGCACATATGTAGAGTGGTAAAAAGTTTGAGTTGCTACACAAGTGTGAATGAGGCAAAGCTCTGCCTTCTTGCATCAGCTCTCATACTGTAAGTAGTGTCCTTTCTGAAGTCTATTTAGTGCTCCATTGTTTTTATTTTTGTGCACTATGTTGGTGATATTTTGCTGTTTACAGTGCCTTGACAAGTGTAGTGCTGAAATGCTGTCAAGTTTTCCAAAGCTCAAGAAGACTGTGGCATGTCTTATTAAGTAATTACACAGTAAGATGAGCTTCTCTCAAGCAGGAGCTATAGTACTATCGACTATGATTTTAATGTTCATGGATCAACAGTATATTAAAATAAGTTGTCATTAAACAGAAACACACATGATATAAAGTTTTGTATTGATCATTTGACACTGTGACCCAACAAGCACCTAACTTTCTTTTTCCTAGGGGTAGTGATTCATACAGAGTAGGCAATGGCACCCCACTCCAGTACTCTTGCCTGGAAAATCCCATGGATGGAGGAGCCTGGTAGGCTGCAGTCCATGGGGTCGCGAAGAGTCAGACACGACTGAACGACTTCCTTTTCACTTTTCACTTTCATGCGTTGGAGAAGGATATGGCAACCCCCTCCAGTGTTATTGCCTAGAGAATCACAGGGATGGCGGAGCCTGGCGGGCTGCTGTCTATGGGGTCGCACAGAGTCGGACACGACTGAGGCGACTTAGCAGCAGCAGTGATTCATATTCCCTAGTTCAGAATTCCATGCAACTTCATAAATCATAACTATGCAAATAATGAGAATCGACTGTCTATGGCTTACGCTTCTAAGCACCAGTGACTTACATTGGAAGTAGTGCTTTACACAGCTCCCCATACAAGGTCTTTTGTAGAAACATGTTTGGCTTAATCTAACCAAGACATGTAGCTTTACCATTTTTTTCAGGGAAAATAAATAAAAGGAGTTAGTCTATTTTATCTTTCACATCTCTTCACATTGATCTTTTGTCTTTAAATGTTTCATCATAGGTCAGACTGTAGCTACAAAGCCAAAGAATGGCCTCAATCCTATAAAAATTAGCTGTAGTTTCACCTGGTAGAATAGCTCTTCTGCTGGATTTGGACCAATCCATCACCTAGGAGAAGGCAATGGCACCCCACTCCAGTACTCTCGCCTGGAAAATCCCATGGACGGAGGAGCCTGGTAGGCTGCAGCCCATGGGGTCGTGAAGAGTTGGACACGACTGAGTGACTTCACTTTCACTTTTCACTTTCATGGATTGGAGAAAGAAATGCAACCCACTCCAGTGTGCTTGCTTGGAGAATCCCAGGGATGGGGGAGCCTGGTGGGCTGCCGTCTGTGGGGTCGCATAGAGTCGGACACGACTGAAGCGACTTAGCAGGCAGGATGAAAAAGGTCCTTGCTTCTGTTTCACTTCATGATATACCTTGAATGTTTTTATCTGCATGGGGGTTTTCTTCTTTATTTGAGGAATTTTTTTTTTATCAGATTGTAGTTGTGATGAAATTAAAGAATTTCTCCCCACATGGTCAACATGAAGATTATGTTTACTATATTTTTTCTTTTTTTTTTTCCTTCCTTGCATGGCATTGCCTACAGAAAAATTCTCTCTGTAGCTACCTTTTACCATGGAAAAGGAATGAAAAATCATGCCTCTCACTTAAGACTCAGCAATGTAAAGCTTATGAAATACAAACCTTAGAAACTCTTTATTAGCTTTGCTTTGGTGATGGAAGCCAACCACCATCAGAGAGAAACCTTTTGTTATTGCTACAAATGATTCATAACTTTAGATCTAAAGGCAGATTTGTGTTTGCGGAGCCATATATGCAGTCAGATTTTATGCTTCCTTTATTGGTACCCACAGATTGGTTTTCAATTTACTGCTACCTTTGCTCTCTTGTGTTAGATGTCTGGAGAGAGGAAATAAGGAGCTTGAGTCATGATTTCTTCTCTAAGATTTTGGAAACAGTTTACATATCCAATATCCTTTTGTTTGACTATAGCACCCATAAAACTGTGAAAAAAAGAGATTATCGAAAAACTGCTGATGTGGCCTCAACCTAAGCAGTATGTGCATAATAACATCCATGCAGCTAGTAAAACACTCTTCTTTTTTTTTTTTTTAAGTTTAATTGTTTCATTCCACAGCCTGGTGGCCCGGTATGGCCCGGGCCCCACGATGCGGTGCTCCATGGGTCCCCACGCCACGGCGGCGACCAGCGCCCGTAAAGCACTCTTCTAACAATCATCGGACATATTCTGGTGAAATAAGAAGTTAAGTTATCTGAAATGGCTACATTCATTTTGAATGAATACTGTCTTCTCAGTTGTTTCTAGATAAAAATTCAATGAGTTATAATTATTTATATTTCCAAGTTCAATAGTGCATTGAACTATACTGTATGATTTTTAAAGAAAGACCCTTTTTAATAGAAGTTAGGATTATTTATTCTAAAATTTTGATTTGTCAATACAAAAATCCAAGGGCAGAGTAGGACTAGGGTAGGAGTCCAATAGATAGCATCTTTTTTTTTTTTTAAATGATTTTTTACAGATATGTCCCCAAGATGCCAATATGTACAGTAGAGATGCTGACAGTTTCAAAGTAATTCTACCTATAACCATTTTAAAAGTAAATATTCTGCTTTTTAGTTGTCTTTGGCATTCACAAAGCACAGTGAAACTGAATCTTTTATTGACTTCCTTTTGGGGGCAAATATGTATAGTCATCACAGTTGACAACCATGTCCAAAATTTTACCTGTGTATTCAGGGCTTCTCTTGTGGCTCAGCTGGTAAAGAATCTGCCTGCAAGGCGAGTTACCTGGGTTCAATCCCTGGTTGTGAAGATTCCCTGGAGAAGGGAAACGCTACCCACTCCAGTATTCTTGCCTGGAGAATTCCATGGACCATGGGGTCACATGAATGAGCAACTTTCACTTTCATTTTCACTTCAGGTAATTAGAACAAGAGTTTATGAAAGAAGGGGACATATGGACAGTGTATGAAAAGCTATGGATGTTTTAAACAAAAATTGCTATTATTTACACTTCCGTAAAAGTTCGTCTAGTCAAGGCTATGGTTTTTCCAGTGGTCATGTATGGATGTGAGAGTTGGACTGTGAAGAAGGCTGAGTGCCGAAGAATTGATGCTTTTGAACAGTGGTGTTGGAGAAGATTCTTGAGAGTCCCTTGGACTGCAAGGAGATCCAACCAGTCTATTCTGAAGGAGATCAGCCCTGGGATTTCTTTGGAAGGAATGATGCTGAAGCTGAAACTCCAGTACTTTGGCCACCTCATGCGAAGAGTTGACTCACTGGAAAAGACTCTGATGCTGGGAAGGATTGCGGGCAAGAGGAGAAGGGGACGACAGAGGATGAGATGGCTGGATGGCATCACTGACTCTATGGACGTGAGTCTGGGTGAACTCCGGGAGTTGGTGATGGACAGGGAGGCCTGGCATGCTGCAATTCATGGGGTCGCAAAGAGTCGGACACGACTGAGCCACTGATCTGATCTGATCTGAGTGCAGTGTTTTACAAATTTACATTTCTACTTTCTTTCAAACACATGCCCTGTAGGCTGTGATGAGCCTCATTTAAATCCTTTTGCTGAAGCTCTCAGCCAGCAAGACTTCATATTCCTTAAAAATAAGACCTGACTTCAAAATCACAAAGATACCTGGCAAGTCAACTCCCAGCTGCAGGGTCTGTGAGTGATTTTTCATCTTCTACTCTAGACTTCAGCCTTTCACACCAGGAGATTTGATGAGGGCTTTGTGTTCTTTGCTCTATAGTTTTGTTTGACATGAGAATAAAGTTCAGTGTTACTGTGCTCCACAAGCCTCAGTGTTTATTGTAGCTCCTGGCTACTTCTTTATCATACTGCTGCTACTGCTGCTAAGTCACTTCAGTCGTGTCTGACTCTGTGTGACCCCATAGACAGCAGCCCACCAGGAGCCCCCGTCCCTGGGATTCTCCAGGTAAGAACACTGGAGTGGGTTGCCATTTCCTGCTCCAATGCATGAAAGTGAAAAGTGAAAGTGAAGTTGGTCAGTTGTGTCCAACTGTCAGCGACCCCGTGGACTATAGCCTCCGTCCATGGCATTTTCCAGGCAAGAGTACTGGAGTGGGGTGCCATTGCCTCCTCCATCTTTATCCTAAGGTCTTATTAATTTAAACTGTCTTCTTTCTTCAAAGTGTCTTCCTTATTATTCCTTATAGCTTTTGTACCTGTTCTTCCCTCTGTCAAGAAATTCTGCAGATATTTTCATGACTTACTGACTTCATGTGACGTCTCTCAGAGGCTTTTTCTTTGACCACCTGTTACTAGCTCTCAATACTCATATAGTATTTTATGTTATTTATTCACAGCAATTTTTGCTACCTCAAAAATATTATTTATCTCTTTGTTTTGAACATTAGAATATCTCATAAAAGTAGGGACCTAGTTTTTTTTCCCCCCACTGTGTCCCAAGCACCAAAAATGTGCTTAGTACAACACAGTAGGCACACAATAAATATTTGTTGAATAGATTAAACAATTTCATTCCTATATTTTTCTTTTTATCCTTTCTCTTCATTTTCATCAACAAGTAGGTTAAAGACATTAAAAACTAGGATAAGTAAAGGTGGTTTAAATTGAAAAGGCAGCAGGAATGTAGAGTTTAGACAGCAAACTGCTGAGAGCATATGAGAACCGCACCAGGTTCATCAGTCAGTCAATCAGTTCAATCACTCAGTCATGTCCGACTCTTTGCGACCCCATGAACTGCAGCATGCCAGGCCTCCCTGTCCATCACCAAATCCCGGAGTTCACTCAAACTCATGTCCATTGAGTCGGTGATGCCATCCAGCCATCTCATCCTCTGTCATCCCCTTTTCCTCCTGCCCCCAATCCCTCCCAGCATCAGAGTCTTTTCCAATAAGTCAACTCTTCGCATGAGGTGGCCAAAGTATTAGAGTTCAGCTTTATTTATTATTTTTAAAATTTTTTTTAAATATAAATTTATTTATTTTAGTTGGGGGCTAATTATTTTACAATATTGTATTGGTTTTGCCATACATCAACATGAATCTGCCACGGGTGTAAATGTGTTCCCCATCCTGAACCCCTCTTCCACCTCTTTCCCAATACCATCCCCCTGGGTCATCCCAGTGCACCAGCCCCGAGCATCCTGTATCATGCATCAAACCTGGACTGGTGATTCATTTCACGTATGATATTATACATGTTTCAATGACATTCTCCCAAATCATCCCACCCTTGCCCTCTCCCACGGAGTTTCAGCTTTAGCATCAGTCCTTCCAATGTACACCCAGGACTGATCTCCTTTAGAATGGACTGGTTGGATTTCCCTGCAGTCCAAGGGACTCTCAAGAGTCTTCTCCAACACCACAGTTCAAAAGCATCAATTCTTCAGCTCTCAGCTTTCTTCACAGTCCAACTCTCACATCCATACATGACCACTGGAAAAACCACAGCCTTGACTAGACAGACCTTTGTTGGCAAAGTAATGTCTCTGCTTTTGAATATGCTATCTATGTTGGTCCTAACTTTCCTTCCAAGGAGTAAGTGTCTTTTAATTTCATGGCTGTAGTCACCATCTGCAGTGATTTTGGAGCCCCCAAAATAAAGGCATATCCTTGCTTTTATGCTTGCTAACTGAAAATGTGGGTAAATTACTCAATCTCTCTGTACCTCAGTTTCTTTACCTATGAAACACAGTAATCATATGACATGTATCTACCCCACTGAATTATTTTTTTTAAACGAGTGGATTAATTTATATAAAGCTTTCCAACAAGTACCCTAGTATATAATCAGGCATTTAGTGGCTTATATACTGGCCACTGGATATGGAGCCTCAGAAAGTAAAGAATCCACTTGTAACACATGAGACAGGAGTTGTATCCCTGTGTCAGGAAGATTCCCTGGGGAAGGGAATGACTACCCATGCCAGTATTCTTACCTGGGAAATCCAATAGACAGGGGAACCTGGGTGGCTAGAGTCCATGGGGTCACAAAGGGTCAGAAACGACTGAGCAAATAACACTATTTCACTATTGTTAGTATCTGGGTCAAAATATTCAGAAAGGCAAAAAGACCTCATTTATATACACTGCTGAATATGGGATGCTATGGATTGAAAGGAGTTTGATCAAAATATATAGTTAGTTCTTTGCATTTGCTAGTCAGTGAGCTAACAAATGCAGTGAATTTTATTCCAGATCTTCCAAATGCTGCTTCTTATTGAGATGAACCAGTAACTCTAAAATGTCAAAATCTGTCAGCATAAGTTTAGCATTTTTCAGTTCACCTGCACAAATTAGTCATTTATAATGCTTTATCTAGGGATATTTTCCCCCTACTTCAACTTTGGAAGCTAGGATAAATGTAACATATTTACAAGTAGGAGATAAATGAGAGGAGAAATTTCAGAACTTGTTACTCTTTATTTGTGAATAAGCAAGTGCCAATCAATATCTCTGGTGAGACCTACCTCCCAGCAAAACACAGACATGATGCACAGGTAGACATACAGGTATGTTTCCTGTGTGTGTCGCTGATGTTGCTAAAGATCATGGCTCATCCCATCTGGAGACCTAATTTGGCTCTAGGATTCTTCCTAGAATAGCATTCTAGCCAGTCAGAACTGATTATCTTCTTAATTTATTGCTATATCACCAGAACCTAGAACACTCTTGGCAGAGTAGATGCTCAGCCAATATTTGTTGACTAGGTAAATAAATGAATTTTTCTATTCTTATTTACTTCTGTTGAATTTCAGATAATAAGATCATATTTTTAAGGCTAATGTTGATGCCTCCATATATACATAAGAATCGGGCAGAGGAGGTAACACCCCATGTTCTATTTTATGCCAGACTTTTTAACTCATATATAAAGTTGTTTATAGGACCAATTCACCTCTTACCCTAATCTGCTCACTATTCTGTTTTGTGACAGACTCTTAACAATGTTCAGCTTACATCAATGGAAGTCGTTGAAAACCTTTTCTCAGGTCTCTACTTTAGCCCATAATTTCCCATGACCCACATCTCTATTCTGACATGCAGACTCAAGTTTATTTAGCTTTCCTAGTCATTCTCATTCATATCTTTATTTCTCCTTTGTTGCCTCATTCTTATAGATCTGCAAAATCATCCTGGCTCTGATCTAGGGCTTTACTTTCTCTTTTCTCCAGTTTAACTCCCTCTGCTTCCGGAATCTAAGGCCACCTTGCTGAAAGCCGAGTGACCTCGTATATGGACCAGGTCATTCTATCCCAGGAATGTCTCAGCTTTCTTTCTGCATATGACTTGATGTTAGAGTGAGTAAAGTCATCCTCATTGGATACACACACACACAGATTTTGTTTTCCATATTTGTATTCACCTAAGGCACTTGAGACCAGTACTGTTGCCTGGAGAATCCCATGGACAGAGAAGCCTGGTAGGCTACAGTCCACGGGGTCGCAAAAAGTCAGACACGACTGAGCAACTTCATTTTCACTAAGGCTCTTGAGAGTCCCTTGGACTGCAAGGAGCTCTAACCAGTCCATTCTAAAGGAGATCAGTCCTGGGTGGTCTTTGGAAGGAATGATGCTAAAGCTGAAACTCCAGTACTTTGGCCACCCCATGCGAAGAGTTGACTCATTTGGAAAAGACTCTGATGCTGGGAGGGATTGGGGACAGGAGGAGAAGGGGATGACAGAGGATGAGATAGCTGGATGGCATCACCGACTCGATGGACATGAGTTTGAGTGAACTCCGGGAGTTGGTGATGGATAGGGAGGCCTGGCGTGCAGCAATTCATGGGGTCACAAAGAGTCAAACACAACTGAGCGACTGAACTGAATTGACTGAACTGAACTGAAGGGTCAATAATGGCAGTGACATAAGTGTTAAGCTTATGGAGCTCAATTAGTGTACATTTCAATTTGATGCTTTGAGAATTATCCCTTATTAAGAACATTAATATATTTAAAGTGTCACACACTGCAGATACTTCACTCTTTAGTCCCCAAACGACCCTTTATTTCAAATAGTCCTCGAGTGCTAATAACCCATATTGAGGCATGCTATTCTATAGTAACATTAATTCAATAAATTATTAAAAATATTAACATAGGACATCAAGATATGGTGCTTAGATCTTGCTGTAGTTGATCATGGGTATTTGACATACTTTTGTTCTGAGTAATAAACTATATGGTGCTATATTGAGCAGACATAAGCAGGCACAAAAGAGTGTAAACGAGTTAGTAGTTTTATTGATTAAAAAACCAGAGTGTTTGAAAATTTTCTGTTTATATTCTACCTATTAACACTTAGTAATACTGAATGTAGTTTTCATGTCTCCTCTGTGAAATGAATAACTCTAGGTGTCAGGTCAATTGATTGTACTTCTTGGTGATTTGGTATCATTATCTAAAATGTTTTGTGAAGATCTAGAAATTGATACAGGTAAAGCACTTAGAAAACTTCCTGACAAACAATAAATATAAATACATATTGGATATTTTTGTAATCATAGTTCTCCTTACTGTATATACATTTTAATCCATATTTAATCCTTGGTTGGCTCTCTGGAATTAAATTTATATAATACAGGTTTGCAGGAGGTAATTTTCTCTAAATTATAATATATAATTCTGTTTCTTAGGGTATAACGAGTATGAATTGAGAGGGAACAAAAAAGGACTGAAAACTGTTTTAAGAGGTACTCTAATTCTTCTCTAAACATATAATTTTGAAAAGATAAAAATCTTATTTTCCATAATTATGCTTAACACAGAAGGGAAAACAAAGGATAAAAGAAGTTCTGGAGCTTGAAATGTAGGAGTGACACTCCTAATATGGTTTTTCTTAGTATATTTTAAGTATGAGAAATGAGCTGTGCCATAAACGTGTGGTTAAAACATTCTAAAATAGTTGATAAAAATAAAGAAAGAGGGTTATACCAGATTTACCTGATGGCTTTTAAAACCAGGGTTTCTTATTCGTCTTTGTGTAGGAAAAAAAATAAGGCTTCCCTGGTGGTTCAGATGGTAAAGAATCTGCTTGCAATGCAGGAGACCCAGGTTCAATCCCTGGTTTGAGAACATCCCCTGGAGAAGGGAATGGCAACCCATTCCAGTACCCTTGTCTTGAGAATTCCATGGACAGAGGAGCCTGGCAGGCTACAATATATGGGGTTGCAAAGAGTATACGTGACTGAACCACTAACACTATTATGTAAAAAACACGCAGAAGACTACATAACTCTTCAGCTACACTTTCCCTATCATCAGTGACAATGAAACATGAAGGGTAACTCCTGTCATAGAGGCTTTTATTCAACTCTGTTTCTGAGCCTGAAAACATAAATGAAACCCAAAGGAAGTATAGAAGTCTTTCTAATAAGTCATAAATTCAGTTTGGCACCCAGAAGTAGTTACATAATTTGCAGGGCCCAGTGCAAAGTGAAGATGAGAGCTCTTTGTTAAAAAATCATGAAGCATTTCAAAATAACAATAACAGTGTTTTAAACCAAGGGTTGCAACCTTTTTTGTGCAGAGTAACTGTGCAGCATATATATACCTGAGACGCCAGCCATGTTTCTACCATAGTGATATGAAAACTGTATGTAAACTAAACAAAAATCCCAGCATGAAAGACATAACATATGAACTATCTTTGCATAATAAAGCAATGCACTGTATAATTTATTAAATGCATAAAACTGGGACATCATACAATCATGGGAAAAAAATGTGTCTGGATCACTGCAGTTATGATTTTAAAAGGAGAGCACAAAGTCAGTATCTACCCTCCTAACATGCTTCAAACTCATTAGATAATGCCTGCATACATAGTCCCCTAGATGTGAATATCCCTCCATGTATACATCCATTAGTGAAAGTAGATCTCAAAAAGTATATATGTTCTTAGTACTCTAATCTCAGAGTTAAGTACTTGTAAGTTTTCAGATTTCTGGGCTTTACCTCAAATTTAGAAAGATAAGATCTCTGGAGATGGGTCTAAAACACTCAACTTTACACACATTTCACTGGTGGAACTTATCTATTAAACACACACACACACATATCTGGGGACTCAGAAACATGGCTAGGAGAGAGGGGGAAAAAAAGCAATAGCTGAAGAAGTCTTAGTACTGATAGAGAATCTGAGGTACCCACTATAGTAATCTGCTAGAGCTGCCATAGCAAAATACCAAGGATGAGTGGCTCAAACAATAACATTTTATCATCTCACTGTTCTGAGGGCTAGAATCCAACATCAGGGTGTAAGTAGGTTTGGTTTCTCCCTCAGCTGCTCTTCTTGGCTTGCAAAAAGCTGTTTTCTCCCTGTGTCCTCACACAATGTTTCCTCTGTGTGCAAGCATCCCCCATGTTTTTCTCATGTGTACAAATTTCCTTTTTCTGTAAAGATATCAGTGACATTGGAGCATGGCTCACTGTAATGGTCTCATTTTAATTTAACTACTACTTTACATGCCCTCGCTCCCAATATGGTTCTATTCTGAGGGTCCTGGAAATTGAGACTTCAACATATGAATTTTGAGGAGAATATGAATCAGTTACCGGGCTTCCCTGGTGGCTCACATGGTAAAAAATCCACTTGCAATGCAGGAGACCAGATTTGATACCTGGGTCGGGAAGATCCTCTGCAGAAGGGAATGGCAACCCATTCCACTATTCTTGCCTGGAGAATCCCATGGACAGAGAAACCTGGTGGACTACAGTCCATGAAATCACAAAGAGCTGGTCACGACAGAACGACTAAGCACAAATTAGCCCTTAACATCAGACACTCCAATTTCTGCAGATGCTGTCAGGTTAGAAAGACTTGATCCTTTCTTACTTCACTGATACCATCCCTCTTAGAATTCTTCTTTCATCTGGTATTCAGATCTTTTTAATATTCAATTAAAGTCTGTTTATCCAGTTTTTATGAAACTATCCTAGTGTTGAACATGTCTATTTTCAAAACTATTATGCCTTTGCTCTAGCATAAGAATAATGATAGTGATTTCAGGAACCTCTTTGTAAACAAGTTATGCCTATTGGGATTGAGTGGGCAGATATATTCTAACAGAATGTTTGGTCAGGGTTTTGTTCCAATCAACATCATTACTCTAGTTCACTAGAATAATATTGTAATCCAACCTTCATTGATCTGTTTTTTTCTTTTGCTTGGATAATCCATCTTCCCATAGCTTAGTATCCTATTTTTTCACTCCTGCCTTTTTCTTCCTCTGCTTATGGATTTAATGGAAATATATCTGTTAAGTATCTAACTTCTATTGGCTAGCCCTGTTTCTAGCCAAATTTTAATTTTGCTTTGCATTTCCAAATGATATGACCTTGGCAAATTTCTTAACTTCCCTATTTTCTCTCTAAAATAAGAATGTAGAAAGTTAAGATCTTTCTGCAGCCAATTTTCTTAACAAACTCTAGATCACAGAAGGTATTTTTCACAACCTTATTCTTAGGCTAGCTTCTTCTAGAACTGAGAATGCTTAACAGATCTTGTAAATGCACTTTCCTGCACATAGACCAATCTTTCGAAGAAGTGATGACAATTAACTAATATTCATAGAATATCTCTCTCTTCCCACACACAACACCCCCCCTTTCTCTTTTCCTTTTCACCTGCTTAATTGTTTGAGTTTACAACATTTCTGTAAAATATCAGAAATCTAAAGCAATATGATTTTTCCTAATGTATCTTCTGGCCTAGTAGATGTAAAACTTTCCATTTTCTTGATTGCTGTCTGGTGTTCTTATGCAGGATCTCTAAAAAATGTGGAGATTACATCCTCCACTTTCCCCAAGATAGACAGTACTTTCACTTCTGCGACCAGGGGACTTGGCAAGGTTACTGAACGCCAGAGGTCTTTGTCATCTCCTCTTTCCAAGTTTCTTCCATCCAGAGTCTGAGCTAAATCCTGGTCTATGTTTACTATTTGCCTTGTTTTGTTTGAGCACTGAAAAAGATTAATTAATTAATACCATTTGACCTGGTGATAATGGGCTTTCCCAGTAACTCAGATGGTAAATTGTCTGCCTGCAATGTGGGAGACCTGGGTTGGAGACTTGGGTTGGGAAGATCCCCTGGAGAAGGAAATGGCAGCCTACTCCAGTACTCTTGCCTGGAAAATTCCATGGATGGAGGAGCCTGGTAGGCTACAGTCCATGGGATCTCAAAGAGTTGGACACAACTGAGCAATTTCACTGGTTCCCTGGCCTGGTGATATTATTTATGATTTCCTCTTCCTTTCTTCTATTTCTTAGAACTCTTAAACTCAGTATAACCTGAGAGAGAGCATTTGAGAGATCTGATTCTTTATCTCTCAGCTTCTATAGAAGCTGCTGGGAGCACATGGTTTTCTGATATATCTCCTGGCTAGCATCTGGTTTTATGCATACTTATTTGTCATGGAACTAATAGTACCAAATATTTGAACTTGGGTATAATCTCACTGAGAAAAATCAGGAACCACATCTTAGAAAAAAATTATAAATAAATAAATATCATGCTGCTCCTACTGCTGCTAAGTCGCTTCAGTCGTGTCCAACTCTGGGTGACCCCATAGACGGAAGCCCACCAGGCTCCCCTGCCCCTGGGATTCTCCAGGCAAGAACACTGGTGTGGGTTGCCATTTCCTTCTCCAATAAATAAATATCATATATAGTTACAAATAATATATATGAGCACATTTTGTCTATTTGAAAGACTTTTTAATATGAGAACCCTTCCCTCTCACTTCAGCCTATTACACTTCCTAGATTAATGAACAATGCCCTTTTAATCTTCTGGCTTGATAACATGGTCAAAGCTGCAGGTCATTGTTTAACCTAGCTATAATTAGTTATTTCTGTGTTTCTCTCCACCTTTCTGTATCTCTTCTCTCCCCTCCATATATATCTATACTTTTCTATCTCCATCTTTCTCTATCCCCGTTCTTCAATTGTATTTCCTTTTATCATTTATTGGAAAAGTTTGAAAATTAATCAAATAAAATGCTACTAATATTTTTCATACTATAATTGTAGAGATAGATGCTAAGAATTTCTAAAAGGAACAAGAAAAATTAGTTTTGTTTCTTGAACTTTAGAAATGTTAGCTCTTTAAGGACATCTAGATTGCTTCCATGTCCTGGCTATTGTAAATAATATTGCAGTGAACATTGGGGTGCATGTATCTTTTTGAATTTTAGTTTTCTTAGGGTATATGTTCAGTATTGGGATTACAGGATTTTCTAAGTTAGAACATTTTTATATAATTAGATGTGATAAATATATGCATCTTTGAAAATTTAAAGTGAGTTAGTGATTCTGATTTAAAGACTATTGTTTGTCTTTTCAGGCTTCCCAGGCGGTTCTAGTGGTAAAGAACCCACCTGCCAATGCAGGAGATGTGAGTTTGATCCCTGGGTGGGAAAGATCCCCTGGATGAGGACATGGTGACCCATTCCAGTATATTTTGCCTGGAGAATCCCATGGACAGAGGAGCCTGGCAGGTTACAGTCCATGATTTCCCTAAGAGTAGAACACGACGGAAGTGACTTATGGACACACATTTGTCTTCACTCATCGATCCAGGAATCGAACCCAAATCTCCTGCATTGGCAAGCAGATCCATTACCATTGAACCACCAGGGGAGCCCTAAATTAGCTCTTACACATTTTTAAATGCCAGGGATCATCAAATGGTTAAATGAGTTCAGATAATGTTGGTTGTGAAGGAGTTTTTGCAATTTTTAAATTTCTAAAGGTGATATGAAACATGTTTATGAATAAAAACTTCATAACTGTCAGTTGATTGTCTTTTCTTTGTACCAAGAAGAAACAAAAATTAATTATTCTTTTAAGATCAGATCAGATCAGATCAGTTGCGCAGTCGTGTCCGACTCTTTGTGACCCCATGAATCACAGCACGCCAGGCCTCCCTGTCCATCACCAACTCCTGGAGTTCACTCAGACTCACGTCCATCGAGTCAGTGATGCCATCCAGCCATCTCATCCTCTGTCGTCCCCTTCTCCTGCCCCCAATCCCTCCCAGCATCAGAGTCTTTTCCAATGAGTCAACTCTTCACATGAGGTGGCCAAAAGTACTGGAGTTTCAGCTTTAGCATCATTCCTTCCAAAGAAATCCCAGGGCTGATCTCCTTCAGAAAGGACTGGTTGGATCTCCTTGCAGTCCAAGGCACTCTCAAGAGTCTTCTCCAACACCACAGTTCAAAAGCATCAGTTCTTCGGTGCTCAGCCTTCTTCACAGTCCAACTCTCACATCCGTACATGACCACAGGAAAAACCATAGCCTTGACTAGATGAACCTTTGTTGGCAAAGTAATGTCTCTGCTTTTGAATATGCTATCTAGGTTATTAATATAATGATTGTGAGTATACTATGTCTAATAACTACAGAAAGATATGAATATTTATATTAGTAAATGAATGTGGCATGGCAGTTTAGAGAATTGTTATACTCAAGTTTATATATTTAAATATATATTATTTTGTTTACTGTGTCAGTAAGTTAAGTAAACTTATAAATCTAAATATATAAGCTCTAATATTATTATATATTTATGTAAATATAAATATATTTGTATACGTTTGGCCATATACATAAAATGATCTTAAGATTATTTTAAAAGCTTATAAATATCAATATAAAAATGAAATTAAAAAACAACACAATATCTTAAAATATTAAACACAATTAGCTGCTTATTAGTGGGTTTATGTGTAAGTATGAATTTATTAATAATTTTTCTCTAAATTTTTACATGGATGATAAACAAAATGGGAAAGAAAATGGATTTTCCTTCTGTGAGGCAGCAAAGTTATTCTGTTTCAAGACTGCACAAATTCTTCTTTTCAAAATATTTTGTTAACTCCCTCTATGTGTGAAATTCTTTTATTTCAACTTAATGTTTCTCTATTTTTGAAAAAAGTTAAATTCCTAATAAGTTTTACTTACAATTTGGTTTTTAAATTTTGGCTATAACTGTCTCCTAACCTTGAAAAATTATGATTTATTTTCTTGAGTATGTTCTTCTCTCTCAGTTCTTGATATTTCCTTTCTCAAACTCAGTCCTCATATTCAGAATTACAAAACTGACAAGACATTCCTTATGTCTTAAACTATCTTTGAATTGCATAGAATGGCTGTTAGATAATCCCAACCTTTTGTATTTTGAAATAAAGAAAAACAATAATAATACAGTTGATTTGAGCAATCTCTAAATACTAATTATCTAGATGCTATTATAAACTTTTTTATTTGCCAAACTTAGGATAAAAGAAAAAAAACTAACATATGAAAAGGAAGTTTCTATCTTTATAGCTTTACTATATAACATGTATTTTATGTATCATAGTTTAAAGGTATATTCCTTTCAGGTTAAAAAAAGCATTTGCCAGAGTAATCCTAAAGACTGTCTACCATTTAATTTTGTTTCTAGATTTCAGCAACTTGTCAATCAGGGAAAAATCAGGTAGCTGTTACTACATGCTTTTGGTCCTGGAGGTTGGCAAGGGTCCTAACTGTTTATAAATATTCTTTCTATTACGTCATGAACTATACATATCCTAAGTGTGCATTATACAGCAGGGGAGGATTTCATACTATTTTATTCTGATAACCCTTGTTCACAAACTATATCAGCACTAATTATTCTGGACCCAATGGCCGTGGCTCATTCTCTTCTTTTCTTTGACATCAAATGGCTACCAGTGGTTGTTTCATGCACACACTGACACTGAAAAAGAACCATGAACTTGAAAGTGCTTTTTCAGTCACTGTGATAAACTTTCCCTGATGCACATACTGTATTCATTTACTTCTGCATTTCCCCTCTTTAACAGTTGTTAAAAGTTGCTTGTGTATGATAATGTGAAATATGAATAAACATTTTTTTTCTTGTAAAAAGCGTAATGCTTTCTATATACTATTTCCAGCCACATGAAACCCTCTGCAGGACACCTATCAAGCAAGTGGATGAAATAAAATTTTGACTTTTTATTTACTAGTTGTCAATGATCACTCAATTCAGAAACCTACAGTATTTTTTTAATTGATTACTAATCTTTTTAAATTTTTGTTCTAGGATGAAACACTGCTCTTAGTCACTAGACATTTAAAGCTCAGAGCTGCTGTTTGTACTCAGCTCCTAAGAACTGAAACATTTTACTCTGTTTTTCTGCAACTTTCAGTTCAGTTCAGTTCAGTCACTCAGTCATGTCTGACTCTGTGACCCATGGACTGCACCAGGCCTCCCTGTCCATCACCAATCGGAGTTTATTCAAACTCATGTCCACTGAGTCAGTGATACCATCCAACCATCTCATCCTCTATCATCCTTTTCTCCTCCTGCCTTCAATCTTTCCCAGCATTAGGGTCTTTTCAAATGAGTCAGTTCTTTGCATCAGGTGGCCAAAGTATTGGAGTTTCAGCTTCAGCATCAGTCCTTCCAATGAATACTCAGGACTGATCTCCTTTAGGATGGACTGGTTGGATCTCCTCGCTGTCCAAGGGACTCTCAAGAGTTTTCTCCAACACCACAGTTCAAAAGCATCAGTCCTTTGACACTCAGCTTTCTTTATAGTCCAACTCTCACATTCATGCATGACTGCTGGAAAAACCATAGCTTTGACTAGATGGACCTTTGTTAGCAAAATAATGTCTCTGCTTTTGAATATGCTGTCTAGGTTGGTCATAACTTTTCTTCATAATAGCAAGCCTCTTTTAATTTTATGGCTGAAATCACCATCTGCAGTGATTTTGTAGCCCAAGAAAACAAAGTCTTTCACTGTTTCCCCATCTATTTGCCTTAAAGTGGTGGGACCAGATGCCATGATCTTAGTTTTCTGAATGTTGAGTTTGAAGCCAACTTTTTCACTTTCTCTTTCACTTTCATCAAGAGGCTCTTTAGTTCCTCTTCACTTTCTGCCATAAGGGTGGTGTCTTCTGCATATCTGAAGTTATTGATATTTCTCCCAGCAATCTTGATTCCAGCTTGTGCTTCATCCAGACCAGCATATAAGTTAAATAAGCATATAAGTTAAATAAGCAGGGTGACTATAACTTTAGCTGTTGTAATCATGCGTTCCTACAGAGTAAAGGATAGGGTGGAGTTTTCAACAGATTAGGTACCCACTGTTACTATACAGCACTGAATGATGTTTTTGTTTGCTTTATTATTTATCTATTTATTTAGGGTGTGTGTGTGTGTGTGTATATATACACATGTGTGTTTTCCCTGAAGGATTATTCAGCAATTCAGCATATCTATATTTGTTACTATTTTCCACCTTTAGTTCACTTTTCCTTTCCAAGGAAGATCCTCTCCAGTAGGGCATGGCAAACCACTCCAGTATTCTTGCCTGGAGAATCCCCATGTACAGAGAAGCCTGGTGGGTTACAGTCCATGTGGTTGCAAAGAGTCAGACACAACTGAGCAACTTTCACTTCACTTCACTTCCCATTCTGGTAACTCGATTACAAATTAACACATGCAACATATTTCTCTGTTAGTTCATCAATGAAAAATTCCACTGCATCATGTAACTTTAAAAGATACTCAAAGATATAGAAACGTTCAAAGTAACTGTTTTGTTTTTGTTTCTTGGCAGAAAATCATGTCGAGAAATCTGCTAGATCTAGATAGGACATATTTTACATTCAAGACAAAGCTACAGTAAAATCTTTGAATTGTTTTAGACACCATCAGTTTGCAAACTGTACTTGTGTAATTTACATTGCTGTCCCACTTTCTCCCTTGGTTTCCTTTTGTGGCAGTTTCCTTCTTTATGCACTCAGATATGTTGGTTGATTATGATAGACTTTGAACTCTTTGCTATACTACATCCAGGTTCTTAAATTCTTCATCTTCCAAGAGGAAGACACATAGTAATCAGCAAGCCTTAGATAAGATGAAAGAAAGGTACCATCTATTTAAAAATAGCCCAGGGGACAATTTAAGAAAAAAAGAATTAAATCCTTCCTTAGGTACAACCAGTTTCAAATCCTGAATTTTCTCCATTAAGCACGTACTATCTATTTTTGGATTTTTCAAAGGTCCTCACACTGTAGGGGCTCTGATATATTCAAATGAAACCTCATGAAAATAATACTTTGCCCTTTCCCTGATGCACCGTAGAATGACAGCCCCAGGTAGATACATGAGTTATGCAGTAAGAGTTTATAAGTCCTTTAATTTGAACTTGAAACATGTTTGCCAACTGAGGGGGTGGGAAAACAAAAGTTCAATACAATGTTTAAATCTCCAGGTTACCTCTAGAGCAAAATGTAACTGAAGACAAAGTTGCTCTGTTATTTCATTTCCGTGCCTCTTAACATTAACTAAATCAGGCTTCCTTGGTGACTCAGTGGTAAAGACTGTGCTTGCCAATACAGGGGACACAGCTTTGATCCCTAAGTAGGGAAGATCTCCTGAAGAAGGAAATGGCAAATCACTCCAATATTCCTACCTGGGAAATCCCAGGGACAGAGGAGCCTGGAAGGCTACAGCTGTGAAGAGTGGGACACAACTTAGCAAATAACACTTTCATTTTCACTTTTCAGAGTTAATTTACAGTGTTATGTTAGTTTCAGGTGTACAGAAAAGTGATTTTGTTATATACATATAAATATATGTTATAGTTATAGAAACGCTGGACTGGAAGAAACACAAGCTGGAATCAAGATTGCCGGGAGAAATATCAATAACCTCAGATATGCAGATAACACCACCCTTATGGCAGAAAGTGAAGAGGAACTAAAAAGCCTCTTGATGAAAGTGAAAGAGGAGAGTGAAAAAGTTGGCTTAAAGCTCAACATTCAGAAAACGAAAATCATGGCATCTGGTCCCATTACTTCATGGGAAATAGATGGGGAAACAGTGTCAGACTTTATCTTTTTGGGCTCCAAAATCACTACAGATGGCAGCCATGAAATTAAAAGATGCTTACTCCTTGGAAGGAAATTTATGACCAACCTAGATAGCATATTCAAAAGCAGAGACATTACTTTGCCCACAAAGGTTCGTGTAGTCAAGGCTATGGTTTTTCCTGTGGTCATGTATGGATGTGAGAGTTGAACTGTGAAGAAGGCTGAGCGCCGAAGAATTGATGCTTTTGAACTGTGGTGTTGGAGAAGACTCTTGAGAGTCCCTTGGACTGCAAGGAGATCCACCCAGTCCATTCTGAAGGAGATCAGCCCTGGGATTTCTTTGGAAGGAATGATGCTAAAGCTGAAACTCCAGTACTTTGGCCACCTCATGCGAAGAGTTGACTCATTGGAAAAGACTCTGATGCTGGGAGGGATTGGGGGAAAGAGGAGAAGGGGACGACAGAGGATGAGATGGCTGGATGGCATCACTGACTCGATGGACGTGAGTCTGAGTGAACTCCGGGAGTTGGTGATGGACAGGGAGGCCTGGCATGCTGCGATTCATGGGGTCGCAAAGAGTCGATCATGACTGAGCGACTGATCTGATCTGATAGTTATACATGTAATTATACGTAATCATATATTCCTTTCAAGATTATTTCCCCACATAGATTATTAGAGAGTATTGAGTAGAGTTCCCTGTGCTACACAGTAGGTCCTTATTCACACTTTATATATGGTAGTGTATATATGTTAATCTCGAACTTGCAATGTATTCCATCCCCCACCTTACCCCGTTAGTAAACTTAAATTTGTTTCATAAGGTGGTGAATCTGTTTCTGTTATGTAAAAAAAGTCCATTTATGTCGTTTTTTAGGTTCCACATATAAGTGATATCAGTTTGTCTGACTCACTTCGCGTAGTATAATACAATTTTGAAACAGGAATCATGGTGATATCAGGTACTCTTTTATTTTCTTTGACCTTTGGAAAGGGTTTGGACCACTGCTGTATGTGTTTTGTTTGTTTTTCCCTTCCTTTAAGGAAATTTCCATGTATTTTTACTTGCTATCGTTTTTGAAATCAGGAAAGAATGTTCAATCATATCAAATATATTTTAATCCGTTTAATCATGATTATTATTCTTTTTAACAAGTGTGATATATTTAAAAAGGAGTATCCTTTTTTTTTTTTTAGTTTTCCTATAGATTAGTCAGTTTTATTTACTAGTATTTTCTTGAAAATTGTTCAGCTTTTCCTACATGTGTTGCTGGCATTTTGACCAGTTAGTCTGGCTTTACTGATGGGATCTAGATTATCATTCCTCAGGTGCCTGAACTCTAAACTTTCTTGACATTATTGGACTCAATCCACCATAATTATTTACGTAAATCTGATCCATTTACATTTTGCAAGTTGACCATTTCCAGTAGAGAATGATATCACAACTCCAGCCTCCAGGATGGTGACTGATTCCTTTCCCTTGAATATAAATTCATGGAATGGACAGAATGTGGCACAGAAAGTAGACACTTCATGTATTCAAATAAAAAGAATAAGCAAATGTTGGTGCATAAAGAAATAGAAAAGTATTTTTGAGCATACTAAAAGTAGTGAGAAAAGATTTACCTAAGTAGTAGAGGAAAGCTCTAATCTGGTATTTCTTTAAAGAAATGGGGTGTTGAGGTGGTCCAAAGAACTAAATAGACATTTCTCCAAAGAAGACATACAGATGGCTAACAAACACATGAAAAGATGCTCAACATCACTATTATCAGAGAAATGCAATTCAAAACCACAATGAGGTACCATTTCACACCAGTCAGAATGGCTGTGATCCAAAAGTCTACAAGCAATAAATGCTGGAGAGGGTGTGGAGAAAAGGGGGACCCTCTTACATTGTTGGTGGGAATGAAAACTAGTACAGTCAGTATGGAGAACAGTGTGGAGATTCCTTAAAAAACTGGAAATAGAACTGCCATACGACCCAGCAATCCCACTGCTGGGCATACACACTGAGGAAACCAGAATTGAAAGAGACATGTGTACCCCAATGTTCATCGCAGCACTGTGTATAATAGCCAGGACATGGAAACAACCTAGATGTCCATCAGCAGATGAATGGATAAGAAAGTAGTGGTACATATACACAATGGAGTATTACTCAGCCATTAGAAAGAATACATTTGAATCAGTTCTACTGAGGTGGATGAAACTGGAGCCAATTATACAGAGTGAAGTAAGCCAGAGAGAAAAACACCAATACAGTATACTAACACATATATATGAAATTTAGAAAGATGGTAATGATAACCCTGTATGCGAGACAACAAAAGAGACACAGATGTATAGAACAGTCTTTTGGACTCTGTGGGAGAGGGGGGAGGGGGGTGATTTGGGAGAATGGCATTAAAACATGTATAATATCATATAAGAAATAAATTGCCAGTCCAAGTTTGATGCAGGACACAGGATGCTTGGAGCTGGTGTACTGGGATGACCCAGAGGGATGGTATGGGGAGGGAGGCGGGAAGGGGTTTCAGGATTAGGAATACGTGTACACCCGTGGTAGATTCATGTTGATGTATGGCAAAACCAATACAATATTGTAAAGTAATTAGCCTCTAATTAAAATAAATAAATTTTAAAAATAATAAAATAAAATAAATAAAATGGGGGCTTCCCAGGTGGTGCTAGTGGTAGGAAAAAAAAAAAAAAAAATGTCTGCCAATGCAGGAAACATAGAGATATAAGAGATGTAGGTTTGAGCTCCATAGCTGAAGATGCTGCCTATGGCATAACTCTAAGGTTGGCAAAAATATTGGAAGCATACAAATTGGATTGACTGTCCATTACTTTGTCCTTACATTCTGTCTCTATGTATCTTCATGCAGTAGTCACACTTGGTGTGTGACTGACAAAGGTGTCAGTATTGTAAAAGAAAAAAGAAAAAAATTGGAGAGAAAGAAGCCAAATCTGAGAGAAGGAAAGTTCTTTGTTACTGAGCTGAAGGAACAAACCTTTTTAATGGTCTTCTCACACAAAGAATCCATGAACAAAGAGAGGCAAAGATTGACTTGGTTATACTTTTCACTCACTTCTATTGAATCTTTTTTTTTTCTTACATATCTCTGTATGTAGGCATGTTTGTGTTAATGATGTAAACTAACAACTTTCTCATCAGAAACTAAAAGTGTAATATCAAAAATATATGAAAAAAGTTATTGGCATACCTAAACATCCAAGATGTTGGATTCAACCAGGATTCAACTCATTGTCAGCAGGTGTTCCCATTTACCTTTAATTTAACTGTGATCAAGGAAAAAGAATTAGGGAACATGCTGCTGTCATGATTTGACACTTTCTAGAATAGAAAAAAAAAACCAACAGAAAATTTAAAAAAAAAATGTTAATTTATAAAATCATCAGTGAATAAAGAAGTCATCTGGCAAAACTACCACTAAATAATAATAAAGCAGGAAAAATGAGGAAAAATACAAAATCAGCTTTATCTGATTACCTTAACAAATAACTATTAAAATGAAACAATTAAAAATGGTATCATACATTGATCAGTTTTGCAACTTCTACAATTTGGTATAGGTAAATCTTTTAAAATTCAATGAAATGGCTTTATTTTATGGAAGTTTCTCTTTTTGTCTTCTATATTTGACTTTTAAATAAGAGAATTTGGATTATTTATATTGTACTGACATCTGGTGGACCTTGGCCTTGATACAGCTAGAAAAAGCAATGATTGGAAACATCCATCAAGGTCCATTGAACAAATCTCTGGCAGCCTTCAAATTACACACTAAATCAAACAGGATGAGAACATTATTTTAGGTTCTATCAACATCCCTTCACTTCATTTAAAGGGAAAAATTGAACAGCTCTTGGCCACACAGGGAAGCTGCTTTAAAATACCTTGCATTTTAATAATGCCTATCTTTGTGAAGTCCAAAAGTTATGGTATTTAGATTGTCATGTAAGTAACCTGATATCTTATTTATTGAATTTCAGGAACTTTTCATGATAATGTCTCTTATGTTCTAGAATGCTTGGAATACACACACACACACATATGGAACTATATTGTGTGTGTGTGTGTGTGTGTGTATAAAACTATTGCCAAATTGTGTGTGCTGTGCTAAGCCGCTTCTGTCATGTACGACTCTTTATGACCCTATGGACTGTATTCCGTCAGGCTCCCCTGTCCGTGGGGATTCTCCAGGCAAGAATATTGGAGTGAATTGCCATGTCCTCCTGGGGAATCTTCCCGACCCAGGGATAGAACCTGCATCTCCTGCATCGGCAGATGGGTTCTTTACCACTAGCACCACCTGGGAACTTGAAAGCAATGCAAGTATGTTGAAAATGAAGGGATATTTACAAGTCACAAAATGAGCTGTCATTGGTTATGTTCACTTGACAAAATTTAGTCTGTATTCATGGGCTCTATCGCCTTGAAAATAGTGAAAAATGCAACCTGAGAAAATGGAGAACTGAGGGTAAAAGAACACTTTTAGTTAACCAAAAGCTATCATGCATGAAGAAATGGCTTTCCTGCAAACATTTCAAAATTATTTGGAATTCTTAAAAGATATTGCAATATGTATTAACCTGTCAATTTTGTAATATATATCTTGGTAAACAACTTTGAATCCAGTTATTTTGTATTTTCTGGGATGGAGTTAATCATACTTATGCTATTGCTCTGAGGAACTATGTTTGTGAATTTAGTGTACAGATTATTAGTTTAAGATTATTATTATTAATGTGAGATTATTAGCTTCATTCCACATAAACAATAGTATGGGACTAGTGAATCAGAGTAAGAATAAAATGTACAGATGAGTTTCTCATTCATAAATTTAAAGTAGTATCTTGGACTATTAATTCAATTATAATGAAATACTAACAGCATTGAAAAAGCATATAAAATGATTATAATTTTACTCTTAATTACCATGTAAAATTTATGCAACTTTGTTCTTCTATGGCTTGTAAACAGCAGAAAAAATCTTTCAAAGTGAAAAAGAATTAAAGGCTTTCTTAAATATGACAGCTTTTAGAATAAATTTATCTGATTTTGTCTCTATCTAGTTCTATCTAGCAGGTCTTTAACAGCAGACCGATACAACTCACAATGATGAGAAAAAGTAAATCAGTAGTTCCATGTCTGCAGGAGATTTGGGGGAATAGATAATTTAATTGAGTGAACATATTTAAGTGGGGATTAGACAAATTAAACTATCTGTTATAAATTAAGTATTGATGTATATATACACATGTATTAATATATGAGCCATTTGTGAATTTCAGTGGCAGACAGCACATACATAAACACTGAATTTGGAAATTATTTGGTGAATTTCATTAATGGGAAAAAAGCCACTTTGGGCTACATAATAAAATTTAAGACTGTAGGTTGACTGTGTTAATTAGGAAACTGCAAATTTACTCCTTCATTATACTGAACTGTAGCTAAAACTTTTTGTGTTAATACACTTACAGTTAATACACTCTACAGTTTTCTTTTATCTCATAATATCAGTTCAAAACTATAATGCTATTTGTCTTTCCTGCAACTACCATTTTTATTGTTTTATTGTTTTCCATACTGATGCCTCTAGATATAACTGACAGTTGTTTTCCTTCTCATTTATACTATTCAATTTTTATGAAAAAAACTTATTATTATACTGTTTTTTCTGCCCTTTATGTTCAAATGTAAAATGCTGAGATATTATGAGAAATGTTAGTATTAGGAAAATAGAATGTGGTGAATGGCTGCATTAACTTTCAAAAGCTATCCCAGAGCAAGAAGGTGTTCAGTCAGTTCAGTTCAGTCACTCAGTAATGTCCGACTCTTTGTAAACCCATGGACTGTAGCACACCAGACTTCCCTGTCCATCACCAAAGCCAGGAGTTTACTCAAACTCATGTCCATTGAGTCGGTGATGCCATCCAGCCATCTCATCCTCTGTCGTCCCCTTCTCCTCCAGCATTCAATCTTTCCCAGCATCAGGGTCTTTTCAAATGAGTCAGTTTTCTGCATCAGGTGGCCAAAGTATTGGAGTTTCAGCTTCAGCATCAGTCCTTCCAATGAATTTTCAAGACTGATTTCCTTTAGGATGGACTGGTTTGATCTCTTTGCTGTCCAAGGGACTCTCAAGAGTCTTCTCCAACACCACAGGTCAAAACCATCAATTCTTTGACACTCAGCTTTCTTTATAGTCCAATTCTTACATCCATACATGACTATTGGAAAAATCATAGTTTTGACTAGATAGACCTTTGTTGACAAAGTAATGTCTCTGCTTTTGAATATGCTGTCTAGGTTGGTCATAGCTTTTCTTCCAAGGGGCAAGTGTCTTTTAGTCTCAAGGCAGCAGTCACCATCTGCAGTGATTTTGAAGCCCAATAAAATAAAATCTATCACTGTTTTCATTGTCTTCCCATCTATTTGTCATAAATTGATGGGACCGGATGCCATGATCTTAGTTTTCTGAATGTTGAGCTTTCAGCCAAATTTTCACTCTCCTCTTTCTTTTTCATCTTTCTCTTTCATCAAGAGGCTTTTAGTTCTTCTTCACTTTCTGCCATAAAGGTGGTGTCATCTGCATATCTGAGGCTATTGATATTTCTCCTGGCAATCTTGATTCCAGCTTGTGCTTCTTCCAGCCTGGCATTTCTCATTATGTACTCTGCATATACATTAAATAAGCAGTGAGACAATATGCAGCCTTGACGTACTCCTTTCCTGATTTGGAACCAGTCTGTTGTTCCATGCCCAGTTCTAACTGTTGCTTCCTGACCTGCATACAGATTTCTCAGGAGGCAGGTCAGGTGGTCTGGTATTCCCATCTCTTGAGGAACTTTCCACAGTTAGTAGTGATCCACACAGTCAAAGGCTTTGGCATAGTCAATAAAGCAGAAGTAAATGTTTTTCTGGAACTCTCTTGCTTTTTTGATGATCCAACACATGTTGGCCACTTGATCTCTGGTTCCTCTGCCTTTTCTAAATCCAGCTTGATCATCTGGAAATTTATGGTTCACGTACTGTTGAAACCTGGCTTGGAGAATTTTGAGCATCACTTTGCTAACATGTGAGATGAGTGCAATTGTGTGGTAGTTTGAGCATTCTTTGGCATTGCCTTTCTTTGGGATTGGAATGAAAACTAACCTTTTCCAGTCCTGTGGCCACTGCTGAGTTTTACAAATTTGCTGACATATTGAGTGCAGCACTTTCACCACATCATCTTTTAGGATTTGAAATAGCTCAACTGAAATTTCATCACCTCCACTAGCTTTGTTCATAGTGTTTACTTCACATTCCTGGATGTCTGGCTCTAGGTGAGTGATAACGCCATTATAGTTATCTAGGTCATGAAGATTTTTTTTTTTTTTTGTATAGTTCTTTGTATTCTTGCCACCTCTTCTTAGTATCTTCTTCTTTTGTTAGGTCCATACCATTTCTATACTTTATTGTGTGCTTCTTTGCATGAAATGTTCCCTTGGCATCTCTAATTTTCTTGAAGAGATTTCTAGTCTTTCCCATTCTATTGTTTTCCTCTATTTCTTTGCATTGATCACTGGGGAAGGTGTTCTTATCTCTCCTTGCTATATTTTGAAACTCTGAATTCAAATGGTTATAACTTTTCTCAATTGCCTTTGGCGTCTCTTTTTTTCTCAGCTATTTGTAAGGCCTTCTCAGACAACCATTTTGCCTTTTTGCATTTTTTTACCCTCTTTGGGGATGGTCTTGAGCACTGCCTCCTGTATAATGTCATAAACCTCTGTCCATAGTTCGTTAAGCACTATGTCTATCGGATATAATCCCTGGAATTGACTTTTCACTTTCACTGTATAATCATAAAAGGTTTGATTTAGGTCATACTTGAATGGTCTAGTGGTTTTCCCTACTTTCTTCAATTTAAGTCTGAATTTGGCAATAAGGAGCTCATGATCTGAGCCATAGTCAGCTCCTGGTCTTGTTTTTGCTGACTCTATAGAGCTTCTCCATCTTTGGATGCAAAGAATATAATCAATCTGATTTCAGTATTGACCATCTGGTGATGTCCATGTATAGAATCTTCTCTTGTGTTGTTGGAAACGGTGCTTTCTATGACCAGTGCATTCTCTTGGCAAAACTCTATTAGCCTTTGACCTGCTTCATCTTGTACTCCAAGGCCAAATTTGCCTGTTACTCTAGCTATCTCTTGATTTCCTACTTTTGCACTCCAGTCCTCTATAATGAAAAGGACATCTTTTTTGGGTTTTAGTTCTAGAAGGTCTTGTAGATCTTCATAAAACTGTTCACCTTGAGCTTTTTCAGCATTACTGATTGATACATAGACTTAGATTACTGTGATTGAATGGTTTGCCTTGGAAACAAACAAAGATCATTATGCCATTTTTGAGATTGCATCCAAGTACTGCATTTCAGACTCTTTTGTTGACTATGAGGGCTACTCCATTTCTTCTAAGGGATTCTTGTCCACAGTAGTAGATATAATGGTCATCTGAGTTAAATTCCCTCATTCCAGTCCATTTTAGTTTGCCAATTTCTAAAATGTCAATGTTCAATCTTGCCAGCTCCTGTTTAATCACTTCCAATTTGCCTTGATTCCTGGAGCCAACATTCCAGGTTACTATGCAATATTACTCTTTACAGCATCGAACTTTAGTTCCATCACCAGTCCCCATGCATAACTGGGTTGTTTTTGCTTTGTCTCCATCTCTTCATTCTTTCTGGAGTTATTTCTCCACTGACCTCCAGTAGCATATTTGGCACCTACTGACCTGGGGAGTTCATCTTTCAGTGTCCTCTCTTTTTGCCTTTCACACTGTTCATGGGATTCTTAAGGCAAGAATACTGAAGTGGTTTGCCATTCCCTTCTCCAGTGGACCACGTTTTGTCAGAACTCTCCACCAAGACTCATCCATCTTGGGTGTTCCTACATGGCCTGGTTCATAGTTTCACTGAATTAGACAAGGCTGTGGTCCATGTGATATGACAGTTACTAAACTACTATTCTTGTGTGAAATGTGCCTAATATGTTTCAATTTTATATAATTTTAATGAATTTAAATTTAAATACCCAATGTAGCTAATGGTTACCGTACTACATCACACAGGTCTAAAACATGTAAGGTACTTGGGAGAAGGTAAATACTCACACAAGGATCAGAGATTATTTAGGAAGGATTATGGGAAGAATGGATAATGGATAGACAATCAATAATATTTGGTAAAATGACTGAAAATGGGTTGTTTCAAACAACTTGACATTAATTAATGATCAATTCAAAAGAACTAAGATATCAATTAACCTGTAGCCACAGTATGCTGCAATTAATGCTTCCATGGACTTCCCTGGTGGCTCAAATGGTAAAGAATCCACCTGCAGTGTGGGAGGCCTGGGTTTGATCCCTGCGTTGGGAAGATCCCCTGGAGGAGGGCATGTATTCCAGTATTCTTGCCTGGAGAATCCCCATGGTCAGAGGAACCTGGCAGGCTACAGTCCACGGGGTCACAGAGTCTGACACAACTGAGTGACTAAGCACACACACAATGCTTCCAAGAATAGATTATATGCATATGCAAATCATCTTCATTTCCATGTAAATACCTATATCTTACCTCCTAACTAGTCAACTATAAATTAACCAAAACATGGATTACTTAACCTCTGTCATTGTAGTTAAATATTAATTCTGGCATAGTAAACTACAGAAAATATTATCAATTACTTGGTAAATTTAAGAAATGAAATCAGGTCCCAACATGTCAGCTCTTTGGATTTATTTAAGTTCACAAATGAGCTTGATAAATGTGAAATTGTTTTTTTCCTTTGTGCTATATTTTAAAAGTCCTGGTAATTACATGCTTCTTGAGGATAGAAACTGTTTTGGTTTGTGCACATATGTTCAATTTTTTGTGCTGAATTTATTAGAAAATAAATGAGGTATAAACTTGCCTTGGTGGCAGTGGCTGTGAAAGGTAACTCTGAATTATTTGGCTCAGAACTATTAATGATTAAAAATGTCAACCTTAATGTTGCATTAATGTAGTATTTAAATTGAACTCTTTCTAAGTTTTAACCATGGCATCATGTGGATTGGCAAATTCAAGAACAAAGGGGTCACTTGGAATTTAAACAGATAAATGTTTGACAGGCTATACAATGCTTTTCCAATACATGTTGAATTCTCCTTTAATCTCCAAGTTAATATGTATTTTACTGAAAATTGAGCTTGAATCCCACACAATTTTGTGGAAATAAGGAACTGTTTTAGTTCTAATCTTACAATGACTATAAGACACACATGGGAAGAAGACAGTGACATACAGCCTTACACTGGATTTCTCCTGTCAATGAATTGAGCCCTAGAGGCTCTGAGTACAATTTCCACCTCAACACTCAGCTTCTTAGAATACAGACACAATTGTATGACAGGGTTTTACTCTCTAGACATCATAATCAGAAATGCAAGTTGATAACAGTGAACATAACTTGTAAAGCTGAATCAACAAACACATTTTCTTGTTATATGAGATTGAAAACTTTTCAACTTAAAGATTACATCTGTTCCAGATAAACCCTGCCAAACAGTTTCCCACAAATAAGATATGATAACTAGTGCAAGATGTGACTTAGGTTTGCTATTTAGGTCCATTCTTTAAAAATCAATTTTTTGAAATATACTAAAAGATCTGGTGAATGTATTTCCAACTGTTAAGACAAGAGACGTCATAATGGCAGTCTTCTGGCACCTTAGAGACAGGCAGTAGGTGTCTATTAAAAACAAACCAAAAACAAACAAACAAACAAACACGTATTTAATTAAGAATTCAACCTCTGCTCCTTTATAAGGGTGATCTTTAATAGTTCTTAATCCTACGAAATAGCTCATACTTTACTAAGATTTGATTACTTCCATTAGTATACTCATTCTTATGGCAAATAAGAGGAAGTAAAAGCCAAGGTCCCTGACCTCCAGTTGCTTATCGTATTATTGGTGAATCAAGGCACTCCATCATTTTTTAAAAAATATTCCCTGAATTTTCTTCAACCTTTTAAATCATTCTCTATTTTCTCATCTTACTCAACAAGCAGTGTAGAAAGAACAATCTCAGAATGCCTCAACTGTGTTTACAAATCCAATACTAACCAGGCTATATAAGCATAAAAGCACTACTTTGTTAGATAAACAAGGGTGCAAATACTTTAAGAGAATCCCTAAACAGAGGAGAACATTCAGATTTACATTTGTATGAAAATCCCAAGGTTTATGAAGTTGTTGAGCAGAAGAAAGGCAAAAGTTCATATAGCAAATATCTTATCATTTTGCAAGTGAGAAACCTGAAGTTCAAAGAAAGTAAATGCATGGCTGCCAATCACCCACTGAGTCAAGGACTAGACAGCCTCAGGACTAGACGTCCAATCCCCTGTCACTTGTCCAACATTCATTTTAATGCATTAAATTGCTTCAAAAGGAAGATTTGGATTTTTAACCATATATATAGTTGGGGTTGGTTTTCAATGATTACGTATCAAAATAAACAAGGAGTTTGTCTCTTATGTGAGTATATTTCCCTCTGGCACTTAACTGAAATTAGCTTTTGCTAAAATGAACCAGCTGCTCTCTAACTTAGATGCCATCTTACGACCAATAGCATTTTCCCTCATTCTAGTGGGTCACCTGAAAGCATGACAATTAAATGCATAGTTGGAACCTTGAACTTATGCCAGTTCACTGCGTCAATATGTTCTAACTAGCTGGATTATGAATTTGTTGAAACAGAGCTTATTGCATTTCTTGCCCACTTTACCTTTAAATCAAGCACAGTGCTAGCATATAGTAGATGCTCACTAAATATGGATAAATGTAGCTTAGTAAAATATCTGTATCATTACCACAGTGATTTATGATGAATTGCTTCATCAATAGCTGGGATATGTCCCAAAATTGGTATTCAAAATATAAGTCTCTGAGATCTTCTTTTGGACAGGATAAAAGCACAAACTACCATACCTGGGATTAAATATCTTTATTTATCTTTTATTACAAATGGAATATTTGAGTCAAAGCAATTGTTTGAGTTTATAGAAATTATGCAATAGATGGGGATAAAAGGAGATTTATATGTATATCATTTACCTTCTCATGTCTTTACCTAGACCATGTTAGCTACATTGATAAATATGCTGCAATGGCAAACCTGACCCTGGTTCCAGAGAGAAACCATCAGTAAGTGTATATAAATTAATTGAGTGCAGCATTATTTATCACAATAATCATTTACTATGATAATTTACCAGAAAAACATCTACTTCTGCTTTATTGACTATGACAAAGTCAATAAAGTGTGAATCACAACAAACTGTGGAAAATCCTTAGAGATGGGAATACCAGACCACCTGACCTGCCTCCTGAGAAATCTGTATGCAGGTCAAGAAGCAACAGTGAGAACTGGACATGGAACAACAACAAATCGGGAAAAGAATATGTCAAGGCTGTATATTGTCACCCTTCTTATTTAACTTATATGCAGAGTACATCTTGAGAAACATTGGACTGGATGAAGCAAAAGCTGGAATCAAGATTTCGGAGAGAAATATCAATAATCTCAGATTGCAGATGACACCACCTTTATGACAGAAAGCAAAGAACTAAAGAGTTTCTTGATGAAAGAGAAAGAGGAGAGTGAAAAAGTTGACTTAAAGCTCAACATTCAGAAAACTAAGATCATGGCATCTGATCCCATCACATCATGGGACATAGATGGAGAAACAATGGAAACAGTGATAGACTTTATTATGGGGGGCTTCAAAATCACTGCAGATGGTGACTGTAGCTATAAAATTAAAAGACACTTGCTCCTTTGAAGAAAAGTTATGACTAAACTAGACAGAATACTCAAAAGCAGAGTCATTACTTTGCCAACAATGGTCTGTCTAGTCAAAGCTCTATTTTTTCCAGTAGTCCTGTATGGATGTGAGAGTTGGTCTATAAAGAAAGCTGAGTGCTGAAGAATTGATGCTTTTGAACTGTGGTGTTGGAGAAGACTCTTGAAAGTCCCTTGGATAGCAAGGAAATCCAACCAGTCCATCCTAAAAAAAATCTATCCTGAATGTTCATTGAAAGGACTGATGTTGAAGCTGAAACTCGAATACTTTGGCCCCCTAATGCGAAGAACTGACTCATTTGAAAATACCCTGATACTGGGAAAGATTGAAGGCTGGAGAAGGGGATGACAGAGGATGAGATGGTTGAATGACATCACCGACTGAATGGACATGAGTTTGAGTAAGCTCTGGGAGTTGATGATGGGCAGGGAAGCCTGGTGTGCTTCAGTCCTTAAGGTCACAAGGAGTTGGACACGACTGAACAACTGAACTGCTGATTATTTACCATGATGATTTCAACATTTCTCAGAGAAGTCTATTGAAAAAATAGATTTTATTGTTTCTAACTTCTACTTTCCTTTTTATTTGATTATTCTGGATCTTTGTTGCAGCCTGTGTTCTTTCCCTAGATGTGGAGAGTAAGGGCTACTCTCTGGTTGTAGTGTACAGCCTTCTGATTGTAGAGCACAGCACAGACTCTAGAGTGTGTGAGCTTCATTGGTTGTGACATGCTTGCGTAGTAGCTGTGGCGCTAAGGATCAGTTGTCTTGTCACATGTGGGATATTAGTTCCCAGAATAGGGAATGAACCTATGTCTCCCACATCTGCAGGCAAATTCTTAATCACTGGGCCATCAGGGAAGTAAGTCCCTTTTCATTCTATTTATAATAAAATTCCTGGAAAATCCTGCCCCCTTGGTACCTTTTGAAAGTGTATATAGCTTTCAATTAAGCCCAATGGTTATGTTTTTCCATTGAGCCCTTTCCATTCATGATGGCTATTGCTTTTTCTTCCTCCTTTCATACTGTAGAACATACTGGCTTATTCTACACATTTCACATCTATTATTGTGGTCATGTATTATTAAGTAACTTTTCAATTTATATATGTCAAATTTTCCTCAACCACCTATAAGCCAATTACACGATTCTGCTTAAGCCTAAGACAAATGAAGTTATTGTTAATTATATCCAATGTTAAATTCTTTAAGGCATGGAATTATGATTACATAGAACTATATTATTTATGCAAATCAGTGAGATTCTCTTGACAAGTCATTTATACTTAATTTATAGAACTCAAATAAGGAAATATGGAAGAAGGAGAGGTAAACTAGATTGAAAGTGAAGAAACTTGATTTTTTTTTTAAATCTCTAATTATAGTTGTGGCTTGAACTTTGTTTGAACATCTGCTATTTATCTGAGAATACCCAGATAAAAGACAATAGTTCAGTTCAGTTCAGTTCAGTTCAGTCGCTCAGTCATGTCCAACTCTTTGTGACCCCATGAATTGCAGCATGCCAGGCCTCCCTGTCCATCACCAACTCCTGGAGTTCACTCAAACTCATGTCCATCGAGTCGGTGATGCTATCCAGCCATCTCATCTTCTGTCATCCCCTTCTCCACCTGCCCCCAATCCCTCCCAGCATCACAGTCTTTTCCAATGAGTCAACTCTTCGCATGAGGTGGCCAAAGTACTGGAGTTTCAGCTTTAGCATCATTCCTTCCAAAGAAAGACATTACTGGGGCCAAGTAAAAATGCATCATAAAACATGGTTTTACAGTATAGTAGAATAGCTAAGAGACACCTAACGTTCTACTTAAAAACAGAGAACCAGAAGAACATCCCTGAACTAAGTCCTAAAAAGTACATAGAAATGAATTGGGACAATAATGGGAGGTCAAAGCATTTTGGTTAATGGTGTATATATACATATATCACCAATAGCTTGGTTACATGAAAAACAAGTAGAATATTTAGAGAATTGCATATGTTTGCATTACCAAATTGAGCCAGATGTTGTGGTAACAAAAGGAGGTATAGTGAGATGAATCTGAAGTGGCTTATAGTGCACTTGGAAAAAGTAACAAAGAAACATTATTTAATTTTATAGGCTATGATGAGTCATATAAGAATTTATAGTCTATTTAAATATTCTAAAATCTATATAACTATTCTAGTACCAATAGAGATGGATAGGTTTAGGGAAGATGTAATTGGAAGTGATTTAGGAATATAAATATAAGGAAGCAACCCCATGGACTATACAGTCCATGGAATTCTCCAGAACAGGATACTGGAGTGGGTAGCCTTTCCCTTCTCCAGGGGATCTTCCCAACCCAGGGATCAAACCCAGGTCTCCCACATTGCAGGCAGATTCTTTACCAGCTGAGTCAAAAGGGAAGCCCAAGAATATGGGAATGGGTAGCCTATCCCTTCTCAGGAGATCTTCCCGACCCAAGAATCAACCCGGGGTCTCCTGTATTGCAGGTGGATTCTTTACCAATGAGCTATCAGGGAAGCCTAAACATAAGGAAAGTCTTCAAAATCCTCTCCATAACTAAGAAGATTTCCTCACCAATTTGTGGGACAAGTATCTCCTTTTCTCCTCTGCCTGTATCTGCCTTTGGAAAACCATTTTGTAAAGAATTTTTGTCTTACTCTAAAAGGGAGATCATATCCAGACAAAGTTTACAATCTCATCTGTAGACTCTGTAGGTCTGTTTTCTCACTTGCGAGGTTGGGACTCTGGATTAAATTTCTGATGCCTAGGGAGGGTTTGATTTGCAGAAGTTGTTTCATTCCTTTACAAATCTTGGACTATACTTTAAAAAATAAGTGCATTTATCACATTTATGAATTATTTTATTCACAGTTCTTGTCAGTGATTAAGCTCTCAGTTGTTTCTCTGTTGGAGTGTGATTTGCTTTATGATAATTTCCTCTATAGCATGCTTTCCAGAAGCCTATCATGAAGAAAAGGAAGAATAGCTGGTAAAATACACAATTTAATTTTATTTTCTAATTATATACCCTACTGTCTGATTTCTAGATAACTTGTAAGCAGCTATTTTGAGGGCACAATAATGAATAATTATGGAGTCATGTACCCAAATTAGGTTACATTGTCTCCAATATTCAATTTGTATTTCTTATAATCTGCTGCTGCTAAGTCGCTTCAGTCATGTCCAACTCTGTGCGACCCCATAGACGGCAGCCCAGCAGGCTCCCCCATTCCTAGGATTCTCCAGGCAAGAACGCTGGAGTGGGTTGCCATTTCCTTCTCCAATGCATGAAAGTAAAAAGTGAAAGTGAAGTCACTCAGTCGTGTTCGACTCTTCATGACCCCATGGATTGCAGCCCACCAGGCTCCTCCATCCATGGGATTTTCCAGGCAAGAGTACTGGAGTGGGGTGCCATTGCCTTCAAGGATTCTTAATATCATTTTTTCCTAGACTATCTCACTGAATGCCTGTTATGTTCCAGTTGGCTTGACAAGGCTACTTAGGCTCCACAGCAAGCTACATGGCCATAATACTCTTATTTTATAAGACAATCAGTCTTAGAGACAACTCACATGACAAAAGCTTAATTGCAAAATCAATACTTGGAAAAAAATTGTTACCTAAATAGGAGACACATTCATGTAAATTTCTTAAAGTCAGGATAGCCAAACATAGGACAGCAGGGGAGATCCAAGGTGCTAACAACACAGGCTTCTTATACCTTATTTTTCCACTATACTCTAGGACATTGCTTTTCTCTTCATTTTGAATGATGGATCATCTATACCTTTTCTTGGTCCAAATTCAAGCTAACAGGAGAAAGGAAGCAGATGACACATTATTTCTCTTTAAGAAAGCCATGTTTAAGTTATAAACATCACTTCTACCCTACTGGGTAGGATTTAGCCACAGAGCCATTTCTCAGTATGAAGAATGTTGGGAAATGTCATCTTTAGTTGACAGTAAAGGGATTGGATATCTGATGTTAACAAACAGCCTAAGCTATGAATTTGTGGAGCAAAGATTTAACACTTCCCACCATTCCAAACCTGATGCCTTATTTTAGGGGTCTTTAAACTCTGGACTCCTTACTGCAAAATTTGGACTTAAATTGAAGAAAGTAGGGAAAACATTTAGACCATTCAGTTATAACCTAAATCAAACAAAATGCCTATGACTACACAGTAAAAGAGACAAATAAATTCAGGGGATTAGATCTGATAGAGTACTTGAAGAACTATGGACAGAGGTTCGTACATTGTACAGGAAGTCTAGTGACTAAAACCATCCCAAAGAAAAGGAAATGCAAGAAGGCAGAAGACCTTACAAATAGCTGAGAAAAGAAGAGAAGCAAATGGCAAAGGTGAAAGGGAAAGATATACCCAACTGAATACAGAGCTCCGACTATAGCAAGGAGAGATTAGAAAGCCTTCATGAGTGAACAATGCAAAGAAATAGAGAAAACAATAGAATGGGAAAGACTAGAGGTCTCTTCAAGAAAATTAGAGATAACAAGGGAAAATTTCATGCAAAAATGGGCACAATAAAGGACAGAAATGGTAAGGACCTAACAGAAGCAGAAGAGATTAAGAAGAGGTGGATGAATATACAGAAGAACTGTACAAAGAAGTTTTAATGACCTGGATAACCATGGTGGTGTGGTCACTTACCTAGAGCCAGACATCCTAGAATGTGAATTCAAGTGGGCCTTATGAAACATCACTGTGAACAAAGCTAGTGGAGGTGCTGAAATTCTAGCTGAGCTATCTCAAATCCTAAAAGGTGATGCTGTTAAAATGCTGCACCCAATATGCCAGAAAATTTGGGAAACTCAGCAGTAGCCACAAGACTGGAAAAAGTCAATTTTAATTCTAATCCCAAAGTAGGGCAATGCCAAAAATTGTTCAAACTGCCATAAAATTGTGGTCATTTCACATGCTAGCAAGGTAATGCTCAAAATCTTCCAAGTTAGGCTTGGAACATGAACTGAGAACTTCCAGATGCACAAACTGGATTTAGAAAAGGCAGAGAAATCAGAGATAGAATTGCCAACTTCCTTTGGATCATAGAAAAAGCAAGAGAATTCCAGAAAATTCTACTTCATTGACTATGGTAAAAACTTTATGTGGATCACAGCAAACTGTGGAAAATTATTAAAGAGACAGGAATACCAGACTACTTTACCTGCCTCCTTAGATGCCTGTATGTAGGTCAAGAAACAAGAGTTACAACCTGACATAGAACAACAGACTGGTTCAAAATTGGGAAATGAGTACATCAAGGCTATATATTTTCACCCTTCTTATTTAACATCTATGCAGGGTACATCATGCAAAATACCAGGCTGGATGACTCACAAGCTGGAGTCAAGATTGCTGGGAGAAATATCAGCAACCTCAGATAGGCAGATGATACTACCCTAATGGCAGAAAGCGAAGAACTAAAGAGCCTCTTGATGAACATAAAGAGGAGAGTGAAAAAACTGACTTAAATTCAACATTCAAAAAAATTAAGATCATGGCATCTGGTCCTATCACTTCATGGCAAATGAATGGGAAGAAAATGGAGCCATCCATTTTCTTTGGCAAATTTTCTTTTCTTGGGCACCAAAATCACTGCAGACAGTGACTGCAGCCATGAAATTAAAAGATACTTGCTACTTAGAAGAAAAGGCTACAACAAACCTGGATAGTGAATTAAAAAGTAGAGCCAACACTGTGCCAACAGAAGTCTATCTAGTCAAAGCTATGGTTTTTCCAGTGGTCATGTACTGATGTGAGAGTTGGATGATAAAAAAGGCTTAGTACTGAAGAATTGATGTTCTCGATCAATTAGTTCTCTAAAGTATTGATGAGGTGCTGAAGAAGACTCTTGAGAGTCTCTTGGACAGCAAGATCAAACTAGTCAATCTTAAAATAAATCAACCCTGCATATTCATTGGATGGACTGATACTGAAACCATAGCTCTGATACTTCGGCCATCTGAGGTGAAGAGTCTGAGTGGAAGAGACCCTGCTGCTGGGAAAAATTGAGGGCAGGAGCAGAAGGGAGTGACAGAGGATGAGATGGTTGGATGGCATGACTGACTCAATAGACATGAGTTTGAGCAAACCCCGTGAAATAGTGAAGCACAAGAAGCTTGGTGTGCTGCGATCCAAGCGGTAGCAAAAAGCTGGATACAACTTAGCAACTGAAGAATACAACAAACTGTGGCCACTGGCCAAATCCACCCAACCTTCTATTTTTGTAACAAAGTTCTTTTGCAACTCAGCCATAGCCATTGTTTATGTATTATCTAGAGTTACTTTCTTCTCTATAGACCCATAGTTCAGTAATTGCAACAGAGACTGTGTAATCCACAAAGGCTAAAATACTTACCCTTTGGCCATGTATAGAAAAGTTTGCCAACCTATCCTCAACTTGGGGTTAACCTTGTTTGTTTCTTTTAGTCCACAACCCTCACATATATCTAATCTCCACCCTCTATTATACTGCACTATTCCTTGGGTAGAGGAGTTTTTGACCTTCATAGTTTCCATTACCTTACTTTCCAATAGCTCTAGTTTTCCATAGGAAGTCTGCCTAGAGAGAAAGGTTGGCAAGATCAGAGTGCTGAAGGAGAGAGATGTGGAGATATTTCTTTTTTCCACTCCCTGAGTATGCTGTTATCCTATTTCTGAATGTATTTGTGTTTGACTACAAACACAAATATCAATATATAACTTAGGTTAATTAGCACTTCCCTCTATGTCTCCATCTCTCCCAAGACTCCAGCAATTTCATAATTATTGCTTCCTGTTTAGGCCTAGGTTTTTGTTTGGCCTTTTTTTTTTTGTGAGTATAATCATGTTACAATGTTGTATTAGTTTCTGCTGTACGGTGAGGTGAATCAGCTATATTTATACATATATCCCCTCCCTCTTGGATTTCACTCCCAGTCCAGCCCCAACCCACCCCTCTCAGTCATCACAGAGCACCAAGCAGAGCTCTTTCTGCTTTATAGCAGCTTCCCACTAGCTGGCTATTTTACACATGGTTGTGTAATATGTCAATCCTATTCTCACAATTCGTCCCACTCTCCTGCCCCCACTCCCTGTCATTCCCACTTGTCCATTCTCTATATCTGGATCTCTTTTCCTGCCCTGGAAATAGGTCCATCTGGAACAATTGTAGAGTCCTAGAATTTTAATGCTTTCTCATTCTTGCTAAACCTTGACTCGTGGCATTTTGGTTTCCTTCAACAATTTTTCCTCAAAACTCTTTTCTTCGTTCTTTGATTCTAAGTGACACAATCAAGGTTCTCCAGAGCCTGGCAATTCTTGTAAGTCTTTGCGTATGATTACATATATTGTCTTGAAATTAAACTTGTGATGAAAATAAATAGAGCAGAAAAATCTGAGATATTTAAAGAAAGGTTATGAAGTTATCAGGAATTATATTGGCTGGCCCAGTTTAATCACACGAGTCCTTAAAAGCGGAAGAGGAAGGGAGAAAATTAGGTCAGAGAGAAAGAACAATAGAAGGAAGAGACAGAATAGACTTGGGGTGTGAGAGAGATTTGAACCACCACTAATGGCTCTTAAGATGAAGGAAGTGTACTGTGTGCAATGGAATGAGGATAACATGTAGAAGCTGGGAACCCCAGCAAGAAAAAGGGAAACTCAGTTCTAAAACTGCAGGAAAATGAATTTTGTCAAAAATATGAATGAGCAAGGAAAGGATTCTCTTCTGGAGCCTCCATAAAGAATGTAGCCTGCTGCTACTTGGATTTTAGCCTGGTAAGATCAATGTCAGAGTTCTAATCTACAGAACTGTAAGATAATATATTTGGATTGCTTCAATTTGTTAACTTTATGGTAATTTGTTATAGCAGCCATCAAAAACTAATACAGAATTAATTTGTTTAAACTGAATTTTCATGAAATCCCCCTTGTGAGGTTGTTGTTGTTGTTTAGTTGCTAAGTCATGTCCAACTCTTTTGAGGCCCCCTGAACTATACAACAAACTGTGGCCACTGGCCAAAGGCTGCCAGACAGCTCTTTCAGTGGGATTTTTGGACTAAAAAAGATGCACAGTATGAGAGTTGAAAGTTAAGTTTTGTTGCAGCCAAAATGAGGACTGCAGCATAGGAGACAGCACCTCAGATAGCTCTGAGAAACTGTCCTAACGAGGTAGTAGGGGAAGGTCAATATATAAAATTTGGTGAAGGGGAGTTCAGTGCAATCAAACACTTATTTTATAAAAGACTTTCTGATAATTAAGAAGAGCTGATGTCATCATGAAGGGATTAGAAAAGTCCCTGATGCTGGGAAAGATTGAAGGCAGGAGGAGAAGGGGACAACAGAGGACAAGATGGTTGAATGGCATCACCAACTCGATAGACATGAGTTTGAGCAAGTTCCAGGAGACGGTAAAGGACAGGGAAGCCTGGCATGCTCAGTCTATGGTGCTTCAAAGAGTTAAACATGACTGAGTGACTGAAAAACAACAAAGATATGAAGAGATGAAAGGATTGGAATCATGTAACCAGTTCCTGAAAACACCTAACTATTTAAAGATTTGTTTCACCTTACCTTCTGAGAAATCTGTGTGCAGGTCAAGAAGCAATGGTTATAATCAGACATGGAACAACAGACTAGTTCCAAATTGGAAAAGGAGTATGTCAAGGCTGTATATTGTCACACTGCTTATTTAACTTATATGCAGAGTTCATCATGAAAAATGCTGGACTGGATGAAGCACAAGCTGGAATCAAGATTGCCCAGAGAAATATCAACAACCTCACATGACACCACCCCTACGCCAGAAAATGAAGAGGAACTAAAGAGCCTCTTGATGAAAATGAAAGAGGAGAATGAAAAAGCTGGCTTAGAACCCAACATTCAGAAAACTAAGATCATGAAATCTGGTCCCATTACTTCATGGCAAATAGATGGGGAAACAATGGAATCAGTAACAGACTTTATTTTATTGGACTCCAAAATCACTGCAGCCATGAAATTAAAAAGAACTTGCTCTTTGGAAGAAAAGCTATGACATGAAAAGCTATAAAAAGCTATGACCTAGACAACATAATAAAAAGCAGAGACATTTCATTACAAAGGTCTGTATAGTTGGAGCTATGGTTTTTCCAGTAGCTGTGTATGGATGTAAGAGTTGGACCATAAAAAAAGCTGAGTGCTGAAAAATTGATGCTTTTAACTGTGGTGTTGGAGAAGACTCTTGCTAGTCCCTTGAACTGCAAGGAGATCAAACCAGTCGGTCCTAAAGGAAATCATCCTGAATATTCATTAGAAGAATTGACCCTGTAGCTGAAGCTCCAATACTTTTGCCACCTGATGCGAATAACTGACTCATTGGAAAAGAACCTGATGCTGGGAAAGATTGAAGGGTAAGAGGAGAAGGGGAAAACAGATGGTGATATGGTTGGGTGGCATCACTTACTCCATGGACATGAGTTTGAGCAAGCTGCAGGAGTTGGTGATGGACAGGGAAGCCTGGCATGCTTCAATCCATGGGGTCACGACATGACTCAGTGACTGAACTGATCTGAAAAGACTTGTTCCTCCAAGTTCCCTGAAGCACAAAGTACCTCATTTCTCCACCCTCTTCAGGGAGAGTCAAAGGTCAATAGCTATAGCAGCACAGGATTCAGTCTCAGCAGAGACAGATGGCAAATGCCCTTGATGAGCACCAGTTTTTAGTTTATGATTTCCTAGGCAAGAATACTGGAGTGGGGTTGCCATTTCCTTCTCCAGGGGATCTTCCTGACCCAGGGATCAAATCCATGTCTCCTGCATTGTCAGGCAGATTCTTTACTGCTGAGCCATCAGGCAAGCCAATGTGAAGTTACACATAAACCAACCAACAAACAAAAATAATCATCAAGTTTGTTTACTATGTATTCCTTATGTGAAACTGAAAATTACACTTATAAAGCAGTTGAGTTATAAACATTAAGTTCAAATCAAAGTGTTATTTAAAAATATCCATGTTTGTGAAGAGCTACCATACAACACAAGGGATGGAGGGAAGGACAAGGGAAAGAGAAACAATATAATCTGTGGGCCACAGAGCAGGGTTGGTGGAAAGTAGAGGACAGAATTAATTCTAAATTTGAATAAGGAGAAAGTAGTGCAAAATGTTGAGTGAAAAGCAAATAAAAGGGAGATTTTTAAAAGAACAAAAGAAAAGAGAGAATAAAAAAGAGAAGACTGAAGACAGGAAGGAGAGATGAATAAAATAATGGAAATAAAGTGAAAGGATAAAATATTAAAGGTTCAAGAGGTGGAACTAATAAAGAAAAATCTTGTGTGTGATTCACCTGCAAAAAACCCTTAGTTCCAAACACCTTTATTTAATAATTCCTATACCAACTCTGTAATCTTTCTTTTCTGAACTTACTTCTTTATTAATAGCACAAGAGACCGACCATCCTTGGCCCCTTCCCCCTTCATTTTGGCTCAGTCTTTGTGTCCTCATTTCAAATTCTCCTTGCTTACTCCCCTCTATACTACCACTTTATTCTTACATCTTATTTGGCGGATTTAGGTTTTCTTTTTTAGCAGCATTGCTTTACCTAGGAGTACTTTCTTACCCACATGTTTTAGGAATGGAAAGATTTGTTCACCTTCTGCCAATAATCAAATCCTTGTTTTATTGCACTCTGCTTTGTTGCATTTGGCAGAAATCACATTTTTTACAAAGATAGTTGTGGTAACCCTGCATCCAGCAAGTCTGTCTGTGCCATTTTTCCAGCAGCACTTGCTCACTTTGTGTCTCTATCTCACACTCTGGTAATTCTCACAATACTTGAAGCTTTTTTGTTTTGATTATAGTTGTTATGGTGACCTGTGGTCAATGATCTTTGATGTTACTATTTTAATTTTTTTACGTGACCAACCCCACACCATACCTGTATACATGGCAAATTTAATGAATAAATGTGTGTGTTCTGACTACTTGACCCTTCTCTCATCTCTCTTCCTCTCCTCAGGCTTCACTATTCCCTGAGCTACAGCAATGCTGAAATTAAGCCAGTTAATAGCTCTACAATGGCTTTTAAGTGTGAAAGTGAAAGAGTCACACATCTCTCATTATATCAAAAGCTAGAAATGATTAAACTTACTGAGGAAGACATGTCAAAAACCAAGATGTGTCAAAACCTAGGCCTCTTGTACCAAACTGTTAACCAAGCAATGGATGCAAAGGAAAAGTTTTTGAGGGAATTTAACATGCTGCTCTAATGAACACAAGAGTGATAAGAAAGCAAAAAACCCTCATTGCTCACATGGAGAAAGTTGTACTGGTCTGTATAGAAGATCAATATAGACAAAACATACTTTTAAGCTGAGGCCTAATCCTGAGCAAGACCCCGTAACACTCTTCAACTCTGTGAAGGCTGAGAGAATTGCAGAAGAAAATTTGAAGCTAGCAGAAGTTGATTCATGAGGTTAAGGAGAGAAGCCATCTCTATAACATCAAAGAGCAAGATGCAGCTGCAAGTACTGTGTAGAAGCTGCAGCAAGTTGTCAGAAGATTTAACTAAAATAATTAATGAATTATTAATTACTATGCTAAACAACAGATTTTGAATGCAGACAAAGCAACCTTCTTTTGGAAGGTGATGCCATCTAGGACTTTCACAACTAGAGAGGGGAAGTCAATGCCTGGATTCAAAACTCCAAAAAAAAGACTGACTCCTGTTAGGAATTAATGCACAAATGCAACTGGTGACTTTTAAGTGGAAATCACTGATTTTCTAGAACCCTCAAGAATTATGCTGAATCAGCTCTTCCTATGTTCTGTAAATGGACCAACAAAGCCTGGATGACAACACATCTGTTTACAACATAGTTTACTGAATATGTTAAGCCTACTATTCAGATCTACTAATTAGACAGGAAAATATTTCTTTCAAAATTTTATCAATCATTGATAATGCATCTGTTCACCCAAGAAGTCTGATGAGATGTATGATGAATTAATGCTATTCTCATGCCTTTTCATCTAGTCAAAGCTATGTTTTTTCCAGTAGTCATGTATGGATGTGAGAGTTGGACTATAAAGAAAGCTGAGCACCAAAGAATTGATGATTTTGAACTGTGGTGTTGGAGAAGACTCTTGAGAGTCCCTTGGAGATCCAACCAGTCCATCCTAAAGGAAATCAGTCCTGAATATGCGTTGGAAGGACTGATGCTGAAGTTGAAACTCCAATACCTTGGCCACCTGATGCAAAGAACTGACTCATTTGAAAAGACCCTGATGCTGGGAAAGATTGAAGGCAGAAGGAGAAGGGGACGACAGAGGATGAGATGGTTGGATGGCATCACCGACTCAATCAACATGAGTTTGAATAAACTCCAGGAATTGGTGATGGACAGTTGCTGCAGTCCATAGGGTCCAAAGAGTTGAATCCGACTGAGCGACTGAACTGAACTGAACTGAACATGCCTGTAAAAACAACATCCATTATGGAACCCTTAGATCAAGGATTTATTTTGACTTTCAAGTCTTTTTATTTAATAAATAGATTCCTTAAGCCATAGCTACCATAGATAGTGACTCTTCTGATGTATCTAGGTAAAGTAAATTAAAAACTTGGACAGGATTAGTTATTCTAGATGCTATTAAGAACATTTGTGATTCACGGAAAGAGGACAAAATATCAACATTGACAAGAATTTTGAAGAAGTCAATTCCAGTCCTCAGAGATGACTTCAAAGGGTTCAAGATTTCAGTGGAGGAAGTAACTGCAAATGCATCCAATAGAAATAGCCAGAAAAACAGAATTAGAAGTTGAACCTAAGGATGTGACTGATTTGCTTAAATCTCTTGATAAACCTTAAATGAACAAGGAGTTATTTCTTATGGATGAGCAAAGATACCTATTTCTTGAGATGAAATCTACTTTTGGTGAATATCCTGTGAAGATTGTTGAAATGACAACAAAGGATTTAGACTATTACATAAGTTAAGTTTATAAAACAATGACAGGGTTTGATATGATTGACTCCAATTTTGAAAAAAAAGTTCTACAGTGAGTAAAAAGCTATCAAACAGCATTGAACGCTGCAGAGAAATTGTTTCTGAAAAGAAGAGTAAATTGATGTGGCCAGCTTCATGGTTGTCTTATTTTTAAAAATTTCCAAAGCCACCCAACCTTCAGCAGCCATCGACAGAGACACAAGACCAGCAAAAAGATTATGACTTCCTGAAGGCTCCTTCAATGATTAGCATTTTTAGCATTTTTAAATTAAGTATGTACATTTTTTAAGACATAATGCTATTTACACATTTAATAAACCAGTATAGTGCCAACATAACTTTATTTGCACTGGGACCTCCCCCTAAAAAGAAACTTATATAACTGACTTTATTCAATATTCTCTTTATTGAGGTGGTCTGGAAGTAAACCTGCAGTATCTCCTAGGTATTGTCAGGTATTGATCCAAAAATACCAGGGAACTTGATTTTGAAAGTGAAATCCAGAGATGCAGGCAAATGGAGTTTACATGGATCATCAGTTCTCTAAATGGACTAATGATTATAAGTTGTTTTGTTCCTTGGATTCCAAATTCTTAAAGCAATAAACCACCAAGAAAATACACTGTTTGGAGAAAGAAGATAAATAATAGCAGCTCATTTCAGTCAAGAGAGGAAACGCTGAATGTATTAATTGGAGCCGAGTAATTTTGGTGGAGTATTAGTATTGTTGGCATTTTTTTAGTTGGAATTAGGGTCAGGTTGAGTCTTCTTATTTAACAGACAGTGCAGGACTGATGGACTCTAAGTAAGGAATATAATAACTAAAACTCATCCTTGCTATCATTTCCTGATGTGTTGGTAATTTAGAAACCCATGTATAATTTGAGCAGATCCTATATAAACAACTATTTGCATATTATAAGTAGTATAGCAATAGGTGATCCATTTCACAGGCTAAATTATGATCAAGAATGCTTAGAATTAAACAGAATATTTTTATTTTTTTTACCAGATCTTCATTTTACACTGACATTCTTTGGACCTCTATTTAATTACCTGTATATTTTGCACGTGTGAATGAAGCACATCTGATTAAATCTCTTAGAAAATTATTTCCCTAAGCCTGTAAAAGTTCTTAAAGTATGAAACAGGCTTGCATTTTTTTCCTTTTATATTGTGGTAAAATATATACATAACAAAAAGTTTACCATTTTAACCACTATTAAGTATATAGTTTAGTGATATTAAGTACATTCACACTGGTGTGCAGCCATCCCCATCATCCATTTTTATAACCTTTTTTATGTTCACAAAATGAAAGCTTATACATATCAAATAGTAACTCCCTATTCTCCATGCCCACCAGCTACTGGTGACTAACATTCTACTTTCCATTTTTAATGAATTAGACAAATTTAGATACCTCATATTAGTAGAATCAACCCTATGTATGTCCTTTGATCTCTGGCTTATTTCACTAGCATGATGTCTTCAAGGTTCATCCATAGTGTAGCATATATATTTTCATGTGTTTTTAAGGCTAAATAACATTCCATTGGTGTGTATATACCACATTTTGTTTATCCATTCATCTGTTGATGGATATTTGAATAGATTTCTCCTTTTAGATATTGCCAATAGTGTTTCTATGAACAGGAATGTACAAATATCTGTTCAGGTTCTCACTTTATGTTATCTTAGGTTTAGATCCAGAAGTAGAATTGCTGGATCATAAGATAATTCTATGTTTAATATTTTGAGCAACCACCATACTGTTTTCCACAAAGGGTGTACCAGCTTTATACGTCTTATCAACAATGCACAAGGGTTCCAATTTCTTCATGTCATCATTGACAAGTACTATTTGTATCTTTTTTGATAGCCATCCTACTGGCTATAATTGGCATCTAATTCTATTTTTAGGATTGCATTTTTAAGAGTATAAAGATATGATAAATTATATTTTCAAACTTTGAGTTCCTCTGTGGAATTAACAACAACATGAGGGGTGTAGACCACCTGATGAGGTAGAGAAATAAAATATTATATCCTAAGGGCCAGCTGTAACCTTGTAGGGTACATGTCACTGGTGGTCAAGAATTAACCCTATAGTCTGCAGTTCCTTAAATTCTACTTCAGCTAGTTTTGTGGACGTTGTCAAGTCAATTTGTTGTGTTATATGGTGCTCAAACCCTGATACTGGGAAAGATTGAAGGTGGGAGGAGAAGGGGACGACAGAGGATGAGATGATTGGATGGCATCACTGACTCAATTGACATGAGTTTGAGTAAACTCCGGGAGTTGGTGATGGACAGGAAGGCATGGCGTGCTGCAATTCATGGGTTCACAGAGTCGGACACAACTGAGCGATTGAACTGAACTGATGGTGCTCAGAAGGCAGGATGAGGATTGATAAGAGAGAGCTTCAGTTTCATAGATTTCAATATACTAGGCTTCAATAATAGAGTTGTCCAGTAGAATAACAGCTAACAGGTTAAATAGTTAACACATCATCACTGGAATTATTCAAGGAGAATTCATGAAGAGGATTTAAGAAGAAATTTCTACGTTGAATTTCTACATAGACCCAATAAAATGCCAAAGCTTCTTTCACTTCTCAAACCCTGCATCTTACTTTGAACCATCCACAGTTATATTCCAAAAGATAAGCCCTAATTTTAAAATAAGTAAATAAATAAAAGTCTACCTTTACATCTGTGACACACATTTAAACATGCTCACTAACATCTGGCTTCACTCCCTTCCAGGCACACCTGAATATTGTATTTTTCCCTCCCTTTGAAATTGTGCTGTGCTGTGCTTAGTTTCTCAGTTGTGTCTGACTCTTGGTGACTCTATGGACTGTACAGCCCGCCAAGCTCCTCTGTCCATAGGGATTCTCCAGGCAAGAATACCGGAGTGGATTGCCATGTCCTCCTCCAGGGGATCTTTCCAAAGCAGGAATGGAACCGGGATCTCCAACATTGCAGGCGGATTCTTTACCAGCTAAGCTACCAGGGAAGCATCCCCCTCCTTTTTGAAATTAGGTGTGATTAATTGTGGTGAAGCCTCTCCAGTGGCTCAGCAGATAAAGAACCCGCTTGCAATGAAGGAGACGCAGGAGACGCGGGTTCAATCCCTGAGTAGGGAATATGCCCTGGAGGAAGACATGGCAATGGATGTCAGTATCCTTACCTGGAAAATCCCATGGACAGAGGGGCTTGGCAGGTTACAGTCTATGAGATCACAAAGAGTCTGACACGACTGAGCTTGCACGCAATGAACGCAATGAATTTTGGTGAATGAATATGGGATAAAAATAATGTAAAGCACTTCCATGACAAAGTATTTAATCGCAGAATAGAGAGCTTCTAACTATTTTCTTTCTGTGCCATGACAATCATGGAAGTATGTGCTGAGATGAAGCTTCAGTCAGCCCGTATCCCTGGGTGACCACAAAGAATAATTTCCACTAACCCTTCTTCCCTTCCACACAGTCTATTTGCATGTGCAGTTATTTTGTGAATGAGAAATAATCTTTGTTGTTTTCTGTCACTAAGTTTGTGTTTGTTGTTTGTTTGTTTTAACCACAACAAAATCTAACTTATCCTGACCACATTAGTGTATGATTAATTTTTGGTTTCTTTTTTAGTTTTGTGGCCTTATATTCAGATTTACTAGAAATGCTATATCCTAAGTATATTTTAAAATCTAAATACTGATATCTAAAGGTATAATATATAAAAAAATTTGGTTCGGATTACTGCAGATTCAGGTAACTAGCAAAAATTCCTTGAGGTAATCCTAAGTATTACACAAGTATCTGGTTTAAAGTCCAAACATCCTTTATCATCTCATCAGAATGCTCTCGTGAGTGGGATTTAAAAGAGCATCAGAGTGGAGATGCCCTCACTTTGATCTCATCATATAGCTAGGCAGTTTATAAATTTCTCATAGTCTTCAATGACAAATTTGAAAAAAAAAAAGTGAGTTACAATAATAGTTGCTCTAAAATGTCCTTTCACAGAATGATTGAATGGGTCAAAAGAGATCATATTCTAGCAAAATTCAAGCAATAAAGAAAAAAGAAATATTAGAAAAACTCCACATAAACAGCTATGCAAAAGCAAGTATCTTTCAAAACCTTAGAACTACTCTAGAAGCATGCAATGCAGGGACAGTGGATACAAGAAAACTGACTTCATCATATTTCAATTATCAATAGCACGCACATGTCTATATTATTTCTGTAAAATAAGGACAATGCTATGTGCACAACTTTATTTCCTTAGGAGAAAATCCTTACCAATTTCAGAGCAATAAAATCAATTCAGCAGACACCAGTAAACTTCTAGTCTCAAGTGATGCCTGTGGAAGGATCTATGAAGTTTAAAACAATTATTTTTAAAAATCATGAGTAAGATACCTTAACTGATACGAAATATAATATGTGTTTTTACTGAAGTACTGCCCAGTAGAGTCCTGTGAAACCATTAAACACTACACTGAATATAAGAAAGATTCCATTTTCATAACATTCACATTGCTGCTTGATTTTGGCTTTATAAATAATATTCCTTGGCTCAAGCTGAATACTTAATCATTCCAAGTTAGAAATGTCCCCTGCCTCTAACCTCACAGATTATGCCTAGTGCTATAAATTGTTTTTGAGTTGTAATGTTTACTTACTCTATCTACTTTATTAGGTAGGAAATGATCATCACTGCTCAGGCTATAATTGGTTTTATCAAATTTGACCACTTGAAACAACTGATGAGAGATCTCTATTGCTTGTAGAATGTAGCAAATTTTATTCAGAAAGTCCTATCTATTCCAGCAGAGCAAAAATTTTATGAGGAACAGATGTGAGTTGATACACTCTAAGTATAAGTTGCTTTCTCAGAAGCACGAAAGCAGGTTATTACACACATGGATTGAAACTGTCTAATGCTCATTTGAAGTTAGGCTTAAAATATCCATTTTTGTGTGTAAAATATGATCATGCATGCCCTATGAACATTTGTTCAATTTTTTAAATATAGTATTTTAGAATATAAAGACAAATGTCATATATTATTTGTAACAGATAAATAACTACGTTTTCTGTAATATGCCCAAATTTTCTGTCTAGAACTTTGAATTATGTAGATTTTAGCCCAAATAAAAGATAATATTTGGGCAAATATGCAAATGATTTTTGAAAGTATCTTGGGGAAAAAAGAATGATTTATAATTTCTTATAAATTTCCATTTTAAGTAATACCCTTTGTATTTTTCCTAGGGTTGCTATAACAATTTACTAGAAACAAGGTAGTTTAAGCAAAACCACAGAAACTTACTTTCTAATAATTTTGGAGGTCAGAAGTCTGAATCAAGGTGTCAGTAGGGCTATACTCCCTCAGAGGCTCTAGAGGAAAACCCTTTCTCGCCTATTCTAACTTCCACTGACTCCAGATGCCCCTTGGCTTGGGGCTGCATAACTCAAGCTCTGCATCCATTGTCACATGACTTGCTTCAGTGTCTTTGTGTCCAAAATCTCTCTCTACTTTTTCTTGTAAAGTCTTACGACAGCTGTCACTGGATAGGCCCTAAATCCAGTGAGATTTCATCTCAAGATCTTTAACTTACTTCCATCTGCAAAGTCCCTTTTTCAAATTCAGATTCGCAGGTTCCAGATATTAGAAAATGGACATACCTGTTGTTTGTTTGTTTCTTTGTTTTAGCAGGGATGGAGGCACCCATCAACTCCCACCCAATACCATATTCTTCTAAAATCTTTTAAGAATTGTTCCATGTTAGGAATATTATCCCTATAAAAGCACACACTTTTTAAGAAAAAAATCACTTATGTCAGTCTGATTTAGAAGCCTAAAAGAATCAAATCCAATTAGAGATGAGATTTATAAGTTCGGTGAAAAGAATATATGTGAGTCTCTCATTTACTCTCTCATAGTAAATGTGAGAGACTTACAAAGAGCTAAAGCATGCAAGTATATAGAGTGGACTTATGTCTACACTTTGTTTGTGATTGTCCCTCTAGCCTGGTAAAAAAAAAAAAAAATAAGGGGACAATAATACTCTGTTAACTATAAAACTCAAATAACTGGCTTATACAAATAGATGAGGTGATGAACTTCATTTAGTATGCATTATATGGGAGTATCATTATTCTTCAATTCCTTAAAGTATTAATAATAGAGTTAGTGTCCATAAGCATTAATTCACACTGTCTACATTAAGTTTTCTCAAATAAAAATAAATGGTTTAATGCTCTTCAACAATTATATTTAAGTTGTCATTAAATTTAAACTATTCTGTAATGTTTTATCACTTGGATAATGAAAAACATATTTTAAAATATTTTTCAAATTGTGCTCTCTTTTTCAAAGACATAGTTTATTTTAGGTTATATTCTTCTGAGAAACTGTCTAATTGCAGTGATTTGGAAAATGTGTAATTTTTTTCTGTATACTATGGCAGCTTACATGGAGCTGCTATATTCAGAATGATTTTTTGCTCTTAATACATGTAAGTAAAGTTTAAAGAGGTGGGCACCTTCATTAATCAAAAGGAGTGATTTTGTAATCTATACATTTGTATTAATGTATGGACTATAGACAATATTATCTTAATTAAATGGCTTACATGTGTGCTAAGTTGCTTCAGTCTTATCAGACTCTTTGAGACCCTATGGACTGTAGTCCTCCAGGTTCCTCTGTACGTGGGATTCTCCAGGCAAGAATACTAGAGTGGGTTGCCATTTCTTTCTCTAGGGGATCTTCCTGACCCAGGATCTAACCCAGTCTCCTTCACTGCAGACAAAATCTTTACAGATTGACCCACCAGGGAAGCCCTGGTTAAATGGCTTGTTGTTCAATCACTCAGTTCTGTCCAGCAGACTGCAGCACACCAGGCTTCCCTGTCCTTCACCATCTCCCAGAGTTCACTCAAACTCATGTCCATTGAGTTGGTTGTGTCATCCCCCTTTCCTCCTGCCTTCAATCTCTCCCCGCATCAGGATCTTTCTAATGAGTCGGCTCTTCACATCAGGTGGCCAAGATATTGGAGCTTCAGCTTCAGCATCAGCATCAGTCCTTCCAATGAATATTCAGTGTTAATTTCCTTTAAGATTGATTTAATCTCCTTGCAGTTCAAGGCACTCTCAGGAGTTTTCTCCATAGCTACAGTTAAAAAGTATCAACTCTTCAGCGCTCAACCTTATTTGTAAAGTCCATCTCTAGAAGCCTGTATCTGTTTATTTAGTTGACCTTTAATCCTTAAACATTTTGACACTTTTTCCTCCTGTGTTTTCTTTCCCAGAGTTTAGAAATCTGCACATTCATAGAGAATAACATCCTTAAATGCTCTCCAAGTCTTTTGCTTCCATTTAGACTCACATTTTGTATTATTTCACATTCAGAATGATTTGATGAACCAAGGCAATAGCAACCCACTCCAGTACTCTTGTCTGGAAAATCCCATGGACAGAGAAGCCTGGTAGGCTGCAGTCCATGTGGTCACTAAGAGTCGGGTACGACTGAGTGACTTCACTTTCACTTTTCACTTTCATGCATTGGAGAAGGAAATGGCAACCCACTCCAGTATTCTTGCCCTGAGAATCCCAGGGACAGAGGAGCCTAGTGGGCTGCCATCTATGGGGTCACACAGAGTTGGACACGACTGAAGCAACTTAGCAGCAGCAGCAGCAGCATGCCCTGCTTTTAAAAGACTCTTACTCCTTGGAAAGAAAGTTATGACCAACCTAGACAGCATATTAAAAAGTAGAGGCACATGTATACCTGTGGTGGATCCATTTCGATATTTGGCAAAACTAATACAATATTGTAAAGTTTAAAAATGAAATAAAATTAAAAAAAAAAAAGTAGAGACATTACTTTGTCAACAAAGCAACCTAGATGTCCATCAGCAGATGAATGGATAAGAAAGCTGTGGTACATATACACAATGGAGTATTACTCAGCCATTAAAAAGAATACATTTGAATCAGTTCTAATGAGGTGGGTGAAACTGGAGCCTATTATACAGAGTGAAGTAAGCCAGAAGGAAAAACATAAATACAGTATACTAACGCATATATATGGAATTTAGAAAGTTGGTAACAATAACCTGGTGTACGAGACAGCAAAGGAGACACTGACGTATAGAACAGTCTTATGGACTCTGTGGGAGAGGGAGAGGGTGGGAAGATTTGGGAGAATGGCATTGAAACATGTAAAATGTCATGTAAGAGATGAGTTGCCAGTCCAGGTTCGATGCACGATGCTGGATGCTTGGGGCTAGAGCACTGGGACGACCCAGAGGGATGGTATGGGGAGGGAGGAGGGGGGAGGGTTCAGGATGGGGAACACATGTATACCTGTGGCGGATTCATTTTGATGTTTGGCAAAACTAATACAATTATGTAAAGTTTAAAAATAAAATAAAATTAGGAAAAAAAAAAAACAAAGGTCCATCTAGTCAAGGCTATGGTTTTTCCAGTACTCATGTATGGATATAAGAGTTGGACTATAAAGAAAGCTGAGCACCAAAGAATTGATGCTTTTGAACTGCGGTGTTGGAAAAGATTCTTGAGAGTCCCTTGGACTGCAGGGAGATCCAACCAGTCCATCCTAAAGGAGATCGGTCCTGAGTGTTCATTGGAAGGACTGATGTTGAAACTGAAGCTCCAATACTTTGGCCAGCTGATGAGAAGAGCTGACTCATTTGAAAAGACCCAGATGCTGGGAAATACTGAGGGCAAGAAGAGAAGGGGACAACAGAAGATGAGATGGTTGGATGGCATCACCGACTCAGTGGATGAGTTTGGGTAAACCCTGGGAGTTGGTGATGGACAGGGAGGCCTGGCATTCTGCAGTTCATGGGGTCACAAAGAGTCGGACACAACTGGGCAACTGAACTGAACTGAACTGATGCCCTGCTTTTATGGTAATCAACCCTATTCAGTGTGGAATGCCAGCAGACATAATGATTTCCTCTCACTCTCTTTTTCTCTCTCTCTCCCTTCTTCCCTCTCTTCCTGCCCCCCTGCCTGGAAGTTCATGCCTTTTTTTCTACTTCTGGTACTCTAAACCATTGAGGTCTGACAGAGAATTTAATGATTCTCCAAAATATTCCCCATTATATATCATGTTGTAAAAAAGCACAGTAACTAGAAAAAAGACAATAGTAATGTTTGTGTATTTATGTGTCAGTGTGTGTGTAATTTACTTTCATACATTCAAAGGCCAAGTGCAACCCTACAGGCTGATATAGGGATTGGTTGGATAATCATATTGCCTATTACCTCCCAATTTTTCTATGAAGTTCTCTTTGGGTGGCAAAGTCCTTACTGAAAAATAAAATACAGTTAGTACAGTTAATTAGAGATGATCTAGTTCAACTTCTTTTGAAAACTAAGTATGGGGCTAAAAGATAAGAGGATATATATGACCCCAGTATTTTAAACCATTGCTTCTAAATCACATTAATAAAGTAAATGAATATGTTAATGACCATCTCCTTTCTTTTTATCATCTCTATATATCAAAAACATAGAGAAGGAAGAAAAAAGATACCAGCATCCTCCAATAGCACTATTGATAAATGACCATTCTTTATTCTGATTCTTGTTCCCATGTGCTTATAAATTAAGGTTACATCATTTTGAAATATCCAAATATGCAATACTTTAATTTCAGAAATCATTTTGTTGTTCAGTCTGTCAGTTGTGTCCAACTCTTTGCGACCCCATGAACTGCAGAGCGATCAGGCAATGAAAACAGATACTTCTACAGATATAAAACTTTTACATGTCATTTTTTTTTCAGTCACTTTGGCAGCTGATATCCTATTTCATTGTCTGTTCTTTATTATGCTCCAGGAAATATGAATTGTATCAAGGCTGAACTATGTGGTTGTCTCCTCACCTAACTTATTAGTTGAACTATAAAGGATGGAGCTATAATTTGAACATAAGTTTTATGACTGTAACACAATAAGCTGGGTTTGGTTTCCATTAATGATCTCCTGAGTTTAGATCTATGTCTCTTTGAAGCTTTCTCAAGTGATGACAAAATCAAATAGAGTGCACACAGAAGCAGGCATCACTGAAGCTAGTGGATATCTTTAACACTTTCCTGAAGAAATCTATCATATTGGAAAGACACATAAAAATTTATTTTTAAGTGTATATCGATGAAATCTGCCTAATATTTAAATGTGAAATAATAGTAACTGGACAAAATAAATTCAGTAGATTGATTTTTGTGCTTATTAAAAGTAAACAATTTAAAACCTCAGGGTCGTAAGTGAGACTGTATAATCTCCATTCATAATGAGATCATCTTGCTCAAATAGTACATTTAAAACTTTATGCTGCTGCGTTCTTGTAACTCTTTTCTTTTTTTTTTTTAGACTCAAAAATCTATAGCACTTTTATTTTTAAAAAAAATATATTTGTTTTTGTTTTTATTATGCTGTCTTCTTTTCCTTTCTCCCTTTCACTAACAAATATTTGTAGAATGGTGTTGTAGGTCAGATACACTGTTAGGCTTTTTGGAAACTATACAGTATGGTCCTTACTATTAGGAAGTCATCCACTGACAACCTAGAGAGGGAGTATGTAAACACCAGTCATCATTCTAGTTTTTATCAACAGAACATACACACACATGCACAGAAGGACACACTACTTTGGGGATAGGGATTCTAATTCTTGGAGTAATGTAAAATTATAAACACAAAATTAAGTACCGTGACTTGAAAAGATGTGAGCACATGACAGCCTTGAAGCCTAACATTTTTATCAACAGCTTTCAGGTCAATCCATCTCTACTTGTATGAGCCAGGGTGAGTGAGTGATGGAGTATGTGTGTGTGGATTGGTAAATCCAGATCTTCTTAGTAGAAACCATGATGATAATAGTGTTGAGATTCTCTTAAATGTGATATAATATGTTGAATGAACTCTCAGTAACTGTAGGCTATACTGTGCTTTAAATATAGTTCCTGAGCAAATAGTTCCAGAGTAAGCACACTTAAAGCTATGTTAAAGCTATGGTTTTTCCATTAGTCATGTACAGATGCAAGAGGAGGGCCATAAAGAATACTGAACACTGAAAAACTGATGCTTTCAAAATGTGGTGCTGGAGAAGACTTGTGAGCATCACTTGGACTGCAAGGAGATAAAAGCAGTCAATTCTGAGGGAAATCAACCTTCAGAAAGACTTGGAAAGACTTGCTGAACCTGAAGGTCCAATACTTTGGCCATTTGATGGGAAGAGTGGACTCATTGGAAAAGGCCTTGATGCTAGGAAAGATTGAAAGTAAAAGCAGACAGGAGTGGCAGAGGATTAGAGGATTAGATAGCATCATCGACTCAATGGACATGAATTTGAGTAAACTCCAGAAGATAGTGGAGGACAGAAGAGACTGGCTTGCTGCAGCCCATGGAGTTGCAGAGTTGAACACAACTTAGGGACTCAACAACAACAACAACAACAACAAAGCACACTCAATTTTTCTCTTTCAGACTCTTTCAGCTAATAATTTAAGAAAAAAAAAATTCTTAACATTATATTCAATCCTATCCTAGCCAGGGCTTCCTTGGTGGCTCAGTTGGTAAAGAATCTACCTGCCATGTGGGAAACCTGGGTTCGATCCCTGGATTGAGAAGATCCCCTGGAGGAGGGCATGCAACCCACTCTGGTATTCTTGCCTGGAGATTCCCCATGGACAGAGGAGCCTGGTGGGCTGCAGTCCATTGGGTCGCAAAGAGTCAGACAGGATTGAGTGACTAAGCATGCACACCCTAACCAAGGTACTTGGCATTCCCTTGTAGATGTCTTAAAGCTGCTATAACAAAGTACCACAGACTAGGTAGATTAAATATAGAAATATATTTTCTCACAATTATGGAGGCTAAAAGTCTGAGATCAAGGTGATTGAAGGTTTGCTCTGAGGCGTCTCTCCTTGACTTATGGATGAGCTGCTCATTATGTCTTAACATAGTGTTCCTTCTGTCACCTGTATCCTAATTTCTTCTTCTTATGAGGACATGAGTCATACTGGACCAAGGCCCAACACAAGACCTCACTTCAACTTAATTACTTCTTTAAAGACCTTTCTCCAGATACAGTCACATTCTGAGGTCCTAGAATTTAGGACTTAAAGATGATTACTGGAGCCCATAACACTTTGCTATGTTGGGAACAGTTCTCTACTAATAATACCTTTCTCATACCATACAAGACCAGAATCCTGACCTTCATTATTCCTAATTTTACCAGTAGTTAATCTCAGTTTTTTGACATCCTGAGATCTCTTAAACTGCAACAGCTTTTATAGAAAAAATCAATAACCTACCCCTCCAGCTGTGTCAATCTAGCTAAGTTTTAGGAAGTGATGCTAACAACCAGAACCTTAGGAACTGTAAGAGATTTGGTAGGAAACATTTGTCTAGAGGTCAGTTTTAGCTACTTAAATTCCACTTTATAGGAAACAATTTACATCACTAAGTATAAAAGGCCAACTCTTCTCTCATTAAAATGGAGAAGTCACCAATCCAAAATGATGCCTAGATGAGTAAATAAATAAAAATTCTGGCTAAAATGCATAGAAGAATATTAGATATCATAAATATTTATGCATTATAGCTTATTTGTGGCCAGCTTTGTAACTATTTCAGTTTAAAAACTGAATTTCCAGCTGCCCTTTCATACAATAATGTGGAATATGAATACACCCATGTGGCACAGTGGTAAAGAATCTGCCTGCCAATTCAGAAGACACAAGAGACACAGTTTAAATCCCCGGGTCAAGAAGATCCCCTGGAGAAGGAAATGGCAACCCTCTCCAGTATTCTTGCCTGGGAAATTCCATGGACAGAGGAGCCTGGTGGGCTACAGTTCATGGAATTGCAAAGAGTTGGACACAACTAAACACAGCACTACTCTACTAAGAATGATATTAAGGTTTAATTGCAAGTTACACAACAGGCCGCCAGTGGAAGTCACAGTACTCATCCATCTGTCTTCTCATTAGTGACATAGCAATGAAATTATTGACATACATCAAAGGAATGTTTTTCATGATTATGCCTAAATTATTTCTATCTATGCGAAATATCTTTAGGAGCAAACCATTTTGACACTATGGTACATGGCTACAAATTGGAAAGTCTTCATATAAATGTATGGCTACACCTCTGTGGGGCTTCCCCAGTGGCTCAGCAGTAAAGAATCCACCTTCAATGCAGGAGTCAAAGAAGATTTGGTATTAATCCCTGGATCAGGAACATTCCCTGGAGGAGGGCATGACAACCCAGCCCAGTATTCTTGCCTGGAGAATTCTATGGACAGAGGAGCCTGGTGGCCTACAGTCCACTGGGATGCAAAGAGTTGGACATGATTGAAGTGACTTAGCACACATGCATACAACTGTGTATATAGCTGCTGCTGCTAAGTCATTTCAGTCGTGTCCGACTCTGTGCGACCCCATAGACGGCAGCCCACCAGGCTCCCCCATCCCTGGGATTCTCCAGGCAAGAACACTGGAGTGGGCTGCCATTTCCTTCTCCAAAAATGAAAGTGAAAAGTGAAAGTGAAGTCGCTCAGTCATGTCCGACCCTTAGCGACCCCATGGACTGCAGCCTACCAGGCTCATCCGTCCGTGGGATTTTCCAGGCAAGAGTACTGGAGTGAGGTGCCATTGCCTTCTCCAGTGTATACAGCTACATTTTCTAATTATCATTGCAATTATCTGATAGGATGCTTTGATTTTTCTTGTATAGTATGGTGGACACTCTGGATTATGTAATTTAGCCATCATTCCATTCTTTCACAAAGAGTAAATTAAGTTCTATCTACTAAGTGGTTCTATCTATAAATGTATCTGGAATTTGAAAAGTAGAGGTAAATGAAAAGAGGAAGCCTTCTACTTGGTTCTTTGAACATGCTTTGATTTTTCCTTTTTGTAAGAAAATTTTTGTTAACATGACAATCCTCTGTGACTACATTTCAGTGTCTACTCTCCAGCTTTATGGTTATCAAAAGATAGAGTGGTAGCAATGGCTTTTTGATTAAATTCTGTATTGCATTTTTAAATATATACAGTTCTCAAGAATTCAAACTGGTAGTCAGAGTTGCTTCCGTGGTGAGTCAGTTCTGGAAGATATTCATGGAATTTGAAAATAAGACCCTCCTACTCTAGTCCTTCCAATAATTTTGTCCTTATTAGCCAAAATCCCTAATTTTTTTTCTCATTTTATTTTATTTTTAAACGTTACATAATTGTATTAGTTTTGCCAAATATCAAAATGAATCCACCACAGGTATACATGTGTTCCCCATCCCGAACCCTCCTCCCCCCTCCCTCCCCATACCATCCCTCTGGGCCGTCCCAGTGCACCAGCCCCAAGCATCCAGCATCGTGCATCGAACCTGGACTGGCAACTCATTTCCTACATGATATTTTACATGTTTCATTGCCATTCTCCCAAATCTTCCCACCCTCTCCCTCTCCCACAGAGTCCATAAGACTGTTCTATACATCAGTGTCTCTTTTGCTGTCTCATACACCGGGTTATTGTTACCATCTTTCTAAATTCCATATATATGCGTTAGTATACTGTATTTATGTTTTTCTTTCTGGCTTACTTCACTCTGTATAATAGGCTCCAGTTTCATCCACCTCATTAGAACTGATTCAAATGTATTATTTTTAATGGCTGAGTAATACTCCATTGTGTATATGTACCATTGCTTTCTTATCCATTCATCTGCTGATGGACATCTAGGTTGCTTCCATGTCTTGGCTATTATAAACAGTGCTGCGATGAACATTGGGGTACACGTGTCTCTTTCCCTTCTGGTTTCCTCAGTGTGTATGCCCAGCAGTGGCAGTGCTGGATTATAAGGCAGTTCTATTTCCAGTTTTTTAAGGAATCTCCACACTGTTCTCCATAGTGGCTGTACTAGTTTGCATTCCCACCAACAGTGTAAGAGGGTTCCCTTTTCTCCACACCCTCTCCAGCATTTATTATTTGTAGACTTTTGGATCACAGCCATTCTGACTGGTGTGAAATGGTACCTCATAGTGGTTTTGATTTGCATTTCTCTGATAATGAGTGATGTTGAGCATCTTTTCATGTGTTTGTTAGCCATCTGTATGTCTTCTTTGGAGAAATGTCTATTTAGTTCTTTGGCCCATTTTTTGATTGGGTAGTTTATTTTTCTGGAGTTGAGCTGTAGGAGTTGCTTGTATATTTTTGAGATTAGTTGTTTGTCGGTTGCTTCATTTGCTATTATTTTCTCCCATTCTGAAGGCTGTCTTTTCACCTTGCTAATAGTTTCCTTTGATGTGCAGAAGCTTTTAAGTTTAATTAGGTCCCATTTGTTTATTTTTGCTTTTATTTCCAATATTCTGGGAGGTGAGTCATAGAGGATCCTGCTGTGATGTATGTCAGAGAGTGTTTTGCCTATGTTCTCCTCTGGGAGTTTTATAGTTTCTGGTCTTACGTTGAAATCTTTAATCCATTTTGAGTTTATTTTTGTGTATGGTGTTAGAAAGTGGTCCAGTTTCATTCTTTTACAAGTGGTTGACCAGATTTCCCAGCACCACTTGTTAAAGAGATTGTCTTTAATCCATTGTATATTCTTGCCTCCTTTGTCAAAGATAAGGTGTCCATATGTGCATGGATTTATCTCTGGGCTTTCTATTTTATTTCATTGATCTATATTTCTGTCTTTGTGCCAGTACCATACTGTCTTGATAACTGTGGCTTTGTAGTAGAGCCTGAAGTCAGGCAGGTTGATTCCTGAGTTCCATTCTTCTTTCTGAAGATCACTTTGGCTATTCGAGGTTTTTTGTATTTCCATACGAATTGTGAAATTATTTGTTCTAGCTCTGTGAAGAATACCGTTGGTAGCTTGATAGGGATTGCGTTGAATCTATAAATTGCTTTGGGTAGTATACTCATTTTCACTATATTGATTCTTCCAATCCATGAACATGGTATATTTCTCCATCTATTAGTGTCCTCTTTGATTTCTTTCACCAGTGTTTTATAGTTTTCTATATATAGGTCTTTAGTTTCTTTAGGTAGATATATTCCTAAGTATTTTATTCTTTCCGTTGCAATGGTGAATGGAATTGTTTCCTTAATTTCTCTTTCTGTTTTCTCATTATTAGTGTATAGGAATGCAAGGGATTTCTGTGTGTTGATTTTATATCCTGCAACTTTACTATAGTCATTGATTATTTCTAGTAATTTTCTGGTGGAATCTTTAGGGTTTTCTATGTAGAGGATCATGTCATCTGCAAATAGTGAGAGTTTTACTTCTTCTTTTCCAATTTGGATTCCTTTTATTTCTTTTTCTGCTCTGATTGCTGTGGCCAAAACTTCCAAAACTATGTTGAATAGTAATGGTGAAAGTGGGCACCCTTGTCTTGTTCCTGACTTTAGAGGAAATGCTTTCAATTTTTCACCATTGAGGATAATGTTTGCTATGGGTTTGTCATATATAGCTTTTATTATGTTGAGGTATGTTCCTTCTATTCCTGCTTTCTGGAGAGTTTTTATCATAAATGGATGTTGAATTTTGTCAAAGGCTTTCTCTGCATCTATTGAGATAATCATATGGTTTTTATTTTTCAATTTGTTAATGTGGTGTATTACATTGATTGATTTGCGGATATTGAAGAATCCTTGCATCCCTGGGATAAAGCCCACTTGATCATGGTGTATGATCTTTTTAATGTGTTGTTGGATTCTGATTGCTAGAATTTTGTTAAGGATTTTTGCATCTATATTCGTCAGTGATATTGGCCTGTAGTTTTCTTTTTTTGTGTGTGGCATCTTTGTCAGGTTTTGGTATTAGGGTGATGGTGGCCTCATAGAATGAGTTTGGAAGTTTACCTTCCTCTGCAATTTTCTGGAAGAGTTTGAGCAGGATAGGTGTTAACTCTTCTCTAAATTTTTGGTAGAATTCAGCTGTGAAGCCTTCTGGACCGGGGCTTTTGTTTGCTGGAAGATTTTTGATTACAGTTTCAATTTCCGTGCTTGTGATGGGTCTGTTAAGATTTTCTATTTCTTCCTGGTCCGGTTTTGGAAAGTTGTACTTTTCTAAGAATTTGTCCATTTCTTCCACGTTGTCCATTTTATTGGCATATAATTGTTGATAGTAGTCTCTTATGATCCTTTGTATTTCTGTGTTGTCTGTTGTGATCTCTCCATTTTCGTTTCTAATTTTGTTGATTTGATTTTTCTCCCTTTGTTTCTTGATGAGTCTGGCTAATGGTTTGTCAATTTTATTTATCCTTTCAAAGAACCAGCTTTTGGTTTTGTTGATTTTTGCTATGGTCTCTTTTGTTTCTTTTGCATTTATTTCTGCTCTAATTTTTAAGATTTCTTTCCTTCTACTAACCCTGGGGTTCTTCATTTCTTCCTTTTCTAGTTGCTTTAGGTGTAGAGTTAGGTTATTTATTTGACTTTTTTCTTGTTTCTTGAGGTGTGCCTGTATTGCTATGAACTTTCCCCTTAGGACTGCTTTTACCGTGTCCCACAGGTTTTGGGTTGTTGTGTTTTCATTTTCATTCGTTTCTATGCAAATTTTGATTTCTTTTTTGATTTCTTCTGTGATTTGTTGGTTATTCAGCAGCGTGTTGTTCAGCCTCCATATGTTGGAATTTTTAATAGTTTTTCTCCTGTAATTGAGATCTAATCTTACTGCATTGTGGTCAGAAAAAATGCTTGGAATGATTTCTATTTTTTTGAATTTACCAAGGCTAGCTTTATGGCCCAGGATGTGATCTATCCTGGAGAAGGTTCCATGTGCGCTTGAGAAAAAGGTGAAATTCATTGTTTTGGGATGAAATGTCCTATAGATATCAATTAGGTCTAACTGGTCTATTGTATCATTTAAAGTTTGTGTTTCCTTGTTAATTTTCTGTTTAGTTGATCTATCCATAGGTGTGAGTGGGGTATTAAAGTCTCCCACTATTATTGTGTTATTGTTAATTTCTCCTTTCATACTTGTTAGCATTTGTCTTATGTACTGTGGTGCTCCCATGTTGGGTGCATATATATTTATAATTGTTATATCTTCTTCTTGGATTGATCCTTTGATCATTATGTAGTGACCGTCTTTGTCTCTTTTCACAGCCTTTGTTTTAAAGTCTATTTTATCTGATATGAGTATTGCTACTCCTGCTTTCTTTTGGTCCCTATTTGCATGAAAAATCTTTTTCCAGCCCTTCACTTTCAATCTGTATGTGTCCCCTGTTTTGAGGTGGGTCTCTTGTAGACAACATATGTAGGGGTCTTGTTTTAGTATCCATTCAGCCACTCTTTGTCTTTTGGTTGGGGCATTCAACCCAATTATGTTTAAGGTAATTACTGATAAGAATGATCCCGTTGCCATTTACTTTATTGTTTTGGGTTCAAGTTTATACACCATTTTTGTGTTTCCTGTCTAGAGAATATCCTTTAGTATTTGTTGGAGAGCTGGTTTGGTGGTGCAGAATTCTCTCAGCTTTTGCTTGTCTGAAAAGCTTTTGATTTCTCCTTCATACTTGAATGAGATCCTTGCTGGGTACAATAATCTGGGCTGTAGGTTATTTTCTTTCATCATTTTAAGTATGTCTTGCCATTCCCTCCTGGCTTGAAGAGTTTCTATTGAAAGATCAGCTGTTATCCTTATGGGAATTCCCTTGTGTGTTATTTGTTGTTTTTCCCTTGCTGCTTTTAATATTTGTTCTTTGTGTTTGATCTTTGTTACTTTGATTAATATGTGTCTTGGGGTGTTTCTCCTTGGGTTTATCCTGTTTGGGACTCTCTGGGTTTCTTGGACTTGGGTGATTATTTCCTTCCCCATTTTAGGGAAGTTTTCCACTATTATCTCCTCAAGTATTTTCTCATGGTCTTTCTTTTTGTCTTCTTCTTCTGGAACCCCTATGATTCGAATGTTGTAGCGTTTAATATTGTCCTGGAGGTCTCTGAGATTGTCCTTATTTCTTTTAATTCGTTTTTCTTTTATCCTCTCTGATTCATTTATTTCTACCATTCTAATTCACTAATCCTGTCTTCTGCCTCTGTTATTCTACTATTTGTTGCCTCCAGAGTGTTTTTAATTTCACTTATTGCATTATTCATTATATATTGACTCTTTTTTATTTCTTCTAAGTCCTTGTTAAACCTTTCTTGTATCTTCTCAATCCTTGTCTCCAGGCTATTTATCTGTGGTTCCATTTTAGTTTCAAGATTTTGGATCAATTTCACTATCATTATTCGGAATTCTTTATCAGGTAGATTCCCTATCTCTTCCTCTTTTGTTTGGTTTGGTGGGCATTTATCCTGTTCCTTTATCTGCTGAGTATTCCTCTGTCTCTTCATCTTGTTTAAATTGCTGAGTTTGGGGTGTCCTTTCTGTATTCTGGCAGTTTGTGGAGTTCTCTTTATTGTGGCGTTTCCTCACTGTGTGTGGGTTTGTACAGGTGGCTTGTCAAGGTTTCCTGGTTAGGGAAGCTTGTGTCGGTGTTCTGCTGGGTGGAGCTGTATTTCTTCTCTCTGGAGTGCAATGAAATGTCCAGTAATGAGTTATGAGATGTCTATAGTTTTGGGGTGACTTTGGGCAGCCTGTATATTGAAGCTCAGGGCTGTGTTCCTTTGTTGCTGGAGAATTTGCTTGGTATGTCTTGCCCTGGAACTTATTGGCCCTTGTGTGGTGCTTGATTTCAGTGTCGGTATGGAGGCATTTGATGAGCTCCTGTCAATTAATGTTCCTTGGAGTCAGGAGTTCCCTGGAGTCAGGGTTTGGACTTAAGTCTCCTGCTTCCGGTTATCGGTCTTATTTTTACAGTAGTTTCAAAACTTCTCCTTCTATACAGCACCATTGATAAAACATCTACATTAAAAATGAAAAGTTTCTCTACAGTGAGGGTCACTCAGAGAGGTTCACAGGGTTACATGGAGAAGAGAAGAGGGAGGAGGGAGTTAGAGGTGACCCAAATGAGATGAGGTGAATCAATAGTGGAGAGAGTGGGCTAGCCAGTAGTCACTTCCTTATGTGCACTCCACAACTGGACTACTCAGAGATGTTCACGGGGTTATACAGAGAAGAGAAGAAGGAGGAAGGTAACAGAGGTGGCCAGAAGGATAAAAGGGGGGAATGAAAAGGAGGGAGACAGATCCAGCCAGTAATCAGTTCCCTAAGTGTTCTCCACTGTCTGGAACACACAGAAATTCACAGAGTTGGGTAGAGTAGAGAGGGGTTAGGGAGGAGACACAGGCGACCTGGTGGAGAAAAAGGAGAGTCCAAAGGGAGAGAGAGCAGTCAAGCCAGTAATCTCGCTCCCTAGTGAAAAATGGGTCCTGAAGATTGGGTCCTTAAAGGTACAAAATTGGTAACAAATACATAAAAGCAAAAATTAAAAATCTAGAGTAGAGTTTGGAATTTCAAAAATACGATGTTAAAGAAAAGAAGAAGGAAAAGAAAGAGAGAAAAAACGAACAAACAAAAACAAACAAGGTCGCGAAAATTATAAAGAAAGTACAGGTACAAAATTGATAACTAATACCAGAAAGCAAAAATTAAAAATCTAGAGTAGAGTTTCGAATTTCAAAAATACAATGTTAAAAAAAAAAAAAATGAAGAAGAAGAAGAAGAAAAATAAAGAAAGAAAACAAACAAACAAATACGAACAATGTCACAAAAATTATAAAGAAAATACAGGTACAAAATTGATATCAAATACCAAAAAGCATAAATTAAGAATCTAGAGTAAAGTTTGGAATTTCAGATATACAATGTTATATAAAAGAAGAAGAGAAAGAAACAGAGAAGAAGAAGAAAAAAAAAGTCACAGAAATTATATAAAAAAAAACTATAGGTACAAAATTGATAACATATACCAAAAAGCGAAAATTAAAAATCTAAAGTAGAGTTTGGAATTTCAAAAATACAATGTTAAAGAAAAGAAGAAAAAAACAAAAACAAAAACAAACAAAAAACAAGGTCAAAAAATTATAAAATATATATATATGAAGTTTGCTGAAGAAGAAAAAAATAGGGTCTTTTTTTTTTTTTTTGCAAAGTAATAGGTTATAAAAATGAAAATTAAAGGAACAATAGAGGACTTAAAGTTTTTTTTTTTTTAATTAAAAAAAAAGAAAGAATGATCGTAAAAATAATAAAAATATATCTAGGACTTTTTTGGGGTTTTTTTGTGGGTGTTGTGGGTTCAGTTCATTTTTGGCTAGTTCCTTGGTCAGATTTATATTTCTCAAGATCTATAGGCCCCTTCCTATGTAGTCCATAGTAACCACAGGGTTTTGATCTATTGCCTGTAGCTTCCAAGGTGTTTCCCTCTGTTATATCTTCTTCTGTTTGCTAGTCTCTTCAGTATCTGGTTTCCGCCCTGACACAAAGGGCACAGCGGAGGACACTTTTTTTTTTTTTTTTTTTAAGGCTTACTTGTTCAGTCGCGCTGTGGGGAGGGAGGGAGGGATGCTGCAAACAAATAACACTGGCGTGGGCTCGCAGTGCCTCAGCCACCCTGGGTCTGCCCCCGCTCATGGCGCGTGTAGCCTCCCTGTCCACACTGCTCGGACTCTAGGTTGTTCCGCCGGGAACAATCCGAGGCTGGCCCTGGGCTGCATGCACCTCCCAGGTCCAAGCCGCTCAGGTTCAGGCACTCGGGTAGTCCTCAGAGGCGCAGACTCAGTTGGGCCTGAGTTTTGTGCTCTTCCCAGGTCCGAGCAGCTCAGGTGATGAGGTGTTTGGCGAGCGCCAATGCTGCGACTTATCGCCTCCCCGCCACTCGGTTATCTGGGTGTAAAACCGGCGCACCTTCTCAGGCAGATGTTGACCGTCCAGACCCCCAAGAAGTTTTAGTTAGCAAAGAAGCCTGCTTACAGTTTTATAGATAATGTCTCTCTGGGGCTACGATTGCCCCCTTCCGGCTCTGGCTGCCTGTCACCGGAGGGGGAAGATGTGCAGCCGGCTATCTCTGTTCAGTCCTTTGTTCCGTGCGCGGGCCTGGCGGTCTTAGGTTAGGGCTGGCTTTTCGCGTGGTAGATATCCCACAGTCTGGTTTGCTAGCCCAAATTATTTCGCTCAGATAGCGCTCAGGGTATTCAGGCCAGATTCTTACTCTCAGCGATGCAGCCCACGCCGTGCCTCCCTGCCCAGCCCCCGCTTGCTAATGGCGGATGCAGGCGTCTGCGCTGCTTCTCCGCTGGGGGAGTTACCATAGGGCTCGCAATCTGAGAGTTTTAATTGTTTATTTATTTTTTCTCCCTGTTATGTTGCCCTCTGTGCTTCCAAAGCTCGGCACAGATTCGGCAGTGAGAAGGTTTCCTGGTGTTTGGAAACTTCTCTCTTTTTAAGATTCCCTTCCCGGGATGGAACTCCATCCCTCCCTCTTTTGTCTCTTTTTTTTTGTTTTTAATATTTTTTCCTACCTCCTTTCGAAGAGTTGGGTTGCTTTTCTGGGTGCCTGATGTCCTCTGTCGGCATTCAGAAGTTGTTTTGTGGAATTTACTCGACGTTTAAATGCTCTTTTGATGAATTTGTGGGGGAGAAAGTGTTCTCCCTGTCCTACTCCTCCGCCATCTTGGCTCCTCCCCCCTAATTTTTTGTTTAAGAAATTTATTCCTACCATGCTTAGACCTCACTCCATGCAGTGTTTTATTGTTACTGTTGTTCTTATTTTTCTATTTAATTGCTATTTTGTTTTAGAAAGTTGACTCCAAATTTCCCAAGGGCTAATCTCTACCACTTCATATTTCCTTTAGAAAAAATTAACTAGTTTCATATTCATGTGTTTAGTCACTCTGTCATGTCCAACTCTTTGTGACCCCATAGACTGCAGCCCACCAGCCTCCTCTGTCCATGGGGATTCTCCAGGCAAGAAAACTGGAGTGGGTTGCTGTGCCCTTCTCCAAGGAATCTTCTCAATACAGGGATCAAACCCAGGTCTCCCGCACTGCAGGAAGATTCTTTACCATCTGAGCCACCAGGGAGGCAAGTGTACTCTAAACGTAAAAGCAGAAAATCTTACCCAGATTCAAGTAAAATTCAAGTAATTCAGGTTCAAGTATACTCTGAATATACAAGTAGAAAAGCTTACCCAGGAGATAAAAGCTTACATAGCAAAGTAATTGTAAAATGTTGTGAATTAATACAGGAAGTGACCTGATAACTATGTATAAAAATAGTTTTAGTGGTGTTAGAACAAGTAAAATGAAACACAAATTTAAATTAAGTCAAACACATTAGTATGGGTACACTTACCACAGATTCTGGGAGAAAGTCTGACAGATCGCTCAGCTGTTTGGCAAGAAATCTGGACCTGGCAGTATACGTCACTAAATGAAGTAGAGATTTGAGAAATCTAATTGTATAGTGAAAAGAAAAGCATCCAAAGGCAGGCTGAGAGCCTTCTTGAAGGAATTTTTCATGTGTTTATATATATGTTAAATAGGTTCCAAGAAGATCCAGGAGTCACTCCCGTCAGCAAGACATTGTTTCTGTAGCTGTCCTCAGCAAGATGGAAGCAAAAGTCTGAATATTACTATGAAATGGAATATTTGATTATAAGTAAAGTTATATAGTTCTAGAGGACAAGTATGAGCACTTTACCACCATTTACTAATGAGTCTAACCATCATAATTGGTATCTGCGAGATACTGGTAAATATAATACTTTTACATGCATTCATTTTTGTTCTTACCTGACTGATTATGACCCATGTCCAAGGTCAGGAGCAGTGGCTGTGAGGAGATATCCCACGTCCAAGGTAAGGAGCAGCAGCTGCACTTTGCTGGAGCAGGCTTGAAGAGATACCCCACGTCCAAGGTCAGAGAAACCCAAGTAAGATGGTAGGTACGGAGTTGGTGATGGACAGGGAGGCCTGGCGTGCTGCGATTCATGGGGTCGCAAAGAGTCAGACACGATTGAGCGACTGAACTGACTGACTGAACTGACTGAGACAGGGCATCAGAGATCAGACAGACTGAAACCACAGTCAAGAAAACTAGCCAATTTGATCACATGGGCCACAGTCTTGTGTAACTCAATGGAAATAAGCCATGCCATGTGGGGCCACCCAAAAAGGATGGATCATGGTGGAGAGGTCTGGGAGAATGTGGTCCACTGGAGAAGGGAATGGCAAACCACTTCAGTATTCTTGCCTGGAGAATCCCATGAACAGTACAAAAAGGCAAAAAGATAGGAAACTAAGAAATGAACTCCCCAGGTTGGTAGGTGCCCAATACGCTACTGGAGATCAGTGGAGAAATAACTCCAGAAAGAATGAATGGATGGAAACAAGGCAAAAACAATACCCAGTTGTGGATGTGACTGGTGATAGAAGCAAAGTCAGATGCTATAAAGAGCAATATTGCATAGGATCCTGGAATGTTAGGTCCATGAATCAAGGCAAATTGAAAGTGGTCAAACAGGAGATGGCAAGAGTGAATGTCAACATTCTAGGAATCAGCGAAATAAGATGGACTGGAATTGGCAAATTTGACTCAGATGACCATTACATCTACTATTGTGGGCAGGAATCCGTTAGAAGAAATGGAGTAGCCATCATGGTCAACAAGAGTCTGAAATGCAGTACTTGGATGCCATCTCAAAAACTGCAGAATGATCTCTCTTCATTTCTGAGGCAAGCCATTCAATATAATGGTAATCGAAGTCTATGCCCCGACCAGTAACATTGAAGAAGCTGAAGTTGAAGGGTTCTGTGAAAACCTACAAGACCTTCTAGAACTAACACCCAGAAAAGATGTCCTTTTCATTATTGGAATGCAAAAGTAGGAAGTCAAGAAACACCTGGAGTAACAGGCAAATTTGGCCTTGGAGTACAGAATGAAAGAAGGCAAAAGCTAATAGAGTTTTGCCAAGAGAATGCACTGGCCATAGCAAACACCCTCTTCCAACAAGACAAGAGAAGATGCTACACATGGGCGTCACCAGATGGTCAACACCAAAATCAGCCAAAGATGATATATTCTTTGCAGCCAAAGATGGAGAAGCTCTACATAGTCAGCAAAAACAAGACTGGGAGCTGACTGTGGCTCAAACCATGAACTCCTTATTGCCAAATTCAGACTTAAATTGAAGAAAGTGGGGAAAACCACTAGACCAATCAGGTATGAACTAAATCAAATCCCTTATGATTATACAATGGAAGTGACAAAGAGATTCAAGGGATTAGATCTGATAGACTGCCTAATGAAATATGGATGGAGGTTTGTTACGTTGTACAGAGGACTGGGATCAAGACCATCCCCCAGAAAAGGAAATGCAAAAAAGCAAAATGGCTGTCTGAGGAGGCCTTACAAATAGCTGTGAAAAGAAGAGAAGCAAAAAGCAAAGGAGAAAAGGAAAGATATACCCATTGAATTCAGAGTTCCAAAGAATAGCAAGGAGAAATAAGAAAACCTTCCTCAGTGATCAATGCAAACAAAAAGAACAAACCAATAGAATGGGAAAGACTAGAGATATCTGCAAGAAAATTAGAGATACCAAGGGAACATTTCATGCAAAGATGGGCTCAATAAAGGACAGAAATACTATGGACCTAACAGAAGCAGAAGCTATTAAGAAGAGGAGGCAAGTATACACAGAAAATCTGTACAGGAAAACATCTTCACGACCCAGATAATCACAATGCTGTGCTTCTTAACCTAGAGCCAGACATCCTGGAATGTGAAGTCAAGTGGGACTTAGGACATCACTACGAACAAAGCTAGTGGAAGTGATGGAATTTCAATTGAGCTATTTCAAATCCTAAAAGATGATGCTGTGAAAGTGCTGCACTCAATATGCCAGCAAATTTGGAAAACTCAGCAGTGGCCACAGGACTGGAAAAGGTCAGTTTCATTCCAGTCCCTAAGAAAGGGAATGCCAAAGAATGCTCAAACTACTGCACAATTACACTCATCTCACATGCTAGTAAAGTAATGCTCAAAATTCTCCAAGCCAGGCTTCAGCAATACATGAATCATGAACTTACAGATATTCAAGCTCATTTTAGAAAAGGCAGAGGAACCAGAGATCAAATTGCCAACATCTGCTGGATCATCGAAAAAGCAAGAGAGTTCCAGGAAAACATCTATTTATGTTTTATTGACTATGCCAAAGCCTTTGACTGTGTGGATCACGATAAACTGTGGAAAATTCTGAAAGAGATGGGAATAACAGACCACCTGATCTGCCTCTTGAGAAATGTGTATGCAGGTCAGGAAGCAACAGTTAGAAGTGGACATGGAAAAACAGACTGATTCCTAACAGGAAAAGGAGCATGTCAAGGCTGTATATTGTCACTCTGCTTATTTAACTTATATGCAGAGTACATCATGAGAAATGCTGGCCTGGAAGAAGCACAAGCTGGAATCAAGATTGCTGGGAGAAATATCAATAACTTCATATATGCAGATGACACCACCGTTATGGCAGAAAGTGAAGAAGAACTAAAGAGCCTCTTGATGAAAGTGAAGGAGCAGAGGGGAAAAGCTGGCTTAAAGCTCAACATTCAGAAAACTAAGATCATGGCATCCGGTCCCATCACTTCATGGCAAATAGATGGGGAACAGTGGAAAAAGTCTCTGACTTTATATTTTGGGGCTCCAAAATCACTGCAGATGGTGACTGCAGCCATGGCATTAAAAGACACTTACTCCTTGGAAGGAAAGTTATGATCAACCTAGACAGCATATTAAAAAGTAGAGACATTACTTGCCAACAAAGGTCCGTCTAGTCAAGGCTATGGTTTTTCCAGTAGTCATATATGGATGTGAGAGTGGTCTATAAAGATAGCTGAGCACCAAAGAGTTGATGCTTTTGAACTGTGGTGTTGGAGAAGACTCTTGAGAGTCCCTTGGACTGCAAGGAGATCCAACCAGTCCATTCTAAAGATCAGTCCTGGATGTTCATTGGAAGGACTGATGCTAAAGCTGAAACTCCAGTACTTTGGCCACCTCATGCGAAGAGTTGACTCATTGGAAAAGACCCTGATGCTGGGAGGGATTGGGGGCAAGAGAAGAAGGGGATGACAGAGGATGAGATGGATTGATGGCATCACCGACTCGATGGACATGAATTTGAGTAAACTTCAGGAGTTGGTGATGGACAGGGAGGCCTGGCGTGCTGATTCATGGGGTCGCAAAGAGTTGGACACGACTGAGCGACTGAACTGAACTGAACTCCTGCACTGTAGGCAGAATCTTTACCAACTGAACTATGAGGGAAATGCATATATTATCAAAGTTTAAATATAAAATTATATCCCTTTTTAAATCAATAATCTCTATGGCTTGAAAAATTAAGACTTGTATCTTCAACATGACTATAGTTTAATATAGCCCTTATTTACTTCTCCACCCTCTTCTCACAACATCTCCCTTTGGCACCACATGCTTCAGCCACATGAGCCTGTTTTTCATTCCTATAGGGTGGTGAGCTCTCTTCTACCGTATAATTGCTGCCCATGTTGTTCTGCATCTGAAAAATTCTTACACCACCTCTGGTCTTTTTCCTTCTCTTTTTCTAACATCCTTAAGAACTCAGCTTAAGTTTTAATCATACAGAGGTGTCTTTCATGACCTCCAAGTTTAAGTCAGTAATCTCATAGGACTGAGCTCTTTCCATCCTAACACATAGCAGATGGTGTTATACATCATTTAGTGATCACTCAATTTTTTTTCTTTTCCTTATAGAAACAGGTTCATATCTCTTTGTTCAGCACAGACTCTCTCATGCCAAGCATGTTTGTCAGATACATAATAAATGTTCAACCAATATGTTTTGAATAAATAAATGAACTAATTTGTTGATAGTTGAAAAGGTTTTGCTTAACAAATTCTAAATCAGCATCAGGTGATGGAGTAAATCTTTGTGTAATATATAGTTAGGGTTTTTTAAAAACATTTTTGTCTAGTATGCATCTTAAGTAACAAGTGATGACTTATTAAACTAATCAAAAAATGCTTGAGATATTGGGGAAATTGATAAAAAATAAACAAGGATATATTATTACTAATGACAACTTTAATGGATTCAGGAGATATGAATAATGAGTGGTTATGCACCTGGGTATTTGAGCCAACAAAATTTTAATTACAGAATGTTATACCTTAGACTAAGAGACTCAAAATAAAAATTTCTTCATGAATGATAACTTTGTGGAATTAAACTGTCTATATCTGCTGGAGGCAGCATCTTTTTTCTCACTTAAGTTCCTGCAACTCATTCTTGTAAAAAATGAAGGGTCTGGCTCAAAGTCTCAGCATATTGTAGGCATCATTTCTGAATTTATCCATTAAACAAATCTAGAGCAAGAGATATGTCATTCTTGTTCTTGATAACAAGCAGATGTTCAGAGCAGCTTGTGTCCAATTATGATACAAATATTTAAAATCTGCGTTGAAATACAGTCTTCACTCTTTGTAATCAGAGGCAAAGATGAGTGTGCTTTTTCATAGAATTTATTTTAATGATGCTTTAATGGGTAGCACAAGCTACAATGAATAAAGTAAATGCTGACAGGTGGCATAAAATCCAAAGATGAACTATCGTGCCATCCTCCACAGTCAGGGTTTAGTGGTTGTATTTTATTCATGTTGCTCCTTAATACCACTTAACCACAATGGCCACATCAACCACATATCACCTCCAGTGCTTTTCTAAATTATATTAAGGAATAAATGGCTGATGATAGAATTTCTTATAGAAAGCAACAAAGTGTTATGGGATAAACTAGGTCACATTGATGGAATCATATCCAGTACCTAGTGATGGAATTTTGGACATACCACCCAAAAATATAGCAGCTTGAAATATTGAATATTTTCAGCTGAAAGAATCTGAAAAAAAATAGCAGAAGAAGGAAAGCCATTATTTTTAAAATATATATATTTATTTATTTTGGCTGTGCCAGGTCTTAGTTGCAGCATGTGGAATCTTTAGTTGTGGCATGTGAACTGTTGCAGCTTGAGGGATCTAGTTTCCTCACTAGGGATCAAACCCAGGCCTCCTGCATTGGGAGCACTGGACAACCTGGGAAGACTGAGAAGGAAGGGTATTCTAACTTTCACTCTGCCTTTCTCTTCTGAAGCAGACCATAAGGCCCTCATGTGATATATGCCCTCTGTATACGCAGGGGAGAGGAGAATCATTATCTCTGGAGACAGAAGCATACTGAGAAAAGTGAACAAACAGCCCGCACTGTTTTCCAGGTTACTTCACCTACCTCATACTCTTTGCCCTATTGTATTTCTTCATGACTGCCCATTCTTTGTCAAACCTAGCATTAAAATACCCAGGTTTTATTGTTTCTTTTGGTCTTTATTTCCCAAAACCTCCCATCGGATCGGATCGGGTTGGGTCGGATCAGTCGCTCAGTTGTGTCCGACTCTGCAACCCCATGAATCGCAGCACTCCAGGCCTCCCTGTCCATCACCAACTCCCGGAGTTCACTCAGACTCATGTCCATCGAGTCAGTGATGCCATCCAGCCATCTCATCCTAAGTCGTTCCCTTCTCCTTTTGCCCCCAATCCCTCCCAGCATCAGAGTCTTTTCCAATGAGTCAACTCTTCGCATGAGGTGGCCAAAGTACTGGAGTTTCAGCTTTAGCATCATTCCTTCCAAAGAAATCCCAGGGCTGATTTCCTTCAGAATGGACTGGGTGGATTTCCTTGGAGTCCAAGGGACTCTATAAAATTTATATTGATTTTTTTTTTTTTTGCTATTTTCCTGTTTAACTGGTTTAATTTTCAGGCCAGACAGGGACCCTAAAATGGGAAAAGAAAACTATTTGCTTCCCCATGTTAAACAACAGAAAATTTACAAATATATAACAAACACAGAAATGTTGTCTTTATTATCTACATGTTGGATTCCCTGTTATTCCTTTAAGAAAGTGCTTTTTGGATGGCATAGTAACAATTTTAAAAGATTATCAGTTCAAGAGGGAGAGGACATATGTATGCCAGTGACTGATTCATGTTGATATATGGCAGAAACCAATACAATATTGTAAAGCAATTATCCTCCAATTAAAAATAATTTGTTTTTTAAAAAAGGTTCAGTTTAGGCCTTCCTTTACCTAGCATTTTGTCAAAAGATTGTGATGTGCCTAGTAGAGAGCCTTAAAGGCAGATGTTCAATAAGTAGTTATGGAATTGCGTTTTCTAATACTTTGACTTATTGACTGTATTCTTGTTCCATACTTTACCCATAAAACCCAAAGTTCCATTTAAAATAAAATGAATTATCTGAGAGCAGAAAACTATTGAGTTTCTAAGGAAGGATCACCTTCATCAATCATAACTTATTCAATAATCTTTTATTTCATCCAGGATCAATATTTTTGTAAGATTGTCTCATTTATCAAAGAAGTTCCAATTAACCAATATTAATTGAATAACTAATTTACCAATTAAATTTCCTTAAAAGTTAAAGAAATGAATAAAATCTGTTTTTATTTTGTCCTGTAATTATATTTGAACCTACACTCAAGAGAATAATATCACTTTTATTATATCCAATCTAAGAGTTTGAAATATTTTTGAAACCTTATTTAATATTATAATTTGCCCATCTACTAACTTTTTTAAAATATTTAATTCTTTTTACAGAGGATTAATGATATATATAAAGAGCAGACTATGTTAAGATAATGGTCAGGTATAACTTTTATATCTAATGGTAAAATGGCTGCATCATGATTGTATATGATTATGTTTAAGTAGTTATTTTCAAACTGTTGATTTACTAACCTATTATTAATTAGTTTCAAACTTATCTCAATTAATTAGTCTATTTATTGGAACAAATGACTCTAGATTTATTAGTCATTTTTATCTGTCATATATAAGAGAAAATATTTAACTTTTTTACCAACCTTTCATCAAGAGTAACATTTTCATATCTGTATTCATAAATAGATAATATTTAAATGTTAATTTTTTGATAGAAATATAAAGTAAAAGCACTAATTAATTGATGTGCTAATTGTTCTACCATCTATAAGCATCTGAAAAATTTTCTATATCTATAATATATTGTGTTACTGATATTAGACTATGGAAATATGTTTATTAAAGAAACATGTTTATGATGTTTCTTAAATTTGTAAGAAAATTTAATACATCCCTCTACTTAAAAATACTTGAACATAATAACTGAATCAATTTTGAGGTGATCACCCTCCTATATAAAATCACCCTTCTAATAAAATCAACCATCATAAGAAAATCTTCAGAATAATGCGACTAACAACTAAAGACTTCTAAGATCAATATGACTGGAAAAAAAAATATTGACCTGTGAGTATTCTCAGCATCTGTATTCTTCCTCAACATATTCTTAGGTATTTTGTGTAACTGATTAGGAACAATAGGAAAAAGAAACAAAGAGGGGAACTTGCTTCAGAATAGGATAGAAATTACAGGGTTTGAGGAAAAGTGATGTGATATGAAAGAAAAAAGCTTCATGAACTGGATAACAGACTTTTTGTACGGCTGTTGAACTCTGATGAGAAAAACTTCAATATGTAGAGAAAATTGAGTGGGTAAGATTTTAAGAAAAGTTTTAAAGATACTTTCCATGGATTAAATTGTCTTCATCCTGATTTCCTTGTCCTCAAGAAATGATTTAAAGCTTAAAATGAATTTCAACTAAATTTTCTTTGCTGATTTCTGCTGTTTTGAAAACTACATTATTTAGGAACTTTGCCAGCTGAATAGCCACTTATATTTTAGTTAAATGTGTCGATGTCTATAATGCAAAGTAGACATTTCACATTAAAATACCAAACACTTTCAAGGGAGTGATAGCAGGTTAACATTTTTGCCTATTTTTTTTATATTAAGGTAATTTTAATCAATGTATTTTGTTAGAAATAAAGTTTAAGTAAAAGTGCTGCTGATGGTCTCAGCTTAAACAATTAAATTATACTATAAATGGAAAAAGTTTAGCTATAGTCAAATTAATGCCATGAAAATATGAACATTAAAATCTATTCAATATTTTGCATAAGTTCAAATAGAGGCTGTTACAGATAATAAGCTAAGAAAATATCTATATTAATATTAAATCTTATCTACTCTATACATCTACTTTATCTATTCATATATTTATATATATTTATAAAAGAATTATTTTTAAATTGTATTTATTTATTTTTGGCTGTGTTGAGTCTTTGTTGCTGTATGGGTTTTTCTCTAGTTGTCGTGAGCAGGGGCAACTCTCCAGTTGTGGTGCATGATATTCTCATTGCAGTGGTTTCTGTTCTGTGCGGCACTGAATCTAGGATGCTTGGATTTCAATAGGTGCAACACGCGAGCTCAGTAGTTGCAGCTCCCATCTCTAGACTACAATTTCAATAGTTGTGGCACACAGGCTTAGTTGCTCTGGGGCATGTGGGATATTCCTGGACCAGGGATTGAACCTGTGTCTCCTGCATTGGCAGGCAGATTCTTTACCACTGAACCACCAGGGAAGCTCTATTAACAGATTTTTTGAAGGTGCAAATGCCTGAAAAAAAAACCTGAATGTTCTGTAATACAGGAATGATTAAATAATATATAATCCATTCATAATGGAAAATAGTATAGAAGGTTTTAAAAGTGGGTTAGATCTTTATGGATGTATCAGAGACATATCTATGATTTGTTGTTAAATTTTAAAAATCAATCTTTATAGTGGTATGTTTAACATGATTTGATTTTTAATTTTCAAGAAAGCATAGCTTGTACATTTATAGTATTTAATTTTCAAGAAGAGACAAATGTATATAGGAAAGCATACCAAACTGTGAGTACTTTTAATTTCAGGGAGTTAAAATTTAAATGAGTGAAAATTTATCATCAATGTGTTGTCTATAAGCTCTATAGAGAGTTTCAGTCATTATCTGTTCAGTTCTATAGCTCAGTCATATCCGACTCTTTGCAACCCCATGGACTGCAGCACACCAGGCTTCCTTACATCACTAACTCCTGGAGCTTGCTCAAACGTGTCCATCTAATTGGTGATGCCATCCAACAATCTCATGCTCTGTCATCCAATATTTTATTACCTTCAGTCTCTCCAACATCAGGGTCCTTTCTAATGAGTCAGCTCTATGCATCAGATGACCAAAGAACTGGAGCTTCAGCTTCAGCATCAGTCCCACCAATGAGCACTCCCGATTGATTTCCTTTAGGATTGATTGGTTTGATCTCCTTGCAGTACAAGGGACTCTAGAATCTTCTCCAATACCACAGTTCAAAAACATGAATTCTTTGGCACTAAGCCTTTTTATATGGTGCAACTCTCATATCCCTATATGACAACATAGATTTGACTAGACAGACCTTTGTGGGCAAAGTAATATCTCTGCTTTTGAATATGCTGTCTAGGTTGGTCATAGCTTTTCTTTCAAGGAGTAAGCATCTTTTAATTGCATGGCTTTAGTCACCATCTGCAGTAATTTTTGAGCCCCCCAAAATAAAGTCTGTCATTGTTTCCATTGTTTTCAAATCTATTTGCCATGAAGTGATGGGACCAGATGCCATGATTTTCATTTCTTGAATTTTGAGTTTTAAGCAAGCTTTTTGCCTCTTCTCATTCACTTTCATCAAGAGGCTCTTTATTTCCTCTTTGCTCTCTGCCATAAGGATGGTATCATCTGCATATCTTGATACTTCAAAAATATCAATAAAGGATATTGATATTTTCCCCAGCAATTTTGATTTCAGCTTGTGGTTCATCCAGCCTGGCATTTCCCACAATGTACTCTACATAGACATTAAATAAGCAGGGTGATGATATACAGCCTTGATGTACTCCTTTCCCAATTTGGAACTAGTCCGTTGTTCCATGTCTGGTTCTAACTGTGGCTTCTTGACCTGTATACATGTTTTTCAGGAAGCAGGTAAGATGGTCTGGTATTCCCATTTTTTGAAGAATTATCCACAGTTTGTTGTGATCCACAGAGTCAAAGGCATTGGCCTAGTCAATAAAGCAGAAGTTTCTGGAACTCTCTTGCTTTTACTATGATCCAATGGATCATAGCAATTTGATCCTAATCCCTCTGTCTTTTCTAAATCCAGCTTCAACATCTGAAAGTTCAAGGTTCATTTACTGTTAAAGCCCCGGTTGGAGAATTTTGAGCATTATTTTGCTAGCATGTGAGATGAGTGCAATTGTGCGGTAGTTTGAGCATTCTTTGGCGTCACCTTTCTTTGGGATTGGAAAGAAAACTGACCTTTTCCAGTCCAGTGGCCATTGCTGAATTTTCCAAATTCATTGGTGTATCGGGCTCAACACTTTCACAGCATCATCTTTTAGGATTTGAAATAGCTCAGCTGGAATTCCATCACCTCCACCAACCTAGTTCATAGTGATCCTTCCTAAGGCCCACTTAAATTTGCACTCCAGGATATCTGGTTATAGGTGAGTGATCAGACCATCAAGGTTACCTAGGTCATGAAGATGTTTTTTGTACAGGTCTGTGTCTTCTTGCCACCTCTTATTAATATCTTCTGCTTCTTTTAGGCCCATACCGTTTCTGTCCTTAACTGTGCCCATCTTTGCATGAGATGTTCCCTTGGTATCTCTAATTTTCTTGAAGAGAGCTCTAGTCTTCCCCATTCTGTTGTTTTCCTCTATTTCTTTACATTGATCACTTAGGAAGGCTTTATTATCTTTCCTTGCTATTCTTTGGTGTTGGCATTCCCTGGTGGCTCAGAGGGTAAAGCATCTGCCCACAGTGCGAGAGACCCAGGTTCAATCCTTGGGTCAGAAAGATCCCCTGGAGAAGAAAATGGCAACCCACTCTAGTATTCTTGCCTAAAAAATTCCATGGATGGAGGAGCCTGGTGGGCTACAGTCCATGGGGTCACAAAGAGTAAGACACGAGCAACTTCACTTTTTGTTGATTCATATGGATGTATCTTTCCTTTCCTCCTTTGCTTTTTTGCTTCTCTTCTTTTCTCAGCTACTTGTAAGGTCTCCTCAAACAACCCATTTGTCTTTCTACATTTATTCTTCTTGAGAATGATTTCGATCACAGTCTCTGGGTATGTTAGGTACCTTAGTCCATAATTCTTCAGACATACTATCTATCAGATCTAATCCCTTGAATCTATTTGTCACTTCCACTGTATAATTTTATTAGATTTGATTTAGGTCCTACCTGAATGGTCTAGTGGTTTTCCCTACTTTCTTCTATTTAAGTCTGAATTTTGCAATAAAAAGTTAGGATCTGAGCCACAGTCAACTCCCAGTCTTGTTTTTGCTAGCAATCCACATTGGGCTTCCCGGATAGCTCAGCTGGTAATGAATCTACCTGTAATTCAGGAGACCCTGGTTCAATTCCTGGGTCTGGAATTCCCCCTGAAGAAGGAATAGGCCACCCACTCCCATATTCTTGGGCTTCCCTGGTGACTCAGATGGTAAAGAATCCGCCTGCAATGTGGGAGACTTGGGTTCTATCCCTGGGTAGGTAAGAATCCCTTGGAGGAGTGCATGGCAACCCACTCTAGTATTCTTGCCTAGAGAATCCCCTTTGGATTGAGGGGTCTGGCAGGCTACAGTCCATGGGGTTGCAAAAACTCTTTTATGACTGAATGACTAAGCACAGTGAAGCACAGCAATCCACATTACTTTATAGCATCAAAATAGTAAACTGCTGTCATTACTGATTAGATTATGAGCTTAAAAATAACTCCCTTTCTGATAGCATGGTTCTGGTGGAATTATAATTGAGTCAATATCAAGTTCTATGATTATCTGTTTCCAAATTCTGTATTTTAAAGGCATTGCCACTTATAGTATTTTGAATGTAATAGTCTCTCCTATTAAATATGGGAACTATGGAATACAAGCTAATACAGAAAATGAGGTTTGATAGCTAGAAATTTACTGTGTAATTAGTGATCTTAAAATTTATGGTCAGAAAGGGAAAGAAAAGTAGAGCTAATTTTTTTCTTTTTTCTCTGCTGATAATTGTGAACAGATACATGGTCTTCTCAGATGCGGCTAAGTTTTTAAAAGATATCTGTTGTTTTCTCCAGTCTCTGACCCTAAGCAGCAGTTATGCCCTTCTTTGATATTAAAGTTGAAAATTAAGACTGTCATATAGAATCTATTATTCTCAGGTTTTACAATCAAAGAATTTAATATTTCTCTCTAAATCAGTCCATAACTTATTCAAGAGATTAAAGTGAAAATAATTAGACTTCCTAGGCTGTACCTATTGCACTGATCTGGGTAGGAGAAGTTGAGAATAGGGAAGTGACGCTGAAGACCATATTGGGAGATATTTGAGAGTAGAGCTAAGAGGATCTCATGATGAACTAATGTAGGGTTTGAGAAAGAAGCTGAGCATTACTCCAGGAATAATTGTAAGTTCCCATTGGATGTCAACAAATGTCAAAGAGAAGAGATCATCAGGAGAAACTGATAAGGGTTCACTAGTGATGTAGTCGGGGGTCGGGGGCAGGGGAGAGATAGTGGTTTTCTCAATGCAATGTGAAGAAAGTAAATCCAAGAACAGAATCATCTACTGGATCCAATGTCACTTTTAAATTCAATAAAGATGAAAACTAATCATAAACATGAAGAATAATAGTGAATTTTAAAAAACGAAGACAAAAAAAAAAAAAAAAAAAAAAACCAAGACAAACGTGTACTTGGCAAGAACAGTTTTAGCACACTGCTGAGAATTAAACATGGAAAGGAGTGAAGGATATCCCCTGCCTTACTTCTAAACTCAGTTGTGTTGTGGTTGTGGAAATAAAAAATAAAAACTGCAGAATTTGAGAGAGCTGCTGGGAATATAAGTGGCTTCAAGGGAGAGCAACATTTTAGAGTAAGTAAGTAAGTAACTATCAGGAAATAGTTTGAGGATGAATATTAGAAAGCAAAAGGAAAGCAATTCTGGAGCTGGGAAGGGATCAAATAAAGAGTACAGGTATTTGAAGATTCATGCAAAAGTTGAGTGCAAGGGATACTGGATAACCTGAGTTTTTCCCTCTTCTGTAGACTGATATAAAAAAAGAAAAGATATAATGGCCCCTTAAAACTAGTGTCATTAAACATATGTATTTTAATGTTATGTATAATTCATAATGTATTTCCACCTGTTCCTTATCCTGATCTTTCCTTATCCTAATAATAATGACAGCTGGGTTCTGATTATTCCCTTTCTGCAGTACTTGTCTCACAAACAAGTCATCTTTCAAGTGCCCCATAGCTTTCCCAAAAGAGAAAATACATGTTACTTTCTCTCTGAGTGATCGCTTCTGTTATGGCACTTTCTCCCTGGTGCAGAGCCAAAGCTGAGGGAAATGATTGTTTGTATTGTTCTCCTTTTGGAAGCCAAATGGAAAATAGCAGCATTTTTAAACACCTGTTTTGAGATTTCTCTAGTTACAGAAAATAGTTGATTATGATACAGATGAGCAGTGAGAACAAACTGAACATTTAAAGAATAATACAACAATATTCAACTGTGAAGCAGAATCAAAACAATAAAAAATTGCTTGGATTTTGTAGGAGCAGGTATAACAAAAGTTAAATAAAGCATTTCCTAAACTACTGTGGTTGCCTAAAATCCAGGATGCCATCTGTTTCTTGGTGTGTGACTTTTCTCAGACACATTGATTAGAATAAACACATCTATGTAAACTTGCTGTGGTCTAATGAACCACAATTTCCACAAGACCTTGAATGAAGGTGGAGAGTGGAGGGTGGGACAGAATTTAACTACCTATTAATCTCTAGTGAATACCTGTGTGAATCTTCTATAAAGAGATTGGATAGCACACAAATATGCAACACTATTTGAAAATGTATTTCTAATGAACACTATAAAACTACAGTTTAAAGGATTAATACATAGGCATTTTTACCAATATGTTTTCTCCCTAAAATCACATCTGAGAATCTGATATTCTGATGTTAAAAAAAGTTTTTTAAAAACATATATTAAGCCATTTAGAGGCATCTACCTTTCTGCAATAGCATAATGACAATGAACTATTTCAACAGAGAAACTATGGACATTGATGGAAGGTGAAATCATTGACCAGACATGTAACACCATAGAAATGAGATGATCCACTATCGTCTCATCTTACTTATCATTAATTCAACATGCAGAATCTCCTGAATTTACCCAAATATGCAATAAAGCAAATTCATATCAAATCACTTTGTAGAAAACGAATCAAATCACCCACACCACTCTTAAATTCATACAGTCTAAGCTGCTGCTGTTCAAAGATGTGATTTAATCAGCTGCCTTCAATCCTGGCTGTTCTTTGTAAACACAGACTCCAAAGCCCTTACTCTCATGTGTACCAAATCAGTCTCTAGAGGAGCCCTGTGATCAGTATTTTATAAGTTCTTCTAAGTGATAGAACCCAAATGCACACTGGAGTTGGAAAATGCTGATGTAAGTGATGTGCAAAAAGTTGTTATTGCTTAAATATAGTTTCAGAAAAAAGAATGTAATGACATATATAAGATGTATTTCTTTTGGTTAAAATATTAACCATTATTCAAAATATTTATATATTATTAATCATTTTGAAACATTGATGCCTGAACTTGAATTAGTTTATTAAATTTTATATTATCTGACAGTTATTTTTAGGTAGCAAGGTGGCTAACAGGTAGTATAGGGTACAGAGAGATACCAAATATGATTGTGAAGGCAGAAAAGCACTGAAGGCAAATCTAGCATTTTCACAATTGTGTATAAAACAGCTCGTGCTAAAGGAAGGGGACACCCTGTACCTAACATTCAGTTTCAACAGTGCTTGGTTGACTTCATTGTAAATAATGACCAGGAAAACTAGGGATGAAGGACAGCTGTCAGGTTGCAATATTTCCTAAGGAATGTACTGAAGCAGAATTAATTACAACGTAAGTGATTTCCTCTTGGTCATGACCATGTTGAAGTTATTCTCAGTAATCAAAAATCACAAAGCTTTGACTATATCATGGACCCAAATAAATGGGATGGAGTGCTACTGGTAACCTGTCAAAAAACTTATGCCACGTTTTTCACTGAGTTATGACATACTCTTAGGCTGAGGCAATATCCACAGGAGACTGAGGGGAGACTTGAAATGAGCCTGCATATTTGTCATCCACATCTATCCCTTTGTAATTTCTGAAATCCCATGATTATTTTTGTTGTTATTCTGTCAAACACTCTCTTCTTTTTTATATTAAAATAGAAACAGTTTTATGAAGACTTGTATCTCTCTGCGCAAGTCCATTTCCATAAACTAACTTGTATAAATGTCTTGTTTCTGTTAGAAGAGATTGTGTAAGTTTTGAGTACCTGATAGAAATAAAAATAAATGTTAATAAATACCAGAGTTCTGCTGACCACAGCCAAAGACAGACCCTGTAGCCATCTGTTTCAATCCAAGGAGGCCTGTCCACAGGGCAGGCAATACCGAGTTTCTGCTACTCCATTGTGTTCTTGTGCATTGCTTTTTGAACTTGAGTAAAGTTCCTTTCATTTCAGGTGAAATTTCTCTTGGTAGATTGGACATAAGCTGGTCTTTGGAGAGAGATCAAGCCCTGAGCATTTGGAGTGGGAGCACTGACTCCAAGACCCTAGACAACCAGAGAACAAACTCTAGAACTAATCTTAAATAGTGAGAAGTTACACAAAGGAAACCACCTGAATATAAGACCCAGAATCACCCAACCACCAGTAGTGCCCTATGCAGGAGGCCTCATCTAAACAACAAAAAAAGAAAATACAAAGCAAATCATCAGCAGACAGGATTACCACCTCATTCAGCCTTGCCTATTAGAGGACAAACAAACAAAAACTCAGCACAAATCTCACCCTATGTGAAGCTGACACAAACCAATGGACAAACCTTAGGAGGGCAGAAACCAAAAGGAAGAAAGAATTCAACCTTGAAGCCTGGGTAAAGGAGACCTGAAACACATTAAGTTAAAAAAATAATAATAATAATGAAAAAGCAGAGAAACACTACACAAATGAAGGAACAAATTAGGAACACATAAATTCCAAATAAATGAAGAGGAAATAAGCAAACTACCTGAAAAAGCATTCAGAATAATGATAGTAAAGGTGATCAAAAACCACAACAACAAAATGGAGAAAATGCAAGAATCAATTAATAAAGGCTAAGAAGAATTAAAGAATAAATATAGACAAACAACACAATTACTGAAATTAAAAATACTCTAGAATGAATCAATGGCAGACTATCTGAAGCAGAAGAACAAATCAGTGAGCTGGAAGATAAAATGGTAGAAATAACTTCTTAAGAGCAGAATAAAATAAAAAGAATGAAAAGAACTGAGGATAGCCCCAGAGACCTCTGGGACTATATCAAATGCACCAACATTCAAATTATATGGGTCCCAAAAGAAGAAGAGGAAAGGAAAGGGTATGAGAAAAATTTTGAAGAGATTATATTTGAAAATTTCCCCAATATGGAAAAGGAAAGACTCAACTAAGGTCAAGCAGTAGAAAGAGTCCCATACAGGATAAACCCAAGGAGAAACATGTCAAGACACATACTAATCAAACTAACAAAGACTAAACACAAAGAAAAAATATTAAAAGTGGCAAGAGAGAAGCAAAAAGTAACATAAAAGGGAAACCCCATAAGCTAACAGCTGATTTTTCAGCAGAAACTCTGTAGGCCAGAAGAGAATGGCAGGATATATTTAAAGTATTGAAAGGGAAAAATACACAACCAAGACTACAATACCTGGCAAAGGTCACATTCAAAATTGAAGAAGAAATAAAACCTTTTCAGACAAGCAAAAGTTAAGAGAATTCAGTACCATCAAACAAGATGTACAAAATTTAAAAGGGCTTCCATAATCAAGATGTACAACAGAAGAAAAAAGATCTACAAAATCAACCCTAAACAATTAGGAAAATGGCAATAGGAACACATATATCAATAATTACTTTAAAAGTAAATGGACTAAATGCTCCAACTAAAGACACAGACTGGCTGAAGGGATAAAAAAAAACAAGACACATATATATGCTGTGACAGGAAACCCACTTCAGACTTTAAGACATATATAGACTGAAAGTGAGAGGATGGAAAAATATATTCCATGTAAGTGGGAAGCAAAAGAAAGCTGGAGTAGCAATCCTCATATCAAAGTAGACCTTAAAATAAAGAAGATTACGAGAGATAAGGAAGGACACTACATAATGATCAAGAGATCAATCCAAGAGGAAGACATAACAGTTGTAAATATCTATTTACCCAACATAGGAGCACATCAGTACATAAGACAAACACTAACAAGAATGAAAGAAATTGACAGTAACACAATAATAAATTTAAGAAAATTGAAATTATATCAAGCATCTTCTCTGACCACAGCACTATGAGACTAGATATCAATTACAAGGAAAAAAAGAAAAAACTGTAAGAAACACAAACAGGTGGAGATTAAACAACACGTTTTAAAATAACCAACAAGTTACTGAAGAAATCAAAAGGGAAATCAAAATATTTCTAGAAACAAATGACAATGAAAACACAACAACTCAAAACCTATGGGAAGCAGTGAAAGCGGTTCTAAGAGAGAAGTTTATAACAATACAATTCTACCTTAAGAAAAAAGTAAAACATGGAATACAGAATCTACAAAACCTGGAAAAAGAACAACAACAACAAAAAAGTAGTAGAAGGAAAGAAATCATAGAAAACACCCTCTTCCACCAGCAAAAGAGAAGACTCTACATATGGACATCACCAGATGGTCAATACCAAAATCAGATTGATTTCATTCTTTGCAACCACGGATGGAGAAGCTCTATACAGTCAGCAAAAACAAGACAGGGAGCTGACTGTGGCTCAGATCATGAACTCCTTATTGCCAAATTCAGACTTAAATTGAAGAAAATAGGGAAAACCACTAGACCACTAAGATATGACCTAAATCAAATTAATTACAATTATACAGTGGAAATGACAAATAGATTCAAGGGATTAGATCTGATAGAGTGCCTAAGAATTATAGACACAGGTTCATGAGATTGCACAGGAGGCAGTGATCAAGACCATCTCCAAGAAAAATAAATGCAAAAGACAAAATGGTTCTCTGAGGAGGCCTTACAAATGTCTAAGAAAAGAAAAGACATGAAAGGCAAAGGAAAAAGGAAAGATATACCTATTTGAATGCAGAGTTCCAAAGAATAGCAAGGAGAGATAAGAAAGCCTTATTCAGTGATCAATGCAAAGAAATAGAGGAAAACAATATAATGGGAAAAACTAGAGATCTCTTCAAGAAAATTAGAGATACCAAGGGAACATTTCATGTAAAAATGGCCACGATAAAGACAGAAATGATAGGGACCTAAGAGAAGCAGAAGATATTAAGAAGAGGTGGCAAGAATACACAGAAGAACTGTACAAAAAAAGGTCTTCATGACCCAGATAATCACGATGGTGTGATCAGTTACCTAGAGCCAGACATCCTGGAATGTTAAGTCTAGTGAGTTTTAGGAAACATCACTATGAACAAACTAAGTAGAGGTGATGAAATTCCAGTTGAACTATTTCAAGTCCTAAAAGATGATGCTGTGAAAGTGCTGCACTCAATATGCCAGCAAATTTGGAAAACTCAACAGTGGCCACAGGACTGGAAAAGGTCAGTTTTCATTCTGATCCCAAAGAAAAAGAAATGCCAAAGAATGCTCAACCTACCACACAATTCCACTTATCTCACACGCTAACAGTAATGCTCAAAATTCTCTAAGTGAGGCTTCAATGGTAGATGAACCACGAACTTCCAGATGTTCAAGTTGGATTTAGAAAAGGGAGAGAAACCAGAGATACAAATTTCCAACATCCTTTGGATCATTAAAAAAGCAAGACAGTTCCAGAAAAGCATCTATTTCTGCTTTATTGACTATGCCAAAGACTTTGTGTGGATCATAGCAAACAGTGGAAAATTCTTTAAGAGATGGGAATACCAGAACACTTTATCTGCCTCTTGAGAAATCTATATGCAGGTCAGGAAGCAACAATTAGAACTGGACACGGAACAACATAGTGGTTAAAAATTGGTAAAGGAGTATGTCAAGGCTGTATATTTTAACCCTGCTTATTTAACATCTACGCAGAGTACATCTAAAGAAATACCAGGATGGATGTACCACAAGCTGGGGTCAAGGTTACCAGGAGAAATATCAATAACCTCATATATGCAGATGACACCACCCTTATGGCAGAAAGCAAAGAACTAAAGAGCCTCTTGATGAAAGTGAAAAAGGAAAAAAAAAAAAAAGAAAAGAAAGTGAAAAAGGAGAGTGAAAAAGTTAAGGCTCAACCTTCAGAAAACTAACATCAAGGTATCCAGTACCATCACTTCATGGCAAACAGATGGGGAAAAAATGGAAACACTAAGATACTTTCTTTTCGTGTGCTCCAAAATAGCTTCAGACTGTGACTGCAGCCACAAAATTAAAAGACACTTGCCCCATGAAAGAAAATCTATGACCAACCTAGACAGCATATTAAAAAGCAGAGACATTACTTTGACAAGAAAGGTCTGTCTAGTCAAAGCCATAGTTTTTCCAGTAGTCACATATGAATAAGAGAGCTGGACTACAAAGAAAGCTGAGCACTGAAGAACTGATGCTTTTAAACTGTGGTGTTGGAGAAGACTCTTAAGAGTCCTGTGGACTGCAAGGAGATCCACTCAGTCCATTCTAAAGGAGATTAGTCCTGGATGTTCTTTGGAAGGACTGATGGTGAAACTCCAGTACTTTGACCACCTCATGCGAAGAGTTGACTCACTGGAAAAGACTCTGATGCTGGGAGGGATTGGGGGCAGGAGGAAAAGGGGACGACAGAGGATGAAATGGCTGGATGGCATCACGGACTCAATGGACAAGAGTTTGGGTGAACTCCAGGAGTTACTGATTGACAGGGAGGCCTGGCGTGCTGCGATTCATGGGGTCGCAAAGAGTCGGACACGACTGAGCGACTGAACTGAACTGAAGGTTGGTCCAGTGGTTTGGTTTGTGTCAGCTTCATATAGGGTAAGATTTGTGCTGAGTTTTTATTTATTTCTTTGTTTTTCCTCTGATGGGCAAGGTTGAGTGAGGTGGTAATCCTGTCTGCTGATGATTGAGTTTGTATTTTTATTTTATTATTTGTTTAGAGGAGTCTGCCACAGATCAGCTGTTTCATTCTCAGCCTTAAATGTTTCTCCTCTGACTCAGACAATTGCCCTGCTATTGGGATCGAACCCCTGCTTCAGTTCCCCCACCTTCCGGGGGCAGGTCTAGTCCTACTAACACTCCTGTTTTTTCTTCCTAGTTCCTTTGTCCTACCAAGTTTTGCTTGGTTCTATATAATCTTTTCCACTGGTCAAGTACCCCTGTCTGCTCTCAGCTGGTGTTCTGCATACACTTCTATGTCTGAAGGTGTATTCCTGATGTATCCGTAGGGAGAGATGTACTCCACATCTGCCTCCTCCTCTGCCATTTTGTTCTCTGCTGAGAAGATCATCAGTTTTTTTGTAATAATTTCTGTTTAACTGGTCTTTTTTTCTTGGGAAGTACAATTAATAACATTCATTTCTTCTTCAATCATAGAAGAAAGTAGAAATTTTGTCACTACTGCTGTCTAGGTTCACACTATTTATACTCCTCAGACATCCTTAACATATATATAGTTTACCTGTTCTTATCTCATTTATAATGATGATATGTGATTCTAGGAAAAGTGATCTGAAAGAAAGCTAATAAACTGATTCCCTTGTTGGGACAAATATAGTTTTTATATTTTGCTTTGTATATTTAGCTACCTGTGGTTGTATAATATTGGTGAAAGAAAATTATATAGTTTTCCTTAGAAAAGAAGCAAACTAAAATATAATTACTACTTTGACATTGTCTTGGAATTTAAAAATCAAACTAGTGAAATTCCTTGAAATTTGTTTAATATGCTTTGCAGTGTAATTTAACCTAAATTTTTAAAATGGTGGATATGGAGAGAAGAGGAAAAAAGCATACACAGTTCAGCCCAGCACCATACATTTTTCCCTGAGTTACCATATTGTTTCAGAAGCCATGGCACAGGCTGCCAGGATTCTTATTCTGCATTCTATGCCATTCTTTACAGGATCAGTGGATAATAAAGTTTCCCCAAAACATTATCTAATCATGGGTGAGGCTTCTGGCTTTATTGCAATCATCTTGCTGGATGATAGGATATGACTCATATTGACTCAGCTTCCCTGGACGAGTAAAACATGAGTTGGGGGTTAGGCAGGTAAGAAGTTTGTGAATCTGTCTCACTGCAAAAGGTAATACCTGTCCTTAACCAGACTTCTGTTTGTCCTTTGCATACATATAACTGGGGCCAAGAATAAATCAGTGATAGTTTAAATGGATCAAAAATATTTTATCTTCATATTTCTAAACTTACTCCAAAAAAAATCTACTAAATAATACAGTAGCTTATTTTAAAGATGAAGGCTTGAACTTGATAGCTTTTTAAAAACTAAAAATGTTATTATAAAATTTAAGTTGAAATTAGAGACCAAAGCATGAAAACTATGGTTTTAATTAATATTGTCATTTTCTGAACATCTGAAAGTCATATGAATATAATTCTGATTTGAGCAGATTTTGGCATGCATTTCTACTGTTTCTTGAAGCAGATTTTTAAAATTATTTTCGCCCCTAGATGATTTATCATAACTTTATCACAAATAAAATTAGCCTCAAATAGAAAAGTGTCTTAATTTTTTCCAAAAAAAAATTAATCATCAGTTCTATATCTCCAGTGAATCAGGTTGTAGTAGTCTGACATTAAGCTGGACTGTTTTCTAGCTCTTAATCTTGTGTAATTACATGACCTATTTGCACTGTCTTCAATCTCCATACATTCTGTTTTTTGAGAAATCACCCATATTAAAAAAAAGAAAAGAAAATCACAGTAAAAATAAGCTCAAATAATCTAAATGTCTGAACAAATCTATTTTATTTTATATAAAATATATAATTTATCCTGCTCGCATGCTAAGTTGCTTCAGTTTGATCCAACTCTTTGTGACCCTATGGACTGTAGCCCACCAGGCTTCTCTGTCTTGGATTCCCCAGGCAAGAATATCAGATTGGGTTGTCATTGCCTTCTCCAAGGGATCTTCCTGACTCAGGGATCGAACATGCATTTCTTACATCTCCTGCATTGGTGAGTAGGTTTTTTATCATTAGTGCCATCTGGGAAGACTGTAATATATCATATATAATAATAAATACAATTTTTATATAATGATGCCATTTTTGGAAGCCACTGATAATCTTACCTCAGATATACAGATGACACCACCCTTATGGCAGAAAGTGAAGAGGAACTAAAGAGCCTCTCGATGAAAGTGAAAGAGGAGAGTGAAAAAGTTGGCTTGAAGCTCAACATTCAAAAAACTAAGATCATGGCATCTGGTCCCATCACTTCATGGCAAATAGATGGGGAAACAGCGGCTGACTTTATTTGTGGGGGCTCCAAAATCACTACAGATGGTGATTGCAGCCATGGAATTAAAAGACCCTTACTACTTAGAAGGAAAGTTATGACCAACCTAGAAAGCATATTCAAAAGCAGAGACATTACTTGGCCAAGAAAAGTCCATCTAGTCAAGGCTATGGTATTTCCAGTAGTCACATATGGATGCAAGAGTTGGACTATAAAGAAAGCTGAGCACCAAAGAATTGATGCTTTTGAACTGTGGTGACGGAGAAGACTCTTGAGAGTCCCTTGGATTGCAAGGAGTTCCTAACAGTCCATCCTAAGGGAGATCAGTCCTGGGTGTTCATTAAAGGACTGATGTTGAAGCTGAAACTTCAATACTTTGGCCACCTCATGCAAAGAGCTGACTCAGTTGAAAAGAGCCTGATGCTGGGAAAGATTGGGGGCAGGGGGAGAAGGGGACAACAGAGGATGAGATGGTCGGATGGCATCACCAACTCAATGGACATGAGTTTGGGTGGGCTCCGGGAGTTGGTGATGAACAGGGAGGCCTGGTGTGCTGAAGTTCATGGGGTCACATAGAGTCGAACATGACTAAGCAACTGAACTGAACTGAACTGAATATATCTTACCAGTGAAAGACTTTTCTGTCACATTAATACGTTTTACACATGTTACCAATATGGGTTTCTTCACAATTCAAACGCAATGCATGTAGAAGCTAAGCTGTTTTCTTGGTACTCTTCAGTTCAGTTCAGTTCAGTCACTCAGTCGTGTCTGACTCTTTGTGAACCCATGAATCGCAGCACACCAGGCCTCCCTGTCCATCACCAACTCCCGGAGTTCACTCAGACTCACATCCATCGAGTCAGTGATGCCATCCAGCCATCTCATCCTCTGTCATTCCCTCATCCTCCTGCCCGTAATCTCTCTCATCATCAGAGTCTTTTACAGTCAGTCAACTCTTCGCATGAGGTGGCCAAAGTACTGCAGTTTCAGCTTTAGCATCATTCCTTCCAAAGAAATCCCAGGGCTGATCTCCTTCACAATGGACTGGTTGGATCTCCTTGCAGTTCAAGGGACTCTCAAGAGTCTTCTCCAACACCACACTTCAAAAGCATCAATTCTTCAGTGCTCAGCCTTCTTCACAGTCCAACTCTCACATCCATACATGACCACTGGAAAAACCATAGCCTTGACTAGATGGAACTTTGTTGGCAAAGTAATGTCTCTGCTTTTGAATATGCTATCTAGGTTAGTCATAACTTTCCTTCCAAGGAGTAAGCGTCTTTTAATTTCATGGCTGCAATCACCATCTGCAGTGATTTTGGAGCCCCCAAAATAAAGTCTGACACTGTTTCCCCATCTATTTCCCATGAAGTGATGGGACCAGAAGCCATGATCTTCATTTTCTGAATGTTGAGCTTTAAGCCAACTTTTTCACTCTCCTCTTTCACTTTCCTCAAGAGGCTTTTTAGTTCCTCTTCACTTTCTGCCATAAGGGTGGTGTCATCTGCATATTTTAGGTTATTGATATTTCTCCTGGCAATCTTGATTCCAGCTTGTGTTTCTTCCAGTCCAGTGTTTCTCATGATGTACTCTGCATAGAAGTTAAATAAGCAGGGTGACAATATACAGCCTTGATGTACTCGTTTCCCTATTTGGAACCAGTGTGTTGTCCCATGTCCAATTCTAACTGTTGTTTCCTGACCTGTATACAGATTTCTCAAGAGGCAGGTCAGGTGGTCTGCTATTCCCATCTCTTTCAGAATTTTCCACAGTTTATTGTGATCCACACAGTCAAAGGCTTTGGCATAGTCAGTAAAGCAGAAATAGATGCTTTTCTGGAACTCTCTTGCTTTTTCCATGATCCAGCAGATGTTGGCAATTTGATCTCTGGTTCCTCTGCCTTTTCTAAAACCAGCTTGAACATCTGGAAGTTCACGGGTCACGTATTGCTGAAGCCTGGCTTGGAGAATTTTGAGCATTACTTTACTAGCATGTGAGATGAGTGCAATTGTGCGGTAGTTTGAGCACTCTTTGGCATTGCCTTTCTTTGGGATTGGAATGAAAACTGACCTTTTCCAGTCCTGTGGCCACTGCTGAGTTTTCCAAATTTGCTGGCATATTGAGTGCAGCACTTTCACAGCATCATCTTTCAGGATTTGAAATAGCTCAACTGCAATTCCATCACTGCCACTAGCTTTGTTCGTAGTGATGCTTTTTAAGGCCCACTTGACTTCACATTCCAGGATGTCTGGCTCTAGGTCAGTGATCACATCATCCTGATCATTTGGGTCATGAAGATCTTTTTTGTACAGTTGTTCTGTGTATTCTTGCACATCTTCTTAATATATTCTGCTTCTGTTAGGTCCATACCATTTCTGTCCTTTATCGAGCTCATCTTTGCATGAAATATTCCCTTGGTATCTCTAATTTTTTTGAAGAGATCTCTAGTCTTTCCGATTCTGTTGTTTTCCTCTATTTTTTTGCATTGATCGCTGAGGAAGGCTTTCTTATCTTCTTGCTATTCTTTGGATCTCTGCACTCAGATGCTTATATCTTTCCTTTTCTCCTTTGCTTTTCACTTCTCTTCTTTTCACAGCTATTTGTAAGGCCTCCCCAGACAGCCATTTTGCTTTCTTGCATTTCTTTTCCATGGGGATAGTCTTGATCCCTGTCTCCTGTACAATGTCTTGAACCTCAGTCCATAGTTCATCAGGCACTCTATCAGATCTAGTCCCTTAATCTATGTCTCATTTCCACTGTATAACTGTAAGCGATTTGATTTAGGTCATACCTGAATGGTCTAGTGCTTTTCCCTACTTTCTTCAATTTAAGTCTGAATTTGGCAATAAGGAGTTCATAATCTGAGCCACAGTCAGCTCCTGGTCTTTTTTTTGCTGACTGTATAGAGCTTCTCCATCTTTGGCTGCAAAGAATATAATCAATCAGATTTTGGTGTTGACCATCTGGTGATGTCCATGTGTAGAGTCTTCTCTTGTGTTGTTGGAAGAGGGTGTTTGCTATGACCAGTGCATTTTCTTGGCAAAACTCTGTTAGTCTTTGCCCTGCTTCGTTCCGTATTCCAAGGCCAAATTTGCCTGTTACTCCAGGTGTTTATGACTTCCTACTTTTGCATTCCAGTCCCCTATAATGAAAAGGACATCTTTTTGGGGTGTTAGTTCTAAAAGGTCTTGTAGGTCTTCATAGAACCATTCAACTTCAGCTTCTTCAGTGTTACTGGCTGGGGCATAGACTTGGATTACTGTGATATTGAATGGTTTGACTTGGAAACGAATAGAGTTCATTCTGTCGTATTGAGATTGCATCCAAGTACTGCATTTCAGACTCTTTTGTTGACCATGATGGCTACTCCATTTCTTCTGAGGGATTCCTGCCTACAGTAGTAGTATAATGGTCATCTGAGTTAAATTCACCCAATCCAGTCCATTTCAGTTCGCTGATTCCTAGAATGTTGACATTCACTCTTGCTATCTCTTGTTTGACCACTTCCAATTTGCCTTGATTCATGGACCTGACATTCCAGGTTCCTATGCAATATTGCTCTTTACAGCATCGGACCTTGCTTCTATCACCAGTCACATCCACAGCTGGGTATTGATTTTACTTTGGCTCCATGTCTTCATTCTTTCTGGAATTATTTCTCCACTGATCTCCAGTAGCGTATTGGGCACCTATTTACCTGGGGAGTTCCTGTTTCAGTATCCTATCATTTTGCCTTTTCATACTGTTCATGGGGTTCTCAAGGCAAGAATACTGAAGTGGTTTGCCAGTCCCTTCTGCAGTGGACCACATTCTGTCAGATCTCTCCACCATGACCCGCCTGTCTTGGTTTGCCCCATGGGCATGGCTTAGTTTCAATGAGTTAGACAAGGCTGTGGTCCTAGTGTGATTAGATTGACTAGTTTCCTGTGAGTATGGTTTCAGTGAGTCTGCCCTCTGATGCCCTCTGCAACACCTACCGTCTTACTTGGGTTTCTCTTACCTTGGCCGTGGGGTATCTCTTCACGGCTGCTCCAGCAAAGCACAGCCGCTGCTCCTTACCTTGGACGAGGGGTATCTCCTCACTGCCGCCCTTCCTGACCTTCAATGTGGGATAGATCCTCTAGGCCCTCCTGAGCCCGCACAGCCACTGCTCTTTGGATGTGGGGTTGGTCTTCCGGGCCACCGCCCCTGGCCTTGGGCAGAACTCTTGGGTTAGTCAATTTAGGCTGTCATAAGAGAATGCCATGGAATGAGTGACTTGGCAGATGTTTTCTTCTCTCTGAATTCTAGAGGCTGAAAATCCAAGAAATAGATCTGGCAAGGTTTGGTTTCTTATGATGGCCATATTACTAGTTTATGTATAACAACCTTCTTGCTGTATCCTCAAATGACTGAGGATTTCCCAAACCTGGGCAGAAATTTGGCATGAAAGTTAATGAAATCAATGGATTATTTCATTATTTAAAAAAAAAAAAAGGTCTTCTCCAAGACAAATTATAATAACATTGTCAAAAATAAAGACAAAGAGAAAATCTTAAAGCAGAAAGAGATAAAAAGTTTGTAACCTTCAAAGAAACCCTCATTAAGCTATCAGTGGAATGCTCATAAAAAAGTAAAAAATCTTAGAGGCTAGTATAGAGTGAAAAAATATGTTCAAAGTCCTCAAAGGAGGGGAAAAAGAAAAAATGGTGCCAAGAATACTTTATCTGGAAAAGTTGTGCTTCAGAAAGGAGAAAAAAATAAAATCTTTCCCAGACGAACAAAAGCTGAAGGAGTTTGTCACTACTGGTCCTGCTTTAGAAGAAATGCTAAAGGGAGTTCTTCACACTGAAATAAAGACACTAATTAGTGACCTAAAAACAAATGAAATAATAAAGCATACTGGTAAAAATAAATGTGGAGAAGGAAATGGCAACCCACTCCAGTGTTCTTGCCTGAGAAATCCCATGGACAAAGGAGTCAAAGGCTACAGTCCATGAGGTCACAAAGAGTCAAACACAACTGAGTGACTGAGCACACACAATATATAGTAAAGTATAGTCTGTTTCAGAAAACTCTATTCTACAATATAAAAGGGTGTTAATCTCTTAACTATAGTGCAAAAGTTAAAAAAGAGTTAAAATATACTATAATTTAAATAATGCACAATATAAATTGTGACATTAAAAACATAAGGTAGAAAAACAAGGAGTAGTTTTTGCATGAGTCCAAAGTTGAGTTACTATCTGTATAAAATAGACTGTTAGATCAACACGGTGTTTTATATAAACATCATGGTAATGAAAAAGCAAAAACTTCTATTATATTCACAAAAGAGAAAGAGAAAGAAACCACAGCACACCACCAACCCACAACGTTAGGCAGCAAGAGAAGAAAAATGGAATACTAGAACTACAAAACAGCCAGAAAACAATTAATAAGATGGCATTAGTAAGTCCTTACATACCGATAATTACTATAAATATAAATGACATTATTTCACCAGTCTAAAGTCATAAAACATCTGGGTGGGTACATTAAACAGAGAAGACTCAGCTATATGTTGCCTGCATGAGAGTCATTTAATATTTAAGGACACCCATAAGCTCAATGCCAAAGAATGCTCAAACTACCACACAATTGCACTTATCTCATATGCTAGTAAAGTAATGCTCAAAATTCTCCAAGCCAGGCTTCAGCAATATGTGAACCGTGAACTTCCTGATGTTCAAGCTGGTTTTAGAAAAGGCAGAAGAACCAGAGATCAAATTGCCAACATCTGCTGGATCATGGAAAAAGCAAGAGAGTTCCAGAAAAGCATCTATTTCTGCTTTATTGACTATGCCAAAGCCTTTGACTGTGTGGATCACAATAAACTGTGGAAAATTCTGAAAGAGATGGGAATACCAGACCACCTGACCTGCCTCTTGAGAAATTTGTATGCAGGTCAGGAAGCAACAGTTAGAACTGGACATGGAACAACAGACTGGTTCCAAATAGGAAAAGGAGTTTGTCAAGGCTGTATATTGTCACCCTGTTTATTTAACTTACATGCAGAGTACATCATGAGAAACGCTGGACTGGAAGAAACACAAGCTGGAATCAAGATTGCCGGGAGAAATATCAATAACCTCAGATATGCAGATGACACCACCCTTATGGCAGAAAGTGAAGAGGAACTCAAAAGTCCCTTGATGAAAGTGAAAGAGGAGAGTGAAAAAGTTGGCTTAAAGCTCAACATTCAGAAAATGAAGATCATGGCTTCTGGTCCCATCACTTCATGGGAAATAGATGGGGAAACAGTGTCAGACTTTATTTTTGGGGCTCTAAAATCACTGCAGATGATGATTGCAGCCATGAAATTAATAGACGCTTACTCCTTGGAAGGAAAGTTATGACTAACCTAGATAGCATATTCAAAAGCAGAGACATTACTTTGCCAACAAAGGTCTGTCTAGTCAAGGCTATGGTTTTTCCAGTGGTCATGTATGGATGTGAGAGTTGGACTGTGAAGAAGGCTGAGTGCCGAAGAATTGATGCTTTTGAAGTGTGGTGTTGGAGAAGACTCTTGAGAGTCCCTTGGACTGCAAGGAGATCCAACCAGTCCATTGTGAAGGAGATCAGCCCTGGGATTTCTTTGGAAGGAATGATGCTAAAGCTGAAACTCCAGTACTTTGGCCACCTCATGCGAAGAGTTGACTCATTGGAAAAGACTCTGATGCTGGGAGGGATTGGGGGCAGAAGGAGAAGGGGACGACAGAGGATGAGATGGCTGGATGGCATCACTGACTCGATGGACGTGAGTCTGAGTGAACTCCGGGAGATGGTGATGGACAGGGAGGCCTGGTGTGCTGCGATTCATGGGATCGCAAAGAGTCGGACACGACTGAGCGACTGATCTGATCTTTCTGATCTGATATGGTCAAAGTGAAGAGATGGAAAGGCTGTTCATGCAAGTCGAAACCAAAGACAGTGAGTTACTTTCACTTATATCAGAAAAAAAAAAAATTTAGACCTTAAGCTAAAAACGGTAACAAGAAACAAAGATCCTTATGTATTGATAAAAGGAACAAACTCAAGATGATATAAAATGTTTAAATATATGCATCCAACATCAGAGTACCTAAATATACTAAGCAAATATAAACAGATCTGATGGGAGAAACAGGCAACAGGACAAAAACAGTAAAGAACTTTAGTACCCCACTTTCAGCAATAGCTAGATCTTCCTGCATGCATGCATGCTAAGTCGGTTCAGTCGTGTCCTACTCCTTGCGACCCAAAGTACTGTAGCCCACCAGCTTCCTCTGCCCATGATATTCTCCAGTCAAGGATACTGGAGTGGGTTGCCATGTACTCCTCCAGTGGATCTTCGAGACCCAGAGATCAAACCTGTGTCTCCTCTATTGGCAGGTGAGTTCTTTACCACTAGAGCCACCTGGGAAACCCTGACATAAATACAAAGAAAAGATATACTTGAATCATTGTTGTTCAATCTCTAATTCGTGTCTGACTCTTTACAACCACATGGACTGCACCACACCAGGCTTCCCTGTCTTTCTCTGTCTCCTGGAGTTTGCTCATATTCATATCCATTGAGTCCATGATGCTATCTAATCACCTTATCTTCTGCTGCCCTCTTCCCATTTTGCCTTCAATAAATGAGCCTATTAGATATACAGATAACATCCCATTCAACAGGATCAGAATACACATTCTTTTCACATGCACACAGAATATTCACAAGTATTAATCGGATGATAGGTCTTAAAAAGTCTTAATTTAAGAAGGTTGAAATCTTTTTCAAACAATGGTATAAAACTAGTAATCAACATTAAGAGAAAAACTGTAAAATTTACAAACATGAAAACTTAACAATACACTTTTAAACAACCAGTGAATTAAGTAAGAAAATAAAAGGTAAATTTAAAAATTTCTCCCATCCAAGGGAACACGTGTATACCTGTAGCAGATTCATGTTGATATATGGCAAAACCAATACAATATTGTAAAGTTAAAAAATAAAATAAAATAAATAAATAAAACCTAAAAAAAAAGAAAGGCAAAAACTACAAAAAAAAAAAAAACTCAAAAAACAAATGTAAATGAAAAAAACAGCAAGCCCAAACCTATGACACTGAAGAAGAAATTCTTAGAAGGTAAGTTTATTGATTAGTTCTGGATATCTAACGTATGGTACTGTGATTATAGTTAATAATACTCTATTATGTATCTTAAATTGCTGATAGAATATCTTAAATATTCTCACCACAAAAATCAATTATCATGTGACCTGATGGAGACGTTAATTAATGCTACAGTGGAATTTGTATTGTAAAGTATAAATGTAGCAAATGATCATATACCTTAAAGTCACACAGTGGTATATGTCAGTTATATCTCAAGTAAAGTAGAATTGGTATGCTATGTGTGTACATGAATTAAAAAATCTGTTTTCATACCAGATATAACTTTCGTGTTTTAGCACAGATATTCCAAAATTTTGTTACATCAGTTTCTTTGAATTATCCTTCTTATTGGCAATTTGAAGTCCTCTAAAACATTGTGTAGCACATGATTAAAAATATATACTTTTCAAGTCTGTAAAATATTGTTCAATTTTTTATTTTATTTTTGATTTGTATGTTTTCTCAAAAGATAATAATCTCCTTTATGATAGAGGATCTCCATTATAGAGACTCTCCATTATCCATTTCAGTGAAATAAATAATGCTTAATTATACTTACTCAGTGAATTGCATTAAATAAATTGAAATGAGATCAATGTAATTTAACATTTACCAAAGAAATCTGTTTAACCTTTACAAATGTTGTTGATTTTGCATAGGCAGCGAGATTATTGAGGATTTTTTTAGTACAAAATACCATTCCATCTTAAAAATTTATTTTAAATGTCACTTTTGCATTATTAAAAGTAAACAGACCAAACATTGCAAAAAAAAAAAAAAAATGTTATACTGCCAAGATATTTGGCCAGTATATACTAAATTCTCAGTTTTTGCTAAGGTTTTCATTTTTTCATTTTCATATATTTATAAATATATGTGAATAAAAAATAAGTCATGTGGAGACCTTCAATGTGCCTCAAGATAACTATTTTCTGGATTCTGTGGTTTATTTTTGTTGCAATCATTATTGATTTTTAGTGAGAATTTGATATTATTCATGATAAAGGGCACATTAGCGAAGTTAGTAGCTTGTAAGTGAGAGACTATCTGTGTTTCCAGCTGTGAGATCTTCTTGCATATCTTTTGAATAATGGTTGGGATAACAAAGAAGAATGAAAAAGTACCATCAATAATAAGCTAAAAGGCAAAGGAAGCTAGCTAAATCCTCTCTTCTGAGCAATTCTGAATAAAATATTAAAATACAGACAAGTAGAAGAACCCAGTTCAGCTTCAATTCAGAAAAAGCTTTTGCCTGAAGTTGATTTGATGTAATGTTCAGGGAAAGAATGAAGCCATTTTTTGAGTATAGAAAAGATAGAGAGGCAAGCAAACAAAATTTCAAAACCAACTAGAAGAGAATGTCTTTTTTTTTTTTTTTTCCCAGACTCTCTCACGTAGTGAAGCCAAATAATCACTTTAGGAATCTTGTTTTATATAAGATCAAGAGTTCATGTGTCAAGAAATTGGACAAATAAATAGAATGTTCTATGTGTTAAAAGAGAGAAGCAAAATATGTGACAGTTTTCAATATAAATGATAATGAGTAGAGGTCATACAGAAACTAAGAATAATAAGTAAAAAGTCATTTGAAAGAAAATATATTCTGTGATTATTGAAATATGTAGAAAAGTTACTTTTAAAATAAAACAAAATTAATGGTAAGGACATGGATATGTATAAGTCTAGCTTACAAAATTAAATACACATTATTTCACCTTAAAAATATTAGACTCAAATTCTTAGTGATCAGGAGACTTCTGACAAACAATGGAGTATATTATTCGTTTACAGGTTTTCTCAAAATTTTTTGATCAGAGGAAATATAAGAAAGCCTTAGAACAATTTTATGTGTAGTCAGAAATGAGTTGTTCAGATTTTTATTGGAGTACTGGGATGAATTTGTTCTGAATCTAACAAAATTTAAACTTTAGGATCTCTCTCTTGTACTGTCCCTTTCAAGGCATGTACCCACTTTTGTATTTATAATTTTGTATACTTGTAGAGAGTCCAACAGTTTTATACATTTCAAGGCTCAAAAACTTAGATCCACACAGGAAGATAGTATAGTCCAAGTTAAGGTAACAAACAGAAATAACAAAAACATTGTCATCATCAATGTCAATGATTCTTGCTTTTTTTTCCCCCCTAGTATTAACCTGTGGCCATGTTAATAAGGCGTTTCAAATCACCTATGTTCAAAGTGTTCTGCAATATCTTTTCAGACTCTAAAAAAGAAAATGAGTTGCTGTTATTGCTTTTAGATCAGACTGAGAAATGCGAATCAATAACTGTTCACAAATAGCTGAATTGCAGCAGCACTACTCATATTCTGGTGGCTCAGACAGTAAAGAATCTGCCTGGAAACCAGGGTTCAATCCTGAGGTCAGAAAGATTCCCCTGGAAAAGGGAATGACTACTCACTCCAGTATTCTTGCCTGGAGGATTCCATGGACAGAGGAACCAGACAGGCTACGGTCCATGGGGTCACAAACAGTCAGACACGACTGAGCAACTAACACTTTCACACCTAACATTCATACCTCTAGTGTTGATCATTTATTAAATTCTCTCAGTAAGCCATTATTTTAAGAGACTATTTCTAATTTGAAGAAAAACACTGATAAAGTCAATAAATATTTTGACTTTAAAGAAAGAAGTTAAGTTTAACTTTTGAGACTAAACTGTATTTTTAGATATGTTGAACAAATATCAAATAATAGTTACACTGCTGAAATACGTGTTTGTGTGCTGGGGAGAGAGTGGGTGAGAGAGAGGGATAATGGTTAATGATAACAAGTTAGAGTCTGAGGCAAGAAGGAAGAAGGCAGATCAGACAGGGAGAGTAGAGATGGGAGTTCTCAATTGCTGAATTAACATGCTGTTATTATTGTAGGAACTCCAGGGAAAGCAAAGTGCTATCTGTCTCAACATTTTGAGGTGTCTGGACCCACAAACTTGTTACTGAACAGAATCTGTCTAGAAATTTGAGAATCATATTCAACAGTCTAAAGAAAAGTCCAGGCTGTAGGTCTCTGTTAGTTTTGCTGCTACTGCTGCTAAGTCATTTCAGTCGTGTCTGACTCTGTGCGACCCCACAGACGGCAGCCCACCAGGCTCCTGCGTCCATGGGATTCTCCAGGCAAGAGTACTGGAGTGGGTTGCCATTGCCTTCTCCAAGTTAGTTTTAGCAGTCATATTAGTTTGTATGGGTTTTTATAACAAAAAATACCATAAACTGAGTGACTTCAACAACAAACATTTATTTCTCAAGATTTTGCAGTCTAAATCCAAGATCAAGGCTTCAGCATATTTGATGTCTAGTTAGGGTCCACTTCCTGATTCTTAGATGGCCTTCTTTTGCTGTGTCCTCATGGCATGTGTCTGCCACATGGCAGACGGCACAAAGGAGCTCTCTATGTTCTCTTTCATAAGGTCACTAATCCCTAATGAAGGCTCTGCCCTCATGACCAAGTCATCTCCCAAGAGCCACAGCTTAAAATACCATCACACTGGAGATTAGGTTTCAACACGAGAACTCATTGTCTATAGCAGCAGTCAGTACTTCTCACCAGATCCTATCTAGAGACTGCTCTTGATCTGGATGTAGAAATGAAGAAATCTATTTTAGAAAAAAATATAGGTATTTTCTTGCAATCCTGAGAGGGTCAATTGCTTACATTCTTATGACTTTAAAAAATGATTATTTTGTATTTTCCTACATTCATTCTCATTACTGCTATTAATATTTTACTGTATTTGTAAGTAACACCCTTACTAAAAATTCTGTAGTGAAGGAGGGAAATGATAATAATATTTGTGTTACTTCATTTACAAAATATGTATGGACATATGTTGTCCAATGATATAACATGAAACTTGTTATTTTACAATATGCCTGTGACCTGCATATATTCCACTTTACTTTCTGATATTCATTACATGTGTTAAATATTTATGATAAATGTAAACTGTGTGCTTCCTAGAGGTGTTGTTCATTCTACATTATATGCTGTTTTCTTAATGCACCTGTGTAAACATCTATTATATTTAAAAGATGGCCCCAATTGCATTTGTCCATTGGATGATCTTTCCTGAGCCCCAAAGAAGAGAAACACTTCCATGCTGATAGCCCTCTGCTTTGCATCACTTATTGAATAATTATTTTAATATATTGTTGATTATAGACATGTGTGTCCTAGTTTCACTATGACTAACTGATTGTAAATGGACAAAGAACAGAAGCTCAGTCTTATTTATCATTCTATCCAGACTCACCCCCACTTCCACTCTTATCCTCACCACTTTACTTCTGTCTGAAAATATTCAGGGGTGATATTTAACAAAGAATAGAAAACTGACTACATATTAAGTAATGCATTTTATCATTTGGTCCATGTAATCTATTTTTCCTTTTAACTCAAAACAACCCTGTAAAGTAGATATTATAAGTATTCATTTAAGTATTTAATTTTCCAAATAAGAAAACTAAAGGATAGGCAGTGAGGTTAAAGGATGTGCTCAAGCTTAACACAGCTGGAACGTGAAAAGATCATCATTCTAGGAAGTAGGTCCACTCTAAAGACCCTGAAATTTCCATGTGCTCTGATCTTAAGTACAGTAAGGTTAAGAATTTATCTAAACATTCTGAGTTATTTAGACTTACATGTCAGTCCTCTTGGCATTAATAACATTTAAAGGGAAGGAGGAAAGTAGCAATAAATTCAGACACTAATATGATTATGCTTTAAATGCTGGTTAACCCTTTCCAGAAGAAGGTTAATGTTTTATCATGAAATCCTCTGTAATTTACCATTCCTCCAGAAACACATCAGTTTAAAACTTATTGCTTGCATTTACATACATAAATACATATATATATATTGGAGAGGAGGAATAAAATATTAGTATAGTGAAGTGTGCAAAATTTATCAATTGATAAGTATATTCTTTGATAAATTTATATGGATAGATAGATACTCAGGTAGCTATTACTTGTCAAGATATGGAACGTACCTAGCATCACAAAAAGACTTGTAAATGTTTTTCCTTGGCATGTTAGAAGTAATACATTTTCTATTTATGACCATAAATTAGCTTTATATGTTTTTGAACTTCACATAAATGTATTCTCACAGCAATGAGATATTTTACTTTCTCTGAGCATACCTGTGAGATCCCTCAGATTGTGATGTAGACCCCATTTTTATCACTCATCCACATTTGAGTTATTTCCAGTATTGAACATCAGGAATAAAGCTGATAAGACAAATTTGTACATGTCCTTTGATCACACAGGCCTGCATTTTCCTTGGGTATATCCCTGAAAGAATTGCGGAATAGTAGAACAAACTCATAAGCAACTTTAGTAAGTTTGTGTTTTAATGAAAAGTATACCCTGTTTGTTGATAAGAAAGCGGTGATCAACCATATACTAAAATTCATAGATTTGACTTTGGATTTTGTCAGCAATGTAGGAAGATAATATTGTGTTACTTTTGAATTAGTATATATATTTATTGGTAATTTGACATGTTCTGCATTCTACACTCTTGATGTGAAGATGCAGAAAATAAATAAGATTGACACATAATAGTTTTGTTAAAGGACATTTATAAATTGTTTCGGAGAAGGCAGTGGCAACCCACTCCAGTACTTCTGCCTGGAAAATCCCATGGATTCAGGCACCTGGTAGCCTGCAGTCCATGGGGTCGCTACAAGTCGGACACGACTGAGCGACTTCACTTTCACTTTTCACTTTCATGCATTGGAGAAGGAAATGGCAACCCACTCCAGTGTTCTTGCCTAGAGAATCCCAGGGATGGGAAGCCTGGTTGGCTGCCGTCTATGGGGTCGCACAGAGTTGGACACGACTGAAGCGACTTAGCAGCAGCAGCATAAATTGTTTGCCTTTATTTTTGTAAATAATGGCATATAGCATAATGTAAATAATTTAATGGTAGTATTAATACTTACGTGAAATCCCTGGATATATTTCCTTCAGCATTTTTTCCTCCTTTACTGTCTTCCTACCCTTAAAACAAGACCTTGATACACTGTCACTCCATAGAGAAGATGGGTGGATTCTGCTTAGAAACAAAAGGAAAAAAGGACCCTTGCTGGTAAGGTAAGTAGAGAGAGCTTTGGTAGGTTAAACAAAAACAAAACAACTATTTATATCTATCAGAAAACCAGACTTTCATAATTTTTTGCTTCAAACTTTGATCCCAGAAAGGGAAAGTGGAGATCACTGAGAAGAGAAAAACCTCATATTAAGAGGAAAGAATAAAGCAGATGGGCATGTGATCTTATATAAGATCCTGGAAGAAACAGTATCAGAGTATTTCATGCAGAATGAAGCACGTGTGTCAGGCACTTAGGAATCTATGTGGCGTAAGAATGACATCATACTTCCATGTAAAGATAACTGATAATTGAAAATCTATGCACCTGCTTTAGTGTAGAATTGGTGATTAGTGAGGTGATTGCATAACTAGTTACAGGGTCACTGCTGAAATCAGAGATGGCATGAGGCACACACCTCATGGATTTTAGAGAATCTGCACTTTTAAGATGCAGGTGTGCCTAGTAATTCTTAAAGTAGGGGTTGAAAAGGCAAGGAGAGAAAGTCCTGATTGTGCTGAGAGAACAATTGCAACAGTCCTGGTTAATTCAGCTGATAGCTTGTAAAGTAACAAAAAGAGAGATATCAAGTGTTATGAGACAATGTTCAAGAACAGTCTGACATAGAATCATCTGGGAGCCAAATAACTTGACTATCATTGTAGAATACAACATTTTGCATGATATTCAAAATCAACTTTTAAAAAATATTTTAATGGGAAATGTGAGAGAAGAAAGATAAGGAAATATAAAGATACTCAGCATAGAGTTTGAGTCTCAAATTGAATATGTACCCAAAATGAAATCATTAAGTCCAGCTAAACATTACTGAAATTTGCCATTTCCATTCATTCTAGGGAGAACCTAATATTTCTTTTACCTTCTTCTTTTTATCTTTCTTCCTTTCCTCACTCTTGTGCTTTTCTCTTTATTTAGGTAGATTCCTTTCTGATCCTTTTCATTTCTTTTTTTCACTTTTAGGATACATAACTGTATTTATGATTTTAGGCAAAATGTAAGTTGAACCTCCTAGTATAATTATATACTATAGGCAAAATGCCCTGTTGTGATTTACAAGAATGATTTATAGGGCAATAGATGACAGCATAAAATGTAAATATCTTTTAAACAGGCAAAGAATTTTTAAAATAGATGGAATATGCATTAACTGATGACTGCAAAGCCTTAAATTCAGTCAAAATTTTGGTCAAAGAATTCATCCACATTCATTTACATTTGTAAAGTCTGCTTAAACTGTTTGAACTTTCTTTACCCTAGTACATACTCAAGGATGGCTTGTAATATCTGTGATCTTTATAGGTAATCATGAATATGAGAGACATAAATTAATTTTTATTGTTTTTTCTCCTACTCCCTGAAAGGAGGTCATCTTATGTCAGCAGCCTGTTCTTTCAGACCTTCTCTGCAGGCATGTTATCTTTCAGGATGCCAGTTAGAACAAAGGCAATTTCAACCACTGTAAATGCTGTGTATTCCCTTTTGCTACAACATTTTGTTATGAAAATTTCAAACATCCAGAAAAGTTAAAATAATTGTATAATTATAACCCATACATCCACTACCTAGCTATTAGCATGCTTACTTTATCACACATCTGTCTTTTCCTTTACCATCAATTATTCTCTCCTGTATTGTTTTTGTTTCAAATTAAATTATGAAAGATTGAACGTCTGAATTATGTATACTACATGGCATAATTAAGTCACTTGTATGTTATGCCCACTTACAAAAACTTTAAAGTTTTCATGAGTTCTAGAAGACACATAATAAAGCTCTGACCTACTACCAGTCTATATCCAGGAAAACAAAACATATGATGTGTTGAATATAAAACAAACACTTCCTTGTAATAAATCATGTTCTCATTTAGCCAATAATTTTTTTCTTTTTAATAAATGTTATTGAAGTATAGTTGATTTACAATGTTGTGTTAATTTCTGCTGTACAGCAAAGTGATTCAGTTATAAATATCGTTGTTGTTGTTCAGACCCTCAGTCATATCCGACTCTTTGAGAATCCATGGACTGCAGCACACCAGGCTTCCCTGTCCTTCACCACCTCCCAGAACTTGCTCAAACTCATGTCCATTGAGTCCGTGATGCCATTCAATCATCTTGTCTTCTACCGTCCCTTTCAACTCCCCAGCATTCAGTCTCTCCCATCATCAGGGTCCTTTCTAATGAGTCAACTCTTCACATCTAGTGGCCAAAGTATTGGAGCTTCAGCTTCAGCATCAGTCCTTTCAATGAATATTCAGGACTGATTTCCTTTAGGGTTGACTGATTTGATCTCCTTGCAGTCCAAGGGACTCTCAAGAGTCTTCTTCAGCACCACAGTTCAAAAGCATCAATCCTTCAGTGCTCAGCCTTCTTATTGGTCCAACTCTCACATCCACACATGGCTACTGGAAAAACCATAGCTTTGACCATACGGACCTTTTTTTGGCAAAGTAATGTCTCTGCTTTTTAATATGCTGTCTAGGTTTGTCATAGCTTTGCTTCCATGGAGCAAATGCATTTCAATTTCATGGCTGCAGTCACCATCTGCAGTGATTTTGGAGCCCAAAAATATAAAGTCTGTCACCGTTTACATTGTTTTCCCATCTATTTGCCATTAAGTGTTGGGACCGGATGCCATGATATTCACTTTTTGAACATTGAGTTTTAAGCCAGCTTCTTCACTCTCTTATTTTGCCTTCATCAAGAGGCTCTTTAGTATCTCTTCGCTTTCTGCCATAAAGGTGATGTCATTTGCATATCTGAAGTTATTGATATTTCTCCCAGCAATCTTGATTCCAGCTTGTGCTTCATCCAGCCTGGCATTTCACATGATGTACTCTGTACAGACTTTAAATAAGCAGGGTGATGCTATACAGCCTTGATGTACTCCTCTGCCAGTTTTGAACAGTCCATTTTTCCATGTCTGGTTCTAACTGTTCTTTTTTGACCTGCATATAGGTTTCTCAGGAGGCAGGTAAGATGATCTGGTACTCCTATCTCTTTAAGTATTTCTCCCAGGAGCAACCCCACGCCCAAGGAGCGGTAGCTGCGTGGGCATAGAAGGGCCTAAAGGAGCTATTCCATGTTCAAGGTCAGGAGGGGTGACGGTGAGGAGATACCCCTTGTCCAAGGTGAGGAGCAGCAGCTGTGCTTTGCTGGAGCAGCCGTGAAGAGATACCCCATGTCCAAGGTAAGAGAAACCCAAGTAAGACTGTAGGTGTAGCAAGACGGCATCAGAGGGCAGACACACTGAAACCATAATCACAGAAAATTAGTCAATCTAATTACACTAGGACCACAGCCTTGTCTAACTCAATGAAACTAAGCCATGCCCGTGGGGCTTGAGTGATGGCAAGAGTGAATGTGGACTGGAATGGGTGAATTTAACTCAGATGACCATTATATCTACTAATGTGGGCAGGAATCCCTTAGAAGAAACGGAGTACCATCATGGTCAACAAAAGAGTCCAAAATGCAGTACTTGGATGCAATCTCAATAACGACAGAATGATCTCTGTTCGTTTCCAAGGCAAACCATTCAATATCACAGTAGTCCAAATCTATGCCCCAACCAGCAATGCTGAAGAACCTGAAGTTGAATGGTTCTATAAAGACCTACAAGACCTTTTAGAATGAACACCCAAAAAAGATGTCCTTTTCATTATAGGGGACTGGAATGCAAAAGTAGGAAGTCATAAACACCTGGAGTAACAGGCAAATTTGGCCTTGGAAACAGAATGAAGCAGGGCATAGACTAATAGAGTTTTGCCAAGAAAATGCACTGGTCATAGCAAACACCCTCTTCCAACAACACAAGAGAAGACTCTACACATGGACATCACCAGATGGTCAACACCAAAATCAGATTGATTATATTTTTTGTATATTGTCACCCTGCTTATTTAACTTATATGCAGAGTACATCATGAGAAACTCTGGGCTGGAAGAAGCACAAGCTGGAATCAAGATTGCCGGGAGAAATATCAATAACCTCAGATATGCAGATGACACCACCCTTATGGCAGAAAGGGAAAAGGAACTAAAAAGCCTCTTGATGAAAGTGAAAGACGAGAGTGAAAAAGTTGGCTTAAAGCTCAACATTCAGAAAACGAAGATCATGGCATCTGGTCCCATCACTTCATGGGAAATAGATGGGGAAACAGTGGAAACAGTGTCAGATTTTATTTTGGGGGGCTCCAAAACCACTGCAGATGGTGACTGCAGCCAAGAAATTAAAAAGATGCTTACTCCTTGGAAGAAAGTTATGACCAACCTAGATAGCATATTGAAAAGCAGAGACATTACTTGGCCAACAAAGGTCCGTCTAGTCAAGGCTATGGTTTTTCCTGTGGTCATGTATGAATGTGAGATTTGGACTGTGAAGAAAGCTGAGTGCATAAGAATTGGTGCTTTTGAAGTGTGGTGTTGGAGAAGACTCTTGAGAGTCCCTTGGACTGCAAGGAGATCCAACCAGTCCATTCTGAAGGAGATCAGCCCTGGGATTTCTTTGGAAGGAATGATGCTAAAGCTGAAACTCCAGTACTTTGGCCACCTCATGTGAAGAGTTGACTCATTGGAAAAGACTCTGACGCTGGGAGGGATTGGGGGCAGGAGGAGAAGGGGACGACAGAGGATGAGATGGCTGAATGGCATCACTGACTTGTTGGACATGAGTCTGAGTGAACTCCGGTAGTTGGTGATGGGCAGGGAGGCCTGGCGTGCTGCGATTCACAGGGTTGCAAAGAGCCGGACATGACTGAGCAACTGAACTGACTGAATTGAAGTATTTCTCACAGTTTGTTGTGATCTACATAGTCAAAGGCTTCAGTGCAGTCAATAAAGCAGAAGTAGATGTTCTTCTGGAGTTTTATGGATTATTTTTCGTATTACTTTCCATTATGGTTTATCACAGGATATTGAACATAGTTCCTGTGTTATACAGTAGGACCTTGTTTATCCATCCTGTATATAATAGTTTTCATCTGCTAATCCCAAATTTCCAATGTTTCTCTTCCTCATCCTTCTCCATTTGGCAACCACAAGTCTGTTCTTTGTGTCTGAGTCTGTTTTTGCTTTGTAGTTATGTTTTTGTTATATTTTACATTCCACAAATAAATAATTTCCTATGGTATTTGCCTTTCTATCTTATTTCTGTTAGTATGATTGTCTCTAGTTCCATCTATGTTGCTGCAAATGGCATTATTTTATCCTTTGTAATGGCTGAGTAATATTTCATTTTATGTGTATATACACACACACACACACACACACACATTTTTTTTTTTCTATTTAGTCACTAAGATGTGCCCAACTCTGCAACACTGGACTGTAGCTCACCAGGCCTACTAACTATGGGATTTCCCAGACAAGAATAATGTAATGGGTTGCCATTTCCTTTTCCAGGGCATCTTCTCAACCCAAGGATCATTTCCTCATCTCCTTCATTGTAGGCAGATTCCTTTCTGTTGTGCCATTGGGAAGCCACACACACACACATTTATATATATTATCCAGTAAGTGTGATGCTTATTTCCCACTTTGTTATCTGTAATACTTTATCCCTTTCATTATTTATCTTAATTTTGTCACTTAGTTTATACTAATACTATAAACATGAATGAGGTTACTGGAAAATGCTTAAATTTTCCACACAAAAGTTACTTTTAAAATATTTCATTAAGTGATTTCATTAATGAGCACATGGCTTAGAATTATTAAGTATTATCTAATAAACATTTTTAAAACTCATTCTTGTACCACAGAGCACACTGCTTTTTGATCCTGTAGACAGGCTGTCTTAGGTGTAAAGTTAAGAGAAGACATTTTTAAAAGAACATGAGTGGAGTTAGAAACGCAGCATTTGTGTCACTGTTAAGTAGAAGGCCAGAGTTAGAGAAAAAGATCCTGATACAAGGATCCAGAATAAGTCAAATGTCCAAACACATTAGGAGATAACAAAGCTGTTAGCAGTCTTTTGAATATACTAGAGAAGTGAACCACAATCTGTCTTCCAGAAAATACCACCTGGAAACTTCTGAAATGACTATTTCTGGCAGCCTCTACCAAAGAAATTCCTCCTGAATTTTATTAAACTGGAAGTTTGATGGGGAAAATTGGAAAATAATTCCAGCACATGCAAATTTCTCTAGGCCATACAGCTAGGGGTGGGATTGCTGGTCAGATGTCAAAGGCAGACACAGAAAGTATATGCATATCTAATTTTAATAGGCAGGTCAAATTGTTCAGGTTTTTCTGTTTTGTTTTGTTTTTTAACAATATTCACACTATCTTACATCTCTGTCAAAAATATACAAATGTTCTGATTTTACCATGATTTTACCACTTGCTATCCCTTGATGATATTACACTCCCATTCTCATGGTGCCTAAAACGTAATTTCTCTCAGGGCCTATTTTGCATTCCCCTGCTATGTATGGATATACATTTTTATTTTTGCCATATAGGCATCTTTATTTTTGTGTATCTTTATCTTTGCCATAATAAGTGAAAATGAAAGTGTTAGTAGCTCAGTCATGTCTGACTTTGTCATTCAACCCCATGGACTGTAGCCCGCCAGGCCCCTCTGTCCATGGGATTCTCCAGGCAAGAATACTGGAGGGATAGCCATTCTCTTCTCTAGGTGATGTTCCCAACCCAGGGATTGAGCCCGAGTCTCCTGCATTGCTGGAAGATTCTTTACCCTTTGAGCTACCAGGGAAGCCCTACTAAGGAAGCCATACTAAGCAAGCTCTTTCAGTTCAGTTCAGTTCAGTTCAGTCTCTCAGTCGTGTCCGACTCTTTGTGACCCCATGAATCACAGCACACCAGGCCTCCCTGTCCATCACCAACTCCCGGAGTTCACTCAGACTCATGTCCATCGTGTCAGTGATGCCATCCAGCCATCTCATCCTCTGTCGTCCCCTTCTCCTCCTGCCCCCAATCTCTCCCAGCATCAGAGTCTTTTCCAATTAGTGAACTCTTCGCATGAGGTGGCCAAAGTCCTGGAGTTTCAGCTTTAGCATCATTCCTTCCAAAGAAATCCCAGGGCTGATCTCCTTCACAATGGACTGGTTGGATCTCCTTGCAGTCCAAGGGACTCTCAAGAGTCTTCTCCAACACCACAGTTCAAAAGCATCAATTCTTCGGTGCTTAGCCTTCTTCACAGTCCAACTTTCATATCCATACATGACCACAGGAAAAACCAGAGCCTTGACTAGACGAACCTTTGTTGTCAAATTAATGTCTCTGCTTTTGAATATGCTATCTAGGTTGGTCATAACTTTCCTTCCAAGGAGTAAGCGTCTTTTAATTTCATGGCTGCAGTCACCATCTGCAGTGATTTTGGAGCCCAAAAAAATAAAGGCTCACACTGTTTCCACTGTTTCTCCATCTATTTCCCATGAAGTGATGGGACCAGATGGCATGATCTTCGTTTTCTGAATGTTGAGCTTTAAGCTCTTTATTAATATCAAATACGAGCTGATAGCAATGTTACATGAGTACCTTTGGTGTAGAAGTAGTAAACTGAAGTGAGTAAGACCATAGACTGAGCAGTTAGACTACAGGTATATGAATCATGGTTCCATCTCTTACTACCACAGTGAACTTAGGAATGGTAATTAACCTTCTGTACCTCATTCACTTAGACTTTAAAATGCGCATGAGCCCATACCTAGTTCATAGATTAACTGTGAGAATTAAGTGTACTTTATATTGATATATAATTCAAATGATAAGTACTTAAACAAGTGTTCAGTACTATGTAAGAGTTTACAAAGATCACAATGTTTTATTAACACCTCATTCTCTGAATATCTCAATGGAATGTTTGAAAAATGAACCTCAGAAGAGCTGAATGAAAGACATTTCAAGTGACTTTATCCAAATATTTCTGGTACCAACGTGTGGAAATAGAATGCTGTGTTTTAGCTGCCAAGTCAGCATCAGTTCAATTGATACAGATGATTGAATAGTAATAGATCATAGATATGATAGAAAGAAATGACAATCAGCAGTGTGTTTATTTCATAATGTTAAAAAAATACATCTCAAAACTAGTTCATTTGTAAATTGGCCAAATTGTCTGAAAATTAACAGATGGGATATAAAGATAAAAGAAAACCTTCCTCCTGGGCTTCAAATATGATAATTTTATTTTTAATCAAATTCTGGATTTGGAAAATGTGAGTCAAACACAACAAATTTAATAAAGAACATGTTGATTTTGAATAAAAAATTCAGTTGCTTAATTTTTTAAGCAATTGAAGGGAATATCTTTTTGAAGATGTTTATGTATAAGTTGTTATCTCTTTATGGAATGGATTTTACTCCTACATGGGCAGAATGCAACTGCCAGTTTTCAGAAGGACTATTTGTAAATAGGCTGATGTCTATACACAGACTTTATATTTTTATTTATTCATTAAAAAAAACATTGAATGTATGCTCATGTTTTAGAAAGAAAGGGATTTTATTTTTTCTTATTCTTTTTTTTTTTTTGGATGCATAATATAACCACTTTTATTTAAGAATATACTCCAGGATCAAATGGCAAATTTCAATAACACAAAACAGCAATTAATTTTGCACCAACTTAAATAGAACATCTTTTCTATTCTACCAATGCTCTTTTCTTTTTTTTGTTTTGTTTTGTTTTTTAATTTTATTTTATTTTTAAACTTTATATAATTGTATTAGTTTTGCCAAATATCAAAATGAATCCGCCACAGGTATACATGTGTTCCCCATCCTACACCCTCCTCCCTCCTCCCTCCCCATACCATCCCTCTGGGTCGTCCCAGTGCACTAGCCCCAAGCATCCAGTATCGTGCATCGAACCTGGACTGGCATCTCGTTTCCTACATGATATTTTACGTGTTTCAATGTCATTCTCCCAAATCTTCCCACCCTCTCCCTCTCCCACAGAGTCCATAAGACTGTTCTATACATCAGTGTCTCTTTTGCTGTCTCGTACACCGGGTTATTGTTACCATCTTTCTAAATTCCATATATATGCATTAGTATACTGTATTTATGTTTTTCCTTCTGGCTTACTTCACTCTGTATAATAGGCTCCAGTTTCATCCACCTCATTAGAACTGATTCAAATGTATTATTTTTAATGGCTGAGTAATACTCCATTGTGTATATGTACCACAGCTTTCTTATCCATTCATCTGCTGATGGACATCTAGGTTGCTTCCATGTCCTGGCTCTTACATTCTTTCATTGACTTATGATTGCTCAAAATCAGCAAAATTAATTATTAGGGCTCTCATTAACTGAGAATTCATTTCAATCCCTGAGATTGTGATGGTTAATTTTGTGTGTCCATGTCTGGATCATGGGGTGCCCAGATATTTTATCAAATGTTATTTTGGGTATTTCTCTAAGAGAAGTTTTACATTAGGCTAACATACAAATCAGTAGCTTTTGAGCAAAGCACTAAGGAGTATGGATTGTTCTCCATAATATGGGCAGGCCTCATTCCAATCAGCTGAGTGCCTGAGTACAATTAAAAGACTGGCTTCCCTCCAGCAAGAAAGGATTTCTTTAGTAGACTGACTTTGGATGGCATCTGCAACGTTGGTTACTCCTGGCTTTACAGCATGACCTTCAGATTTGACCTGGAACATTGGCTCTACAGGGTCTCCAGACTACCAACCTTTGGACTAAAACTACAGTAACAGTTCTACCTAGTGTCCACCTCACTAATTTTGTACTTGCCACCCTTCATAATCCTGAGTAAATTTTTTTAACAGTAAATATATAAACACAGATATGGATATAGTTATAGATACATACACATTATTTTCTATTTATCTGGAGAATCCTGGCAATATATTACTATGTATTAAAACAAAAAAAGAATTACAGATACTCAAGACTATTCCTGTGAGACCAATATATATTTCACACATGATGGCCCCTGAGACCAGGGATAGAGAAAAACAAGTACATTGCCATTTACATTAACACATATGTGTGTGTATGCATACATATGTGTGTCTGTATATATATATACATATATATATATACATATATATGTATGTATATATACACATTTATGTACCCTGATTCATCATAGGACAATCTCCAAATTAATTGTTCTGTAAATATTTATAAGTTTTTATCTTATTGCAGATTAAAACATAGCACTGGGTTAAACCATTTATTTCTATCTGAAAACAAATGACAGATCCTTATGATACCACATCCAAAATAATGATCAAGGCCTTCTTATTACTTGTACTATTCAAACATTTGAAAATGTTGCTTTTCAGTATTGTTTTGTGAAAAGGCAAAGTGCTTTATTTATTTATTTTTTTTTAAATCTCTTGGATTTATTTATTTATTTTTTTTTTTTCTCTTTTTATTTTTTAAAAAAAAATCACATGCCAACTAAATAAAATATGATGGAGCCAAGGCTTTCTCAACTCCTACACTTGAAATCTTTCAAATGATCAAAAAGAAGAAACAAAGGAAAAAATTCTATTTGTATTTATTGAATAGAGATAGTTTGCTTAGTAAAGTTGTTTTTTTCATATAGTAAATAATTTCAGAGAATTCTTTATAAAAATAGGATGACTAGGGTTGTGGAGGTGTGGCTTAGTTTTTCTGTAGCGTCCTTGTTCCTCACCATAGCTGCTAATGTCACATATTAAAGAGATATTAAAGGAAAGAATAATTTTAAAAGTATGGAGGAGCTATAAATTTTGGCCCTAGAAACATAAAAATACTTTACTTAAACATTTACACAAATGCTTCAACAACAGTCTAAAACAAATTAGTTAAAAAAAGAACTGTTTTTGCAAATATAAAAGCAACAAGAATTTAGAGTCTCCTATAGATTTTTATAGATAGAAAAAAATCATTTTGTCCTGTCAGATCTCAGCAAATTAAAAATAATAATAAACCACTATATAAGTTATAAAATATTGATATTAGGATACAGGTTACTAAAAGCAATGATTTGTATGAAGATATTTGAAGGAATAAGTAGAATACAGGGAGAAAGATGAGAGAATAAAAGTCACTACAGAAAAAAATAAATGATGACACAAAGAACAGAAATAATAATGACCAACTCCTATGTAGTATGACCATTTGTTGGCTCTGTTATAAGAACCTTATGCATATCAACTTATTTAATTATCACAAATACTTCAGAGGAAAATTGCCTTGGTGTTTCCACATTACAGATGATAAAATCAGTGGATTAACTGAGGCTAAAAGATTAAGTAAATTATCCTGTGGTTACACAGCAACTAAATTATGGAACTGCCATTGAAACCTATTCACACTTTTATCAGAGTGGAGATGATTAACCCTTATGCTACACTACATTTCATGAAGCAACATAGAAATACCAAAGAAATTCAACACACATAGAGTAGCTGATTCTAAGATAGAAAATAAAGAGAAGAATCACTGAAATTACACTGAATAAAATTATCAAATTAATTACTTATTGAATAGATATGTTAAAAACCAGAAAAATTCACATAGAAGGATTTATGCTGAGATATATCTTTTAAAGTTCTGAACTTCAATTGAAATGAAACTGACTAATCACAAACAGACAAAAAAGGAAAAACACCTGACAGGTATAATAACATTCTGAAGTTGGCCTTTTCCATACTAATATTCATTTTCAGGGAACAGAGAAGTATAGGATTGGATGGAGAGAAAATGGAGTACGATTTGAATTTTATGTTTTTTTTTTTTTAATATTGGTAGGAGAAAGACATTTTCAACTACACAAGAGCCTCTTATCTGAGAAATAAGTAGGTTAAAAAATTACCAAATGACAAAATTCAGCTAAATAAAAATCACTATTAAATATAATTATAAATAATATAATAAATAAAATAATAAATAAATAAATTATAAATTAAATATAATTATAAATAAAAATTTGGAACTAAGTAAGTAGAGAACCAATAAAGAACAAAAAACTAAATTAAAAAAATATATAAATATGTTTTAGTATAGCTCTGGGACTTTATATTTTTAAATATGTTTTTTAATCTTAACAATTTATATTCTACACAATAGTTATACAATTACAAAAGCTTAGAATGGGAAATAATGGTGCACTGATATATAAAACAGGATGCTGATTTGGTAAGGGCATAGATAGATAGATGTGTTAACTTACTGGAGAGTTAAAAAAAAGTGTTAAATTCAATTATTAATATTTCTGAAAAGCAAAATTTGAATATAGAAAATCTTCAGATAAACATTCCTGTACTCTTTGTAATTTTATATAAACAATATTTGTTATTTAAAATATTAATAAGCAGATATGAAATGCTTCCAGAGTCAGAAAATCTAGGTTCAAATTTGTGGACATTGATAATTTATTTAAATTTTCTATGTCACAGATTCCTCATAGGAAAAATTGTGATAATGAAAGTGTACACATCAAAGTACAATACAACATAGGATAACTTACCTCAGTGACTAGCACATAACAATTATACAATTTTTTTTAGTTATTATTGTTATCATGTTTGTTTATTTTTTGCTCATTTTACCCTAATTGTACATTAATAAATAAATAGTAACTGTAAAGATCAATAAATAAATAATGTTATCAGATCAGATCAGATCAGTCGCTCAGTCATGTCCGACTCTTTGCGACCCCATGAACCACAGCACACCAGGCCTCCCTGTCCATCACCAATTCCTGGAGTTCACCCAGACTCACGTCCATCGAGTCAGTGATGCCATCCAGCCATCTCATCCTCTGCCGAACCCTTCTCCTCTTGCCCCCAATCCCTCCCAGCGTCAGACTCTTTTCCAATGAGTCAACTCTTCGAATGAGGTGGCCAAAGTACTGGAGTTTCAGCTTTAGCATCATTCCTTCCAAAGAAATCCCAGGGCTGATCTCCTTCAGAATGGACTGGTTGGATCTCCTTGCAGTCCAAGGGACTCTCAAGAGTCTTCTCCAACACAACAGTTCAAAAGCATCAATTCTTCAGCGCTCAGCCTTCTTCACAGTCCAACTCTCACATCCATACATGACCACAGGAAAAACCATAGCCTTGACTAGATGAACCTTTGTTGGCAAAGTAATGTCTCTGCTTTTGAATATGCTGTCTAGGTTGGTCATAACTTTTCTTCCAAGGAGTAAGCGTCTTTTAATTTCATGGCTGCAGTCACCATCTGCAGTGATTTTGGAGTCCAGAAAAATGAAGTCTGACACTGTTTTCATTCCAATCCCAAAGAAAGGCAATGCCAAAGAATGCTCAAACTACCGCACGATTGCACTCATCTCACACGCTGGTAATGCTCAAAATTCTCCAAGCCAAGCTTCAGCAATATGTGAACTGTGAACTTCCTGATGTTCAAGCTGGTTTTAGAAAAGGCAGAGGAACCAGAGATCAAATTGCCAACATCCACTGGATCATGGAAAAAGCAAGAGAGTTCCAGAAAAGCATCTATTTCTGCTTTATTGACTATGCCAAAGCCTTTGACTGTGTGGATCACAATAAACTGTGGAAAATTCTGAAAGAGATGGGAATACCAGACCACCTGACCTGCCTCTTGAGAAATTTGTATGCAGGTCAGGAAGCAACAGTTAGAACTGGACATGGAACAACAGACTGGTTCCAAATAGGAAAAGGAGTTCGTCAAGGCTGTATATTGTCACCCTGTTTATTTAACATATGCAGAGTACATCATGAGAAATGCTGGACTGGAAGAAACACAAGCTGGAATCAAGATTGCCGGGAGAAATATCAATAACCTCAGATATGCAGATGACACCACCCTTATGGCAGAAAGTGAAGAGGAACTCAAAAGCCTCTTGATGAAAGTGAAAGTGGAGAGTGAAAAAGTTGGCTTAAAGCTCAACATTCAGAAAAATAATGCTATAATGGCGCTAAATCCAGTCTGTCTTCAATGCATTTCTGTTTTAGAAATTTCAGTTGATTCCTTGTAGGATGTTCACCATGATTTCTCTTGGAAATTATACATTATATCTCAGGAAAAAATATGACACTTGTTCCATTTCCTTCTCTGAACAGAAGCACATTGCACAAGCTGATCTAACATCATTTATTCAAATCAGTCTACAAGAAATTCAATCTTTAGCATTGTTCTTCTCTAGCGCAGATCAATTGGCATCACTGTCCAACGTTTTACATCTTAACTGGATCCCTATAGTGAATTCATCTGTGATTCTCTTACTGTTTTCAATAGACTTGAATTCTGAAAATAACTTACCAATTTCTTAAACCTTATATGGTCTGTCTAGTCAAAGCTATGGTTTTTCCAGAAGTCATGTATGGATGTGAGAGTTGGACTATAAAGAAAGCTGAGTGCTGAAGAATTGATGCTTTTGAACTGTGGTGTTGGAGAAGACTCTTCAAAGTCCCTTGGACTGCAAGGAGATCCAACCAGTCCATCCTACAGGAAATCAGTCCTGACTATTCATTGGAAGAACTGATGCTGAAGATGAAGCTCCAATACTTTGGCCACCTGATGAGAAGAACTGACTCATTGGAAAAGTTCCTGATTCTGGGAAAGATTGAAGGTGGGAAGAGAAGGGGATGGCAGATGAGGTGGCTGGATAACATCACCAGCTCAATGGACATGAGTTTGAGCAAGCTCTGAGGGTTGGTTGTACATAGGGAAGCCTGGCATGCTGCAGTCCATGGGGTCTCAAAGAGTCGGACACAACTGAGTGAATGAACTGAACTGAACTGATCCTTCACTATGTATATTAGAAAATGCTGAATACTTTTCATTTTTACTTAAATATTTATATTTGTGTACTGAAGAAGTGAAATTGTGGTGGTGATTAACACTCTAAAGGGATCTTTATGGAATCTCCTAGTAGTACTTTAAATTAAATGGAACATACTTGACAGAATAAATAAAATTTAACTTCTTACAATTTAGGTTTAATTCCTAAATTTAAGTTTCTGTTAAAGGTGAAGTAGAGACTGGTATTTTGGGATTCATTGTGCTTAATATACCTCTGGCCTCTTAATTATTTCTGTTTTGCTCCCAGAAATTTTCCATTATTTATTCTTTTAAGGTATAGATGTAAGGCTTTGCAAAGACATTGCTTCTCAATATCTCTTCACTCATATTTTTATAGCTAGATGAAAAACTTAGATATTAAATATTTTTTTCATATTACTAAAATATTTTTCAAAGTTGTGTTTAAATGGATAGAATATAGTTGATTCTTACACACTATGGGTTTGAATTGTGTAGATTCACTTATACATCAATTTTTTGCCAAAAAGATTAGAGAAAATTTTGATAACTTAACAATTTGAAAAATCTTATAGGCTGTATAAGCTAGAAATACTGAAAAAAGAGTTATGTCATGAAAGAATAAAATACATGTAGATATTAATCTATTTTATCATTCACTATATTAAAATATACACAAATCTATTATAAAAGATTGCCATTTATCATAACTTATGGTCACAGAGACTATGCATGGCACTATTTGCAGTTAAAAGAAATGTAAATAGTAGTCATCATAGCTACGTAAAATTAACCCTATTATGTACTCTATTCTTGTAATAATTTCATAGTTACTTACTGTTGTTATTTCAGTGAGCTCAAATATTGCTGTGCGCGCATGCTAAGTTGCTTTAGTTGTGTCCAACTCTTTGCAACTCCATGGACTGTAGTCTGCCAGGCTCCTCTGTACACGGGATTATCCAGGAGATAATACTGGAGTGTGTTGCTATTTCCTTCTCCAGGCAGTCTTCTCGACCAGGGGATCAAACCCAGGCCTCCCCGCATTGCAGGTGGGCTCTTCACCATCTGAGCCAACAGGGAATCCCAGTATCAGCTTAAAATGGACATATGATTCTAGTCATCTCCATATGAGTAGTTCATCTTTTCAGTAAATTGAATATCATGGAAAAAATGATCTCTCCTGGTTCTCGTGTAGTTTTCATCATATAGAATATAGTACCCTAAACATGAAATAATGCATTGTAACCCATACAGTGCCACAAGTGATGCTGGACATGCTCCCAAGAAGCAGAGAAAAGTTATAAAATTGCTATAAAAAGTTGAATTGCTTGATATGTACCATAGATTGAGGTCTTCAGATTTAGTTGCCCAGCACTTGAAGATAAATGAATTCAGGTTATGGACTATTGTATAGAAGTAAAGGAAATTTGTGAAGTCATCACTGCAGCCATGCTGGTAGTTGCAAAAGTCTTGTACTTTTTGTGAAATACAATTTTTATTGCATACTGAAAATGCAGCTTTTATGTGGTCTATAAGGGGCTTCCCTGGTGGTGCTAGTGGTAAAGAACCCACCTGCCAATGAAGGAGATGTAAGAGATGCAGGTTTGCCCCTTCCATCAGGAAGATCCACTGGAGGAGGAAATGACGTACTCCTTTTCCTATTTGGAACCAGTCTGTTGTTCCATGTCCAGTTCTAACTGTTTGTATGCAGGTCAGGAAGCAACAGTTAGAACAGTTATTTATATTGCAGGTACAATTTATATTGTACATTGTTTCAGTGTTAACATTTATGTATTATAAATGCCATAGCACTCTTAATGAGCCTGCCAGGCTCCTCTGTCCATGGAATTTTCTGGCAGGCTCCAGTCCTTGGGGTCACAAAAGAGTTGGGCACAACTTAGCGAAAAAAACAACAGCAACGTAAGAACTAACTTCCAGTGTACAAGAAACATAAGTTATAGAAGGATGAGTTATATAACACCATGTAACAAGTGGACAATGTTAGAATTCAGAGCAACAGCAAAGTTACTTCTTGTTTCAGTGAAAAAATAACCAAAGAGTAAAGAGGAAGGGAGTATGTAAAGTTTGTTTGGAACTTAACTGTAAGAAACCATTTTTCAAAAAAAAAAAATTGACACAGTTGGAAAAATTTGAACATGACAAGAGATCACAATAAAACCAGTAATAATTGTTAATATCATTAAGAGTGCTATGGCATTTATAATACTTAAATGTTAACATTGAAACAACATAAAATATAAATAAACATGTTAAAGGTAATAAATGTTAGTACTGTTGCCTTATGGAACATGGAACATTTCATGCAAAGAGGCTCGATAAAGGACAGAAATGGTATGGACCTAACAGAAGCAGAAGATATTAAGAAGAGATGGCAAGAATACACAGAAGAACTGTACAAAAAAGATCTTAAAGACCCAGATAATCACAATCCCCTGGAGCCAGACATCCTGGAGTGTGAAGTCAAGTGGGCCTTAGAAAGCATCACTACGAACAAAGCTAGTGGAGGTGATGGAATTCCAGTTGAGCTCTTTCAAATCCTGAAAGATGATGCTGTGAAAGTGTTGCACTCAATATGCCAGAAAATTTGGAAAACTCAGCAGTGGCCACAGGACGGGAAAAGGTCAGTTTTCACTCCAATCCCAAAGAAAGGTAATGCCAAAGAGCGCTCAACCTACCACACAATTGCACTCATCTTACACACTAGTAAAGTAATGCTCAAAATTCTCCAAGCCGGGCTTCAGCCATATGTGAACTGTGAACTTCCTGATGTTCAAGCTGGTTTTAGAAAAGGCAGAGGAACCAGAGATCAAATTGCCAACATCTGCTGGATCATTGAAAAAGCAAGAGAGTTCCAGAAAAACATCTATTTCTGTTTTATTGACTATGCCAAAGCCTTTGACTGTGTGGATCACAATAAACTGTGGAAAATTCTGAAAGAGATGGGAATACCAGACCACCTGATCTGCCTCTTGAGAAACCTATATGCAGGTCAGGAAGCAACAGTTAGAACTGGACATGGAACAACAGACTGGTTCCAAATAGGAAAAGGAGTTCGTCAAGGCCGTATATTGTCACCCTGTTTATTTAACTTCTATGCAGAGTACATCATGAGAAACGCTGGACTGAAAGAAGCACAAGCTGGAATCAAGATTGCTGGGAGAAATATCAATAACCTCAGATATGCAGACGACACCACCCTTATGGTAGAGAGTGAAGAGGAACTCAAAAGCCTCTTGATGAAAGTGAAAGTGGAGAGTGACAAAGTTGGCTTAAAGCTCAACATTCAGAAAAAGAAGATCATGGCATCTGGTCCCATCACTTCATGGGAAATAGGTGGGGAAACAGTGGAAACAGTGTCAGACTTTATTTTGGGGGGCTCCAAAATCACTGTAGATGGTAACTGCAGCCATGAAATTAAAAGACGCTTACTCCTCCGAAGGAAAGTTATGACCAACCTAGATAGCATATTGAAAAGCAGAGACATTACTTGGCCAACAAAGGTCCGTCTAGTCAAGGCTATGGTTTTTCCTGTGGTCATGTATGGTTGTGAGAGTTGGACTGTGAAGAAGGCTGAGCGCTGAAGAATTGATGCTTTTGAAGTGTGGTGTTGGAGAAGACTCTTGAGAGTCCCTTGGACTGCAAGGAGATCCAATCAGTCCATTCTGAAGGAGATCAGCCCTGGGATTTCTTTGGAAGGAATGATGCTAAAGCTGAAACTCCAGGACTTTGGCCACCTCATGCAAAGAGTTGACTCATTGGAAAAGACTCTGATGTTGGGAGGGACTGGGGGCAAGAGGAGAAGGGGACGACAGAGGATGAGATGGCTGGATGGCATCACTGACTCAATGCACGTGAGTCTGAGTGAACTCCGGGAGTTGGTGATGGACAGGGAGGCCTGGCGTTTGCGATTCATGGGGTCTCAAAGAGTCAGACACGACTGAGCGACTGAACTGATACAAAACTGAATTCCCTTATAATATACTAGCAATAAATTCTGAATAATATCATATACCATAGCAACAGATGCATTTTAAAAGTGCATGAATTATGGGAAATTAATTTTAATAAAACTATTTAAAAGGATTCAAGATATGACTTGTTTATAAACATGAAACAATTTTTTAAGTCTATTCTCAAAGTTTATCTATATGAATCAATCTAATTTAAATTCCATCAAGAGTTTTTAAATTTCAAACTAATTCTAAATTGTAAAATTAATCTAGACAAAATAAACCAAGAAAATCAGAATAATTTTGATCAAAAAAAGGTTTGGAGAATTTCTTTGTCAGAAACCAGTTGTTTAGAGATTTAGAGATGGATGCATTATTATTTTTGAAGGATTAGATAGATCCATCAATGGAAAAATGGAGAAAGTCTGGGAACACAGAAAGGCATTTTGAAGATTTGATTTATTACACAGTGGCCTTGAAGATTTAGATTAATTGTGGAAAAAAATTAATTTTTAATGTTAAGAGACAACTATAGGTATTTTAGAAAGCAGTCAATTTATACCCTGCATCTTATGGAGAAACTAATTTTGAGTTGTTAAAAGACATTCATTAGTAACACATGCTATAAAATTTTTATAACCAAACTTAGAAACAACGTAGGACCTTTTAAGTCACAATCAATATTCTAGATTTTGTATTAAATAAATCAGGAAGCCACTAAATGCTTTTTTTCACAAGAAATGCATAGTAAGAGTTACATTTTAAAAGTTTCACTTTTGCTGTTCTCTGGAGAATTGAGTGTATGGAGAAAAATAAAGAAAAATAGTGTCAATAAGGAGATTTAATAATCCATGTGAACAGTGATGATTGCTTTAAAGTATAGTTGTGGAATGGCCACATCTAAGTTACTTCTAAAAACAAACATATAGTGCTTGATATATTTATATGTGATTACATTGAGCATTTATAATATTATTATAAACTGGATATATAGCAACATACATATTTTAAAAGGCAGGGCCATTTAAATTAATTCAGTAATATAAATTAGGTATTTATTTGGTATAATTTTTTTCTTTATAAGGCTAAATACAAACCTTTAAAGTCATATTTGGATAATTTTGTGATAACTTTTTTGCTATGCAAATGTTTTCATCAGGGATTGGTAACATTAAACAGGATTTTCTTTATTTTCTATAATATATGTGCCTAAGAATCACTAAGATCCTATGATTTACTGGGCCACTGAACTATTCTCCCACCTCTCTTCTCAAACCTCTTTTGTCTTCTAAGTAAAATTTATCATTGCTGTTGCTGTTGTTCTTTTGTCACAGTCCATAAATCTGAGAGTAGGGGTGACATGATGGCACAACATATTGTCCAGATTAAGAATCCTGAATAGCTTTATTTTCTGACATTTATGGGAACAGTTTGAGAAACTGGAAACTTCAGCCAAATTATCTCTTTTCTGATACAGAAATAATGAAAATAATCTTGTATTACCTTTTCCAGTCACCCAGATCAAATATTTTAAATGCTTTACCACATCCTCTGCCCCCCAGCCTTTTCTTTCTTTTTTTTTGCAGTCACTCATTAATTTTGCAGATGTTCACACATACAAGAGATAAATGTCTAGTATTTGCCAAGACCTGTGACAAGGTATTTATGATTGGCAATAACTGAGATATACAAGACTCATGCCCTCTCTGAGCACAGCTATGCTTCTCAGCTTTTACTTTCCCATAAAAGCTTGCTCCCAGGTTATTATTTAATAGTAGACTCTTAGCATGTGATGTATAATTATAATGGCATTTCATTTTTCTCAGAGTTATTTGCCATGAAGTTTGTCAAATTTCATTTTTAATGGTAAAATTGAAAGTTTTTTTTTACCCCACAATGTGTATAGTACAATGAAAAAGGTTAGTTTAGTTTTGGTTTTTGCTGAGCATCTATATGCAAATCTATCTTGGTTTTTTTTGTTTTTGTTTTTTTTTGTTTTTTTTTTTGTTTTCCTAGGTGAGCCTGAGATGTTAGCTTGGATTCCTAAGACCTGGGAACTTAAAAATGTGGATTTAATAGGGTTCTCACTTTTCACACATATAGTATGTGCATATATATGTGTGTGTGTGTGTGTGTGTAGATATATATGTAGATAGATATAATACATACAGTATATATTCTCTATGATTGGTACTGGAGTTGTTGTTTGGCCTGGAGGTGAATGGGGCTGAGTTCCAGGGGATCTGGAGTCTGGTTTTGCACCTCTGGTTGCTGATGCTGTTGCTAAGTCGCTTCAGTCGTGTCCGACTCTGTGCGACCCCATAGACAGAAGCCCACCAGGCTCCCCTGTCCCTGGGATTCTCCAGGCAAGAACACTGGAGTGGGTTGCCATTTCCTTCTTCAGTGCATGAAAGTGAAAAGTGAAAGTGAAGTCGCTCAGTCGTGTCTGACTCTAGCGACCCCATGGACTGCAGCCTACCAGGCTCCTCCGTCCATGGATTTTCTAGGCAAAAGTACTGGAGTGGGGTGCCATTGCACCTCTGGTAGATGGGGCCAGATCCTGAAGTTAGTGCAGGCTCACAGGTGATTGTGTCCAGGGCTGGTGCCCTTTGCCTGATGGCTGAGGCCTGGATCCAGGGCTAGTGATGGCCCACTGATGGGTGGGGCCACATCCTGGGGCTTCTGGTGGATTGTGCCAGCTGCTTTGCTTGTGGCATCCCAAGACTGGTGCCAACTGGTTGATGCACTGGACTGGTTTCTGGCACTAACACACTAGAGGGAGGATTCCAAAGTGGTATTTATCAGCACCAGTGTCCTCATGGTAGAATCAACTTCTGCCAGTGCCTGTGTGCCTGTGTCCCCAGGGTGAATTTCAATTGCCTCCTAGCTCTCCAGAATGCTCTGTAGGATCAGCAAGTTGGTCTAACTCATATTCCTTTCAATTTACGACTCGGCCTTTCACAGAGCATGTGAAATTTTGTGCACACCCTTTATGAGTTGCGTTTCTATTTTCCACAGTTCTCTGGGCCTCCCATATGCAAGCCACACTGGCCTTCAAAGGCAGAAATTATTGGTTCTTATCTTCCCAAGTGGGCTTCCCAGTGGAAGACCATGGAACTAGTGAGCCTAAGACGGAGCTGGTGAGTGGGATAGGACCACTCACCCCTTGGTTAGAACATCTGCAATTGTAATTATCTTCCCTTTTGTGGGTTGTCCACCTAGGGATATGGTCGGCACTATACTGTGTCTTTGCCCGTTCTACCTGTATCACTCACTGTTGTTCCATCTCTATTTCTTCAGCTTAAAGATCTCATCTGTTAGTCCTGAAGTCCTTCTCATCTGTAGTTGCTCTGTAAATAGTTGCAATTTTGGTATGCCCAAGGGAGAGATGAGCTCTGGGTCTTCTACTCTGCTGTCTTGGCCACTCCACTCACTGTTAATTTGCATTTTCCTGATGACAAATGATGTAAAACATCATTGCATATGCTTATGTACTATACTTACATCTTTTTTGCTGAGATATCTGTTAAGATCTTTGGCCCGTTTCTTGATCAGGTTGTTTTCTTATTGCCAAGTTGCAATGCGGGAGACCTGGGTTCAATCCCCGGTTTGGGAAGATTCCCTGGAGAAGGGAAAGGCTACCCACTCCAGTATTCTGATCTGCAGAATTCCATAGACTCTATAGTTCATGGGGTCTCAAAGAGTCGGACACGGCTGAGCGACTTTCACTTCAAGATGTCTTTATATATTCTGTATGATAGTCCTTTCTCAAATATGTCTTTTGCAAATATTTTTTCCCATCTGTGGCTTCTCTGTCATTCTCTTCATGTTGTCTTTCACAGGGCAGAAGTTTTTAGTTTTGATAAAGTCTAACTTACCATTTATTTTTAAAATAAGGATTGTGTCTTTGTTGCTATTTGTGGAAAGTTATTGCCACACTAAAAGTCATCTAGGTTTTCTATGTTATCTTCTAAAAATGTCATACTTTTGGGTTCTACATTTAGGTTCTGTGATCCTTTTTAAATTATTTTTTTGTGAAGGCCATAAGATCTGTATCTGAATTCATTTTTTGAATGAAAACTGTCCAGTTGTTCCAGAACCATTTGCTGAAAAGATTATTTTGTTGCTTTACTTTTACTCCTTTGTCAAAAATCAGTTGACTATATTTGTGTAGGTAAATTGCTGGGCTATTTATTCTGTTTCATTATTCTGTCAATAAACCCTTTTGTCAAAACAATGTCGTCTTGACTATTGAAGCTTTAATAACAAGTCTTAAAGTACAACTTGTTTCCCCTTTAATATTTGGTAGAGTCTTTGATTCTTTATATATGCTTCATAATCATTTGTTGATAACCACAACATAACCTGCTAGATTTTTAAAAAATTTTATTGGAGTAATTACAATATTGTGTTAGTTTCAGGTATACAGCAAAGTGAATCAGTTATACATATAGGTTTATTCAAAAATTTTTTTATTCTTTTCCCATATAGGCCATTAGAGAGTATTGAGTTCCCTGTGGTATACAGCAGGTTCTTATTAGTTATCTACTATATGTAAAGTAGTAAGTGTTTTCAACACCAGTCTCCCAATTTATCCCTCCCCCCAAATCCTCTAGTAACCATTAGTTTGTTTTCTACATCTGTGATTCTACTTCTGTTTTATAAAGTTCATTTGTACCCTTTTTTTAGATTCCACAATAATCAATATCATGATATAATATTTGTATTTCTGTATCGACTTAATTCCTTCAATATGACAACATCTAATTCCATCCATTTTGCTGCAAATAGCCTTATTTAATTCTTTTTTCCTGGCTGAGTAATATTTCATTGTACCACATCTTGTATATTCATTCCTATGTTATTGGACTCTTAGGTTGCTCACATGTCCTGGCTATTGTAACTAGTGCTGCAATTGGAGTGCATGTATCTTTAAATTATAGTTTTCTCTGGTGTATGCCTATGAATGAAATTGCTGGGTCATATGGCAATTCTATTTTTAGTTTTCTAAGGAACCTTTTCACTGTTCTCCATAGTACTTATATCAATTTACATCCCCACCAAAAAAGTAGAAGTGTTCCCTTTTCTTCACACCTTTTCCAGTATTTATTATTTGTAGATTTTTGATGATTGTCATTCTGACCAGTGTGAAAACTCATTATATATAGTTTTGATTTACATTTCTCTAATAATTAGTGATGCTGAGCATCTTTTATGTGCTTTTTTGCCATCTGTATGTCTTTCTTGAAGAAATGTCTATTTAGATTTTCTGCCCATTTTTTTATTGAGTAATTTGTTTTTTGATATTGAATTGCATAAACTGTTTATATATTTTGGAGATTAATCCCTTGTCAGTTTCTTCATTTGCAATATATTCTCCCATCCTGAGGGTTCTCTTTTTTGTTTTGTTTATGAAACTTTGACTGATATTGTATGAAATCTACAGATCAAATATTAAAAACAAATATCATAATAATATTGACTTTGAAAACAACAGAATGGGAAAGACTAGGGATCTCTTCAAGAAAATCAGAGATACCAAAGGAACATTTCATGCAAAGATGAGCTCGATAAAGGACAGAAATGGTATGGACCTAACAGAAGCAGAAAATATTAAGAAGAGATGGCAAGAATACACAGAAGAACTGTACAAAAAAATCTTCACGACTCAGATAATCACGATGGTGTGATCACTGACCTAGAGCAAGACATCCTGGAATGTGAAGTCAAGTGGGCCTTAGGAACTATCAGTATGAACAAAGCTAGTGGAGGTGATGGAATTCCAGTTGAGCTATTTCAAATCCTGAAAGATGATGCTGTGAAAGTGCTGCACTCAATATGCCAGCAAATTTGGAAAAGTCACCAGTGGCCACAAGACTGAAAATGTCAGTTTTCATTCCAATCCCAAAGAAAGGCAATGACAAAGAACGCTCAAACTACCACACAATTGCGCTCATCTCACACGCTAGTAAAGTAATGCTCAAAATTCTCCAAGCCAGGCTTCAGCAATATGTGAACCGTGAACTTCCTGATGTTCAAGCTGGCTTTAGAAAAGGCAGAGGAATCAGAGATCAAATTGCCAACATCTGCTGGATCATTGAAAAAGCAAGAGAGTTCCAGAAAAACATCTACTTCTGCTTTATTGACTATGCCAAAGCCTTTGACTGTGTGGATCACAATAAACTGTGGAAAATTCTGAAAGAGATGGGAATACCAGACCACCTGATCTGCCTCTTGAGAAACCTATATGCAGGTCAGGAAGCAACAGTTAGAACTGGACATGGAACAACAGACTGGTTCCAAATAGGAAAAGGAGTTCATCAAGGCTGTATATTGTCACCCTGTTTATTTAACTTCTATGCAGAGTACATCATGAGAAACGCTGGACTGGAAGAAACACAAGCTGGAATCAAGATCGCCAGGAGAAATATCAACAACCTTAGATATGCAGACGACACCACCCTTATGGCAGAAAGTGAAGAGGAACTCAAAAACCTCTTGATGAAAGTGAAAGTGGAGAGTGAAAATGTTGGCTTAAAGCTCAACATTCAGAAAACGAAGATCATGGCATCCCGTCCCACCACTTCATGGGAAATAGATGGGGAAACAATGGAAACAATGTCAGACTTTATTTTTCTGGGCTTCAAAATCACTACACATGGTTCCTGCAGCCATGAAATTAAAAGACGCTTACTCCTCCGAAGGAAAGTTATGACCAACCTAGATAGCACATTCAAAAGCAGAGACATTACTTTGCCAACAAAGGTCTGTCTAGTCAAGGCTATGGTTTTTCCTGTGGTCATGGATGGATGTGAGAGTTGGACTGTGAAGAAGGCTGAGCACTGAAGAATTGATGCTTTTGAACTGTGATGTTGGAGAAGACTCTTGAGAACCCCTTGGACTGCAAGGAAATCCAACCAGTCCATTCTGAAGGAGATCAGCCCTGGGATTTCTTTGGAAGGAATGATGCTAAAGCTGGAACTCCAGTACTTTAGCCGTCTCATGCAAAGAGTTGACTCATTGGAAAAGACTCTGACGCTGGGAGGGATCGGGGGCAGGAGGAGAAGGGGACGACAGAGGATGAGATGGCTGGATGGCATCACTGACTCGATGGATGTGAGTCTGAATGAACTTCGGGAGTTGGTGATGGACAAGGAGGCCTGGCGTGCTGCGATTCATGGGGTTGCAAAGAGTCGGACACGACTGAGCGACTGATCTGATCTCATTCATAAGCCTGGAATATATCTCTGTTTACTTACTTCTTTGATTTTGTTCATCTGAATATTGTAGTTTCCCTCATCAAGATCTTGCATATATATTGTGAGATGTTTATCTAAGTATTCATTTTAGGTATGCCAATGTAAATTATATTGTGTTTTTAATTTCAAATTCTACTTGTTTGTTTGTTATATAAGAAAACAATTGATTTCTATGTTTTAACCTTGTATCCTAAAATTTTACTATAATTGCTTTTTAGAATCAGAAGTTTGTTTGCTTTTTTGGTCAGTTCTTTCAAATTTTCTACATAGAAGATTAAGTCATCTGTGAACAAAGCTGGTTTTATTTTTCCTTTGCAATCTATATATCTGTATTTATTTTTTCTTTTTGTATTGCATTAGCTAGGACTTTCAATAAAATGTTGAAAAGCTGTAGTGAGAGGGGACATTCTTATCTTGTTTCTGACCTTAGTAGAAAAGATTCACGTTTCCCACCATTAAGTATTATGTTAGTCATAGGTCTTTTGTACATATTCTTTATCAAGTTGAGAAACTTCTCTACATCTAGTTTACTGAGATATTTTGTCATGAGTAGATAAGGTATTTTGCATCTATTGATACCATGATGCTATATTTCTTTTTTAGTTTATTGATGTGATAGATTACTTAATTGATTTTTGCATGTTGAGTTAGTCTTGCATACCTGGATAAATCCCACTTGCTTGTGATGTAAACAAGTTATCTATTGATTTAACTAAAGTGAGAGATAATAATTGAGAGTGGCATATGTAATGATTCAAGTGTTATTGGCAGTGTAATCACTGATTTGTAGGCATATATGTAACAGTCATTTCACATGGATTTATGTCTATCTTGTCTGGATAGTCTATCTTAATCTTGAATCTAAGAAATCTTAAGTTAATGTTTCAATAATATACAATTTACTTAAATATCCTTATAGGAAGTCATGCAAAATTTAATTTGCCTAAAAATATAGATCAGTTAGTACAATCATTTAGTTTAGTGTAATGATTTTTCTTTGTATGATAATCATGCTCATCTCTCTGGAAATGGGATATAATTTTAATTGTATGTTATCAATTTCCAGGCTGCTATTCTTCAATATTTGAAAACACTTATACTGTCTTTCCTCAGACTCTGTAAGATAAATATTTTTATGGCAACAGTTGTTTGTCTGCCTCATCATCCATGCTCACCATCCTCCTTCATGACAAAACTTCAATTTTGTTCAATCATTTACTTTTTTAAAATGCAGTCTATATGTGTCAAGAAAGAGCATACCATCCACAATACCTGAGTTTTTGTATAGCTTATCTAATTATAGGAATTTCAAACCCTTTGAAAGTGATAGGTTCAAAACCTCTTAACTTAATTCCCATTTGTTACCCACCTGGCTGAAATTTTAAGTCATGTTTGAACACCTGAACCAAACCCAATCACAGGGAAAAGAGTAAAAAACAATATAGTCCCACTGCCATTCCAGTGATTTATGAGCAGAGGGGATCCAGCCTTGCCAGTAGACGACTCCCAGAAAATGAAGCCATGATCATAACACTGTTGGGCCACTGACTGATTCGAAGATTGAAGTCTGCTCTATTTTTGGACCTCAAGATGAGCTTATTGTTTAAGGCACTGTGAATTTTTTCCTGATTCTAAATTTTATATGTGTGTGTATATATATATATATTTAAATCTACATAATTATATATTTCCCATATGCTAGTGCTATATGTTACATATGTATGTGTATATATATATATATATATATATGCACACACACACATATACCTTGAGTAGTTGAACAATTAGCTTCTCTTAAAATAATATGGAAGAAAAGTTTGATTTGGAAGAAACAATAAGGTAGATTAGTGATGTGCAGATGCTAAAAGAAACAACAGATAGAATTATATGGCTTAGTCATTGTCCAGAGCTCAGAAAGTGCAAATAATTAGGAAAAAGGTTCATAAGTTATTTTATCAATCAGTATAATTAAAGTGCAAAATCAACTTTGTTTCTATTCATATTATTTTCTGCATATAGGTAGATGTTTCTCCATAATGAGGCTCATCATGGTGTGGAAAGAGTGGCTGTTATCCCAAAATTTCAGTCTTAACTGATTTCTCCCATAGGTGTTTATTCCTTTAGGTTAAGATATTATAAAATCTTATAAAAATGTAAAAACCTTATCATGGAGAGGTAGAATCATTACCCAGTAATCTCTGCCCTAAAATAATTTTATCTGTTAAAATAGCTATTTGGCCACTTAGTTTAAATGAAAGTCTGTAAAAGGAAGTTACAATTACCTTTGTTATAATTTGTTCTTGGTCTATCCCTTTCACTTAATACCAATGCTTACCAAGTATTGTGAATTTAATTTTAAAAATATGACTCAGATAAATATGCATCATAATTCACTTTCCTTAAGATATAGGAGTTCCTTTTATCCAGGAGCCAGAATGATATTATGTTAATATGCTGTTTCCTATAAAACATATATGACTCTTTACTATATTTTTAGAATACCAATATTATCATTTTTATAATTCTACACATTTGTTTGTTGTCTATAAGAGCCAAATATATTTATATAATCTTCAGGGGCTTTGATTTTGCTTGCCTGCATGCTTCTTTTTTGATCCATAAGTAGTTGAATGTACTTCCAATATTTTAATTTGATTTTGTTCTTCCCCTGGCTGGGCAAACAGCTCATTCACTTTTAGAGTCTTTTAATGTTTTTACTGGCAAATGTCTTCCAACTTCAATAGTCATTTTTTATTGCTTTTATTTATAAACACTAGAAATGAGATACAATATGTTAGTAATGAAATAGTTTCTCTAATCACTATTTTTAAGAGACAGAAGTTTATTTTTTTGAAAGGTTTAATTTATAGATTGCATTCTAGAATTAAAGTTCCTCAATTTCCTAGAACCATAAAAAAAAACAGAAAAAAAGGTTTTAGAAGTCATCTGAATAAATCTCCATACCTTTTTTTTGACATTGTAGAAATTAAGAAGTAAAAGGTAAGTAGTTCATTTAAATTCACCTCATCTGTTAATGACAGACTTAGAACACTAAGATAAGAACTTTTAGTGAAATTTTGCTGGTGAATCAGTTATTAATTACAGCAATAACTCCATGTAATACATGATCCTCCAAAACTCAGTGGATAAAAACAGCAACATTTGTTTACTTATTAGTCTGCAGGTCAGACAGGCTATTTTTTTCTATTCAGGCCCAGACTTGATTGTTCTCTGTTGTTCATGCTCAGTCACTTATGGTCAACTGGTGAGTTTGCTAAGTTATTAATTATTTAATGTGACTCCCATAAACCTCATTTTTCTCTATTTATATTCCTTGAAAACACTCATTTTTGTGTATAACCTCTAAAATTGGTATTGTCCATCTCCAGGTTCTTGGCTTTTAAATAACAGGTGTATATTGGCAGATTGTTATCTTATTGTGTGCTTTTTTGGTATCATTTTCTATGAGATGCAAAGTGAAAAAGCAAAATAGCCTTATCTTTCTGGGCATCTGATATTTGTCCTCCAAATATTAGAATGCCTTCACTTATTCTACTATATGATAATTAATTAATTAATTATGATGCATTCATTTTAATATAAAATATTAGTTTTAAGAAAACTTTGTTTATCTTATGAAGCAGAGTTTTCTTTCCCAAGTAGACATTAGCCAGAGCACTAATGTTATTTTTAAATAAAAAGCAAGCGCTATAATATCTATACTCATAGTTAACACTGAGGTACTTCTTGCCTAAATATAATTTTCTTAAGTTCTTATTCATGGATAAATATTCCTTGAACAAAATAAACTTCCCTCTTTCATGGTTTTCATTCTAATTAAAACATGATATAATATATAATGAAGTACATATAAATTTCATAAAAAGAAATAAAATTGTGTTAGGGAAAATACAGAAGTCTCATTTTGTCATTAATTGGCTACTGTGATAAGAAGTGGGGCTAATGAGAGACTTATAAGACCTTCAGCTCTATTCCTTGTCGTTGCAGTAGTTCTCAAATGTCTCTGTGGAGTTAGAAATATCTAGGTTTTTATTACAATGGCATAGTTAACTGGGTGTGTCACTTTAAAAGATTCTTGAATAATCTCCATGAACCTTAATTCTTTACACATAACATATGATTGTTAGAAAATAACTTGTAGGATTCAAGTAGTGCTTCAATATAGTGAGGTATATCAGTTAGACTGTCTACCAGAGTGCCTGAGTTATATTAGAGGCTTCAAGAATATTTGCCATGTTATTAACTATGTGCTGTGCTGTGTTTAAGTCACTTCAGTCGTGTTTGTCTTTCTGAGACTCTGTGGACTGTAGCCTGCCGGGTTCCTCTGTCCATGGGATTCTCCAGGCAAGAATACTGGAGTGGGTTTCCATGCCATTTTCCAGGCCATTCTTCCGAACCAGGGATGAACCCGTGTTTCTTACGTCTCCTGCATTGACAGGTGGATTCTTTACCATTAGTGCTACTTGGGATACTGATACTCAAATCTTAGTATGTATGAAGAAAATACATATTTTCTTCTGAAGTACAATGAAGTCTCTTTCTGTAAGTTTAATAGTGATGGATCTACATTTTTAAAATTCTTATTTTTGTTCTTCTTTGTGCTAAATGCAGCATTTGTTATTAATGTTCTTCATAAAGCTTCTGTGTGATGGATGAGTAGTCAGTGGTACTAACCTGTCAAGAACAACAACCTAATAATTTCAGAGCTGGGATATCTGGTCTAGATCTGGTGCATGTTTGCTACATGATTTGAAGGAAAAAACTCAAATTTTCTGTGCTTTAATTTCCAAAACAGGAAACAGTGGAAATGAAAATAGTATCTATATCATGAAGCTCTTGTAAGTATGTTTTAATGTAGTTAAAATAGTGCCTGACACAATAGAGGTCCTCTATCTTTTGTATTAATATTATTATTTTTAAAGATAAACCATGAAGGTTCAGATAGATAGATATCACTTATACATGCTTAAAGAGAATAGAAACATAGATTGCATGCTAAATTGAGGGATTAAAAATAATAGCATTTTACATTATTTCATTAGTGATAAAGATTAATGTTTACTGAGAATTTTGCCTATTTACTATCTCATGATCACTCTCTCTCACAATGTTAGTAAAAGGTTATTTTTTCTCTACTTTTGATAATATACATTGCAAGATACATTATTTCTTAGTCTCATATTACATCAAACATTGAATGCTTACACAATAATTTAAAATGGATATGTATGTGACAAACTATAATAAATTGAGTTCATATATAGTAGGCCTTTGAGTAAAGTTATGATGGAAAGACTTGTGGTATATATTATAACAAGAGAGAATGATAGAATATTTGTTTCTGCAAGCTGCTGTGGATTTTTAAATTACTGATGCATGTTAGAGACTTCAATAGTAGCCAAGGTGGATAAACTATAGGAAAAGCTGTTGAAAGAGCATTGCAATACTTACACGTATTTTTATACTACTTCTCAGTCAGGTCTATTTGGCACTTCCTCTGCTCTAAGTGACACAGACCAAAGAGGAAAAGAGAGGGGGATAAATGAAGAGTTCCTCTGAATTCACAAAGTAGAAGCAGCAACAGATAAAACAGGAACTCAAAACACATAAGGTGTATGTAAAAATTTACTTCAGTTCAGTTCAGAGAACACTTTGAAGAACAATTTAAATTATTCTAATAAAAGTATATTCTAGTTAAAACTGTATATTATATAATATTATAATATATATAATTTCTATATTATATATTTATATAATATGTTTATATATTATATATAATTGTATAATTTATATATTTATTTATATATAATTTATATTATATATATGTTTATACATATTATATATACATTATATATATATAAAATGTTTCCCCAGCATACAAAATTTCCTCTTTAATGAGAACAAACATTATAAAATTTATGTTCTGTGTCAACTTGAGAATACTGTCTTATTCATTTAGGTTACTGTTTCACAACTGGTTCAACTGAAAGACATGGACAGGATTTCTGACAGCTCTTAAAAGTCCAGCATCTGTGGTGCCCACCTACATTACTCTTTGGTTTTGACTTCTAGCATTAGAAGACTCAGGCCACTTCACTTTAGAGCACAGATTACAGCTCATAGGTTACCACCTATGAAATGGTCTGTCTTAGTCCATGTGCACTGGTATAGCAAAATATCTCAGCCCGGGTGGATTATAAACAACAGAAATTCATTTCTCATAGTTTTGGGAGTCTGAAAACCCAAATCTGGGTGCCAGCATGATTGAATGCTAGTGAGAAACACGTTCTAAATGTTAATCTTCATGTTGTATCCTCACATGGTGAACTTCCATGGTTGTAACATGAGACATGAGTTTGAGCAAGCTCTAGGAGTTGGTGATGGACAGGAAGTCTGGCATGCTGCAGTCCATGAGGTCGCAAAGAGTCAGACATGACTGAGTGACTGAACTGAACTGAACTGAACATGAAACAAATATATCTGAATTTTTTGGATCTAGTAAATTTTCCAGATCCTTTGACTGTAGAGACATAGCTTAAGTCTTTACTGAACATTAATGATGATTGAAAATTCTGAAAGCGCTGGAAGGAGTTGACTCGGTCACAGAGTCGGACACAACTGAGCGACTGAACAAACTTGAACTGAACTGAAATTGAAGAGACTAATTATTCATGTATGTATATAACTTCCACTAATGCTAGTCAAAATTTTGTATATAAATCCGAGCACATCAAGAAGATGGGTATTTATACATATACACACAGTACACTTTTGAGCTTTCCCTAAGATCATATTGTAAAATGATGGTAAATAGGGTCTCCCTGCTGCTGCTGCTGCTAAGTTGCTTCAGTCGTGTCCAACTCTCTGCAACCCCATAGACGGCAGCCAACCAGGCTCCTCCATCCCTGGGATTCTCCAGGCAAGAACACTGGAGTGGGTTGCCATTTCCTTCTGCAATGAATGAAAGTGAAAAGTGAAAGGGAAGCTGCTCAGTCATGTCCGACTCTTCTCGACCCCATGGACTGCAGCCTACCAGGCTCCTCTGTTCATGGGATTTTCCAGACAAGAGTACTGGAGTGGGTTACCATTGCCTTCTCTGAGGGTGTCTCTTAGGTCACCTATAATTTACACTTTAATATCTTAGGACATGTAGCAATAGGAAACTTTAGATAGCTAAAGTTTTAAATTCTTGAGTAAAATAATTTACCAGCTGCTACAATTCTTCAGTCTTTCACTGCAAATGAGACTGTCAAACTTAAACTACTCATGTTTGGTAGAGGAATCTACTTCTCACTTTCCCAGATAATTAGATATACACAAAACTACAAGGAGAAGATAAAGTAATAAAAGGTTGTGAGTAGGGAGCAGGAGAGGGAGGAGAGTAGAAAGGAAAAGGAGGAGAAAAAGAAGGAGAAAGAAAGAAATCTGCAACTACAACCAGATAACAGCAACTTATATCGAGTGAAATCCTTAAGAATTGGTCATTGTCTTTTTACTGAATGGAAGTTCTGCAATTTTGGGCATGAGGGTACCATGTAGATGAACAATGCATGGTTGTCAAACTAACCTATATTGTCAGAGCGACAAAGCAATTGCAGATATAAACAATGTCTTCACCAGGTTTTCAAGCATCTGTGGATTTTATAAGGAAAAAAAACAAAATAATGTATATTTTTGTAAAGTTCATTTGAATTGAAAATTACCCTGAAGTAGTTTCAAGTAAAATGTGATACTCTCTATGGATTAAGAGAAAACATTAATTATAACAATACTAAAAAAGGTGTACTTTGCTTGAAGATTGTTGTCTTGGGATTGTCATGCTACCAATTCAATAATTTCTTAAATTTTATGAAAATTTTAATATTTATATGTGAATATCATATTTCTGGGGCAAAATCATGGGCAAAAACTACTAATAACTTACTAAAATATAGTTGGTAAATTTAAAATTTTGTGCTTTGTAAATACCAAAATAAGGAAAGTCCTCTTCTTTAACCCATCCCTTTTCTCTTTCTTTCCCCCCTTCCATCTTTCCTTCTAATGCACAATTACTCATGGGAAAGTGTACTATGAATCGTGTGGTACTGGGCTGTGTCACCTGAATTATAACACTTGCCACATTTGTCTGGTGGCTCAGACGGTAAAGCGTCTGCCTGCAATGCAGGAGACCTGGTTTCGATTCCTGGGTCGGGAAGATCCCCTGGAGAAAGAAATGGCAATCCACTCCAACACTCTTGCCTGGAAAATCCCACTGATGGAGGAGCCTGATAGGCTACAGTCCATGGGGTCACAAACAGTCGGACATGACTGAGAGACTTCACTTTCATATTGTCTGGCTATTTATTAATCTTCCTCATTCCCTTTAAAACTTTAGGCTACCTCTGTTATTTTTTCTTTATTTTTTTTAACATTTATATGTTTAATTGAAATGAATCAACAGCTTATGAGGCCCTGTACAGAATGAAGTTATGCCTTACAAGATTTAAATGTGAAAAGGTGAACAAGCATGGAAAGACAACATGGTTTCTGACCTCACAAGTTTTATATTCTAAAGCATGGGAGAGTCATTAAATATATATGTATATGCAAATTGTCAAAGTAGTAGCAAAGTGTACTTGTTGCAATGAAGGAAAACAATAAAGATCTTAGTAATAAGGAAAACATTAACTGGTTAGTTAAGGGCTTAAGAAAAATTAAAGAAACTGTTATTTTTTGTCATTTTAAACAAATTGTTGGAAATTTAACAACACAGAGAAAACTTATTTTCTTCCCTGAAAGATATTTCACAATTTAATTTGGACAAAAAAAAATTCTTGCACAAGCAACTCTAACATAAGAAAATACAGTACACAAAATCTTTGGACATACTATATGAAAATATATGTGGGAATTTTTGGAGAAGGCAATGGCACCCCACTCCAGTACTCTTGCCTGGAAAATCCCATGGACGGAGGAGCCTGGTGGGCTGACGTCCATAGGGTCACTAAGAGTCGGACACGACTGAGTGACTTCACTTTCACTTTTCACTTTCCTGCATTGGAGAAGGCAATGGCAACCCACTCCAGTGTTCTTGCCTGGAGAATCCCAGGGACGGCAGAGCCTGGTGGGCTGCCGTCCATGGGGTCGCACAGAGTCAGACACGACTGTAGCGACTTACCAGCAGCAGCAGCAGTGGGAATTTAGAGCAGTTTAAGCAAAATACTATGAAATAATAGAAGGAAAGATTTAGTTCAGCAGAAGGAATAACTTGTTGACCACCACACGTTTGGCAGAAGTAGGAGTTAGTGCAAGAGTTAGAATAAGAGCCAAGGCCCAGGACTGATCCCATAGTAGATTAAACTTGAACTAGGACTATTAGGGAAAGACCTGGTAATTCAGACGCCAACAATTATCTGAACCTACATCATAATTTCATTGAGGCAAAATTCTAACTAAAATTTTAAAACAGTCAATTTATCAATCACTTTTATGTGCAAGTAGTATCTATATAGGACTGCTGACAATCTATTATTTTATACTTTTATAATGGCTATATATATATCAGATCAGATCAGTCGCTCAGTCCTGTCTGACTCTTTGGGACCCCATGAATCGCAGCATGCCAGGCCTCCCTGTCCATCACCAACTCCCGGAGTTCACTGAGACTCACGTCCATCAAGTCAGTGATGCCATCCAACCATCTCATCCTCTGCCGTCCCCTTCTCCTCCTGCCCCCAATCCCTCCCAGCATCAGAGTCTTTTCCAATGAGTCAACTCTTCGCATGAGGTGGCCAAAGTACTGGAGTTTCAGCTTTAGCATCATTCCTTCCAAAGAAATCCCAGGGCTGATCTCCTTCACAATGGACTGGTTGGATCTCCTTGCAGTCCAAGGGACTCTCAAGAGTCTTCTCCAACACCACAGTTCAAAAGCATCAGTTCTTCGGTGCTCAGCCTTCTTCACAGTCCAACTCACATCCATCCATGACCACAGGAAAAATCATAGCCTTGACTAGACGAACCTTTGTTGACAAAGTAATGCCTCTGCTTTTGAGTGTGCTATCTATTTTGGTCATAACTTTCCTTCCAAGGAGTAAGCGTCTTTTAATTTCATGGCTACAGTCACCATCTGTAGTGATTTTGGAGCCCAGAAAAATAAAGTCTGACACTGTTTCCACTGTTTCCCCATCTATATATACACACAAAGACTGAAATTCCTTATAGCTGACAATCAGCTATTTGCCAGAAATTTTTGAATATTCATGACAAAGTTTCAAAGCCACTTGAATTGTCTAGGACTCATTTTAATAGATGATTCTAGTGGCTTTGAATCCTTTGAGAAGCACATAAATGTTGGCAAATACTTTAAATATTTCTTGATATATAAGCAAATCTTCGACATAACATAAACAAAGAAGAACCCATCAAAAAAAAAAAAAATCCTGATTTTTTTATTAGTGCTTTTTAAGGGGAAAGACTGAAAAATTAATGTATATAGAATAGCTTACAATATTACTGAATTTGCCCATGGTGACTGGATTGCATTAGCATAATGGAATCTTCTTATTTTTCTTGAATGTACAATGCTAATACTCTGCTTCTGGGTCTACTTTTGAAATAAAATTGAGCATAGATAATTTTAGAAAATAATAGGGAAAGGGAGAAGGAACAAAATGATACAGTGAATTTGGGTACAAAGACTGGGTGCTATAATGGCATTTCAGTATATTTTGCTTTCAAGTCCAAACCAAATATAAGAAATGACTGTTTCTATAAGCTTTTATTTAAGGTTCAACCTGCCATGTTTCTATTCTTATCCTTCACTTTATCAACTAGTACTCATTTCCTAAACTGATTTGTTGAGTCTCCAAAACATAACTGGTTTTTTATTTAAAAATTTCACTTTCGATTGCCATTCTCTAAACCAGAATGGCATTCCCTGTTCTTTTCTTTTAAACTTACTATATCCATTCTTCAAAACTAGTAATCCATTACTGATTCTTTAAAAGCTTCCCATGACCAATCCAGCCTGAAGTGATTACTCAGTCACTGGCAATAAATTGTATACTGTCTAGTAATATTTCTACAGTTATTTTTCAGAACTCCTAAGTAGATCATTATGGAGGAGGTATTAATGTTTGCAAGTATTTATGTCATCTTTTACAGGTAAGATATTGAGGCCATGGATCACATTTTCTATCATTTTCCTCTCAGAACTCAGAACACTTAAGATGTTTGTTATTTTTAAATCAATGAACCCGTTCTATGGAGTAGTTCCATCTATGGAGAAGTAATATTCTTTTTTTAAATATATTTTTCATTTATTTCTTCACTCATTTCATAGGTGTTTACTGAGTACCTACTAAGTGCAAAACACTAGATATACAGACACTTTGGGAATAATAATTCAGTCTATGCTATCCAATTAGAACTTTAGGGTTTAAGGAGTTTATTTCTTTAGTTCTCTGTTACAAACACTACATTTTTTCTGCACATAATTTTTTTTTCAGTTTTTGCACATTGCATTTGCTTCAGGCTTCTAACTGAAAAAAAAGAAAGAATTAATAATCATTGCAAGGAAAATCTGGGTTATGTCTAATTGTGCTTCTGGGGTACTACTAGAAAAAGGCAAAGGTAGTTTCTAAGAAAAAAAAAAATTTACACCAGTTCAGTCTTAAATCTATGATCTTAAATGTGTGTGAAGCCATCACAAGATTCAGAATAAAAACATATATTTTTAAAACTGGCTACATTCACTGACTATTGAAAATACAGTTTGTAAGGCTAAATTTTTAAGGGATTGTGCCAGCTCTGTGAATTCTGCCATCTGATTTAAACCAGGAATGTATGTTTATTACCATTTATTTATGGGCAGATGAAGTCCAGAAAGCTGACATAGCTTAGCTAGTGCATGAACATAACTGTTTCAATTATGGTAAGAGAGGTTCCAAAGGAAAGAAAGAAGTCTACAACACTTACATGTGTGACTTTTCTTAGAACAATACCAAACTTGGTTAAACTTCGTTGCTACCTGAACAGCAAACACGAGAGTTTTGTGTGTTTTTTTTAAGAGATTTGTTCCTACATTATATGATTATCACTATCTTTATCAATTCCAGTAAATTAAGCACCCTGCTAGTTCTAATGAAGATAGATCTACACTGGAGAAGAGAATGCCTTCATGTAAAATCTAAACCTGCAATCTATAATGTATGTTATTTAATAAAGCTAAATAACATACTTTTCTGTATAGCTACTTTGCAGAGCCGCATGAAACAGCCCTCCTTTCATTTGAAGCTTTCATGGGCTTTTACATGCACAGTGTCTTCGTGCATATCTAGGTGATGACAGAGCAAAGAAAAATAAAATCCTTACTAATCCCTTCTGATTTTTTTCAAGATTTGAGATTTTGAAACATTTCAGTTACTAAAATGTGTCACTCAAACTTTGTATATATTTAAGTTAACATTTGAATAGTTTTCTGTATCTGGAATATTTAGACAGTAAATTTCATTTGAAAACTGAAACAGTGTTTTAGTCATCTCTTCAAGTAAAAGTTGAAACAAGGTTATCTAATGTTAAGTTTCTGTTCTAGAAAGCAAGTTATCTTTACTCAAATAACAAAAGGGAATCTTCAAGCCTAAGAAATGGTATTTATCAGGACTTTAAATATGCAGAGATCCATCATTATAAAAATATATTGCAAAAAATCAAACACCTTCTGGTACGCTCTGTGGCTTAGAGAACGGTAGAGCAGCTGTTGCCATTTTGCGAGCATATATCTGTCCCTCTCGTGGTGTCCCATTGCCATTCTTAGTGTCCTACTCATGCACAAAAGGAGAAGGCGATGGCACCCCACTCCAGTACTCTTGCCTGGAAAATCCCATGGACGGAGGAGCCTGGTAGGCTGCAGTCCATGGGGTCGCGAAGAGTGGGACACGACTGAGCAACTTCACTTTCACTTTTCACTGTCATGCATTGGAGAAGGCAATGGAAACCCACTCCAGTGTTCTTGCCTGGAGAATCCCAGGGACAGAGGAGCCTGGTGGGCTGTCGTCTATGGGGTTGCACAGAGTCGGACACGACTGAAGTGATTTAGCAGCAGCAGCAGCATGCACAAAAGCCTTCTCTACATCAGATTGCATCTGCTGTTTCAACACAACCACACATAAAAGCTGAGTAAATAGTTTATTCAAAATAAAAGTGACTTTCTACTAGCATTGTCTTTTCTCCTACCTCTTGTGGAAATCTGGACACAGTGTCTTATTAAAAAGATCAGCTTTAATGTTAATTTCTTACCATTTTATGATAATGTCAAGTATAACATAAAATTGTGCCCCTAAAATACAAATATTACATATCACAACATAATATTGAAACAGCATGATTGTGGATTTTTTAAAAATTTCTGCTGTTTTATCAGTTTAGGAAATACATAGCTTTAAACAATTGCATAGCAGAAAATCACTAAAGCAGTTACCTATAGGACCAGAAGGGTAACCTAAAGGTTAAAAGAAGTGGGGACTGTGGTGAACTGGAGAGCACATGTTCTCTGAAAACAAGTCAGCTGCTTATCTATAGCAAATTGTTGCCATGGGGAAAGATGGGCTGAGAGTTAACTGGAAATACAGTATTTGCATATGTTTGTATGAAATTACTTTGGAACTCATTCAAGTTGTGAATACATGCACATTTGTGGATGCACACAAACACATACACACACACCAAGCCTCATGTACAGAGACTGTGTAGGCCCAACAAAATGATCCTTTGCAATGGATCTGTTAAGTGACTAATGCTCAGTATGCTTGGAAATGATTAATCATATAAATTCCTGATTCATAATGTTACCTTAGACTTAATTAACTTTCAGGGAAGTCTTATTGTGTATAAGGTACTCTTCTACATAGTATGTCAACACAAACAGAAATAGAGTGTGTTTTTCTTCACAACTTCATACACTCTGCTAGGATGTTCATAAATAATATTGAAAAGGAAATCCATAAAAGGAAGACTCATTGCTGGAAAAAAAAAATGAATGAGACATAGAGAATTTGGCTAACATCTCTACCACTTACTAACTGTGTGACATCGGAAAGACAATTCAAGTCCTCTGATTCTCAATTTTCTTATCTGTAAGGTACTATGTTGTAAATTCAAGTCAACAAAGATTGTAAAACTCTTAAATACTCAATAAATACTAGCAAAACTCCAAACTTCAAACTTACAATAGAAAAATACCTCCATTGGTAGAGTTATATTAACAGAAGTTATATATTCATATATTAAACATAAAGTTCCTGCTCAGTGTACTATTAGGTGCTCAATAAAATACAGTTTCAGGGATTACTATGACTGAATTTTGTAACATGTGTACAAAATGTTCTAATCAAAATAGATCCTTTTCATGTGATAACAACATCTAACCTCTTTGTCAGCTTTCTTAAATATCCTGAATATACCAGAGATATAAACTTTTCGAAAGAAAGTGTTCAAGGTAATAAGAGCAGGCATTTATATATTCTCCAGTTAAGCATTTTTGTTGTAAATAAGCATCAGCATTATTGCAAGATACTTGGCAGGCTAACCATGACAAATTTTTGAGTAAAGGTATTTTATTTCTGGAAAAGTTCTTAATAAAAAGAGATAGTATTTTAGAACCTCATCCAGTAGAGAAGAATCTTACTAAATTCAAAGTAAATGGACAGAAATTTACAATAAAACTACCTATCATATGTCTATTATAATGATGAAATAAATTCACCTTCAAACAGAACTCCAAATTATTAAGTTAATTTGTTTCATGAAGCACTAAATAAATACACTTTTTAGGTTTCCAGTCAACAAAGAGAAAAAGTAAAAAATCAGGCTTATAAGGCTTTTTATTCCTAGTCAGTTCCTCCTGTTTAATTAGAGACTGATACATAAAGTAGAACTATGCATCATGAATTCCTGACCATCAGTAAATTAGGACTATGTCAGCCTGGGGAGGAAAGGGAATATCAAAGCCAAGGGCCCTTACTAGAAAGTGCTTTTTTCATGGCTTGTGTCTTAAATCTTTGGAGCCATTAGCAAGAATGCTCTGTATGATCAAAATTGTCCATGGGTTGCATGGAGTTTTATTTATTGTACCATTTTCTACATTGAATTTCAATTCTCAGGAGCATTTTTTCACACTCTCTGATTTTCAGACACTTAGGGAAAAGTAAAATATGGGCTCAAAATAAGATTTGTCTCTACATGGATGAATCAGTCATGCTTCATGAACCCCTAATTCAGTCTCTGCTTCACCACATCCCAAGTAGCATTTCATTACTCCATATGGTGTCCTAAGACTGGGGCCTTGTTTATCCATTGCTGATGTTAAGTCAGTGTGTATCTCTTGAGAGTGCCATCTCATGTATATAACATTTCCATGGTTCACTGAAGCTTAATATAATTAGTCAGAGGCTGTATTAATGAGACCAAGTGCACATGTGACATCATCATTTGAAAGTGATGTATAGACTTTACTCCAAAATACTGGTTTGACACTATCTTGGCAGCAGACACAAGGGTGCCTAAGGAAACAAATGTCTCTGGGAGTTGTACCATCTGCACATGCATTTCAACCTTAATCTCTGGGAATTCAATTTTCTGCACTGTACTTAAAAAAAATCAAACCCATATGATCAGATTCAGAGATAGTAAGGATTGTCATTTTTAAAATCAAATGATCCAAAACTATGTGGTCCTTTGAATTATTTTATGTTTAATTGTATGTATCATTTAATAAGTATTTTTTAATTCAAAATAGTGCTTCTACACTGCGTAAAATTAAAAATTATGTAAAACATTTGAGTGAGCATTGCTTCCTGGTAGATTTTTTTTTAAATCTACATATTAACTACAAACATGTAACCCTACTAAAATACCATTTTGTAAGCTGTTTTTATGTCATAAAATAGGAAATACATTCCATAACATTAAGTGGTTTAATGTTTAAAGCACGCACTTGCTTTCAGTGAGTACATAGATATTTCAAAAATTTATCATCAGAATATCTTATACATTACTTGGCGAATCCCCTGTGTTAATTAGCTTCTGTTGCATTATACACACACACACACACACACACACACACACACACAGATACACACACACACACACACACAAATGATAGAAAATAGGGTTCTTTTATTTTAAAAAAGAAAGAGAAAAAAAAGTACCCATCCAATTAGAGTGTTCTTAATAGAGAAGAGCTAAAGCCTAGGGGGAAAAAAAAAAAAAAAACAAAGAATGTAAACTATCAAAAAGAACCCATAAGGTACATTATTCTACTAATAAAATTAATGATAGATTAAGAACAGATGCTTCTGTACTTCAAAACAATATTATCAGCTACTAAACTATTCAGAAAATGACAAAATTATTTAATATTTAATTTAATTTCTAATAATATTCTGGCATATTTAGGCACAACTAGGAATTGCTTGCAAAAAAAAAAAATCACATAATGATGATTTTCAGAGACTTTTCATGGAGAAAACCTGTCAAAGTATGGAGTTAATCCCTTGCCATCCATCCTCTCTGTCTCTGTCTCTCTTATAGTGACTGAATTTAAAAAAAAAAAAAAAAAAAGAAATCTTTGAGAATGGCTGATACTTTCTTTCACTTGGAAAGAGTAATTTATAGATTCTTAGTAAAATATTATTTCATGGGTTATTATGTGGAGTTTTTTTCCTATAAACATCTGAATAATAAGCAGGGGAAAATAAATAAAAACACTAATAGTTGTTCAGCTGCTTAGCTATGTCCGACTCCTTGTGACCCCCAGGGACTGCAGTATACCAGGCTCCCTGTCCTTCATTGTCTCCCGGAGTTTGATTAAATTCCTGTTCATTGAGTCAATGATGCTGTCGAACCATCATCCTCTGCTGCCCCCTTCTCCTTTTGCCTTCAATCTTTCCCAGAATCAGATCCTTTTCCAGTGAGTTGGCTCTTCACATCAGGCGGCCAAAATATTGGAGCTTCAGCTTTCGCTTCAGTCCTTCCATTGACTATTCAGGGTTGTGAATATTCCACCACCTTGTGGTGGTGAAGGAGTTTGCATAACTCAATGAAGCTATGAGCCATGGCGCATGCTGTGCAGGGCCATCCAAGACAGACGGGTCATAGTGAAGCATTCTGACAAAACGTGGTCCACTGGAGGAAGGCATGGCAAACCACCCCATATTCTTGCTGTGAGAACACCATGAACAGTATGAAAAAGGCAAAAAACACTGATATGAACAATAAAACCCAATTTTTCATACCCATGATAATGATGAAGCCTTGCCATGCTTTAGTAAGGAAACTTCAGTGTGGTAATGTGACTTTTGTTGTTATTTAGTCACTCAGTCGTGTCCAACTCTTTCGATCGTATGGATAATAGCCTGGTAGTCTCCTCTGTCCATGAGATTTCCCAGGCAAGAATACTGGAGTGGGTTGCCATTCCCTTTTCTAGGAGAGGGGATCTTTCCAACCTTGGGATCAAACCCACGTCTCCTGCATTGACAGGAGGATTCTTTGCCACAGAGCCACAGGGGAAGCCCCAAATGTGACTTACATATGTTTAACAGTTTAAAGATAAGAGATATGTGAAGTATAATATGAAAATATGTGATACCATGGGCTAAGAGAGCAGGTCAGAAAATAGAGTGAAAAATATTACCTCTAGTTAATGAGAAGATATAGGGAAGAGGTTGGGTTTGTATACCAACTTGTAGATTGTAGGATTTGGGGAAAATAATGCAATGGGGTTTAATTTTCTGAAATGACCTATGTGAGTAGGAAAGACTTCTCAAGCATAGACTACATGATATCACCTTCTCACCTTCATGAGGCTCCCTGTTTATTTTTGTTTTCTAAATGATGAAGTTTCTGCCTTATCTAATAAGTATATTTTAGATGAGGAACATAATTCTAAAAATATTCTACTGAAATTTCTTGATAGAATAAGAGGCAAAGTTAATTTGACTCTTTTATGAGCATTTGCATTGTACTAAGTTCTGTTAAAATAGGAAAAATAGTCATTTAAACCTATAAATAAGTATTCTAAATTAGCAAATCATTTAGCACAGTTTTGTAGTTGCTGATCTCTTGTAAACTCAATAAACTATGTATAAGGCACATGGAATTCTAGCAGGAATTGTATGACACATTGATCTTAGAATGGCCAACATGTCACATATCTTTCTTCTTCACTCTTTCCTTCACTTCTTCTCTTACAAATATTCTAGTTTAAGCTAAATACAATTTATGACACATTCATATAATAAATTAAAAATCTGTGTGTCCATTAAAAGCATGTTTTAGTAATAAATTTAATGCCATAGAAAATGTCTAATCTCTATATTTGAAATTTAAGAAGAATAATGGTATATATACTAAGATCTTAACTTTGCCTTTTCCAGTTTTTCTTTTTCTTCTTTTTTTAATTGTCATATCCCTCTTCTGATACTTATAAAATTGTTGAGACTACAACAAAGAAGCAAAACCAAACAAGACAGAGATTAGAAATTGTAAATAGGGGTCCATAAGTCCCTCAGATAAAGTCTCTGTTGGGACCACTTATTTCTCATGAGATCTGTCAATTTAAAAAAATAATCTTAGCACAGATAATTACATATATATATATATATGTAATAATTTATGACACATCCATACCATAATAAATTTAAAAATCTGTGTGTCCATTAAAAGTCTCATGAGGAGAAGGGGACGACAGAGGTTGAGATAGTTGGATGGCATCACTGACTCAACGGGCATGAGTTTGAGCAAGCTCCAGGAGTTGCTGATGGACAGGGAAGCCTGGCCTGCTGCAGTCCATGGGATCCCAAAGAGAGGGACATGACTGAGTGCCTGAACTGACACGTGTGTGTATATATATATATATATATATATATATATATATATTGCACTTGATCTTCAAGAAGTAGTGCTTTCCTGCCATTCCTTTGTCCTCAGTGGAATATGTCCTCAATGTCAGTCAATCATCAGGTTTCTTTTTCTTGAACTTCCCTCTACTCCACCTCAGTGTTCAGTGTTAGAATATATCGCTGTGCATCAAGGCTTGTCTTCAGCTTTCTTTGATCTTACTTACATCCACTCCTTGTTTATCTCATGCAACCATGTGACTTTAAATGTGTTGTGGCTGGCTTAAACTTCTCATAAACTACGGTTCACCACAACAAGTGGCTTAGGCAAGGTGAATAATTTTATCTCATATTAAAAAAAAAAAAAAGCCTAATAGTAACCAATGTAGAGCATCTGTGACTCTGGCTTTAATAACAATATTTTTTTTCCATCCTTAAAATCAGTCAGGCTGCTGGATCTACTCTTGCTGGTTCTTCTCTGGGGAGAAGATAGGTAAGAAAAGTCACAGAAATAAGCTTGCTGGATAAATTATTTCCCTTAAAGGGGCTTCTTGGAAGTCTCACCCAAGAATTTATGGGAATACCCTGTTGAACACCCTGATCTGCAAAAGAGGTTAGAAATGCATATTATTATTCTTGGTAATAAAAGCATTCTATTAGTAAAGTAGAACAATAAATGGATATTGTGTAGACCCATGGCACCCAACATTTTGGCACCAGGGACAGGTTTCATGGAAGACAGTTTTTCCACAGATGGGGGTGGGGGGGTGGGATTCCTGATATAAACAACTAAATGGGAAGTTCCAAAATTTAATTTCTCTCAAATCATCCAACTACCGGCTGAATACTTCCACTTAGATGTTTGATGGATGTTTTATTCAAACTTGGCCAAAATTAAAAATCTTAAATTATTCCCACAGGCCTGATCCTTCTGCAGTTTCTCCAAATCCATTTGCTCAAGGCCCTAAACCTTGGATTCCCTCTTGACTTTTCTCTGTCATACTCTACATACAGTCTAATAGAAAATCTGTTTAGCCAAAATATAACCACTTCTCAGCACCACCATGCTACCACAACTACCTTTCAGCTCAGCTCCCGTTTTGCCTGTCATAGTCTATTCAGTTCAGTTCAGTTCAGTTCAGTTGCTCAGTCCTGTCTGATTCTTTGCGACACCATGAACCGCAGCACGCCAGGCCTCCCTGTCCATCACCAACTCCTGGAGTTCACCCAGACTCACGTCCATCGAGTCAGTGATGCCATGCAGCCATCTCATCCTCTGTCGTCCCCTTCTCCTCTTGCCCCCAATCCCTCCCAGCATCAGAATCTTTTCCAATGAGTCATCTCTTCGCATGAGTTGGCCAAAGTACTGGAGTTTCAGCTTTAGCATCATTCCTTCCCAAGAAATCCCAGGGCTGATCTCCTTCAGAATGGACTGGTTGGATCTCCTTGCAGTCCAAGGGACTCTCAAGAGTCTTCTCCAACACCACAATTCAAAAGCATCAATTCTTCGGCCCTCAGCCTTCTTCACAGTCTATTACCCTATTTGAAAGGTAAATCTGATTATGTCACCAACCTACTTAAAATCATCCACTGGCATGCCATCAAATGTAAAATATTAATAAAAGTAAGTCCTTGCAATGCTTTAACTGTATAATCTCTAACCAATTACTTTTCTGATATAATGTCTTTCCCTCCAACCACTTCCCCCCACCAAAACTTCATCCACTCTAGGCATAGTGGCCATTTTGCTGTTCTTCAAACAGATAAATCATGTCCCTAATTCAGGACTCGTACTTTATTTTTTCAGCAGAAATGCTCTTTCCCCAAATATTCATAGCTATCTGCAGGGTTTCATTGTTGTTTCCTCAAAAATCACCTCTTCTGAATGGCTGTCGCTGACCAGTTTCTAAAATAACATCAACATCCAACACACATGCACACACACCGTGACCCCTCCCACTGCAAAAATGTATTTATTTTTTTGTAACGGTAGTCAAAACTTGCCATCACATTTTCTAGTCATGTGCTTTATTTCTTCTTTTCCACACTTTTGTGTAAGTTCTGTGAGGTTAAGGATTTTTTATATTTTACTCAATACTACATGCAGTCTACCTTTCAGAGTTATACATACTACTTTTCAGAGTCCTTTGTACATAAGAGCAATTTAGCTTCCTTTCTGTGGGCCTCAATTTTCTCCTCTACATGCCAAAGAGTTTAATTTTGTAAGTATCTTCACCATTTCAAATTTTGATATTCTAATGGATAGTCAAGTCTTCTAAACAGAAGAGTATTTTGTTTGAACAAGCATTTTAACCAATTAATCAGATTGTTATACGTAAGGGAGGGTAGGCAGATGAGCTGCTTCTAAGGAAATTAGTCAAGAAGCTTTTAGTCGAAGATCTTCAGCTTGCGGGCCCGGAGCGCAGTCCTAACTGCACGGCGGAAGCTAGTCCTCTCTGTGTCCAGTCCGCGTCCTTCCCTGGGCAGGGCTGCCACTAAAAAAAAAAAAAAAAAAGAAGCTTTTACTTTAAGTATGAAGTTATTCAGATTCAAATTAGAATGGCAGCAGTGTGTGAAACTGTGAAAGAAGTTAAAGTAGAATTTGGAGACAAATTAGATATGAGATTCAAGGACTTAGAAAAGTCATAGATAATTCCAAGATTTTAAATCTGAATTGTTTTAGGTATTATTTATTGGTATCATGTATAGTCTGAAATGTATTATATACAGACAATTCTCCCCATATATAAGAATAAGTGGATGCTGTTTTAGCCTGATGTTTTATGCCTAGCCACTGAAACAACAATATGTAATCACTTCTTGAATCCAAACTCATTTATTTTTTCTCAAAAAAAAATTTTTAAATATTTCTCACTGTAACAAAAAATTTAACTGAAAAAATTGTATTAAATTATTTGCTATGTATTATAGCTGAGAGATAATTTCTCCTGTTTTCTATCTCACTTATAAACACACACACACAATTCTATGACTATTCTAAAGATTTTTCTGTATTGTCCAAAAACCTATGAGTTGTTATAATGTTTTGTCTCCCTATTGTAAGACGACCTATGAATGACTCCTCCTTCTATACTGTTGTATGTTTCAGTTCCAAATGACACATTATAATAGTAAATTCTTCCGCACAAACCCAAACTAAATTATGTTACATATATAACTGCTGTAGATTATAGCAAAAGATAGAAGAATTCCAGTCAAAATAATCCTTGGCAATGATAGTATCAAGAGATAGTTACCAAGCTCTGGAAAAATAAAGTGCTTTTCTTATTTGAAAGTTTAAGTAGTCTATGGTGATAGGGCATAAAAGGCCTAGCAAAATTAAGACCTAGGACAGAGCAGATAAGAATACATGAAGACAGCTGGAAAACTGGACTTAAAGTTGTATTACTCTCCACATATCTGTCTTTAAAATACTATTGGTAAAAGCTACTGGAATAATTGCCATGATATTAGCTGGCAAAAACAATCACATAGTGATGTAAATTCTCACCAGTAAAATTTCATGGTCTTCATTCTTAGCTTAGCCTTCATCATTATTAAGTAATTTCTCTTTCCCTTTCAGTTGTGTTTCATTTTTGATGATAGCTCCTATCCCTCCAACTCTCCTGTTGCTCTCAACATTGTGAATAAAAAGTATCAGGCTTCCAAACAGTATTATTTATATTTGTGCCAGAATTTCCTTTATCCTTGTCTTTTCTTGCATCATTCCTCTGGCTTCTCCATCAGTGTCTCCACTTCTTACACTTTAAGGTGTTCGAATTTTCAATTATACACTTTCTTCAGGAATCTGTCACTACTGAATCTTTCCCTCAGATTTTAAATATGATCATTTTCTCCCACCTTAAAACAAAAATGAAAGCTTCCCATTATTTCACACTGGATTTTGCTGCTACTTTATCTCTTAACTCTTTGATGAAGTTCACTTTCTCAGTTATAACAATGTTATTCAGTCTCCCACACCTCTTGTTAATAATACACTATTGGCAAAGATTCCACTAAAACCGTATCAGTTTATCAACCAACTCTCTATTGTTAAACTGAATACTTTTTATTTAACTTGACTAGTAGACTAATATAAATACAATCCACTGTTAACTACTGTCATCCACCTCGAGGGCCTTCATTCACTGACAATATGTCACCTTGATTTCTGTCTCCCTGTGGCTGTTCATCTTCATTTTGTCTATGATTCTATTTCTCTCACAGTCTCTTATGTGTTGGGCTTTATCAGACTGTTTCTTTGTATGGCTTTCTTCTGTTACAGTACTTCCTGTTTCATATGAATCCCATTTACCCAGTGCTTTTAACCCTTGTTGATAGTTGATGCATCGAAAATTTGTCTTTGTATCTATTCTTAATTCTCTCTCTGGCCTATGTATTTCTTAATGTTTATTCTCATCTTTTGTTCCATATATTATCTTTTCCTGACCCATACATCAAAGAGTTTAATCGAGGGTACAAAATGCACACACACACACACAGACAATAGTGCCGAAATTACAAGGCAATGACATTTTAAAAATATTGTAAATAATATTTCTTTAAACTCTCTATATCTCACTGAGTTCTGTATTTGTATGTAACTAAAGCTGTGGATGCTCATTTTATTATACACTTCTTAGCCTATAGTGGGTGTTCAGGAAATGCTGAATAGCAGTAAATGCAAAGACAGACTGCATATTTCCGCTCTAATCTATTTTCAAAAATGATATGCAAAATCACTTCTACTAAATATTGCTCAAATTGATAATGTAGTCTCAATATTGAATTTTGTAGAATTTCTACTTATCACAGCAAAATCAAATTTGAATCTTTGATTTAGAACAACTTGCTTAAAGCATGCAGTTCATCAACATGCTATTGCCTAAATATTTGATAAGGCTTAATCACCTGAATTTTCCCATTATGAGCTATTTATGACTTTGATTTTGGAAGTAGACTAGAAATCTATCTAAACAAATTGAGTACAGAGCACACAGAAACACTCTGCCGTTTAGTTTACTTAGGTTAGCTTAGATAAAAACATACTCCCATAGGAAGCTCTTGTACTACAGCTATGAATATCTCAAGAAAGAAGGTATATGCATTTTGGAAGATGAATACTTCACACATCGAATTAAAAAGTTCAGACAGCTAATTTCAACTCTTGCAACCAAAATAGGAAGTTTCAGCCAAAATCTCAAAAATGGGGAGTAAGTGTGGTATCATCCCTTTTATATATTAGAAGCAGAATGTTAAGATTCAATTTAAATTATAGCATTTCTTTCTATCAAAATAATATTGTCTAAGAGGCTTCACCAGGAATAATTCTATCTATAAAATCATGATAAATATTTTTGAAGAAACTAAATTAAAAGTAGATTTTATACAAAAGATGCTTATTTGTTAATTTTTTGGCATCAAAAATAGTTGTTGTTCACTCCACAAGTAGAATATTTTAAAAGGAGGCATTTTACAACTAGATTTTACTTGTTATAAAAATGGATCAAATATGGAAGAAGATTGATATAATTTTTTTTGACATGACATTTGGAACATCGGTGACTTCTCTGCCAAGCCAACCCACATTTTTCATGTATTCGTGTTAAAAAAAAATCGTATTAAAATTACTGATCACTTTGACTATTAAAACATATCCTATTAAAAATACAGAATCAGATTCTTCTTCATAATCACAACATTCTTTATATACAGAGTTTTGAGATTTATTTCTGTAACTCCCTAGATTCGTAGTCAACATTGTGACTAGTTTTGATCTATAGAATGTGGAACAGTGGCTTTTCAAGATGTCCTAGTATTACCAGAAGGATGTATAAGGGTTTACCATGAAGATGAGAAAAGGGAGGGTACTCCAGGGAGGGTAAACAGCTGTACAAAAGGCCTGTGGTATTAAACAGCAAATGGTATACTCAGGAATACAGAACTAGTTCAGATTGACTAATTTTCATTTCAAGGAGGGAGAGACAATATTGAAACTGAAGAGGTAAACAGATTTCAAGCACATCACAGCACAAAGCCTGATAATTTGGGATTTTATCTGTTATATTCTAGGGAACTGCTGAAAGACCTCAATTAAACAACTGGATTGAAAACATATTCAGTTTTGAAAAACAAATTGAGAACAGTATACATATTGGGCCTCTCAAAGAAGTACTTAATTGAAGCCATAGGGGAGACATGGTGATATCTAATAAAAATATTATAAAGGCAGCAAGGTGTATAGGAAGACAGAAACACAGGTTCTAAATATGATTAGGAAGTATAAATAACAGCATTTATTAATATATTGGCTGCCCCTTAGACAAATATTTTCTAAATTTAATTTACTCAGATTACTATTTTTTTTTTTCTCAACCTCTGACTTTCTAGATTTCTTCATGGAAGAAAGTCAGAAAAGCCCTCCAAAATGTCTAACCAAGATAATTGGACACTGCCTAAGAGCCTGGGGAAACCATTTGGATAAATTTGTTTGAAATCATTTTCTCTCTTGACATTGATGTTAATTCTCAGGACTCTTTTTTTTTTCTTCCTATCTAATCTATTGAGGTTTTCCTCCTATGGCTTTACATAATGATATAAAAATCCATACAGAAATGAATATTGTCTAATATTGAGGGAAAGATGTATGATGTACTATATTGTAGAAAATAAAAATGGTTGGACACTTCCATCCTCGTGTATTTTCCATTGAATTTTAAAACATCTCTAATTCTTGGGTCCAAAGTCTGATCCAAAAACTTTTTCTAAAAGGAACTGAAGACAAGCAGTTGGGAAAATAGATAATGAAGAAGCCAGATAGATGGAAAAATAGATGCTACAAGTTCTAGAAAAACAATCCTGAAAGGAAAGTATATTATAATGATACAGAACATGAAAGAAATTCTTAGCATTTCCATGAAATTATGATTGATCTAAATCACTGAATGCAATTTGCTAAGAAATTACAATGTATAATTTTTATTGTATTGCTGGCATAGTATGTTTTCTTACCATGTAGTCTCCAGATCATCAGTATCAGCATGACCTGGAAACTTATTAGAAATTCAGATACTCAGGACTCAAAACTAATGAATCAGAAATGATGGAGATGGAGCTGAACGTTCTGTGTTTTAATAAGTGGTATAGGTGATTTTGATGAATATTCCACTTGAGAACCTCTGCTTTAGAAGAACCATGCTCACTGGTATAGCAGAGAGTGTGTGGTTCTGCCAGACAGATTCCAGTAATGGGTCCAGTTATCCATGTGATTTTGAGCATCTTGATATCTCTGGCCTCACTTTTCTTTCTAAAATAAAAGAAGTTTAAGTTATTGTTAAGATATCTCCAACACCAATATGTTCCTTTTTGTTTCTTTTTTTTTAATGATAAGGCTTCTCTTCAACTATCCTATTACCTCTCTGAGCATATCTCTTAGTACGCTCCTGCTCATTCTTTCCCCTTGACAACACTGGTTTCCCTGCTGTTTTGTCAATGTAGATGCAGATTCCTACCATAGGGTCTCAACTTCTGTGTCTGTCGCTTTGGAATCCTTTACCCTCAGAAGGAAAAAAAAAAAAAAGATAACTAAGTCACCTCTTTCATATCTTTCTTCAGATGTCAGTTCCTTAAAAGAGTACTCTGCTGACCACCTCACTTCAAATTATTACCCAAACACTATGTATATTCAGTATCCTGTGTGTGTGTGTGTGTGTGTGTGTGTGTGTGTGTGTGTGTATGCTTGGTCACTCAGTCATGCTCAACTCTTTGAGACCCAATGAACTGTAGCCCGCCAGGGCCTTCTGTCCACAGGATTATCCTGGAAAGAATACTGAAGTGGGTTGCTATTTACTCCTCCAGGGGAATCTTCTTGGCCCAGGGATCCAACCTGAATCTCTTGCACTGAGGTGGATTCTTTACCCCTGTGTCACCTAGAGAGCCCATTCTATAATTTACTCTACTTTTATTTGTTTCCCATAGGGCAGTCAACTCTGAAATAGCTATATAATTAACAAATGAGTTTATAAGAAATAATTACAATTTGTGATATTCCCAAAGGGAAAAAAAAAACACATTATTATATAATATTTTAGTTTATAAAACTAAACAGAAAGCAACCAGTTAGAAACACTTGAGAAGAAAAGCTCTTTGAGGATATAATTCTTGTTGTTGAGTCACTAAGTCATGTCTGACTCTTTGTGACCCCATGGACTGCAGCACAACAGACTTCCCTGTCCTTCACTGTCTCCCGTTGAGTTGGTGAAGCTGTATAAAAAAACTGTAAGACACTGGTGAAAGAAATCAAAGATGACATAAAAGGCTGGAGAGAGATACCATGAAAAATCAATGCTGTGCAAATTACTATACTCTCAAAGCAATAAACAGAATCAATGCTAGCCCTATCAAATTACAAATGGTATTTTAGAAAGAACTAGAACAAAAATTTCACAATGTGTACAGAAACACGAAAGACCCCAAATAGCTAAAGCAATCTAGAGAAAGAAAAATGGAGCTTGAGGATTCAACTTTCCTGACTTCAGACTATACTACAAAACTACAGTAATCAAGACAGTGTGGGACAGGCACAGAATCCAAAATATAGGTCAATGGACAAGATAGAAAACCCAGGAATAAACCCATGTTCCTATGGGCACCTTATCTTTGACAAAGGAGACAAGAATATGCAATCTAGAAAAGATAGCCTCTTCAATAAGTGGTGCTGGAAAAACTGGACAAATATGTGTAAAACAAATGAAATTAGAACAGTTCCTAAACCATGTTGTTGTTCAGTTGTTAAGTCATGTACAACGTTTTGCCATCTCAAGGACTGCAACACATCAGGCATCCCTGTTCTTCACTATCTTCCAGAGTTTGCTTAAAATTATGTCCATTGAGTTGGTGATGCCATTCAACCGACTTAGCATCCATCGCCCCATCACCTCCTGCCCTAAATTTTTCCCAGCATCAGGGTTCTTTCCAATCAGTCAGCTCTTTGCATCAGGTGGCCAAAGTATTGGAGCTTCAGCTTCAACATCAGTCCTACCAATGAATATTCAGAATTGATTTCCTTTAGGATTGATCTCATTACTGTTCAAAGGACTCTCAAGAGTCTTCTCCAGCACCACAGTTAGAAAGTTATCAATGCTTCACTGCTCGGCCTTCCTTATGGTCCAACTCTCACATACATACATGACTACTGGAAAAATCATAGCTTTGACTATACGAACATTTTTCATAAAAGTGATCTCTGTTTTTTTAATATGCTGTCAAATTTTCTCATAGTTTTTCTTCCAAGGAACAAGCTTTTATTTTATTTTATTTTTTTAATTTCATTGCTGCAGTCACCATCCACAGTGATTTTGGAGCCCAAGAAAATAAAACCTGCCACTGTTTTCATTTTATCCCTATCTATTTGCCATGAGGTAATGGAACCAAATGCTATAATCTTAGCTTTTGAATGTTTAGTTTTAAGTTAGCTTTTTCATTCTCCTCTTTTACCTTCATCAAGAGGCTCTTTATTTCCTCTTCACTTTTTGGCATTAGGGTGTTATCTTCTGCATATCTGGGGTTGTTGATATTTCTCCTGGCAATCTTGACTCCAGCTTGTGCTTCATCCTGCCCAGCGTTTTTCATAATGTACTCTGCATATAAGTTAAATAAGCAGGGTGACAATACACAGTCTTGACTCACCCCTTTCCCAATTTTGAACCAGTCCATTGTTCAATGTCTGGTTCTAACTGTTTCTTCTTGACCTGCATACATGTTTCTCAGGAAGCAGGTAAAATGGTCTGGTACTTCCGTCTCTGTAAGAATTTTTCAGTTTCGTGTGATCCATACAGTCAAAGGCTTAAACGTAGTTAATGAAGCAGAAGTCGATGTTTTTGTTAAATTCTCTGGCTTTTTCTATGATCCAATGGATGTTGGCAATTTGATCTCAGGGGCCTCTGCCTCCTTTAAGTCCAGTTTGTACATCTAGAAGTTCTTGATTCATGTACTATTGAATCCTAGCCTGAAGGATTTTGAGCATTACCTTGCTAGCATGTGAAGTGAGTTCAATTGTATGGTCATTTGAACATTCTTTGGTATTGCCCTTCTTTGATTGATCTTTTTCAGTCCTATGGCTATTACTGAATTTTCCAAATTTGCTATCATATTGAGTGCAGCAATGTAACACTATCATCTTTTAGGATTTTAAATACATTAGCTGGTTTATCACCTCCACTAGCTTTGATCATAGTAATGTTTCCTAAGGCCCATTGACTCTCTTTTCCAGGATGTCTGTCTCTAGATTTGTGACTACACTATGGTCATTATCTTAGACATTAAGACTTTTTTTTTTTTTTTTACAGCTCTTATGTGTATTCTTGTCACCTGTTCTTAATATCCCCTGCTTTTTTTGGTCCTTGCTATACCTGTCCTTTATTGTGTCCATCTTTGCATGAAATGTTACCTTAGTAACTCTAATTTCTTAAAGAGATTTCTAGTCTTTCCCATACTATTGTTTTTCTTTATTTCTTTGCATTATTCACTTAAGAAGGTTTCTTATTTCTCTTTGCTCTTCTTTGTAACTCTGCATTCAGTTGGGTGTATCTTTCTCTTTCTATTTCGTCTTTCATTTCTCTTCTTTTCTCAGGTATTTGTAAGGTCTCCTAAGACAGCCATTTTGTCTTCTTGCATTTCTTTTTCTTTGTGATGGTTTTTATCATTGCCTCCTGTACAATGTTACAAAACCTCTGTCCATAGTTCTTCACGCACTATCGACACACAGAGATATACTCAAAATGGATTAAAAACCTAAATGTAAGACCAGAAACTATAAAACCCTTAGAGGAAAACATAAGCAGAACACTATTTGACATAAATTACAGAAAGATCCTCTACAACCCACCTCCTAGAGTAATGGAAATAAAAACAAAAATTAAAAAATGAGATCTAGTTAGACCTAAAAGCTTTTGCACAGCAAGGAAAATCAAAAACAAAATGAAAAGAAACCCTCAAAATGGGAGAAAATAATTGCAAATTAAGCAACTGAAAAAGGATTAATCTTTAAAATATATAAGCAGTTCAGGCAGCTCAATATCAGGAAAACAAACAATCTAATCAAAAAAAATGGATAGATGACTTAAATAGAGATTTATCTGAAGAAGACATACACATAGCTAAAAAACACATGAAAAATGCTTAACATTGCTTATTTTTAGAGAAATGCAAATCAAAACTACAATGAGATATCACCTCACAACAGAATGGCCAATATCAAAAAAATCTACAAACAAAAATCCACAAACAATAAATACTGGAGATAGTGTGTAAAAGTGGGACCTTCTCATACTAGTGATGGGAATGTAAATTAATACAGCCACTGTGGAGAACAGTATGGAGATTTCTTTAAAAAATAAGAATAAAACTACCATTGATGTTGTTGTTCAGTCACTAAGTTGTGTCTGACATTTTTGCAACTCACAGACTGCAGCACACCAGGCTTGCCTGTCCTTCACTATGCCTGGAGTTGGCTCAAAATCATGTCCAATGAGTCAGTGATGCCATCCAATCATCTCTTCCTCTGTCACCCCTTTCTCCTCTTGCTCTCAATCTTTCCCAGGGTCCGGGTGTTTTCCAATGAGTCAACTCTTTGCATCAAGTGGCCAAAGTATTGGAGCTTCATAATCTGTCCTTTGAATAAGTCATTGCCTTTTGTTGGCATTGTAATGAAAACTGACCTTTCCTAGTCCTGTAGCCTACCATATGACCCAGCAATCACACTACTGGACATATACCCTGAGAAATCCACAATTCTAAAAGACACTTGTACCTCAGTGTTCATTGCAATGCTATTTGCAATAGCCAGGACATGGAAACAACCTAGACATCCATTAACAGATGAATGGATAAAGAAGTTATTCTACATATATACAGTGGGATATTAATCATTGATAAAAAGGAATTAATTTGAGTCAGTTGTAGTGAGGTGGATGAACCTAGGGGCTTCCCTGATAGTTAATTTGGTAAAGAATCCGCCTTCAATGCAGGAGACCCTGGTTTGATTCCTGGGTCAGGAAGATTTGCTGGAGAAGGGATAGGCTTCCCACTCCAGTATTCTTGGACTTCCTTGTGGCTCAGCTAGTAAAGAATTTGCCTGCAAAGTGGGAGACCTGGATTTGACCTCTGGGTTGGGAAGATCCTGTTATACAGAGTGAAGTAAGTCAGAAAGAGAAAAACTAGCATCAGATATGAATGCATATATGTGGAATCTAGAAAAATGGTACTGATGAACCTATATATAGTTTAGAAGTAGAGATGCAGACATAGAGAGCAGACTTGTGGACCTGGGGGTGGAGGAGGGGGTGGGGAAGAAGACAGTGGGATGAATTGGAAGAGTAGAATTGAAAGATATGCATTACAATATATAAAATAGATAGCCAGTGGGAATTTGCTGTATGACACAGGGGGCTCTATCCAATACTCTGTGACAACCTAGAGGGGTGGAATGGGGTGGGAGGTGGGAGGGAGACTCAAGAGGGAGGTGACATATGTATACCTGAGGCGGCTTCATGTTGATATATGGCAGAAACCAGCACAATATTGTAAAGCAATTATCCCCCAATTAAAAAAGAAAGGCTCTTTGAAGATATGTTAGTTTACTAGGGTCACCATGACAAAGTACTGAAAACTGAATGGCTCAAACAACAGATTTATTATCTCCCACTTCCAGAGGCTAGAAGTCCAAAATCAAGGTGTCATCAGAGTTGGTTGTTTCTGAGGAGTATGAACACCTATTCCATTACACTTGTCTAGCCTCTGATAGTTTTCTGGCACTCTTTGTCATTCTTTGACCTTTAGGAGAGTCACCCTGAACTCTGCCTTCATTTTCACATGACTTCTCCCTGTGTCTATATTTGTGCCCCAATTTTCCCTTTTTACAAGTATACCAGTTAGATTAGATTAGGGATCCATACTACTCCAGTGTAACCTCATCTTAACAAATTATATCTGTAGTGACTCTATTTCCAAATAAGGTCATGTTTTGGGGGTTAGGACTTGTGAACTTGGGGATATAGAGTTAAACTCATAGCAGAAGGTGAAAATTATTATGTTTCTCTAATTGAAACACAGATATTCTCTTGAGCTTATTAGTATATTTCAACCCCATAGAGAGAGGCCCTGTCCTGGGCCTGTGCTTCAGCAGTTCCAACTCTGGCCCTCCCTTGGCCTTACATTTCCCTACTGTGTAAGGAGACACCATGTAGCCAAGAGGATAGATATGTCCAGTCATGGATCACGCTATCCCTTCTCATCGCACTCTGGATTTCAGGGACTCTGGATCTCTAGTCATATGTCCCCATACCTGCCCCAGAACTTGCAGAAGACTCCTTGCTTCTCCTGAGAGTAAACCATACTCTACTAAGTATGAGGAGTGGTGAATCTGTGCCCTTCAATGAGAAAAGGAGGGATTGAGAAATGAAAGGGGATGGAAAAGTATTGCTCTCTCTACTGTCATTTCTGATGTGGAACTTCAAACAGACCAACAATTTTAAATAAATTTGACTTTTAAGGTGTTTATAAAACTATGTTTTTCAAATTGGAGGGAAGTTATTTTTTTTTAACACATTTGCCTTTTTTAAGCTTATGATTGGTGATATTAGAATGGATTTGGGTGCAGTTAAAAATAACACAGTATTTGGCTGGAAATAAATCTTTGTTTTATCTGAGAAAAATAAAAATAACCCAGTAAAAGAGAAATTTATCATTTAAGGTAGGTGATTAACTACTATCAACTGGTTAAATCCACATCACCATCCATTTTTGCAAATGAAGTTTTATTGCGATTCAGCCAAACTAATTAATTTACATATGGCCTATGGCTGCTTTCATGCCACCAACGCAGTGTTGAATAGCTGCAACAGAGGTCCAATGGGTCACAAAGCCTAAAGCATTCACCATCTGGCCCTTTACAAAAAAATGTCTGTGGATACTTCATTTAAGATATAGGATATAATCAAAAGAACAAATTCCATAAGAAACTTAGAAAGGGGGCTTCAAAGCACACCTGAAGTGATAAGACTGGTCAGGACCCTTCATCACTCAAAAATAAAAGGAAGCAAAAAGGAATGGGCTAAGACTGATTTATGGGTTTAGTGGATTTATTGATTTATGGATTTAGTCCTTACATACTGTGTATTAAGCATGCACACACACACACATATAACATATTCATCTCAGTTATGGGGTGGGAGATAAATTGATATGAGAATAATGAATATTTATGGACAAGGAGGCCTGGCGTGCTGCGATTCATGGGGTCGCAAAGAGTCGGACATGACTGAGCGACTGAACTGAACTGAACTGATGCCTTCTTAGTTTATTCTTGAATCCACTTCCTTCTCTCAAATTCTCAACATTATTGTATCGATCTATATAAATAATTATTAAAATTCTCAGGTATCTAAGCAGCAGAGTCATCAATAGCTAATTTTGGCATTAAATGCTATTATGGGCTATATATATATATATATATATACACACACACACACACATGTATGTATATATGTTTAAGGCCATTTTGACAAGTTTAAGCGTAATGAATAGAATTTTGTGATTTACTTACAGATACCTTCTTTTATGACTTTTTTTGGTAAATGAACTAATATGATATTTCTCTTATGGCAGTTATCTCCTAATATTATAGTCATGGGTCTGTTTTTCTGTCCTTGATGCTAGACTAGAAATTTCCTTAGGCATGAGATGTTGATTATATTTATCTTTCCTTTCAATGTTTAATAATACTTTTCAGGTAGTAGATGTTTAATGAATGTTTAATCAATCATGTGTAGGTAAATGAATGATGATACTTCAAAGATATATGAGGTTTTCCCAAATTATCAAAATATCATTTTGGGGACACTTATTAACTAGCAATTATTTGTACATTGTCCTAACAACCAGATATGAAAGCTTTGGTGTCTAGTACATCTGTCAAATGTTTAGATTTAAGGCCATTATTTTATTCTGTAATTTCTAATTCATTGACAGATGACAACTAAAAATCAGTTGCCAATGACTGAAACTTACAAAAAAGTAGAAGTGAGAAAGTATAATCTAACTGACCTTTTATTTGCCTTGAAGTACAGATCAGCTATTAGGAAAGAAACATTTACTTAGTCTAGAAGAATATATATTTTAAAAACATTATCAAGAAAATGCAGTGCCATTTATACCAAATGCTTTAGGGCTGTAATTTTTAAATAGTTGTTCTTTTTTCCTTTTGATAACTTTATTGCCTTTCTATTTGTACTTTTTGTTTCAGAGGTTTCTTGAAACCTATTGATCCTTTTCATCATAATGTATGTGTTATGCCAGCAGTATGAATTTTGTTGAATGTAATTCTATGTTTTGCACAGTGTGTTCCAGTTCAGGAAGCTTGTTCACATTTCCTGGTTCATGTAATATCACAAACTAGGAAATTGTGGCTCAGAGACCAAGTAATCTAAGCAATGTCATCGAAAGACAAACAACTATTAAATTATGATTCTGTATGGCACAAAGTCTTCCATCCTTCCACTTCATGATTCCTTTAGGACAGCAATGACTTACAAAAATTTTTGTATGAGAATTTTTGTTTTAAAAGCAAAAATGCTTTGGTCATCTCTTTGTTATCATCAAACTTCTACTTACATATTGATGTTCAAGTTTATATTAGTTCTCCCTCTCTGTTTTCAGAAATGATGAGAATACTTGTGCACATTGTATATGACCAAAAATTATTCAGGCACCAGATTTGGTAATAAAAAAGTAAATACATGAAAAAAATATTATTTTGTATAAGAACCAGATCTGGAGTACAACATATTTGGCAAAGGTGATCTATTTTAAGATTGTTAATATATGGAATCTCCTGGTCATCCAGTGGCTAGATTTTGCACTTTCACTACCTTGGCCCTGGGTTCAATCCCTGGTGTGGGAAAAAAGATCCCACAAGCCTCTTGGTATGACCACCCCACCCCCAAGCTATAATATTTACTTTCATGTTGAAACATTTGTAGATACTTTATGAATACATATGTTATTTTATTTTAATAGTAAGTAGATTGCTTGCAAAATCCATTATAAATAACCTGTATGTCAAAATGATTCAAGATTTAATCTTAAAACATACTTTTTAATTTTAACATCAGGATCAAATTGTTTTATTGAGTTTTCAAAGTTATTCAAGAAATATTTCATGTTATCTTAAAAGTATTTATTTGATTCTGCCAAGCATTTGAGAAAATTTATCAAAACATAAAATGGTATATACTTAAATTAAACTGAGGCTTTAATGTTTGTACCATGGAAGCTATTTGAAGATATTTCAAGAATTTTAAATTTAGACTTTATTCCATTTTGTCCAGATAAAATTTCAGTCAACAACTGGTCCAGAACTCAATTTCCAGTCTATGGTCATATCACCCTGAATGCACCCAATCTTTTCATAAATCAATGTCTAATCTCTCTAAATATTGTTTAAATATTTTGTCTTGATATAATTACATAAAAAAGACATTCATTATATGGAATGTTTTTCAGACTAAGTAATCATTGAAATAGTATTTAAACAGTACATTACACATACTTTCCATAGTTTAATTAATGGGATCTGAATAAAAACTTTCTGTTGAGGGTATTATAGATAGTGAAATATTTATTATATATAAAGAAAATGAGCTTTAGGGAAACAATGTGGCTTAATCTACTCAAGTAGGAAGCATGAATATATGTACAGAGACTTATTCTTTTATCATATATTGCCAAATCCAGTTCCTTTTTCCTCCAGGGTACAGGTGCTCACAAACTGATAGAAAGGCTAAAACCTTCAAAATGGCTATTTTCAGTAAGTAAGGGCCAAATAAGCATATGAGCAAAGTGTAATAAAGGGAGCTCCCATCTAGTTGGGGATAGAATAAAACACTTCATTTTGGTGAAAAGGATGAATATTGGTCTTCCTACATAATTCATAAACTCTTTCAATCTGAAAATTTTAATTACAACCAACATTAGTATGCTCATTTGCCTATTGACTAAAATATGAATTATATGAATCAAAACACCTGAGACTTCATTTATTTTTGAAGAATCAGGTATCTGTTAATATTCCTTTTTTACATATGATCCACATGTCTTATAGAAGACACTGAACCTATCTAAGTAATAGAGGATACTTATGAAGGATACTCTGTCAGTAAACCCCAAGTTATGTACTCCTCAGCAGGACTCAATACTGACTTTCATTGACTTACCAATAGCAAGTTATTTTATTTTCCTAGACCTCAGTTTCTTCATCTGTAAATAATTAAGTCCTGAGACAGATCCATGGTTTTAAATGTTCTTTGTTTGGTGCAATTTACAGGATGCTTGTCTGGGCTTCCCTGATAGCTCAATTGGTAAAGAATCCACCTGCAATCCAGGAGACCCTGGTTCAATTCCTGGGTTGGTAAGATCCGCTGGAGAAGGGATAGTCTACCCATTCCACTATTACTGGGCTTCCCATGTGGCTTAGCTTGTAAAGAATCCGCCTGCAATGCAGGAGGCCTGGGTTTGATCCCTGGGTTGGGAAGATCCCCTGGAGAAGGGAAAGGCTATCCACTCCAGTATTCTGGCCTGGAGAAGTTCATGGGGTTGCAAAAAGTTGGACATGACTGAGCAACTTTAACTTGCATAGGATACTTAAATATATAAAATCTTTTTCTGCTTTACCTAAAGTAGGGTTGAAGGCCATCTCAAGCATTGTCTAAGCGCCTACTCAGACCACTATGGGCTGGCCTGTCTCTTGCTTCAGTTTTTCTGGTGACTAGTTTCATATATTTCCCTCTATCCTCATGCAAACCCATGACACACATGTGACATGTGTATCACACATGTGACAAAGCCCTGCCGCACACTCATTCTATGAGCCTCTTGTCTCCAGATCTGTGGCTTCCCTGTCAACACCAACTCATATACAAATTCCAAGCAAAACTTAGGCCAGTTAAATAGGGAAGCCTCTGGATCATTTTTCCTCTTACTTTTCAGTGAGGGACTGTCCATGGAGCAGTTATTTAAGTAGCCTCTTAGAAGATAACTTTACAAAAGGGAGAAATCAAGTGCTGTTGATATCATAAAGTAGCCAGTTAAGAAATAAACCCCCATGTTTGTTCTCTCTCTCCTTCTCTACTTCACTCTTTCTCATTCCTGCTCCCAAGGACTATACCCTGTACTAGATTAACATACAGAAGTCTTTGCTTCAGACTCTATTTTTAGGGGACTCAGGCTAAGGAAGGGCTTCCTGGCATCTCAGATGGTAAAGCATCTGCCTGCAATGCAGGAGACCCGAATTCGATCACTGGGTCAGAAAGATCCCCAGGGAAGGGAATGGCTACCCACTCTGATATTTTTGTCTGGAGAATTCCATGGATAGAGAAGCCTGGCAGGTTGCAGTTCACAGAGTCACAAAGACACTGACATGTCTGAGAGACTAACACTTTCACTTCTGAGCTACTAAGGAAAGACTCAGCCATTTAAAAAATCCATTTTCAACTCTTTAGCTATCCCTATGAAAGCAAACAATTCCTGGAAGAACCTTCAATAAAATTTCATAATTGATAATGTACTAACAAACTAGCACTCTGTATAATTAACTTATGGTTTTTATTTAATTTGTTCTTTATCCCTTAATTAAAAGATAAATTATATGAACCAAGAGAATTTAGTCTGTTCACTGCAATACTTTCAGTGCCATTAACTGGTCTTATTTTCTTGCATTGGTGTGAATTTGATAGGATCAATAAGAACATATTATATATTCTCTGGCTAAGAACTCTGTGGCTAAATATATGATTTAACCAAATAAGAAACTCAAGTGCAAATGTTAGGTACTAAAGACATCTGTGTCCATGAATGAAAAATGATTAGAAACATGTCTTCAGAAATGGTCACCCAAAAGTTAATTACTGAATGTTATTTTAAATGCTTCATTATTTTCAATCCTGAGGGAGGAATGTTTCTTATTTCTTTTCATTTTATTCCTCAATTAAAACATAGAAATGAAGAATGTTCAGACTTACAAATAGATTTCTTTTGTGCTGTCAAGTATCAGACTCATATGCTGTTAGTTATAATAGGACAAGTAAAAAATAAATTAGTTTGTGAATATTCCCTTGAGTTTTCTAAATTGGCAATTTTGTGTTTATAGGTCAAAATATTAGTTAATGTGTTTTGGTCATATTTGTGAGGTTAGAATAATTTAGAACCAAAAATATCACTTACATTTCATAACAAACCATTATGAAGGAATTTAATTCAGTGAAAACTGCTTTGGAACTGCTGTATAATTAGTCCTAACAGAGTATGCTATCTAGCAGGAAAATATTGCAGACAAAATGAACTAACTAGAATGCTTCAGACAATTTTTCATCATCCAGTTGATTTACAGGTATCTAATTAGATTTACAGGTATCTAGTTTTTGGCATATTTTGATATTAATTATTAAGGTAAATTGTCCTTAATAAATAATGTGTTAACTGGTAGAGCTGTTCAGTAAATTCCTTACACAGTCCCTACTGTGTATCAAGCATAGAGCATCTTTTTTAAGATACCAGTTTTGAGAAACAGAAAGCTTCAAATAATGTGTACTCAAAGTATTAGTGAAGTCGCTCAGTCTTGTCCGACTCTTTGCAACAAAGATTTCTGAGCTGGGTTTGGAGTAAAAGTTTATTTCTTTGCTTAATGACACCAAAGAAATAAAAGCCTGGGTGATTTGGGGGAGGTAAGCAGACCTTTGATAAATGGTTGCTCAGTAGATAACAGATAGCCATTTTGTTTAAGTGGGAGGATTCCATGATCAGCTATTTGCTTATAACTTTGCTGCAATGTACAGATTGGGTCTGAGGGGAGGTTAAAAGGCAGGAAGACCATTTTAGGTGTGAGGCCCTCAAACATTAGAGAGGGCAACAGGGGAGATTTAAACATTTCTGTAGAATAGCTGACTATTGAAATTGTCTGTGTGAAGCATGCTCACAGACACTTTATCTAGGAAGAACTTGATCTATTCTTACAACCTGTGCTGCTGAGAATTTGACGAGTGTTGGACAGCGTATAACTCAGGAAGTAAAACTCTTTGTGAAATGCTAGACTCTATTATAATGGAAATAACCTTGGAATAGGCAAAAATTAATAGTAATGCTTTAGTAACTTTAAAGATTCTGATTCATTGCCCAAATAGAGCAATTTTATTAGCATGAATAGAGTTCATACCTGGGAAGGAAGTCTTTATTTACTAAGCAATTACTAGTGAAGACCAGCTTTCTCCTCTTGCAATACTGAAGAAAATTTGCAAATCAGGACCAAAGATATTGTAGAGTCATAACACATTATCTCATCCAGTCATACCTTTGTATTTTTCCAGGATGAGAGAGAACTTAAGAGAATGGAAAAATGGAAAGCAATGCAAATTTAAGAAATAAATAGTACCTCTGAAAAGTTTCTTTATTTGGGCATTACATTATGTAGATGACACAATTTAGCCAATCTGTTAAGTGCTATTTCTAGTATGTAGATTATCACTGTGGAAAGATATCAATTGTGATCAGATGTCTTCACTCACAGTTTAAAAGTAAAAATGTGTGGTGATGCATATTAACTAGACTTATTGTGGTAACTAGACTGTTTTGCAATAATATACATGAATCAAATCATCGATGCTGTACACCTGAAACTAATGTCATGTGTCAATTATACTTCAGTATAATTGGGAGTAAAAGGGATAAAGCTGAATAGTTTAATAGATTTTAGAATAGAAAACTGAAGGAATTAGGCTTTCTATATCTACAAAAGTCAAGAGAAGAACAGATTCTGAGTGACCAGATTTTGTGAACCCAGTTGGAGTTTCAAAGTCTGGGTAAATGACTCACTTGTCTCCTTAGGACACAGCAAGACATTCAACACAGATTTTTCAAAATGTGTTCTGAAAAAATCTCCATGCTCTCTCTATCTCTCTGGAAATATAACACATATTAAAGTTTCTGTGAAACCATAGGGGAGAAGCCAAACAAAAATAAATAAATTTTAGCATCTTCATATTTGTTTAATGAAAATTTTCCAAATTTACTTGACAATGGAACCCTTTTTATTGTGTAATATATTGTTCTCGTCAAGAAACTTGTGAGAAAAAATTATACCATCAATAACTATATGGAACCATTCCTGTTTCTTCTTTATTTTTGCATTTATAATATTGTCTTCATGCATTTGGACAACTATGAGAAAATATCATAGACTGGATGTGCTATACACAACAGACACTTATTTATCACAGTTTTGGAGGCTGAAAGTTAGAAATCAGGTAACCAGAATAGTCTGATGAGGGCCCTCTTTCACATTTGTGACGACATACAGAGAAGTACACTTGCTTCTCAAATGTCTAATCTACAATTAAGTAATTTGTGCAATGGGTAATAGACAAGCATTCTCTCAAGATATTTTCTGTAATTTATTTTTCCATATCCCATCTTCCTGCTTCCAGCTATTGCTATCTCTGTGTCTTTTTACTAATGGCTACCAATTTTCAGAGAATGAACACTACAAAAAAAAAAAAAAAAAAAACACAATAGTTTTTATTTCATAGATAGAGTTATACCTAATTGTCTTGAAAAATTTAGAAGAAAAGTGAGAGTAAATTGCCAGTCATCTAGAAATGATGTTACATAGTATCAGTGCTAAGACAAAATACTATTCTCTTAGTATTTACACTTTAAATAATAAAATAATAATTGCAAATAATATAGTTTGTATATATACAAATATAAATACAAATATCATTTAATAAGCTTAAGATTATTTACATGATTATATTTAATCATTAACACAATTCTAAGAGCGGGCTGCTGCTGCTGCTGCTCCTAAGTCGCTTCAGTCGTGTCTAACTCTGCGTGACCCCATAGAAGAGAGCCCACAGGGCTCCTCTGTCCCTGGGATTCTCCAGGCAAGAATACTGGAGCGGGTTGCCATTTCATTCTCCAATGCGTGAAAGTGAAGTCCTGTCTGACTCTTGGCCACCCCACGGATTGTAGCCTACAGGCTCCTCTGCCCATGGGATTTTCCAGGCAACAGTACTGGAGTAGGTTGCCATTTCCTTCCCCAGTAAGAGTGTGAATGTTTTATAAAGTATAAAATCAAAGTTTAGAGAGATTAAATTAACTTTCTTTAGTTCATGTACTGTAAAAGATAATAGGGGTACATGAATAATTTGTTTCACCATGCTTAATGTGACAGGAAAAATTCTTTTTCACCCTGCTTTCCTGCCATGATAATTAATATTATTACTTTTTATTGTCAATACACCTATTTTAGATAATAATTTGTATAGTCAATCTATGAACAACATTCAGCAATGTATTAAAAAAGGATCATTACACACTGCAATGAGAAAATACTTTAAGACTTCTGGTAAAGATTCAACCAAAATCAAAATCCAATCCAAAATTACTGCAGATGGTGACTGCAGCCATGAAATTAAAAGAGGCTTGCTTCTTGGAAGAAAAGCTATGACCAACCTAGAAAGCATATTAGAAAGCAGAGACATTACTTTGCCAACAAAGATCCGTCTAGTCAAAGCTATAGTTTTTTCAGTAGTCATGTATGGATGTGAAAGTTGGACTTATAAATAAAGCTGAGGGTCAAAGAATTGATGATTTTGAACTGTGGTGTTGGAGAAGACTCCTGGGAGTCCCTTGGATTGCAAGGAGATCAAACCAGTCAATCCTAAAGGAAATCAGTCCTGAATATTTATTGGAAGGACTGATGCTGAAGCTGAAATTCCAATACTTTGGCCACCTGGTGCAAAGAACTGACTCATTAGAAAAGACCCTGATACTGGGAAAGATTGAAGGCTGGAGGAGAAGGGGATGACAGAGGATAAGATGGTTGGATGGCATCACTGACTCAATGGACATGAATTTGAGTAAGCTCTGGGAGTTGGTGATGGACAGAGAAGCCTGGTGTGCTGCAGTCCATGGTGTTACAAACAGTCGGACACGACTGAGTAACTGAACTGAACTGAACTGAGAGATTCAACCCACTGGGATCAAATATTCAGAAAATTCCCAAAAGCAAAACTTGAATTTACCATGGGCTAGCCACTATTTCCCTGGGCTTCCCTGGGGGCTCAGCTAGTAAAGAATCTGCCTGCAATATGGGAGACCTGGATTCAATCCCTCAGTTGGGAATATCCCCTGGAGAAGGGAACAGCTACCCACTCCAGTATTCTGGCCTGGAAAATTCCATGAACTGTACAGTCCATGGGGTCACAAAGAGTTGTACACAACTGAATGACTTTCACAATAGGTCACTGTTTACATAGTATTAAGATTATAGTCATAACTAGTCCCATAGCATTTACATTGAATTAAGTATCATGAGTAATCTAGAGATGACTAAACTATAGAGAAGGATATCTGTATGTTTTATGTGAATACTATTACCATTTTTTAAAAGGGACTTGCTCATCCAAAGATTTTGGTATTAGAGGCAATCAATAAAACCATTCTTCAAAGATACTGAAAGAAGATTGCACTGCTCTAAAATACCCTGTGGATATTAGCAATGTAGAAAGAACTCTTTCAGGACAACTGTAATCTCATGAACAACTAGTAACGAAGTGCAATGTTTTCCTTTATGTAATTATCTGTGCTTCCTAGGGAATGTTGGGAAATAGCATATTTTTAGGGAAGGGAAGTGAAGTGAAGTCGTTCAGTTGTGTCTGACTCTTTGCGACCGCATGGACTGTAGCCTACCAGGCTCCTCTGTCCATGGGATTTTCCAGGCAAGAGTACTGGAGTGGGTTACCATTGCCTTCTCCAGGAGATCTTCCCGACCCAGGGATCGAAGCCGGGTCTCCTGCATTGTAGGCAGATGCTTTACCGTCTGAGCTACCAGGGAAGCTCAACAAGTACATCCTAAATATCCATTAAGTTTCTTAACTATTGATTCATGGTCATGTGAGTCAAATGAAGGTTCTATACACTTGAAATCAGATGCTGAAACTTGCTCAAATATTCTACCTGAATAGCGGAAACTAAGTTTTCTTAAAAGGTAAAAATCAAGTGATAGGTACATACAAATTGCAGTAGAAGTGGCTTTTAGCCCATCATCCTCCTCCGTAGACTCTTTTTTGCTTTGTTCTTCTCTATTTTTTCTTGCTATACTTGTTTTACATTCTTTTATCAAATCTGATTTTTTTAGCATCGTCCTTAGGTCAGTTCATATACTATGAGACTTCAAATATTATAAGTTAAATTGAAAGGAAACTTTGTCTCTAGATATTTTTAACCCAATATATATTTATTCAATACCTAGTATTTTCAGGTATACAGTGGTAAGCAAGTCAGTATGACTACTGCCTTCACACTCTAGTAATTCCGTTCAGTTCAGTTCAGTCACTCAGTTGTGTCTGGCTCTTTGAAACCCCACGGACCTCAGCACACAGGCCTCCCTGTTCATCACCAACTCCCAGAGGTTACCCAAACTCATGTCCGTTGAGTCGGTGATGCCATCCAACCATCTCATCCTCTGTCATCCCCTTCTACTCCTGCCCTCAATCTTTCCCAGAATCAGAGTCTTTTCAAATGAGTCATCTTTTGCATCAGGTAGCCAAAGTATTGGAGTCACAGCTTCAACATCAGTCCTTCCAATGAACATCCAGGACTGATATCCTTTAGGATGGACTGGTTGGATCTCCTTGCAGTCCAAGGGGCTCTCAAGAATCTTCTCCAAAAACACAGTTCAAAAGCATCAATTCTTCAGTGCTCAGCTTTCTTTATACTCCCAACTCTCACATCCATACATGACTACTGGAAAAACAATATCCTTGACTAGACAGACCTTTGTTGACAAAGTAATATATCTGCTTTTTCATAGGCTGTCTAGGTCAGTCATAACTTTCCTTCCAAGGAGCAAATGTCTTTTAATTTCATGGCTGCAATCACCTTTGCAGTGATTTTGGAGCCAAAAAAAAAAAAAAAATAAAGCCAGCCACTGTTTCCACTGTTTCCCCATTGATTTGCCATGAAGTGATGGGACCAGATGGAGAAGGCAATGGCACCCCACTCCAGTACTCTTGTCTGGAAAATCCCAAGGATGGAGGAGCCTGGTGGGCTGCAGTCCATGGGGTCACTAGGAGTCCTACACCACTGAGCAACTTCACTTTGACTTTTCACTTTCATGCATTGGAGGAGGAAATGGCAACCCACTCCAGTGTTCTTGCCTGGAGAATCCCATGGACAGAGGAGCCTGGTGGGCTGCCATCTATGGGGTCACACAGAGTCGGACACGACTGAAGCGACTTAGCAGCAGCAGCAGCAGCAGCAGATGGGACCAGATGCCATGATCTTTGTTTTCTGAATGTTGACTTTTAAGCCAACTTTTTCACTCTCCTCTTTCACTTTCATCAAGAGGTTCTTTAGTTCTTCTTCACTCTCTGCCGTAAGGGTGTTGTCATCCTCATATCTCAGGTTATTGATATTTCTCCTGGCAATCTTGATTCCAGCTTGTGTTTCATCCAGCCCAGCATTTCTCATGATATACACTGCATATAAGTTAAATAAGCAGGGTGACAATATACAGCCTTGACGTACTCCTTTCCAGTTTGGAACCAGTCTGTTGTTCCATGTCTTGTTCTAACTGTTGCTTCCTGACCTGCATACAAATTTCTCAAGAGGCAGATCAAGTGTTCTGGTATTCCCATCTCTTTCAGAATTTTCCACACAGTCAAAGACTTTTGCATAGTCAATAAAGCAGAAATAGATGTTTTTCTGGAACTTTCTTGCTTTTTCCATGATCCAGCAGATGTTGGCAGTTTGATCTCTGGTTCCTCTGCCTTTTCTAAAACCAGCTTGAACATCTGGAAGTTCATGGTTCACATATTGCTGAAGCCTGGCTTGGAGAATTTTGAGCATTACTTTACTAGCATGTGAGATGAGTGCAATTGTGCGGTAGTTTGAGCATTCTTTGGCATTGCCTTTCTTTAGGATTGGAATAAAAACTGACCTTTCCAGTCCCGTGGCCACTGCTGAGTTTTCCAAATTTGCTGTCATATTGAGTGCAGCAGTTTCACAGCATCATCTTGCAGGATTTGAAATAGCCCAACTGGAATTCCATCACCTCCACTAGCTTTGTTTGTAGTGATGCTTCCTAAGGCCTGCTTGACTTTACATTCCAGGATGTCTGGTTCTAGGTGAGTGATCACACCATTGTGATTGTCTGGGTCATGAAGATCTTTTTTGTATAATTCTTCTTTGTTTTCCTTCCACTTCTTCTTAATGTCTTCTACTTCTGTTAGGTACATTTCTGTCCTTTATTGAGCCCATCTTTGCATGAAATGTTCCCTTAGTATCTCTAATTTTCTTGCAGAGATCTCAAGTCTTTCCCATTCTATTTTTTTTCCCTGTATTCTTTGCATTTTATTCTAGTAGTAGAAGTATTAAATGAATAAATTATACAAATATGTAAAAAATGTGTGAAAATATTAGTCACTCATTTATGTCTGACTTTTTGCGAACCCTTGGACTGCAGCCTGCAAACTTCTCTGTCCATAGAATTCTCCAGGCAGTAACACTGGGGTGGGTAGTCATTTCCTTCCCCAGGGATCTTCCTAACCCCAGAATTGAACTCTGGTCTCCTGCATTACAGGTGGATTCTTTACCTTCTTATAAATCCTATGAATGAAATTTATGGTATAATTAATTTCTTTGTATCTTAGAACCTGAAGTCTAAACTGTTCCTTTTTTTAAATTTATTTATTTTAATTGGAGGCTAATTACTGTACAATATTGTATTGGTTTTGCCATACATCAACATGAATCCGCCATGGGTGTACACGTGTTCCCCATCCTGAACCTTCCTCCCACCTCCCTCCCCATACCATCCCTCTGGGTCATCCCAGTGCAACAGCCCCAAACATCCTGTATTCTGCATCAAACCTGGAATGGCGATTCATTTCTTATATAATAGTATACATGATTCATTGTCATTCTCCCAAATCATCCCACCCTCTCCCTATCCAGAAGAGTCCAAAAGACTGTTCTATACATCTGTGTCTCTTTTACTGTCTCGCATACAGCATTATCGTTACCATCTTTCTAAATTCCACATATATGTGTTAATATACTGTATTCATGTTTTTCTTTCTGGCTTACTTCACTCTGTACAATAGGCTCCAGTTTCAACCACTTCCTTAGAACCAATTCAAATGTATTATTTTTAATGGCTGAGTAATACTCCATTGTGTATATGTACCACTGCTTTCTTATCCATTCATTTGCTGATGGACATCTAGGTTCCTTCCATGTCCTGGCTATTATAAACAGTGCTGCGATGAACATTGGGGTACATGTGTCTTTTTCAATTCTGGTTTCCTCAGTGTGTATGCCCAGCAGTGGGATTGCTGGATCATAAGGACGTTCTATTTCCAGTTTTTTTAGGAATCTCCACACTGTTCTCCATAGTGGCTGTACAAGTATGCATTCCCACCAACAGTGTAAGAGGGTTCCCTTTTCTCCACACCATCTCCAACATTTATTGCTTGTAGACTTTTGGATCACAGCCATTCTGACTGGTGTGAAATGGTACTTCATCGTGGTTTTGATTTGCATTTCTCTGATAATGAGTGATGTTGAGCATCTTTTCATGCGTTTGTTAGCCATCTGTATGTCTTCTTTGGAGAAATGTCTATTTAGTTCTTTGGCCCATTTTTTGATTGGGTCATTTATGTTTCTGGAATTGAGCTGTAGGAGTTGCTTGTATATTTTTGAGATTAGTTGTTTGTCAGTTGCTTCATTTGCTATTATTTTCTCCCATTCTGTAGGCTGTCTTTTCACCTTGCTTATAGTTTCCTTTGTTGTGCAGAAGCTTTTAAGTTTAATTAGGTCCCATTTGTTTATTTTTGCTTTTATTTCCAATATTCTGGGAGGTGGGTCATAGAGGATCCTGCTGTGATTTATGTCGGAGAATATTTTGCCTATATTCTCCTGTAGGAGTTTTATAGTTTCTGGTCTTATGTTTAGATCTTTAATCCAGTTTGAGTTTATTTTTGTGAATGGTGTTAGAAAGTCTTCTAGTTTCATTCTTTTACAAGTGGTGGACCAGTTTTCCCAGCACCAATTGTTAAAGAGATTGTCTTTTCTCCATTGTATATTCTTGCCTCCTTTGTCAAAGATAAGGTGTCCTTTGGTGCGTGGATTTTTCTCTGGGCTTTCTATTTTGTTCCATTGATCTATATTTCTGTCTTTGTGCCAATACCAAACTGTTCCTTTGAATTTGATATGGTCTTTTTGGCTAATTTTCAAATGGACTAATTGGGACTTGAACAAAGATATTCTCAAAATGGACAGTACTTATTAGAAGTCTGCATATTATTCTCCATAAAGCAACAGTGAAAACCCTCTTTCAAGCTCATGTATTTTGTGAGAATTAATGAAAAGTACTGCAATTATACCCAAAAATGCCAATTAAGGGGAAGAAAGGGAGAACTGACTCTGATTTCTAAAGGAAAATAGTGACAAAAGCAAAGACTACTATAGGGAAAAGCTTTAGAGTAAAATCCATGAAAGCATCTAAGGGAACAAGAGAGAACAATAATCAAGGAGAAAGAGCTAAAGCAATGTGACATTTTGGGACTCAGGAATAGTTTACAAGGCTGATTCTTACAACAGTACCATATTTGATATTTGAAAAGTCATATAACACACTTGTTCTCTTCAACATGATTGTGTGTAATAATTAAATGGTTGATGAGAAACCTAAATAAATGCATTTGCTGAAACTCCAGGAATAGTGAAAATTGTAGTTCTTTTTTTTTTTTTTTTTTTTTTAATAGATTATGGTTCTTCCAGTAGTTATTTATGGATGTGAGAGTTGGACTATAAAGAAAGCTGAGCGCAGAAGAATTGATTCTGTTGAATTGTGGTCTTGGAGAAGACTATTGAGAGACCCTTGGACTGCAAGAATATCCAACTAATCCATCCTCAATAAAATCAGTCTTCTGTGTTCATTGGAAGGACTGATGTTGAAGCTGAAACCCCAATACTTTGGCCACTAATGCGAAGAGCTGACTCATTTGAAAAGATACTGATGCTGGGAAAGATTGAGGGCAGGCGAAGAAGGGGATGACAGAGGATGAGATGGTTGGATGGCATCACTGACTCAATGGACATGGGTTTGGGTAGACTCCAGCAGTTGGTGATGGACAGGGAGGCCTTGCATGCTGCAGTTCATAGGGTCGCAGAGTCAGATACTACTGAGCGACTGAACTGAACTGAACTTATTTAACACTCATTCAATAAATCTCTAAGGCCAACAGAATTATAAAATAAACATTTATGTCTTTGAGATGTTAAGCATAACCAATGAGGTCCAAACTTTTTGAAGGAAGATACTTTAAAAAAAGTTATTTTTCCCTGGAATCCTAACACCTCTGCTCATATAATATGTTGAAATAACTGCAGAAGTGATAGTATTTTAAAATTGATATGTTCTTTTTAAATAGTTTTCATTTAATATGTGATTGGTTGAAATTAGCAATACGGTAGATACAGGGATTTGCCACCAAATGTTAACACAGAAAGATTTCCTTTCCAGCTGACCAATTAGTTCAGAAGACAGTTTTTGGCTGTCAGCTAAGGATTTGCCTCAGCAGTAGAGAACTCAGTTCCCAGGAGTAACTGACACTCTGGGGACTGAGAAAGGTGGGGAATAAACATTTTCTGTAAAGGAATATATCAGTCCAGTTCAGACGCTCAGGCATGTCTGACTCTTTGCTACCCCATGAATTGCAGAATGACAGGCCTCCCTGTGGAGAAGGCAATGGCATCCCACTCCAGTACTCTTGCCTGGAAAATCCCATGGATGGAGGAGCCTGGTGGGCTGCAGTCCATGGGGTCACTAGGAGTCCTACACGATTGAGCGACTTCACTTTGACTTTTCACTTTCATGTATTGGAGGAGGAAATGGCAACCCACTCCAGTGTTCTTGCCTGGAGAATCCCATGGACAGAGGAGCCTGGTGGGCTGCTGTCTATGGGGTCCCACAGAGTCGGACACGACTGAAACGACTTGGCAGCAGCAGCAGCAGGCCTCCCTGTCCATCACCAACTCTCGGAGTTCACTCAAACTCATGTCCATCCAGTTGGTGATGCCATCCAGCCATCTCATCCTCTGTCATCCCCTTTTCCTCCTGCCCCCAATCCCTCCCAGCATCAGAGTCTTTATCAATGAGTCAACTCTTTGCATGAGGTGGCCAGAGTATTGGAGTTTCAGCTTTAGCATCAATCCTTCCAAAGAACACCCAGGGCTGATCTCCTTTAGAATGGACTGGTTGGATCTCGTTATAGTCAGTCCAAGGGGCTCTCAAGAGTCTTCTCCAACACCCCCGTTCAAAAGCATCAACTCTTCGGCACTCAGCTTTCTTCACAATCCAACTCTCACAAGCATACACGACCACAGGAAAAACCATAGCCTTGAATAGATGTACCTTTGCTGGCAAAGAAATGTCTCTGCTTTTGAATATTCTATCTAAGTTGGTCATAACTTTCCTTCCAAGGAGTAAGCATCTTTTAATTTCATTGCTGCATTCACCATCTGCAGTTATTTTGGAGCCCAAAAACATAATGTCTGACCCTGTTTCCACTGTTTCCCCACTATTTCCCATGAAGTGATCTTCGTTTTCTGAATGTTGACCTTTAGGCCAACTTTTTCACTCTCCTCTTTCAATTTCCTCAAGAGGCTTTTTAGTTCCTTTTCACTTTCTGCCATAAGGTTGGTGTCATCTGCATATCTGAGGTTATTGACATTTCTCCCAGCAATCTTGATTCCAGCTTGAGCTTCATCCAGCCCAGTGTTCCTCATGATGTATTCTGCATAAGGATAAATAAGCAGGGTGACAATATACAGCCTTGACGTACTCCTTTTCCTATTTGGAACCAGTCTGTTGTTTCATGTCCAGTTCCAACTCTTGCTTCCTGACCTGCATACAGGTTTCTCAAGAAGGTCAGGTGGTCTGGTATTCCCATCTCTTTCAGAATTTTCCACAGTTTATTGTGATCCACACAGTCAAAGGCTTTGGCATAGTCAATAAAGCAGAAATAGATGTTTTTCTGGAACTCTCTTGCTTTGTTGATGATCCAGCAGATGTTCGCAATTTGATCTCTGGTTCCTCTGCCTTTTCTAAAACCAGCTTGAACATCAGGAAGTTCACGGTTTACGTATTGCTAAAGCCTGGCTTGGAGAATTTTGAGCATTATTTACTAGCGTGTGAGATGAGTGCAATTGTGTGGTAGTTTGAGCATTCTTTGGCATTGCCTTTCTTTGGGATTGGAATGAAAACTGACCTTTTCCAGCCCTGTGGCCACTGCTGAGTTTTCCAAATTTGCTGGCATATTGGTGCGGAACTTTCACAGCATCATCTTTCAGTATTTGAAATAGCTCAACTGCAATTCCATCACCGCCACTAGCTTTGTTCATAGTGATGCTTTCTAAGGCCCACTTGACTTCACATTCCAGGATGTCTGGGTCTAGGTCAGTGATCACACCATCATGATTATCTTGGTCGTGAAGATCTTTTTGTACAGTTCTTCTGTGTATTCTTGCCACCTCTTCTTAATATCTTCTGCTTTTTTTAGGTCCATACCATTTCTGTCCTTTATTGAGCCCATCTTTGCATGAAATGTTCCCTTGGTATCTCTAATTTTCTTGAAGAGATCTCTAGTCTTTCCCATTCTGTTGTTTTCCTCTATTTCTTTGCATTGATTGCTGAGGAAGGCTTTCTTATCTCTTCTTGCTATTCTTTGGAACTCTGCATTCAGAAGCTTGTATCTTTCCTTTTCTCCTTTGCTTTTCACTTCTCTTCTTTTCACAGCTATTTGTAAGGCCTCCCCAGACAGTCATTTTGCTTTTTTTGCATTTCTTTTCCATGGGGATGGTCTTGATCCCTGTTTCCTGTACAATGTCACGAACCTCCATCCATAGTTCATCAGGCACTCTATCTATCAGATCTAGTTCCCTAAATCTATTTCCCACTTCCACTGTATAATCATAAGGAATTTGATTTAGGTCATACCTGAATGGTCTAGTGGTTTTCCCTACTTTCTTCAATTTAAGTCTGAATTGGCAATAAGGAGTTCATGATCTGAGCCACAGTCAGCTCCTGGTCTTGTTTTTGCTGGCTGTATATAGCTTCTCCATCTTTGTCTGCAAAGAATATAATCAATCTGATTTTGGTGTTGACCATCTGGTGATGTCCATATATACAAATAGTAAATGTTTTAGTCTACTCAAGCTATATACTCTGTCAGACACAACTAGTCAACTTTGTAGCCCCAAAGTAGCCAAAGATAATTCATAATGGGAGAACATGGCTCTGTTCCAACAAAACTGTATTTTTATTTTTAGTCATATATCATACAAATACCTGAAAGTATAGAGAAAATGATGTTCACTGTCAGCACCCCAAAATCATTTTAATCAAACAAGGAAACATAATTTTAGTTGACTATTACTTTCATGTTAGTCTCATTCATTAATTCTAACGAATGAATATAAATGATTTCCAAAGTGATGTTTGCTTTTATTATCATCACTCATACAATTGGACCATATCCTTTGCTCTGTGGTACCTGTGTTCAATTCTTGTTGCATCTGTCAGGAGTCTACATCTTTCTTCCTTTCATTCTGCTTACTAAATAAAATGAAATTATTTAAAAAATATACATCTCATTATTCATCTCCTTTTTTGAATTATCTTATCTGCTTTTGCAATTATGCATTTTCTCCCTTGGTTTCTATAAAAGCTTGCTTCTTAAAGTAAATAGCCTTATGTGGAGAAAGTTTGATCAACAGAAAGAAATTATCTACACAGTCACTTAGAGAAACAAAAAAATGAGGAGCAACACTCTCGTTTCCTGAGCATCTATCATTCCCAGGTGGCCAGGAAAATCACTAGTGCATGTGAAGCTTACTGTTGAATCCTGGCAAAATTTTAACTGCAGTACAGTCTATGAAATTCTGCCTGGGTACCAATACAAATGCAAGCAATATTCTCAATCGATGATGCTCTTGTGATAGATTTTGAGAAACACTTTTGCTGTATATTATAAGGAAAACTTAGGGTCTTAGTAGTATTTATTTGATAAAATATAATACCTATTTATTCCAAAAATTTAAAACATAGTAAAGCATAAAGAGGAAAACAAACAAAAAATCCATAATCCCATAATAAAATGCATACTTTATGTGTATGTGTGTGCACACATATTCAAGTTTATATACACACTATGGAAATCATTCAGAGTATTCATTTTTCTAATTAGCATCTGGTCTACTCTGAGAAACTGAATGACTGTCTTATTTGTGTGCAGTATCTTGGCAGTCAAATTGTATATATTAAACATCAGGCAATCAGGGAAAAGAAGTATGCCTATCTCCTGGGTGGAAAATTCTCTTTATAATACTATTTTTTTTTCATTGTTTATGGTGTCTAGTAATCAATCATAACATGTCTGTTATCTTTCTTCTCTGGCTACTGCACTTGCTCTATTAGAGCAATGTCAACAGTTTATGCTGTCACTGCTTTTTCCCAGGCACATTCAGTGAATATTTATGGGTACATAAATGTGGATGCATGATTGCAGTATACAATCAACTCCTTGGTGTACCAGGGGCTGGTACAGGCTTTGTGGATCCTAAAACTTACACTATTGAGAATTTTCCTGAAGAAAAAGAATATTTAAATAACTAAAGATACACAAGTACAAAATTAAAAGACATCTTTCAGGTCTTAGTAAAGAAGACTTGAAAAGGAAGAGTCCTAAATGTTAAGTTGTATTAACTCCTTGGTAAAATTCCTGTCTCCATTAAACTTGGCATACTGGTTTTTAATACATGTGTCTTGTCATAGTCTGTCCTGAGATAATTAGACATTGAGATTAAATTCTCGGAAATACTGTGGCCTACTGTGCTAAATCTTTAATACCCATAAGAGGTTGAAATGTTCAAATACCTCAGTATTATTTTACCAGTATCCCTTGCTTTTTGTTTCTCATCGCTATGGAATCTTGGAACTATCTGGAATGCAACGTCCTTTGATCTGTGCTTTCTGATTGCTATCCTGTCAAAAACTAATCACAATTATGGCTTTTTTTTTTTTCATTTTATACAGGAACTGTCCAGTAGAAATATAATGTGAGCACCAAGACAGAGTAGCACATATAGTTTTGAATTGTCCAGTATAGTCACTTTTCAAAAATCCAAAATGAACAAGTGAAAACATTTTAATGATATATTATTTGTAACCCAATATGTCCTAGGTGTTATCATTTTTAAAAAATTAGGTTTTTGAAATAAGGTGTTTATTTTGATTTGTCACATTTATGTACTCAAATGGCTTGTAGCTACTAGATTGGACAGCACAGGTATCACACTCTTTGTGCCAAATATAAAGTGATGATACCATCAAGCTTAGGCATTGGGCTTAGCCCTTGGAGAGGCATGTATTCTCTGACATAGTCCCAGACCCGCTAGGGTAACATACACGATAAAATTTGTCATCCTTATATGCAATGTAGAAGGAAATGGCAATCCACTCGTGTTCTTGCCTGGAGAATCCTGTGGACGGAGGAGCTTGGTAGGCTGCTGTCCATGGGGTCGAATAGAGTCAGACACGACTGAAGCGACTTAGCATGCATGCATGCATTGGAGAAGGAAATGGCAACCCACTCCAGTATTCTGCCTGGAGAATCCCAGGGATGGAGGAGCCTGGTGGGCTGCCTTCTATGAGATCACACAGAGTCGGACACGACAGAAGCGACTTAGCAGCAGCATATGATTGCCATTCTTTCTTAGTTTCAAATTCAAGAGCTTATTTTTCTACAATTTTTCTCTAACTTGCTATCCCTTACTTTTCATTTTTTAGTTCCAAAAAGATCTAGACTTTTCAAAGTTTAACACATGCATTCAGTCCATCTTATAAACTATTTGAATTCATTTTAGAAACCCCAAAAGATAATCTGAATACATTATAGAAGAAAGTATTTCTCCTTAAAAATTATTTATTTATTATGAAACTGGTTACCACTAAAGAAAAAAACATCAACATGCATCAGGCTACCAGCCTGTCAGTTCAGTTCAGTCACTTAGTCATGTCCAGCTCTTTCTGACCCCATGAATCGCAGCATGCCAGGCCTCCCTGTCCATCACCAACTCCCGGAGTTCACTGAGACTTATGTTCATCGAGTGAGTGATGCCATCCAGCCATCTCATCCTCTGTTGTCCCCTTCTCCTCCTGCCCCCAATCCCTCCCAGCGTCAGAGTCTTTTCCAATGAGTCAACTCTTCGAATGAGGTGGCCAAAGTACTGCAGTTTCAGCCTTAGCATCATTCCTTCCAAAGAAATCCCAGGGCTGATCTCCTTCAGAATGGACCGGTTGGATCTCCTTGCAGTCCAAGGGACTCTAAAGAGTCTTCTCCAACACCACAGTTCAAAAGCATCAATTCTTCGGTGCTCAGCCTTCTTCACAGTCCAACTCTCACATCCATACATGACCACAGGAAAAACCATATCCTTGACTAGATGAACCTTTGTTGGCAAAGTAATGTCTCTGCTTTTAAATATGCTATCTAGGTTGGTCATAACTTTCCTTCCAAGGAGTAAGCATCTTTTAATTTCATGGCTGCAGTCACCATCTGCAGTGATTTTGGAGCCCAAAAAAAATAAAGTTTGACACTGTTTCCATTGTTTCCCCAACTATTTCCCATGAAGTGATGGGACCAGATGCCATGATCTTCATTTTCTGAATGTTGAGTTTTAAGCCAAATTTTTCCCTCTCCACTTTCACCTTCATCAAGAGGCTTTTTAGTTCCTCTTCCCTTTCTGCCATAAGGGTGGTGTCATCTGCATATCTGAGGTTATTGATATTTCTCCCAGCAACCTCGATTCTAGCTTGTGCTTCTTCCAGCCCAGCATTTCTCATGATGTACTCTGCATATAAGTTAAATAAGCAGGTTGACAATATACAGCCTTGACGTACTCCTTTTCCTATTTGGAACCAGTCTGTTGTTCCATGTCCTGTTCTAACTCTTGCTTCCTGACCTACATACAGGTTTCTCAAGAGGCAGGTCAGGTGGTCTGGTATTCCCATCTCTTTCAGAATTTTCCACAGTTTATTGTGATCCACACAGTCAAAGGCTTTGGCATAGTCAATAAAGCAGAAATAGATATTGTTCTGGAACTCTCTTGCTTTTTTGATGATCCAGTGGATGTTGGCAGTTTGGTCTCTGGTTCCCCTGCCTTTTCTAAAACCAGCTTGAACAACTGGAAATTCACAGTTCATGTATGGCTGAAGCCTGGTTTGGAGAATTTTGAGCCTTACTTTACTAGTGTATGAGATGAGTGCAATTGTGTGGTAGTTTGAGCATTCTTTGGCATTGCCTTTCTTTGGGATTGGAATGAAAACTGACGTTTTCCAGTCCTGTGGCCACTGCTGAGTTTTCCAAATTTACTGGCATATTGAGTGCGGCACTTTCACAGCATCATCTTTCAGGATTTGAAATAGCTCAACTGCAATTCCATCACCTCCACTAGCTCTGTTCGTAGTGATGCTTTCTAAGGCCTACTTGACTTCATATTCCAGGATGTCTGGCTCTAGGTCAGTGATCACGCCATCATGATATCTGGTTCAGTGTTGTAAAAAGCAATAGGTAAACAAGATGATTCATATTATAAAGAAAGAATTCCAAATGTTCTTTACTTTAGAGATATAAGTATTTCTAGATTTTTTAATCAGGTGAAGTCTCCTTTATTGTACATTTTGCTTACTCTTTTTACATAATTATAAAAGACATATAAAGAAATACTTTTCTCCAGAATTTGCATTCTGTATATATGTGTGTGTGTATTTCACAGTATTGGAAAAAAAGTTAGACTTTCTAACTGATTTTGAAAGAAATGTATTTCTAATGCTTAGAAAATACACTTGAAATTGTGAAAATCTGTCTAGACATGTAACAAAATGTTTCTTACACAAATGTCTAAAATATATTGAATATCTATAGGTTTGTATTGCATTTATAAAATGTAATTATTATTGATCAGTTTGTGTTTGATATTTGTACAGCACCTCCTATGTATCTGGAAAAGTTTTAAAATCCTATGCAATCCACATAATGTGTTTAGTCGCTCAGTCCTGTCTGACTCTTTGCGACCCCATTGACTACAGCCCACCAGGCTCCACTGTCCATGGGGATTCTCCAGGCAAGAATACTGAATTAAGTTGCCATGCCCTTCTCCAGGGGATCTTCCCAACCCAGGGATCGAAGCCAGGTCTCCCTCATGCAGGCAGATTACAGTCTGAGCCACCAGGGAAGCCCAAGAATACTGGCATGAGTAGCCTATCCCTTCTCAAGGAGATCTTCCCAAATGAAGGTCTCCTCCATTGCAGGCAGATTCATTACCAGCCGAGCTACCAGGAAAGCCCTAATCTGTATAACAGTGTTACAGAAAACTTGGCCTCTCTGTACACTGGTGATGAATCAAATCCTGGAAATAGAGTTTTGGGTGATGTAGAAAAAGGATAGCTTATTTGCTTTGCCTGGCGAAAGGAGACACACCAGGCTTCTGCCTTGAAAAATTATGTGTTTTAACCCCAGAGGATTTGATGAAGGGTTTTATAAGAGTGGTTCAAAGACAGGGTTTCTAATATTGTGAGCAGGTCTTGCAATCTCTTAATCTCCGATGGGCAGGTTTCTTAATCTTGATGAGTTCCTCTGGTCCCTTATCTCACCTCAGGTAGTTTCTTCCTTGATTAGCAAGGAATCAAGGGAATCCATCCTTTGGATCTCAGGGAAAAGGCTTTTATGCCTGGGAGATCCACAAGTCCCTGCTCAGTCTCAGTAGCAGTTTAGTTAGATATTATCCCCATTTTACAAATTTAAAGGTTTTAAAAACTGAATATATCTTCTTGAAAATACATTTACTCTGAATTTGCTTTTTATTTCTTTCTGTTTTAAAATGGTTTCAAAGATAATAAAAGAAAATAAGACAGGCACTAGTTTCCATTGCTCTTATTTACAAATTGGCTGAAATTACAGTGTATAAAAATGTGTAAATGTTGCACGGTTAAAAGGAAGAAAAAAAAAAAAAAACACATCTAGCTAGCAGTATGGGGCATATTACTAATACTAGTAACTAAACATTTTATATTTCTTCCTACATTTAAATAAGCTTTTAAAGCACTGTCACAAAAAAGTGTTAAGAAAAGAAACAACAGGCCCAAAATATAAAAACAATACCCAGTTATGGATGTGACTGGTGATATAAGCAAGGTCCAATGCTGTAAAGAGCAATATTGCATAGGAACCTGGAATGTTAGGTCCATGAATCAAGGCAAATTGGAAGTGGTCAATCAGGAGATGGCAAGAGTGAATGTCGACATTCTAGGAATCAGCGAAATAAAATGGACTGGAATGGGTGAATTTAACTCAGATGACCATTATATCTACTATTGCAGGCAGGAATCCCTTAGAAGAAATGGAATAGCCATCATGGTCAACAAAACAGTCCGAAATGCAGTACTTGGATGCAGTCTCAAAAATGACAGAATGATCTCTGTTCGTTTCCAAGGCAAACCATTCAATATCACAGTACCAAGTCTATGCCTCAACCAGTAACGCTGAAGAAGCTGAAGTTTAATGGTTCTATGAAGACCTACAAGACCTTTTAGAACTAACACCCAAAAAAGATGTCCTTTTCATTATAGGGGACTGGAATGCAAAAGTAAGAAGTCAAGAAACACCTGAAGTAAGAGGCAAATTTGGCCTTGGAATATGGAAAGAAGAAGGGCAAAAGCTAATACAGTTTTGCCAAAGAACACACTGGTCATAGCAAACACCCTCTTCCAACAATTCAAGAGAAGACTTTATACATGGACATCACCAGATGGTCAACACCGAAATCAGATTGATTATATTCTTTGCAGACAAAGATGGAGAAGCTATATACAGTCAGCAAAAACAAGACGAGGAGCTGACTGTGGCTCAGATCATGAAGTCCTTATTGCCAAATTCACACTTAAATTGAAGAAAGTAGGGAAAACGACTAGACCTAAATTCAGGTATGACCTAAATCAAATGCCTTATGATTATACAGTGGAAATGAGAAATAGATTTAAGGGACAAGATCTGATAGATACAATACCTGATAAACTATGGATGGAGGTTCGTGACATTGTACAGGAAACAGGGATCAAGACCATCCCCATGGAAAAGAAATGCAAAAAAAGCAAAATGACTGTCTGGGGAGGCCTTACAAATAGCTGTGAAAAGAAGAGAAGTGAAAAGCAAAGGAGAAAAGGAAAGATATAATGCAGAGTTCCAAAGAATAGCAAGAAGAGATAAGAAAGCCGTCCTCAGCGATCAGTGCAAAGAAATAGAGGAAAACAACAGAATGGGAAAGACTAGAGATCTCTTCAAGAAAATTAGAGATACCAAGGGAACATTTCATGCAAAGATAGGTTCGATAAAGGACAGAAATGGTATGGACCTAACAGAAGCAGAAGATATTAAGAAGAGATGGCAAGAACACACAGAAGAACTGTACAAAAAAGGTCTTCACGATCCAGATAATCACGATGGTGTGATCACTGACCTAGACCCAGACATCCTGGAATGTGAAGTCAAGTGGGCCTTAGAAAGCATCACTATGAACAAAGCTAGTGGCGGTGATGGAATTGCAGTTGAGCTATTTCAAATCCTGAAAGATGATGCTGTGAAAGTGCTGCACTCCATATGCCAGCAAATTTGAAAAACTCGGCAGTGGCCACAGGGCTGGGAAAGGTCAGTTTTCATTCCAATCCCAAAGAAAGGCAATGCCAAAGAATATTCAAACTACCGCACAATTGCACTCATCTCACACGCTAGTAAAGTAATGCTCAAAATTCTCCAAGCCAGGCTTCAGCAATACGTGAACCGTGAACTGCCAGATGTTCAAGCTGGTTTCAGAAAAGGCAGAGGAACCAGAGATCAAATTGCCAACATCTGCTGGATCATTGAAAAATCAAGAGAGTTCCAGAAAAACATCTATTTCTGCTTTATCGACTATGCGAAAGCCTTTGACTGGATCACAAAAAACTGGAAAATTCTGAAAGAAATGGAAATACCAGACCACCTGGTATTCCAGACCAGACCTGCCTCTTGAGAAATCTATATGCAGGTCAAGAAGCAACAATTAGAACTGGACATGGAACAACAGACTGGTTCCAAATAGGAAAAGGAGTGTATGTCAAGGCTGTATATTTTCACCCTGCTTATTTAACATATATGCAGAGTACATCATGAGAAATGCTAGGCTGGATAAACCACAATCGGGAATCAAGATTGCCTGGAGAAATATCAGCAATCTCAGATATTTAGATGACACCACCCTTATGGCAGAAAGTGAAGAGGAACTAAAAAGTCTCTTGAGGAAAGTGAAAGAGGAGATTGAAAAAGTTGGCCTAAAGCTCAACATTCAGAAAACAAAGATCATGGCATCTGGTCCCATCACTTCATGGAAAATAGATGGGGAAACAGTGGGAAAAGTATCAGACTTTATTTTTTGGTCTCCAAAATCACTGCAGATGGTGACTACAGCCATGAAATTAAAAGACGCTTACTCCTTGGAAGGGAAGTTATGATCAACCTAGATAGCATATTCAAAAGCATAAACATTACTTTGCCTACAAAGGTCTGTCTTGTCAAGGCTATGATTTTTCCAGTAGTCATGTATGGATGTGAGAGTTGGACTGTGAAGAAAGCTGAGTGCCGAAGAATTGATGCTTTTGAACTGGGGTGTTGGAGAAGTCTCTTGAGAATCCCTTGGACTGCAAGATCCAACCAGTCCATTCCAAAAGAAATCAGTCCTAGGTGTACTTTGGAAGGAATGATGGTAACGCTGAAACTGCAGTACTTTGGCCACCTCATTCGAAGAGTTGACTCATTGGAAAAGACTCAAATGCTGGGAGGGATTGGGGGCAGGAGGAAAGGGGGACGACAGAGGATGAGATGGCTGGATGGCATCACCGACTCGATGGACGTGAGTTTGAGTGATCTCCGGGAGTTGGTATAGACAGGAAGGCCTGGCATGCTGCAATTCATGGGGTCACAAAGAGTCGGACATGACTGAGCGACTGAGCAACTGAACTGAACTGAACTGAAGTGCTGAGTCCCTGTCATTAAATCAACTTAATCCCTAACCTAATTGTAGTTTTACCCTTAGCCAAGAATGTACTCTTGGAGAAGGCAATGGCAACCCATTCCAGTACTCTTGCCTGGAAAATCCCATGGCTAGAGGAGCCTGGTAGGCTGCAGTCAGTCCAAGGGGTCGCTAAGAGTAGGACACGACTGAGCAACTTCACTTTCACTTTTCACTTTCATGCATTGGAGAAGGAAATGGCAACCCACTCCAATGTTCTTGCCTGGAGAATCCCAGGGACAGGAGAGCCTGATGGGCTTCCGTCTATGGGGTCGCACAGAGTGGGACACGACTGAAGCGACTTAGCAGCAGCAGCAGCAAGAATGTACTCTTAACCAGTAAGTCTAAAATTTTCTTGTCAGCACCAGTGAGGTAACCCACCTAATGGACTCTTTTGATCTTGTGAACTACAAATTGATCCTCCCCAAAGGTAACTGCCCTCTTCTTTTGCTGTTGCAGCTGTTAACCTTCAACACACCCTGAAGGGAGTTCAGGGTGGAGAGTGAGGCACTCTGTGCTCCAGGGAAACTAGTGAAACATGTCTTTAGATAGTTAGATATTTTCAATGACTGTTTTCACAATCCCAATCCTTGCATCTCTTTTTATCTAGAAAAGCATTAAATCCCTTCAAGGTGATATTTGCCACTTGTGACTAACACAAAGATAATTACTTAGTTGCATTGAGCAATTCACCTTCACCAAAATCACATATATTGACCTTTCCTCACTACCTTTTTGGAGCAGTTTCTCAGAGCTATCTGAGGTGCTGTCTCCTGGGCTGCAGTCCTCATTTTGCCCCACATAAAATTTAACTCCCAACTCTTATGTTGTGCATCTTTTTTAAGTCAACAATCCCCAAAACAAGGTGACATTGCCTAAAAATAATCTTTTTTTTTTTTTATTTTATGACTTCCTCTGTCTTTAAAAACCTTTCCTTTTTCTGTAATTCTTTGGAACTCCTTTCTCTGTGCTAGATGTGATATTGCCCAATTCATGATTTGTTTAATAAAGCATATAAGTCTTCAAATTTACTTAGTTGAATTTCGTTGTTAAGAAGCCTTTTAGAGAAGGAAGGGCATCTTGATTTTAAAGGATACTTCCTTTTAAGGCTGATTAGTGTCTACAGTCATGTGGTTTGGCAATCTCTACTACCATTTTCTTTCTTTGTGTCCACTCTAGTCTCAATATGTAAATCCTTCATTTGGAGCCAAGATTGATTTATAATGTTCTTGATTTTATCCATAAGTCAGATTCAGAGTGTAGCATATCTTAAAAACTGCCCAAGTATACTACTTCCTGAAGAATGTATATTTGGGTGGGGAGAGGAATTGGGAATAATGAAAGATACAGAAAAGAAGGAGACAGTGAAGGAGAGAATAAGCAATAAGTAATTAGGAAAGAAAAAAAATTGACTTGATAATAGTGCAATGAATATGAAACAACGTCTGAGATTTGGGAAAGTAAAAATTAATCCAATTTTCATTTTTGTCTCAAGATATCACTTACTGTTACAGAGGACCTTACTTCTTCCAATTACAGTGTATATTCATGCTCCTATCTTTTACCACTTTAATTTTACAAAAATCAATGGACTAACAGTTGCCTTACTTGCTTTTGTACAGATTGCCTGATGCCCTTGATGTTATTCCCAGATAATAGGCTGGTGATGAGTCTTCCCATTTGTTTCAATTCCTGCTATTGACACAAAGATGGCTTGTCTAGGCTTCTGGAATGGCCTTTTCTCTCCTTTCAAAGGTTAAGAGCCTCATGATGACCATTTCTTCTTAGGTGACTAGAGACAGAAGTACTACAGACAGCCTAACTTTTCAGTTAATAACCAGCATAGAAATTCTCTTATTTTTCTGTAGCATAACAAATCTGTAGTTTTAAATCATTGATTGCCTCTTTGTACATCAAAATGTTACCTGACCTGTATTTTCAGCATAAAAATTTTGTCGTTTTGTATAAGAATAGTGCTTGTCTTTAACAGAAATATATAGAAACACTAAATGGAATTTATGCATTAATCTGTGTTAAACAGTGAAGAAATTCTTTTGGAATTGCATATTACAGCCATATTAATACCTTTCTCTTGTGCTATGAACAATAAATGCCAAGAGGCTTTTTCCCCCTTAATAATTAACTGCTTTTTGGAAAGTGCTGTCATTTACCACATGCAAATTTCTTGCTTTGTAGATCAGATGTGACTAAGAACACTAGGTGGTTGGCTCCTGTGAATAGATTTAGAAAGTACTAATTATAAGACTAATATACCACAATCATGCTTAATTTGTGTCACTCCCTTAATGCAGGATGAGTGAACCCTGTGCAGCAAATTGAGATGGCAACAAAAAGATTTTTACCTTTTGTCTGCATACTTTTCTTGTAGGATAAGATTGAAAGCAAAGGATAAGAATTCTTTGACTGTATAACATTTTAAAAAGTTATTTGTTACAGTCATAGAAATGGAAGTAGGTTTTTTGTGTATCTTAAAGTAGGTTTTCAATTTAATATTGCTTAGTATGTTTTAATTGTAAATATTCTTTCATATTTTTTGAAGTGCCTGGATGACTAGACACTATGGATAGATATGTCGGGAGAGTTTATAATTTCCTCAGTTCTATCTCGTCACAACAAAGATTTGAAATGGTGGGTCAGTGTTACAGCTCGATTACAGCTGAGAGTTTTATTCAGCAGACAAAGGATAGTACACTCTCAAGGCATGAGGGCAGGCTGACCCCAAAGGGTAGGCCTCAATCTGTTTTGGCTCCCTCTTTTTATATGTTCTGTTTCCTCCCTCTGAGCCTGCACTATGCAAATTATGGCTAGCCAGGAAGGAGGCCTGTTTGTTTTGCCTGAGGTTCTCACTCGGTTCCAATGATTTTTCCTTTATTCCCTTTTCTTGGGCTTTTCCTTTTGTCTTTTAGCCACCACCATTTGGACTCCTTTTTCCTACTTTAACTACCTAACAAACATAACAGTTACCTCTATCATGCTACTGCTGAGTCACTTTAGTCGTGTCTGACTCTGTGCGACCCCATAGATGGCAGCCCACCAGGCTCCCCCGTCCCTGGGATTCTCCAGGCAAGAACACTGGAGTGAGTTGCCATTTTCTTCTCCAATGCGTGCAAGTGAAAAGTGAAAGTGAAGTCACTCAGTCGTGTCCTACTTTTAGCAACTGCATGGACTGCAGCCCACCAGGCTCCTTCGTCCATGGGATTTTCCAGGCAAGACTACTGGAGAGGGGTGCCATTGTCTTCTCCGACCTCTATCATAGTTAAAATATAATTTTATCTAATGTAACTTTTAGATGTCATACCACCAAATAGATAAATATGTTATATTATTTTTCATAATATACATGCTAGAAATTAAATATTTCTGAGTATAAAATAGGGCTTCCCAAGTGGCAGTAGTGTTCAAGAATCTGCCTGCCAATGTAGGAGACATAAGGGATTAGGTTTGACCACTGGATTTCGAAGATGCCCTGGAGGATAGCATGGCATCCCACTCCATTATTCTTGCCTGGAGAATTCCATGGACAGAGGAGCCTGGCAGGCTCCAGTCCACAGGTTCACAAAAAGTTGGACATGACTGAAGTAACTAGCCATGCACATGTGTACGAGTATAAAATGAAAGAATAAAGACCTTCCATTCACCAAACCATGGCACAATCTGCATTTTTTAAAGTGGATGATCTTGTAAACTATTCATAAATACTTATCAGGAGTGATACTGCTTCTTCAAAATAGCATTATCAGTGTGCTTTGCTTAATATACAGAATAAAAATGAATGAGAAAAAATATCCAGGCATAATTTATATACAGTAATATTCTCTTTTAGCATGTATTTCTGCTAGTATTGACAAACTTGATGCTTGTGATTATTACCATAATATACACAGTATTTCCATCAATTTAAAAATTCTGTGTGCTGTTGTATACTCAATAATTCATCCTATCCCCAGGATGAATCTCCATCCTATGGAAACTACTAATACCTATGTTTTGCCTTTGAAAAATGTCATATAAATACAATCATACAGTATCTAACTTTCTAAATTTGGCTTCTTATACTTAGCATAATTCATTTAAATTTTATTCATGTTATTATACAAATTAAGATTGCTACTTTTTTATTACTGAGTAGAATTTTTCCTATGGCTGTAGTGATTTGTTTATCCTTCCTTAATGCGGGTAGAGGAGACAAAAATTTTTCCTCTAACCTCCTAGTTTCTTTGGGTTGGTCCATTAATTAAATTGCCATTTGTTGTTGTTATTAGTTACTAAGTCCTATCTGATTCTTTGTGACCCAAGGGACTGCAGCATTCCAGGCTTACCTGTCCTTCATCATCTCCTGGAGTTTGCTCAAACTCATATCCATTGAGTCGGTGATGCCATCCTGCCTTCGTTCTTTCCCAGGGTCTTTTCCAATGAATCGGCTCTTCCCATCAGGTGCCCAAAGTATTGGAACTTCAGTTTCAGCATCAGTCCTTCCAATGACTATTCAGGGTTGATTTACTTTAGGCTTGACCAATTTGATCTCCTTGCTAGGGACTGTCAAGTAAGTTTAACAGGTGAAAAACAAATTTAATTATGTATGCATAGTAGCCCCATAAGTATATGAGGCACAAGGGCAAGTTGAGCAATTGAGGCTTATAAACTTTCCTGAGCTAAGAAATGATTTGAAGGCCTAAGTCTTCAAAGGGGAGGGAGGTAATTTGCAGGACAAAAAGAAAGAGATATGTTTAGTAGTTAGATGTTGCACTGCCATATGGATAGGTCACTCATATGATACTATCTCTGGTAATAGCTGTCACTCTGAAGGAGCCAGGACCCTGTCTAAATTCCTTTTAGGTAGCTAAGGTAGAAATAATTTGTCTTCTTTTTTTTTTTTACGTTGAGTTTCCTGGCTCTTGATTGCCTTCAACTCAAAATGGTCCAGATGCCAAAGTGACGTATTTGGCCTTACTTATTCTGGTTCCTTTCAGGAGACATCTGGGTTATTTCTAATTTGAGATAAACATTAATGTAACCTCTATAAACATTCATAATCTGCTTTTGAAAAACATAATTTTTTTTTGTTTGTTTGAAAAATTTCTATGAAAGGGATTGTTAGTTTGTATGGCAAATGTTTGATTAACTTCATAAGAATCTCTCAAATTGTTTTCCCAAGTGGCTGTACAAGAAAAATAAATCATCTTATTCATACTCATAGCTCTAATTCCAAGGACGTATTAGACAAATTTATTGTATAGGTAGCTATCTTATCTCAAAACAAATGATCAGCTCTATTTTCTTTATTTATGTTGTGTAGATTTCTAAAAATATGATAAAATAAATAATTTTATTATGGATTTCAATAATTCTTTAAAAAATTAGTTTTACCATCAATATATTATACTAAAATTTATCTCATATGGAAATATTCAAAATTAACATGTTTGTTTTTTCCATTAACTATACATGTTGTTGGTTTAGTTACTAAATCATATCCAACTATTTTCAGCTGAATAGACTTTAACCAGCCAGACTCCTCTGTCAACGCGATTTCCCAGGCAAGAATATTGGAGTGGGTTGCCATTTCATTCTCCAATTAATTTTATATACATATATTAAATATATATATATATATTATATACATATATAAATAACATGTATACTGATAGAGTGGGAGGTTCAGTTCAGTTCAGTTCAGTTGCTTAGTCATATCCGATTCTTTGTGACACCAAGTACTGCAGCACAGCAGGCATCCTTGTCCATCACCAACTCCCAGAGTCCACCCAAATCCATGTCCATTGAGTCAGTGATGCCATCCAACATCTCATCCTCTGTCATCCCCTTCTCTTGCCCTCAATATTTCCCAGAGTGAGGGTCTTTTCAAATGAGTCAACTCTTCTCATGAGGTGGCCAAACTATTGGAGTTTCAGCCTCAACATCAGTCCTTCCAATGAACCCCCAGGATGATCTCCTTTAGGATGGACTGGTTGGATCTCCTTGCAGTCCAAGGAACTCTCAAGAGTCTTCTCCAGCATCACAGTTCAAAAGCATCAATTCTTCAGTGCTCAGCTTTCTTTATAGTCCAACTTTTACATCCATACATGACCACTGGAAGAACCAAAGCCTTGACTAGATGGACATTTGTTGGCAAAGTAATGTCTCTGCTTTTTAATATGCTGTCTAGGTTGGTCATAACTTTCCTTCCAAGGAGTAAGCATCTTTTAATTTCATGGCTGCAGTCACCATCTGCAGTGATTTTGGAGCCCAAGAAAATAAAGTCTGACACTGTTTCCACTGTTTCCACATCTATTTCCCATGAAGTGATGGGACCAGATGCCATGATCTTAGTTTTCTGAATGTTGAGTTTTAAGCCAAAATTTTCACTCTCCTCTTTCACTTTCATCAAGAGGCTTTTTAGTTCCTCTTCACTTTCTGCCATAAGGGTGGGGTCATCTGCATATCTGAGGTTATTGATATTTCTCCCGGCAATCTTGATTCCAGCTTGTGCTTCTTCCAGCCCAGTGTTTCTCATTATGAACTCTGCATATAAGTTAAATAAGCAAAGTGAAAATATACAGAGTTGATGTACTCCTTTTCCTATTTGGAACCACTCTGTTGTTCCATGTCCAGTTCTAACTCTTGCTTCCTGACCTGCATACAGGTTTCTCAAGAGGCAGGTCAGGTGGTCTGGTATTCCCATCTCTTTCAGAATTTTCCACAGTTTATTGTGATCCACACAGTCAAAGGATTTGGCATAGTTAATAAAGCAGAAGTAGATGTTTTTCTGGAAATGTCTTCCTTTTTCCATGATCCAGCGGATGCTGGCAATTTGATCTCTGGTTCCTCTGCCCTTTGTAAAACCAGAAAGTTTATTTTACCTCATAGTTTTTATCACCATCTCAACTTCTCTCTTCATCGTGGGGTGTTTCAACCTCAACGTGGACCACTCAGCCATGCACACCAGCCTCTAGTTCTCCAACATCTTTCTTTCCAACAACCATCTCTATTAGACTTCAGCCACCTGCTTCCAAAAGAACTTCACTGATTCCATGAGCTCAGATATTCTACTCTTATCACAACATTCCTCTTTCTCATTTGTTTGCCCAACCACTCTAATTACAACTGTTTCAAACATGACTGGAACATTAGCTTGTCTTAACATTTGCATTCCACCCTAAGGTACAGCATCACTTCTAATGCTCCTAGTTCAGTATTGCTTCTTGACCTCTGTCTTCTCATTTTAACCGTTTTTCCAAAACCCAAATATGACTAAACCCAAATACCTGCTGTCTTGCTTTCTTCTCTCATCTCACCAAAGTGAATGATAGTTAAAACAAACAAACAAAATCAGTTATACCGTGAGACAGATTGTTAGCACCATGTATTCATTCTTCACCTTATATGCAACAGTGTATTAAACTTTATCATGCTTCTCACATATCCAACTCTTTTCTATTCTTCACAGAAAAAAGATCCTGTATTCAGAAATAACAGAAGCTGCCAGATGGGAAACACTTTAGCTTCCTATAAAGAGATCTGCCTCCACACCTCATAGTCATCCATAAACTGTTTATTGCTTAGCACTGGAAACCTTTTAGTGCAAACAGATTCCATCCTCACCCTTACACATTTTTACCTGAGGCGAGAGAAATTGATCAAGTGCAATGTAAATATATACTTTTAATCATAAGTGCAATACATTAAAAATTATAGGTTCTATTGTAGAGTAACTTATAGGATCTTTTTATAGATTGGGCAGTGATCCTGTAAGTTTCCAGAGGAGTGACATTTAAATTTATTCCTGAAGGATAAGTATAAATAATCATATGGACAGTGGGAGGAATGGCATACGAGAAAAATGAAAAAGAAGTTTTACACATTGTTGAAATATTTAAAATACCAGTGTGGTTAGAGCATAGGAAGATGGGAGAGCTGCATTAGGTGCCTATGCAGAATTGTGCTGAGAAACAATCTGGATAAAGCATGTAAATTAATAGTGGCAGTTCTGGGGTAAGACTGTGTTGGAATTCTGACAGTAACATTGAATATTTGCGCAAATTCTTTAATCTTCTTGTGCCTGTTTTGTGCATTTATGGCATCATGAAGATGAGGGAGATGATAAAAACTACATAATATTAAGCATAGGGCTGCTATGAAATATAAATTATTTAATATATGTAGAGTACTTAGGATTTATGCAAGTACTTAGTACACAGCTTAAGATAAAAGCACAGTAAATGTTAGTTTTTGATGTTATTTTTGCTTTTGTTTGAGTTTGTGTTAAATACTTCAATTTTCATTTTCGAATCTGTTATCAATGGGTTTAAAATTGGAAAATGATATTTTCAAATATCCGTTGAAGTGATTGGACTGAAGGAGGCAATGATAAAATCTAGGAAGCTATTATGAAACCAAAGCAGTAATGATAGTTAACCAATACTAATAATTCATGGGTATTGTACATAAATACATTAGCTAATGATAATAGTTTAAAGGTTAATTTAGCATGTGTACCAATTAAAGAGAATGGAATTTATTTTAAATAAATTCAAATATTTTGTGCTAACAGGTATTAAACTTGGTGAATTATTAGATATAGCAACTTAAGAGAGGTGATTAAAAAAATGATTCCCAGATATTTGGTTACTGGAGGTATATTAATATAGATAGAAAATAATAAGGTGACTCTCTAAGTTGCTTTTCCCATAGAATTACCTCTTTGAAAATTGGGAAAAAAAATAAGACATTTTCTGTTCATTTTTGTTTCCAATCGCAAGCTCTTCTATGTTTGTTTATAATTATGAGCTGTTTTTCTTACTCTATCACTTCTGATAATTCTGTTTATCTACAATATTAGAATATATGTTGTCTGTAATTAGAGAATGATTGTTATTCTTTATCTTTTCTGTTTTGTTTCAAATATACTCACAGTAAAAATCAGTAAAATGATATTTGGCAAAACCAATAGCCATTTAACTCGAATTCCATGTTTAAAGTATATGTGTAACCATGATTGTTTTAGATAATGACTTTGGTTTCCTGTTGCCTGTACTTACCCACCTTATCTCAAAACAAGATGACCAGAGGGCTAGAATGGCATAATCAGGGATAGACAAAAAAGAAACTTGTGAAATACCTCCACATACTGGATGATGTCATCCCAACTCTATTACCATAAACTTCTCTCATTTTGCAGTCATATATGCAAGTCAGTAGATTTTGCAAGAGCATTGGATTAGCTGTGTCCAATCAGGAGAGAAAAAAAAAAGCACAATGACAATTGTAGAGAAGCTTTAATTTGAGATAATTAACACTAAGAAAGGATTTGATTAATGAGGGATTGCCTAGTGTATTAGTCATGATTCTCCAGAAAACAGAATCAATAGGCCATAGAGATGAATACAATGAAAGATTTGTTTTAAGGAATTGGATCATCAGATTGTGGAGGCTGCCAAATTCAATATCTATAGGGCAAGCCAGCAGGCTGAATATTCAGGTCATAGTTTATGTTGCAGTTTTGAGTCCAAAGACCGAACATTCAGAATTTCTTCTTGTTTAGGAATCATCTGTCTTCTTGCCTTAAAGCTGTCAACTGATTGGGTGAGGCCCACCACCTTATGGAGAACAATCTGCTTTGCTTAAAGGCAACTAATTATAAATGCCAATTGTATCCAAAAATACTTCTATAGCTATGTCTAGAGCAGTGTTTGACAAACAACTGGTCAGCATATTCTAGCTAGTTTGACACACAAAATTAACCATCATAACTAAGAATAAGTAATTGAGAACTCTAAAGAATGTAATACCCGATAGAAAAGGTAGATAATACCCATTCAGATAAGATAGGACACCTAAAGAAGAGACCTTCCTTTCTCCAGGGCTGACATCCAGATCTTGTTGATGAATGAATGGCTATTCCTCACTGGATGGAAGAGAAGCAGCAGAATTGCTGCATCAGTGGAACTTTCTTGAAATTTGCCTTCTAGGTTTCTGTGGCACCTAGAAGCAGTGAGTGAACAGTGAAAGTAATTCAGTCGTGTCCATCTCTTTGTGACCCCATGGACTATACAGTACATGGAAATCTCCAGGCCAGAATACTGGAGTGGGTAGCCTTTCCCTTCTCCAGAGGATTGTCCTAACCCAGGGATCGAACCCAGGTCTCCCGCATTGCAGGTGGATTCTATACCAGCTGAGCCACAAGGGAAGTCCAGTAATAGTGGAGTGGGTAGCCTATCCTTTATCCAGTGGATCTTCTCAAGCCAGGAATTGAACCAGGGTCTACTGCATTACAGGTGAATTCTTTACCAACTGAGCTATCAGGAAAGCCCAAGACCTAGATGCATGTCACATCAAAGGCATTCTCCTATGGAACTGCTGAAATGAAATCCTGGTCACCAGATGCTGCTTACTGCATGTCTAGGGGAACTGGGTACAGCAGGTAGAAGCTGCCTGGCAGCAGGAGTAGGGCACTGGAGAAACCACTCTCCCACACAGAAACCACTTGCTAAAGAAACTATTCGTGCTGCAATGCCAGGCACTAGGAAACTATCCACATGCTGGGAGTGGATATTGCCAAAGCCTAATATACTGCAGGAGCCTGCGAGGAAAACATTAGAACCATGAATGAAAAGCTCTGATTCCTGTATTTATCTCTGTCACCCACTACTGACAAAGCTTTATACCTTGACAGCTAACAGAGAAAAGCGTTCAACAAGTTGAGATCCTTCTTTGCAATGCTAAGTGGATTTGAAATGAAGAAGCAATGAGTGAAAAACTATCATAAGCATTATGTGTAATGCCTTGTGGAAGCTACTTCATGCAACAGGACCTGCAATTATAAAAGCAAATTTAAGGAAGAGTTTCATGGAATGGGTCAGCAAATGTGTGCCCTCTAGGTCTGTCCATAGGGTATATGGTAGAACTGCCTATGGGAAAAAAATATCAAAGAACATCACCAGTGGGTGTCATTACAAATAGATCCATAATTGAAAATATTTAGGCAGGTAGATACCAAGAGGAGCCAAGATTATTAAACTGGAAGAGCTAATTGCATTTCAGGAGGAAATGAGGAAAGAGGTTATCGGAGTTAGAAAATGCAGAGCAAAGATTTTTCTCCTACTAACTCTTTAATTCTGAGTCAGGACATGAAATTGAACTCTCAACACAGGACTAACGAAAACTGTTTTAAATTTATTGCAGCTAAGGAAGAATCCCATTAGTGAGAGATCATTCTCAAAGAAGCAAGCAAATTGAAGTGAGATTGAAGAAAAGAAATGGGGCTGTCCCACAGGACTGAGTCCAGACACAGAGCACTCTTTGACGTCCTCCTTCTACAAAGCCTCACTTTTCTCAAGGAGCAGTGGGTAGAACAGCAGCATTCTGAGGTGAGAGACCCTAGTAATACAATCCAAGAATTCACTGTTGGAAATCCCATTCCTTTCAATGAGAAATATTACAGACAGTGAGAATTTCCATTTCCTTTGACAACAATCTTGATATACAGATACAGGTTATATTGAGTTAATATAGAAAATATTCATACAATTGGGTTTCTAAGAATATTTTTAAAATTCACCAACGCACAAGCCATGTATTTCTTTTAAATTTCCTTTCTAGGACAATACTTTTTTTTTTTTTTTTTAGCATTTCCTATGTTAATCTTGGTATATGCATAGCTTTTCACATCAGGAAGCTCTAGTTCCTGACTCCTGAGGATGAAAAGACAATTAGCAGCAATACAACTCATAGACTTTTAAGAGAACAATATAAAATCGTATTTTTCCTGCTCTTGCACAATACTGCAGTTTCTCTTACTGAAAAACTAAATGTAAATCTAGGGTGTCTTGCCTTGTGGAATGAAGAAACTTTATTAAATGGAACATGAATAACGTTATCCATATTTTAGTTTACATTGGTTTCTGGATGAGAAATACTAGCATTTGAAATAGTATTTGGCATACTTTCCTTGAAGTGGATCATAGGTTTTCCTCCCTCTCCCCACCTCTTTAGAATATCTTTTTATTCATCAAAACACTCTACTTGTAACAGATCTGAAATTATGCTCATTGAAGTTACACAGAGTGGAGTGGGAAATGGATTGTGAAATCACTCAGCAGCACATAGTAGAATAGAGTGCAGATGGGGCTGTATAACAATAAGACACAGTTTTTAAAGCCAGATCTCAATTGTCTATTTTCCTTTGACCTAGATTTTGGTTAAAATAAGAGTTTACATTCATGTGATTTTTTTTTTAGCTCTCTAATATTCCAAACTATATTTTGGTGATAAAAAGTTATCATTCTAGTATAAAAGTGGAAGAACAGATGAACTAAGAAATTAGTAAGTTCTAGTGAATCATTCTACTTTTTGGTACCTAGCTTATGAGAAATAATAAGCAGTAATGGTTTTTCCAGTGGTCATGTGTGGATGTGAGAGTTGGACTGTGAAGAAAGCTGAGTGATGAAGAATTGATGCTTTTGAAATGTGGTGTTGGAGAAGACTCTTGAGAGTCCCTGGGACTGCAAGGAGATCCAACCAGTCCATGCTAAAGATCAGTCCTGGGTGCCCATTGGAAGGACTGATGCTGAAGTTGAAACTCCAATACTTTTGGCCACCTCATGCGAAGAGTTGACTCATTGGAAAAGACCCTGATGCTGGGAGGGATTTGGGGGCAGGAGGAGAAGGGGACAACAGAGGATGAGATGGCTGGATGGCATCACTGACTCCGTGGATGTGAGTCTGAGTGAACTCCAGGAGTTGGTGATAGACAGGGAGGCCTGGCGTGCTGCAATTCATGGGGTCACAGAGTCAGACATGATGAGGGACTGAACCAAACCAGACTGAACTAAAGGAAACAAAGATGTTAACTGTTTCTCAGTGAAGGTGGAATATAAGACAGCCGTGAAACATATCTTGGACATTTTGATGGAGGGTCCTTTTTCTATTATCAGTGTTATTATTTTTATACCTAAAACTGTTACTGCTCAAGCACAGTAGGAAGAGGTCTTCTTGCAGTTTCAGCCCTTTTAGTCACAGTATTCTCCAATTCTCTCCATATCTAGGCATCAAAAGCAGAGACATTACTTTGCTAACAAAGGTTCGTCTAGTCAAGGCTATGGTTTTTCCTGTGGTCATGTATGGATGTGAGAGTTGGACTGTGAAGAAGGCTGAGTGCCGAAGAATTGATGCTTTTGACCTGTGCTGTTGGAGAAGACTCTTGAGAGTCCCTTGGACTGCAAGGAGATCCAACCAGTCCATTCTGAAGGAGATCAGCCCTGGGAATTTTTTGGAAGGAATGATGCTAAAGCTGAAGCTCCAGTACTTTTAGCCACCTCATGCGAAGAGTTGACTCATTGGAAAAGACTCTGATCATGGGAGGGATTGGGGGCAGGAAGAGAAGGGGTCGACAGAGGATGAGATGGCTGGATGGCATCACTGACTCGATGGACATGAGTCTCAGTGAACTCCAGGAGTTGGTGATGGACAGGGAGGCCTGGCATGCTGCGATTCATGGGGTCGCAAAGAGTCGGACATGACTGAGCAACTGATCTGATCTGATCTGATAAGAATTTCCCAGTAATAAATAGTGTATATAAAGAGAATAATAGAGTCTAGATTCATTCAATTCAAGAGAAAAAATTTTCTGGAAATTTTCAAAGAGATTTATTGGCTCTGGAATGCATTATTGATTCTCCTCAATTGCTTACTTCATAACCTATTATCATTCTCCTATATCCCAGAGATGAGCCAACAAGCTTCTTTCCTACTTCCTCCCTTCCTTTCTTTATTCCTTCCTTGCTTAATCCTTCTCTCCCTCCCTTCCTTCCTTTGTGCTCAATTCTACCTTACTTTTAACCCAGTCTTTTCTTTTTTGTGTTGTAACAGTTATTTTTTTTTATTTATTTTTAATTGAAGGATAATTGTTTTACAAAATTGTGTTGGTTTCTGCCATACATCAACATGGGCCTTTCTTAAAACTCTTGTTTCTAAGCCCTTGATGGATGAAAAACCATGCCCCGTTTTTCCCCCTTTCTTGTAAATTTTATCAAAGCTCAGATTAAGAGACCTTCAGATGAATAGAACTTTTATCCCTATGTCTCATACCCCACTGCTCTTTCCTGGAAGAACTGTGTTGCCCACTGCTCTCTTCTGAAATATTCAATGCACATAATTTATATATTCCACACAAATGTGGCCATTTCAATGATTTCAATTAAATAATGTAAAAAGTATAGTTAACACAAAATGTTCATTGTTACAAATAATGTAATACAAAAATTTCATTACATTAAGTGCTTTCTTAGTCACTACTTATCATATCTATTTTCCAAAAGTTTTTCAACAAATTTTTAATTCCCTGAGATGTTCTTTGGAAAATAAGTTATATGTATAAATAATTTTGGGGAAAGAATACTGCCACATCCTCCTCTGAAGATTTACAATGCCTATTAAAACATATGTTAAATACCGAAGAAAGGATAGTTTGTCTCAAACATATTTGACTATAGAACACTTTTATTATTAATGCATATAAATAATGTATGACTCACTTCTTGAAATCTATTTATCTTATTTGATTCTTATCAAATTCCTGCATTATGACTAATATTGGAACCAATTTATGGATGGAAGAGGGGATTAATAGATATATCAAAATTCTATTCAAGGTGAATTTTAGTCAGTGGGAAAGTTAGGATTTGAAACTGTATATGTATAATTTTTGTTTCTGACATTGTCTCCAAAGCAACAAAAATCTACAACAATTAAACATTAATAGAATTAAAATGCTGAGAAGGCAGTGGCACCCCACTCCAGTACTCTTGCCCGGAAAATCCCATGGACAGAGGAGCCTGGTGGGCTGCAGTCCATGGGGTCGAGAAGAGTCGGACACGACTGAGCGACTTCACTTTCACTTTTCACTTTCCTGCATTGGAGAAGGAAATGGCAACCCACTCCAGTGTTCTTGCCTGGAGAATCCCAGGGATTGGGGAGCCTGGCGGGCTGCTGTCTATGGGGTCGCACAAAGTTGGACACGACTGAAGTGACGCAGCAGCAGCAGCAGCAGCAGAACTAAAATGTGAGATAATTTCTTCTTTTTCTATGATTAGGTTCTGCTTAACCAACTGTTAGCCTTGAATATTCATTGGTCTCTTATGCAGAGCTGACAAGTCATTCTCACTTGATAGGAGGAAATTTTGAGAAGTTAGTCAAAGCCCAACTCACATTTTGTGTCAGGTTTAATAGTGGACAAATAATATTGTTCTTCAAAGAAAGGAGCATCACCCCCTCCTTTCTCTCTCATACATTATCCTGACTTCTAGGCTCAGGACTTTTCTCCCAGGATAGTCATTCATGCATCCTATCCATGTATCTAATTAAGAAGACTGGGATCTGCTGTCTAGACTCAAGTCACCTCAAGTTAAAGGACAAGTTGCTGCTGCTGCTGCTAAGTCGCTTCAGTCGTGTCCGACTCTGTGCGACCCCATAGATGGCAGCCCACCCTATATTATGAGCCTGGTAAGACTTATGTGAGAGATCCTATACTAAGGCAAAATGGAGTGCTTGTACAGTTGTTAATAAAAAATATTTCACTGCATTTTAGCTATTGCTTATTGTTCCAATGGTTGCATTCAGAGGGACTAGTAGGATCTGAGAGCCAAATTTGCACCTTGAAACCACAATTGTAAACAGGACCAATCTGAACACATCCTCACACCAAGCATTATGACCCAGGATGTTACCAAACTTAAATTACAATTGTTACAATCATCGCCATTAATAATGAATAGTTGTGTGTGACTGCATGTGCGTGCTAAGTCACTTCAGTTGTGTCCAACTCTTTTTGGCCCTATGGACTGTAGCCAACAGGTCTCCTCTGCCGATGGGATTCTCCAGGCAAGAATACTGGAGTGGGTTGCCATGCCCTTCTCTAGGGGATCTTCCTGACTCAGGGATGGAACCCTCATTTCTATGTCTCTAGCATTGACAGGCAGTTTCTTTACCACTAAATCCTCCTGGGGATCTCAAGTCATGAATAGTTACTATCAGCTTATAAAGGAAATCGACCCTGAATATTCATTGGAAGGACTGATACTGAACCTGAAGCTCCAATACTTTGGCCACATGATGCAAAGAGCCAGCTCATTAGAAAAGATCCTTGTGCTGGGAAAGATTGAGGGAAGGAGAAGAAGGGAGTGACAGAAGATGAGATGGATGGATGGCATCACCAACTCAATGGACATGAGTTTGAGCAAATTCCAGTAGAGAGCAGGGAAACCTGATGTGCTGCAGTCCGTGGGGTTGCAAAGTGTTGGATACAACTTAGCGACTGAACAACAACTATGTATGAGCAACATGATAGATAATGCAAACAAATCATGTCCATTTAAATCAGAGGTTCTCAGCTCTATTCCTATCAGAATCACCAGGAGAGCTTTTAAACTATGTTGAATCCAGCTACAGTAAATTTGAAAATGATTGGCTTATACTAAAAAAGTATATTAAGACAACTGTCAATTCAAAATCATTTACAAATAACTCTGGTAACCTTTTTTACTTACAAATTATAAACATATCTCTTCTGCAGCATCGCTGAAGAAAATGTACATTCCTTGGAATATTATACCCCAAATGGCTTTATATATCTTTAGTCATTGTTACATATATATTTTCTTTATGGATAACTACTATTGAGGTAGTTAGTAACTTTGTCATTATTGTCCTAAGTCATGTTTGAAATACTGCTGAAGAGTTAGATTGTATTTTTCCTATTACAAACACTTTGAGCTTTATAGTCCCTCATCAACAACTTTTAAGTGCTAGAATTTTATAGTAAACACAAAAAGTTGACATGGTTTTATTCGTTCTGTTACTTACAAAATGCCAGGAGGATTTCAAAGTTATATAATTATTATTGTGAAACAGAATAGGCAATAAAAGAAGACTTTATTACTGAATAAAAAACAAAGAATTTTGCCTTCTATAAACATCAAACAAGTCCTACTATTATTTCAACAAATATGAAAAATAAAAGGTCACTGCCTCTGAAAAGTAAAGTAGTAAACATTATAGTCTTGAGAGTCCACATTTAAATAATATATTTCAGCATATAAACATCCAAATAGCAAGTAATTTACTTTTTTGTACATGATTTTCTTCAAAAATGTGAGGATACTCCATACTTATTATTTCTATATTCCCTTCAGTTTGCATCCTGAAATAGAAACAAATGAAATTTTTCAAACTTATTTAAACTGAAAAATGGCAACAAAAATCAATACAAATGTATATGAGTATATCAAGTCAGTGATAGGTAGTCATTATTTACATTAAAGTCATTGTTAATCAGTAACAGTAAATATTAAAACATTAATTCACCTCAAGAACCAAAAACATATTCAAATTAATTTGAGCAGACCCACTTAAAAGCAAATCTGTTTTGGAAATACAAACTCTAATAGCACTATTACCACTATATCATTTTATGAAAATATTAACACTTGATTACAGCATTATATATTGTAAATACAATTTTCAGCTTATCTTGTAAGCAATGTATTATCCATGCTTGTTTATTTTATTGACAAATCCATTAAGAAATTGAGAATTATTTATTTTCTCTGGACTGAGGATCCTTATTTATCAAGTTATAAAGTTATACTGAATCTCTAAGGTCTAATCCAGGATTACAGGTCTAATTACAAGATTATAATGATGTGATTTGCACTGAAAATTGACAGTGTGACAGTCATAATATTACCATACATACAACTTATAAACATCTAAAATAATGACACCATTTCTGATTCCACACAGTCCTACAATGCTCACAGTATGTATTTTATGTTTTCTTATATTAATAATACTTACAACCATTCTCTTTTTTTATGTCAAATATGTCTTTTATTTATTTTTTTTAAATTTTATTTTATTTTTAAACTTTACATAATTGTATTAGTTTTGCCAAATATCAAAATGAATCCACCACAGGTATACATGTGTTCCCCATCCTGAACCCTCCTACCTCCTCCTTCCCCATACCATCCCTTTGGGTCGTCCCAGTGCACTAGCCCCAAGCATCCAGTATCGTGCATCGAACCTGGATTGGCATCTTGTTTCATACATGCTATTTTACATGTTTCAATGCCATTCTCCCAAATCTTCCCACCCTCTCCCTCTCCCACAGAGTCCATAAGACTGTTCTATACATCAGTGTCTCTTTTGCTGTCTCGTACACAGGGTTATTGTTACAACCATTCTTTTATCCTGAACTTTACTGCCAAATTCCTCTTCTATAGGCTTACTCACTCCCTATCCCAACTGATTCCTTCTATGTTGAACAAGACTTATCTACTACGTACTAGCATTAGACTTTCATCTGTCACTAAGATAGACAAAGTAATAGTCCAGAGATGAATGAAAATACTAACCATAAAAATAAATTATTTATTCAAATGTTGACAACTGTTTTGAAGGAAAGTTAATCTGAGAATGTATAACAGTTCTCAGCTTGTAGTTTAGTGGATGTCAGGGAGAGTTTCTCTTAGGCAATATATTTAAAAAACGGTCCAAAGTATGAATTGGAATTAGCTGGGTAAAACAGGTTGAAAGAAGGGAGTATTCTAAACAGAAAAGACTAGGTTTAAAGACCTTCAAACAAGGAGTGGAGACGGAAAGATGAAGGTGAAAGAGTACAATAGACTAGAGAAAGTCTTTGAGAATTGTCTTAATAGAAAATTGATGGTAAGTTTAGAAATTCAGGAATGACAAGCAAATAATGAAAAGATGGATGGTGGAAATGTTGAACAGGGATGCATGGCTTGTGTATAGCTAATTTAGTGGCTAATTAAATTTCATAATTAAAAGAGATGAAATATTCTCATCCATGTGAAACTCTAATCAATGAATAAACAATTTTAGAAAAGATCATGATAGAATATTCCTAAAGGTAGAACTACATAGTTAGGCCACTCACAAATATGGTTATTGATTAGTAAATGCCCTATAAAATGATAAAGACATTTTAACAATACAGCTACATATTTTCTTGTTACTATGTAAAGTTTAAGGTGTTTAGAAAGTATCATGCTACTAAAGTATTTTCTCGAATTCTTTTTCACATGAAAATAACTGCTCATTTAATTTTCACAACTAATTTTTTCTTTGTAAATGAATAATATGAGCAAATGCCAATGAGACTGCTTTAGCAGATAGAGAACAAAGGCATTTTATTTTAAATTTTTTTTAATTTTTTAAATGGGGACATCTAACCCCTATTTGAACAGACGTGTTTAAATAAATAGGTGCCAGGTCCCAAAGATGAAAATTAGAGTACTAAAGTATAAGTGTGAAATTTTAAATTACTGTCAAATGGGTGTAAAAGTAATATTATTTAGGTCCAATTTTTTTTCTAAATTTGTAGTTAAAAAAACCTAAGTGATTTAAAAAAAAAATCAAATAGCAAAATACAATTTTTCTTGTTTACTTTACTTTTATTTTTGGCTCGCTGGGTCTTCATTGATGAATGGATTTTCCTCTGGTTGTGGCGAGCATGCTTACTCTCTAGTTGTGGTGCACAGGCTCTCATTGCAGTGGCTTCTCTTGTTGCAGATCACAGGCTCTAGAGCATAGGCTTAATAGTTGTGGCACACAGACTTCATTCCTGGAGAAGGAAATGCCAACCCACTCTAGTATTCTTGCCTGGAAAAACCCATGGACAGAAAAGCCTAGTGGGCTACAGTCTGAGAGGGTCACAAGGAGTTGGACACAACTGAGCACAAGCACAAGCACAAGCACAGGCTTAATTGCTCCATGCATGTGGATCTTCACAGATCAGGGATCAAACCCATGTCTCCTGCACTGGAAAGAGGATTGCTTACCACTGAGCCACCATGCAAGCCCTGGAGCCATCTTCTATTACAGGAAACATAAAATTGCTTCAAGGAGTTTTAGATGAAAAATTTAATTGAAAATGGAATTTTCACAAAAGAAATTTAAATGAAAAAGATATATCAAAGTTTGGAAAAAAAAAGTTTGGGAAGTAACATCCATCTTCTGAGATGAAGTTATAGTCATCTTGGGCAATTTTTTAAAAGAAAAACATCATCAGTTTCTTTTTCTTAAACACAGTTTGTTTTTCTTTAATTTTAAGTAGAATGATATCATCTTTCTATGAGCACATCTGTATATTGTTCCTTTCTCATTATCCATCTCTTTCAAAATATAAAAATGATACATTGATGAATGTGTTATCAGATTCAGCATGATTAGAAATATATTTTTTAATTAATTTGTTTATTTTAATTGGAGGCTACTTTACAATATTGTAGTGGCTTTTGCCATACATTGATATGAATCAGCCATGGGTGTACATGTGTTCCCCATCCTGAATCCCCTTCCCACCTCCCTCCCCATCCCATCCCTCAGGGTCATCCCAGTGCACCAGCCCTGAGCATCCTGTCTCATGCATTGAACCCAGACTGTTTTTTTTTTCTACTTAAATTATTTATAATGAGAATCTTTCCTATTTAGAATAATGCAGTTTTTTTTAATTGGAAATAAAGAGGAAAGAGTGGAAGAGAGTTATATATGAGTTATATCCTCATCTTTCATATGGTTAGTAGGATCTGTGTAAAGTCATTAAATACCACTTAGAAATACAAAATTACCACTAGAGTACCTCTTAATAGATGATGCATATTAATGACAGGGAGTGGGTTGATGGATTATTATTTTTATTATTTATAATTACTGCTGTAGCATTTGACTTTTTTCTTCGCATGTGCCTTATTAATTCCTTTGCAAGTACCTCTTTCTATTAAGAAAGTGAACATATATACTTTCAGCCTATCACAGTAAGTATATGTGGAAATAAGTTCACTTGGTGATATTGTACAAATGGGACTTAAATGTCAGTGTCCCACCAAAGACTTTGTCTAGATCTGGGGAAAAACAATACTGCATGATTTTTTTAGTCTAAGCAGGCTTGGTGTTGAACATTATTCATGTCTATATATATATATCCCCATTTATCCCATACTTGATCTCATTTCAGCTGTGTGGTTAGCAAAACACCATGATTTTATAATACTTGTTTAAGACTGTATTATTACCCTTACTCTACTAGATTAAATATATATATATAATTAATACATACATATAATATATATAATTATAAAATATAATTAATCTAGTAGAGTATATTTATATATATTATATATATTTATAAATATACAAATAAATATATATATATAAATATTTATAAATATATGTATAAATATATATATTTATACATATATATATATGTATAAAGGGAAAGGGAAGTCGCTCAGTCCTGTCCGACTCTTTGCGACCCCATGGACTGTAGCTGACCAGGCTGCTCCATCCATGGGATTCTCCAGGCAAGAGTACTGGAGTGGGTTACCATTTCCTTCTCCAATATATATGTGTATATATATATATATATATGTCTATATATAAATACATACACTTTCCAAAGAAACCTGTATGCTGCTGGTCAAGAAGCAACAATTAGAACATGGAACAAGTGACTGGTTCTAAATTGGGAAGGGAGTTCCACAAGGCTGTATATCATCATCCTGCTTATTTAACTTACATGCAGAGTACATAATTTGAAATGTTGGGCTGGATGTATAATAAGCTAGAATCAAGACTGCCAGGAGAAACATCAACAACCTCAAGTGTGCAGATACCACTCTAATGGCAAAAGTGAAAAGAAGCTGCATCCTCTTGATGAGAGCGAAAGAGGAGAGCAAAACATCTGCCTTTAAATTCAACATTCATAAAACTAAGAACATGGCATCTGGCCCCATTCAGTTCAGTTCAGTTCAGTTGCTCAGTTTTGTGCAACTCTTTGCGACCCCATGAATCGCAGCATGCCAGGCCTCCTGTCCATCACCAACTCCCGGAGTTCACTCAGACTCATGTCCATCGAGTCAGTGATGCCATCCAGCTATCTCATCCTCTGTCATCCCCTTCTTCTCCTGCTCCCAATCCCTCCCAGCGTCAGAGTCTTTTCCAATGAGTCAACTCTTCACATGAGGTGGCCAAAGTACTGGAGTTTCAGCTTTAGCATCATTCCTTCCAAAGAAATCCCAGGGCTGATCTCCTTCAGAATGGACTGGTTGGATCTCCTTGCAGTCCAAGGGACTCTCAGAGTCTTCTCCAACACCACAGTTCAAAAGCATCAATTCTTCGGTGCTCAGCTTTCTTCACAGTCCAACTCTCACATCCATATATGACCACTGGAAAAATCATAGCCTTGACTAGATGGACTTTTTTTGGCAAAGTAATGTCTCTGCTTTTCAATATGCTATCTGGTTGGTCATAAGTTTTCTTCCAAGGAGTAAGCGTCTTTTAGTTTCACGGCTGCAGTCACCATCTGCAGTGATTTTGGAGACCAAAAACATAAAGTCTGACACTGTTTCCATTGTTTCCCCATCTATTTCCCATGAAGTGATGGGACCGGATGCCATGATCGTTTTCTGAATGTTGAGCTTTAAGCCAACCTTTTCACTCTCCACTTTCACTTTCATCAAGAGGCTTTGAGTTCCTCTTCACTTTCTGCCATAAGGGTGGTGTCATTTGCATATCTGAGGTTATTGATATTTCTCCCGGCAATCTTGATTCCAGCTTGTGATTCTTCCAGCCCAGCATTTCTTATGATGTACTCTGCATAGAAGTTAAATAAACAGGGTGACAATACACAGCCTTGACGTACTCCTTTTCCTATTTGGAACCAATCTGTTGTTCCATGCCCAGTTCTAACTGTTGCTTCCTGACCTGCATACAAATTTTTCAAGAGGCAGATCAGGTGGTCTGGTATTCCCATCTCTTTCAGAATTTTCTACAGTTTATTGTGATCCACCTGGCCCCATTGCTTCATGGCAAATAGAAGGGAAAAAGTAGAAACAGTGACAGATATTACTTTCTTGGTCTCCAAAATCACTGTGGATAGTGACTATAGCCATAAATTAGAACACTCCTGCTCCTTGGAAAGAAAGCTATGACAAAGTTAGACAGCATGTCAAAAAGCAAAGACATCACTTTTCCAACAAATGTCTGTATGGTCAAAGCTAGGGTTTTTCCAGTAGTCATGTATGGATATGAGAGTTGGACCAAAAAGAAGGCTGAGTGCCAAAGAATTGATGCTTTCAAATTACAGTGCTAACCATGAATATTCATTCGAAGGGTTGATGCTGAAACTCCAATACTTTGGCCACATGATGCAAAAAGCCAACTCATTTGAAAAGACCGTTATGCTGGGAAAGTTGAAGGCAGAAGGAGGAGGGGATGACAGGATGAGATGGTTGGATGGCATCACTGACTCAATGGACATGAATTTGAGAAAACTGGGAGATAGTGGAGGAGAGAGGAGCCTGGCATGCTGCAGTCCAAGGCGTTGCAAGGAGTCAGATATGACTGAGCAACTGAACAACAACACATATATTAATATATATATACACACTAGTTTATATACTTTTTATTATTGTAGAGTATCCAGTAAGGTGTGTGTGTGTATGTGTGTGTGTGTATATATATATATATATTCATATGTACACTCATGAAAATTTTAGGATAGTATATGAAGTAATGCCAGTGTTAAAATTAGCATCTATTTTGTTAGTATTCATATATGTTTAGTGAGTTTACTTACTGAATATTTAATAATATCCAATTCCTACAGTGTGTATCCCTATTTGCATTTTAGCTGATAGATCATTCTATCACTAGTTTTATGTGAGTTGGTTTAGATGATCTTCAAAGAGAAGTACAAAATGCATGATGATCTGCACAGACTCCAAATTGTAGAGAGAAAAAGTCCTTCAGTGAAGTGAGGCAGCCAAACCGCAATTTTCAGGAGTGGCAGAAAGACAAGCAAGGCCACCTCTACCTATGACTGTGTCATAGGGACAGTCACAAGGGGTGCAACTGCCCAACAGCTGTTATTGAAACATTTAATTAAAAAAAAAAAATAAAGAATATGCCTGCAGTGCAGGAGACCTGGATTCAATCTCTGGTTCGGGAAGACCCCCTGGAGAAAGGAGCGGCAACCCACTCCAGTGTTCTTGCCTGGAGAATCCCATGGCAGAGGAGCCTGGTGGGCTACAGTCCATGGGGTCACAAAATGTCATACACGACTGAGCGATTAACACTTTCACTTTCTTTGAAGTATGACATAAAAAATCCATGTCCTCTTGGTTTCAGAATAATTGTTAAGCATGCTTTGTCTCCTTATTGTTTCATAACCTCAGGAAAGAACAACTACTAAGATCTTCCTCCTAGAATAATACAGTGAAATACAGCTTTTAATGTATGGTGGTGATATTAAGGGTTTCTTTTTAAGATGGAAGATGAGGTCACTAAGAATTTCATCAGTGGGTCTGATTGCCCTTTGCCCTAATCTAGTTTATGAGGACAAAGTGATCAGTGTTGCAGTCTTCTGCCTATTACTACGGATTTTTCCTGATGAATTCCATGAACTAAAGAAAGTCTGTCTTTCTTTCCTTTCTTCCTTTTTTCTTTTTTACGTTAAGGCATACACCATGATATAATATCTATTATTTAATTCATGTTTCACCCTGCCTGCTTCTGCCTTAATCTGAAATCTCTTTTGTCCCACACACCATCTGTATAATTATTAGAGTTACCACGTGAATAAAATGTCTGCTAAACATGACTATAGCTGATTGCTTTCCAGGGGAGAGAATCTGACTCAGTCATGGAAATGAGAGTCCTTTTTCTGTGATATTCATAAGGGAATCTAAAAAGAAATGTCCATCTCTCTCTACGAGTGAATTGACTGTAAAATTTCTACATGGGAGTTATTGGCAGCAATATCTTCCATATAGTTTGAAGAAAAATTTAATGAGGAGAAATTGAAGCAGTCTCACAGAGAGAATCAGTAAAGGAAAGACATGGTGATTTTAAGTCCTCACAATCATTGTTTCCAACTTTTAACTAATTTCCATTTCTCTTTATTAATACATTTTCTTATTTCTTTAAGCTATTTCAGGTCTGGCATCTGTTTTTTTATGACCAAAGGAAAATTTTTATCATTAAATAAGATATGTGAAAATTATTTCTTCAAGAATAAACTCTTAGAAGATAATTAAGACATTTCTAGTTAAATGCTTAAAATCACATCTTCCCACTATAGTAAAGAAATCCTTAGTCACATAAGGAATGGCTCGATTAATAATGAAAACCACAGTAGCTATTAAGATATACCTGGGTCAAGATTCCCAGAAAATGACTCTAATATACAGATTTTTGAAGTTTACTGGAGGTTATTCTCAGGAATACTACTTAAAAGTGGGAGATGAAACCATGTTGGGATGAAGGACAACTTGAATTATGTTACAATTGTGATATAGACCACTGTTGATCCCATGGGGAGTTAACAAGTCACATGGTCTTCAAACAGTCTCCAGTTGATCTAAAGAATAGTTACAGTTTACCCCCATGTCAACCTTATTGAAAACAGGCAGTTATTTTTGGTTGAGGGTAATTCCTCAAGCAGCATCCAGCTATGATGTAGACATACAGTCTATTAGATAGAATAGACTTACAGTCTATTAGACTAGTAGACTAATTTTGTCTATTAGTAGACAAAATGAACAAGCTAATGGGGAAATCAGTACCTAGGTCCTGAAGCAGGGAGTTTGGAGCAGTATCCACTGCATTAGATACAGTAGCATTTCTAGTTCTTATTTAATCTCTGTTTAACTAATGATTTAAGCTAATTGCTTATGTTAATTAGCAGTACATTGTCCTGTATGATCCTCACCCCAGTGTTGTAAAATGTGAAGGGAGGATGGATTGACAATCAAGTAAATAAAAAAATAAATCATTCTCTCTATTGGATCTTGTACTTCTTCATCTGGTAATCAGGGATGGAAAGTGTAGAGAGAGTGTCTGTAGATTGGCACTTATTTGGCATATCCAGTGTCTAATTAATTGATATCATCTGAACCTAGGATAATTTAATTTCCTAAAAAATGTAGAGACTTTACTTTTAGGCAAGAGATTCCATAATATATAGACCATTCCTGCTGCTTATTTGACAGTAATGGCATTTCTTATAGGGTATATGTGAAAGAGGGATGGGGCCAGAATGGAAGTTAAACATTGCACATTCGTCCTATGACATCCAGTTTACTCATTTCATCAGTCAATCCAGCCTTGTGACACATTAAAAAAATGTTTTATTTCATTAAAATGTGACTTCTTTTCTGAATTTTTCCACATCTTGTATTCATTTATTATGAAAAATAGAATAGGAAGATGATTTTTCTTATTTCACATCAAATGAACAAGTTCTAAAATGGAAAATTATTACAGTTGCCATGACAAAAATTTATTTGAATATTAACTGGGTATTCTCACTGAACAGTCTTCACTGATATTCTCGCTGAATATCATTACTTTTAAACTCCACACTATTCAAAAACCAAATGGCATAGAAACACCATCAGAATGTAAGGTCACTGTGTAAGAAATTTTCTTCCCAGTCTTTCGGCAATGGTGAAAGCAAAATGATGGAAAGTAACATTTGCAAAGTATTAGAATACAGTGAGAGAATTCCAGTTCAAAATTTGTGGATTTTTAAGCTTTCCAAAATTAATCATAAGTCTGAACTATCTTTAATATTTTTGTAAAAACTAAAATGAATTGGAATTTTTAAAATATTTTATAAACTAGCAGTGTATTTTCTTTTTAAATCATAAATTAACTCATTTTACTAATTTTGCCTGCTGACAAAATGTCATATTAAGCAATATTGTTGCTGTTATTATTTTTAGTTAAAAACCAAAAAAGCCTTTGTTAGTTAAAAATCACTTGTTTGATAGAAATAGTATTTCAAAGCATAAGACCTAGGGGCAAAATAATAAAAGCCACTTTGTTTAACAAGTTTGGAAGTTGGGGATATAAAAATGGACTTTAGAATCTAAAAACTAGACATAATTCTATGCTAAAAAATACTGTAATTTGGGAGGTCACTTAAAACACTTGATCCTCCATAAGATTAGATAATAGGATAAGTCAACTTGAAAACCTTTTTAAACTCTACTGTTCTGTCATTTTTTAATTTCTTTGTCATTCTGTTGTCCTTTTATACTCGAGTTAGTTCCTCTGTCCCAGGTAAAGGAGTGGGGAGAAGATCATTTGGAATACCTCTGTTCTTTCACAGACTTCAGCAGAACAGTTGTCTTTACATGATTCAACAATGTCCATTTCTTATCCATTTAGTCATATAATAAACATATCTTTGCTGCTAAGCTGCTAAGTCCCGTCAGTCATGTACTACTCTGTGCAACCCCATAGACGGCAGCTCACCAGGGTCCCCTATCCCTGGGATCCTCCAGGCAAGAATGCTGGAGTGGGTTGCCATTACTTTTTCCAATGCATGAAAGTGAAAAGTGGAAGTGAAGCCGCTCAGTCGTGTCGGACTCCTAGCGACCCCATGGACTGCAGCCCACCAGGCCCCTCTGTCCATGGGATTTTTCAGGCAAGAGTACTGGAGTGGGTTGCCACTGCCTTCTCCAAAATTTATCTTTCAGATCAGATCAGTCACTCAGTCGTGTCCGACTCTTTGCAACGCCATGAATCGCAGCACGCCAGGCCTCCTGTCCACCACCAACTCCCGGAGTTCACTGAGACTCACGTCCATCGAGTCAGTGATGCCATCCAGCCATCTCATCCTCTATCGTCCCCTTCTCCTCTTTCCCATAATCCCTCCCAGCATCAGAGTCTTTTCCAATGAGTCAACTCTTCGCATGAGGTGGCCAAAGTACTGGAGTTTCAGCTTTAGCATCATTCCTTCCAAAGAAATCCCAGGGCTGATCTCCTTCAGAATGGACCGGTTGGATCTCCTTGCAGTCCAAGGGACTCTCAAGAGTCTTCTCCAACACCACAGTTCAAAAGCACCCATTCTTCGGCACTCAGCCTTCTTCACAGTCCAACTCTCACAACCATACATGACCACAGGAAAAACCATAGCCTTGACTAGACAAACCTTTGTTGGCAAAGGAATGTCTCTGTTTTTGAATATGCTATCTAGGTTGGTCATAACTTTCCTTCCAAGGAGTAAGTGTCTTTTAATTTCATGTTTGCAGTCACAATCTGCAGTGATTTTGGAGCCCAGAAAAATAAAGTCTGACACTGTTTGCACTGTTTCCTCATCTATTTCCCATGAAGTGGTGGGACCGGATGCTATGATCTTCGTTTTCTGAGTGTTGAGCTTTAAGCCAACTTTTTCACTCTCCACTTTCACTTTCATCAAGAGGCTCTTTAGTTCCTCTTCACTCTCTACCATAAGGGCGGTGTCATCTGCATATCTGAGGTTATTGATATTTGTCCCAGCAATCTTGATTCCAGCTTGTGCTTCTTCCAGTCCAGCGTTTCTCATGATGTACTCTGCATGTAAGTTAAATAAACAGAGTGACAATATACAGCCTTGATGTACTCCTTTTCCTATTTGGAACCAGTCTGCTGTTCCATGTCCAGTTCTAACTGATGCTTCCTGACCTGCATACAGGTGGTCTGGTATTCCGATCTCTTTCAGAGTTTTCCACAGTTTATTGTGATCCACACAGTCAAAGGCTTTAGCATAGTCAATAAAGCAGAAAAAGATGTTTTTCTGGGACTCTCTTGCTTTTTCCATGATCCAGCGGATGTTGGCAATTTAATCTCTGGTTCCTCTGCCTTTTCTAAAAGCAGTTTGAACATCAGGAAGTTCATGGTTCACATATTGCTGAAGCCTGGCTTGGAGAATTTTGAGCATTACTTTACTAGCATGTGAGATGAGTGCAATTGTGCTGTAGTTTGAGCATTCATTGGCATTGCCTTTCTTTGGGATTGGAATGAAAACTGACCTTTTCCAGTCCTGTGGCCACTGCTGAGTTTTCCAAATTTACTGGCATACTGAGTGCAGCACTTTCACAGCGTCATCTTTCAGGATTTGGAATAGCTCAACTGGAATTTTATCACCTCCACTAGCTTTGTTCGTAGTGATGCTTTCTAAGGCCCACTTGACTTCACATTCCAGGATGTCTGGCTCTAGGTCAGTGATCACACCATTGTGATTATCTGGGTCGTGAAGATCTTTTTTGTACAGTTCTTCTGTGTATTCTTGCCACCTCTTCTTAATATCTTCTGCTTCTGTTAGGTCCATACCATTTCTGTCCTTTATCGAGCCCATCTTAGCATTAAATGTTCCTTTCTTATCTCTGATTTTCTTGAAGAGATCTCTAGTCTTTCCCATTCTGTTGTTTTCCTCTATTTCTTTGCATTGATTGCTGAAGAAGGCTTTCTTATCTCTTCTTGCTATTCTTTGGAACTCTGCATTCAGATGTTTATATTTTTCCTTTTCTCCTTTGCTTTTCACTTCTCTTCTTTTCACAGATATTTGTAAGACCTCCCTAGACAGCCATTTTGCTTTTTTGCATTTCTTGTCCATGAGGATGGTCTTGATCCCTGTCTCCTGTACAATGTTCGAACCTCATTCCATAGTTCATCAGGCAGTCTTATCTATCAGATCTAGGCCCTTAAATCTATTTCTCACTTCCACTGTATAATCACAAGGGATTTGATTTAGGTCATACCTGAATGGTCTAGTGGTTTTCCCTACTTTCTTCAATTTAAATCTGAATTTGGCAATAAGGAGTTCATGGTCTGAGCCACAGTCAGCTCCTGGTCTTGTTTTTGCTGACTGTATAGAGCTTCTCCATTTTTGCCTGCAAAGAATATAATCAATCTGATTTCGGTGTTGACCATCTGGTGATGTCCGTGTATAGAGAATATCTTTAGTATCTTGTAATTATCACTGTATCTTAACTCCAGGAGCAAGCTAAACTTTCTTCCCAAAATGCTTATAGTCAAGTAAGGGAGTAAAAACTGCATACATAAATTATAGTACCCAGTACTGTATTTATAACTGGCAAGAATGGAAGTTTGTGTGGCATTCATAAAGAACCCAGGAGAAATGCTGATGAACAATGGAGAAGATATTTGAGGGAATACTGGATGAAGAGATGTACACTTCAGCTTCCAAGAGCATGATTCTTGCTTAAAGTCATAATTCTTGAATAAGGCATTTTCTTTAAAGGTGTATATGAGATCCCAGCATAGTGCCAACTTAATCTCGAATTCTTATAGATTACTCAAAACAAAGATTTGAAAGTTTGGTTTTGTCCTTTGTATTTCAAAAATATTTGTGGCAGAACCCAATCACAAATAAGAAAGAAAAAGAATGTGCTTTAAAATGATGATACTTTTTAGTTGTTTCTTTCAAAAAGTAATTTCAGATAATTTCTTCTTTATGAAAAATAATGAAATACTTTGAGAAAAATATAGAGTATGGTGCTAAGGGGCCATCCAGTCTGCTCTCATTAGCTGTCTTTTTTTTTTTATCACTTATAATGCTTCATTTTATAAACTATTATTCATTTTCTCCTCTAGCTCCTCAAAACAAAAGCTCCAGTGTTTTGTATATTCACTTTGACAAAGGGTCCTGAAATTTCTGAAACATTCTTGTTCTGAAATCCACTTAATGTTCTCATTTTACCCATATTAACCTAACCACATAACATTAGGTTGTTCTAGATTCCATCTTAATGGTATTCTAAATTCTTCAAAATAGAGGTTACCATAAATACAGAATAAAAACAGAGGCAGTAAGTAAAGCATCATTTACCTTTTAAGGACCATTTAGACACTAAGGATGTAGATTAAACCTAAGATTTGTTAGGTAAAAGTCCTCAAAAAATTGTAATTTTTATAAAGACTAATTTTTTAAGTATCAGTACAACAAATTCATACCTGATGCATATTTCTAAGTATTTCAGCTTTTTTTGTTTGTTTGTTTTTTAATTCAAGCACTGTGCTTGGGTTTCAAAAGAAACAAGAAATTGTTATTCTTTCTCTGAAGACTGTATTTTTTTTTTACATAAAATTCTGGTGTTATATGAAACTTTGAATATTTGGCACCCAATCTGTAGTGCATGTTTAAACTTTGTGAATGTATCTTTAGAATATAGAAATGTCTTCTCACTTCTTATTCTCCCTGAAGTCATCCAATTCCATGACTTTACTCACCATCTGTAAATAGATGATTTCCAAAATTTTATCTCTAATACAGAAATGTATTAAAAAATTCAATGCAATATAGGTAACTATTTCACATCTTTACTTGTATGTCTAAGAGATACACAAAAATTGCATTTTTCAAATTATGGACTCCAGACAACTAATCCCAGATGTACACAAAGAAACACAGCTGCATACAAACATGCACAAATACAACAAATCCTTAGTGTACAGTGTCAGTAAGTATGATGGCCGTTAAAAAGTTATGATTATAAAATAAACACATGATTGTTGTAGAAAGACTACAAAATTTAGAAAAGTATAAGAACAATGATTTCACCTCTTATCCAACAATTTAATATGCAGCATTTTTAGGCATTTAAATAGCTTTTTCTTGGTTCTTTATGCCTGAATTATGGCATTTTCTTATTTTTTTTGAAAGCAACATATTTTCAACTCTTTTATATTTAGTATAAATATATATTAATTATATAATACAAATATATTATTTAAATATGTGTTTGAATTTATATTTTCTTTTTAATATTTTCTAAATCTTGCATTTGTTGTGTCTTCTTATGGAGTCCAATAACCTCTGTCTATAATTTCTATAATTTCATATTTTAAAAAAAAGGATAATGGAGTGATTGTAATCTCCATTCAATAGTAGGATTCACTTAAGGACAGTATATGAGACATAAATTATGATTCAAAAGAAGAATACCTCTAGCTGTAAGTTGCCTTTGGCCAAATTAGAAAGAGACAACTCTTTCTGTGGACAGAGGTAGCCCTGGCACATGACTTAGGCAGCAGAGTGTGAGCAGTGCTTTCTTGTCCAGGCATCTTCTGCAGGGCAACTGACAAACAACTATTCTCAAAAATATACAAGGAATTCCTGCAGCTCAATTCCTGAAAAAATAAATGACCCAATCAAAAAATGGGCCAAAGAACTAAACAGACATTTCTCCAAAGAAGACATACAAATGGCTAACAAACACATGAAAAGATGCTCAACATCACTCATTATCAGAGAAATGCAAATCAAAACCACAATGAGGTACCATTTCATGCCAGTCAGAATGGCTGCGATCCAAAAGTCTACAAGCAATAAATGCTGGAGAGCGTATGGAGAAAAGGGAACCCTCTTACACTGTTGGTGGGAATGCATACTTGTATAGCCACTATGGAGAACAGTGTGGAGATTCCTTAAAAAACTGGAAATAGAACTGCCATATGACCCAGCAATCCCACTGCTAGGCATACACACCGAGGAAACCAGAATTGAAAGAGACACGTGTACCCCAATATTCACCACAGCACTGTTTATAATAGCCAGGACGTGGAAGCAACCTAGACGTCCATCAGCAGATGAATGGATAAGAAAGCAGTGGTACATATACACAATGGAGTATTACTCAGCTATTAAAAAGAATGCATTTGAATCAGCTCTAATGAGGTGGATGAAACTGGAGCTGATTATGCAGAGTGAAGTAAGCCAGAAAGAAAAACACCAATACAGTAGACTTAAATTGAAGAAAGTAGGGAAAGCCACTAGACCATTCAGGTATGACCTAAATCAAATTCCTTATGATTATACAGTGGAAGTGAGAAATAGATTTAAGGGACTAGATCTGATAGATGGAGTGCCTGATGAACTACGTACTGAGGTTCGTGACATTGTACAGGAGACAGGGATCAAGACCATCCCCATGGAAAAGAAATGCAAAAAAGCAAAATGGCTGTCTGGGGAGGCCTTACAAATAGCTGTGAAAAGAAGAGAAGTGAAAAGCTAAGGAGAAAAGGAAAAATATAAGCGTCTGAATGCAGAGTTCCAAAGAATAGCAAGAAGAGATAAGAGATAAGAAAGCCTTCTTCAGTGATCATTGCAAAGAAGTAGAGGAAAACAACAGAATGGGAAAGACTAGAGATCTCTTCAAGCAAATTAGAGATACCAAGGGAACATTTAATGCTAAGATGGGCTCGATAAAGGACAGAAATGGTATGTACCTAACAGAAGCAGATGATATTAAGAAGATGTGGCAAGAATACACAGAAGATCTGTACAAAAAAAGATCTTCATGACCCAGATAATCACGATGGTATGATCACTGACCTCAAGCCAGACATCCTGGAATGTGAAGTCAAATGGGCCTTAGAAAGCATCACTAAGATGCTGTGAACAAAGCTAGTGGAGGTGATGGAATTCCAGTTGAGCTATTCCAAATCCTGAATGATGATGCTGTGAAAGTGCTGCACTCAATATGCCAGTAAATTTGGAAAACTCAGCAGTGGCCACAGGACTGGAAAGGTCAGTTTTCACTCCAATCCTAAATAAAGGCAATGCCAAAGAATGCTCATACTACCTCACAATTGCACTCATCTCACATGCTAGTAAAGTAATGCTCAAAATTCTCCAAGCCAGGCTTCAGCAATATGTGAACCGTGAACTTCCAGATGTTCAAGCTGGTTTTAGAAAAGGCAGGGGAACCAGAGATCAAATTGCCAACATCTACTGGATCATCGAAAAAGCAAGAGAATTCCAGAAAAACATCTATTTCTGCTTTATTGACTATGCCAAAGCCTTTGACTGTGTGGATCACAATAAACTGTGGAAAATTCTGAAAGAGATGGGAATACCAGACCATCTGACCTGCCTCTTGAGAAATTTGTATGCAGATCAGGAAGCAACAGTTAGAACTGGACATGGAACAACAGACTGGTTCCAAATAGGAAAAGGAGTACATCAAGGCTGTATATTATCACCCTGCTTTTTTAACTTATATGCAGAGTACATCATGAGAAACGCTGGACTGGAAGAAACACAAACTGGAATCAAGATTGCCAGGAGAAATATCAATAACCTCAGATATGCAGATGACACCACCCTTATGGTAGAGAGTGAAGAGGAACTAAAGAGCCTCTTGATGAAAATGAAAGTGGAGAGTGAAAAAGTTGGCTTAAAGCTCAACATTCTGAAAACTAAGATCATGGCATTTGGTCTTATCACGTCATGGCAAATAGATGGGGCAACAGTGGAAACAGTGCCTGACCTTATTTTTGGGGGGTTGGGAGGGATTGGAGGCAGGAGGAAAAGGGGACGACAGAGGATGAGATGGCTGGGTGGCATCACTGACTCGATGGATGTGAATCTGAGTGAACTCCGGGAGTTGGTGATAGACAGGGAGGCCTGGCGTGCTGCGATTCATGGGGTCGCAGAGTCAGACACAACTGAGTGACTGAACTGAACTGAACTGAATGCATATATATGGAGTTTAGAAAGATAGTAACAATATCCCTGTATGTGAGACAGCAAAAGAGACACAGATGTATAGACCAGTCTTTTGGACTCTGTGGGAGAGAGAGAGGGTGGGATGATTTGGGAGAATGGCATTGAAACATGTATAATATCATATAAGAAATGAATTGCCAGTCCAGGTTCGATGCAGGATACAGAATGCTTGGGGCTGGTACACAGGGATGATCCAGAGGGATTGTATGGGGAGGGTGGTGGGATGAGGGTTTAGGATTGGGAACACGTGTACACCCATGGCAGATTCATGTTGATGTATAGCAAAACCAATGGCACCTTACTCCAGTACTCTTGCCTGGAAAATCCCACGGATGGAGGAGTCTGGTGGGCTGCAGTCATGGGGTCGCTAAGAGTCAGACATGACTGAGCGACTTCACTTTCACTTTTCACTTTCATGCTTTGGAGAAGGAAATGGCAACCCACTCCAGTGTTCTTGCCTGGAGAATCCCAGGGACGGGGGAGCCTGTTGAGCTGTGGTCTATGGGGTCGCACAGAGTCGAACACGACTGAGCAGCAGCATACCAAAACCAATTCAATATTGTAAAGTAATTAGCCTCCCATTAAAATAAATAAATTTAAATAAAAAAAATAAAAAGCAAAAAAAAAAAAAAAAGACTAAATGGAGGTCGGAAAGTAAAATAATTCATAAAGCAATCACATTACTTTGTACTTACATTTTCAGCCTATTACTTTATATCTGTCATGGATGATACCTGTGGCTTCAGGGTCTGGAGGTTCATGGCGCTCTGCTGGGTGATCTGCTTCATTCTACTTTAGAATGCCTCTCTGAGAAATTGTTTTCTTCACTCTCCTTAATCTGTCACTTTTCCTTACCAATTGTCATCTTCCATCATTGGAAAAAATAGCTTACTGATATTCTTTTTTTATGGATATTTTATTACTCTATCACTTTAATGAAGTTTTATGTGAAGAGAAAGTGTCTTGTTCAAGTCACATCTTCAACAATGTGAAGCCCACTAGGCATTTTAAAATGCAGAAAAATTTTCCCCCTAATGTGTCATTTGTAAATCTCTTCATTGCAACATTGTTATCCATTTATTAAAGCCATATTCCATAATTATCATTATTTATTTACCTCATTGACTTAATTTTAAACGATTTATGCGATGCCTTTTTTGGTAGCAGGGTGGGTTTACTTTCTTGGGCCTATTTCATGTTTGTTGTTTAGAATCTTAGGAGAATTTTAACAGGTTGTACACCTCCCTAAGTTTTGCATGTTCAGAAGTTATCTGGCAGTCTTCTGCCATTGTTTCTGTTATCTATGACTTGTAACATACCACTCAGGAAGTTAGTCACTAAAAAAGCAATCATATTAATATTTCTCTTGAGTCTGTGTTTTGACAGAGTCTCAGCTGAAAGTTCACCTAGGATTCCATAAGTTTTTATGTAGTTCAATTCATATAGTCAGGTCTGAGATAGCTTTACTTACACATCTGACATCTTGATTAGGGTAGCTCAGAGTTTGGAACCTTCTTCAGTCTTGTGTGGGCTTTCTAAAAAGCTAACTTAAGTTTCTGGTTTCAAATATGAGTATTTCAAGAACTCAAGCCCTAATGTATAAACACATAATAGACTTTTGTGTACATCTAGATTTCCATTGCCATATCCCAGAGGCCAAAGCCAGTCCTATGGCTAAGCCAGTTATTGTGGGTGGTATCTAAACAAGGGTATAACTATTAGGAGGTTTGGTTCATCAGGGTTCCTGATAGTAACCCTCAACTCCAGCTGACTACTACTAATTCAGATATTCCACTCATCTGGCTATTTGAAGATTATATTACTAAATAACTTGAATCACTTCATTATTTATGTTCAGAAGTAATAAATGAAATATCTTGATATAAAAAATAGAAAGATAAAAGAATAAATAAATTCACCACTCTTACTGTGCTTCTTGCATCTGCTTCTTCCTAGTACTGAACTCATTTCCCAAAGTTCAGGCTGCTACTTCTTGTGCATTTCTGCCCTTTCTGTGTTGACCTACTGGGAGTTAGATTTCACAACAGAGATTTTATAGCACAACTTCCCATAGCCTCTCCCTAACCCTATGCACTATGTCAGCTGTACTCTTTTACACTCCTTTTTTTCTCCATATTAAATGTCTTTCTCATTATTTTATTAATTATGAAAGCCTATTTATTCTTCAAAGCTCTCTTTAGGCTCTTCTTTGGTCTATAAAATTTTATTTTATTGATTGACCTGACATTAAGTCATCACTATCTCTTCTCTTCCTTGACCTATTGTTATGTTTATAATTCTGATACCTCTATAAACTACTAGATTCTAAATATATATACATATATTTGAATATTATAGATATAGATATACATATACAATATTCCTCTTTAAGTGAAAATTGAAACTGAAGCGTAATGCTGCTGCGGCGGCTAAATTGCTTCAGTCATGTCCGACTCTGCAACCCCATAGATGGCAGCCCACCAGGCTCCTCTGTCCCCGGGATTCTCCAGGCAAGCATATGGGAGTGGATTGCCATTTCCTCCATAAGCGTAATGTCTATAACTTATTTTCATTTGTATAAGGCCACTGACAAAATATACTACAAATAATAGGATCCAAATTCATATTTATTGAATAATAATAGTAATTGTAATTATTTAATTTTGAGCATTTACTTGTGTCAGGTACTTTTCTGAGTGCTTTATATGTTTTAATTCAGTTAATTATCTTTCCCTTTATCTCCCTCACATATACTTACAGACATATATGAAGACATACATAAAGTACTCTTTTTAATCCCCATTAAACATGTAAAGTAACAAGTTAGAATATTTTCTCAAAGTCTCATTTTAAGTCAGTAGTAGAATGAGAATATCAAGTCAGTTCACGGTTAACCAGAGGTCATGATCTCAGTCACCTTGCTCTAATGAACCATTATTGACCTGAGTTTCTCAAGGAAAATGTGTGTGTGTGTGTTTAGCAAAACTAAGGATTTATAATTAATCTTTTCTGTCATTGTTGTATTTAATCATAGATATTCAAAAGTACAAAGGATTCTACTATTCACCTATTGCTCTAGCCTCATTTCAAGACAGAGGTAACATTAGTGGTTTGGTCAAGAAGGATTCAAGATGTAAGCTGAGACCTCTGACTCCTTTACTGGCTTTTACATTTTACAACACAGATTTAATATCACAAAGACCCACTCATGGAGCTACTATGAATGTCGTGTATGAGAGGCAATATAATTTAGAAGGATTGAATCTAGTGGTTCAGAACAAATTTAAACCAAAAAATAAGGATTCAGAAGATTTTGAAATCAATTTAAAATGTATACTTGATTCTGAAATTTGGTAAATGTCACTTTTGAAGTACAGCAGTAACTGATTAGTGGTAATGAGAATGTTAAAAACAACATATGTATATATATTTATATAAAACATCAGAAGTCAACAATATGCATAGTGACAGACTTGGAAATTGGAAACACATCCAAAAAAATCATATTCATTTTTCTGGATGAGCATGTGGGTGTATAGCACACCCCAAGGTCCTCAAATGTCTAAATATATATTTTTGGATGAAATTAGACTGTGAAAATATGAAAATGTTGGAAGAAAAAGTTTATGGAAAATAAGCACTATATTAGAAAAATAAGGGACAGATTGCCAATAAAAAGAATTTTTCAGTCTTTTCTGTGATTTGCTTTAATTGAGTTTTTTAACCAAAACAAACCTTGGTATAATTAGAAAACTTCTCAGTAACCATTTCATTTAATAAAAACAAAATTTTATCATTGTTCTAAATGTCTCTGAAAATTTTCTCCTTTGTTAAGGGAATGTAATTATCCCCAGTTTACATCTTAGACTGACTTTTTAAATAAATAACAAAAACATTGAAATATTTTGCCATTGGAAAGTACATGAAAGCAACATACTAATTTCGGAACTCTCTTTATGGAAAAAAAAAAAAGAACACATTTTATTTTTCATGTACTTAACCTCTTTTTTTTTTCTTCACAGAGGGTAACACTGAAAGAGACTTTAGCTGAAAGACCCCCTAAGGAATTCAGAAATGACTTCTGGGAAATTTGAGTTATTATAACTTCTATTTAAAAACCTCAATATGAAAACCACTGTTATTTTATTGTTGTTGTTGTTGTTGAATAGAGTAATTCAAAGTCATTTCTTATTCAAAAAACATATAAAGTAAAATAAAATAGGATTTCTTTTAAGCTGCTCATTTTTCTACCATTCAGTGTTTTTTGTCTTGAGAACATTATGTAATTTTTATTCTAAATCACATGGCTTATTAAAAGCAAAAATTTGTGACTTATTGAGATTAGTCTATGTGTTAATCAGGATCTAGTAATAAAAGAGAGATCAGTCCAGTTTTTCAACAAGTTAGAAAAAAAAAAAAAGGCAGGGGGGTGGAGATTTAATACAGGGAATTGGTTGACAAGTTTTTAAAGAGCTGAGGAGACACATAAGAGATAAATTACTCCAGAGATTTGTAAACAGAAAGCTGCTAATTTACACAGAGTTGAAAAACAAAGATGGAGGGGCTGTTACCGGGGCAGAGAAGATAGGACTATGAAATGTGAGCTAGAATCTTAGCAGGCAGACTCTATTTCATTAAACAGAACTAAGACCTTGCAGGGAGGGACCTACTGTAAAAGCTAGAGGTAGGGAGGAGAGTCAGTCACTGCAAGACATGCTATGAAGTAAGGAAATTTCTTGTTCAGGCCACACCTAACCCCATGCTAAAGGGTAAAAGATCCTGCTAAATTCAGTTTTCTGACTTACAGAGTGAAAAAGGGAAAGGATGTTATATGAATTTGAGAGCAATCGAGCACAGTTTAGAAATCTGATCTTTATCAACTGAATTTAAATGTACATTTAAGACAGCTCCACAGTAGTTCAGAAATATTTTGAAAAGCTTTTTTGGGGAAGTAATTTTATCACAAAAGTTCAAGAACAGTTCTTTCCAATAGTATTTTCTCTGATTATGCAAATAGTCTACATCTGCACTGTCAATACTATAGTTGCAAGTCAAATGTGATCATAGATAATTTGAAATGTGGCCTGGGCACTGAGAAACTAGGTTTTTTTTTTTTTTTTTTTTAATTTTATTAAACTTCAGTCATTTTAAATTTAAAAAGCCACATGCTCATTTTGATAACCATATTATTATAGTGCAGATCTAGATGTTGAGTTCAGTCACTCAGTTGTGTCCAACTCAGTTTCTTTTTATATATATATAACTTTGAAGATACTGGATGCTTGGGGCTGGTGCACTGGGAGGACCCAGAGGGATGGTACGGGGAGGGAGGAGGGAGGAGGGTTCAGGATGGGGAACACGTGTATACCTGTGGCAGATTCATGTTGATATATGGCAAAACCAATATAATATTGTAAAGTTAAAAAATAAAATAAATGAATAAATAAAAAATAAAGATATATAAATTTAAAACAAATATTATGGAACCTTACCAGAGTGTAAAACAAGATATAATTATGATATTTTAAATTTCCTTTTCATATTTCAGTGAGTTCAGTTCAGTTGCTCAGTCCTGTCTGACTCTTTGCAACCCCATGGACTGCAGCACACCAAGCTTCCCTGTCCTACACCAACTCCCAGAGCGTGCTCAAACTCATGTCCATGAAGTCAGTGATGCCACCCAAAAATCTCATTGTCTGTCGTCCCCTTCTTCTCCTGCCTTCAATCTTTCCCAGCATCAGGGTATTCTCCAATGAGTCAGTTCTTGAAACAGATGGCCAAAGTACTGGAGTTTCAGCTTCAACTTCAGTCCTTCCAATGAATATTCAGGACTGATTTCCTTTAGGATGGACTGGTTGGATCTCCTTGCAGTCCAAAGGATTCTCAAGAGTCTTCTCCAACACCACAGTTCAAAAGCATTAATTCTTCGGCGCTCAGCTTTCTTTATAGTCCAATTCTCGTGTCCATACATGACTATTGGAAAAACCATAGCTTTGACTAGCCGGACCCTTGTTGGCAAAGTAATGTCTCTGCTTTTTAATATGCTGTCTAGGTTGATCATAACTTTTCTTCCAAGGAGCAACCTGTATTAAGATAGCCAAATTGATTTAAAATAGCTCATCTACCTGTCTATGTAATTTACCCAGATACATATTCATTAAAAACTGTTGGTAAATATGTCAAATCCCATTAGGAAAATATTTATATATTTATTATTTATATATATATTTATATATATATATATGTGACTATGTCGCATAACTAACCTCAGGACTTCTTTACTCCTATTCCATGTTTCCAAAATTTAGAAAAACTGTATTCAGAGTTCAAATTGATTCATATATATATATATATATATTTTTTTTTAGAATAGAAATATTTTTTTACTAAGCCCTTTGCATCTGAAGTCATGAGAAAAATTATTTTTTAGGGATATTGTACATGTATGTAAAATTATTTTTGACAGAAAAATATATAGACAAAATTCAGTGAATAAGAATGTGGATATATGTGAGAAAGAGATGGGAGAAATAATTAAGAGAAAAAATAAATATCTAAGTTAACATGGACTGCAGCCTACTAGGCTCCTCCATCCATGGGATTTTCCAGGCAAGAGTACTGGAGTGGGGTTCCATCGCCTTCTCCATAAGTCAAATTATGGTATCCATAATATTCATTGTTTTGTTTTTAGGTACAATTTTAAAAGTATTTTATGCTAAAAGTGTTTTTTTAAAATAGAACTTTTGTTGTTGCTGTTCAGTTGCTAAGTCAGGCCTCTTTGAGACCCCATGCAGCACATGAGGCTGTTGGGTCTCTACTATTTGCCAGAGTTTGCTCAAATTCATGTCCATTGAGTCAGTGATGTGATCCAACCATCTCATCATCTGCTGCCCCCTTCTCCTTTTGCCTTCAATCTTTGCCAGCATCAGGGAAAGATTTTCCAATGAGTTGGCTCTTCCTATCAGGTGGCCAAATTTATTGGAGTTTCAGCTTCAACATCAGTCCTTCCTATGAATATTCATGGTTGATTTCCTTTAGAACTGACTGGTTTGATCTCCTTGCAGTCCAAGGGATTCTCAAGAGTCTTCTCCAGCACCACAATTTGAAAGCATCAATTTTTCAGTGCTCAGCCTTCTTTATGGTACAACTCTCACATTCATATATGACTACTGGAAAAACCATAGCTTTGACTATACAGACAATTTTTGGCAAAATGATAACCTGAGCTTTTTAATATACTATCTAATTTTCTTATATATTTCCTTCCAAGAAACAAGTATCTTTCAATTTGATGGCTACAGTCACCATCCTCAGTGATTTTGGAGCCCAAGAAAGTAAAATCTGACACTGTTTCCACTTTTTCACCATCTATTTGTCATAAAGTAATGGGACCAGATGTGATAACCTTAGTTTTTTGAATGTGGTTTATTGTCAGCTTTTTCACTCCCCTTTTTCACTCTTATCAAGAGGCTCTTTAGTTTCTCTTCATTTTCTGCCATTCAGTTCAGTTCAGTTCAATTCAGTTCAGTCGCTCAGTCATGTCTGACTCTTTGCAACCCCATGAATCACAGCACGCCAGGCCTCCCTGTCCATCACCATCTCTCAGAGTTCACTCAAACTCACGTCCATCGAGTTGGTGATGCCATCCAGCCACGTCATCCTCTGTCGTCCCCTTTTCCTCCTGCCCCCAATCCCTCCCAGCATCAGAGTCTTTTCCAATGAGTCAACTCTTTTCATGAGGTGGCCAAAGTACTGGAGTTTCAGCTTTAGCATCATTCCTTCCAAAGAACATCCAGGGCTGATCTCCTTTAGAATGGACTGGTTGGATCTCCTTGCAGTCCAAGGGACTCTCAAGCGTCTTCTCCAACACCACAGTTCAAAAGCATCAATTCTTTGGCGCTCAACTTTCTTCACAGTCCAACTCTCACATCCATACATGACCACTGGAAAAAACATAGCCTTGACTAGATGGACCTTTGTTGGCAAAGTAATGTCTCTGCTTTTCAATATGCTATCTAGATTTCTGCCATTAGAGTGGTATCATCTGCATATCTGAGATTGTTGGTATTTCTCTTGGCAGTCTTGATTCCAGCTTGAGATCATCCAGTCCAGTATTTTACATGATGTGCTCTACATATAAGTTTAATAAGCAGGGTTAGACAATATACAACCTTGTCATACTCCTTGCCCAATTTTGAACCAGTCAGTTGTTCCATACAGGATTATAATTATTGCTTCTTGACCTGCATACAGGTTTTTCAGGAGACAGGTTAAGGTGGTCTGGGTACTCCCATCTCTTTAAGAATTCTCCACAGTTTTTTTGTGATCCACATAAGTCAAAGGCTTTAGTATAGTCAATGAAGCAGAAGTAGATTTTCTTTTTTCCTGGAATGTCCTTGCTTTTCTCATGATTCGATGAAGGTTGGCAATTTGACCTCTGGTTCTTCTCCCTTTTTGAAACCCAGCTTGTATATCTGGACATTCTTGATTTACATACTGCTGAAACCTAGCTAGTAGGATTTTAAGCAGCACCTTTCAGGCAATGTGAAATGAGCACCGTTGTATGATAGTTTGAATATTATTTGGCATTGTTCTTCTTTGGGATTGGAATGAAAATTGACATTTTCCAGTCCTGTGGCCACTGCTAAGTTTTCCAAATTTGCTGATATATTGACTGCAGCACTTTAACAGCACCATCTTTCAGAATTTTACATAGCTCACCTGGAATTACATCACCTCCACTAACTTTTTTACTTTATTCATAATAATGCTTCTTAAGGCCGCTTAACCTCTTCTCTAATTCTGGCTATAGTCAGCTTCAAGCACAGTTTTATATACTCTCTTGATCCAAACCTTTCAGATTTCCCACACTGTATTTATTTTTTGAAATGTGTTTTAAGAATTTATTGAAGCTTTCCTTAACAAACTGGACCTATCTTTAATTTTTTTTAAGTTTTTATTTTGTTTTGGGGTATAGAAGATTAAAATTGCTGTGCTATTTTCAGGTGAACAGCAAAGGGACACAGTGTGTGAACAGCCATACACATAGATATATCCATTCTCCCTTAAACTTCCCTGCCATCCAGGGTGCCACATAACATTGAACAGAGTTACATGTGCTATACAGTAAGTCCTTGTTGGTTATCCATTTAAAAATAGCAGTGCGTACATGTCCATCCCTAACTCCCTAACGATCCCTTCCCCCATCCTTCTCCCTAGTGACCATAAGTTCATACTCTAAGTCTGTGAGTCTCTATGTTTTGCAAGTTCAATTGTATCATTTCTTTTTAGATTCAACATATAAGGAGTGTCATACAATATTTCTCTTTCTTTGTCTGACTTATTTCACTCAGAATGTACTCTCTAGGTTCATCCATGTTGCTACAAATGGCATTATTTCATTATTTTTAATGTGCACCACTATAATTTAAAATAAAATTTAATATCTATCATATGGCATACCATGCTTTCTATTATCTGGCCATTGCCCTTTACTGCAATCATATCACGTGTCCTGCTTGCTGTCATTGTTTTAGCTAGACAGCCTTTTCTGTGTTACTCAACAGCTCATGCTCCAGCCCTTTACATAAAGCTAACTCCAGACAATTCCTCAATTTTCAGCTTATATATCACTTCATAAGGGCCTATCACTTTAATTCAGGCCTTCCCTGAATTGTCCACCTAATTTGTAGCATTTCTTTTAAATCATAATCACTATTTTAATGGTTGACTTATCCTTCTGTGTTTCAGCTTTTTGTTTTCTCAACTAGACAAAAGGCAATGTTGGTAGACCTCCAAAAGCTAAGTTGTGTCCAACTCTTTGAGACCCCATGGACTGTAGCCCCGCTGACAACTCTGTCCATGGGATTTCTCAGGTAAGATATTTAAGTGGATTCCTTAAATTTCCTTCCCCAATGTGGGTAGAGGCCATATCTATTTTATTTATTCCTTTAGGCTAGATTTCCTTAAAAACAAACTTTGAGTAAAAGGCTTGTGTGCAGATAATTATTAAGGAGTGAGTTTTTTGGAGTGAATGTAAAGGACAGAATGTTTATGCCTGGAAACACAATGTTTCAAATTCACCCTATAGAGAGGAAGTTATAAGGATTTTTAAGCCTCATTATACTCATTATACATGATACTCTATGTAAACAATTATAAACATTATGAAACAGAACCACAATAGAGAACCATCATGAAAATATGGAAAGAAAGAAAGTGAAGTGGCTCAGTCATGCCTGCCTCTCTGTGACCCCATGGACTGTAGCCTATCAGGCTCCTCCATCCATGGGATTTTCCAGGCAAGAATACTGGAGCCGGTTGCCATTTTCTTCTCCAGGAGATCTTCCTGTCCCAGGGATTGAACCTGGGTCTCCCGCACAGTAGGCAGATGCTTTACCATCTGAGCCACCAAGGAAGTCTGGAAGTATCACACTATTGAAGATATCATCTTGGTATTTAAAAGGCCATGAAACATGTATAATATCATATAAGAAATGAATCGCCAGTCCAGGTTCAATGCAGGATACAGGATGCTTGGGGCTGGTGCACTGGGATGACCCAGAGGGATGGTATGGAGAGGGACGTGGGAGGGGGGTTCAGGATTGGGAACACGTGTACACCCATGGTGGATTCATGTTGATGTATGGCAAAACCAATACAATATTGTAAAGTAATTAGCCTCTAATTAAAATAAATAAATTTAAATTAGAAAAAAAAAAAAAGTCATGAAAGACATTAACCTCAAACCAATAAATTCCTGCCAGAAAAAACCGTCCAGATGCTGTGCATGACTTCATAGGTTTCATCGGATTTATGACAAGCTAATAAAGGAAATCATGAAAGCTATTTTGGATATAACAATAAAGGGTGGGGGTGGTGAAGAATTTTAAGATATGCATCTTGGAGGAATCCATGAGTGAATGGACACCACACCAGAGGAATTAACAGAAGATAGTTTAATTGAGATGACTGCTTCTAAATCAGTGCCAAATGATGAGGAAGATGGAAAAGAAACAGTGCCAGAAACTAATTGGCAGTACAAATGTGGCAGAAGATTTCTGATTATTCAAGACTATTTTTTACCTACTTTATGACATGGACCCTTCTATGATACATGTACTGAAATGAAAGGAAATGGTGGGAGAAGGATTGGTGTCATATATAAGCCGCATAGAAAAACAAAGCAAAATGTAACACAGAAGTTACTATATATTTCCCTAAAGTTACACCAGCCTCCCATTCCAACTTCTCCACCTGTTGCACATCTGCCATCTCTAAAACAGCAAGACTAACCCATCCTCAGCTTATTAAACATGGAGACTGTGAACAGAAAGACCTTCATGATGATCAAGTTCTACTTTCAATTCAGTTGCTCAGTCTTGTCTGACTCTTTGTGACCCCATGGACTGCAATCAGGCTTCCCTGTCCAACACCAACTCCCAGGAGTGGCTCAAACTCATGTCCATTGAGTCAGTGATGTCATCCAACCATCTTGTCATCTGTCATCCCCTTCTCCTCTTGCCTTCAATCTTTCCCAGCATAAGGGTCATTTCCAGGGAGTCAATTCTTCACATCAGATGCCCAAAGTACTGGAGATTGAACCTCAGCATTAGTCCTTCCAATGAATACTCAGGACTGATTTTCTTTAGGATGGACTGGTTGGATCTCCAAGGGACTCTCAAGAGTCTTCTCCAACACCATAGTTCAAAAGCACCAATTCTTCCATGCTCAACATTCTTTATAGTCCAACTGTCACATCCATACATGACTACTGAAAAAACCATGGCTTTGATAGACAGACTTTTGTGGGGAAAGTAATGTCTCTGCTTTTTAATATGCTGTCTAGGTTTTTCATAGCTCTCCTTCCAAGGAGCAAGTGTCTTTTAATTTCATGGCTGTGGACACCATCTGCAGTGATTTTGGAACCAAAGAAAACAAGGTCTGTCACTGTTTCCACTGTTTCCCCATCTATTTGCCTTGAAGTGATGGGACCAGATGCCATGATCTTCTTTTTTTGAATATTAAGTTTTAAGCCAACTTTTTCACTCTCCTCTTTTACTTTCATCAAGATGATCTTTATTTCTTTTTTGCTTTCTGCCATAAGGTTGATGTCATCTACATATCTGAGATTATTGATATTTCTCCCAGCAATCTTGATTCCAGCTTGTGCTTCATCCAGCCTGGCATTTCACATGATGTGCTCTCCATATAAGTTAAATAAGCAGGGTGGCAATACACAGCCTTGATGTACTCCTTTTCCAATTCGGAACCAGTCTGTTATACCATGTCTGGTTCTAATTGTTGCTTGTTGATCTACATATAGATTTCTCAAGAGGCAGGTAAGGTGGTCTGGTGTTCCTGTCTTGAAGAATTTTCCACAGCTTGTGATCTATACAGTCAAAGACTTTGGCATAATCTATAAAGCTGAAGTAGATGTTTTTTTCTTGTATTCTCTTGTTTATTTGATGATCCAACGATGTTGGAAATTAGATCTCTCATTCCTCTGTCTTTTCTAAATCCAGCTTGAATATCTGGAAGTTCATGGTTCATGTACTGTTAAAGCCTGGCTTGGAGATTTGGTCATTGCTTTGCTAATATGTGAGATGGGTGCAATTGTGTGGTATTTTGAACACTCTTTGTCCTTGCCTTTCTTTAGGATTGGAATGAGAACTGAAATTTTCCAGTCCCATGGCCACTGCTGAGTTTTCCAAATTTGCTGGCATATTGAGTGCAGCACTTTAACAATCTTTTGGAATTTGAAATAGCTCAACTGGAATTCCATCACCTCCACTTCTTAATGAATAGTAAATAATCATCATGTCATATAAAGTGAACAATGCAAAGAAATAGAGGAAAACAATAGAATGGGAAAGACTATATGTCTCTTCAAGAAAATTAGAAATATCAAGGGAATATTTCATGCAAAGATGGACATAATAAAAGACAGAAATGGTATGGCCCTAACAGAAATAGAAGATATTAAGAAGAGATGGAAAGAATATATTGAAGAACTGTACAAAAAAAGATATTAATGACCTGGATAACCTGATTGTGTAGTTTCTTACTCAGAGCCAGACGTTCTGACATGTGAAATCAAGTGCACCTTAGGAAGCACTGCTGCCAATAAAGCTAATGGAGATGATGGAATTCCAGCAGAGGTATTTAAAATCCTAAAAGATGATGCTATTAAAGTACTGAACTTAATATGTCGGTATATTTGGAAAATCTAGGAGTGGACACAGGAATGGAAAATGTCAATCTTCATCCCAATACCCAAAAAGGGCAGTACAAAAGAGTGTTCAAATCACAAACTGAGAACTTCCAGATATGCAATCTGGGTTTAGAAAAGGCAGAGGAATCAGAGATCAAATTGCCAACATCTGCTACATGTTGAGAGAAGGGAATTCCAGGACATCTATTTCTGTTCCATTGAGTATGCTAAAGCCTTTGACTGTGTGGATCATAACAAACTGGGAAACTTAAGAGATGGGACTACCAGACCATTTTACCTGTCTCCTGAGAAATCTGTATGTGGGTCAAGAAGCAACAGTTAGAACCCTATATGGAACAACTGACTGGTTTGGGATTAAAAAAGGAATACGACAAAACTGTTTATTGTTACCCTGTTTATTTAGCTTATATGCAGAGCACATCATGCAAAATGTCAGGCTGGATGAGTTGCAAACTGGAATCAAGATTGCCAAGAGAAATAAACAACCTCAGATATATGGAAGATACCACTCTAATGGCAGAAAGCAAAGAGAAATTAAAGAGCCTCTTATTGAGAGTGATAGAGGAGAATGAAAAAGCTGGCTTAAAACTCAATATTAATAAAACTAAGATCATGGTTTCCAACAACACAAGAGAAGACTCTATACATGGGCATCACCAGATGGTCAACATCGAAATCAGATTGATTATATTCTTTGCAGCCAAAGATGGAGAAGCTCTATACAGTCAGCAAAAACAAGACCAGGAGCTGACTGTGGCTCAGATCATGAACTCCTTATTGCCAATTCAGACTTAAATTGAAGAAAGTAGGGAAAACCACTAGACAATTCAGGTATGACCTAAAGCAAATACATTATGATTATACAGTGGAAGTGAGAAATAGATTTAAGGGACTAGATCTGATAGATAGAGTGCCTGATGAACTATGGATGGAGGTTCATGACACTGTACAGGAGACTGAGATCAAGACCATCCCCATGGAAAAGAAATGCAAAAAAAGCAAAAAGGCTGTCTGGGGAGGCCTTACAAATAGGTGTGAAAAGAGAAGTGAAAAGCAAAGGATAAAAGGAAAGATATAAGCATCTGAATGCAGAGTTCCAAAGAATAGCAAGAAGAGATAAGAAAGCCTTCCTCAGCGATCAGTGCAAAGAAAGAGAGGAAAACAACAGAATAGGAAAGACTAGAGATCTCTTCAAGAAAATTAGAGATACCAAGGGAACATTTCATGCAAAGATGGGCTCCATAAAGGACAGAAATGGTATGGACCTAACAGAAGCAGAAGATATTAAGAAGAGATGGCAAGAATACACAGAAGAACTGTACAAAAAAGATCTTCACAACCCAGATAATCACGATGGTGTGATCACTCACCTAGAGCCAGACTTCCTGGAATGTGAAGTCAAGTGGGCCTTAGTAAGCATCACTATGAACAAAGGTAGTGGAGGTGATGGAATTCCAGTTGAGCTATTTCAAATCCTGAAAGATGATGCTATGAAAGTGCTGCACTCAATATGCCAGCAAATTTGGAAAATTCAGCAGTGGCCACAGGACTGGAAAGGGTCAGTTTTCATTCCAATCCCAAAGAAAGGCAATGTCAAAGAATGCTCAGACTACTGCACAATTGCACTCATCTCACACGCTAGTAAAGTAATGCTCAAAATTCTCCAAGCCAGGCTTCAGCAATATGTAAACCATGAACTTCCTGATGTTCAAGCTGGTTTTAGAAAAGGCAGAGGAACCAGAGATCAAATTGCCAACATCTGCTGGATCATGGAAAAAGCAAAAGAGTTCCAGAACAATATCTATTTCTGCTTTATTGACTATGCCAAAGCCTTTGACTGTGTGGATCACAATAAACTGTGGAAAATTCTGAAAGAGATGGGAATACCAGACCACCTGATCTGCCTCTTGAGAAATGTGTATGCAAGTCAGAGAAGGCAATGGCAAGCCACTCCAGTACTCTTGCCTAGAAAATCCCATGGATGGAGGAGCCTGGCAGGCTGCATTCCATGGACTCCCTACGAGTCAGTTGGGACTGAGCAAGTTCACATTCACTTTTCACTTTCAAGCAATGGAAAAGGAAATGGCAACCCACTCCAGTGTTCTTGCCTGGAGAATCCCAGGGACAGCAGAGCCTGGTGGGCTTCTATCTATGGGGTCGCACAGAGCCGGACATGACTGAAGCGACTTAGCAGCAGCAGCAGCAACAGGAAGCAACAGTTAGAACTGGACATGGAACAACAGACTGGTTCCAAATAGGAAAAGGAGTACGTCAAGGCTGTATATTGTCACCCTGCTTATTTAACTTATATGCAGAGTACATCATGAGAAATGCTGGGACTGGAAGAAACACAAGCTGGAATAAAGATTGCCAGGAGAAATATCAATAACCTCAGATATGTAGATGACACCACCCTTATGGCAGAAAGTGAAGAGGAACTAAAAAGCCTCTTGATGAAAGTGAAAGAGGAGAGTGAAAAGTTGGCTTAAAGCTCAACATTCAGTAAACGAAGATCATGGCATCCAGTCCCATCACTTCATGGGCAATAGATGGGGAAACAGTGGAAACAGTGTCAGACTTTATTTTTTGGGGCTCCAAAATCACTGCAGATGGTGACTGCAGCCATGAAATTAAAAGACACTTACTCCTTGGAAGGAAAGTTATGACCAACCTAGATAGCATATTCAAAAGCAGAGACATTACTTTGCCAACAAAGGTTCCTCTAGTCAAGGCTATGGTTTTTCCTGTGGTCATGTATGGATGTGAGAGTTGGACTGTGAAGAAGGCTGAGCACCAAAGAATTGATGCTTTTGAACTGTGGTGTTGGAGAAGACTCTTGAGAGTCCCTTGGACTGCAAGGAGATCCAGTCAGTCCATTCTAAAGGAGATCAGCCCTGGGATTTCTTTGGAAGGAATGATGCTAAAGCTGAAACTCCAGTACTTTGGCCACCTCATGCGAAGAGTTGACTCATTGGAAAAGACTCTGATGCTGGGAGGGATTGGGGGAAAGAGGAGAAGGGGACAACAGAGGATGAGATGGCTGGATGGCATCACTGACTCGATGGACGTGAGTCTGGGTGAACTCCGGGAGATGGTGATGGACATGGAGGCCTGGCGTGCTGCGATTTATGGGGTTGCAAAGAGTCGGACATGAGTGAGCGACTGAACTGAACTGAACTGAAGATCTTGGTATCTGTTCCCATCACTTCATGGCAAATAAAAGAGGAAAAAATGGAAGTAGTGACAGATTTCCTTTACTTGGGCTCTATAATCATTGCAGGTAATGAGTGCAGCCATGAAACTAGAAGACAACTGTTTCTTTTCAGGAAAGCTATGAAAAATATAGAAAGTGGAAAGACATCAAAGACAGCAAAGACATCACTTTGCTGAATAAGGTCCATATATCAAAGCTTTGGTCTTTCTGGCAATCAGGTACAGATGTGAAAGCTGGACAATAAAGAAGGTAGAGTATTACGGATTCGATACTTTTGAACTGTGGTGTGGGAGAAGACTATCAAAAGTACTTTGGAAAGCAAGGAAATCAAACCATTCATTCTTAAAGGAAATCAACCCTGAAATCTCTTTGGAAGGATCAATGCTGAAGCTGAAGTTCTAGTACTTTGTCCATCTGATGCAAACAGCTGACTCTTTGGAAAAGACCCTGATGCTGGGAATGATTAAAAGCAGAAGGAGAATAGGGTGGCAGAGGATGAGATGGCAGATGAGAGAATAAATCCATATTTCCTGGAAAATTATCTGGTGGTCAGTTTGTTTTAAATCAACAACATATAGGTGAGATGAGACAGTATTTTTCTTTCTGTGTGTGACTTATTTTACTTTACATAATACCTTCCAGGTCCATCTGTGTTGTTGCAAATTGCCAAATGTCCTTCTTTTTAATGGCTAAATAATATTCCATAATATATATATATATATATAATATATGTTTTAACCATTCACCCATCAATGGACATTTAGATTGTTTCTGTGTCTTAGTCACTGTAAATAATACAGCAATAAACACAGGGGTACACATATCTCTCCTTGATCCTGGTTTTAGTTCCTTGGAAAAATAAAAATTATGTGATCACCTCTGAAGGTGGAAAAATATTTTTAATAAAGCTCAGTATCTGTTCATAATAAAAACTCTCAACAAAACATGTAAAGAAAGAATATACCTCAACTTCAGTGTTAGTCCCTCATTCATGTCTGACTCTTTGTGACTCCATGGACTGTAGCACACAAGGCTCCTCTGTTCATGGAATTCTCCAGGCAAGAATACTAGAGTGGGTAGCCATTTCCTATTCCAGGGGATCTTCCTAACCCAGGGATGGGACCCACGTCTCCTGCATTGCAGTTCAATTCAGTTCAGTTCAGTCAGTCAGCCGTGTCCAACTCTTTGTGACCCCATGAACTGGAGCAAGCCAGGCTTCCCTGTCAATCACCAACTCCTGGAGCTTGCTCAAACTCATGCAGATTCTTTATCATCTGAACTACTGGGAATCCCAACTTAATATAAGACTTGTATGACAACAGTACATGAACCATGAAATTCCAGATGTTCAAGCTGGATTTAGAAAAGGCAGAGGAAACAGAGATCAAATTGCTAACATCCATTGGATTATCAAAAAGCAAGAGAGTTCGAATGAAACATCTATTTCTGCTTTATTGACTATGTCAAAGCCTCTGACTGTGTGGATTAAAACTGTGGAAAATTCTGAAAGAGATGGGAATACCAGACCACCTGACCTGCCTCTTGAGAAATCTGTATGCAGATCAGGAGGCAACAGTTAGAACTGGACATGGAACAACAGACTGGTTCTAAATAGGGAAAGGAGTACGTCAAGGCTGTATATTGTCACCCTGCTTATTTAACTTATATGCAGAGTATATTATGAGAAATGCTGGGCTGGATGCAGCACAAGCTGGAACCAAGATTGTCAGGAGAAACATCAATAACCTCAGATACACAGATGATACCACCCTTATGGCAGAAAGTGAAGAGGAACTAAAAAGCCGCTTGATGAAAGTGAAAGAGGAGAGTGAAAACTTTGCTTAAAACTCATCATTCGGAAAACTAAGATCATGGCATCCAGTCCCATCACTTCATGGCAAATAGATGGGGAAACAATGGAAACAGTGACAGACTTTATTTTGGGGGGCTCCAAAATCACTGCATATGGTGACTGCAAACATGAAATTAAAAGACGTTTGCTCCTTGGAAGAAAAATTATGACCAACCTAGACAGCATATTAAAGAGCATATTACATTACTTTGCCAAAAAAAGGTCCATCTAGCCAAGGCTATTGTTATCCCTTAGTCATGTATGGATATGAAGTTGGACTATAAAGAAAGCTGAGCACCGAAGAACTGATGCTTTTGAACTGTGGTGTTGGAGAAGACTCTTGAGAGTCCTTTGGACTGCAAGGAGATCCAATCAGTCCATCCTAAAGGAAATCAGTCCTGAATCTTCACTGGAAGGAGTGATGCTGAAGCTGAAACTCCAATACTTAGGCCACCTGTTGTGAAGAACTGACTCACTGGGAAAGACCCTGATTCTGGGAAAGATTGAAGGCGGGAGAAGAACGGGATGACAGAGGATGAGATGGTAGGATGCCATCACTGACTCAGTGGACATGAATTTAAGTAAACTCCGGGAGTTTATGAAGGACAGGGAGGCCTGGCGTGCTGCAGCCCATAGGGTCACAAAAGAGTCAGACGTGACTGAGCTATTGAACTGAACCAAACTGAACTGATGACACACCCACAGCTAGTATCATGCTCAAGGGTGAAAAGCTGAAAGACTTTCTTCCAAAACCTGGGAAACACAGGGATGCTGACTCCAGCCACTTTTATTCAACTTAGTACTGGAAGTCTTATAGCAATAGGCAAAACCAAAGAAATTAGAGGCATACAAATAAGAAAGAAACATGTTAAATTGTCTCTGTTTGCAGATAGCATGGTCTTATATAAAGGAAACCCTAAATACTTTATGAAAGAAAAAAAAGATAGAAACTGTTAGAACTAGTATACAAATTCAGTAAGTTATGGAATACAAAAGCAACATTAAAAAAAAAAAAGTTTTGTTTATATGTACTAACAAGGAACTATCCAAAATATTTTAAAATCCTGAACAGAGAAATAAATCCATGTGTATTCAGTCAACTGCTCTTCAACAAGGGCACTGGGAATGCAAAATAGGGAAAGAATACCTTCTTCAATAAATAGCATTGGGGAAATTGGATATCCACATTTAAAAGAATGCAACTGAATACATATATTAGACAATATACAAAAGTCAACTGAAAATAAGCTACAAACTTAAATGTAAGGCCTTAAACCATAAAACTGCCAGAAGGAAACATAAGGAAAGAGCTCCTAGATTTGAACTTGACAATATTTTTCTATATGATACTCAAAGTATAGGAAACGAAAGCTAAACTAAAGTAGAATTACATCAAACTTAAAAGCTAAGAAACAAAGCAACAGACTAAAGAGGCAATCAACAAAATGGGAGAAAATATTTGCAAATTGTATATATGATAAGGGGTTAAAGGGCTTCCCTGGTGGCTCAGGTGGTAAAGAATCTACCTGAAATTTAAGAGCACTGGATTTGATCCCTGGGTTGGGAAGATCCCTGGAAAGACAATGGCTACCCACTCCAGTAATTCCTTTTTTTTTTTTTTTTTGGCCTGGAGAACTCTATCAACAGAGGAGCCTGGCAGGCTATACTCCATAGGGTCAGAAGAAGTCAGACTGTCTAAGCAACTAATACTTTACTGCCAAAGGGGTTAAAATATATAAAGAACTACAATACAATAGGAAAAAATGTAATAATTTGATTGAAAAATGGACAAATACCTAAATAGACGTTTCTCAAAAAAAGACATATATTTGGCCAAAAGAAACATGAAGGGTTGCAAAGGCTCACAATATCAATGATAATCAGGGAAATTCAAATGCAAATTATAATAAAATATCACCTCAAACTGTTAAGGAAGCTATTATTAAAGCAAAATATAACAAATGCACAGGAGGACGTGATATAAAGGGAAATTTGGGTACTTTTGGTAGGAATGTAAATTGGCTCAGACATCTTGGGGAACAGTATGGAGTTTCCTTGAGTTATTTAGATAGCTGACCAAAGCTTACTATTTTATGTTTTCTAAGGCTTCAGCAGTGGCCACAGGACTGGAAAAGGTCAGTTTTCGTTCCGGTCCCAAAGAAAGGCAATGCCAAAGAATACTCAAACTACCTGCACAATTGCACTCATCTCACAAGCTAGTAAAGTAATGCTTAAATACTCCAAGCTAGGCTTCAACAGTACATGAATTGTGAACTTCCAGATGTTCAAGCTGGATTAAAAAAGGCAGAGGAACCAGAGATCAAATTGCTAACATCCAATGGATCATCAAAAAAACAAAAGAGTTCCAGAAAAACATCTACTTCAGCTTTATTGACTGTGTCAAAGCCTTTGACTGTGTGAATCACAACAAACTGTGTGGAAAATTCTGAAAGAGATGGGAATACCAGACCACCTGACCTGCCTCTTGAGAAATCTGTATGCAGGTCAGGAAGCAACAGTTAGAACTGGATATGGAATAACACACTGTTTCAAATAGGAAAAGGAATACATCAAGGCTGTATATTGTCATCCTGCTTATTTAACTTATATGCAAAGTACATAATGAGAAATGCTGGGCTGGATGAAGCACAAGCTGGAATCAAGATTGTCAGAAGGAATATCAATAACCTCACATATGCAGATGACACCACTGGTATGACAGAAAGCAAAGAAGAACTAAAGAGCCTCTTGAAAGTGAAAGAGGAGAGTTGGCTTAAAACTCATCATTCAGAAAACTAAGATCATGGTATTTGGTCCCATCACTTCATGGCAGATAGATGGGGAGACAATGGAAACAGTGACAGACTTTATTTTGGGGGGCTCCAAAATCACTGCTGGAGAGCAGTGGCAACCCACTCTAGTACTCTTGCCTGGAAAATCCCATAGGTGGAGGAGCCGGGTAGGCTGCAGTCCATGGGGTCGTGAAGAGTCAGACACGACTGAGCAACTTCCCTTTCACTTTAATGCATTGGAGAAGGAAATGGCAACCCACCCCAGTGTTCTTGCCAGGAGAATCCCAGGTGGGCCTGGGATCCCAGGTGAGCCTGGTGGGCTACCGTCTAAGGGGCTGCACAGAGTCGGACATGACTAAAGTGACTTAACAGCAGCAGCAGCAGCAGCAAAATCACTGCAGGTGGTGACTTCAGCCATGAAATTAAGACACTTGGTCCTTGGAAGAAAAGCTATGACCAACCTAGACTGCATGTTAAAAAGCAGAGACATTACCTAGCCAACAAAGGTCCATCTAGTCAAAGCTATGGTTTTTCCAGTAGTCATGTATGGATGTGAGAGATGGACTATAAAGCAAGCTGAGCGCCAAAGAACTGATGCTTCTGAACTGTGGTGTTGGAGAAGACTCTTGAGAGTCCCTTGGACTGCAAGGAGATCCAACCAGTCCATCCTAAAGGAAATCAGTCCTGAATATTCATTGGAAGGACTGATGCTGAAGCTGAAACTCCAATATTTTGGCCACCTGATGCAAAGAACTGACTCATTGGAAAGACCCTGATGCTGGGAAAGATTGAAGGCAGAAGGAGTCAGACCTGACTCAGCAACTGAACTGACTGAACCAAAGGCTTCAAAAGAAGTTTATAAAAATCCCACGATTGCACAGTCCTTATATAATCCTTGTATCTTCATTTTAAATGCCAAATCTTCCTTGTAACTCAACAGCTTATTTTCTCCCTACACCTGTCTCAACTGTTTCAGGTGAGACTCAATCATTTTGGTGTTACCACAAGTACGTGATGATCATCATTCTGAATTACCAAAGCCATACATCCTTTATACCCTGCTGCCAGGTAAATGATACAGCTTCAGAATTCCATATGAAGATTACCGATTATCTTCACCTAGGTAACCATTCAAGCTAAAAGCTTAAATGTAGTTTGTTGTCAATTTGCTTCAAAATGTGGGTGAACAACACTGGTGATCTGGAAAGTTAAGGAGGGAAAATGAAAACAAGGCTGCAAGAATAGTTGTTCACACCTGTGAAATATTGGTGTTCAATTTGCATGGGAAATCTCAGGATTATTATGAAATGAATCTCAGAGACTATTAGTAAAAATATGAATTAGGAAGAGATTTCTTCTTTAGCACTGCCCCCTATTAGTCAAAGGAGACCTTGTGTACATCAGTATCTGTATATCTACTGATTGCACATGCACAAATGCTAAATGATGTTCGTTTTGCATCCTACATTGAAGTAACAAAGAAGCCCCCGAAGGAATAAGAAGCACACCGTGAAGTACACAAGTAAGAATCTCTCTGGTTTTAACCACGTAAATTTGTCAAAGCCTATGTGTAATTTATCCCTGAAACAGTGATGAGTGAAAAAATGGGACAGATAAGTAATGAAATAATAAATAAGATATATTCACGACCTCTGATTCTTAATACTCAGAGGAAATCAATACACATCTTTGAATGATTAAGTGGATGCAGGTACACAAGTAAGACACAGTTAATGACTACATATTTTAGGATATTATACAGTTTTTTGTTGAAGAAAATTTTGTTAGTGTATTGGTGAGTATAGTTTATACTCTGTTAGGCATTTCAAATTTTAACTATTACATCATTCAGACAGACATAATATTAGCATGTGATATAAATCAATAAATTATTTATATGTGATAAACATTTATGCAATTATGAAAATGCAAACAGTTTTCTCCAAGCATTTTTTTTTCTTTCTAGTCCTCACATTATTTAAGTCCTCCATCTCCAGACTTACAGATTGGATTCTGAGGAAACTAGAAATTATGGTAACATAGACCTCATTATTTATCTTAAGGAAAGAAAATAAGTTTTGTTTGTACACTGACCTGTTAGCTCCCTGCTCCGTTGGAGATAACATCTTCCTTTCTCATTGGGGAACAGCTGCAAGAATCTTGCCATATTTTTTCACTTTTTTCTTTGGTAGGTTTTGTACAATGTAAACATATGTGGGAACTTTAAAAGAATGGATCTCCAAAAAAAAAAAAAAGAATGGATCTCCAAAATATCTAAGTATTAAAATGTTTAGATTATTTGGATCTGGCCCTATGAGATAGTAATTTGCTTTTGAGGACTTGGAATTGCCTCTTTTCATGATATTTCTGATTTTATTTCTGAAATTCAGGTTTGTTAGCAAAATTTTAGACTTTGGATAATAAGGATCTTTAGGTTTCTTTCTTTTTTTTTTTTAATTTATTAGAAAATACAATGGTTTTTTTTATCCTCCAGGATGCAAAATTTTCCAAGAGATAGTTTTTCTTTCTGTGGCTTTTCACTTGTTTCTCAGCCTGAGCTGTTTTGCTGAGACACTAGTGAAGTGAAGACGCTCAGTCGTGTCCGACTCTTTGCAACCCCGCAGACGGTAGCCCGCCAGGCTCCTCTGTCCATGGGATTCTCTGGGCAGGAATACTGGAATGGGTAGCCATTTAGTAGATATCAATATATGTTTGCGGGATTTTTTTTTTTTTCAAGTGACTTCCAAGACATGGTGTTTTCCTTAATAAATGCTGACTGGTCTTTAACTGCCAACCTACTGGGACAAATTTTTATCTTTCCTAGCAGTAATTTCTCTTTACCATTCTCTTAGTACTAAATAACAACAAACCTTCTGTTTATATCAATACAAAACAAACAAAAAGTTGCCTCATTTTTTAATTCAGTAAACACATACTAAAGAAATCTTAAGCTTTTTGTACTATATTCGGCACTGAAGAATAGTGAAAGAACAAGTCTCTCACTGAGAAACTGTTTTATCCATTACTTTTCCCTCTCTCATTTCCTTCTCATATATTTTTTTATGGAAATGTAAAATGATACATTAGCTCTGAAGGAGAATTTGGCAATGTCTTACAAAAATACATTTATGTTAATACTTTGACACAGAAATCCCACTTTTAGTAGGAATCTATTAAAAAGTTATACTCACAAAATATAAAATGGCATTAAAAATTTATTCAAATAAGCATTACAATATTTATAATAGCATATTATTCAGACATCATAGGTATCCATCTATAGGAGACATATCACATAAAATACAATACATTCTCATAATGCAGCAGTGATGTAGAATGAGTATATGGATGTATCTCAAAGATTTATAGTGAAGTGAAAGACTCAAGGTATAGAACTTTGTAGACTGCATGCAACATTTAGTGTAAGAAGTGGCAATATATGTGTATGTGTATATACACATAATATTTGCAAGCAACAGTGATAGAAAGGTTAAAAATAGTAAAAAAAAAAAAAAAGTTTCCTTTGAAAGTAAGGTGGAAGCAGAACAAGAATGAGAAAAGTAATGGAAGTGATATTTCTGTGAATGTCCTTGGTATATAATTTTTCCTATTACTTTAAAAAGTTCTTATTAAAAATAATGTACAAAGAGGAAAATGAATCAAACTTTGGTATAAGGCTTGCATTTTCATACAGTGAAAATATACAGGTATGCAACTTCTAGTATAAAACCAGAACAGTAATAGAATAGTACAAAAGCCCCATGATGCCCATATGATAACTTTCCTTTGGTTCTATCTTTCTATTGCCAGTGACTCCAAGACCACCACTATCTTTTTGCTTCTCTTTATCCATCTCTCTTCTTATTTTTCTCTTTTTGTAAGGTGAGCTATTTTTGATTTATAAGTGAAAACAAAGTACATATTGTTTTGAATCCAGATTTATTTCTGTCAACTCTGTGGTTGTGAGATTCATCCAGGTTGTGCGCAATAGAACTTTAATCCTTTTTTATACTGTGTTTTGAATTACTGTAGATTATTCTATTGCATAAAATATTATGATTTATCTACCTATTCTATTGCTAAATTTCTCTTTGAATGTTGCCATATTTGGGCTACTATGAGCACTGTTGTGATTAACATTCTTCTACAAGTATTTTGGTTCACATATTCACACAATTATTTTCACTTTTCATCTAGGAATAAAATATCTATGGGATATGGCATGGACACTTTCCTCTTTGGTAGATAATGCCCAACAGTTTTGCAATTTGTTTTAATTTATAACCACACCAGGAATGTATGAGAGGTTTTTCCTTTTTATTGCCTCATATCATTGCTAACATGTGAGATTGATATGTCATATTTTCACCTATCTTCCACCAACTATTGAAATAAACACACAGGAACAATGCACAGCCTGATATAATAATTACAAACTGAATATGCTTCTGAAAGTACCATACCAGTCAAGATATCTAACATTAACAGTAGCCCTAGAAGAATTCTCATGACCTATACTGCATTTAATACTGCCCCACCCCCCAAATCCATGTTCAACCAAAACCTCAGAATATGACTTTATTTGGAAATAAGGTCATTGCAGATATAATTACTTAAAATGACATCATACAGGACTAGGATGTGCCCTAATCCAGTGTACAGTGTCCTTGTAAGAAGAGACAAAAGAGATACAGAGACACACAGGATAGAATGCCATGTGAAGATGGAGGCAGAAACGGGAGTGGTGTGTCTGCAAGTCAAGTACACCAAGACTTGCCAGCAACCACCAGATGCTAAGAAAAAAGCATAGATTATAGTCTCCCTTAGAGCCTCAACCTGGATTTCAGACTTCTAATCTCTAGAACTGTGAGAGAATGAATTTTTTGTTTAAATTAACATCCCCCCCTCAGTGTGAAGCACTTTGTCAAGGCAATCCTAAGAAACTTAGGAACTCATTCTCCTCTTCAATTTTAATACTATACAGATTTTATGCAAATAAAAGCCTAAGGTATATACTACTTGTATGCTTTCTATCACTTAATGTTTTTTGTCATACTCATTTATACCTTGCATTCATAATTAGTTAATTATATTTCATTGTTATACAGAATTAATTGTATGAATATGCCACAGTTTATCATCCCACGTATCATAATCCTACTATTTATTTTTGTTTTGACTGCAACTGTTTTTCATACATGTTTTGTTTCACACACATGTTTACACATTTTCTGGGCATATAATGAGGATTAAACCTGAGGACATGGTGGTAATTATACTGTTTCTAAGCTCCAAATGAAGTAATGTGATTCTGGGTACAGGATTCAATATTTTCTTTTGTCTTCTGTCAGCCAGTGCCCTGTTACCTGCTGCCAATGAGGAGCAATACAGAGACACTGGAAAGCAGAATCAGAGAAAATAAATGTTTGGTTTGGCTTGCTGTGTCTTTCAACATACAGCCAACAAAATACTGATAACTTTAAGGAGAACCTACATTTTTAATTCAGAGTGCCTAATACATTTCTCATTTATATTTGACACATCTGAATATGTTTATCATTTCTTTTAAGAAGAATTAGCATTTTTTTTTTTTGCTAAAAATCCCTTTTTATTTCTATATTTTGAGAGATTATGCTGGGTATAGAATTCTATACTGATCATTTTATTATTATTTACTTTGGACTTTTATTGTTTTTTCTGTTAAGTGAATCTTATTACTTCCTTGAGTGTTAACATTTCATTTTCTCTGGATGATTTTAAGACTCTTCTAATTGTTTTTGCTTGGTTTTGCAGTTTTATCAAGGTATATTTTTGTACTTATCCTGCTTGTGGTTTGTAGCTCCTATTAAATCTGTTACTTATATTTTCTTATCACAATTTGAATATTTAAAGTATTTTTCCTTAAAAAATGTTGTTTCTTCTTCATTCTCTTCCTTCTCTCTTTCTAGGACTCACATGATAGAACTTTGCCCATTATCTCATATGGATTTTGTTACCTTTGATATTTTCATCCTGTTTTCTCTCACTGCTTCTGTCTTCAAGCCAACCTTCTATTTACTCATTTCTTTTCAGCTCTGCCTGTTTAAACCATCCATTAAATTATGTATTTCATATTATATTTCCTACCTTAGAATTTTATAGTTTCCAATCTTATCCACAATGTTTGACTGATAATTATTCCTTTAAATATATTAATATTGTTATTTAAAGTTTCTAACATCTATAGTATATGGGTTTTTATGAAGACTATGTCTTTTGTTCCTCTGGATTTTGTTTTCATTGTCTTGGCCATTTCATACCTCTAATTTTTTTACTGAGTGTTGGCCATTTTATAAAAAATAGTGTAGTGTATAAGAAAATATTTTGAGACTCTGAGTAAGTTTATCTGATTATATAAAGCATCTCTGTCATCACTGTGGTCTATCAACAATCCCAGATAATGTTAAACAAATAAATGATTATGATGATTTGATTCTGGATTTTGAATCCCCTGATGTATGGTCCTATTTACCTTAATGTTAGGTCCTAAACCCAACTTTCTGGTACCTATCATTTATCCTTCTCTCAGAAATTTCTTGATTTCAACTCCTCTAAGTCTACTTAAAGCTTTTATCATATATTCAATAACACATGAAATAGGCAAATTATCTTTTTTCTCTCCTCTCCTTCATCTTGATTGCACAATTTATATGCATTTGTAGCCCACTGGTGTCTTGAAATCATATGTGTTTAAAATATTTTGTACAGTTTTGGTAAGTGTTGACATCAAAAGTGTATCTAAAATTCAGTTTCTTTTGTCATTATAGAATCTGGACTTTTATTTTGTGATTGTAACTTTGAAATTATCTAAGCATTTTCAATGATCCAAATATTAAATTTAAAAGGAAGTAATCCTTTGAACTGAAAAGTCATTAAAATAAATGTCACAACTTTTTTTTATCAAGTTGAAGGAATAATCACAAAGGGAAAGAATATCATTTGACTGTGCATTTTAAGAAATGATTTTGAAAGAAGTTAAAATCATGGCTCTCAAAGATATTTTTTTGTTTAATAATGTAATTATTTTAATTGGAGGATAACTACTTTACAATATTGGGATGGTTTTTGCCATACATCAACATGAGTTGTTCACAGGTATACACGTGTGCCCCCATCCTGAAACACCCCCCCACCTTCTTCCCCATCCTATCCCTCTGGGTTGTCCCAGAGAACCAGCTTTGGGTGCCCTGCTGCATGCATCAAACTTTCACTGGCCATCTATTTTACATATGGTAATGAACATGTTTCAATGCTATTCTCTCAAATCATCCCACCCTCACCTTCTCCCACTGAGTCCAAAACTATGTTCTCTACATCTGTGTCTCCTTTGCTGCCCTTTGTGTAGGATCATTGGTACTGTCTTTCTAAATTCCATATATATGAATTCATATACAGTGTTTGTCTTTCTCTTTCTGACTTTCTTCACTCTGTATAATAAGCTCCAGTTTCACTTACCTCATTAGAACTGACTCATATGTGTTCCTTCTTATAGCTGATAATATTCCATCATGCATATATACCACAACTTCTTTATCCGTTCATATGCCAATTGACATCTAGGTTACTTCCATGTTCTAGGTATTGTAAACAGTGCTACAAAAGAGGGATTTGATTACTGGTTTGATTGATCTCTTCCCTTTTGACTCTCCCTTTTTTCCTCCTGGTCACCTCTGTCTCCCTCCTCTTCTCTACACAGATTATATATATATATATATATATATATATAATATTTGCTTTCTTTAATTTTTTTATTTAACTTTACAATATTGTATTGATTTTGCCATATATCAAAATGAATCTGCCACAGGTATATATGTGTTCCCCATCCTGAACCCTCCTCCCTCCTCCCTTCCCATACCATCCCTCTGGGTCGTCCCAGTGCACCAGCCCCAAGCATCCAGTATCCTGCATCGAACCTGGACTGGCAACTCGTTTCATATATGATATTATACATATTTCAATGCCATTCTCCCAAATCATCCCACCCTCTCCCTCTCCCACAGAGTCCAAAAGACTGTTCCATACATCAGTGTCTCTTTTGCTGTCTCGTATACAGGGTTATTGTTACCATCTTTATAAATTCCATATATATGCGTTAGTATACTATATTGGTGTTTTTCTTTCTGGCTTACTTCACTCTGTATAATAGGCTCCAGTTTCATCCACCTCATTAGAACTGATTCAAATGTATTCTTTTTAATGGCTGAGTAATACTCCATTGTGTGTATGTACCACTGCTTTCTTATCCATTCATCTGCTGATGGACATCTAGGTTGCTTCCATGTCCTGGCTATTAGAAACAGTGCTGCGATGAACATTGGGGTACACGTGTCTCTTTCCCTTCTGGTTTCCTCAGTGTGTATGCCCAGCAGTGGGATTGCTGGATCATAAGGCAGTTCTATTTCCAGTTTTTTAAGGAATCTCCACACTGTTCTCCATAGTGGCTGTACTAGTTTGCATTCCCACCAACAGTGTAAGAGGGTTCCCTTTTCTCCACACCATATCCAACATTTATTGCTTGTAGACTTTTGGATCACAGCCATTCTGACTGGCGTGAAATGGTACCTCATAGTGGTTTTGATTTGCATTTCTCTGATAATGAGTGATGTTGAGCATCTTTTCATGTGTTTGTTAGCCATCTGTATGTCTTCTTTGGAGAATTACACAAATAAATTTTAATGTTATTAATTAATGAGAGAACTGGAAGATATTACAACAAATTTAAAGAAGTCAAAGAATCACTTATCTATATTTAGTAAAGAAATATTTAAGTCAGTACTTAAAAACTGATTTATTCATTGAGCAATAAATACTTGGATTCTACTGGACACAAGTAATTTATATTTATATGTACAATAATATTTTCAATGTCAATTTTCTATAGGTTAATTTCTAGTTTGACCCTGTGATATCTTCCTGGGACAGACCCTGCCCCACCTCGTGTTCTCTGCTTGCCTCTTGTATGTAGAAAACTATAATTTTAGGCCTCCCATGAGGCACAAAATCTTACCTCAAAAATTAATGATTGAAACATTGTAAACATAGAGTGACAAAAATAGCAGTTGGGTCAAGAGAACTGGTAGCAATTTAAACAGTAAGTCAGTCATATGGCAGTCACAAAATCTTTAGTTCCTTTCTAAAGTACATAGATAAAACTATCTGATGCACATTTCTGAGTTGTTGACAGCAGCCTACGAGGCTCCTCCATCCCTGGGATTCTCCAGGCAAGAACACTGGAATGGGTTGCCATTTCCTTCTCCAATGCATGAAAGGGAAAAGAGAAAGTGAAGTCGCTCAGTCGTGTCCTACTCCCAGAGACCCCATGGACTGCAGCCCACCAGGCTCCTTCATCCAAGGGATTCTCCAGGCAAGAGCACTGGAGTGGGTTGCCATTGCCTTCTCCATAGATACCAAAGCCCCTACCAAAAAGAAGTTAATACTTAATGACCATGAGCACATAGTCCCCAGACCAGCTGGAGCTTAAGGATTAATGTTAACCCCTCTGACTCTGCCCTGTTACCTCACCATCAACCAATCAGAACACTGTGTGTGAGCTGATCATATACCCTGGAAACTCCCCTTCCTCGCCTTGCCTTTATTTTATTTATTTATTTATTTTAGATTCAATCCTAAATATCTTTATTTTTTATTTTATTTTATTTTTTAACTTTACAATATTGTATTCATTTTCCCATATATCAACATGACTCCGCCACAGGTATACATGTGTTCCCCATCCTTGCCTTGCCTTTAAAAATGGTTCCCAGAAACCTATCCAAAAGTTCAGGACTTTCAAGCATCAGCTGCCTGGACTGCTTGCTTGGCACCTGCAGAATACACTTCCTTTCCCACAAACCAGTGTCAGTAGATTGACTTTACTGCTCTCAGGCAAGTGGATTCCAGTTTGGTTCAGTAACAAGCCTACTCACATAAAGATGCATATCTCAGTGGCATCAAATAGTCCTTAGAGGCTCCAGCATTCTGTTGAAAAGCAAACAGTACTCTTTCTTGCCAATTCCAAATTCTCAATTTTTCTCTCCAGTTGGATATTTTCTTAGGACTAAAAAAGGAACTAGATTTTATTCAATAGTATCATCCTCTTTAAAAAAAAAAAAGTTCTAGTATCTAATCTTATTAGAAGTATTTTACAGTTATTACATAATATTTGTTATTTTGAAACATCTTATTGTAGAATATATAAAATAATAATTATAACCATGTTCTTAGGAGCCTTCTCAACATAAAAAATATACCATATAAAATTAAGTATGTAAAATATCTATAATCTTACATCTGAATTAGAATTATTGGTGGGATCTTGTAGTTTCTAAAAATATGTTTTTCTTATTATATGTACCTATGCAAAAATACTAGAAACCCTATATCATTAACATCATTATACAAATCAATTAAATTCTCAGGAAAAAGAACAAGGACTTGACAAATAGTTCATTCTAGTGGGATAAGAGATTAAAATGCACACACACATTCTACCTGAATGTAACATTGCCTTTAAAGAAAACTTCATCAACTTCAAGTCAATAAAAGTAAAATAAAAATATTGAGGAAATCCTTCTAGATTATATAATATCTAAAATAAACTTATGATACAAAAGATACAATCATTTTTGACAAAGGAAACTTGTTTCCTTTCTTGTATTCTCTTTCAAAAACTATGATCTATTAAAATCACGTATTATTTAGGGAATTTGTATACTGATTGGGTAATAGGTGATACTACATAATTATCTTAGGTTTTTTAGAAATAATATCAATATGTAGTTTATGTAATGAAATGCAGTTTTTGAGGTGTGTAATCTAATATTTATGGATGAAATGTTTAAATGTCTTGAATTCATTTTAAAATATTTCAACAACAAAAATGTGCTAGAAGAATAGATGAAGCAAGCATGGTGAAATGTTGACAGTTGTTGAAGCAGAATAATAAATACATATGTTCACTGTTCTTTGTTCTTTTTCAGTAAAAAATTGAATGCAAATAAACATATATGCATTTATGAAATGTTCTCAACAGAGGAATAAGAAACATATTGTTTTAAATGTTTCCCAGTGCACAGTCCTGTGTTTAGCAAAAACTATTCATTCCGCAAATGTTAGAAGAAAAAAAAAATGAATACATTTTACAAAACCAAAGCCATTGTTCTGATAAATATCAATACCTGTTTATTCATGGCAGAATTATATTATAACAAGATCAACAAATCATTGCCATTTGGTTACATATGCCAGGACATAGAAGCAATTTAATCAATGGGACTTTTCTTTTGCAGAACCATTCATTATAATGGGAGTTTGCCTCAAATATCAGTGCATATTATGTGAGCTGAAATAAAATGTGATTTTATTGCACCAAGGATCCATTAAACAGATTACATGGACACAGTTCATTATGCACTTCATGAGAGAAATGAGCAAGATGAGGGATCATACAGCTTCTACAATAAAGAAACCATACCTAGTTTGTGTCTCTAACCCCAAAGCTTGGAGTAGCTCTCAGTCTTAGATGTAATCACGTACAAAATATTTAAAAAATAATAATAACAAGGTACATATTAGGTTAATTAATTTAGCATTTCTGTAGGATTAGTTTGTGCTGTGTAGTGTTTAATTGCTCAGTCCTATCCAAATCTTTGCGACTCCATGGACTGTAGCCAGCCAGAATCCATGTGGATTCTCCAGGCAAGAATACTAGAGTGGGTTTCCATGCCCTCTTTCAGAGGATCTTCCCAATGGAGGGATCGAACCTAAGCCTGCACATTGCAGGCAGATTCTTTACCATCTGAGCCACCAGGGAAGCAGGATTAGTTTAGGCATTTTTTAAAAGTTCAACATTTGTTTCTAATAAGATCTAAGCTTGAAAACAACAAATCTAGAAATTGAAAGTCATTCAGTAAATGCTTAGTGAATGAATAAATAGTAGCTGCTATTGTTAGTGAATTGTCATTTAAGGGTAAGAAATTATAATAAACAGAATTAAAGTATGAAGTAATAGTTCAAAACGTTTTATGGTTAACAGCAATTTAATAGTCAAAATTAAATAAGACAATGAAATTTTTAAGAAATCATTATTTTGAGATAAATATCTAAATTATAGAAATATTATGCCAAATGCTGAAGATGGGCCTTCCCTGGTAGCTCAGCTGGTAAAGAATACACCTGCAATGCAGGACATCTTGGTTTGATTCCTGGATCGGGAAGATCCCCTGGAGAAGGGATAGGCTACCCACTCCAGGATTCTTTCCTGAGGATCCCCGTGGACAAAGAAGCCTGGTGGGCTACACTCCAAGGGGTTTCAAATGGCTGGACCCCACTGAGCAACTAAATACAGCATAAATGCTGAAAATAAATCAAATAAGCTTGAAACTCCAAAAATGGTCCTTGAATTAACCAAGATCATTTTATTGTTTAATATAAAATGTATATTTTGTATTAGTAAGAGGCAAACAGCAGATGGTAGTGTGATGAGGAATGAATACAAGATGAAGAAGTGAATATCACATACTGTATATGAAATATACTGCTAGACTGACAGCAAATTTGGAGAGTTAAGTTTTGTTCAGCCAACATGGTATTTTGTTTTTATTTTTCCTGTATTGCCTTTGGTTATGGAGATAGTCCCCAGGTTCTCAGAATTTCTTCTGCTCTGTATTTCTAGATACCTTGTCTCATTGACAGATTTTTTTAATCTGTCCAGAACCTAAAGGATTTGTTTGTTACTTAAGAATTGAGATGACTTCGATGAACATCACCCAGTCTATTAGTACTGATATATAAGACCACCCATGTCTCTGAGAATTCTCTTTCTGGATAATTTGTTCTCAGGAAGATAAGTCAGTAAATCACTAAAGAATCTCACTATTTGCTTGGGACAATTTTTGCAGGTCAAGTATCTGGAAAAAAAGTTTGCTCTTATGGAAAAAGTTAGAAAATCTGAAAAAACTAATAATAATAATAATTATTATTAATTATATAATAATTAATGCATATGTATTTTTGCTTGTGATATATCTATGTTTTTGCTTCAAGAAAGAGGCCGGGGAAAATAACAGTTTAAATTCATCTTATAAAGCTAATATAACCTATGTAACTAACAGAATTATTATAACAGAACAAATATGTGGAATTTTCTCATTTATAGAAACAGGTATACAATATTTGGACTTTCTTATGATTAGTTATGTTAATGGATTATTTAATGTAAGCTTTCCTGGAATTCATGAACATAATTCATTATTAAATACAATCATAAAATTTTAGATATTTTATAGACAAAGATCCATGGACTAGTTTTCTTCCATTTCTATGCTACTCAGAATTCTTCTCACATCAAGGACCAGCATGCTCCATTATTGGTGACCAGGGAGAGTAACTAGAAATTAATTAGAAACAGATGGGGCTAACTTTGTAACATGAACTAGAGTAACTGTTGAAGCTATGAGGCTTTGGGCCAGATACCTCTGTAAAATGGAGATATTAATTTTCTACACTAATTATATTGTGATGATAATGCCCAAACTTTTATACTAGCTATTAAACTCTTCTGCAAGCATCATCTCATCAAAACAAACAAGTGCAAACTTAGTTGTTATCACTACCCAATGTGATAATGAAGATATTTTTCTATCATTAATATGAACAAAGCTAGTGGAGGTGATGAAAACCTAGCTAAACTATTTAAAATCCTAAAAGATGATGATGTTAAAGTGCTGCACCCAATTTGTCAGCAAATTTGGAAAACTCAACAGTGGCCACAGGAATCCGGAAAAGGTCAGTTTTCATTCTAATCCCAAAGAAGGGCAATGCCAAAGAATTTTCAAATTACCGTACAGCGGTGTTCATTTCATACACTAGTAAAGGTATGCTCAAAATCCTTCAAGGCAGGCTTCAGCAATATGTGAGCTGAAAACTTCCAGATGTAAAACCTGGGTTTAGAAAGACTTTGTGTGTATCACAACAAACTGTGAAAAATTCTTAAAGGAATGAGAATATAGACCACTTTACTTGTCTTCTGAGAAGCCTGTATGCTGGTCAAGAAGTAACAGTTAGAACCAGACATGTAGCAACTGACTGGTTCAAAACTGGGAATGGAATATGACAAGACTGTATGTTGTCACCCTGCTTAACTTCTATGCAGAGTACATCATGCAAAATGCTAGGTTGGATGGATCACAAGCTGGAATCAAGATTGCCAGGAGAAATATCAACAACCTCAAATATGCAGGTGAAACCATTCTAATGGCAGAAAGTGAAGAGGAACTAAGCAGCCTCCTGATGAAGGTAAAAGAAGAGAGTACAAAAGCTGTCTTAAAACTAAATATTCAAAAAAACTAAGATCATGGCATCCATTCTCATCATTTCATGGCAAATAGAAAGGGACAAAGTGGAAGCAGTGACAGATTTTCTTTTCTTGAGCTCCAAAATCACTGCAGATGGTGACTGCAGCCATGAAATTAAAAGACGCTTGTTGCTTGGAAGAAAAGTTATGACAAATCTATTAAAAAGCAAAGACATTACTTTTCCAACAAAGATTTGTATAGTTAAAGCTATGGTTTTTCCAGTAATCATATATGAATGTGAGAGCTGGACCATAAAAGAAGGCTGGGTGCCAAAGAATTGATGTTTTCAAACTGTGGTGTTGGAAACAACTCTTGAGAGTCCCTTGGACAGCAAAGAGATCAAACTAGTCAATCCCAAAGAAAATCAACCCTGAATATCCATTGGAATATTGATGCTAAAGCTGAAGCTCCAATACTTTGGCCACCTGATGCAAAGCACAGATTCACTGGAAAAGACCCTGATGCTGGGAAAGGTTGAAGGCAGGAAAAGGGGATGACAGAGAATGAGAGGGTTGGATGACATCACCAACTCAATGGACATGAGTTTGAGAATATTCAGGGAGATAGCAAAGGACAGGGAAGCCTAGTATTCTGTAGTCCACGGGGTCACAAGGAGTCAGACATGACAGTGACACAACAACAAATTGTCAACTTAATGTAGGTTACAAAAAGATACCTTCACACTTTTTGAGCGTTTAGAATTGGTAGTAGCTATTTTAATTTTTCATTTATTTTCCTAGAATTACAAACACGAAGTTCTTTGAAGCAAATTCTAGCTAGCATGTATTATATTAGCATTTGAGTTTCTCTTGTGGCTCAAATGGTAAAGAATCTGCCTACAATACAGGAGTCACAGGTTTGATCCCTGGGTTGGGAAGATCCCCTACAGAAGGAAATGGCAACCTACTCTGGTATTCTTTCCTGAAGAATTCCATGGACAGAGGGTTCTGGTGGGCTGCAGTTCATGGGGTTGCAAAGAGTCTGACAGGACTGAGCAACTAACACACATATTAGCATTCAGGAATAAGGAGAATACAGGAAACGGATAAAGGATAAGTTTAAGGTGACAGAGGTGATGGGAGTGGCTTGGACTGCATCATACCAAGGCAAGCTTTACCACAAATATGAGCCTAGTAAGACTACGCTCAGCTTTCTCCTGTGATTATATTAGGGACAATAATCCATTACTGCATGAATATGTGAAATAATATATGTCAAAAATACTTTAAGAAGTATTTTTAAAGCTATGCAATCATTAGATGGTATTATATAATCTAACAGTGAGCAGTTTGTTAATAAGTGCCAAAAGATTGCATCTTGAACCAACAAAATTATGACATATTAAATATGAAAAGCCTATATTATCAGCAAATATGTTGATGTTTGATATTATGATATATATTTTAAGTTTTTAAAAACTTTTCCATAAAAAGAGGATATAGTTATCCACCAAGGTTAAACAAGAAAAAATATCCAATATCCAAGAAGACAAAATACCACCTGTCTGATTCTTATTACTACATAAAGAGAAAGAAAAATACATGCAGAAAAGGTGGGGGGTGGGTGACCTGTCCTACATGTCCTGAAGTGAATAATAGAAAATTTTCTAATTTAAAGAGACACATTCTCAGAAAAAAAGAAATCCTCTATCTTTCTTCTTCTGATTCTTAAATGTTTCAGCTTTTATCAGGAGAATATAAGACTGATGACTGCTTTTATAGTTTTGCTATTGATTTTGCTCATTTCAGTACCCATTAAAAGTAAGATGCATCTTGACTGATATTCCCACTAAGCATCATGGGTCATGTAAATGAAATAAGTAATCTACCCTCTATTTGTATTCTAGAGATATAGGCAAGGATAATGACAATAATGAATATCCGTTTTTGCTTTGGCCACATATAAATCTACCTGTATGTTCAATACATCACATAGGCCAGTCGCATGAATCAATCAAACTTTGAAACAATTAGAACTATTAATATTATTCCATGTAGAATATTATTTATGCTAATATTATAGACACATATTCACAGAGACTGGAATAAAAATTATAGCTATCAGTTCTTTAACATTACCTAAAAGAACCTCACACAAAGCTAATTTTAAATGCCTCCTCTGCAGTTTCTTTTCTTTTTTTTTTAAGTAGGGAGAGATTCAGAGATTAGCAAATTAACAGGAATAGACTGAACATTTGGAAGTCTGAAATTCTTTCCAGCAAGATCTTATAACCAAATTAATTACTAGATATAATTTTAAATGAGTGAAAATGGTTATTGGAGGTAAGCAGTGGTCAAAGTTTGCTTCACAGAGACAAAAACAGATTGATTTGTTGAATAAGTGTATTCAGAAAATCCATTCATCCTTATGTTTTAGACAATCAGATTCTGTAAATTTCCTTGCTTAATTAAATCTTCAAACTAACCTCCTACTCTTCCAAATAAGACTGAAACAGAGTAACTTTTCCTCTAGACTCAAGGACTAAATATAGCTATATCAAGTTATAATTAATATGAGTGTAAATATTCAGTGAATCTCCTACTGATAGAAAATCCTTCATCAGCATGTCCATTTTATCTGTCTCTCTGAACAAGCTCAAATAGTTTATCTACTTACCTAATTCTACTTTCCTAGAATAGTGTTAATAACCCAGGCTTGAAATACTTGGCTGCATCAGTCTAACTACCTTATCCCACCTCCCCATAAAGATTGCCTAGAATTATCAGAGGAGAATCTGTCAATGGTTTCTGCTTCCAGTTCACTCATCTGTACTGCACACACCTCCAATGTAGTTGCATAATACTTTGAACTTCAGTATAATAACCCTATGAGCTACATTAATTAGAAATTGACTTACAACACTTGAAGTAATGACTTTTATTCTCCAGGTTATTATTCTCTGTTCATGATAGTTACTGTCATCTCTGGTGGTTACAGGCTACTTGAAAGCTGGGACAATGCCTATTTTACTTCACCTAGTAGAGTGAACTAGTATGGTAACATGCAAAATAAAAAGACTTACTATGTAATATAAATGCAGTATTAATTCAGGTTTTATATTTATAGATTTTATATATTTATTTAAATTATATTTACATATTTAACACATATTAAAATTATATAATATATGAGTTTAATTTAAATATAATTTAAATATTGTGTTTAATTTAAATTATTATAAATTTTATAAGTCTCGGTTATATATTTGTAGATATTAATTTAGATTTTAAATTATTACATTTACGTTATTGTTGAGGCTTGTTAGTCGGATTTGTTGAGAAGTTTGTAATTTCCTCGGTTCTGTCTTGCTGCAGCAAAAATTTGAAGCAACAGACAAACCAGTGTTATTCTCAGTTTTATTTAGAAAGCAAAGGAAAATACATCCTTGAGGCATGAGGGTGGGCTGAGCCAAAAGTTGCGAAGAGAAGAGAAGCCCAATTTTGGCTCCTCTTCTTATGTTTTGTTTCTCCTCCACCTGAGCCTGCCCTATGTAAATTGGGCTAGCCAGGAGGGCTGTTTGTTTCACCTGAGGTTCTCACTCTGGTCCTTAGACTTTCCTTTGTTCTATGCAGGTTTTTTTTCCCTTCTTTTTCTTTTAGCCACCACCATATGGACTCCTTTTTCCTATTCTAACTACCTAACAGATTTATAATAGCTTTGAATGTAATTTAAATCTTGATTTTCTGCAGAAAACAAGATTTGTTTCTTTCTGAGTCACTCAGAAATGTAACATTTGTCCAATTCATATGTATGTGTTCACTAATTTTCACACAGTTTCAGAAGGAAATAGTCAAAAGGAGGCATAGAGACCAGCAAGTGAGATGAAAAAAGGAAATCCACAAGGCAGTAATACCCAGAAGGTGATAATTACCACATGTAAAGGCAATGGTTGGAAAAGGAAATCAAGCTCTGAGGGTATCACCAAGTCCAGAAGCAGGCAACTGGTATTGGGGAAGGTTTAAAGATATCACATGAGATAAAAAGGTTCTAGTTTTTGGACAATACATGTTTTTATGACAGATTGATATATACATCATATACAGCTGCCCCATATGGTTTCCATATAAAGCTCAATTTGTTTGGCATATTTCTTTCTCATTCAATATCCTGTAGTATTTGATATAACTTGTGAAGTATCCCATGAACCTTGAGAACCCCATGAACAGTATGAAAAGGCAAAATGATAGGACACTGAAAGAGGAACTCCCCAGGTCAGTAAGTGCCCAATATGCTACTGGAGATCAGTGGAGAAATAACTCCAGAAAAAATGAAGGGATGGAGCCAAAGCAAAAACAATACCCAGCTGTGGATGTGACTGGTGATAGAAGCAAAGTTCAATGCTGTAAAGAGCAATATTGCATAGGAACCTGGAATGTTAGGTCCATGAATCAAGGCAAATTGGAAGTGGTCAATCAGGAGATGGCAAGAGTGAACATCAACATTCTAGGCATCAGTGAACTAAAATGGACTGGAATAGGTGAATTTAACTCAGATGACCATTATATCTACTACTGTGGGAAGGAATACCTCAGAAGAAATGGAGTAGCCATCATGGTCAACAAAAGAGTCCAAAATGCAGTACTTGGATGCAGTCTCAAAAATGACAGAATGATCTCTGTTCATTTCCAAGGCAAACCATTCAATATCACAGTAATCCAAGTCTATTCCCCAACCAGTAATGCTGAAGAAGCTGAAGTTCAATGGTTCTATGAAAACCTACAAGACCTTTTAGAACTAACACAAAAAAAGATGTCCTTTCATTATATACGGGACTGGAATGCAAAAGTAGGAAGTCAAGAAACACCTGGAGTAACAGGCAAATTTGGCCTTGGAATATGGAATGAAGCAGGACAAAGGCTATAGAGTTTTGCCAAGTGAATGCACTGGTCATAGCAAACACCCTTTTCCAACAACACAAGAGAAGACTCTACACATGGACATCACCAGATGGTCAACACTGAAATCAGATTGATTATATTCTTTGCAGCCAAAGATGGAGAAGCTCTATACTGTCAGCAAAAACAAGACCAGGAGCTGACTCTGGCTCAGACCATGAACTCCTTATTGCCAAATTCAGACTTAAATTGAAGAAAGTAGGGAAAACCACTAGACCATTCAGGTATGACCTAAATCAAATCCCTTATGATTATATAGTGGAAGTGAGAAATAGATTAAGGGACTAGACCTGATAGATAGAGTGCCTGAAGAACTATGGACTGAGGTCTGTGACATTGTACAGGAGACAGGGATCAAGACCATCCCCAAGGAAAACAAATACAAAAAAGCAAAATGGGTGTCTGGGGAGGCCTTACAAATAGCTGTGAAAAGAAGAGAAGCAAAAACCAAAGGAGAAAAGGAAAAATATAAACATCTGAATGCAGAGCTCCAAAGAATAGCAAGAGATAAGAAAGCCTTCCTCAGCGATCAATGCAAAGAAATAGAGGAAAACAAGAGAATGGGAATGACTAAAGATCTCTTCAAGAAAATTAGAGATACCAAGGGAACATTTCATGCAAAAATGGGCTTGATAGAGGACAGAAATAATATGGACATAACAGAAGCAGAGGATATTAAGAAGAGGTGGCAAGAATACACAGAAGAACTGTACAAAAAAGATCTTCACGACCCAGATAATCACAATGGTGTGATCCCTGACCTAGAGCCAGACATCCTGGAATGTGAAGTCAAGTGGGCCTTAGAAAGCATCACTACGAACAAAGCTAGTGGAGGTGATGGAATTCCAGTTGAACTATCTCAAATTCTGAAAGATGATGCTGTGAAAATGCTGTACTCAATATGCCAGCAAATTTGAAAAACTTGGCAGTGGCCACAGGGCTGGAAAAGGTCAGTTTTCATTCCAATCCCAAAGAAAGGCAATGCCAAAGAATGCTCAAAGTACCACACAATTGCACTCATCTCATACACTAGTAAAGTAATGCTTAAAATTCTCCAAGCCAGGCTTCAACAATATGTGAACTGTGAACTTCCAGATGTTCAAGCTGGTTTTAGAAAAGGCAGAGGAACCGGAGATCAAATTGCCAACATCTGCTGGATCATCGAAAAAGCAAAAGAGTTCCAGAAAAACATCTATTTCTGCTTTATTGACTATGCTAAAGCCTTTGACTGTGTGGATCACAATAAACTGTGGAAAATTCTTCAACAGATGGGAATACCAGATCACCTCTGACCTGCCTCTTGAGAAATCTGTATGCAGGTCAGTAAGCAACAGTTAGAACTGGACATGGAACAACAGACTGGTTCCAAATAGGAAAAGGAGCATGCCAAGGCTATATACTCTCACCCTGCTTATTTAACTTATATGCAGAGAACATAATGAGAAACGCTGGGCTGGAAGAAGCACAAACTGGAATCAAGATTGCTGGGAGAAATATCCATAAACTCAGATATGCAGATGATACCACCCTTATGGCAGAAAGTGAAGAGGAACTAAAAAGCCTCTTGATGAAAGTGAAAGAGGAGAGTGAGAAAGTTGGGTTAAAGCTCAAAATTCAGAAAATGAAGATCATGACATCCAGTCCCATCACTTCTTGGCAAATAGATGAAGAAACAGTGGAAACAGTGTCAGACTTTATTTTTGGGGGGCTCCAAAATCACTGCAGATGTGATTGCAGCCATGAAATTAAGACACAGGGAGGGGGGTTCAGGATGGGGAACACGTGTATACCTGTGGTGGATTCATGTTGATGTATGGCAAAGCCAAAACAATATTGTAAAGTAATTAACCTCCAATTAAAATAAATAAATTTATATTTAAAAAACAACCATCCATTCAAAACTAAATAAAAGATGCTTATTCCTTAGAAGGAAATTTATGACCAACCTAGATAGCATATTGAAAAGTAGAGACATTACTTTGCCAACAAAGGTTTGTCCTGTCAAGGCTATGGTTTTTCCAGTGGTCATGTATGGATGTGAGACTTGGACTGTGAAGAAAGCTGAGTGCTGAAGAATTGATGCTTTTGAACTGTGATGTTGGAGAAGACTCTTGAGAGTCCCTTGGACTGCAAGGAGATCCAACCAGTCCATTCTGAAGGAGATCAGCCCTGGGTGTTCTTTGGAAGGAATGATGCTAAAGCTGAAACTCCAGTACTTTGGCCACCTCATGCGAAGAGTTGACTCATTGGAAAAGACTCTGATGCTGGGAGGGATTGGGGGCAGGAGGAAAAGGGGACGACAGAGGATGAGATGGCTGGATGGCATCACCAACTCGATGGACATGAGTTTGAGTGAACTCTGGGAGTTGGTGATGGACAGGGAGGCCTGGTGTGCTGCAATTCATGGGGTTGCAGAGTTGGACACGACTGAGGGACTGAACTGTGAGGTATCCTTGATTTCTTTGTCCTAACTTTGAGTTCAAACATTAATTTTCCTTCCTTATTGTTCTCTATCAACGGCAATGATACTGTAACCATATTAGAACTGGGCCTTAAATCAAGAGATCAGTGACAGAACCAAACTGGGTGAATGAACAGCAGAATCTGGGCTTGTCACCTACTGGTGGAGATGAGTAAATACAAAGGACATAAACTAATGAAAACATCTCTTTTAGCTTAAGGCCATTTTTCTTATAACATTTGTTAACTACAAATTGGCACTTACCAAGAGCATTGCCAACGACTGAACCACAGAGGCATTTGCCATCTGCCTTTAGGAGATTGAACCCCATACTACTATAGCTGTTGACCTTCAACAACCCCTGAGGGAGTTCAGGGTGGAGTGAGGCTCTCTGTGCTCCAGGGAATCTGGTGGGACGAGTCTTTAGATAGTTCGATGTTTTTAGAAACAGATTTTATGATCTCAATCCTTGCATCTCCTTTTATTTAGAGAAGCACTAAATCCCTTCATGGTGACATCAGATCCTCATGACTAACAAAAACCCTTTTGTAAAATGAGCGCTTCATGGTATTGAACGCCCCCTTCATCAAAACCTTATATATTGACTTTCCCCCTCTCCTGCTTTGGAGCAGTCTCTCAGAGCTATCTGAGATCCAAACCTCCAACATCACTGGATGAAATATCAATTGAGTGTGCTTGCTTCCACACAAAACTCTCCCTGATAGAGTGCTACTTAAAGCCTTGTTTCCTGCACTATTTGCACTCGGTAAACTTCTGTACCAGTTGTACTTTCCACCAAGATTACTGAGGGGGCACGGCATAGAAACATAAAGTGCTATTTGTGCCATGGACCTTTATAAAGAAGGAGGACCGTGGGTGGAGATAGAAATGTAGACACATGCAGTCATGTTATATGAAATAGAATTAAGTTGTTTGAGTGCTTCTTCCTTTCATACATATGGCTAAACTTGCTCTGAATTTTCTCAGAGTAATGATGTTCTACATCTTTTTTATTTTTATTTTTTGTACTGGAGAGTATCTACTGGTTCATATTAATATGCATCCTCCAGTTTGTCAAAGACAGTGTCAATCAGCATTGGAGCTGTCACGCGAGTGTATGTTCCTTGGTTGTTTGTCTCGTCACAACAAAGATTTGGAGCAACGGACATTAAAGCCCTCGGCGCATCACAGCTCTCAGGTCTTGGACAAACCGTGTTACAGCTCTTAGGCAAATCAGTGTTACAGCTCCATTTTATTTAGAAGATAGCAGGAGAATCCAAGACTGGAAGAGAAGAGAGTGGAGGAGTGCATGGGGAGGGAGAAAGAGAGAGAGAGAAAGAGAGAGAGAGAGCGCGCACATGCACGTGAGAGAGAGAGAGTCCACAAGAAAGTGCTTTGGCTCCTCCTTTTATATGTTTTTTCCTCCACCTGGGCCTGCCCTATGCAAATTGGGCTTAGCCAGGAGTCCTGTTTGTTCTGTTTGTTCTGCCTGAAGTCTTCACTCTGATCCTCGGACCTTCCTTGTCTTTTAGCCACCGCCATTTTGGACTCCTTTTCCCTATTCTACCTACCTAACAGAGCCATGCTTGAGGCTCCTCAGAGTGGAGTGGGGTTCACCTAATGGACTATGGGCTGTAGAGAGGCAGATAGAATGCTCAAGAATCAAACAGATCTGAGTTTAAATTCTGTTCTTACACTTCCAATTTTTGAAAATGATTTTTTTTTTCTAATCTTAATGTTTTTCTGCTTCTGGGAAATGATAGTGAAGGCTCATGCCTCAAAGAGCTGTTGAGGAGAATTGAGTGAAATAACTAATGAAGGTACTTAGCACCAAGTCAGGTACCCGTAGCTATACAAACATAAAAATGCATGTAAAGATACTGCATCCAGATTATTACATTGCTTTCATGACTAGGGGATAAGAGGTAGAGGCTGAGTTTCTGATGTATGCATTTTGACATATGTATTAATAGAATTTCTTCTTGCACTTTCAATCTGTGCTCTGCAGAGAAATCAAACAAAAACCCCTTTTCTGTCAGGGAAGAGATTTACACTGTGGCATTGTGAACCATTCATAGAGTATTATAGTTCTGTCTTTGGCACCCTAATCTAAACTAGAATTTTCTAAGATATGAGTTTTCAGAAAGTCATCTTTAAAATATTAGAAGGAATAAAGCAATGATTTTTTAATTGAAATTGGAACATTACTGAGAGAGTAGAAAAGTATTAAAAAAATCAAATTTTGAAACTCTTTCAAAACCTCAAAAATTCAAGATTACTTCTATTTGAGGTAAGAGAAGTAGTGAACTCAGAAAACAGGAAGAAAATAAAGAAGATACTGAATTGATAAACTTCCATTGCAGAATGAAATAATGATGTATAACAAATATGATTTGCAGTACTCTTAAAATCATGCATGCAGCATGAATCATGCATTGTAATTTGAGTTTTCTGATTAAACTATTATTATTGTCTACTATGGCATGATTATAAGCCCAGCTCTTGCAGATTGAAGGAAATACTAGTTAATAAAATAAATATAACTAAGTTAAAAAAATTATAATATGCTAAGAGAAAAAATATACCAGCCCCTTAAAATTGATTATTTACATATTTTACAAATGATTTTTATCTAGTAATTATGACAGATTTTGAAAAATATAGGGAAATTAAATTAACTTTGGCTAAATTGCTATGTAAATTAAACATTTTACATTTTTTTTTTATTTCACAAATTTCCTACCATGAAACTATTTTATTAATTCACACTAACTTCTTTGGTAAACCAAATATGAATGGTTTGCCAGGTTCATTCATGGGTTATTTTGTGAACTCAGCTTCTTAGCTTTATCAGATCAGATCAGATCAGATAAGTCGCTCAGTCGTGTCCGACTCTTTGCGACCCCATGAATCACAGCACGCCAGGACTCCCTGTCCATCACCAACTCCCGGAGTTCACTCAGATTCACCTCCATCGAGTCAGCGATGCCATCCAGCCATCTCATCCTCTGTCTTCCCCTTCTCCTCCTGCTCCCAATCCCTCCCAGCATCAGAGTCTTTTCCAATGAGTCAACTCTCTGCATGAGGTGGCCAAAGTACAGGAGTTTCAGCTTTAGCATCATTCCTTCCAAAGAAATCCCAGTGCTGATCTTCAGAATGGACTGGTTGGATCTCCTTGCAGTCCAAGGGACTCTCAAGAGTCTTCTCCAACACCACAGTTCAAAAGCATCAATTCTTTGGTACTCAGCCTTCTTCACAGTCCAACTCTCACATCCATACATACAGGAAAAACCATAGCCTTGACTAGACGGACCTTTGTTGGCAAAGTAATGTCTCTGCTTTTGAATATGCTGTCTAGGTTGGTCATAACTTTCCTTCCAAGGAGTACGTGTCTTTTAATTTCATGGCTGTAGTCACCATCTGTAGTGATTTTGGAGCCCAGAAAAATAAAGTCTGACACCGTTTCCACTATTTCCCCATCTATTTCCCATGAAGTGGTGGGACCAGATGCCATGATCTTCATTTTCTGAATGTTGAGCTTTAAGCCAACTTTTTCACTCTCCACTTTCACTTTCCTCAAGAGGCTTTTGAGTTCTTCTTCACTTTCTGCCATAAGGGTGGTGTCATCTTAGCTTTATATTTAAGCCCAAATTTCTAAACTTCCAAATTCTATAACAGAATATATGACCTGAAAGTTTACCCTTAAAATGCATTCATTTTTTAAGGGTAAATAATTTCTCTGGGAAATAATTTCCTATGTCAAAATCCATTTTTAAATACCATTATTTAAAAACTGGTCATTAAATTTACAATCTGCTGTGCTTAGTAGCTCAATCGTGTCTGACTCTTTGGTGTCTGACTCAGAGGTGTCTGCTTTCACCTAACATCAACTCATTTCAAACCTTCTCCTCCGTATAATAATAATCACTTTCCTTCAAGTTGTTGTTGCTTGGCTGCTAAGTTGTATCTAACTTTTTTGTGACTCCATTGAATATAGCCCACCAGGCTACTCTGTCCATGGGGCTTCTCCAGGCAAGAGTGCTGCCATGCCCTCCTCCAGGGGATCTTCCCAACCCAGGGATCAAACCCAGGTTTCTTGCATTGCAGGTGGATTCTTTACCATCTAGCCACCAAAGAAGCCCTAAATTTACAATAGTTAATGTTACTATTTTCAAAAGCAAAAATGATGGTGGCACTCTTAATTGACAAAGATATTAAAAATTAACATTTTTAGTATTGTTAGGAAAGCTTTACTTGTGTTTTAGAACAGGAACAGATTTCTAACACATTATTTGCACAGCCAACTATAACCACCCCTTCTGTGCTTGCTCAGTGTTTTCCATCAGTGCTCCCAGAACTCATTTTTAAAAGTACGTATTATTTTTCCCAGTAAATCAAGCAAGCTCTACGGGAGCATAGTACAACCTTTCATGAAGAAACAGTACAGGGAAACAATATTTTAAATTTACTAGGTTTAGCTGATAAACTCTCATCACTGCTGTAGATTTATAATTATCAAGTAATGATTATTTTCTGAACTATGCTTTCTGTTGTCCAAATGCCATTGATTGTTTCAAACAGACTTTTCATTACTAAGGTCTTTTTTCTATACACTTTTGCTTGCTCTGCTGTTGCTAAGTCTAACAAAGTCAAAAAACCAAAAAGCTTAAAAGTGATAGATCGTCTCAAGATACAAATAGTGATGAAAATGTCATATGGAAAAATAACAGTCTTTAAAATGTTCAAGTTATCTTAAAGTTGTTCATTTTTTTTTTCTTTCAAAATTTAAGACTATTTGAAAACAAGTCTCTTGCTTGGATGCAGCTAGTATAATGTACATAGTAAATCCACAGGGACACTGTTGATTTATCCCAGAATGACCAAACTAGCCAAGAGATCCAAGGTTGTTTCCATGGTTTAGTAATGAACCAAACCCCTCTCCACTGAGAGGTAGTGATGGGACATGCTCTGTGGTTCAAATTCAGACCAGCTCAATTTTAGGCTTTGGTTTTACACTGGCTACTAAAAGGAAGGACTTCCCTGGCAGTTCAGTGGTAAGAATCTTCTTGTTAATGCAGGAGAGGCAGGTACAATCCCCGGCTCAGGAAGATCCCCTAGAGAAGGAAATGACAACCTACTTCACTATTCACCATGAGAAAACCCCATGGACAGAGGAAACTGGTGGGCTTCAGTCCATGTGGTCACAAAAGAGTCTACAACTTAGGCTAAGACTAAGACTTAGACTAAGTTGTGTCTACAACTTAGCAACTAAATCACGGTAATAACTAGAAGGAAAGTGATTATTACTACATGGAGGAGAAGGTTTGTAATGAATTGCTAGGTGAAAACAGACACCTCATTAGGATTTAAACAGTTGATTTGGTTATCTTGGAGTTTTGGTATCTACCATTATAATCACTAAACTTATTGTTTAGGAGATATTAATAAATAATATATATCTTACCTATTTGGGTGGAAATCCAGCATTAGAGACAAGTCAATATCTCTTTCTGAATAGGAACTACATAGCTGTTTGATGATAGATTGATGTTAGACCTTGAAGCCCATCAGTAAAAACTTCAGGATAATTATTTTTTCTATGAAGATTTCTGATGAGGCCATTTTATCTTACTTAGAAATTTTATTTTGCCATAAGAAGATGATTATAAGGATAAACTTTTGAATTTTCAAATGATTAACATGAATGTGAAGTACTGGGAGCTTGATTCAGTGTCCTGATATTATTCCTTACTTCCAAAGTACAACCAAATTCCTTTGTGTTTACATGAGGAAAGATTTCCATAAAAAATATAGAAAATTATTATATCCTAATGTTCTTATTTATCTGTTGCATTTATGTAAATATTTTCATAAATATTTCATAAATATTTTGTCAGCAGTCCAATTGTCTAGTATGTATTAACCTTGACTAGTCAGTAATACCCTTTCTCTTGTACTTAGTCAAAAGTATGAAAGACAAATACAAAGTCTTGATTCAGGACTTGTTCAAAGTTTGCCATTCCAATCTATAAAGATGCTTGATTAGTCAATCAGTCATGTCCAACTCTTTGGATGGTAGCCCACCAGGAGATTTTTCAGGCAAGAACACTGGGGTGGGTGGCCATTTTCTTTTCCAGGGGATCTTCACAACCTAAGAATCAAACAAATGTATCCTGTGTCTCCTGAATTGCTGGTGGATTCTTTACCCACTGAGACACCAGGGAAGCCCAGCAACTCCTTTTATTTAATTTAATTAGAATCTCAATGAAATTGTGGTTCCCAGCTCAGGATTTTAATCAGAAAATCTTGAGGATCTTGGTGTCTCAAGTTTTACATGTGAATTGATAGGAAAAAAACAGTGATAGAAATGGTATCTATGAATCTAAGTGATTTTATAAATGAAAATATAGGGGATAAAGTATGGAAAGAACTTAAATTGATTACTCCATTCTGAAGAACCTAAATTGATTACTTTGAAATTCTTAAAATTTATCTGATCAAATGTGGTTTATAAAATCTTGGATACATTGAAAGAGATAAGAATACCTGCATTGGTTTTCTGAAGTTCACTGCTTTAATTTTATGTCTAAGGGAATGATATTGAACTAACGGTGGTAGTGAAGAGAATCTAATGTCATTGAAAAGAAGGGAATATTAGAATCCTTCACTTTGAGACTTAATGTGAAATTTAATGACAATTATTATGTGCCGGTCATGATGTCACCTAAAAATCTGTAATGAATTCAGGAGTAAGAGACAAGTCACTAGGTCCATTATCACTGTTCTTGCTTTCTGATTGTGGTAGTTTCATAATGCCTCAATTGTTAAATTTTCAAAGAATTAAAAAGTGAGGATGGTACATGACTGTGGTCTCCTAACCAGTTATATTCCATGAAATTTCCATTCAAGCAAATCCTTATCAAAAAGGTATTTTTTTCCTCCAATTTCACATCATTTTTCATAATTCTGTTAATTTCATGAGTTAGTGAGAGGCATGATAAACAGAATAGATTATGGAGTTTGACAACTTGGGTTCAAGTCTCAATGCTGATTCTTACAAGCTGTGTGGTCTCACACCAGTTGCTTATCCTCTTGGTGCTTCAGTTTTATCATCTGTAAAATATTATCTTCATTGTACAAATACTTCAGTTATATTTTATGATAATTAAATGAGTTGATCAAATAAAACACATACTGGAGTATGGAATATTTAAAGTTTATAAATTGTTTTAAATTATTTGTACTTTTATTATGTTTCAATGAGCAATTCATTTAATAAGAAAACATTATTTCAATTGTTCAATATAAATATGGGAATAACTATTAACTATGGCAGAAAGTGTAGGAGAACTAAAGAGCCTTTGATGAAAGTGTAAGTGGAGAGTGAAAAAGTTGGCTTAAAACTCAACATTCAGAAAACGAAGATAATGGCATCTGGCCCCATCAGTTCATGGCAAATAGGTGGGGAAACAGTGGAAACAGTGACAGACTTTATTTTGGGGGGCTCCAAAATCACTGCAGATGGTGATTGCAGCCATGAAATTAAAAGACACTTGCTCCTTAGATGAAAAGATATGATCAACCGAGACAGCGTATTAAAAAGGAGAGACATTGCCTACAAAAGTCCATCTAGTAAAAGCTATGGTTTTTCCAGTAGTCATGTATGGATATAAGAGTTGGACTATAAACAAAGCTGAGCACTGAAGAATTGATGCTTTTGAACTGTGGTATTAGAGAAGACTCTTGAGAATCCCTTGGACAGCAAAGAGATCAAACTAGGCCATCCTAAAGGAAGTCAGTCCTGGATATTCATTGGAAGGACTGATGTTGAAGCTGAAACTCCAATATTTTGGCCACCTGATGTGAAGAATTGACTCATTGGAAAAGACCTTGATGCTGGGAAAGATTGAGGGCAGGAGAAGGAGCTGACAGAAGATGAGATGGTTGGATGGTATCATGGACACAACGGACAGGAGTCTGAGTAAACTTTGGGAGTTTATGATAGACAGAGAGGCCTGGTGTGCCTCAGTCCATGGAGTTGCAAAGAGTCAGACACGACTGAACTGACTGAATGAATGCCTAGTTCCCTAACTATAAGACAAATCCACCAAAATACTCCTTATTTATAGTTTATGTCATAGTAATTATATGAAATTAAATTTATAAAATTTAGTTATCTACTTTTAGTCTTTCTCAGTCACCAAATGAGAGCTCCATAATAGTAGAGACCTTGTTGAAGTTGTTTAACCATGGCCAATCATAGTAGCTGACCATCTATTGCATAAATGTGTGAAAATATTTTAGTCTAAAGGATACCATATTTTATTTTATTTTAATATCACAATTTAGTAAAAATTACTCCTTAGGAAAGCACATAACACTTGATGACTTGGAATAAAAAATCACAACAAAGAAATAGTCTGAAGGCCATTTGAAATTAATGCAACCAATGTATTTAAGAGACAAAAAAGTAGTTTGATTTCTATCTGTGCAACCTTTGACTAGAAAAGTGACAGTGAATAATACAACAATAATTCAAAGCATTCAAGTTAGTTGTGAATGTAGATATAGGCATAATTTCTTCTTTGCGTTATAATTTTTAATGATGGTTTTGGAAGCTGCAAATCTTACTACTACCATGTAAGCATTCAGAGAATCAATCATTGAAAAAAAATCCAATTTTCTAAAATAAATCATGAAGCAATAGATTGGATTTGGTATTCTCAACCCATGAGAAATTTGAAAGTTTAAAGACGACCTTGGACTGCAAGGAGATCCAACTAGTCCATTCTGAAGGAGATCAGCCCTGGGATTTCTTTGGAAGGAATGATGCTAAAGCTGAAACTCCAGTACTTTGGCCACCTCATGCGAAGAGTTGACTCATTGGAAAAGACTCTGATGCTGGGAGGGATTGGGGGCAGGAGGAAAATGGGATGACAGAGGATGAGATGGCTGTATGGCATCACTGACTCGATGGAGGTGAGTCTGAGTGAACTCCAGGAGTTGGTGATGGACAGGGAGGCCTGGCGTGCTGCCATTCATGGGGTCGCAAAGTCGGACATGACTGAGTGACTGAACTGAACTGAAAGATGACTTCTCTCAGTCTGATAAGCTGCTGATAGACTTGTCAGTTTTGTTTTGAGAATCATATGGGCTTTCTTTCTATGATATTAACAGAACAGTCATTGAACAACTGTTGAGGTTAGATTGCTAAGAAATATTCTGATCTTGATTACAGCCTATATATTTATTAGCAAATATGTATATGTATAATCTTTTAAATTATTTTATTGTTGATGAAAAGTAATGAAAATGTGATATAAGAATATGTATACTCTAATACAAAGCATCATTATGATTTTGTATAGCATTTATAACTGTCATAGTTTAGATATCATTCCTAAATCTCTGATAGGAAGAGTAATAATTGACCCATATAAGTTTTGGAAGGATGTTACATTCATCAATTAGAAAATGAATGTAAGATTTTAAGGTCCCTAGAAAACCAAACATAAAAAAAAGTACTGGTTTATTAATCATCATCTATTGATTAATCAATTTTATATGTGATTATATTGCATAAAAATAAAAATTTGATAAAATAATTATTCACAATATTCATCAAAAATTGAATAATAGAAAAATGTTCAAAAATTTAGATGTTGTACATCTCTTTTATGTCTTTCTTGTCTACAATGTTTTTGGTTGACTTCCAATTTCTCTGTTATTAATTTCTTCACCTACTAATAAGATAAAATAAGAGGTTTTTTTAAAATAACTTTCAGTTCAGTTCAGTTCAGTTGCTCAGTTGTGTCCGACTCTTTGCGACCCCATGAATCGCAGCACACCCGGCCTCCCTGTCCATCACCAACTCCCAGAGTTCACCCAAACTCATATCCATCGAGTCGGTGATGCCATCCAGCCATCTCATCCTCTGTCGTTCCCTTCTTCTCCTGCCCCCAATCCCTCCCAGCATTACGGTCTTTTCAAATGTGTCAGCTTTCTGCATCAGGTGGCCAAAGTATTGGAGTTTCAGCTTCAACATCAGTCCCTCCAAAGAACACCCAGAACTGATTATTCTTTAGGATGGACTGGTTGGATCTCCTTGCAGTCCAAGGGACGCGCAAGAGTCTTCTCCAACATCACAGTTCAAAAACATCAATTCTTCGGTGCTCGGCTTTCTTTATAGTCCAAATTTCACATCCATACATGACCTCTGGAAAAACCATAGCCTTGACTAGATGGACCTTTGTTGGCAAAGGAATGTGTCTGCTTTTTGATATGCTGTCTAGGTTAGTCATAGCTTTCCTTCCAAGCAGCAAGCATCTTTTAATATCATGGCTGCAATTACCATCTGCAGTGACTTTGGAGCCCAGAAAAACAGTCAGCCACTGTTTCCACTGTTTCTTCATTTATTTGCCATGAAGTGATGGGTTGAGTGAGTTGAGTCTAATTGCGCATTAGTTTGAGCATTCTTTGGCATTGTCTTTCTTTAGAGTTGGAATGAAAACTGACCTTTTCCAGTCCTGTGGCCACTGCTGAGTTTTCCAAATTGGCTGGCATATTGAGTGCAGCACTTTTACAGCATTGTCTTTTAGGATTTGAAATAGCTGAACTAGAATTCCATCACCTCCACTAGCTTTGTTCGTAGTGATGCTTCCCAAGGCCCAGTTGAGTTTGCATTCCAGGATATCTGGGTCTAGGCGAGTGATAGCACCATCATAGGTATCTGGGTCCTGCAGCTCTTTTTTGTATAATTCTTGCCACCTCTTCTTAATATCTTCTGCTTATGTTAGGTCCATAACCTTTCTTTCTTTCATTTTGTCCATCTTTGAATGAACCATTCCCTTGGTTTTGTATAATTCTTGCCACCTCTTCTTAATATCTTCTGCTTATGTTAGGTCCATAACATTTCTTTCTTTCATTTTGTCCATCTTTGAATGAACCATTCCCTTGGTATCTCTAATTTTTTGCAGAGATATCTAATCTTTCCCATTCTATTGTTTTCCTCTATTTCTTTACATTAGTCACTGAGGAAAACTTTCTTTTTTCTCCTTGCTATTCTTTGTAACTCTGCATTCAAATGGGTTATATATATTTCCTTTTCTCCTTTGCCTTTAGCTTCTCTTCTTTTCACAGTTATTTGTAAGTCCTCCTCAGACAACCATTACACCTTTTTCCATTTCTTTTTCTTAGCAATGTTCTTGATTCCTGCCTCCTGTACAACGTCATGAACTTCTGACCATAGATCTTCAGGCACTCTGTCTATCAGATCTAGTCCCTTGTATCTATTTCACACTTCCACTGTATAATCGTAAGGGATTTCGTTTAGGTCATACCTAAATGGTCTAGTGGTTTTCTCTACTTTCTTCAATTTAAGTCTGTATTTGACAATTAGGTGTTCAGAAACTGAGCTACAGTCAGCTCCTAGTCTTGTTTTTGTTGACTGTATAGAGCTTCTACATCTTTGGCTGCAAAGAATATAATCAATCTCATTTCAGTATTGACCATCTGGTGATGTCCATGTGTAGATCTTCTCTTGTGTTGAGGAAGAAGGTGTTTGCTATGACCACTGCATTCTCTTGGCAAAACTCTGTTAGCCTTTACCCTTCTTCATTTTGTTCCAAGGCCAAAGTTGTCTGCTATTCCAGGTATTTCTTGACTTCCTACTTTTGCATTCAAGTCCCCTATAATGAAAAGGACATCTTTTGGGGGTGTTAGTTCTAGAAGGTCTTGTAGGTCTTCATAGAACTGTTCAACTTCAGCTTCTTCAGCATTACTGGTCGGGGCATAGACTTGGATTACTGTGATATTGAATGGTTTGCCTTGGAAATGAACAGAGATCATTCTGTCGTTTTTGAGATTTCATTCAAATACTGCATTTTGGACTCTTTTGTTGACTATGATGGCTACTCCATCTCTTCTAAGGCATTCTTGCCCACAGTAATACATATAATGGTCATCTGAGTTAAATTCACCCATTTCAGTCCATTTTAGTTCACTGATTCCTAAAACATCGATGTTCACTCTTGCCATCTCCAGTTTGACCACTGCCCATTTGCCTTGATTTATGGACCTTACATTCCAGGTTCCTATGCAATATTGCTCTTTACAGCATCAGACTTTACCTCCATCACCAGTTACATCCACAACTGGGTGTTGTTTTTGCTTTGGCTCTGTCTCTTAATTCTTTCTGGAGTTACTTCTCTACTGATCTCCAGTAGCATATTGGGCACCTACCAACACTGGGGAGTTCATCTTTCAGTGTCCTGTCTTTTGCCTTTTCATATTGTTCATGGGGTTCTCAAAGCAAGAATACTGAAGTGGTTTGCCATTCTTCTCTCCAGTGGACCATGTTTTGTCAGAACACTCCACCATAATCCCTCTGTCTTGAGTGGCCCTACATGGCAAAGCTCATAGTTTCATTGAGTTAGACAAGGCTGTGGTCCACGTGATCAGATGGTTCACTTTCTGTCATTGTGGTTTCAGTCTGTCTGCTGTCTGATGAAGAAGGATGGAGAAGTGCAAGTACTCACTAAAGAACTGACTAAGCAAATAGCTAAAGGGTGCCAATACATTAGCCATATAAACAAGGGAAGTGTAAACCATTTCCTATATTTAAGGCCTGAGTAAATTTAGGGTTTAAAACAAAAATGTATGTTAGTGTTGTATTTAACACTGATAATTCAGTAGACATACCTCATTTTACTAAACCAATAATATTCAATGAATTTTAAAATTTACCAACATTATGTAAGCTTGAATTCTTAAAGCATCAAGGTTAGTCTCTGTCAGTATAAGAATACTTTTGAAATTATTGAAAGTTAGATATGTTTAATTTCTGAGAGTTTTAGCAATATTAAATGTAATAAGTGTTTAGCTCTATAAAAAATATCAGAATAGAGCCCCTGAAAGAGATTTTATAATCTAACTTGATAATACCAAGGGAAGATTGGTAAATATCACACATTCACAACCTGCATATGCATATATGCAAACATACATATATATGCTTTCATGCAAGCTAAGTCACTTTGATTTTCTTCCACTCTTCATGACCCAGTGGAATATAGCCCGCCAGGCTCCTCAATCCAGGGGATTCTCCAGAGAAGAATACTGGAGTAGGCTGCCAGAGCCCTCCTCCAAGGGATCTTCCCAACTCAGAGATCCAGCCTGGGTCTCTTATGTATCCTGCATTGGCATGCATCTTCTCTACCACTAGTGCCACCTGGGAAGCCAACACAAACATATGTATATATAAATACAGGCAAAAATGAAGTGCTTATATTAGTAGCTTCAATTCTGTAATTTCAATTCACTGGTTCATATAAAAGAGCTTTCTTTTGTCTTTACCTCACTTTTATGTTTTGTCAGGATTATGTTTCTGGAAGATGGGACAGTTGAGGTTCACCTGCTTAATAAGCAGTCCTGCCAATGCTCGTGGAGGAAATATTTACACATTTACACATTTCCTGATGTGTAATCTTATGAAATCTGTGACCTAAATTTTGAGCAAGACCAAAATCTTATATGGAAAATAAAACATCTAATCTGTTTCTAGCTATATTTTCCAGCCTCAGGTAACTTCTCTTGGTGTCTCTGAAATTCCTGAGAGCCCCTTATTAATGAGAGAAGCATCAAAGCTGGCATAACCAATGGGAACTCATGGGTTATTGTGGGGAGGGGGAGGCCTGACAGAGGCAAACAGAAGGAAGGAGGAGGCAGAGCTGTTAAAGGTGAACAAATCAAAGGACTCAGGGGAACTGAAAAGGAGATGGAATATGGGGAAAACAAGGAGGGAGTAGGGAGAGTAATGGGAAAAGAGAAGTCTTAGATGAGCAGTTTGAAGAGTGTTCAGATATCCCACCACATCCATGGTGAATTGTGTCTAATAAAATGTCATTTTGGAGATATTGAATTGAATGAGTCCCATAATGGTGGAGCTTGTAGTCACTAAGAAAAAGAGGAGGGAGTGAGGGTTACCCATGGCCTTTGATAATTAAATCAAAGATAAGTGTTTAATGGAACTAGGAGAGAGCCCTGCTCAGTTAATTTTCTCACATAATCCCTAGCTTAAAAGATCAGAAAGTATCCCTATCTCAACTCGGAGTTTGGGGAATGTATATTGTCACCCTACTTATTTAACCCTATGATTCTGGGTTAAAGGAGCTGAAGAAGAAAAAATGCAGCTTTACAAAAGGCAAAAAAGAAAAAAAAAATTTGTTTGTTTTTTTTTTTTTCTGAAAGAAAATATATTTTTTAAATCACTATGTTATACACTTTTTCCTTTATTTTTTTAATTGAAATATAGTTAATTTACAATGTTCTATTAGTTTCTGGTGTATAGCAAAGTGATATACATATATATATATATATTATTTTTTCATGTTCTATTCCATTATAGTTTATGACAAGATAGTGTATATGTTCCCTATGCTATACAATAGGACATTATTGTTTATTTTATATATAGTAGTTTGTATCTGCTAATCCCAAACCCCTAAATTGCATCTCCCCCTTCCCTCTTTGGTAACCATAAGTTGTTTTCTATATCTAAAAGTCTGTTTCTGTTACATAAATAAGTTCATTTGTATTATATTTTAAATTCACATATAAGTAATACCATATGCCATTTGTCTGACTTATTTCACTTGGTATGATAATCTAAATGGCATTATTTTGTTCTTTTTTATGGCTGAGAAGTATTCAATTTAACGTGGGTATATGGACTGAGTTTCATGACATTGTACAGGAGACAGCGATCAAGACCATGCCTAGGGAAAAGAAATGCAAAAAAGCAAAATGGCTGTCTGGGGAGGCCTTACAAATAGCTGTGAAAAGAAGAGAAGCAAAAGGCAAAGCAGAAAAGGAAAGATATAAGCATCTGAATGTAGAGTTCCAAAGAATAGCAAGAAGAGATAAGAAAGCCTTCCTCAGCAATCAAGGCAAATAAATAGAGGAAAAGAGCAGAATGGGAAAGACTAGAGATCTCTTCAAGAAGATTAGAGATACCAAGGGAACATTTCATGCAAAGATAGGCTCGATAAAGGACAGAAATGATATGGACCTAACAGAAGCAGAAGATTACTAAGAAGAGGTGGCAGGAATACACAGAAGAACTGTACAAAAAAGATCTTCATGACCCAGATAATCACGATGGTGTGACCACTCACCTAGAGCCAGACATCCTGAAATGTGAAGTCAAGTGAGCCTTAGAAAGCATCACTACGAACACAGGTAGTGGAGGTGATGGAATTTCAGTTGAGCTATTTCAAATCCTGAAAGATGATGCTGTAAAAGTGCTTCATTCAATATGCCAGCAAATTTGGAAAACTCAGCAGTGGCCACAGGGTTGGAAAAGGTCAGTTTTCATTCCAATCCCAAAGAAAGGCGATGCCAAAGAATGCTCAAACTACTGCACAATTGCACTCATCTCACACGCTAGTAAAATAATGCTCAAAATTCTCCAAGCCAGGCTTCAGTAATACATGAACCGTGAACTTCCTAATGTTCAAGCTGGTTTTAGAAAAGGCAGAGGAACCAGAGACCAAACTGCCAACATCTGCTGGATCATTGAAAAAGCAAGAGAGTTCCAGAAAAACATCTATTTTTGCTTTATTGACTATGCCAAAGCCTTTGACCATGTGGATCACATTAACTGGAAAATTCTGAAAGAGATGGGAATACCAGACCACCTGACCTGCCTCTTGAGAAATTTGTATGCAGGTCAGGAAGCAACAGTTAGATCTGGACATTGAACAACGGACTGGTTCCAAATAGGAATAGGAGTACGTCAAGGATGTATATTGTCACCCTACTTATTTAACTTATATGCAGAGTACATCATGAGAAATGCTGGGCTGGAAGAAGCACAAGCTGGAATCAAGATTGCTGGGAGAAATATCAATAACCTCAGATATACAGATGACACCACCCTTATGGCAGAAAGTGTAGAGGAATTAAAAAGCCTCTTGATGAAAGTGAAAGAGGAGAGTGAGAAAGTTGGCTCAAAACTCAACATTTAGATAATGAAGATCATGGCATCTGGTCCCATCACTTCATGGGGAGTAGATGGGGAAAGAGTGGAAACTGTGTCAGACTTTATTTTCTTGGGCTCCAAAATCACTTCAGATGGTGACTGCAGCCATGAAATTAAAAGACGCTTACTCCTTGGAAGGAGTTATGACCAACCTAGACAGCATATTGAAAAGCAGAGACATTGCTTTGCCAACGAAGGTCCATCTGGTCAAGGCTATGGTTTTTCCTGTGGTCATGTATGGATGCTAGAGTTGGACTGTGAAGAAAGCTAAGCACTGGAGAATTGGTGCTTTTGAACTGTGGTGTTGGAGAAGATTCTTGAGAGTCCCTTGGACTGCAAGGAGATCCAATCAGTCCATTCTGAAGGAGATTAGCCCTGGGATTTCTTTGGAAGGAATGATGCTAAAGGTGAAATTCCAGTCCTTTGCCACATCATGCAAAGAGATGACTCATTGGAAAAGACTCTGATGCTGGGAGGGATTGGGGGCAGGAGGAGAAGGGGACAACAGAGGATGAGATGGCTGGATGGCATCAATGACTCGATGGAGGTGAGTCTGAGTGAACTCCGGGAGTTGGTGATGGACAGGGAGGCCTGGCGTGCTGCGATTCATGGGGTCACAAAGAGTTGGACACGACTGAACGACTGATCTGATCTGATCCATATTAACACACACATTATATGTGTAAAATATATACATATATGTATATATAAATGCATACATATGTACACACCACATCTTGATCCATTAGATACTTACATTGCTGGCAGTGGACATTTAGACTGCTTCTATGTCTTGGTTTTTGTAAATAGTGCTTCTGTAAATAATGCTGTGCCGTGCTTCATTGCTCAGTCATGTCTGACTCTCTGCAACCCCATGTACTGTAGTTTGCCAGGATCCTCTATCCATAGGGATTCTCCAGGCAAGAATACTGTAGTGGGTTGCCATGCCCTCCTCCAAGGCGTCTTCCTGACCCAGGGTTCAAACACAGGTCTCCCGCATTGTAGGCAGATTCTTTACCATCTGAGCGACCAGTGAGGTACATGTATCTTTTCAAGTTAGAGTTTTCTTTTAACTATGTGCTCAGGAGTGAAATTTCTGTATAATTTGGTAATTCTGTTTAGTTTTTTGAAGAAACTTCATATTGTTTACCATAGTGGCTGTACAAATTTACATTCCCAACAACAGATTAGAAGGACATTTTCTCCACAGCCCCTCCAGCATTTATTATTTGTAGACTTATTAATGATGACCATTCTGACCCATTGAGGTGACGCCTCATTGTAGTTTTGATTTGCATTTCTGTAATAATTGGTGCTGTTGAGTGTCTTTTCATGTGGCTGTTTGCTATTTGTTTATCTCTTTGAAAAAAATGCCTATTTAGGGCTTCTGCCCATTTTTTGATTGGGCTGTTTGATTTTTATATTGAGCTGCATAAAGCTATTTATATATTTTGAAAATTAAGCCCTATTGGTCTCATCATTTTCAAATATTTCCTCTGAGTTTGCAGTTTGTCATTTTGTTTTGTTTAAGGTTTCTTCTGCTGTACAAAAGCTTATAGGTTTGTTTAGGTACCAATTTTTTCTTTTTGCTTTTATTTCTATTGCCTTGGGAGACTGACCTTAGAAAATATTGGTACAATTTATGTCAGAGAATGTTTCGCCTATGCTCTCTACTTGGAGCTTTATGATGTCATGATTTATATTAGTGTTTAAGCCATCTTGACTTAATTTTTGTGTATAGTGTAAGTTCAATTCAGTTCAGTCGCTCAGTTGTGTCCAACTCTTTGTGACCCCATGAACTTCAGCATGCTAGGCCTCCCTGCCCATCACCAACTTCCAGAGTTTACCCAAACTCGTGTCCATTGAGTCGGTGATGCCATCCAACCATCTCATCCTCTGTCATCCTCTTCTCCTCCCGCCCTCCCTCAATCTTTCCCAGCATCAGGGTCTTTTCAAATCGGTCAGTTCTTCACATCAGGTGGCCAAAGTATTGGAGTTTAAGCTTCAACATCAGTCCTTCCAATTAATATTCAGGACTGGTTTCCTTTAGGATGGACTGGTTGGATCTCCTTGCAGTCCAAAGGACTTTCAAGAGTCTTCTCCAATACCACAGCTCAAAAGCATCAATTCTTCGGCACTCAGCTTTCTTTATAGTCCAACTCTCATATCCATACATGACTACTGGAAAAGCCATAGCCTTGACTAGATGTGTAAGAGAGTGTTCTAAATAATTTCTTATGATTCTACAACAGACACATGTTTGGATAACTATATTAGGAGTCATGACTGACTACTGTGGGTCTGGATTTCCCCAGCTAGGGAAGGACATGAAGGGTCTTAAAAACCAGAATTAATACAGCATGGTCTGCAGAGTGGTTGGTGTGTCATTTGAGTCACAGCATAGAAAATTTCTTAAATAAAAACATATCTGGATTTAACTACGGAAATATATTATTCAAAAAGATTGTTGCAATATGGGAAATGATGCTAATAAAATATGTTTAAAAAGGTCATTGCAACAAGGAGAACATTCTGAGTAGAAGGCCTGTATGTGTCTCAGAAGTCAGACAGAAAGGGACTTTTCTTTCATAGGGAGGCTTAAGCAATGCTATAAAGAATAGGAAATGGGGGTGGGGGAGGGCATTTAGACTGTTGATCAGAGAATATATTCCCTTGCCATTAGTCTATACTCAAGAGGGGCCATCAGTGAGAAATTGCATGCTTACTTAGACTGGGAGTGGATAAAAGGTTATGAATCTGGAGATCTGGAGAAATGAAAAAAGATTAAGTAAAGCTTGGTCAAGTTCGGTGTTTTGTCCAGATTGGTCAGTGGATCTACAGTAACAGTTTGGTTAATCATTTATAAGGCAAAGAAAGGGAGTTTGGAAGGTCTGTATCCTGCCTTGTCATAGTAAACAAGAGGAAGTTTCCATGAGTAACAGGCAAGCATTCAAGAAGAAAATGTTGCAACATTTCTTCTCAGAAGTCTGAAAAATTGTCTTGCAACAATTTCCATCCCACATTTCCATACCACAATAGCTTCCAGGAAATTGTTGTGTGAGTACTGCAGTCCGTCATCCACTTTAATAAGTCTAACTGATGGGCTAGGACAGATTTGTTCATTTTTCACACAGCATTTAATTTTGGCTACTGTCAACAGAAGATCATGTAGCAGATGAGGCTAAGCTGCAGTTTTGATGTCAGCTATGCCACTCTAGCTCTGGTACCCTTGCCTGGAAAATCCCATGGACGGAGGAGCCCGGTAGGCTGCAGTCCATGGGGTCGCTAAGAGTCACATGTGACTGAGCAACTTCAATTTCATTTTTCACTTTCATGCATTGGAGAAGGAAATGGCAACCCACTCCAGTGTTCTTGCCTGGAGAATCCCAGGGACGGTGGAGCCTGGGGGGCTGCCGTCTCTGGGGTCGCACAGAGTCGGACATGACTGAAGTGACTTAGCAGCAGCAGCATGCCACTCTAGTGTCCCAGCTTAGCAAACCATTAGAGTCTCCTTCAAAACCATCAGAGTCTACCTTACAAAAAGATGTTTTTCCTTACAATTCTGTATTAACTTTTTCATTGACTCTGAGACATTAATCTAGGTACTTCAGAATGTGTTAGGATATGCACAGACTTCACGTTAGTCTGAAAGGAGGAATTCTAGAGTAAATCTATCATCCATAAAAACCTTGGCTAGTGAGTGTAGGCTGATCTGAATGACTTCTAAGGCTGACGTGATGTTTCTTCAACACTTGACATTTTCTTATGACCACTCTTTAGGTGCAAGTTTCATATTTTTCAAAGAGAGGCAAAGCAGTGCTTGGCTCCCATATACTAAATGCAATCCCATTGGCACAGTGGGGACTTTGGAAACAAAATGTTGTTTACAGTCATTTCGACCTTCTAGGTAGTACTGACATAAATTGGGGGATGTGTTGAGAGTGCCTTCAGTGTGGTCCCCTGGCTGGCTAGCAGACTTTAAGATTGTGACTTCAGTTTGAATAGCAGGTTAGTTACTGTTTTTTGGAAGGACAGCCTGGGCATTAGTTCAGACTGTTCCTTTTATTTATAACCTGAGTTGTATAGCCTTTACATGAATCAAGGAATGACATAGAAGAGGGATGGGAAAAATGGTAGAAATATTTCCAATGAAAGAGGGCAATAGTTGACCTGGGGCCATACATATTATTGGAGGAAGATTATTTTCACCTCTTTATGCAAGTCTACAGAGCAGTAGTATTCACAGCTCTTCTTGTGAAGTATTTGTTCAAGGATGATTGAATTTCAAACCACCTTGGAAGATAGGGACCATGGGTAGAGGGAGAAGAAGGCAAATTCATTTGTTATCCAGGAGAATAAAGATATGTCTCTGTCTGAGCTAAATGTTGAGGAGTTTTGTTAAAAGCTCCTTTATAATATCAATGGTTTCCCAAACTCAGATTTCTTCAGATGTGATGCAAATCTGCAATTTATAGCAACCACTAGACTGCATCACATGAGACTTTAGGACTTGGGGGGCAAGGAGATCAGGTGTGAACATGAAGTTCATGGTGCCTACTGTTCCATAAGGAGTGAAGTCCTCTGTCCTGACCCTGGAGTCTCATGCCCCTGCCAGCATCTGTGAAACCACTGTTTGCTAATAGGTTATCTTGCAAGAAGCTTAAAATCTCAGACCCTCCAGAGTTCTTGATAGTGGTTAGATTTTAGGATAAAAGTATCTTAGAAATAATTAATTTTCTACCTGGCTTCTGAAATATATAAGTAGAGAAGGAGAAGTCTGTTATTTTTCCAATACTAGATTTCATTGTAAACGTTTGATAATAACAAATAACAAAAGAAAGAAGGTAAACAAGTTGACTTACATAGATTGGAAGCAGAAGAAATATAGCCTCATCAGGCTAAGACTTGCAAAAATTGAGCTCAGTCTTCCTGAAAATCAAATAGAAATTACTCTACACAGATACTCCTCCCTTGTTCATCCTTAGATCTCACTGGTGCATGATATTGGCTCATATTCCCAAGGCTTTTGAAAAAAATAAATAAATAAAATAAAATGAACTTTAAATACCACTGAAAAATAATTGATAATCATGGTTATTTTTATTTCCTGGGGGTATATTTAGATATTGGGGCTAGAATCTGAAAAAAGTCAGTATAGCAATATTATTAAAATTCACATGTAAGATATTTTCCCTTATATAACAAGCTATATTCTGAACAAATAATTCATATTTTCTCCATGAAAACCTTATATTTTCAGTGTTTCTAGGGAGAATAGAAACTCCTCTTTGAGTAAAGTGTCAAATGTAATTCTATAGTATTTGGTATTTAAAGAAAATTTTCAACGAGTTTACCTTTTTGGAAATAATACTGTATTTCAAAATATCAGATTGAGTTTATTGAAAGGCAGAAGATAATTCAGAATATAAATTACCATTGTGGGAAAGAGTAAGTAGGAAAAACCAAGTCAAAAGGTAATTAATAACTTTCAGCAAAAAGACAAATATAATTTGAAGGCCCCAAATTACTCTGTTTATAGGAATTATATCTATCAATTCTTACTATATTAAAATTTTTAAATAAGAAAATGTTTATAATAATTATTTTTATTTAATAATAAGCTCTAATATTTGGGCCACCTAATGCAAAGAGCTGACTTGTTGGAAAAGACCCTGATGTTGGGAAAGATTGAGGGCAAAAGGAGAAGCGGATGACAGAGGATGAGATGATTAGATAGCATCACTGACTCAATGGACATGAATTTGAGCAAACTCTAGGAGACAGTGCATTACAAGGAAGCTTGGCGTGCTGGAGTCCATAGGGTCTCAAACAGTTGGACATGACTTAGCAACTGAACAGCAATAATAAAATAAACCCATGGCATAATCATATAACAGCTAACAGGAAAGCCCATAATATAAAATATCATGTAAGAAAAAATAAATAATAAATAAAAAATAAAAATAACTATCATTTTCAAAGAAAAATTAATTTTTGGAATTATAGAATTGTTTTCTGTTTTTTCAAACCTATGTAACGAACAGCTTAATATGAGACAGCTGGATTACTTCATTCGCTTCTATATATCTATTGTAACAGACTTTTGTTGGTATGAGGTGAAAATCCCACCTCACATACATATTTATACTTTGTCCTCTGACAACATTTAGAGAACTACCACACTAAGTTATAATATCACTAAATTTGGAGAAACTTAGGTCATTGCTTTATGTCCAAAATCTTTTAGTTAGAACAGTTTAAGGCCCACAAGATGAATTTTTCAAGGGCATACAATTTCTAATAGAGCTAGATATTTAGAGGTCAGATACTATAATATTTTCTCCAGTGCTCTTTTTAAAATAACACAGAGACCAGCATAGACTGTTCCTTCTTTATCTAATTGATAAACAGTATAATTTCACAAACTACAAGCTTATCAGTGCTCATAGAGCTTTTCCACTTTACCTCACAAAATTAGAAGTCAGTCTTTAATCTTGCAAGTGAGATTACTTTTGACCCCCAAACTGGGTTTTTAACATTTTATTACCTTTCTTTGCTTTTAATAAAGCACATTAAACTTTCTCACTGCATTAGTCCACTGTCCTGTCTGGCATTCATTCCATTGGCATTCCAGAAACTTTCTTCCATTGTTTTGAATGACTGAATTGTTAACGTATCTATAGCAATATTGAAATATTTCTCATAGGCACATCTGAAACTGATGTCTAAGATGATTGTTTGCATCACATCTAGTCACAATATAACAAAATGAAAGAGATACAGCATAAAGAATTAATTTAATAACTAAAAATAGTTATGTTTAAGGTGCATACTCTTTGGTGGATAATGAGCTAAAAGCTGTTTTAAAATTCCAAATTTATTAACCATAATGACTCTATGATACAAAAATTTATTTCTCATGAATTTTCTGGGTGAAGATACTGAGCAAAGAGAAGGAAGTAGCTTATCTATGATTTGGTATAAGATAAATCTACAAATCAAAACCATGGTATCAAATCTGACTATATAACCAACCAATTCACCAATATACTAAATTGTTTTGTAAAAGAAAAATGAGTATTTTGTTTAATGTGTATACCTTATGTATCATCCTTACTCATTTTTCAATGAGTTGATATTAATTTATTTAGATTGTCCATCAAAAACTTCACTGCACATGGCTCCATCTGTTCTGTGTCACCACTGAAAAAAATATTACACAGTCTAATGATATTTCAACATTTAAAACCAGCAAGAAACTTGATAGAATTCCAGAGGATACATTAATGAACACCTCTTGTGTTAATTTTTTTTTTGATAATGTGATGGTTTAGTCAACTTAGAAACACTGAGATTTAGATAAAAATATGAGAATAGACAGTAAATTGTGCACACTGAAAGATATTCACTTGGGGAATTAATTTACAATATTGAAAACATGATTACAGCCTGATTGAAATACATTTTTCTCTTATGGACATTTAACTTTAATTTATTAATTTCAATGCTCATTACATTCTGATCACATCCTTTTTCTGGAGGAAATAAGATTTGAAGTGACTTACATTGTATTTATTATTTTTTATACAGAAATTATAGATTTACTTAAATCCATTTTTCTTTCTCTCCAGTTTCTATTTTAAGTTGATTGTATTTGGAAGAAAAAAAAAAAAAAGGACACAGTTGCAAATCAGTCCCTGAATGATGAGAGCTTATTTAAAATATCACGAATAGTGTATCTACAGTGAAAACTTTAGTTTTCATGAAATTAGTAATGTGCCTGTGAATCATGGAGAAAAAGTAACACATATCTGCATTCATAACTATCTTACTGTGATTTCTTCTTGCAGCTAATACTGATAATGTAGTTAATTATGTATTATTTTGCAGGCAAATTTATTTATAAGACATTAGAGAAGGCATAAAAAATAAAAACAAACTTATATTTCCTAGATTGTTGTTATCCCACGACCTGCACTTCTATGTGCTACAGATATGTAAAATGACTTAATTAGGCAATGTACTTTGCTTCTTCCACTGAGTAAAGAACTTTTTGAGTATATTTCTTAGATTGCTATTGCCCACAACCTGTACCTCTATATGCTACACATATATAAAATGCCTTACTTAGGCAATGGACTTTGATTCTTCCCCTAAGTAAAGAACTTTTTTGAGTAAGTCATCATGTTGGCACTTGACTACTGATTCTTACACATATTGGCTTTCTTATATCTTGTTAGGAATAATATGTAGGTATGTGTATACACACAAAAATTGATACACACTGTAGTACATAATGATGAGTGTTACTGGCATTAAGAATGAAGTATAACAAAACTAATATGGCTATGGATGTATTTGGTGGTGAAAGCAAAGTCCAATGCTATAAAGAACAATATTTCATAGGAACCTAAGAATGTTAGATCCATGAATCAAAATAAATTGGACGTGGTCAAGCTGGAGATGACAAGATTAGACATCGACATCTTAGGAATTAATGAATTAAAATGGATGGGAATGGGTGTATTTAATTCAGATTATCATTATATGTACTACTGTGGCAAGAATCCCTGATAAGAAATGGAGTAGCCCTCATAATCAATAAAAGACTCCAAAATGTAGTACTTGGGTGCAGTCTCAAAAACAGCAAAATGATCTCCCTTTGTTTCCAGGGCAAACCATTCAATGTCACAGTAATCCAAGTCTTTGACCCAACCACTGATGCCAAAGAAGCTGAAGCTGAATGGCTCTATGAAGACCTATAACACCTTCTAGAGCCAACACCATAAAAAAAAAAAAAAAATCTTTTCATTGTAGGGGACTTGAATGAAAAAAGTACAAGTCAAGACATCCCCAGAATAACAGGCAGGTTTGACCTTGCAGTATAAATGAAGCAGGGCAAAGGCTAACAGAGTCTTGTCAAGAGAATATGCTAGTCATAGCAAACACCCTTTCCCAATAACCAAAAAGATGATTCTACACATAGACATCACCAGATGGTCAATACTGAAATCAGATTGATTGCGTTCTTTGCAGCCAAAGATGGAGAAGATCTATATAATCAGCAAAAATAAGACCTCAGCTGTTCTTAGTCACTAAGTCATGTCCAACTCTTTGCCACCCATGGACTGTAGCCCACCAGATTCCTCTGTCCATGTGGATTCTCCAGGCAAGAATACTGGAGGGGTTACCATGCTCTCCTCCAGGGGATCTTCCCAACCCAGGGATTGAACTCAGGTCCCCCACATTGTAGGCAGATTCTTTACCATCTGAGCCACTGTGGCTCAAATCATGAGCTCCTTATTGCAAAATTCAGGCTTAAATTGAAGCAGGGAAAACCACTAGGCCATTCAGATATGACCTAAATCAAACGTCTTTTGACGATACAGTGGAGGTGACTAATAGATTCAAGGGATTAGGTATGGTAGACAGAGTGCCTAAATAACTATGGATGGAGATTTGTAACATTTTACAGGAGGCAGTGACCAAAACCATCCCAAATGAAAAGAAAAAGAAGTGCAAGAAGGCAAAGTGGTTGTCTGAGAAGGCTATACAAATAACTGAGGAAAGAAGAGAAGTGAAAGGGAAAAAGAAAAGATACACCCAACTGAATGAAAGCAGGAGAAAGAAGAAGGCCTTCTTAAATGAACAATGCAAAGAAATAGAGGAAAACAATAGGATAGGAAAGACTAGAGATCTCTTCAAGAAAATTAGAGATACCAAGGGAATATTGCATGCAAAGATGGGCACAACAAAGAACAGAAACAGCAAGGGCTTAACAGAGGGGGTAAGGGTTTAACAGAAGCAGAAGAGATTAAGAAGAGGTGACGTGAATTCACAGAAGAACTATACAAAAAGAGGTTTTAACGACCTGGATAATCACAATGGTGTGGTTACTCACCTAGAGCCAGATATCCTGTGATGTGAAGTCTAGTAGCCTTAGGAAGCATTACTATGAACAAAGCTATTGGAATTGATGGAATCCCAGGTGAGCTATTTAAAATCATAAAAGATGATATTGTTAAAGTGTTGCACTCAATACATCAGCAAATTTGGAAAATTAAGCTGTGGCCACAGGACTGGAAAACGTCTATTTTCATTCTGATTGCAAAGTAGGGCAATGCTTAAGAATGTTCAAATTACAGTACATTTGTGCTCATTTCACATGCTAGCAAAGTTATGCTCAAAATCTTTCTAGGTATATTTCAGCAGTATACAAACTGAGAACTTCCCCATGTATAAGCTGAGTTGCAAAGAGGCATAGGAACCAGAGATCAAATGGCCAACATTTGTTGGATCATGGAGAAAGCAAGGGAGTCCAGATAAAAGAACGACTGTTGCTTTGGCCACCTGATGCAAAGAGACAGTTCATTAAAAAATACATTGATGAAGGCAAAGGGAGAAGGGGGTGGCACAGAATGAGATGGTTAGGTAACTTCACTGATTCAATGAACATGAAATTGATCAAATTCCAGGAGATAACGGAGGACAGAAAATTGCTAAGAGCTAAAGTGTTCAGGAAAAGATTTAAAAAGCTGTAGGCGGCCATTGTTGAGAACTGAGAAACTGTATGACATTCTTGGAGGAATAAATGACATAAGTAAAACTATGAAAATAGATTTAGGAAATAAATAATAGACAGGATTAAAAAGTAGGGAAAACAGACAAAGCCCTATCTCCTTTTTTCTTTCATAATAAAAATAGATTAACATTCTTCATCTGATCTTCAACCCGATGTTGTTTTTGTAAACAGTATATTCTGAGGTTTCTAATGTCTATTTTTTTTTTCTAATTTCTTGGTATGTAGTCATCCTCCATACTTATAAGCATTCAATGATTTGGGACCTACTTGACATTTTAGCTCTTAGAATATAGTATGATTTTTCAGTCCTTATTAGATGGATTTAGGCAATTACATGATTTTGTGCATCAACTAAGGGAAAATTCTAGTTTCCCAAGGCCATAAGGAAACACAAGTTATAAATAAGCAATTCTGTTTAGTAGATGACAAGCAGAGACAAGAGAATACCCAATTCCACTCTGTGTGCACAGACCACAAAAATGCATCTACATAAACACATATAGTCACGTTTACATAAATATTTTTAGTTCGTATATTATATATAGGTCTAAACCTTCCATTTTTGCTTTTCCAATTCAATTAGTATAAATTTACATCATTATTTTAAATAAATTTGAACTCTAATTTATGAATATAAATAATATTTTTAATTCTATTCAAATAAACATTATACATTTATCTGCCATATTATAAATGTTACTGCAATAAACAAACTTGTGCATTGTAGTTTGAACCTTTATATCATAATTTTCCTAAGGTAAATTGTTAGAACAATATATTACAAAATTTGTTTCCCCAAAATGTGTCATTTATTATGTACAGGAGTACAGTTTTATTTTAGTCTCTCTAAGAGTGAGTAAACTTGTTCATTAGCGTTACTTACCTGAAAAAAATGTTTAAAATATCAAAATGCTATTTTAAATATACCATCAATTATTTTATCACAATATTGTTTATACTACTTATAGAATGGAAGAAGCTTAAAGGTCAACATTATAGAAGTGGATACAGGATTTTCAGTGCAGACATAAAATGGAATATTATGCAGTCAATAAAAATTATAGCTCTGCAGCATATTAATGTTAATAAACTTTCTCATATAAATGGAAAAATGATTAGCCAAGTCATCTTCTATAGATGCATCAATGTCTATGTATTACTAGTGTGTATCTACATACCATATATGGAAGCGTATGTGCATGCTAACTCGCTTCAGTCGTTTTCAACTCTTTGTGACCCCATGGACTGTAGCCTTCCAGGTTCTTCTGTCCATAGGATTTTCCAGGCAAGAAATGTGAAAAAAAAAATCATCAAATGATTTTGCTGCTGACATGCAGGATGCAAATAATCACTATTCATATATATATATATATGAACATATGTATGTGAGTAAAATATATTTATGAACATATATATGTGGATACTTCATATATATTTATTTTAGTAAAGAAGCATTGGTATTTATATTGCAATTATTCTTTGTACCAGTAGAAAATAATTTCCTCATAATACTGTAGAGTGTATTGTCCTTTGAAGCATTTGTTTCCTGTATGCCTTCTGAAGAATCTCATTACCTTTTGTTTTAGATAAAGTTAATGAAAATTCCAATTTCTAGTTCTGATGCCCAAACAGGGCCTCGCTGCTAGCTCATCAAAGCCCATCTTTTTAAAAAATTTTACTGGAGTGTAGTTCATTTTCAGTATTGTGTTAGGTTCAGGTGTACTTCAAAGTGAATCAGTTATATATATATATATATATATATATACACACACACATATATCAACTCTTTTTTAGATTCTTTTCCCATATAGGCCATTACATAGTACTGACTAGCGTGCCCTGGGATATATAGTAGGTTCTTATTAGTTATCTATTTTATATACAGTAGTGTGTATATATCAATGCTAATTTCCCAGTGTATCCCTCCTCTCTATAGTTTTTGACAAAAGCTAGTATATGATTCTGCAAAATGTTGAGGATTGCATTCATTTAGAACTATACTTTGAAATATTTTTGCTGGTTTCTTTTTTGTTATTTTTTTTTTATTATAGCATGTAAGAGTGCTATTAGTTTCCTACTTGTAGGGGAAATAAAACTCTGCCTGTAATTGCCTTTTCAAGTAAAACATTACTATGGTATTTTCCCCCAGGACATTTTTCTTGACTCTTGGTTGTGCATATTTTCAAGTAAGAACAATCTAGAGTTTGTGATGATCACAATGTAGATTTCATGTTGAAGTGTTATCTGCCTGTCTGTTTTAACTCTCAAGTAGTATAATTATCTTGCACTTGTATCTTGTCAATCTTGTATTCACAGTATACACTTAAATGCTGGTTGAACCTTCCGATGTCAGAGGGAGAGAATGTTATGGAGGAATCTGTGTCACATTGTCTGTGACCTGTTAGGATGCTCTTTCATTACCTTTGAACACTTGTTTCCTAAATTCTACTTAGGTTCAGGGAACTTTGGAAGAAATTCATTTATTTGTGGCATAATATATACAGTTAAGAGTGACTTTTGACTCATTAAAAAATAAATGTATTTGCACACTGCTATATTTAAAATGGCCTTCCCTGGTGGCTCAGGCAGTAAAGCGTCTGCCTACAATGCAGAAGACCCGGGTTTGATCCCTGGGTCGGGAAGATCCCCTGGAGAAGGCAATGGCAACCCACTCCAGTATTCTTGCCTGGAAAATCCCATGGACGGAGGAGCTTGGTTGGCTACTGTCCATGGGGTTGCAAAGAGTCGGACACGACTGAGCGACTTCACTATATTTAAAATGGGTAACCAATAAGGACCTACTGTATAGCACATGGAACTCTACTCAATGTTATGTGGCAGCCAGGATGGGAGGGGAGTTTGGGGGAAAATGGATACATGTATATGTATGGCTGAGTCCCCTAACTGTTCACATGAAACTATCACAATATTGTTAATCGACTATACCCAAACACAAAATAAAAAGTTTAAAAATAAAAAAAATAAAACTATTTATGGAAAACTTATACAATTATTATCAGCATCTTCTTAAAGTTCTGGAGAAATTTGAAATGAAGCACAGTATGTAAAGCCAACCAACAAAAACTCTCTCCCCACTAAAAAAAGAAAAACAAACAAAAAATGCAGTTTTATTAAAGTTGACTGCACTTTAATAAAAATCCACTTAGGAATCCATATCTGAGAAGCCAAGAAGATGAAATACTGTTATTTTCTCTAGCTACAGCTGGAAATGGACAAAACAATGAATTCTATCTTCATTTTAGGGGGAAAAAAAGGCATTCTTTACTCAAGGGAAGATAACTATAGAGTTGATAAAACTGCTACTGGTACTGAAATGAAAGAGTTTTGTTCTAAAACCAGTGTATTTTGACTTATGCACCTTGTATCATCTGGCCAATGGTCAAATCAAGTAGCCACATAGAACAAAAAAAGGACTAAGGGACTCACCTGTGGATACATATGAAGAAAACGGAAGATGAAATGTATTTGCATCTTTTAAGTGGTGTGTATGCACAGTGCTAAGTTTGTCCTTCTGAATATATACCATCCCTTCCAGCAATAAGTAATTCTAATTTATATCAGTTGCATCTTATAAAATAAATAGGGTTCTACTTCATTCTTCAAGCCTCTCTATATTAAAATTAGCATTGAAAAGGCTGTTTTTCATCTACTGCCTTGCTGTCTTATTTTTAAATGTATTTGGCAAAGGAAAAATTATTTTTGATGGGTAAAAAAAATGAATTTGGCATTTTGATAATAATAAAGTAAAGCTTTAAATGTGTTGTGTATCTCATCAAAATTAATCAAGCCTTTCTAATATGCATGGCCCAATCAAAGTTCCTCTTTGGTCTAAATAATTTTAATTAAGCAATTCTACCTTCTTTAGCGGTCATTACCAGGAGATAATTGACTGAATCAGTAATGAAGTATTCAATAGATGCTAAACAAACAGCAAGGTTAATTATCTGGCAGGGATGTCTGTTATGGAAGTGCAGTGCCGGCCTTCCAAGTTTCCTAATCCCCTGCAGCACTTCTTAGTAAATTATAATAATCCTCATTCAAACATATTGTGCAACTGCAGTTCCTATGCACCATGTAGGGTCAAATCAAGTGATTGAAAACCTCATTTAAATATAATAATGGTGAAGTGTGCTTTTAAAATTAGCCTATTTCTTTGGGCAGCATGTTCTCCTTCTCTTAATTGTTTCTTCAATTTTAAAGTTTGGAATAATTTACAAATTTTGTAGCATGGCACCATCAGAACTGAGAGCAAAGATACATTTTGCTTGAAGACATAGTCCAGAAGGTTTATATGATGCAATATATAATCCCATAGTTTGATATTTTTGTATTCATTCAGCTATTGTGTTTCCCCTTCTTTCCATCTTGCCAATAAGTCACTTGTCCTGGGTTCCCTGATAAATCAGATTGTTTTTAAAAAGCACACAGGTGCATTTTTTATTTAATTCCATTTACTTGATTTTATGCTTTAAAAAGTTAATAGTAATTATGTTGTTGGTTTCATGTAGCAAAAATGGTATCTGAAATTCATACCAGTAGAATTTATTTTTAGAGGTAAAAATAAAATATTAATAAAATAATCTTGTGCTAAAATGATTTGCTCTTTGACCTAAAGAAGTATAAAAAGTCTTTTTTTATTACATTGTATTTGCTAAGAGCCCGAGCATAATTTTATAAGTTATTTCCTTGGTAACTGATTCCTTTATTTTTAAATTTTCTAAAATCTTAGAGAATTTTGGACATTATAATTGGATTCCTATTATCTATATAGTCTAAAACATAAATAGAAGAAAACTAACTTTTTATTAGGAGGCATTCAGCAAATAGTATAGCCTTTCTTCTTTTCTCTGAATATAAAAATCAACTTAATATATGTGCCTTGTAGAAATGTTGGACAACATAAAAAGTAATAGACTAGAAATATATTCATATGGGTTGTGTTTGAAATATCATTTTATTTTAATCATCTATTCTTGTGAGAATAGAAAGTTTAATGTACACTAGGGCTCCTCTGGTGGCTCAGCTGGTAAAGAATCCACTTGCAATGTAGGAGACCTGGCTTCGATCCCTGGGTTGGGAAGATCCCCTGGAGAAGGGAAAGACTACCCACTCCAGTATTCTGGCCTGGAGAATTCCATGGACTATATAATCCATGGGTTCTCAAATCCATAGAGTTGGAGAGGACTGAATGACTTTCACTTTCATTACCCAACACATGGTAAGTCCCATATGTGCTGATTGTCTACCTATGTCACTGTTATTACTTTCCCTTATTATGAAAGAGTCAGAGCACAGCATGAAGACTGAAAAGGAGCTTAAACTTTTAAATTCCATATGTTTGGGAGGAAGAAATTTTCTTCTGTCCTTCTAAGCTCTTCTAGCTGGTCTAAGAACTAAACTGACATGAGACAGGTTAACAGGGGAAAACCAAGTATGGATAGATGGGAAAGACCCAGGAAAACAGTGTAAATGCCATCTTCAGTTAAAGACAAAAGATAATGTTGGGTGCAGTGGCTTAAGACTCCAAATCACTGGGAGAGAGGCATTTCAAAGGGAGGTGAAAAAGCGATTGTTTAGTAAAGAAACATTTTCTGGGCCCTGCAGACAATTGGACAGGGTGGATCCTGATCTCTGGGCCTTGCCTATTGTCTCTTCCCTCCCATACTTAACCCATAATCTTTTTGCTAGCTCTGGTGATAGCTCTATTCTGGGAACAGTCTCTCTATTTAAATTTTTAAAAGAAGTTTAAGGGCTGAAGTTCCTTGGATTGCAAGGATATCCAACCAGTCCATTCTGAAGGAAATCAGCCCTGGGATTTTTTTGGAAGGAATGATGCTAAAGCTGAAACTCCAGTACTTTGGCCACCTCATGCAAAGAGTTGACTCATTGGAAAAGACTCTGATGCTGGGAGGGATTGGGGGCAAGAGGAGAAGGGGACAACAGAGGATGAGATGGCTGGATAGCATCACTGACTCGATGGACGTTAAGTCTGAGTGAACTCCGGGAGTTGGTGATGGACAGGGAGGCCTGGCGTGCTGCGATTCATGGGGTCGCAAAGAGTCGGACACGACTGAGCAACTGAACTGAACTGAACTGAAGGGCTTCCCTGGTGGCTCAGATGGTAAAGTGTTTGTCTGCAATGCAGGAGACCCGGGACTTGGCCATCTATGTACATACATTTCTATATACACCAACATAAAATTTGGGAACAGTATATTTTGCAAGTAGTTTTTTAAAATATTCATAAAGTTGAAGTTTCTCAAATCTATTCATATAAAACACTAAGCAGAATTAATCCCTTAATAAGTCAAACTTACTTTAATATTTTAAAATGCCAAGATTTTTTTTAAAGAATCAAAATTAAAAAGGAATCCAAGCCACACAAATCAAACTAACAAAATTTGAAGTGTAGAAAATCACTTTTCACAATAAAAACCATGGAGAACACAGGTTTTCAAGGTATCCCATCTGACTAGATCCTTAGCTCCATCATGGTCATATGTGGCACCAGGAGAAATCTCTTGAAGTGATTCTTGCTCCAGAGAGTGGTAAATCTCTTAAGCCAAAAAGAAGAAAAGCTTTAATTTCCTCTGAGTAAATTCAAGGAAGAAGACAAGTACTCAACAATTAGCACTAAAACAAGCAACAAGGAAAAGATAGAGAATGAAGGACACAAACAACTTCAAAGATCTTAGCTAGATAGGATTATTCTAGATACTTGACTTTGGCTAGATGTATTTCCTTTACAGTCACATACCCTAGATGACCTTTTTTTTTTTTTTTTTTTAAGATATTTCACCTGCTTAAAACATTGTTTTGCTAAAGAAAATAAATCTACAAAAAACAAAAAAAAAAAAAGTGAATTAAAGTGTTGAAACCCACCTGGTATTTTTGATGTAAAGAAACAGCCAAATAAAAAAGATGAAACAAATTTTTTAAATCTGCCTACTTTAAAAAGAGAATTATCAAGTCAAACTTACACATTTATGGAAATAATGGGAAAATGTTTGAAGTTCTGTGTCTGCTTTTGCTACATAAATGCATGTTTTTACCTGTGGTCCCTAATCAGAATTTTTAAAGATGCTCAAAATTGAACTAAGTCGCCCACACACTCATACTACAAAAGCACTGTTTTCAAATGGCTCCACTTTCCCAGGGCTGCTAGAAAAACATCATTTGTTTTAATCCCAAGAAAATGACAAATATGTATCAACCTATCCAAAGCAATTGTATTTATTAATTTTATTGACATTCCCAAAGTATTTCTGATAAAAATAATTAACATATTCATTATTCTTTCATTCTAAAGATGGAAGCAAAGAGAATTATATTCAAGGAAATAGAGTATTAAAATAGATGAAAGTTACTTTTCCACATAATCCTTCAGTCTTTAAATCATTTTATTTATATTTGGCATCTCTTTTAGACTTAATTCCAGAAGAAAAACCCAATCAGTTTTCAGGTCTGATTCCAAAGTTTCACATTAGTCATAAAGCTTTCAGAGTTATTTGAAAACTTTCCTCCCTGGTCCTCCTGAGTATAACAAAAGAGATAAATATTTCCCAATAGAAGTTATTTTTATGTAACATATAACAAATAAAGTTAAGGAAAGTTTAAATAACAACTTCACCCTTTCACTAAAATTTTTATTTTTTTTATTTTTATTATTTTTTTTAATATAAGAAAGGCCACGCCAGCCTTCCTCATGGCATCTTCGATTTGGCTGACCAGCTTCTGCTGGAAGGTGGGGCTCCGCCAGTTTCGGGTCTCCTGCCCCGAAACGTCCATGCCGGTGCCCAGCTCCCACCTCCCGTGCCCCACTCCACCGCCGCTGCCTCAGTCGCGGAGCCAGGCCCAAACCCGGAAGCCGTCGGCGGCGCCTCGGCCGCGCCGGAAGAGGAGAGGGGCTTGTGGGAAATGGGCTAAAATTTTTAAAGAGGAATTTGTATTCTTTTATTTGTTGTTCAGATTGCTGTCATAGCTGCAAGGAAATTTCAATATTTACTTTATTATTTTCCTGATGGTAAAAACTACTTCCTATGCTATGTTACTTTAAATCCATTAACTATGATGAATTATGTAGTTATAAATATTTTAAATGAAGAATTAACAGTTTAAGTAATTAAATCACAATTTGCAGATTAAATAGACAAATGACAACCCACTCCAGTACTCTTGCCTGGAAAATCCCATGGACAGAGGAACCTGATAGGTTATAGTCCATGGGGTCGCAAAGAGTCGGACACAAAGGAGCGACTTCACTTCACTTCAAAGTTTTCATTACAGTTTGTCTCTGTCCCAACTAATGATATGGCTGATTGTATAGACAGTCCAAATCATCGCAACTAATATAATTTTGGAAAACATATTGAAAGCTAATCATCTTAACTGAAAAGCATGTTTGTGTTACAATTTTTTCAATTTGATTATCTGTTATTCAGTCCATCTGTAAATATTACTTTCATACCTGCTACATGCAAGTAGCTGGCAATACAGATATTACTGAAATACTCTCAAATATTTTGTGGTACAGTGGAGAAAGTAAGACCAATGTTCTAAGAGTACTGGAGTGCGTTTCCATTTCCTTCTCCAGGTGATCTTCCCAACCCAGGGATCTAATCCAGGTCTCCCGCATTGTAGGCAGATGCTTTACCGTCTGAGCCACCAGGGAAGTTTCTACAAAGATATGAGAAGTTTAAATCAGAGTATGCCTAGGGGTGCTATGGCTGTATACAAGTGTGGTTAACCCAGCATGACAAGTAGGGAGTAAGAAGATAGGTACACTATTCTCATTGAAGACATTTACACAACTGAACTGAAGGTTACCCTGGAGAAGGTAATGGCAACCCACTCCAGTACTCTTGCCTGGAAAATCCCATGGACGGAGGAGCATGGTAGGTTACAGTCCATGGGGTCACGACGAGTTGGACATGACTGAGCGACTTCACTTTCACTTTTCACTTTCATGCATTGGAGAAGGAAATGGCACCCACTCCAGTGTTCTTACCTGGAGAATCCCAGGGACGGGGGAGCCTGGTGGGCTGCCCTCTCTTGGGGTCGCACAGAGTCGGACACGACTGAAACGTCTTAGCAGCAAGGTTACCCTGGTGGCTCAGACGGTAAAGCGTCTGTCTGCAATGCAGAAGACCCGGGTTCGATACCTGGGTTGGGAAGATCCCCTGGAAAAGGAAATGGCAGCCCACTTCAGTATTCGTGCCTAGAAAATCCCATGGACTGCAGAGCCTGGTAGGCTACTGTTCATGGGGTCGAAAAGAGTCGGACACGACTGAGCGAAGGGAAGAAGAAGGTTAAAGAGGAGACATCAGTGGCACCCCACTCCAGCACTCTTGCCTGGAAAATCCCATGGATAGAGGAGCGTGGTGGCCTGCAGTACATGGGGTCGCTAAGAGTCAGACGCGACTGAGCAACTTCACTTTCACTTTTCACTTTCATGCATTGGAGAAGGAAATGACAACCCACTCCAGTGTTCTTGCCTGAAGAATCCCAGGGAGTGGGGAGCCTCATGGGCTGCCGTCTATGGGGTCGCACAGAGTCGGACACGACTGAAGCGACTTAGCAGCAGCAGCAGCAGCAGCAAGGTTAAAGAAAGCAGAAGGTGATTGATCAATTGGGAGGAATGTTACTAAGAATATTTCAGGTGACTTAAACTACATATACAATGGCACAAAGATATGAAACAAAGAAGCAAAAGAACATATTCTGGGAAATGAGGTAGGCTGATATAGAGAGAGTTGGGAATTTGCAGGGATTGAAAATGGAGAAACATGAAGGCAAAGATCAACTAAAAGTTTTATAAGAGACTCGAAGCAGTTTGGATTTTGTAAAGAATACTACATTCTTTTTTTTTTTTTTTTAAGGAATACCACATTCTTTTATTCTATCAGTCTGGGTGATGTGGGCTTCCCTGGTGGCTCAGACGGTAAAGAATCTGCCTGCAATGCAGGAGACCTGCACTGGATCCTGGGTCCGGAAGATCACCTAGAGAAGGGAACAGCTATCCACTTCAGTTTTCTTGCCTGGAGAATCCCATGGACAGAGGAGTCTGGCAGGCTATATAGTCTATGGGGTCGCTAAGAGTCAGACACTGAGTGGTTAACACTGAGAGATGTAGTTGCTTACTGCTGTTGCTTATCTCTTGGTTGGCACATGGTTTATTTGATTTGGAGGGTTTTCAGCACTTCCCATATGAGCTGGCCCTGGGCTGCCCCTGGTGGCTCAGACGCTAAAGAGTCTGCCTGCAGTCCAGTAGACCCTGGTTCCATCCCTGGATTGGAAAGCTCCCCTGGAGAAGGAAATGGCAACCCACTCCAGTATTCTTGCCTGGAGAATCCCATTGACGCCTCACCTGGCAGGCTACAGTCCATGGGGTTGCAAAGACTCAGACTGGACTGAGCGACTTCACTTTCAGCATTTCCCAAAATAACTTAAATATCTTTCTGTTTTAAACTCTCTTTATCAGGTCACTGTCAGGGACTGTTTTACTGACTCAGTCCTGACCAATATAGACGACAAATAATGTCATTATGAACATTCTTGGGCTTCCTGATAACTCAGCTGATAAAAAATCTGCCTGCAATGCAGGAGACCCCGGTTCGATCCTAGGGTTGAACGATTTCCTGGAGAAGGACATGGCAACCCAATCCAGTATTCTGACCTGGAGAATCCCCATGGACAGAGGAGTCTGGTGGGCTAGGGTCCATGGGGTCGCAAAGAGTCAGACAGGATTCAGCAACTTTCACATTCATGAACATTCTTTTGTATGCTTCCCAATGTATATATGGAAACATTTTCTAAGGCTGAATGTCCATTGCAGTAAACACCAGCCATGTAGCCACATGTACTTTAAGTACTTCAAAAGAGTTTTTTTTTTTTTTAGATTTGGGTGTGCTCTAAGTATAAAATAGATGCCTGATTTTGAAGATAGTACCAAAAAAGAATGTAGAATATCTTATGTTTTTAAATTGATTACATGTTGAAATAATAATACTTTAAATATAATGAGTTAAATAAAAAAATAGTGGGTTGGCCAAAAAATTCGTTCAGTTTATCTGTACACTGTTACGGAAAAGCCTGAACAAATTTTTGACCAACCCAACACTATTAAAATGTGTGTGCATGGGTGCTTACACGCTAAATCACTTCAGTCATGTCCGACTCTTTGCGACCTTATGCACTGTAGCCCTCCAGTCTCCTCTGTCCATGGGATTCTTCAGGTAAGAATACTGGAGTAGATTGCCATGCCCTCCTCCATGGGATCTTTCCAATGCAGGGATTGAACCTGAGTCTCCTGCATCTCCTGCATTGGCAGGTGGGTTCTTTACCACTAGTACTACTTGGGAAGTCCATTAAAATGTGCATCACCTATTAATTTTTGTTTTGAACCTAATTATTAGAATATTTAAATTTATATTTGGACTTACATTATATTCCTATTCAACAGAGTTGCTCTTAGGTATATGATTAGGGGTGGAATTATTGAGTCATGGGTTTACATGTATCTTTGCCTTTAATAGAGAACATTAAAATGTTTCAGAAATGGTTGTAACAATTTTTGCTTTCCTTAGTAGCACATAAGAGTTACACTTTTCTCCACATCTTTTCTTTTGGTTTCTATTTCACACTTTAGCTTTTGTTAAACTGGTGAATATACAGTGATAGTTCAATGCATTTATCTATTCACTAGTAGATACTAGTTACTAGTAACTAATTATTTACTAGTAACTTGTGTGCACTTTCATATTTGTTGGTCTGTATACTATTTTGCCTAGCATCTTCTATTAATGGCCAGCTGCTGCTGCTGCTAAGTCACTTCAGTCGTGTCCGACTCTGTGCGACCCCATACGTGGCAGCCCACCAGGCTCCCCCGTCCCTGGGATTCTCCAGGCAAGAACACTGGAGTGGGTTGCCATTTCCTTCTCCAATGCATGAAAGTGAAAATGAAGTCGCTCAGTCGTGTCTGACTCTTCGAGACCCATGGACTGCAGCCTACCAGGCTCCTCTGTCCATGGGATTTTCCAGGCAAGAGTACTGGAGTGGGGTGCCATTGCCTTCTCCTATAAATGGCCTACATTTATACAAATATTGACAAGTGAACACTTGGAAAATCATAGAGCCCTTCAGAACTAAAATTCTCTATACACTTCTACTTTTATAATATGTAGTCAGCCTGGTGGGCTGTCGTCTATGGGGTCGCACAGAGTCAGACACGACTGAAGCAACTTAGCAGCAGTAGTCATATTTTTAGTAAAAATACCTGATGATTCTCTCTCAAAATTAAACACACAAATATTTAAGCAGAATAAAAGTAGGATCATCAAATATTTTAATCAGATTTATATCATTTTAGATTTATGTTGGACTGGAGTTTGTACGTTAGATAAGTGTATTTGAAAATAGATCTGATTTTTTTTTTCAAAGAAGAATGTTAATCATTTTACTGACACAAATGTAAAGAACGAATTCCTTTCCAACGCCAGTGCTTTAAAATATAGCTTATACAGCCAGAGTCCTATTTCACCTGTCTGAGGGCTTTAGAGACAGGGAGCAGATGTTTGCTGGAGATCTTGTTTTATAGCAAATCTTTGTTTCAAGGTGCTGAATCTCTTATGAGAAAAACACAGCAATTTGGATATATTTACCATTGAAAGAAGTGCTTACAATTTAAAGCTGTCAGCAAATTATCTTTCACACTCATCATAAATTCAATTTATTGAAATTCACCTTGTGATTGCTTTCAGGCTTTTATAATCTGATATTGAACAGGGCACTGAAAGCAATGGTAGAGTCCATAAAGGAGAGGCAAATCCAATCACAAATCATTTGCTCAGAAACTTGCATTCAGCCAGCTGCTACATGTGAAACTCCATTTCTTGGCAGAAGATACCCAGATGTAGTTTTTCCTTTTTATGCAGGTCTGGTTGTTGAGCATACAAAGAATGGGGAAGGGCAGTCATCATGAAAGTTGGAGAAAAACGAAGTTGGTCTCAACATACTTAATCGAAATGTTACTGATGAGGTAAAGTAAACTGCACAAAGTGAAATGCATGTTTGTGCACATGAGCCATAAAAAGAGTAAGTATAAGTATTAAAAAAGACATCATTTTTCAATTTTCATCTATGCCAGTTTGAATGTTAAGTATTAATATATTTTGACTCTGTCGCAAACATTATTAATTTGCAATCATAACTTTATGAGTTACGCAAGGCATAAAGTAACAAGATATCTGAAATTATAAATTTTAGGTTCTTAGCTTTAAGATAAGAAAAATGTGTCAAAACTAAGAACATGTGTTTAAAATATTAGAGCTTCAATATTGTTTATAAATCATTCAACACTGTTTTACAAATAAGATTAAATTTAGCAGTTTAAATAAGTAACCAGACTAAACTAAAGAGTCAATATTATCTATAAGAGAGATATATTTCTGTTTCGTTTAGAATCTCTAAAGAAAGAAAATTATGGAACAATAAATAATTTAAAATTATAACTAAAATGTTTATACAATTTATATAACATAATCTCTTTTATCCACTTATTTTCTTACTCTCTTTCTTGAGCTTGAACAGCCCTTTCAACATGTAATATTATATGTTTGCCATTAATATAGCTTACTTTTCTCAAAGTTGTTTCTTCTACCAGACTATGCATTCCCAAAGGAAGGAACTGTGTCTGATTTTCAGTTGACACTAGTAACTCAAAAAATTTAAATGATAAAACAAATGAATAAGTCAACAAACTTGCAGTTATAAGATAATTAATTTCTGGGGATCTATTGAATAGTGTATATATAGTATATATATAGTGTATATATCTATCTATATCTATATATATGTTATTCAGAGGCTTCTCTGGTAGCTCAGTTGCTAAAGAATACACCTGCAATGCAGGAGACCCCAGTTCAGTTCCTGGGGTGGGAAGATCTCATGGAGAAGGGATAGGCTACCCACACTAGTATTCTTGGGCTTCCTTGGGGCTCAGATGGTAAAGAATCTGCCTGCAATGTGAGAGACCTGGGTTCGATCCCTGGGACAGGAAGAGCCTCTGGAGAAGGGAACAGCTACCCAACCCAGTATTCTTGACTGCAGAATTCCATGGACAAAGGAACCTGACAGGCTACAGTCTATGGGGTTGCAGAGTCAGACACAACTGAGTGACTTTCACTTCATAATCATTTTAGAATCTTTCTCTCTATATATGTATATCAAATCCTCATGATGCCTGCTTCATTTTAAATATTAATTTTAATTGAAAATTAATTTAAATAAATTTAAGGTATTTAATAAATTAATAAGTATATCAATTAATAAATAAATTAAAATGAATAATTTAATTTTAAATTAAGTTAAATTTAATAATTGTATTAATTGCATCTTGATAAAGTGAGAAAAATAAAGAGATATGTATAGACAAGTCTGTAAAATATCACATTGAAATTCATATAGTCAGTGATATATTTTTTGTTTCAAATTTCAATTTTAAATTTCTACATGTCCTTTTATTTTATTCATATATTTTGCATAGATCCCTATGCCTGCCCATAGTATGAACAAAGAAACTTTTCACAGGATTTAATCTTGTTGCCAGATCTAGAGGCACAATATTGAGTGCATTACAAAACTCTGGCTTTCAAATCCATGAGAAAATTTTTTTAAAGCTGACTAATGTTCTGTCAAACAAGATATCATAAGAAATATAAAATACATTGAAAATATGTAGAAATAAAGTGATATTTCCCTTAGGTGTGGTGGAAAGGAAGCAATGATGTTGGTTAGTTCAGTTAGTGGAGATTTGCTATGATGCATCACAAACAAATCTAGGATAAGGATACAAATTCTGACCAGAGCAATGCTTAGTCACTATTAAACATGCCATATCAACAGCCTGATGTTTAGTGGGGTAAAGAGTGACCCAGAAATCACACATGTTCAAGTAGAACATACAACATCATTTGTTTTTATCATCTCAAGGAGAATGGAGGAAGTTTCAAATAAATTGATTGCAGGAGAAAATTAGAGGGAAAAAAATCTGTATTTAACCACTGAAAAGAACTAAAACTGTGATTTATATTTCATTTAAATAATTGCCTCCTCTATTTTGTCTCTGAATTTCCTTGCACACATTTCTTTAGATGTATTCCAGATTGTTCTAAAATATATCTAATAAATGAGAAATTTTCACAAGGCTTAAACTTTCTCATATCTTTTATTATGAATTTATGTATTAGTTTAGAAAATTATTTTTTTTTGCTATTGGGAACGAGTTTAAGGATTTAGGTTGGAAGAAGCACAAGCTGGAATCAAGATTGTCAGGAGAAATATCAATAACCTCAGATACACAGATGACACCACCCTTATGGCAGAAAGTGAAGAAGAACTAAAGAGCCTCTTGATGAAAGTAAAGGAGCAGAGGGAAAAAGTTGGCTTAAAGCTCAACATTCAGAAAACTAAGATCATGGCATCTGGTCCCATCACTTCATGGCAAATAGATGGGGAAACAGTGGCTGACTTTATTTTTTTGGGCTCCAAAATCACTGCAGATGGTGATTGCAGCCATGAAATTAAAAGATGCTTACTCCTTGGAAGGAAAGTTATGACCAACCTAGATAGCATATTAAAAAGCAGAGATATTACTTTGTCAACAAAGGTCTGTCTACTCAAGGCTATGGTTTTTCCAGTGGTCATGTATGGATGTGAGAGTTGGACTATAAAGAAAGCTGAGCACTGAAGAATTGATGCTTTTGAACTCTGGTGTTGGAGAAGACTCTTGAGAGAACCTTGCACTGCAAAGAGATCCAATCAGTCCATCTTAAAGGAGATGGGTCCTGGGTGTTCTTTGGATGGACTGATGTTGAAGCTGAAACTCCAATACTTTGGCCACCTGATGTGAAGAGCTGTCTCATTTGAAAAGACCCTGATGCTGGGAAAGATTGAGGGCAGGAGGGGAAGTAGATGACAGAGGATGAGATGGTTGGATGGCATCACCAACTCAATGGACATGAGATTGGGTGAACTGTCCAGGAATTAGTTAACTCACCCAAGCTCTGAACAAATTCATCATTTTTCTAAGATTTGAATACCTAACTGTGCTTATCTTCATAAGCATCATTTCAGGAAATGAGTAAATTTTGTGACAACTTGGGGAGTTAGTTTGGGCTTTATGTTATTTAATTCTGAAAATATTTCAAGAGATCTCATCCACAATCACCAACTTCAAGAGTTAAACAAGCAGATATGAATAAGTAGAAATAATAACATGGCACATATTTGATTAAGAAGATGAATAAAGTATGATTGTTTTATGAAGAAAAATATCACTTTTTCTTGAGTTGAAATCATGAAAATAAAAAGAAATATGTCATAAAGGAAATATTATTTCTGTGATTGTGTGAGCAATTTTACATAATATCAGTCATGATAATGAAAATTTTTTAGCAGTCCAGCCTAATTTTAATGAAAGTATTTTGTATTGATAACATTTAAAAATTTAGTCAACTTTTTTAAGAAAAGATTTAGATTTATAGAAATTATAAAGATAGTACAGACAGTTCTCAAAGCCCAAACAAAGTTTCTGCTCTTTTATCAACATCTTACATTCCTGTGGCATATGTGTTAAAGTAATTGATATTGACATGGTACAATTAACTAAACACAATATTAAGATTTCTTCCCCCACCTCAGGCTCTTTTCTTTTCCAGAATCCTATCTAGGATGTCATGTTACAATATATTTAGTCACCTTGTCTCTTTAGATACTTCTTGACTGTGACAATTTCTCAGATTTCTCATGTTTTTGATGACCTTACCAGTTTTAACTGTGTCTGCCCTGGTGGCTCAGAGATTAAACGTCTGCCCACAATGTAGGAGACCTGGGTTCAATCCCTGGGTCCAGAAGATCAAGTATTCTTGCCTGGAGAATCCCATGGATGGAGGAGCCTGGTGGGCTACAGTCCACGGGGGTCGCAAAGAGTCGGACACAGCTGAATGACTTCACTTACCAGTTTTAAGGAATCGTGGTCAGTTATCTTGTTGAATGTCCCTCAACTGGGAATCATTTGATACTTTTTCCATTATTAGATTGATGTCACGTGTTTTGGGGAGAGAAAAACCTAGACATAAAGTGTCATTTTCATTACATCATATCAAGGGCATATAGTGTCAACATGAGATCACTGTTTATGTTAATCTGTGGCTTAGGTAGATTTAGGTTTCTCCACTGTAAGGATACTTTTTCTTTCCCCTTCCATACTGTATGCTTCACAGGAAAATGTGTGTAACCCACATTTAAGGGGTAGGAAATTATGTTCTAATTTCTTGAGAAAGAATATCTCCCTATGTCACTCAGTATTTTTCTGTATAGGAGATACGTCTAGCGTCTACCATTTATTATTCATTTATTCAATCATATATTGTATCTACATAAATTAATAAATATTTATATTATCCTTTGAGTTACGACGTACTACAATTTTGTTATTCAAATTGTTCCAGTTTTGGTCATTGAGAGCTGTATTGGTTCACTTCTGTATCCTTTTGACATAGCCTTCATCACTGTGATTGGTTGGTTGGTTTGTAGTTTTTGTTTGTGTGTGTGTGTTTGTGTGTGTGTTTAAATTTTCAGCATAATAAGGTTCTCCTGACTTATCTTGTATATTCCCTGCCCTTGTCCTTTAATCAGCCATTTCTCCAAAGAGAATTTTTTCCTTGTTGGAATATGATTTTAGAACCAAGAATGAGGCGTTAAATAGGCTTATTGCTACTAGATCGTCATTGTTTCTAGGCTTTCTCAGCTAAAAGAAGGAAGAAAATATATGTATGTACACTAATCATGTGTACTTATATCATCCGTATGTGTATAGTCTCCATCTGTATCTATATTAATTCAAACATGATTTCAAAAAGATGTCTGCAACCGTAACTCAAATGGCTCTTTCCAGTCTCCTTTCCTTACTCATCTACTAACTCCTACTCCAATGATGGAAAAACTAACTCCCTCCATATGTCAGCCATTCCTTTAGTGTTTCAATTCCAGTGTAAATATATAAAGGTTTTATAATTGTTAGTTTCTACCCCAATGGGAACTAGTTTTATCAACTTAAATTCTTCTCTTAGTTCAGTGGTAATGGTTTAGTCACTAAGTCATGTCTGACTCTTGGAATCCCATGGACTGTAGCCCACCAGGCTTCTCTGTCCATGGGATTTCCCAGGAAAGAATACTGGAGTGGGTTGCTGTTTCCTTTCCAGTGGATCTTCCCAGCCCAGTTTACAGCTGCCTTTAATCTCTTAGGCTTCAGTTATTTCCAAAGTTACTTTGTCTGGCACTAAGTAACTTTTTAGTGATAGTCTGCTAGCTATGTTGTTAAATCTGCTTTTTAAAAATATTTTTTAAATTTGCATACATTAAGCCACATATTTTCTGCTGTAAAATTATGAGTTTTCACAAATGTTTACCCTTGTGTATCTACAATCAATTTTAGTATCATTCAGAATAGTCTCACTGAATTAATCTCCTGGCTTCAACCCATAATGACTCATCTGTGTAATATATCCAAAATTTTGCTTTTTTCCACCTTATTATATAAATGGAGTCAAACAGTCACTGGTCTTTTTTGACTAGCAGCTTTCACTTACCAAGTGGTTTAACCATATTTTTGAGTAGCTTGATATCTCATTTCAGTTATTTATTTATTTTAATTATTAAAGAGTTTATCATTTCATGGGCTTCCCTGGTGGCTTAGTGGTAAAGAATCCACCTGCCAATGCAGGAAATGCTGGTTTGAGCTCTGAGTTGGAAAGAACCCCTGGAGTAGGAAATGGCAACCCACTCCCATTTTCTTGCCTGGGAAATCACATAGACAGAGGAGCTAGTGGGCTACAGTCCAGGGGTGGCCAAAGAGTTGGATACAACTTACCGACTGAACAACCATAGCAAAATCATTGTATGGCTATACCAAGTTTATCCACTTGCCTATTGAAGGACAGCTTAGGTAGTCCCAGTTTGGGGGGAGGGTGTTATGAATAAAATTGCTATAAACATCCATGTGTAGGTTTTGGGGTAGACATACAGTTTCAAGTATTTTGGTAAAACCTAGAAGCACAATTAATGGATAATTGGATAAGACAAATTTTAGCTTTCTAAGACACCACCAAAATGTTTCTCAAAGTGTCTGTATCATTTTACATCCTCACCAGCAATGATTCTGTGACTCAGTTTTTCCACATCATTGCCAAACACTGGACTGACAGTTTTGTTTTGTTTTTAATCTAAGCAATTCTAAGACATACATAGTTTCATTTTACAATATGTGTTTTTTAAAAAATTTAAGTCCACTTCCAAGGAATACTATATTACTTATATGTACCACAGGTACCTTATAATTGAGTACTCCCAATTCCTCACTCTCATCCCTTGTGATATTATTGTTATTTATTTCAACTATCCATATACTATAATCATCAAATACTTTGCTATTATTTAAGCATAAAACTGTTGGAATTATTAAGAAATTATTTTAAAACCTGTATAATAATTTATATTTATTCCTTCTTTATTACTATTCTATTCTTTATGTATATCCAAATTTCTTATATATATACACCCACATACATATGGCAGAATATAAATTGGCAGGGTTTCTCTTTCAAAACTTTAAATAGTTCACTCCTTTCTCTTAATACATTCTTTCTGAGATGGCCACTGTAATTTTTATCATTATTCTTCCATAAGTAAATTGGTTTTATTTCTGCATTTTTTTTTTTTTTCCAAGATTTGTCATCATCTTTGGTTTGACTACGGCTTGACTTTGGTAAGACTAGTTGCGCTTTTTCATTCATCCTACTTGGTGTTCTCTGAGATTCCTGGACCTATGTTTTCATGCCTTTCATTGATTTTTTAATGTTATCTTTCATTATTGCTTCTAATACTCCCTCTGCTGCTGCGTTGCTTCAGTCGTGTCCAACTCTGTGCGACCCCACAGACGGCAGCCAACCAGGCTTCCCGTCCCTGGGATTCTCCAGGCAAGAACACTGGAGTGGGTTGCCATTTCCTTCTCCAATGCATGAAAGTGAAAAGTGAATACTCCCTCTAGCCCTTTATTTTTTCTCCTTCAGTTATTCAGATTATGTACATGTTACATTATTTGAAATTGTACCAGAGTTCTTTGATGCTCTGCTATCTTTTTTCATTCTGTTTTCACTTAGTATTTCAGTTTGAAAGTGACTATTTGTCTATCTTCAGACTCACTGATTCTTTCTTTGATGTGTCCAGTATAAAGCTGTGCCCATCAAAGGCAGTCTAAGTTTCTGTTACAGTGTTTTGATTTCTAGTGTTTCCTCTTGAATCCTTATTAGAGTCTCCATATTTCTAATTTCATTGTTCATTTGTGCTTGCATGCTGTCTACTATTATAGTCATTAACATATCAAAGTTATTTTAAATTCATTGTCTGATAATTCCAACATCTGTAGCATAGCTGAGCCTTATGCTGATGCTTACTTTGTCTTTATAGATTGCATTTTTCTTACTTGTCAGCAAGCTTTGTACTTTTTGTTTAAAGTATGTATCATTTATTGGGTATAGGAAGACAAGTAAGTGAAAGTCACTCAATCGTGTCTGACTCTTTGTGACCCCATGGACTATATGGAATTCTCCAGGCCAGAATACTGGAGTGGGTAGCCTTTCCCTTCTCCAGGGGATCTTCCCAACCCAGGGATTGAACCCAGGTCTCCCGCATTGCGGGAATATTCTTTACCAGCTGAGCCACAAGGGGAGCCCAAGAATACTGGAGTGGGTAGCCTATCTCTTCTCCCGCAGATTTTCCTGACCCAGGAATCAAACTGGGGTCTCCTGAATTGCAGGCAGATTCTTTATCAACTGAGCTATCAGGAACGCCAAATAAATATCCACTTAATATGAGGTAACTTGCCAATCTGGCTAGGAGTTGAGCAATGTTAAATATTTTATGTAGCTGTAGGTACCAGAGACTAGAAATTTTGGTGTATCCTTTTTCTTGTGTCCCCTGCTACCTTTGAGCTACTCTAAGAATACCTCTTTGGGGTCTGTGTTGTGCAGTATTTTTAGCTGTAATTCACTGTCATATGGGAGAGTTTTTGTCATGGTGATAAAGTGTGCATGAAGATAGTCACTCTCTAATCTGATCAAATCTTAATCTTTTACTGGGCTGGGGCTATTTCCCCATGCAAGAATGTTAATTATGCAAAACTCAAATAAAAGAAATTACTGATATCATCATGACTTTTTTTTTTTCTGGCGAATATGCATATGTGCAAGAACAGTTTAAATTGTAGACTTTGTACGGTTGAGATGCAAATAACCACAGTAATTGTAGGTTTTGGGTCCATTAGTCAACAGCAAGTTTAATATCTAAGCCAGGATGTTTTTCTGAACATGACTTTATTAAATTGCCTATATACACCTAGCTTTAAAAATATGCTTTAAATCATCTTATCATGTTCCTGGGTCTCTTACTAATGAATGTTCATTAAAATTTCTGAAAAGTGTTTATTTATATTTGCTTTTTATCTTCTTTGAAAATTATAGTCTATAAACTTCAAGAAAATTTTAAGAAAGACCATAAAATATAGATGTAGTATCAACCATATTCTCAAACATAAACATAAAATAAAACCTACAAGGAAATTTAAAAATAAAACCCTCTCTAAATATCTTCTGTTAAATAGGAGATTCGGTGGCATGTTATAGACTATTCTGAAAAGAAAATGGTAATCATATAGAATTATTATATATCACAAATAATCTAATGCAAGCATTTGTTACAGAAAACTGCATGTTAAAGACTCAAACAAAGGACAACTTACAGGAACAAAAAGTCAGTTTGAATACCTTAAAAACAATCATCAAAATAAACAGGGGGGGGGAAAGAAATAATTAAGAAGACATTGATAAAGAAATAGCAAATTTTAGTATTTATGAAATTCAAAAGACTAAGAAAATAGAAAACAAACAGTAATAATATGTGACATTTAATTATAAAATTTTAAAAAATAAAATGTTAAATTAGTAAGAAAAAAGCTGTAACAATTACATATATCTTTGAGAAAGAATATAAAACTTTTAATACTGTAGATCACTCACAATGTTAGTAAATGTAAATATTAATAGCATGAATTACTTTCAAAGAAATATAAACCATTAAACTGATTTATAATGGATGAAAAGTCCCTATATGCAAGGAATATGAGGGGATTTGAAAGAAAAGAAAGCACAGGATATCTAGATAGTGGCTAAGAATGGCCCTTTAAAATTATAAAATTAAAGTAGATCTCTGAATGAAGTTGTTGCTGGGGTTAGGGACCCCTTCAAGGTCCTGAGAGTGAGCTCTTGTCTAATACTCGTAACTGCACTATTAGAGCAGACACAGTTCTGACAAAGCAAAAGGATGTATTGAAAAGAGGTGCTTGAGCAGAGAACAGCAGAATAAGGGAAACGAGGACAACTGCTTTGCCCCATAGCTTGCAGTTTCAGGGTTTATTGTGGTAAAGTTAGCTTTCTGGGTTGTCTCTGGCCAGTCGTCTTACTCATGCACATATTTGGTCATACTCAGGGCCCTTCCTGGCGGTGCCCATGTCTTTCAGTCAACATGGACTGTAGCATAAGGGTTTCTGGGAGGTTGGCAGAAAGTATTATCCATTGGCTTCTCCTCCCTCCTTTTGTGCATGCTAAATTGCATCAGGTGTGTCTGACTCTTTGCGACCCTATGGACCGTAGCCTACCAGGCTCCTCTGTCCACGGGCATGAAAACCAGAGTGGGTTGCCATGCCCTTCTCCAGGAGATCTTTCTGACCCAGGAATTGAACCGGAATCTCATACCTCTCCTGCATTGGCAGGTGGGTTCTTTACCTCTAGTGGCACCGGAGAATCCTTCCTTTTGGCCCCTCCCAAATTCTTCCTGTTTGTTTTGGCAGCAGGAAAAAGCTTGTGTTCCTTATTGAGAATTTCTGTTTTGAGAGGACTTTACTCCAGGGCAGGTGACTTCAGACAGTGGTCCCTAACTGGGTGAGTTAAGTGAGCTACTCTAACACGGGGAGAGATAACATTTACCTGTAGAGGTAAGCACAATTGCAGACAGTATAACATAGAGTGACCTTATATATTAAGAAATAACAAGAAGGCCATTATGACTGGAGTGAGTGAGTAAAAGATAGAGGGCTAGGTATGAGTTATTATAGACTTGAAATTTAATACCAATAGTTGTTTTACCAATTATTCTTATAGAATTATTACAAGAAAAATATCTAGGCTATGCAGTTACTAATCTTTAAAAATGACTAATTCTCAAGTTATATAAGCATTTACAGATTATAGAAAAAATTGAGACTAAAATAGTATGAAAGAAACCACAGAAAATATGATTTATTAATACTGATGTAAATATTACATGGCAGCTGCGACCAGCGCACTAATGGCAGGCGGCTGCAACCGGTGCACGCTTATGGCGGCAAGTGAAGAGGAACTAAAAAGCTTATTGATGAAAGTGAAAGTGGAGAGTGAAAAAGTTGGCTTAAAGCTCAACATTCAGAAAACAAAAATCATGGCATCGGGTCCCATCACTTCATGGGAAGTAGATGGGGAAACAGTGGAAACAGTGTCAGACTTTATTTTGGGGGGCTCCAAAATCACTGCAGATGGTAACTACAGCCATGAAATTAAAAGATGCTTACTCCTTGGAAGGAAAGTTATGACCAACCTAGATAGCATATTCAAAAGCAGAGACATTACTTTGCCAACAAAGGTTCGTCTAGTCAAGGCTATAGCTTTTCCTGTGGTCATGTATGGATGTGAGAGTTGGACTGTGAAGAAGGCTGAGCACCAAAGAATTGATGCTTTTGAACTGTGGTGTTGGAGAAGACTCTTGAGAGTCCCTTGGACTGCAAGGAGATCCAACCAGTCCATTCTGAAGGAGATCAGTCCTGGGATTTCTTTGGAAGGAATGATGCTAAAGCTGAAACTCCAGTACTTTGGCCACCTCATGCAGAGGGTTGATTCATTGAAAAATACTCTGATGCTAGGAGGGATTGGGGGCAGGAGGAGAAGGGGATGACAGAGGATGAGATGGCTGGATGGCATCACTGACTCGATGGACGTGAGTCTGAGTGAACTCTGGGAGTTGGTGATGGACAGGGAGGCCTGGCGTGCTGCGATTCATGGGGTCGCAAAGAGTTGGGCATGACTGAGCGACTGAACTGAACTGAAATATTACATACATTAGAAAATAAAAGCTAACAAAAGTATTCAAAAATTATAAAATATATTTAAGAAATTCAAAGATTGTTCAATTTTAGGGAATTTATAAATATATTTCACAGCCAGTGATATCAAAGTAAAAAATGAACCATCTCAGTAATTCCTGAAAAAGTATTTAATGAAATTTAAAATTTACTTGTCTTATAAGACTAACAACAAAAGCTAGTAAAATAAGCATTAATAATTTCAAATAAAAGGAATAAAATTAAATCAGTGTATATTTGCTTTACAGTAAATATCTGAAAATATTTCAGTTACTATCAGCAACAAAATAAATTTTCAATTATGATTGCTGACATTGACATTATTTGATATTTCTAATCAATATGACATTAAATCAAAACACAGATATTATGGTATTACTTCTTTTTTTTTTTTTTTTTTTCTCTAATTTTATTTTATTTTTAAACTTTACATAATTGTATTAGTTTTGCCAAATATCAAAATGAATCCGCCACAGGTATACATGTGTTCCCCATCCCGAACCCTCCTCCCTCCTCCCTCCCCATACCATCCCTCTGGGCCATCCCAGTGCACCAGCCCCAAGCATCCAGCATCATGCATCGAACCTGGACTGGCAACTCGTTTCCTACATGATATTTTACATGTTTCATTGCCATTCTCCCAAATTTTCCCACCCTCTCCCTCTCCCACAGAGTCCATAAGACTGTTCTATACATCAGTGTCTCTTTTGCTGTCTCGTACACCGGGTTATTGTTACCATCTTTCTAAATTCCATATATGTGCGTTAGTATACTGTATTTATGTTTTTCCTTCTGGCTTACTTCACTCTGTATAATAGGCTCCAGTTTCATCCACCTCATTAGAACTGATTCAAATGTATTCTTTTTAATGGCTGAGTAATACTCCATTGTGTATATGTACCACAGCTTTCTTATCCATTCATCTGCTGATGGACATCTAGGTTGCTTCCATGTCTTGGCTATTATAAACAGTGCTGCGATGAACATTGGGGTACACGTGTCTCTTTCCCTTCTGGTTTCCTCAGTGTGTATGCCCAGCAGTGGGGTTGCTGGATCATAAGGCAGTTCTATTTCCAGTTTTTTAAGGAATCTCCACACAGTTCTCCATAGTGGCTGTACTAGTTTGCATTCCCACCAACAGTGTAAAAGGGTTCCCTTTTCTCCACACCCTCTCCAGCATTTATTATTTGTAGACTTTTGGATCGCAGCCATTCTGACTGGTGTGAAATGGTACCTCATAGTGGTTTTGATTTGCATTTCTCTGATAATGAGTGATGTTGAGCATCTTTTCATGTGTTTGTTAGCCATCTGTATGTCTTTTTTGGAGAAATGTCTATTTAGTTCTTTGGCCCATTTTTTGATTGGGTCGTTTATTTTTCTGGAGTTGAGCTGTAGGAGTTGCTTGTATATTTTTGAGACTAGTTGTTTGTCGGTTGCTTCATTTGCTATTATTTTCTCCCATTCTGAAGGCTGTCTTTTCACCTTGCTAATAGTTTCCTTTGATGTGCAGAAGCTTTTAAGGTTAATTAGGTCCCATTTGTTTATTTTTGCTTTTATTTCCAATATTCTGGGAGGTGGGTCATAGAGGATCCTGCTGTGATGTATGTCGGAGAGTGTTTTGCCTATGTTCTCCTCTAGGAGTTTTATAGTTTCTGGTCTTACGTTGAGATCTTTAATCCATTTTGAGTTTATTTTTGTGTATGGTGTTAGAAAGTGGTCCAGTTTCATTCTTTTACAAGTGGTTGACCAGATTTCCCAGCACCACTTGTTAAAGAGATTGTCTTTAATCCATTGTATATTCTTGCCTCCTTTGTCGAAGATAAGGTGTCCATATGTGCGTGGATTTATCTCTGGGCTTTCTATTTTATTCCATTGATCAATATTTCTGTCTTTGTGCCAGTACCATACTGTCTTGATAACTGTGGCTTTGTAGTAGAGCCTGAAGTCAGGTAGGTTGATTCCTCCAGTTCCATTCTTCTTTCTCAAGATCCCTTTGGCTATTCGAGGTTTTTTGTATTTCCATACAAATTGTGAAATTATTTGTTCTAGCTCTGTGAAGAATACTGTTGGTAGCTTGATAGGGATTGCGTTGAATCTATAAATTGCTTTGGGTAGTATACTCATTTTCACTATATTGATTCTTCCAATCCATGAACATGGTATATTTCTCCATCTATTAGTGTCCTCTTTGATTTCTTTCACCAGTGTTTTATAGTTTTCTATATATAGGTCTTTAGTTTCTTTAGGTAGATATATTCCTAAGTATTTTATTCTTTCCGTTGCAATGGTGAATGGAATTGTTTCCTTAATTTCTCTTTCTGTTTTCTCATTATTAGTGTATAGGAATGCAAGGGATTTCTGTGTGTTGATTTTATATCCTGCAACTTTACTGTAGTCATTGATTATTTCTAGTAATTTTCTGGTGGATTCTTTAGGGTTTTCTATGTAGAGGATCATGTCATCTGCAAATAGTGAGAGTTTTACTTCTTCTTTTCCAATTTGGATTCCTTTTATTTCTTTTTCTGCTCTGATTGCTGTGGCCAAAACTTCCAAAACTATGTTGAATAGTAATGGTGAAAGTGGGCACCCTTGTCTTGTTCCTGACTTTAGAGGAAATGCTTTCAATTTTTCACCATTGAGGATAATGTTTGCTGTGGGTTTGTCATATATAGCTTTTATTATGTTGAGGTATGTTCCTTCTATTCCTGCTTTCTGGAGAGTTTTTATCATAAATGGATGTTGAATTTTGTCAAAGGCTTTCTCTGCATCTATTGAGATAATCATATGGTTTTTATTTTTCAATTTGTTAATGTGGTGTATTACATTGATTGATTTGCGGATATTGAAGAATCCTTGCATCCCTGGGATAAAGCCCACTTGATCATGGTGTATGATCTTTTTAATGTGTTGTTGGATTCTGATTGCTAGAATTTTGTTAAGGATTTTTGCATCTATGTTCATCAGTGATATTGGCCTGTAGTTTTCTTTTTTTGTGGGATCTTTGTCAGGTTTTGGTATTAGGGTGATGGTGGCCTCATAGAATGAGTTTGGAAGTTTACCTTCCTCTGCAATTTTCTGGAAGAGTTTGAGCAGGATAGGTGTCAGCTCTTCTCTAAATTTTTGGTAGAATTCAGCTGTGAAGCCGTCTGGACCGGGGCTTTTGTTTGCTGGAAGATTTTTGATTACAGTTTCAATTTCCATACTTGTGATGGGTCTGTTAAGATTTTCTATTTCTTCCTGGTCCAGTTTTGGAAAGTTGTACTTTTCTAAGAATTTGTCCATTTCTTCCACGTTGTCCATTTTATTGGCATATAATTGTTGATAGTAGTCTCTTATGATCCTTTGTATTTCTGTGTTGTCTGTTGTGATCTCTCCATTTTCGTTTCTAATTTTGTTGATTTGATTTTTCTCCCTTTGTTTCTTGATGAGTCTGGCTAATGGTTTGTCAATTTTATTTATCCTTTCAAAGAACCAGCTTTTGGTTTTGTTGATTTTTGCTATGGTCTCTTTTGTTTCTTTTGCATTTATTTCTGCTCTAATTTTTAAGATTTCTTTCCTTCTACTAACCTTGGGGTTCTTCATTTCTTCCTTTTCTAGTTGCTTTAGGTGTAGAGTTAGGTTATTTATTTGACTTTTTTCTTGTTTCTTGAGGTATGCCTGTATTGCTATGAACTTTCCCCTTAGGACTGCTTTTACCGTGTCCCACAGGTTTTGGGTTGTTGTGTTTTCATTTTCATTCGTTTCTATGCAAATTTTGATTTCTTTTTTGATTTCTTCTGTGATTTGTTGGTTATTCAGCAGCGTGTTGTTCAGCCTCCATATGTTGGAATTTTTAATAGTTTTTCTCCTGTAATTGAGATCTAATCTTACTGCATTGTGGTCAGAAAAAATGCTTGGAATGATTTCTATTTTTTTGAATTTACCAAGGCTAGCTTTATGGCCCAGCATGTGATCTATCCTGGAGAAGGTTCCATGTGCGCTTGAGAAAAAGGTGAAATTCATTGTTTTGGGATGAAATGACCTATAGATATCAATTAGGTCTAGCTGGTCTATTGTATCGTTTAAAGTTTGTGTTTCCTTGTTAATTTTCTGTTTAGTTGATCTATCCATAGGTGTAAGTGGGGTATTAAAGTCTCCCACTATTATTGTGTTATTGTTAATTTCTCCTTTCATACTTGTTAGCATTTGTCTTACGTACTGTGGTGCTCCCGTGTTGGGTGCATATATATTTATAATTGTTATATCTTCTTCTTGGATTGATCCTTTGATCATTATGTAGTGACCTTCTTTGTCTCTTTTCACAGCCTTTGTTTTAAAGTCTATTTTATCTGATATGAGTATTGCTACTCCTGCTTTCTTTTGGTCCCTATTTGCATGGAAAATCTTTTTCCAGCCCTTCACTTTCAGTCTGTATGTGTCCCCTGTTTTGAGGTGGGTCTCTTGTAGGCAACATATGTAGGGGTCTTGTTTTTGTATCCATTCAGCCAGTCTTTGTCTTTTGGTTGGGGCATTCAACCCATTTACATTTAAGGTAATTACTGATAAGTATGTTCCCGTTGCCATTTACTTTATTGTTTTGGGTTCGAGTTTATACACCATTTTTGTGTTTCCTGTCTAGAGAATATCCTTTAGTATTTGTTGGAGAGCTGGTTTGGTGGTGCAGAATTCTCTCAGCTTTTGCTTGTCTGAAAAGCTTTTGATTTCTCCTTCATACTTGAATGAGATCCTTGCTGGGTACAATAATCTGGGCTGTAGGTTATTTTCTTTCATCATTTTAAGTATGTCTTGCCATTCCCTCCTGGCTTGAAGAGTTTCTATTGAAAGATCAGCTGTTATCCTTATGGGAATTCCCTTGTGTGTTATTTGTTGTTTTTCCCTTGCTGATTTTAATATTTGTTCTTTGTGTTTGATCTTTGTTAATTTGATTAATATGTGTCTTGGGGTGTTTCTCCTTGGGTTTATCCTGTTTGGGACTCTCTGGGTTTCTTGGACTTGGGTGATTATTTCCTTCCCCATTTTAGGGAAGTTTTCCACTATTATCTCCTCAAGTATTTTCTCATGGTCTTTCTTTTTGTCTTCTTCTTCTGGAACCCCTATGATTCGAATGTTGTAGCGTTTAATATTGTCCTGGAGGTCTCTGAGATTGTCCTCATTTCTTTTAATTCGTTTTTCTTTTATCCTCTCTGATTCATTTATTTCTACCATTCTATCTTCTAATTCACTAATCCTGTCTTCTGCCTCTGTTATTCTACTATTTGTTGCCTCCAGAGTGTTTTTAATTTCACTTATTGCATTATTCATTATATATTGACTCTTTTTTATTTCTTCTAGGTCCTTGTTAAACCTTTCTTGCATCTTCTCAATCCTTGTCTCCAGGCTATTTATCTGTGATTCCATTTTAGTTTCAAGATTTTGGATCAATTTCACTATCATTATTCGGAATTCTTTATCAGGTAGATTCCCTATCTCTTCCTCTTTTGTTTGGTTTGGTGGGCATTTATCCTGTTCCTTTATCTGCTGAGTATTCCTCTGTCTCTTCATCTTGTTTAAATTGCTGAGTTTGGGGTGTCCTTTCTGTATTCTGGCAGTTTGTGGAGTTCTCTTTATTGTGGCGTTTCCTCACTGTGTGTGGGTTTGTACAGGTGGCTTGTCAAGGTTTCCTGGTTAGGGAAGCTTGTGTCGGTGTTCTGGTGGGTAGAGCTGTATTTCTTCTCTCTGGAGTGCAATGAAATGTCCAGTAATGAGTTATGAGATGTCTATAGTTTTGGGGTGACTTTGGGCAGCCTGTATCTTGAAGCTCAGGGCTGTGTTCCTTTGTTGCTGGAGAATTTGCTTGGTATGTCTTGCCCTGGAACTTAGTGGCCCTTGTGTGGTGCTTGGTTTCAGTGTCGGTATGGAGGCATTTGATGAGCTCCTGTCAATGAATGTTCCTTGGAGTCAGGAGTTCCCTGGAGTCAGGGTTTGGACTTAAGTCTCCTGCTTCCGATTATCGGTCTTATTTTTACAGTAGTTTCAAAACTTCTCCTTCTATACAACACCATTGATAAAACATCTACATTAAAGATGATAAGTTTCTCTACAGTGAGGGTCACTCAGAGAGGTTCACAGGGTTACATGGAGAAGAGAAGAGGGAGGAGGGAGTTAGAGGTGACCCAGATGAGATGAGGTGAATCAATAGTGGAGAGAGTGGGCTAGCCAGTTGTCACTTCCTTATGTGCACTCCACAACTGGACCACTCAGAGATGTTCACAGGGTTATACAGAGAAGAGAAGAAGGAGGAAGGTAACAGAGGTGGCCAGAAGGATAAAAGGGGGGAATGAAAAGGAGGGAGACAGATCCAGCCAGTAATCAGTTCCCTAAGTGTTCTCCACCATCTGGAACACACAGAAATTCACAGAGTTGGGTAGAGTAGAGAGGGGTTAGGGAGGAGACACAGGCGACCTGGTGGAGAAAAAGGAGGGTCCAAAGGGAGAGAGAGCAGTCAAGCCAGTAATCTCACTCCCTAGTGAAAAATGGGTCCTGAAGATTGGGTCCTTAAAGGTACAAAATTGGTAACAAATACATAAAAGCAAAAATTAAAAATCTAGAGTAGAGTTTGGAATTTCAAAAATACGACGTTAAAGAAAAGAAGAAGGAAAAGAAAGAGAGAAAGAACGAACAAACAAAAACAAACAAGGTCGCGAAAATTATAAAGAAAGTACAGGTACAAAATTGATAACTAATACCAGAAAGCGAAAATTAAAAATATAGAGTAGAGTTTGGAATTTCAAAAATACAATGTTAAAGAAAAGAAGAAGGAAAAGAAAGAGAGAAAAAACGAACAAACAAAAACAAACAAGGTTGCGAAAATTATAAAGAAAGTACAGGTACAAAATTGATAACTAATACCAGAAAGCAAAAATTAAAAATCTAGAGTAGAGTTTGGAATTTCAAAAATACAATGTTAAAAAAAAAAAAAAAAGAAAAGAAGAAAAATAAAGAGAGAAAACAAACAAACAGATACGAACAATGTCACAAAAATTATAAAGAAAATACAGGTACAAAATTGATATCAAATACCAAAAAGCATAAATTAAAAATCTAGAGTAAAGTTTGGAATTTCATATATACAATGTTATATAAAAGAAGAAGAGAAAGAAACAGAGAAGAAGAAGAAAAAAAAAAAAAAAGTCACAGAAATTATATAAAAAAAAACTATAGGTACAAAATTGATAACATATACCAAAAAGCGAAAATTAAAAATCTAGAGTAGAGTTTGGAATTTCAAAAATACAATGTTAAAGAAAAGAAGAAAAAAACAAAAACAACAACAACAAAAAAACCAAGGTCAAAAAATTATAAAATATATATATATGAAGTTTGCTGAAGAAGAAAAAAATAGGGTCTTTTTTTTTTTCCTTTTTTTTTTTGCAAAGTAATAGGTTATAAAAGTGAAAATTAAAGGAACAATAGAGGACTTAAAATTTTTTTTTTTAATTAAAAAAAAAAGAAAGAATGATCGTAAAAATAATAAAAATATATCTAGGACTTTTTTGTGTGTTTTTTTTTTTTTTTTTTTGTGGGTGTTGTGGGTTCAGTTCATTTTTGGCTAGTTCCTTGGTCAGATTTATATTTCTCAAGATCTATAGGCCCCTTCCTATGTAGTCCGTAGTAACCACAGGGTTTTGATCTATTGCCTGTAGCTTCCAAGGCGTTTCCCTCTGTTATATCTTCTTCTGTTTGCTAGTCTCTTCAGTATCTGGTTTCCGCCCTGACTCAAAGGGCACGGTGGAGGACACTTTTTTTTTTTTTTTTTTTTTTAGGCTTACTTGTTCAGTCGCGCTGTGGGGAGGGAGGGAGGGATGCTGCAAACAAATAACACTGGCGTGGGCTCGCAGTGCCTCAGCCACCCTGGGTCTGCCCCCGCTCATGGCACGTGTAGCCTCCCTGTCCACACTGCTCGGACTCTAGGTTGTTCCGCCGGGAACAATCCGAGGCTGGCCCTGGGCTGCATGCACCTCCCAGGTCCAAGCCGCTCAGGTTCAGGCACTGGGGTAGTCCTCAGAGGCGCAGACTCAGTTGGGCCTGCGTTTTGTGCTCTTCCCAGGTCCGAGCGCCAATTTGCTCTTCCCAGGCGAGCGCCAATGCTGCGACTTATCGCCTCCCCGCCACTCGGTTATCTGGATGTAAAACCGGCGCACCTTCTCAGGCAGATGTTGACCGTCCAGACCCCCAAGAAGTTTTAGTTAGCAAAGAAGCCTGCTTACAATTTTATAGATAATGTCTCTCTGGGGCTGCGATTGCCCCCTTCCGGCTCTGGCTGCCTGTCACCGGAGGGGGAAGGTCTGCAGCCGGCTATCTCTGCTCAGTCCTTTGTTTCGTGCGCGGGCCCGGCGGTCTTAGGTTAGGGCTGGCTTTTCGCGTGGTAGGTATCCCACAGTCTGGTTTGCTAGCCCAAATTATTTCGCTCAGACAGCGCTCAGGGTATTCAGGCCAAATTCTTACTCTCAGCGATGCAGCCCACGCCGCGCCTCCCTGCCCAGCCCCGTCTTGCTAATGGCGGATGCAGGCGTCTGCGCTGCTTCTCTGCTGGGGGAGTTACTGTAGGGCTCGCAATCTGCGAGTTTTAAATTGTTCATTTATTTTTTCTCCCTGTTATGTTGCCCTCTGTGCTTCCAAAGTTCGGCACAGATTCGGCAGTGAGAAGGTTTCCTGATGTTTGGAAACTTCTCTCTTTTTAAGATTCCCTTCCCGGGACGGAACTCCGTCCCTCCCTCTTTTGTCTCCCTTTTTTTGTTTTTAATATTTTTTCCTACCTCCCCTCGAAGAGTTGGGTTGCTTCTCTGGGTGCCCGATGTCCTCTGCCGGCACTCAGAAGCTGTCCTGTGGAATTTACTCGACGTTTAAATGCTCTTTTGATGAATTTGTGGGGGAGAAAGTGTTCTCCCCGTCCTACTCCTCCGCCATCTTGGCTCCTCCCTATGGTATTACTTCTGAAAGAGAAAAACAGTATTCCTTGCAGATGCTATAATTGCTAATGTTTTATTACTAGAGGTATTATGAAAATTTAGTAAGGTAGTTAGAAATAAATATACAGAAATATTTTTCTACCCTATAAGAAAAATTAGGCCTTTGAGAATATAACATGGAAACAGATGACATTTCCTACAGCAAGTATGTGTCTAGGAATTAGTTTAAGAAAATAAGTGCAAAATCTATATAAAAGTAATAAAATGCATAGCATAAATGAAGTATTTAATACATAGAAAAACATATTATTATTAAATTGGAAGAATCACTGTCTAAGGGATGTCACTTACTCCAAATTTTCTATATATAGGTAAAATGCAATTTCATTTGAAATTTCTTTAAGATAATGTTGCAACATGCCAAAACTTTCTAAAACTAATCAGGATGAATAAATGTATAAAAATAACCAGAAAATTTAAAAAACAATTAAAATTCGAGGGACAGTATTTTTTTTTTCTCAATAATTATAACAATGTGATGCTGGCATAGGAAAATACAGACATAGCAATTAGAGATAATTGAAATGTAGTTATAAAGTTGCTATTCTAAAGATTCACAATTTTTTTTAAATGTTTTAAAAGTCCAGCTGAAACAGAGCTGTTGGTGTACCTGTGTTTAGAGCATCCAAAAACAAAATCCCAACCACCTGTGAAGAGATAAGCGCAGTAGGATGTCATTTAACAGCATGCAGAAAAGCAAGTTAAACAGTAAGAGCAAATAATTATAAAATAGACCCCCAGGGTTATTTTGTCAAAGAAATTGAAGGAAGAGGGCAGTGAAAATTGCCAGATTTGTAGAAGCAGGATATGAGGCTATTATGCAATGTTGTATCCACGTGCATGTCAAAGTTACCTAACAGATTTATAGAACTTGAAGTGTAGACTGTGAAAGAGGGGAAACTCTTTAATGAAAACAAAAAAAAATAACCATGCATTAAATAGGTGATAGTAATAAAGATGTAAGCTTTATTCAGGAATCTTCCATAAGCCTGTTATCTGTATCCATCAGAGGGCAGACAGAATGAAAACCACTATCACAGAAAACTAACCAAACTAATCACATGGACACAGACTTGTGTAACTCAATGAAACTATGAGTGATGCCCTATAGGGTCACCCAAGATGGATGGGTCATGGTAGGGAGTTTTGAAAAAACATGGCCCACTGGAGAAGGGACTGGCAAGCCACTTAAGTATTCTTGCCTTGAGAGCCCCGTGAACAGTATGAAAAGGCAAAAAGATAGGACACTGAAAGATGAACTCCCCAGGTTTGTAGGTGCCTAATATGCTACTGGGGATCACAGGAGAAATAACTCCAGAAAGAATGAAGAAATGAAGATAAAGCAAAAACAACACCCAGTTGTGGGTGTGACAGCAAATGGAAGTAAAGTCCAATGCTGTCAAGAACAATATTACATAGGAACCTGGAATGTTAGGTCCATGAACCAAGGCAAATGGGAAGTGGTCAAACGGAGATGGCAAGAGTAAACATCGATATTTTAGGAATCAGTGAATTAAAAATGGACTGAAATGGGTGAATTTAACTCAGATGACTATTACATCTACTAGTGTGGACAAGAATCCCTTAGAAGTAGGAGTAACCATCATAGTCCACAAAAGAGTCTGAGTTGCAGTACTTGGATGCAGTCTCAAAAACAACAGAATGATCTCTGTTAGTTTCCAAGGAACACTATTCAATATCACAGTAATCCAAGTTTATGTCCTGACCAGTAATACTGAAGGACCTGAAGTTTAACAGTTACATGAACACCTACAAGACCTTCTTGAACTAACACCCAAAAAAGATATCCTTTTCATTTTAGGGGACTGGAATGCAAAAATAGGAAGTAAAGAAACACCTGGAGTAACAGGCAAATTTGGCTTTTGTGTACAAATAGATGCAGATCAAAGGCTAACAGAGTCTTGCCAAGAGAATGCACTGGTCATAGGAAACACCCTCTTCCAACAATACAAGAGAAGACTCTACACATGGACATCATCAGATGGTCAAACCAAAATTCGATTGATTATATACTTTTCAGCCAAAGATGGAGAATCTCTATACAGTCAGCAAAAACAAGACTGGGAGCTGACTGTGGCTCAGATCATGAACTCCCTATTGCTAAATTTAGACTAAAACTGAAGAAAGTAGGGAACACCACTAGACCATTCAGGAAGACCTAAATCAAATCCCTTATGATCATACAGTGGAAGTGACTAGTAGATTAAAGGGATTAGATCTGATAGACATAGTATCTGAAGAACTATGGACAGAGGTTCATGACTTTGTACAGGAGGCAGTGGTTAAGACCATCCCCAAGAAAAAGAAATGGAAAAAGGCAAAATGGTTGTTTGAGGAGGCCTTACAAATAGCTGAGAAAAGAAGACAAGCTAAAGGCAAAGAAGAAAAGGAACATATATCCATTTGACTGCAGAATTCCAAAGAATAGCAAGGAGAGATAAGAAAGTGTTCCTCAGTGATGAATGCAAAGAAATAGAGGAAAACAATAGAATGGGAAATACTAGAGATCTCTTCAAGGAAATTAGAGCTACCAAGGGAACATTTCATGCAAAGATGGACACAGTAAAGGACAGAAATGGTATCGACCGAACAGATGCAGAATATATTAAGAGGTGGCAAGAATACACAGAAGAATTATACAAAAATATCTTCATGACCCAGATAACCACGATGGTATCATCACTCACCTAGAGCCAGACATTCTGAAATGTGAAGTCAAATGGGCCTTAGGAAGCATCACTATAGCAAAACTAGTGGAGGTGATGGAATTCCAGTTAAGCTATTTCAAATCCTAAAAGATGATGCTGTTAAAAAGCTGCACTCAATACACCAGCAAATTTGGAAGATTTGGCAGTGGCCACAGGACTGGAAAAGGTCAGTTTTAATTCCAATCCCAAAGAAGGGCAATACCAAAGGATGGTCAACGTACTGTGCACTTGCACTCTTCTCACACGCTAGTAATGCTCGAAATTCTTCAAGCCAGGTGTCAACAGTACATGACCCATGAACTTCCAGATGTTAAAGCTGGATTTAGAAAAGGCAGAGAAACCAGAGATCAAATTGCCAGCATCCACTGGATCATAGAAAATGCAAGAGAGTTCCAGAAAAAACATCTACTTCTGCTTTATTGACTATGCCAAAGCCTTTGACTTTGTGGATCACAGCAAACTATGGAAACCTTTTAAAGTGATAGGAATGCCAGACCACCTTATCTGCCTCCTGAGAAATCTGTATGCAGGTCAAAAAGCAAGAGTTAGACCTGAACATGGAAGAACAGACTGGTTCCAAATTGGGAAAGGAGTACATCAAGGCTGTATATTGTCACCCTGCTTATTTAACTTATATGCCATGTACATCATATGAAAGGCCAGGCTGGATGAATCACAAGCTGGAATCAAGACTGCTGGGAGAAATATCAATAACCTCAGAAATGCAGATGATACAATCCTTATGGCAGAAAGCAAGGAGGAACTAAAAGCCTTCTTGAGGATTGTGAAAGAGGAGAGTGAAAAAAGCAGGCTTAAAACTCAACATTCAAAAAACTAAGATCATGGCATCTGGTCCCATTGCTTCATGACTAATAGATGGAGAGTCAATGGAAATGGTGACAGACTTTATTTTCTTGGGCTCCAAAAGAACTGCAGATGGTGACTGCAGCCAAGAAATTAAAAGACACTTGCTCCTTGCATGAAAAGCTATGATAGACCTGGACAGCATGTTGAAAAGCAGAGACATTACTTTGCCAACAAGAGTCCGTCTAGTCAAAGCTATGGTCTTTCCAGTAGTCATGTATGGATGGTTGTGAGAGTTGGGCTGTAAAAGAAAGCTGAGCACTGAAGAGTTGATGCTTTTGAACTGTGCTGTTGGAGAAGACTCTTGAGAATCCCTTGGACAGCAGAATTTCCAACCAGCCCATCCTAAGGGAAATCAGTCCTGAATAATCACTGCAAGGACTTATGCTGAAGCTGAAACTAATACTTTGGCCACCTGATGCGAAGAACTGACTCATTTGAAAAGACCCCAATGCTGGAAAAGATTGAAGGTGGGTGGAGAAGGGGACGACAGAGGATGAGGTTGTTGGATGGCATCACCAACTTGATGGACATGAGTTTGAGTAAGCTGTAGGATTTGGTGATGGACATGGAAGCCTGGTGTGCTGCAGTCCATGAGGTCACAAAGAGTTGGACACAGCTGAGCAACTGAACTGAACTGAATAAAGATGGTTAAAGAAATATTTGGACAAAATTAGAAACAGAGAATCAAGGGCAGTGAATGCAGGCAAGAAGCTACCACTCCTTGATTGTTTGTTGTGTTTACATTTTTCTTCTCCCCCTTTATTTTTTCTCTCTACTTTGACACTTCTCCTTTGATCCTCTTTAAAAAAAAAATGGATTTGTCTACATGAAATTATTGACAGACTCATTATAATTTGCTATGAAATATAATCAGCTCTGCCTCAGATAACCCCAATTAACTCACTCAGGCCTAAAATTCTTAATCTCATGACTTTTTAGTGTGACTCCTAAAGATTAAAATTTATTAGCCCAATCAGATGTAACTTTAAAAATGCAATTAATATGATATATAGCTATTGAAAGAAAGTAGTTTTCTTAATATCCAATTATAATGTAAGATGAGATATTACACACCGAAATACACATAATGATATTGTTAGTACAAAATATAAAGTCATAATTACAGCTTAAGTTCATAAAGACAGGTAGATTTGTGTGTGTATGTGTTGCACATTTTTATAGGTTTGCATGTAGAAACTTTTTATCATTTGTAAGGCAGAAAGGGAATCTATTATATATACATTAATGTAACTTAGGCTCTATCTCCAGTAAATAGTGCCTATTGAATAGCAAATAAAGCATGGTTCATATTTATTTATTTTATTTTTTTATAATTAATTTTATTTTATTTTTAAACTTTTACATAATTGTATTAGTTTTGCCAAATATCAAAATGAATCCACCACAGGTATACATGCGTTCCCCATCCTGAACCCTCCTCCCTCCTCCCTCCCCATACCATCCCTCTGGGTCGTCCCAGTGCACCAGCCCCAAGCATCCAGTATCGTGCATTGAACCTGGACTGGCATCTCGTTTCATACATGATATTTTACATGTTTCAATGCCATTCTCCCAAATCTTCCCACCCTCTCCCTCTTCCACAGAGTCCATAAGACTGTTCTATACATCAGTGTCTCTTTTGCTGTCTCGTATACAGGGTTATCGTTACCATCTTTCTAAATTCCGTATATATGCGTTAGTATACTGTATTGGTGTTTTTCCTTCTGGCTTACTTCACTCTGTATAATAGGCTCCAGTTTCATCCACCTCATTAGAACTGATTCAAATGTATTCTTTTTAATGGCTGAGTAATACTCCATTGTGTATATGGACCACAGCTTGCGTATCCATTCATCTGCTGATGGACATCTAGGTTGCTTCCATGTCCTGGCTATTAGAAACAGTGCTGCGATGAACATTGGGGTACACGTGTCTCTTTCCCTTCTGGTTTCCTCAGTGTGTATGCCCAGCAGTGGGATTGCTGGATCATAAGGCAGTTCTATTTCCAGTTTTTTAAGGAATCTCCACACTGTTCTCCATAGTGGCTGTACTAGTTTGCATTCCCACCAACAGTGTAAGAGGGTTCCCTTTTCTCCACACCCTCTCCAGCATTTATTATTTGTAGACTTTTGGATCACAGCCATTCTGACTGGTGTGAAATGGTACCTCATAGTGGTTTTGATTTGCATTTCTCTGATAATGAGTGATGTTGAGCATCTTTTCATGTGTTTGTTAGCCATCTGTATGTCTTCTTTGGAGAAATGTCTATTTAGATCTTTGGCCCATTTTTTGATTGGGTCATTTATTTTTCTGGAGTTGAGCTGTAGGAGTTGCTTGTATATTTTTGAGATTAGTTGTTTGTCAGTTGCTTCATTTGCTATTATTTTCTCCCATTCTGAAGGCTGTCTTTTCACCTTGCTAATAGTTTCTTTTGATGTGCAGAAGCTTTTAAGTTTAATTAGGTCCCATTTGTTTATTTTTGCTTTTATTTCCAATATTCTGGGAGATGGGTCATAGACGACCCTGCTGTGATGTATGTCAGAGAGTGTTTTGCCTATGTTCTCCTCTAGGAGTTTTATAGTTTCTGGTCTTACGTTGAGATCTTTAATCCATTTTGAGTTTATTTTTGTATATGGTGTTAGAAAGTGTTCTAGTTTCATTCTTTTACAAGTGGTTGACCAGATTTCCCAGCACCACTTGTTAAAGAGATTGTCTTTAATCCATTGTATATTCTTGCCTCCTTTGTCAAAGATAAGGTGTCCATATGTGCATGGATTTATCTCTGGGCTTTCTATTTTGTTCCATTGATCTATATTTCTGTCTTTGTGCCAGTACCATACTGTCTTGATAACTGTGGCTTTGTAGTAGAGCCTGAAGTCAGGTAGGTTGATTCCTCCAGTTCCATTCTTCTTTCTCAAGATCGCTTTGGCTATTCGAGGTTTTTTGTATTTCCATACAAATTGTGAAATTATTTGTTCTAGCTCTGTGAAGAATACTGTTGGTAGCTTGATAGGGATTGCATTGAATCTATAAATTGCTTTGGGTAGTATACTCATTTTCACTATATTGATTTTTCCAATCCATGAACATGGTATATTTCTCCATCTATTAGTGTCCTCTTTGATTTCTTTCACCAGTGTTTTATAGTTTTCTGTATATAGGTCTTTAGTTTCTTTAGGTAGATATATTCCTAAGTATTTTATTCTTTCCGTTGCAATGGTGAATGGAATTGTTTCCTTAATTTCTCTTTCTGTTTTCTCATTATTAGTATATTTAAATATCTGTTCTTTCTCTCATGGCTAGGGAATATCCATATGTTGTTTTTTTCAAATTGTTCATAATGAAAAGCAACATTTTATTCAATTTAAATAGTATTCATCATGTAGTTTCTAAACATGAAACTTTTAGGAGGTTGGCTTGAGAAAGCAATTACTGTGTTGATGTATAAATTATTTTTATACTCATATTTTGGATGTTCCAACAAAACTTGTTAGCAGTGGTCTCATGATATATTTTCTTGTTTTATTTTCCCTTTTAGAGGTAGATGGAGGTATTAGATAACAAGGCTTCATTGTGCTGAGAAAATTCACAGATTTTTTTTTTTTAATTTTTAAGAAAGCAGTAACTTATCCTAAGGAGAAATTCTTATAGATAGATATACTGTGAAAAACACGCACACCAGCCCAAAACCAAAGGATGGACTCTGAGACACAAAGCACAGTGAAAGTGAAAATTTTAATGACAGTCTTGCAAGATCAGGTGTCCGATGGGCAGGTAAACCCAGGGCAGTTACAACAGCAATTTATTCCCTAACACTCAGGTCCTTCCCCCTGGTTCCTCATTGCTGAATACTATGGGGTGTGCAATCTTCCTGGAGGTCGCCTAAGTTTCATTATTTTCTTATAGAGTGTCCTTCTTTCTCCCTTCCTAACTTGCATCCACATTTTTCAAAAAAGACTTTCTTGCTAATGTATCCCTTCCCCCAACATCTTGTTTGCCTAAGGAACCTCCAGGTACATGAACTATGTCAGGTCTGCAAGTCCTTAGCAAGTTTAGAACCAGGGAACAGGCAAAGGATGGAGTCCTATCTCTTTAGGATCCAGTCTAATCTCTCTCTCCAATCCTAACTTTATCTAAAGAGTCCAGGCTTCAATTTTGTCTTGAAAACTGGCCACATCAAGTTTCTATTTCTTACATATACAAAATAAATATTATATAAAAAAGATAATTTTGAAATAATTTGAGCTTTTACTTGAGTTTTTCAGTTTTCTTATTAATTTGCTAGCAAGGTTATGCTCAAAATCCTTCCAGCTAGGCTTCAGCATTATGTGAACCAAGAAATTCGAGATGTACAAGCTGGATTCAGGAAAGGAAGAGGAAACCAGAGATCAAATTGCTAAAATCTGCTGCATCATAGTGAAAGCATGGGAATTCCAAAAAATATATACTTCTGTGTCACTTGTCACACTAAAGTCTTTGATTGTGTGGATCACAACAAACTGCAGAAAACTCTTAAAGAGATGGGATTACCAGACCACCTTACCTGTCTCCTGAGAAACCTGTATGCAGGTCAAACAGCAACAGTTAAAATGACATGGAATAACAGACTGCCTCAAAATTTGTAAAGGAGTACAAGGTTTTATATCATCACCCTGCTTATTCGACTCATATGCAGAGTACATCATGTGAAATGCTGGGCTGGATGAATCACAAGCTGGAATCAAATTGTCAGAAGAAATATTAACAACCTCATATATACATATCATATACCATTATAATAGCATAAAATGAAGAGGAACTAAAGAGCCTCTCAATGAGAGTGAAAGAGAAGAGTATAAAAGCTGGCTTGAAACTCCACATTCAAAAAACTAAGATCATGGCATCCAGTCCCATTACTTCATGGCAAATAGAAGGGGAAAAAAATGCAAACTGACAGATTTCATTTTGTTCGGCTCCAAAACCACTGCAGATGGTGACTGTAGCCATGAAATTCAAAGATGCTTGCTCCTTGAAGGAAAGCTATGACAAACTAGACAGAATATTAAAAATCAGAGACATCACTTTGCTAGTGAAGGCCCATATAGTCAAAGCTATGGTTTTTCCATTGGTCATGTATGGATGTGAGAGTTGGACTACAGAGGCTGAGCACTAAAGAATTGATGGTTTTGAATTGTGGAGAAAATGCTTGAGAATCCTTTGGGCTGCAAGGAAATCAAATCAATCAATCCTTAAATGAAATCAACCCTGAACATTCATTGGAAGGATTGATGCTGAAGCTGAAACTCCCAATTCTTTGGCCACCTGATGTGAAGAGCCTACTCTTTAGAAAAGACCCTGATGCTGGGAAAGAATGAAGGCACAAGGAAAAGGGGGTGGCAGAGGATGAGATAGATAGCATTATCAACTCAATGAGCATGAATTTGACCAAACTCTGGGAAACAATGAAGGACAATGAAGTCTGGCATGCTGCAATCCATGGGGTTGCAAAGAGTCAAACACGACTTACCAACTGAACAGCAAAAATTAGTTTGTGTTACACTGAGTGATTTACTATTAGTAATTTGTTGTTCAAAGCCAGCTTATTAAACTCTGAATTTTATAACTATAGGCGTAAATTATTCAGTGTCAAACCATGATTTAAATCTTAGCTTCTAAAGAATGGAATTTATAAAAACTTTACCAAAAGTTAGCTTTAGCTACCCTATTTTGTTTAACACATCAGCATGTGACTCTGGGAGTACTGATAGGTAAAATATTTCACTGTGAAACATGTACAAAGAGAATAATTCAAAGTGCTTACAAGTATAATAGCTGAAAACTCAATAAAATTAACAGATAAAACATAGAAACCAAATAACATAAATTATACTTGAATTATATTTTGTCAGATTATTTATAGCAGTTTTTTTGTTTATTTGACCATCAGTTTATTAACAAGTACTTGTTTAATAAAATCCGTCAAGTAAAATGAGAAAATAACAGATTTGGGAATTAGATAAAATCTCACTGAAAATCTGTATACTGGTCTAAAAGATAGGATTAATCCTTACACATTATAACAGTCTCTAGGAGTCAGCACTCTCTGAGTTCCTCTTTTCCTGGCTCCATACCTAGAACCCACTATGACATTATGTTCTTCCTCCTTTTGATGGTAAACAGTCTATATCTCACTGCTTTGGAAAGAAGGTGATTTAGCATATGATATTCAGAGCTAAATAGGAATTGCAGAAATCATTCAGACTACCTCAGATATTTGAGAAAACCATAAGCCACAGTTTTGAAGGGACTTTCCTCAAAGTCACATAGCACAGACTTGAAAGAAATATAAAAACAGATAGTACATATAATTATTGTATCTTCTAAGAAACTTGTATCATCATCCCAGTCGGTATTGACCTCTTACTTTTTAAAATTCCTTTTTCACTCTTCTACATTTCTTGTGAAATATGCAATTTGCCACTTCCTTTTGTAATTTTGTCTACATATAAAGCTTGTTGCTATTTAGTCTAAGTTGTGTCTAACTCTTTAGTGACCCCTTGGACTGTAACCCACCCGGGCTCCTCTTTGGATGGGCTTTCTCCAGGCAAGAACACTGGAGTGGGTTGCCATTTCCTTCCCCAGGGAATCTTTCTGACCCAGGGATCAAATCTGCATCTGCTTCATTGCAGGAGAACTCTTTACCACTGAGCCACGGGGGAAGCCCTCATAGTGTGTAAGATCCTTGAGAAGAGTGAGTGTGGTTAACCTTTATGTACTTACATAGGATGGAACTCATCCCTCCTTACAGAGGTGGAAGTTCTATGAGAATTTAATGGAGGAATACACTTCCAAAACACTTAGAGTCTAATCTACCTAAGTATGAACTATTGGTACATAAGTCAGCTCTAATTTATACACTGACTTGTCCTGTTTTATAATAATTGCATTTGTATAGAATACATCCCAGTTACCTGTCTTGTATGTCCAAGTCATGTATCATAACAGCTCTTGGACTAGATGTTCAATTAAGTGGAGTATATATTCATTTTTCAGGAAACTATATTAATAATTTCCAAAAAAGTAATCAGCAGTCAACCTTAGTCAATTTGATTTCTTCCCTTTGTTATCTCCAATAAGAAATCAAATTATTTTACTTCCAAATTTATTTCATGCAAAAAGTAGTTTAAAGGATTTTTACTTTTGTTTTAATTTTACACAATTAGATTTATTAATAATTAAATTGATCTTTATGACTTTTTCTTAATTATATGAATAGAGTAAAGATTTTCCAATATGAATTCAGGCTTTTCTTTCAGCTAATGTTCAATTTGAACTTCAAATTCAACAACAGTAACTGAATATTTGATCTTGTACTAAGAAAAAAAACAGGATCATACAGCAAAAAGTTATCTCCATATAATATTCATCCTCTACTGCTTTCCACCATCATGCATTATAATGTATCTATTTCTTCGGATGTGTCTAAATAATGTCAAAATGGAATAGCATGGAATTAAGTTTAGACAAATTATTCTGTTTGATTGAATGGCTTAAGATTTGTTTTTAAATTGTTCCCTAAAATCTCTTTCAAGACATATAATTCTATGTTTTAAGTAGATTTTGCTTTTATTTTTTTAAGTGAATTTGGCTAAAGCAGTTGTTATCATAGACACCATACAATAATGTTTTTACTTACGGTAAGAGAAAAATTAATTTTCTATATCACCTCAGACTTCCTATAAGAAATCATATATTCTGTCTTTATTATTCACAAGGGCCCTATACCAGTATGACATTACTTTCCTTAAAGTACAACATAATAGGTGATACATTAGTACTGAACCAATTTTCCAGTCAAATAAGTATGCTTAAAAGAGAGCTAATAAAAGTCTCAGTAATAATAATAATACAGACAATTCATACTATAGAGGGCCAATTAGTCTGTAGCATTGTAGTTTTGATATATTTAACTACTAACCTTCAAATTAATTTGTGGTTCTGCTTACATTAATGTATTCTAAATAAGGCTAGATTCATTGATGCTAAAACAGTATTATGATATAATACAAAACAATGTAATAATCAACACTGTATTTTCACTTGCATTCATATAGAGTGAGATTAAAATCATAATTAATATTCATGAAATAAACAAGTTCTCATAAAATCATAAATATATGGCATTAGAGTATTTCTGCAAAATATATCTGCTTTCACTGAAAGTTCATAGTCATAAATACTAATGATTTTTTAGAAAATACGCATATATATGTAGGTATATATATATTAAACAAAATGAAGGAAATAATTTTGTTTTTCCATGACTATTCACATCCATTTATCCTTGTTTTCTTTCCCCTCTCGGTGAAACTGAGTTCTTTTATTCAATAGCTTCATTGTATTTTCCCATTTTAAAATATATTTAGCCCAAATTAATTCCATTTCTGTAGTGTGCAAAACAATAGGCTATAGCTTCAAAGAAATATAAATTTATAAGACACAGTACCTGCCACTTCTAATTCTTACATCTAGTAGGGAAGAAGGCATTCATTTCCATAATGCAGGGTGGTGAACCACATCTAAGAAGAGGCAGTGAAACTAGAAAGCATCTGTTCTAGTTTGCTAGTCACTGCAGATGGTGACTGCAGCCATGAAATTAAAAGACGCTTACTCCTTGGAAGGAAAGTTATGAGCAACCTAGATAGCATATTCTAAAGCAGAGACATTCCTTTGCCAACAAAGGTCCGTCTAGTCAAGGCTATGGTTTTTCCTGTGGTCACGTATGGATGTGAGAGTTGGACTGTGAAGAAGGCTGAGCACCGAAGAACTGATGCTTTTGAACTGTGGTGTTGGAGAAGACTCATGAGAGTCCCTTGGACTGCAAGGAGATCCAACCAGTCCATTCTGAAGGAGATCAGTCCTGGGATTTCTTTGGAAGGAGTGATGCTAAAGCTGAAACTCCAGTACTTTGGCCACCTCATGCAAAGAGTTGACTCATTGGAAAAGACTCTGATTCTGGGAGGGATTGGGAGCAGGAGGAGAAGGGGACGACAGAGGATGAGATGACTGGATGGCATCACTGACTCGACGGACGTGAGTCTGAGTGAACTCTGGGAGTTGGTAATGGACAGGGAGGCCTGGCATGCTGCAATTCATGGGGTCGCAAAGAGTCAGACACGACTGAGTGACTGACCTGAACTGAGGCTGCCATGACCCAGTTGGCATAAACTAGATGGCTATGAACCACAGAAATTTACTGGCTCACAGTTTTGGAGGCTAGACATTCCAGATCACAGTGTTGGCAGGGTGATGAATTCTGAGTGCTGGGAGAGATAATCAGTTTCATGCCTCCCTCTAACTTCTGATAGCTTGCTGACAATCTTTGGTAGTAGATGCAGCATCACTGTAATCTCTGTCTTGATCTTTACATGGTATTTTCCTTGTATCTTTTCATATCATCCTCCCTCTGCACATGTCTATCTCTGTACAAATTTTCTCTTTTCATAAAGACAAGAGTCATAGTTTAGGACCCACCTTAATGACCTCATTTTAAATTGATTACCTCTAAGAACATCCTATTTCCAAATAGAGCCACATTCTGAAGCCCTGGCAACTTGGATTGCAACATAACTTTTTGGAGAGATACAATGCAACTCGTAACAACTACTTATCTTTTACTCACTTGACATTGATATGGCTGGGGTTATATCTTTACCACAGTCAATGCTAGAAGTTTGTTTTAATTTTGCAATTAGAACCCTGACAAAATGCTTCCTTTGGCTGGCATCCTCTACTCAGTCTTCAAGACTCAAATCAAATGTTGGCTTCTTTATAAAATCACCCCTGCCTCATTTCTGAATTACAGAGTTATGAGCCGCCTGTTTGATATACTTATGGTGCTCTATTTACTGTTTTCATATGTATCTCTCCCAGAAGAATATGATCTTCCTGAAGACCATGATGGAGCAACTGAACTGAACTGAACTAACTGAATAAATGTTTTCTATATATAATGAGTAAGACTTCGATATGATGAATGAAAATATGAATGAATAAAATTTGTCCAAAATAGCATGAATAATAATAGAATGTAAAAACTGGAATATAGTTACATATATTTTTTTCTTTCCTTTTTTAACTATTAGTAGCTGTAAGATAAATAATAGTATGCATGCATGCTAAGTTGCTTCAGTCATATCCAAGTCTTTGCAACTCTATGGACTGTAGCCCTCCAGGCTCCTCCATTCATGGGATTCTCCAGGAATCTTCCTCCAGGGGATCTTCCTGACCCAGGGGTCAAACCCACATCTCTTATGTGTCCTGCATTGGCAGGTGGGTTCTTGACCACTAGCTCCACTTGGGAAGCCCAATTAATAGCACATGGTCTAAATCAAAGCCTTGTGACACTAATATATATTAAATATGCACAGATATATGATTACACATGTGTGTAGGTATGTATGTTTGTATTTATAAAGTCTCAAAACCTGTTAGTAATTGTGCAAGTGATGTTCCACATTATTTAGAATTTATAGCATATCATCATTGTTTAGGTCAGCCATATAGTGTATATAAAGGAATTAAGAAACAACAGATAAATATTCATATCCTTGGCAGCTCAGATGGTAAAGAATCTGCCTGCAGTGCAGGAGGCGCAGGTTCAATCCATGGTCAGGAAGATCCCCTGGAGAAGGGAATGGCAACCCACTCCAGTATTCTTGCCTGGAGAATTCCACAGACAGAGGAGCCTAGCAGGCTATAGTCCATGGGGTAGCAAAAGGTGGACATGATTGAGCTACTAATACTTTCATTTTCACTTAGATTATTCTATGGGTGTACTATTATGGGATTCTGAATTTAATACATTTTAAAAAGAGGCAATAATAATGTTAATTCACATGAAAACATTAAATATTCTTAAATGACTATTAATGCTCTTATTAACAGGTATAATGACATTTCCATTACTAGATGGTGATGCACAAAGTATCATGTGATGCCACATCAATACTTTTATCCAAGAGGAGGTGAATATTATGTTATCTGTTACATTTTGCATGTGCAGGGAGGCCATGCCTTTGATTATGTGATGGATACACATCCTAGCATGGGCACTTTGGAATAAGTAGTGCTCTCCTTTCAGCCTTACAGATGTGATCATAAATCCAGGAGAGATTTCTTCAAGGCCTGTCATCCCCATGCACTGTTAAACATGAATCCATTTCAGTGAGAGAAGGTGTGAATCCCACAGAACCAGTTCGTCGTTAACATTTCTAAAATGCTTGGAGCCTCTTTTGAAATAAAAGAAATGTTATACAAATTGCTATGATTAACTTTCTTTTTTCTTTGAGAGAGACAGGGAAATTGTTATTCACAGAGTATACCTTTTTTTCCCCCCTCTCCTGGAAAATATTTGTCATGTTGATGCATTCTCAAGCCACTGCCAATGAAGAAAAATGTTTGCATCTCTTTCTCCACACACTGTGGGTGGGGAGAGATTCCAAACTGAATTAAGAACACATCAGTGAGCTCCAAATAAATGATTCAGCCTGAAGGCTGAAGTGTTACCTTTTATTCTGCAGTCTATAATTGACACAAAATATGTGTACAGTAATTCATAAGACATAGATATGCAATAGAAGAATATTTTATTATAATGAAAAATCATTATTTTTATGCTAATAGAGAAATACAAACACCCTCATCATTAAGCAATATTACATATTCTAAATTGGAGAGTAAGATTATGAGCTGAAAGCTCATTTTAATAGAATTTGAACACATTATTTACTATTTTCTGAAGTCTAAGAGACTGAAAGTTCCTCATAAAGGAGGCTATATTATTTTTATTCTTTCTTAGGTTTATCAGTAAGAAATCCTGGCACCAATCTTTAAGGAAATGATAAGATGTATAGAGTTATAGAGAACAGTAAAAATGATCTAATCCAACAAAAATTTAAATGGTAATAATAGTTTACAAGCTTTCTATTAAGTACAGGACTTAGTTTGCTAAACTCCTAAATATTCTGATGAAATAGCTGAATGAGTCTCACAGAATGTATAAGCTTTGCCCAAGGTCAGCAGAAATAGACAGTCCTAAGCCTGCCCTAGAATTTAGGTGAAGCAGGTCTTGTAAAGGTTTGCACTTCACTACACTGCAACAGTGAAATCAAGCCTGTCAGCCTGCCAGAATAGTATTGTTATAATGATTCAAGATACTTCTCATTATTAGATATTTTAATGCTCTTACCCCCCCCCCAAAAAAAAACTTATTTAAGATAGCAATGTCAAAATTCTTAAAGCATGAAAATAGATAGACAGAAGCTAGTAATTGATAGTGAATATAAAGGCAGCTGGCATGATTTTCCTTCTATTGATTCCTTATTGGTTTAGGTTTCATTGGGAAAGTTTCACAGTGGGAGAGAGAATTTAGTTTGGGTACTTTTTGTTGTTTTAATCCTTATGTTAGTAAATAAAATAAATGTGATCAATATTATTAACCTGTATAGGTTTCATTTGCCATAGAGGCAATTAATTACCACTCTAAAGGCACCTATGGAAATTCTGGATAGAGTAAGGGTTATTTTTGTTGCCATAAATAAAATTCAAAACACCATAAAAAGAGGGAAAAAGCATGTTATCAACTCTACGACTTGTTTACTTCATTATGTTTCTCTTTCTCTTGTAATTTCTTCTACAACTTATATTTTTCACTACCCAAGTTATGATTCTTTGGTTAAAACTCAAATATATTTACATTGACATTATTTGTCTAATGTTTGAGAATTTGGGTGAGCTATACTTTCAAATTCCTGATTATACTTTTGTCAAGTATTTGCATCTCTGAGTTCTTTTCAGATCTAAAATTCCATAAGATCCAGTGACATTAGGCCACAGAAAGAGTATTATTGAATTAGGGTTTAATGAACCTAATTTATGGAGAAGGCGATGGCACCCCACTCCAGTACTCTTGCCTGGAAAATCCCATGGAAGGAGGAGCCTGGTAGGCTGCAGTCCATGGGGTCGCTAAGAGTCGGACACTACTGAGCGACTTCACTTTCACTTTTCACTTTCCTGCATTGGAGAAGGAAATGGCAACCCACTCCAGTGTTCTTGCCTGGAGAATCCCAGGGATGGGGGAGCTTGATGGGCTGCCGTCTATGGGGTCACACAGAGTCAGACACGACTGAAGTGACTTAGCAGCTGAACCTAGTTTAAGGAGAAAATTATGACAACAGTATGATAATGATAAGCAAATATTTGCATATATAGTAACAGGGTATATACTAAGGCTTCAACACATATATTTTGGGGGTAACAAAATTTAGTCCATAAGAGACTTTTAGCAAACAAAATGTAATTCTCCCACATTAATACAAAATAAAAATTTTTAAGAATTTAAGCCATTTTATGGTCAAAACTTAGAAAGTATTTTTGTTTTTCCACCAACAGAATTTTGGCCTTGAAAACAGAAAACCACAAAGACATAAAAATTGATAATAATAGTGACAGTAATTCAAAGAGAATAGAAAAATAAAATAAATATACAATCTCATACATTGTATAGAAGAGAAGAGAGAGGAATGAGATAAAACACTATTTGCACATTGGAGAGTAAATGAATATTTTCTATAGTTGATGAATCAATAAATAAAATATAGTACTTTATATCAGAGAATGCAATGGCACCCCACTCCAGTACTCTTGCCTGGAAAACCCCATGGACAGAGGAGCCTGGTAGGCTGCAGTCCATGGGGTCGCAAAGAGTCGGACACGACTGAGCGACTTCACTTTCACTTTTCACTTTTCACTTTCATGCATTGGAGAAGGAAATGCCAACCCACTCCAGTGTTCTTGCCTGGAGAATCCCGGGGACGGGGGAGCCTGTGGGGCTGCCATCTATGGGGGTCGCACAGAGTTGGGCATGACTGAAGCGACTTAGCAGCAACAGCAGCAGTAGCAGCAGCAGTACTTTATATGGAATTTTGAATTTTTTGAAAAAAAAATGTGATAGTCTGGAGTGAGTTTGAGAATAGGAAAATGTGGAATGCGATATTTGTTTACACCAAAAACAGTTCTAAACATTTTGATTCATTACTGTGTAACTGTGATAAATCCAGAGAGCAGTACTTACATTGTTGCTGCTAAGTCACTTCAGTCGTGTCCGACTCTGTGCGACCCCACAGACGGCAGCCCACCAGGCTCCCCCGTCCCTGGGATTCTCCAGGCAATAACACTGGAGTGGGTCACCATTTCCTTCTCCAATGCATGAAAGTGAGAAATGAAAGTGAAGTCTCTCAGTCGTGTCCAACTCTAGCCACCCCATGAACTGCAGCCCACCAGGCTCCTCCATCCATGGGATTTTCCAGGCAAGAGTACTGGAGTGGGGTGCCATTGCGCACTCCATTATTATGTAACCAGTGGCTAGGGTTTACTATCAGCACATATTTTTATCATCTATCAATTTTGACTTAAAATAGTTTAGGCTCAATAGGCATGAAGTTAGTCCTCCTATAAGTGAGCAGAAGTTTCAAAAAAAGAAAGGAAGCATAAGAAAGCAAACACATAAAATGCTATTCAGTGTGCTTTAGAACACTTGAAAACTTGACTGACAATAAGTTGATTATAACCTAGAAAAATGTATAGAAAATAGCATGACAAATATTTCACAGCATAATTAAACATATTTTCATGCTCATAATTTTTGTTAAAAATGTGATTAGATTGTTATCAAGAACAATCTTTAATTTTTTAAAAATATTTTCTCTTGCTGTATTTAATTTTTACTACTATTTTTTCTCCACCCCCTTAATCATTTACATTTTATTTCTCTTCATTAGCTTAATGTGAAATTCTTAATGGCTAAACAATTAATAAATTGTCTTGAAGCCCTCTACATATTGATTTTACCTTCTATAAAGTCCCCAACACATTCATAGGTTAGCATATTCTTGTTATATAACATTTGAGGTAAAATCAGTTTAATAAATGAAGAATTATAGAATAAAAATAAGCATAAAGCATTTACAGGTGAGATATAATGCATTTGAGATATTCATTGCATTCAATAGTCAGTTATAAATGCTAATTCCTAATTTCTGCACATCAAGTTGTATAAACTCAGTTTTTTCTAACTACCCAGAGCTACCTCAAAGTGTTCTAGTTTTACTCTGTAGCCATTTTCAGAGTTATGAAACCTCTGTTGAAAATGACTTTTCAGATTCTTTTTTTATTCATTCATGTATTTATATAAACACTACTGAAGACTCTTTAATGTTTCTTGTGTCTCTCTATTATAACAAATACAGAAACTATCAAAACTTAAGCTAAAGAGTAGGTTAATTAGAATACCAATACATTATTGATGGAAGCACTACACCCTTGGTATAAGTGCTGCTCTTTCCTCAACAAAGTAACAGATGGAATCTCTGTTTTAACATACAAATGTATAGTATACTCCAAATCCATGAAATTCTTAACAATTTAAGCCAATATTCATTAGAGATTTTGTCAACCCCTTGCACCATTTCGATGATTTAATTTCACCTTTGTTCGTATCTTTGCCCTGCTTCCTTACCACAAGCATGCCTTTGCTTGGTTATCCTTTTTCTTTCATTTATATGTCACTGTTACTATTGATTCTTTTTCCTTAATGAACCTTAAGTCATATCTCTCATCATAGTGTTTCAAAATCATTTACTACAGAAATGAAGATAAACATTAAATAAGTTGAGAAGATTTTTAAAAAAGACATAAAGAGAGGAGAAAAAAGAAGAAAAAGAAAAAAGGACAAAAACAGAGGAAATTATAAGAGAGAGGCAGAGACTGTAGGAGGCAGAGACATAAAGTCATCAACTGTTGAACAGCAATTTCTTTGCACTTAAACCACTCTATAGATTCACCATTAACAAAACTATCATGGTGAGAAAAGATTGAGTTTTATATGTTATGGTCAAAAACATAGCCCTAATGATGGCTTTAAAAGGTAACAGTTTCCATAAAACAAGCAGCATCCATTTCTTATTTTATGACCTATTAAATATTAGTAGTGAGTCAAATTTTAAGTAGACTGCTTATTCTGTATTATTTTCAAGTTAGAAAGAAAACTTCAGATTGCAACATGTAGAAGACTGCAATGGGAGCAATTGAACCCAGGCCAAGTATTAATCAAATGATACTTACAGGGGTTTGAAAAAGTCACCTCATAATGTGAAACCATTTGCACTGGGATACATTTGTTCACACCCATTGAATTACTCATCCCATTATATTACTTTTAGTAATTTAGGTTCACTGGAGCAGAGAAAGAATTAGATTGGCAATCATAGTCACCCAAAAGAGAAGATTGTTTCTGTTTCTGATTTTCAGGCTTAACTTCTGATAAGGAGAATGAATTATAACAAGAAGTTAACAGTCATGATGGCAATGCCTTAGTGTCTCAATCTCTCATCTAAAATATTCTCTTTTGGTCCAAAAAGGAAAAAAAAAAAAGGATAGTGAATGACAGGCATTTTTATGTTGACAGTTTGTTTGACTCAATTCTTATTTCTTTCACTTTTAAAAAAACAGATTTTTTTATTTGCCAATGCTTTCACAATTTCTACTATGGATTACAGAAACATTAGGAAGCAAACTGTGTTATCTTAGTTCATCTTGATCTTTAGCATTATAGTACTTTATAGTCCTACAAAATTAAAAAATGAAAACATCTTGACCATTTTTCTTAAAGGACCTTTATGCTTCCATCTACAAATTATATGATAAATATATCTGAAAGGAAATTCTAAGGGAAAGTTTTAGGTCTCAAGACAAAGACTTTATAATTATACATTTTTAGACAAATACTAATGACAAGGACAGCCCAAGCTGTGTCTCTTTTTATTAATGGTAAAATTGATATTGATATTTGAAATTAGTATATTCATCTTGAGTATAAAAGAAGTAGATAATTTTACTATGGTGATTAGAATCAAGACATTCTTTGAAAGTGAAGCTAAGTAAATTACTTAGTAATTTACTTACTGAAATGTAAAATTAGGAAGTCAAGAAATACATGGAGTAACAGGCAAGTTTGGCATTGGGGTACAAAATGAAGCAGGGCAAAAGCTACCAGAGTTTTGTCAAGAGAATGCAGTGGTCATAGCAAACACCCTCTTCCAACAACACGAGAGACAACTCTACACATGGACACCACCAGAGTGTCAATAATGAAATCAGATGGATTATATTTTTGCAGCCAAAGATGGAGAAGCTCTATACAGTCAGCAAAAACAAGACTGGGCACTAAGGGATGCTCAGATCACAAATTCTTTATTGCAAATTTCAGACTTAAATTGAAGAAAGTGGGAAAAGCCACTAGGCTATTTAGATATGACATAAATCAAATCCCTTTGATTATACAGTAAGTGACAAATACATTCAAGGGATTAGATCTGATAGAGCACCTGAAGAACTACGGACAGAGGCTGGTAACATTGTACAGGAGGCAGTGATCAAAACCATCCCCAAGAAAAATAAATCCAAAAAGGCAAAATGGTGGTCTGAGGAAGACTTCCAAATACCTAAGAAAAGAAGAGAATGGAAAAGAAAAGGAAAGTAGTACTTATCCGAATGCAGAATTCCAAAGAATAGCAAGGAGAGATAAGAAAGCCTTCCTAACAGAACAATGTCAAGAAATGGAGGAAAACAACAGAATAGGAAAGACTAGAGAGATCTTCAAGAAAATTAGAGATAACAAAAGAATATTTCATGAAAAGATGGGTACAATAAAGGAGAGAAGGGATATGGACCTAACAGAAGCAGAAGATTTTAAGAAGTGGTAAGGATACGTTAAAGAATTATACAAAAAAGGTATTAATCACTCAGATAACCATAATGATGTAATCACTCACCTAAAGTCAGATATCCTGGAGTGCGAACTCAAGGGGGCCTTAGGAAGCATCACTACGAACAAAGCTAGTGGAGGTGATGGAATTCTAGCTGAGCTATTTCAATACTAAAGTATGATGCTGTTAAAGTACTGTGCTCAATATGTCAGCAAATTTGGAAAATTCAGCAGTGGCCACAGGACCAAAAAAGGTCAGTTTTCATTCCAATAACAAAGAAAGGCAATGCCAAGGAATGTTCAAACTACTGCATAAATGCACTTGTTTCACATGCTAGAAAGTTGTGCTAAAAATCCTCCAGGCTAGGCTTCAACAGTACATGAACCATGAACTTCCAGATGTACAAGCTGGATTTATAAAAGGCAGAGGAACCATACATCAAATTTCTAACATTCGTTGGATCATAGAAAAAGCAAGAGAATTCCAGAAAAATATCTACTTCTGCTTCACTACACTAAAGGCTTTGACAGCATGGATCACAGCAAAATTTGGAAAATTCTTTAAGAGATGGGACTACCAGTCCGCCTTACCTGCCTCCTGAGAAACCTCTATGCAGGTCAAATAGCAGCAGTTAGAACCAGACATGGAACAGCTGACTGGTTCCAAATTGGGATACAATACCTCAAGGCTGTGATTTGTCACCCTGATTATTTAGCTTCTATGCAGATTACATCATGTGAAATGCTGGGCTGGATGAGGCACAATCTGGAATCAAGACAGTGGTGAAAAATATCAGTTACCTTAGAAACTCAGATGACACCACCCTTATGGCAGAAAGTGAAGAGGAACTGAAGAACCTCTTGATGAGGGTGAAAAGAAGAGAGTGAAAAAGCTGGTTTAACAAGAACATTCAAAAAGCACAGATCATGGCATCCGGTCCCATCACTTCACGACAAATAGATGGGGAAACAATAGAAACAGTGACAGACTATTTTTGGAGGCTCCAAAATCACTGCAGATGGTGACTGCAGCCGTGAAATTAAAAGACGCTTGCTCTTGAAAGAAAAGCTATGGCAAACCTAGACATTGTATTCTAAAGCAGAGGCATTACTTTGCTGATAAATGTCCATCTAAGTCAAAGCTATGGTTTTTTCAGTAGTCATGTATAGGTGTGGGAGTTGGACCCTAACAAAGCTTGAGCGCCAGAGAATTGATGTTTTTGAACTGTGGTGTTAGAGAAGATTCTTGAGAGTCCCTGGGACCACAAGGAGTTCAAACCAGACAATCCTAAAGGAAACCAACCCTGAATATTCATTAGAAGGACTGATGCTGGTTGAAGTTCCATTACTTTGGTCATCTGATGCAAAGAACTGACTCAATGGAAAAGACCCTGATGCTGGTAAAGACAGAAGGCACGAGTAGAAGGGGATGACAGAGGATGAGATTGTAGGATGGTATCACTGACTCAATGGACAGATGTTTACACAAATTTCGGGAGGTGGTGAAGGACAGGGAGGCCTGGCGTGTTGCCGTCCATGAGGTCACAGAGAGTCAGACACTACTGAGCAACTGAACAAGGACAACATCAAAGTTAAGTAGTAAAACTTCAATCTTAATTTTCATTTGGAAAGCAGAGTATAAACTTCCAAGTTGTCTCTAAATTTAGTACATGCTATCCTGTACTTATTTTTATTAAAGTATATATGTAGGAGCAAACTCCACCTGATATGGATGACTTGCTTCTCTCCCTGTTCAGAGGCATAGTGGAGCGGTGCCTTGCCCTAGAGGCCATCCCAGAGGCTGCCTACTTGCAGCAATGTAGGCTTCTGGAGCTGAACCTGGGGCCCCAATAAGACATCTGTCAAGGGCATTTTCTTGATTTGTTCACACTTCAAATCAGTCAGTGCAAAAGTATCTTGAACCTCAGTTCTAAGTTGTTTCTGGGGGAAAAAAAAGACATTTGGAGGCTTTCATCCAAAACTGTCAGATAGCTTCATCCACCAGAGGGCAGATAGCAGAAGCATGAAGAAATACAATCCTGCCACCCACAGAACAGAAACCACAGTCACAGAAAGTTAGACAAAATGAAACAGCGGAGAAATGTCTTGCCCCAGAAAAACAACTAAGTGAAGTAAGTCAGAGCAAGAAAGACAATATATAATATCACTTATATGTGGACTCTAAAAAAAATGATACGAATGAAGTTATTTATGAAACAGACTCACAGACTTAGAGAACAAACTTATGATTACCACAGAGGAAGGGTGGTGAGAAGGGATAAATTGGAGTTTGGAATTGACATGTACATAGTGCTTTATTTAAATAGATAAGCAATAAAGACCTAGTGTAATGCACAAGGAACCCTGTTGAGTATTCTGTAATAAGCTAAATGGGGAAAGAATTTGAAAGAGAATCAGTTCAGTTCAGTTGCTTAGTCATGTCCGACTCTTTGCCACCCCATGAACCACAGCACGCCAGGCCTCCCTGTCCATCACCAACTCCCGGAGTTTACTCAAACTCATGTCCATCGAGTTGACATGATGCCATCCAGCCATCTCATCCTCTGTCATCCCCTTCTCCTCCTGCCCCCAATCCCTCCCAGCATCAGGGTCTTTTCCAATGAGTCAACTCTTCACATAAGGTGGCCAAAGTATTGAAAGAGAATAGATACATGTGTATGTATAACTAAATCACTTTACTGTACAACTGAAACTAACACAACGTTGTTAATCAACTATACCCCAGTATAAAATGAATATTTAAAAATATGTATGTGCATATGTTATATACGTCTATGTGTTAGTTGCTCAGTCGTGTCTGACTCTGTGTGACCCCATGGACTGTGGCCTGCCAGGCTCCTTTGTCCATGGAAGTCTCCAGGCAAGAATACTGGAGTGGGTAGCCATTTTCTGTTCTAGGGGATCTTCCCAACCCAGGGATCGAACCTGGGTCTGCTACATTGCAGGCAGGTTCTTTATTGTCTCAGCCACCAGGGAAGACCTTTATACATCTAACGTCACCATTAATAAAAATACTAAAGAATGTATTTAATAAATCTTTTATGAACTATTTCCCCCTCTCCATATTTCTCTCTCTCCATATTTCTGTGAAAGATTCTCTTTCAGATTTTTCTTTCAAAATCATCACACCCTGATGGTCTTTCCCCTTCATTCTTTTTTTTTTTTCCATTCTTCATTTTCCAAGAGTCTATGGATTCTCCACCAGAATGCCAGAAGGATGCCCTTTAATTCCTTCCATTCACTGAGTTGAAGAGGAACTCATTATCTCCCCTGCTGCCCACATACCCTACTTTTCAATGGTACCCATCTTAGATAATGTTTGACTAACAGGATGGTGATGCAGTTAACTTTTATTTTCCCTTGCCCTTAAATTAAATTGGTTTAAAAATCCTCTCATTCTTTTTCCATAAAATGTATTGCATTCATCATATCTTCTCCACTTTCATATCCACTTGAATCAATCTGTTTCCTTCATTACTGTATCAATGTTTCTTTCTTTTTTTTCTTTTTTTAATATCCCAGCTCTCCTCCTGCCACCAGTTATAATTCATTATACCCCTCTGGCTGTTTTACTGTTTTCAAAATACCATTCAATTTTTGTTATTCCATTCTCAAAAAACTGAAAAATAGTATTTAATAATACATCCTAATTCCGTTTCTTGATGTTTCATGAAGCCGTAGTATAGCTCTGAATATCCTGGGAGAGGACAGTGTTTATGTCCTGTCATACCACCTTCCTGACAAAACTCTGTTTTTTATCTAGTGCCTAACTTTTTCCTGTCTTGAGAGCACGGTGCATTTTAGACTAAGCAAATCACTGTGGTAATAGCTCAACAGCATTTACTATCCTTGGAAAGTCAAGAGATGTAAAGTAAATCAAGAGGACTAGAGGGGAAAGGTTTGTATTTCATGGTTAAGTGTGACGTTTTCTACCCTACTTCTTCCAGAGGTAAATAACAAACATATTTAATATCCCAGTGGATTATAGCTGCCACTTTGTAGCCATAATGGAGTTTTAGCATCTGGAAAAAAAAAAAAAAAGAGCTGAAAAACTTGCAAAGAAATTTAACTGAAACTTGAAATTGCTCTGGCTGGAGCCTGCTTACCAGTGGACAGTTTAATACATGAAACAGCAAATCCCCTTATGGTTTAGTCAGCTTCAATATAGTTTTCTGTTACCACAGCTTGAAGCATCCTCATAGATACCTCTTATTCATATATGCAGGTAAACTCTTGGCTGTGATTGGTATTACTACTTTTACTCCCTTCTAAATTGTTCCCTCACTACCTCTGATGTTTCAGTCCTGTTAATTCAAAGCTTGTCAATTCACTGATTTTCTTGATCTTCCCAGGCAGAATCCTTTCCCACTCTAGACTATATAACATTTAGAGAGTCAAGAGTATTAATTATTATGTGCAACATTTTCTTCCAATACATTATATATTTCTTAAAGCAGGATCTGTATCCAATTCATTTTGTTTTTTTCTCAAGAAATTGTGACAAAATGACTAGTTTAGGTAGGTTCTCAAGACCTACCTACTCAATTAATTCTCCTAAATAAATACATAATTCAGCCAGTTATCCATCTTATTTGTGTGTAAGGAAACTTTAGGGTAGAGTTATCTATCTATCCACCTACCTATTGTAAAACCGTTTATCATGTCTGTATTCTATGGTGTTCTCTTGTATTCTATTTCTTTCCTTGTTGCAAAGAGTTTACCCCACTCTTCCTCCCTTTAAAAGATCCTCCATCTACTCTAACATTTTGCAATGTTCTTCTAAAATATTTGCTGCAGGTTGACAGTCCCTTCTTTTACATTATTGAATAGTGTATCAAAGACGATGAGGTTTGAACTTCTCTTCAAATACTGTTGCCTGGACAATATGTAATGATGTTTTGTTTTAAAAAATAACACGATGTCTGTTAATCTGCATTGGAAGATCCATTTTCCTCCATTAGACTCAGCAATAAGGGCCTTTCCTTCAAATTAACTGCTTAAAAACAGCTTTTTTCTGCACCACAATGTGCAGAAAACAGCATCTAGTGGGGAAATAAAAGATAGTTATCAAAAAAGACAGAATTGGATTGTGGATGTTGGGTTTAGAACAAGAGATACAGCATCAGAGGGCTACTGTACAAAGAAAACAAAATAGAGAAGCATGTTTGAGAAAAGACTGAAAAGCCTTCCAATGAATTCAGTTATGTATTCTTAAGAGCCATACTCTGATGCAAAAGATGGGACAAATTTCAATATGCAACAAAGAGAGGAAAGAATTTCCTAATGAGGAACTACTATTTTTACCACTTCAGGAAAGGATTTTCACCATTGCTTTGACTAACAATTAGACCCAGTTCATTGTGTAATGAGATAAATATAGATAAATACATTACCATGATAATAGCTGCAAAAATCTCCTCTCCACCAGTCTCCCTCACTGGTCCAAAGAGAACACAGCGACTAGCAATTTACCTGACCAATTCAATCTTTTCCCCCACTTGCACCTTTCGTGTGTGGATGTGTGCAAGCTAAGTTGCTTCAGTCGTGTCTGACTCTTTGCAACCCTATGGATTGTAGCCTGCCAGGAAACTCTGTCCATGGAATTTTCCAGGCAAGAATATTTGAAAAGGTTGCCATTTCTTACTCTGGATATCTCCCCAACCCAAGGATTGAACCTGGGTCATCTGCATTGGCAGGCAGATTCTTTACCACTGTGCCACCTGGGAAGTCCCTGTCTTGATTGTATATATTAGACAAAAAAAGAATAGAATATGAGATAAAGAACAAATGACCTTGTAAAAAGAGTTAATCTATGAAGAAAAGAGTAAAATCTAACAGGCTGGGCAGAGAAGGAGTTTGTTTTGTTTCAAGGGCTGAAACGGTGAACAAGAATTTATGCAGTGTAGGAGGCATGCAAGTTAAAAGAGTATATAGAAAGAAGGGTAGAAGAGGTTATTAGGGAGTCAGGAATATTTAATTGTATTTTCTTTAATAAGTGATAAAAGATGGAATCAAACAGTGATTACTTTTTCTTTTTGAATAGGTTTTATTTTTTTGAGCGATTTTAGGTACACAGCAAAATTGAGTGAAAAATACAGAGTTACCTTGTATCCACTGCTCTTGTCCATGCATAGCTTCCTCCACTATCAAGGTCCCAAACCAAAGTGCATTTGTTAGAACAATGAACCAATATAGTTTACATTAGGGTTTACTTTGGGTGTTGTGAATTCTGTAGGTTTTGAGAAATATATAATGATGGGTATCTACCATATTCTTTATAATTGAATTGTTTCTTCCCACTTCTAACTGGAAATAAACAGATGGGGTGCAATCAATTTGAATAAGCAAAATGTACTGTTCTCAACATACTGTAAACAAAAGGAGAGATTTTAGTGTGTCTCTGTGTGTATGAAAGAGTATGTGTGTTTTAAGGTCTGAATAGGGTTTTTTCCCAAAATGGTCAGTAGAAAATGGACATCAAGTTTGAACAGATAGAGCCTTATTGTGATTGAAATTCTTGTAGGTTCTGTGCCAGTTTTCCACCACTGTGTACTTTGTTGCTATTAAAACTATCAACTCTAATAGAAGAATAAATTATTTGTGATTTAATCATCAGAATACTTTCACTGACCTAAAAATCCTCTATCCCTGCCTATTCATCCCTTCCTACCCCCAAATACCTGGCAATCACTAATCATTTTAGTGTCAGAAATGAAATTTTAATTGGTCCATTTTGCATATTTTTATTCATTTTTAAATGTGACATTAAAAAGTTGTACTATATAACCACCTAGTCTATGGCTTTCACAGGGTTAGAGAAATATTTATATAGCATCTAGTAAGTTGAATATTCCTTTATTATAAAGTGTAAGATTTTCAACACAGCTTTTTACTTTAGAAATAAAATTTTTTGCTAAATACTCTAAATTATCACTACACAAACATTCTGGGATTTGATGTATTCTACTGTGGTAGAAAGAATAATTGCCATCCAGAGACATTCACGTCCTATTCCTCCAGAACCTGTGAGTTATTTTACATGATAAAAGAAGCTTTTGCAGATGCCAATTTGGTTAAGAAATTTGAAATAGGCGTATTATCCTGGAATTTTCATGATGGGCCTAATCTAATTATGTGAGTCCTAACCAGCCTTTCCATTTAGAACTTGTGATGCTACTGTGTTTAATGATAGAGGAAGGTCGCCAAGAACCAAGGAATGTGGGCAGCCTCTAAAGTATTTGAAAAACATAGAAAGAGATTCTTATTTAGAGCCTCCAAAGGAGTGTTGATTTTAGCCTAGTGAGTCCTGGGTTGGATATCTGACCTACAGAACAGTGAGATAGGTTCTCTGTTTGTTTGTTTTAAGTCACTATATTTGTGATAATTTGTTAGATCGCAAAAGCAGGTTATTCTGTGTACAGACAAGAATACACAAAACCAGGTGTATAATGGCATTTTATGGAGTCCTCTGTGGGGTTAGAACTAGATTAGTTCTTAACTTTTTTTCTGCCCTGGTATTTTATGGTATTATCATATTCTGATTGAGAACAGTTGTGAAGATAATTCAAAATGGCAGTCAGAGATGAACTATTTTGATTGAATTAAATTCCATTGCTTTGGTCCTGATATTGAAAACTGATTTGGATTAAATTTATGTTTTGTATATGAAAATATACAAGCAAATGAAAAAATAAAGACAAAACCAATGGAAGTGTATGATGATTATGATCTTGAAAACTATATTGATAAAATTTAAGCTCAGTTTGAAACAATTTATGGAAGCAGTTTACAGTGACTTCTCCATCAAGAAAGAAATGTACTGGAAATATTTCCACTGAGTGATTATTTGTTGTTTTTGTTGATATAGAAAAAACAAATTCACTTCAGACCTTTTTAAGCCAAATAATTTTTTAAAAATGAGATTAATTTATATGGGAGATGATAGAAAAGGAGTTATTTTTCAAAAATATCATATTGTAGAAGAGATGTAATAAGGAGAACGTTTTATTTGCCCTCTTATGTTCAAGACATATATTCTCACAAGACAGAGCATCCATTTTCAATAGATTTACCAGAATTTACAGTCATAGCTGGACTTCCCTGGTGGCTCAGATGGTAAAGTGTCTGTCTACAATGTGAGACCTGGGTTTGATCCCTAAGTCGGCAAGATTCCCTGGAGAAGGAAATGGCAACCCACTCCAGTACTCTTGCCTGGACGGAGGAGCCTGGTGCAGGCTACTGTCTATGGGGTCACAAAGAGTCAGAAACGACTGAGAGACTTCACTTTCACAGTCATAGTTGAGTAAAAGCACCCAAGGGATGGCTCAGATGGTAAAGAATCTACCTGCAAAGTGGGAGACCTGGGTTTGATCCCTGGGTTGGGAAGATACCTTGAAGGAGGACATGGCTACCCACTCCAGTATTCTTGCCTGAAGAATCCCCATGGACAGAGGAGCCTGGTGGGCTACAGTCCATGGGGTCTCATAGAGCTGGAAGAGACTGAGCAACTAAACACACAGCACACCCCAGCATTAGTCTCCCATGTTGAGAAGGCCCCCTGTAAAACCTCCATGAGTCTCTATTAAAAGTACCACAAGCTACAGAAAGTCACTTATTTCACTTTGTAATATCTAAGCTTTGTCCCAGAAAGAACAAAATTTGCAAAGTACAAAAATTTCAGATAAAAATTGGAAGAGGAAGAAAAATGTTATTTTTTAATCAGGTAGCATATATTGACAGTGAGTTAATGATGATTTAAAAGAAGCAGGTCAGAAAGGACCTGACCTGCTAAACGTCTTCGGTCTAAGATATTTCTTAGGCCCAAGATAACTCTCCAAGAAACATCACCTGCCCTCCCTGTGTCCGTTCTTTCTTCTTTTTTTCTGTGATCCAACCTGATGCCTACATGAAATCGTCTATATAGCTGTTCTCTTTTGAAATCATTTCTTTACAATTCATTATCCGTTTTTATCACTGGCAAAGTCATGCTGTTTATGTTGGTGCCCACTTGTGATTTATAATTTTTCCCATCATTCTTCTTTCTGTTTAGGTCTTGTTCTCTCCAAAGCATTAAAATATCTTCACCTTATACATTCAGTTCAGTTCAGTTCAGTCACTCAGTTGTGTCTGACTCTTTGCAAGCCCATGAACTGATGCATTCCAGGCCTCCCTGTCCATCACCAACTCCCATAGTTTTCCCAAACTCATGTCCATTGAGTCGGTGATGCCATGCAACCATCTTATCCTCTGTCGTCCACTTCTCCTCCTGCCCTCAATCTTTCCCAGCATCAGAGTCTTTTCAAATGAGTCAGCTCTTCACATCAGGTGGCCAAAGTACTGGAGTCTCAAGTTCAACATCAGTCCTTCCAATGAAACACCCAGGACTGATTTCCTTTAGGATGGACTGGTTGGATCTCCTTGCAGTCCAAGGGACTCTCAAGAGTCTTCTCCAACACCACAGTTCTAAAGCATCAATTCTTTGGCCCTCAGCTTTCTTTATAGTCCAACTCTCACATCCATACATGACTACTGGAAAAACCATAGCCTTGACTAGACAGACCTTTGTTGACAAAGTAATGTCTCTGCCTTTTAATATGCTGTTTAGGTTGGTCATAACTTTCCTTCCAAGAAGTAAGAGGCTTTTTATTTCATGGCTGCAATCACCATCTTCAGTGATTTTGGAGCCCCCCAAAATAAAGTCAGCCACGGTTTCCACTGTTTCCCCATCTATTTGCCATGAAGTGATGGGACCAGATGCCATGATCTAAATTTTCTGAATGTTGAGATTTAAGCCAACTTTTTCACTCTCTTCTTTCATCAAGATGCTCTTCAGTTCTTCTTTACTTTCTGCCATAAGGGTGGTGTCATCTGCATATCTGAGGTTATTGATAATTCTCCTGGCAATCTTGATTCCAGCTTGTGTTTCACCCACATATTGCTAAAGTGTGGCTTGGAGAATTTTGATCATCACTTTGCTAGCATATGAGATGAGTACAATTGTGCAGTAGTTTGAACATTCTTTGGCATTGCCTTTCTTTGGGATTGGAATGAAAACTGTCCTTTTCTAGTCCTGTGGCCACTGTTGAGTTTCCAAATTTGCTGCCATATTGAGTGCAGTGCTTTCACAGCATCATATTTTAGAATTTGAAATAGCTCAACTGCAATTCCATCACCTTCACTAGCTTTGTTCATAGTGATGCTTCCTAAGGCCCACTTAACTTCACATTCCAGGATGTTTGGCTCTAGGTGAATGATCACACCATCATGATTAACTGGGTCATGAAGATCTTTTTTGTACAGTTCTTTTGTGTATTCTTGCCACCTCTTCTTAATATCTTCTGCTTCTGTTTGGTCCATACAATTTGTGTGCTTTATTGAGCCCATCTTTGCATGAAATATTCCCTTGGTATCTCTAATTTTCTTGCAGAGATCTCTAGTCTTTCCCATTCTATTGTTTTCCTCTATTTCTTTGCATTGATCACTGAGGTAGGCTTTCTCATCTCTCCTTGCTATTCTTTGGAACTCTGAATTCATATGCTTATATCTTTCCTTTTCTCCTTTGCTTTTCACTTCTCTTATTTTCACAGCTATTGTATGTTAACTTCATATAACACGTTTCTAACAAGAAAAAATTTGTAGTGATATTATCACTAATTCTATGATGAAGAATTTGCTAATTGGCAAAGGGAAAACTGTGAGACTGCAAAAATCCCAGTAAATTTTTTATATGAAAGTAGTAGTGTTACCAGTTTGGCATGCATTTTGTCAGGGAACTGAAACTTAGGAGGTCAATGGCAGACCCTGAGGAGCAATTTAGGCCATGCAGAATAGCAAGCAAAAAAATTGCAAACTTCAGGCTTATACACAAAGCAACGTTTATTAAAGCATAGATACATTCACAGAGGGAGAGTGGGCTGATTCTGTGAAATGAAACTGACTTTCCCATACAGACTTAAGGGTGTTTTTAAGGAGTTGTTCTGCAAGGAGGCAGAGTAGGATCCTGGATGAGCGACAGGGGGTGGAGGCAGGGTGCCATCACGGGGGAGTGACAAGAGATTGCTATTTGATTGACTGCCCAGAGTTATGTAACAAGTTATTATTATTGTGCATGCCCTCACCCTTGAGTTGCTGAGAAACACCCACCTGGGGGAGGACAAAACCACCTGTAGTTTTTACTATAATGTTGCTATGAGTTTGAGCTTCCTAGAGGTTTCACACCTGTCCAGTCTGGGCATGCACAGCCCAGGCAAGTTCTCTCATGTCCCTGTGTTGCCTCTTTATCAGGATAAGTTGCTCAGCACCTGATCTTAGTTTCGCTGGTTCTGGGTAAGGTCAGGGGAGGGTCCTCAGATAGTTGGAGCTTAGCTGGACTGTTCCCTCTTGTTTTTAGCCCACATCACTTCTTTGCTGCTTCTGTCAAGGGAGAATCCCCAGAAAGGTGGAGCTTAGCTTGATTATTCCTCTCTTGTTGTTGTTGTTGTTTGCTTCCATCACCTCCTTGTTAATGTCTAACTACCTACTTAAGTAGTATTATATGAGTAAAAAAAATGAAAGCAATCCAATAAAAAAAAAAGACCTTGATATATCTTTCCACAAAAGTTATATACATACTTTTTAAATTGGAAAACTGGGAGAGTTATATGAATTGTCTAAACAGGTTTATCAATGCATTTTAGATTGAATTTGATAGATGTATTAGAATATCATTTCTGTTTCTGGATATAGAATTGATTTTCAAGTTAAATACTATATTTTGTAGCATTTAAATGAATAAACAATTCTTAATTTGTCTTAGTGTGCCTGATTTTAAAGACAATTAATACCTACATGTATCTTTTTTCACAGTTGTTATTTCCAATATAACTTATTAAAATGTAGTTCATTACAGACTTTACTTTTTATTAAGAGAATCATAGATAAAAATCAATCAGTCAATGTTGTGAAACATGGCTAGAAGAATGTTCTAAACTGCTTTTAAGAAATAAATTATTCACATTTAATTTTACTTTGCTAAGCAGTCATGCTACCTGTGTAAATGGAATTTCTTCCAAACTATAATTCAAGCCTGACATTTTAAATATTTTGTATGGATTTTTAAAATTCCACTATGTATCTTTTTGTGTTACACACGGAGCATACCTTGTAAAACTGCTATGGATGCTAATCACACAGAAGAAAAGAACTATGATTTGCCAAGTTGTAACATTTTCTGTGACTTAGAGATTGAAAATTTTATAACAATACTTAAAACTTTAAGTTATTTTATGATTATTTAAAATAAAACCATAAAGTACTTGCAAATTATGGGGATTCACAGATAATATTATTCATATTAAAGCTCTTTATATTTGAAAAAACACATAGAAATTGTTTTAGAATCCCATAGAAAATTTTAAAAATAGCACAATGATCTGTGTATAATACAAATGACTGTTAGAGATAAGCTCAGGTATTTATATTTAAAACTGCCTTGGCATACCACCCTACGCTTAGCATTAGAGGGAAAGTTAAATGATGGGATTTGTGAATTTTAAATGTTCTCAGGAGAAGGAAAAGTTCTATCCACAACATGTTCTTTTTATCTTATTCCACTGGCCTATAGGGTGCATTCATTATCATCCACACTTCTTTCTGCTTTCTAGCACACATATTCTAGTCCTGTACACTGAGCATTTCTTCCCAAATTGACTACATTTTCCCTTTAAAATGACACTGTGTATTAGGCCTGCCATTTTTTGAAGAATATTCTGCCACAAAAGAACATGTAAATTTCACTAGTGGTGAAAATTATACTTTCCTTATTTGTCAGATTTTTTTAACAGAGGGACTGAAGAGTAGGAAAATGTATAAGAAAATAAGGTTTAGTACCAAATAGTGCTTTTTAAAATGATGATTTGACAGGTTCATGGAAGATTCAAGAAGCATCCATAAATTAGCAATTTTATTTATGAATTAGCATTGATTCAGTATCACTTAATTACATAAATCACCTTTACATTTTAGGTGCAGCACAAGTCACAGAATACACATCTTAATGCCAACTTCTTTAAGTGTCATAAAATGGAAGGTTGTTCTGAGTATCTTAATTTTTCCATGCAATAATCCTGCTGGTATGACTGCTGATGAGAAAAATACAAATTTCATGCCTCCAGAATTTTAAAGAAAGCAGTTGTTGAGTTTAACACTTCATTAGTCACCTCATACATCACAGGTTTATTATCACTTTCTTTCCATATCTAGAAAGATTTCCATAGCAAGTGAAAACGGGTATAAAAGAATATCAGGGATCTGTGGCACACATGAAAGGAAAATGCACATAAGAGAGAAAGCAGAAGACATAAACAGGATGGAAGCAACACTTCAGATGACACAGTGATAATGACTATTAACATTGTGAGAAGGTACCAGTCATCCAGCCATCTGCTCCAGACAGGCAGCATAACAAACAAGTTAGAGGAAATAAAATGCTTAGGAATGAACATTTTGCTTGATTTTCATTAAATGCCTCTTTAATTCACATAGTCTTCATTCAAAGGGAAAGGGATCTTTAAAAGTTAAATTAATGTGTGAGAGGGGTTCAAGATTCCACCAAGATCTTCTCTGATAGTCCAACAGGTGTCATTACCCTTGGAAGCACAAATGAGTTATGACAAGTCAGCCTTTCCCTAAATCCATGTAGGGAAGGAGCTGAGATCTGGGGGCTATCCCTTGACTCCTTCAAGTCTGAAGGAATAAGATATTGTCTGTTTGTAGTCAGAGTGTCTTAAAAATAGCAGTCGTGGCTAAATAAGATAGGAGCAAGTGTGAGAACCTTCTTAACTTTTCTGTTCAGGAATTCTTCTAGAGCTTGGTAGCATTTCCCTGAAATAATTTCTGACTTAAAGACTATCATCTCTTCTCAGGCTCTTATCTTTTTATTCAAATATGATCCTAAAAATGTTTGTCTTTTATGCCCTGTATTTATCTGATGTGCAAGTCACTTTCTTGTTCAGACTGGAGCAAAGCACACTCTTGACTAATGAAAAAACCAGGCATTTTTAAGTGTCATTTACCTTTCATCTCTTCATAGACTTTCACAGTCACTGTGCCCAGAAGACCAGTTCAGTTGTCCATCTTCCTAACATATATTTTTATTATTTTTATGTTATTATTTTATGTTTTTCTTATATTCACAGAAAGTTCTGAAAAATACTGGAGAGGTACTCTTTACCCTTCACCCAGATTCCCCAAATGGTTACACTTCAGTAATTATAGATTGATATCAGAAGATGAAGTTACAGTACTGCGATGAGTTTGCTTATTTCTGCGCCACTACATTAAAATGCATGTGTAGCTGCATGCAGTCACCATTGAAATCAAGACACAGAACTGTTTCAACAACAAAACTATTTTTTTTCACTACAACTTTATGCCACTCCAGCTACCCTGTTAGTTTAGTTCAGTTCAGTTCAGTTGCTCATTCGTGTCCAAATCTGCGACCCCCTGGACTGTAGAACACCAGGCCTTCCTGTCTTTCACCATCTCCCAGAGCTAACTCAAACTCATGTCCTTTGAGTTGGTGATGACATTTAACCATCTCAACCTCTGTCATCCCTTTCTCCTCCTGCCTTCAGTCTTACCCAGCATCAGGATCCTTTCCAATGAGTCAGTTCTTCGCATCAGGTGGCCAAAGTATTGAAGTTGCAGCTCAGCATCAGTTCTTCCAATGACTATTCAGCATTGATTTCATTTAGGGAAGACCGGTTTGATCTCCTTGAACTCCAAAGGACTCTAAAGAGTCTTCTCCAACACCAAAGTTCAAAAGCATCACTCCTTCGCACTCAGCCTTGTTTATGATCAACTCTCATAGCATCATAAGATGCCATAATCTTAGTTTTCTGAATGTTGAGTTTTAAGCCAACTTTTTCACTCTCCTCTTTCACTTTCAGCAGGAGGTTCTTTAGTTCTTCTTTGCTTTCTGCCATAAGGGTGGTGTCATCTGCATATCTGAGGTTATTAATAATTCTCCTGGCAATCTTGATTCTAGCTTGTGCTTCATCCAGCCCAGCATTTCTCATGATGTACGCTTACTCCTTGGAAGAAAAGTTATGACCAACCTAGAAACAATACTTTGACAACAAAGGTCCATCTAGTCAAGGCTATGGTTTTTCCAGTGGTCATGTATGGATGTGAGAGTTGGACTGTGAAGAAAGCTGAACGCCGAAGAATTGATGCTTTAGAACTGTGGTGTTGGAGAAGACTCTTGAGAGTCCCTTGGACTGCAAGGAGATCCAACTACTCCATTCTGAAGATCAGCCCTGGGATTTCTTTGGAAGGAATGATGCTAAAGCTGAAACTTCAGTACTTTGGCCACCTCATGCAAAAAGTTGACTCATTGGAAAAGACAACCAGTCCATTCTGAAGATCAGCCCTGGGATTTCTTTGGAGGGAATGATGCTGAAGCTGAAACTCCAGTACTTTGGCCACCTCATGTGAAGAGTTGACTCATTGGAAAAGACTGATGCTGGGAGGGATTGGGGGCAAGAGGAGAAGGGGACGACAGAGGATGAGATTGCTGGATGGCATCACTGACTCAATGGACATAAGTCTGAGTGAACTCCAGAGTTGGTGATGGACAGGGAGGCCTGGCATGCTGCAATTCATGGGGTCGCAAAGAGTTGGGAAGCAACAGTTAGAACTAGACATGGAACAACAGACTGGTTTCTAAATAGGAAAAGGAGTACGTCAAGGCTGTATATTGTACTGTGCTTATTTAACTTATACACAGAGTACATCATGAGAAATGCTGGGCTGGATGAAACACAAGCTGGAATCAAGATTGCTGGGACAAATATTCAGTAACCTCGCATATGCAGATGACACCACCGTTATGGCAGAAAGTGAAGAGGAACTAAAGAGCCTCTTGATGAAAGTAAAAGAGGAGAGTGAAAAAGTTGGCTTAAAGCTCAACATTCAGAAAACTAAGATCATGGCAGCCAGTCCCATCACTTCATGGCAAATAGATGGGGAAACAGTGGAAACCATGTCAGACTTTATTTTGGGGGGCTCCAAAATCACTGCAGATGGTGACTGCACCCATGAAATTAAAAGACACTTACTCCTTGGAAAGAAAGTTATGACCAACCTAGACAGCATATTAAAAATCAGAGACATTACTTTCCCAACAAAGGTCTGGCTACTCAAGGCTATGGTTTTTCCAGTAGTCATGTATGGATGTGAGAGTTGGACTATAAAGAAAGCTGAGTGCAGAAGAATTGATGCTTTTGAACTGTGGTGTTGGAGAAGACTCTTGAGAGTCCCTTAGACTGCAAGGAGATCCAACCAGTCCATCCTAAATGAGATCAGTCCTGAGTACTCATTGGAAAGACTGATGTTGAAGCTGAAACTCCAATAATTTGGCCACATGATGCAAAGAACTGACACACTGGAAAAGACCCTGATGCTGGGAAAGATCGAAGGCAGGAGGAGAAGAGGACAACAGAAGATGAGATGGTTGGATGACATCACCAACTCAATAGACATGAGTTTGAGTAAGCTCCAGGAGTTGGTGATGCGCAAGGAAACCTGGCGTGCTGCAGTCATGGGGTCACAAAGAGTCAGACACGACTGAGTGACTGAACTGAACTGATAAATGGTACTGTATTTTAATTTTTTTCCCCACATATTCACTACTAATATATAGATACACAATTGGTTTAATTTTTATTTTATATCTGTGATCTTGTTGAACTCAATTAGTTCTGTGATTTTTTTTTTTCATAGATTCTTTGGATTTTGTACATATAGCAGCATTTCATTTGCAAATACAGAGAATTTCATTTCTATACTTGCAAATATCATTTCTTCATTTTGGAGATGTATACATTTTACTTATTCTTCTTGCTTTACTCTCTGTTTAGAACATCACTACTATATTTAATAAGATTGGTAAATGTTGGCATGCTTGCTTGTTCCCAATTTTATAAGGAAAACATTCAATCTTATACCATTAAGTACAAGTTTAGAAGTAAGTTTTTTCTTTAAAAGTGCATTATCAAATTGAAGAAGTTCTCTCTGTTCCTAGAGTTTTTAATAGTTTTTATTATGACTGGTAAAATTTATTCAGTACTTTTTGTGTCAGTTAATATTATCATGCAATTTTTAGCCTGTGTTAATATGATGAGTTGCATGGAGTTTCAAACATTGAACAAGTAAGGAAGGGATAAAAGTCTTAGCTCCCTACCTGATCTTCTGTGACTTTACTGTGATGAAGAGGAGTGACTTACAATAGCCAAGACAGTGTGAAAGTCTAGGTTACCCTTCTCCTTTTGTTTGTAAATTGAAAGTATGAGGTCCATGATTTTTTCTATGGTGTTTTTTTAGATCTGAATGGTTATTGTTTAGGATGTACTTTTCCTTGTCTTTGGCTTTTGAGAACAGGCAATTCTTAAGAATGTGTTTTGGTCTACATTCACTGCTATTACCAGTTTGCCTACTTCTCCAGCACCCAATGAAATATAAAGAAAAATATCCAGAACCCAGGGAAATAGCTGTTATGCCTTCTTATCCTTCTTTTTTATAGCCATCTTAAGTTAGTTTTGTATATGATGTCAAGGGTTTTTAGCTGTACTTATTGGCAGGACTAAGGAACGGTGTGTCTACTCCATTTTGTTTATTACTGGAAATCAGCACGTACTTTAAAAAAAAAAAAAAAAGTCACACCAACTTTCATGCATTGTTTTTCTAGTAAATCTAGCACATTTTTCTAAGTCATCAGATTTTTTAATCCTTTAAGACATAACTTGAGAAGCAAGTGTTAGAATCATTTATACAGAAAATAGAGATAAGAACATCACTTTAAAAATTTATCTTAGACATGAAACGAGATGCCAGTCCAGGTTCGATGCACGATACTGGATGCTTGGGGCTGGTGCACTGGGACGACCCAGAGGGATGGTATGGGGAGGGAGGAGGGTTCAGGATGGGGAACACATGTATACCTGTGGCGGATTCATTTTGATATTTGGCAAAACTAATACAATTATGTAAAGTTTAAAAATAAAATAAAATTAATTAAAAAAAATTTATCTTAGACAAATATCTCCCCTAGATTTGACAGAAAATCTACTAGTCACTATGGAATATATAAATTACAGAATACATGATTATTTCCCTTAAAAAAAAAAAAGGGTATTACTCAGCCATTAAAAAAGAATACATTTGAATCAGTTCTAATGAGGTGGATGAAACTGGAGCCTATTATACAGAGTGAGCCAGAAAGAAAAACATCAATACAGGATACTAATGCATATATATGGAATTTAGAAAGATGATAACAATAACTCGGTGTACGAGACAGCAAAAGAGACACTGATGTATAGAACAGTCTTATGGACTCTGTGGGAGAGGGAGAGGGTGGGAAGATTTGGGAGAATGACATTGAAACACGTAAAATATCATGTAAGAAACGAGATGCCAGTCCAGGTTCGATGCACGATACTGGATGCTTGGGGCTAGAGCACTGGGATGACCCAGAGGGATGGTATGGGGAGGGAGGAGGGAGGAGGGTCCAGGATGGGGAACACATGTATACCTGTGGCAGATTCATTTTGATATTTGGCAAAACTAATACAATTATATAAAGTTTAAAAATAAAATAAAAAAAAAGAAAAAAAATTTTAAAAAGGTACAGGAGGATTGATTGGTAAATTTAGATTAAATAAACAGCTATTATAAATGAATCATATTAAATATGATAAGTGAAATATACACATGGAAATACTAGAACATAAAGGAGTTAAAATACATAATTTACATCACTGGTTCCCAAACTGCATCAGGATTATTAATACATAGAGTTTTTTTTTTTTTTTTTTTAACTCCAGCTACTAACCCAGAGTTTCTGCTTCAGTAAACTAAAACACAAAATTTCATTTTTAACAACTTTCCAGGTATTGCAAAGTTGCTGGTCCAGAGACCATACTTTGGGAATTACTATGGTAAGGAGTCTGGAGAGAGAGTTCTTTGGGGAGAACCATTCTTTTATGATTCTTAGAACCAAATAAGAATTCACTGCAGAACTCAGAGTAAATAAATGCTAAGCTGTCAAAGATGTTCTAAGATGGAACAAGTGTAGTAACTAAACGTTTTGCTTAAAGTACTTATTTTCAGTTTTGCAGTGCAGAAACTTTGGTTGAGAGATAAATATTGCTATCCATGTACAAAGAAATAGAACCTTTTAGTTTAGGACTCTTGGGTGGAAGGGACAAAGGTCAGATTTCATCAAATGGCATCAGGGATTCAAAAAATGAGTAATCGGTTTCCCACATGGCTCAGTGATAAATAATCTGCCTGTCCATCCAGGAGACTCAGGAGATGCTGGTCCAATCCCTGGGTCCCAAAGATCCCGTAGAGAAGGAAATGGCAACCCATTCCAGAATTCTTGCCTGGAGAATCCCTTGGACAGAGGAGCTTGGCGGGGTTGCAAAGAGTTGGACACAACTGAAGAGACTCAGCATGCACGCATGCACCACTAAAGCATACATCAAAAAGTGATTTTGTTCTACTTTCATAAATCTCAACTTCTTATACTATTTTCTAGCTTAGAAATACAATTTGACTCCAATTCTCTAATTTACCTCTTCAATGTGTATTAATAGCTATATCCAAAATTATATTTTACTAATTTACATGTTTAATGTTTCTTCAATTGTTTTACTTAAACATTAAAAAAGACAAAGTTATTGTTGTCTTATATTATCATTCTGATTATTGTTTGTATAGGACATTTATTTGTATAGATTATTGGCCAGAAATATAGGCCACTAATGAAACATAAAACAAGCAATAAACAGGTATTTGTAAAGTAAATGATTTAATTATTTTTATCTGGTAATTTCATATGCATTCCCCACTTTTAACATACCTGAGATAAGTTTACCCAGAAATCAAGGTCTCCATAAACAAATTATGGAGAAGGATTACAGTGAAGAAATTAAGAGCATGGAATGAGGAGTCAGACTACTTGTTCTGTTATTCAAGTTACTCATCTTAACAGTTTTGTGAAATTGAGCACATTTCTTTATTTTCTGTCTCAAAATACTCAAAATAAGGATGATGATGATAATAGAACTTTTGTCCATAGGTACATTGTGAGATAATATTACATCAGTAAATATAAAGCACATACAAAATATCCTTTATAAATGTTCACTAATGCTATTTATTTCCATAAGAGCTTTTCCAAACTGTGTCCCATAGTGTGCTGTGCTAACCCACATGGAGAACTTATCTGACATGTGTCATTAGTGACACAAAGAATTTACAAACTAAAAGTAGGTCAGATAGCTTCCTTATCACCCTTCCTTTCTAGCCCCCACCTGAATTTCAGACTAACTTTCTGACTGTGTAAAGGAAGAGTTTGAGGGTGCTTAGAGACACAGACCTTAAAGCCACAGAAGGAGCAGCTAGGGAAAAAAAAAAAAAAAAAACAACTATAAGTTTTGGAGTCGTGGTGGTGGTTTAGTCGCTAAGTCATGTCTGACTCTTGCGACCCCATGGATTGTAGCCTACCAGGCTCCTCTGTCCAGAGTGGCCCCAGTATTTCCCCCTGGGACTTTCAAGGCATAGAGGATTCTGAATAGGCACCATCTTTTTTGAATCTAGTGTTTCAGCCTTGATAAATCCATTCATCCGAGTAGGCCAACTCACACAGTGAATAAAATCTTTAATCTCAACCCTCAGCACGCTGATAGATCCAACCAGTAGACCCCATCGATGTCCTTAGCTTTACCTGCTCACTAGGGTTTTTCTCCTTCTTTGAGTAAAGGGAGAAAAGGGGTTCAAGGTGGGTTGAAAGGAGACAGAATCTGAGTTCCAGATTTTTTCTAAGTTCTGAGTTCTATATTTTTTCTAAGACTACAGTTACGTACTATAGAATACCCTGATCTTCATATTTTGCTGTTTCTAAAACAGTTTTTTCCTCAGCTTTAATTCTAATGGAATGTACATACTCTGGCTTCCATGGCATAATGGTAAAAGAACCACTTACAGCCTAAAGATTATGTCACCAAAATTAATAGCATTATTCCAGAAGAATAATGTTACACTTCCAGCTGAATAATTCATTCCTCTGTTTATTTATTTAGTCACATAGCAAATATTTACTGCCCACTATTTTTGTGCTAGCAATTCTAGGCAACAGAAATAAATAGACATATAACACAAAGACTTTCTTTCTGTTAAAAATTCTCTCCCAGCAAGAAAAGCCTCTAGGGTACTGAGCCTGGCTGGAAAAATGGGAGGCTGAGTTGGTTTTTAGCAGAGTGGAGTGACCTATGCCTTGGGAATCTAAGAAAAATGGGGCCATCTATACAGCATTCAAAGTGAAGATTGCTTTTAGAACCAAATTTTAACAGAAGCACTAATGCAAATGTTCAAGGCTGTGGCAGTGGGGGAGGAGTGGTGATCAGGTTTCAGAGAACCTGTTCTCTCCAACCTGGGAGAACACATTTGCAAAGGTGAGTAAGAAGGAACTCCTAAAAGGATTCTTTTCATAAGGAAGAGTGCAAGATGTTTTGTAGAAAATTTGTTATGTCTGTGATTTCACAGATATAATTTTTGATTGTATCAAAATTGGCAGATGCTTTAAAAATTTGTTCCACATCCAACTCCAAGTTTTACTCATTCTCATGGCTAACATCCTCAAACACCAGTCAGTCCCTAAAGAAGGAAACAAGATATTAGACAAACCATGACTGGCAATAGGAATCCATCTGCTCATTCTTTGACCATGCCAATATGAGCATTATTTTTTTTTTCATCGTTTCTTTTGGAATTTAAGCAGCATCACAAGCACAGTACACATGTGGGCAATTCAGCACATTGAGTTATCTCAAGATTGCTTATTGAGTTCAGAGTATTGTATACTGATTATACGCCCCCAAGTTATTACTGACTGACATAAGCATCCTGTCACTTATCTGTTATTCAGGTATAGACAAGCTTAGGGTGACCTGACCAATATAGCATGGTAGTCCACAAGGCAACATCAGCAAGCTATAAATGTTTTCCAAAATAGATTTTTTAAAGGAAAGGTGGGCATGAAAAGAGAAATATACAAAGGAGCTGAGTCAGTCATATTTGGACCAATTAAAAAACAAGCAAAAAATTTTGATTGTACTTTTGACACACATCAAAGGAAGGGGTTAAGGCCATTACTTGCTATACTACTCAGAAAAGAGAGATCTTGATATATAGGTCTTTCAGTTCAGTTCAGTTCAGTCACATGGTAGTGTCCAACTCTTTGCAACCCCATGAATAGCAGCACACCAGGCCCCCCTGTCTATAAGTTCCCACAAACCCAATCTCAATTTATACTCAAGGTTCTAAAACTTATGTATAGGTGTCTTTTCAGAGAGCAGCCTGTAGGTGGTCACTGACCTGAGAAATAACAATCTACACACTTTTTGCCCACTACTACTCTACAGATTCCCAAGCTTCTTTGCCTTCAGTCTTCCATTGTTCCTCCATCCAAATTCTTGATGCATCAGCTAAGCTCTTTTAACTGCCCAGAAGTTCAGTTAATTCAGGGCACTTCTCCTTTCATACCAAGTTATGACCCCATAAATTACTCAAAGACAATGCTATCTTTTAGGACCATTTTTTTTGTGAGGCTGTGGTACAGCAACAGTCCATTTTCAGCTGTCACCAATATATCAAGCCATCTAAAACATGAAGCAGGTTTAGATTTTTATCCCAAATCCATCAACCTACAGTTTGGTTGTACACTACACTGCATATACTATGAGGTGTATATTGAACAAGAGGCTCAAACAGTGGTAGGTAGTTTGGAGTTCTGTGGACATTTCTCTTTTTAATTTACCTAAGTCCTCTGAGTCAGCTCAGAGCCAATCCTGAATAAACCACTCTACCATACTATGGTTTACCTTTATCCTCACCTGGCTTTATGACTTGGCAGACCATTTCTGACCACATAATTATTTGATGTCTCATGTCAGGTGTTCAGCACGTGCTTAGGGACTAGGGCCATAAAAGAAGCTGCTTTTCAGATGGTAAATCTTTATCTGGTGAAGGTGTTATAGCATTTTTCCAGAACCTTTAGCCTTTTGTGCTTCAAATACTCCCAAAAGGACTTTAGATATTCAGAGAAAGTCCTCATATACCATAGATATGTATAACACATGTGATCTGTTGGGTCACATGTCCCTAGAATCAGAGTCCACTTGTATTGTAGACCAGCTTTTTACAAAGCCTCATCTTATACTCTGAGCCCCTTTCAAAGCTATGGTCCTTCTAAGATACCTAACAAGTAATTTTTACTATATTCTTAAGTCTGGTGCATACTATCTCCAAAGTCTAAAGAGGCCTGAAAATGATGTGTCTGTTTCTTAGTATTCAGAGACTGGCTGCACAACAGTGGAATATACTTAACACCACTGCATAATATCCTTAGAACTAGCTAAAATGATAATTTTTTAATATTTTTCCACAATTACAAATAAATTAAAAAATTTAACTCATAAATATACCAAAAGAATACATGGGCAAATTCCTATGGAACCTCAAAACATGGAAGTTTTTTCTATGACTCAGAATTAGAATTCCTAAAATGAAATATTATTAATTGTGACATTAAAGAAAACAAACTTTGATATAAGAAAAAAAGCACAAAGTTCAAAGACAAAAAATTAATGGGGAAAAGTTTTTTCAGTTTATATTGCAGATAAAATTTTCACCCCCTCCCTAAATATGTACACTACTTCTAGAAATTAAGAAAAATAATAACCAAGAATTCCATAGGAAAGGAGACTGAAAGATAAAAACACCTAACTCTCAGAAAGATATATGAATAACCTTCAAACACATGAACATTTTCAACCTCACTCATAGTTATAGAAGTGCCCATGGGGTTGCAAAGAGTCAGATGCAACTTAGGCACTGAACAACAAAAATTAAAATTATAATGTGAGTGAAATCAATCAGATTATTTTTTCTAGATTCAACAGAGGGCTTATATTTAGGGGAATCACTGAGAAAATGAATAGTAATTATGACCTCTGTGACTCTGAAATAAACTTTACGTGATTCCTATCTCACTATACCAAAGCCCTATTAAGTGACTTAATAGCGTGAAAGTGTTAGTGGCTCAGTCATTTCCGACTCTTTACAACCCCATGGGCTGTAGCCCATGAGGCTCCTCTGTTCATAGAATTTTCCAGGCAAGAATACTGGAGTGGGTTGCCATTCCCTTCTCCAAGCGATCTTTCTGACCCAGGGATCCTACATCCCCTGTAATGGAGGCAGATCCTTTACTGCTGAAGTGACTACATAGCCTCTAACAATTTGATTTGTGCTTTAATGATAATGACCAATATAACAAGCTGAATAATCCACTAATGATAAAACTTTCAGTAAAAGCCAGGCAAAAATATATTTTGGGATAAAAATAATTTACTTCAACAAAATATTATCTATAACACATAAATGAATATCTACATATCAGTCCACTAATGTATTCAATCATAATATCATGCATGGGTTTGTATATGAGTGTGTGTTAGATTTTTAGTTAGCACTTCCTTCATTTTCCAAAGCTAGAAAAAAAATAACATACAGTAACACACCCTTGCTACTTTCAGTTACCACAATAATAAATTATATGGTAATAGACTATTTTTAAAACCTGGTATGAAATGTGTATGTAACTAAAAACTACCAAAAATGAAGCAATTTAAAAATAGTCTGCTTTAAATGTTTTCTAGGTCAGGACATGAAACAACAGACTGGTTCCAAATGGGAAAAGGAGTACGTCAAGGCTGTATATCGTCACCCTGCTTATTTAACTTATATGCAGAGTACATCATGAGAAATGCTGGGCTGGATGAAACACAATCTGGAATCAAGATTGCTGGAAGAAATATCAATAACCTCAGATATGCAGATGATACCACCCTTATGGCAAAAGGGAAGAAGAACTAAAGAGCCTCTTGATGAAAGTGAAAGAGGAGAGTGAAAAAGTTGGCTTAAAGCTCAACATTCAGAAAATTAAGATCATGGCATCTATCCCATCACTTCATGGCAAATAGATGGGGAAACAGGGGAAACAGTGGCTTACCTTATTTTGGGGGGCTCCAAACTCACTGCAGATGGTGATTGCAGCCATGAAATTAAAAGACACTTACTCCTTGTAAGGAAAGTTATGACCAACCTAGACAGCATATTAAAAAGCAGAGACATTACTTTGTCAACAAAGGTCTGTCTAGTCAAGGCTATGGTTTTTCCAGTAGTCATGTATGGATGTGAGAGTTGAACTATAAAGAAAGCTGAGTGCAGAACAATTGATGCTTTTGAACTGTGGTGTTGGAGAAGACTCTTGAGAGTCCCTTGAACTGCAAGGAGATCCAACCAGCCCATCCTAAAGGAGATCAGTCCTGGGTATTCATTGGAAGGACTGATTTTGAGGCTGAAACATCAATATTTGGCCACCTGATGTGAAGAGCTGTCTCATTTGAAAAGACCCTGATGCTGGGAAAAATTGAGGGCAGGAAGAGAAGGGGACAATAGACGATGAGATGGTTTTATGGCACCACCAACTCAATGGACATGAGTTTGGGTAAACTGGGAGTTGGTGATGGACAGGGAGGCCTGGCATGCTGCAATTCGTGGGGTCGCAAAGAGTCGGACACGACTGAGCAACTGAACTAAACTGAACTGAACTACGTCCTAAAATAAACTCAAAATGCAGCATGTTATCTTCAGGAATAATTATTTCTATCTAATTAAAAATCATTGGTATCAATTTTATATTTTTCTTAGTTTTATAATTTTTTTTCTTTCAGAGTGTTCAGTGACATGGAATATGATATCAACTTTACCTTCATTTATGAATCAAGATAGTGACTATCTGTAAACCAGAGCCAAAGAAATGCTCCTAAATACATTTTGATACAGTAAAACCTCTTTATATTGACACCTAAATTCTAGGATGGGGAACACATGTATACCAATGGCTGATTCATGTCAGTGCGTGGTGAAGCCACTACAATATTGTAAAGTAATTAGCCTCTAGTTAAATAAATTTTTTAAAAAGGGAATATTTGTTAGTAAAGCTTTTTGTAATCCTCTTCTCTCTCCAGCCTATTTTATCTTGCCTAAGTTAAATATGTTGTTAAGCAATTAGCCAGGTAACTTTGCAAAAGAATACCAGTTATATATGACTCTGGCTTTGACTCCAGAGGTCACAGAATGAAAGGCACTGTAAGAGCAATTATTTCTTTCTCTCTGATCGAGACAATAAGGGCATCAAAATGCTAAGTTTTTTTCTGTTTTTAAGAGGCTCGAATGAGACTAGAAGTTAAGGTGTTTTGTGTATGTGTGTGTAATGACTTGGAAATTGATCTTAAACTTTCAATATCCCCCAATTTTATCTAATGCTACTTAAATATTTCTAGCATTGTTCATGATTCTTCTAATTCAGTTTTCTTTTAATGTCACAGTTAGAAGCAGACAGCTGGGTGACAGTCCCAGAAAAAATTTATACTCTAAATATGAGATTATTCTCCTCAATGGTGCATGTTGCTGTGCTTAATACAGCAAATGACATTCATGATGACCTTTTATGCTTGGTAACAAATAGGATTCTAGGAAGGCTTTGAATTATCCAATATAGCAAATAAAATGCCTTTCACATCACAATAAAATAGTTGAAAAAAAACAAAACACAAAATTAAAACCAATAACAATATTTCCAGGTGTTAGCTTTGACAAAATAGATGAATTCTGAGATTGTTTTCACACAGGCATACAAAACTTTTAAATATTTATATATCTAGATAGGGAAAATTATTAAGAGTATATAATTTTCTCTTTTTATTCTGCTATTTTACATTGTTTTATATTATTTTTTAATTCAGTCATGCCTAAGTATTATACAAAAGGCCAAAAGTTGATCTTGTCTGTCACTTTTTAATTGCATAAGCCTATATCTTCCTGTATATCAGCTAATTAATCACTAAATGAAAACTTAAATCAAGCCATATTAATATAATTTTAATAATTTTAAATTTTAATAATAATTTAATAATTTTTATAATATAATTTTAATAATAACAGCCTCCCTGTCTATCACCAACTCCCGGGATATACCCAAACTCATGTCCATTGAGTCCGTGATACCATCCAACCACCTCATCCTCTGTCATCCCATTCTCTTCCTCCCCTCAATCTTTCCCAGCATCAGGGCCTTTTCAAATGAGCCAGCTGTTTGGTTCAGGTGGCCAAAGTATTGATGTTTCAGCTTCAACATCAGTCTTTCCAATGAACACTCAGGACTGATCTACTTTAGGACGGACTAGTTGGATCTCCTTGAGGTCCAAGGGACTCTCAAGAGTCTTCTCCAACACTACAGTTCAAAAGCATCAATACTTCGATGCTCAGTTTTCTTTATAGACCAACTCTTACATCCATACATGACTACTGGAAAAACGATAGCCTTGATTAGATGGACCTTTGTTAGCAAAGTAATGTCTCTGCTTTTTAATATGCTGTCTAATTTGGTCATAACTTTGCTTCCAATGAGAAAGTGTCTTTTAATTTCATGGCTGAGTCACCATCTGCAGTGACTTTGGAGCCCACCAAAATAGTCTGTGATTGTTTCCACTGTTTCCCCATCTATTTGCCATGAAGTGATGGGACCAGACGCCATGATTTTAGTTTTCTGAATGTGGAGCTTTAAGCCAACTTTTTCACTCTTCTTTTCACTTTCATCAAGAGGCTCTTTTGTTCTTCTTCACTTTCTTCCATAAGGGTGGTGTCATCTGCATAACTAAGGTTAATGATAATTCTCCCAACAATCTTGATTCCAGCTTGTGCTTCATCGAACCCAGCATTTTTCATGATGTACTCTGCATATAAGTTAATAATCATGATGACAATATACAGCCTTGATGTACTCCTTTCTGGACTTGGAACCAGTCTGTTGTTCCACGTCCAGTTCTAACTTTGCTTCCTGACCTGTATACAGGTTTCTCAAGAGGAAGGTCAGGTGGTCTGATATTCCCATCACTTTCAGAATTTTCTACAGTTTAAGTGATCCACACAGTCAAATTCTTTGGCATAGTTGATAAAGCAGAAATAGATGTTTTTTCTGGAACTCTCTTGATTTTTTGATGATCCTGTGGTTGTTGGCAATTTGATCTCTGGTTCCTCTGACTTTTCTAAATCCTGCTTGAACATCTGGAAGTTCACAGTTCATGTATTGCTGAAGCCTGGCTTGGAGAATTTTGAGCATTACTTTACTAGCGTGTGATATGTGTGCAATTGTCTGGTAGTTTGAGCATTCTGTGGCATTGTCTTTCTTTGGGATTGGAATTAAAACTGACCTTTTCTAGTCCTGTGGCCACTGCTGAGTTTTCCAATTTTGCTGGCATATTCAGTGCAGCACTTTCACAGCATTGTCTTTTAGTATTTGAAATAGCTCAACTGGAATTCCATCACCTCCACTAGCTTTGTTTGTAGTGATGCTTCTGAAAGCCCATTTGACTTCACATTCCAGGATGTCTGGTCTAGGTTAGTGATTATTGTGATTATCTGGGTCGTGAAGATGCTTTTTGTACAGTTCTTCTGTCTATTCTCGCCACCTCTTCTTAATATCTTCTGCTTGTGTTAGGTCCATACCATTTCTGTCCTTTATTGTGCCCATCTTTGCATGAAATGTTCCCTTGGTATTTCTAATTTTCTTGAAGAGATCTCTAGTCTTTTCCATTCTATTGTTTTCTGCTATTTCTTTGCATTGATCACTGAGAAAGGCTTTTTTATCTCTCCTTGCTATTCTTTGGAACACTGCTTTCAAATGTGTATATCTCTCTTTTTCTCTTTTGCTTTTTTACTTCTCTTCTTTTCATAGCTATGTGTAAGGTCTCCCCAGACAGCCATTTTCCTTTTTTGCATTTCTTTTCCATGGGGATGGTCTTGATCCCTGTCTCCTGTACAGTGTCACAAACCTCCATCCATAGTTCATCAGGCACTCTGTCTATCAGATCTAGTCCCTTAAATCTCTTTCTCACTTCCAATGTATAATCATAAGAGATTTGATATAGGTCATACTTGAATAGTCTAGTGGTTTTCCCCACTTTCTTCAATTTAAGTTTGAATTTGACAATAAGGATTTCATGATCTGAGCCACAGTCAGCTCCTGGTCTTGTTTTAGCTGACTATATAGTGCTTCTCCATCTTTGGCTGCAAAGAATATATTCAATATGATTTTGGTGAAGCATGTCAGAAAAAAATTGGTGATAGAGCCAGGAGCCATCTGTCTGCCATACAGGTCTGAAAGTGAGAGTGAAAGTCACTGAGTGGTGTCCGACTCTCTGCGACCCCATGACCTATACAGTCCATGGAATTCTCCACGCCAAAATACTGGAGTGGGTTGCCTTTCCCTTCTCCAGTGGATCTTCCCAACCTAGGCATCAAACCCCGTTCTCCTGCATTGCAGGTGGATTCTTTACATGTCTGTCCCTTATGAAAAAGAATGTCCTCTTCTTCTCCTGACTTCTTAGACTGCATCTTAGAACTATGCATATTTAGCAAGGCTGACAGAACCTTCTACACTCAAAGTCTGTCATTAAAACTGTCTCTCATTTTTCAGGAATGTGTCCATTCCTTGGCCATGCTCAGTTACTGCTTGACAGTGGCCAGTGGGAAGTGTGTCCTCAACCTAAACACAATGCTGCATTTTAGGGCACAGCATTTGAGTTAATCAATTAGGCTTCCCACACTCAGAGATATGAGGTCCATTTTTCCCAAGGCACATGCCAGTACCACAGAGAGAGTTAGGCAATTTTTTTTTTTCTACTCAAGAAATCTATCTGGATATCTATCTGGATAGACAGATGATAGATTACAAAGATAGATGGCAGGTAGGTAGGTAGGTAGATGGATTTAATGTGTTATTCTTGCCAGAATCCTCCATCATTAGCAAAATGGGGAGAACCCATTTGTCACTAACAGAGCTGACAACAGCCCATTAGAACTAATTCATGTGGGTAATCTCTTTTTCAATAACCCAGGACAGGACACTCCTAACCTTTTAAATTACAAGTTGAGGTAGTTTACATTTTCCTGAACAATGTTCTTGTATAAGAGAAATCACGAGACCCTAAGCTAATCCACGGAGAAGGCACTGGCGACGACTTTCATGCATTGGAGAAGGAAATGGCAACCCACTCCAGTGTTCTTGCCTGGAGAATCCCAGGGACGGAGGAGCCTGGTTGGCTGCTGTCTATGGGGTCGCACAGAGTCGGACACGGCTGATGTGACTTAGCAGCAGCAGCAAGCTAATCCAAGTAACTCAAAATTCCCCTCCCCACTCAGTCTCCTCCAGGCTTTTCCTGTCAGCCAATATTTTAAGTTATAGTGCTGTACTAGTTTAATTTTCAAGAGATATCCATTTTACAGCTTATAAAATAATAATGCTTATTATTTTTGTATGTTTAGTGGAAATATTTTATAAAATATTTCACAAAAGATATCTGTCATTGATTTAGTGATTTATGTACAATTGTTTAGATGTGTATTTTGACTATTATTTGTTAGTAATATTACTAATATCAAATGTTTTACAAAGTCTGTTTGTTTTGTTACAAGGCATATTTTCTATAATTATTAATAGTTAAGTATCAAACTCACAGATAGAAAATGCCAATTACTTTATTATCCCAGGCTAAAAAGTAGTTGCAGTCAATGCCTATCATTTCTTAGGAGGCACATCCTGAATTCCATACCTATTCTCTACAGTCTACCATTGTAAATTCTCAATCCATTGTAACCCCATGAACTGTAGCCTGCCAGACTCCTGGAAGAATAATCAAGTAGGTTGACATTTCCTCCTTCAGGTGATCTTCCCAACCCAGGGATCAAACCTTCATCTTGTGTCTCCTGCCTTGACAGGTGGGTTATACCACTGAGTCACCTGGGTCTACCATTCAGTTCAGTTCGGTTCAGTTCAGTTGCTCAGTCGTATCTGACTCTTTGCAGTGCCATGGACTGCAGCATGCCAGGCCTCTCTGTACATCACCAACCCCCAGAGTTTACTCAAACCCATGTCCGTTGAGTGAGTGATGCCATCCAACCATTTCATCCTCTGTCATCCCCTTCTTCTCCCACCTTCAATCTTTCCCAGCATCAGGGTCTTTTCAATTGAGTCAGTTCTTTGCATCAGGTGGCCAAAATACTGGAGTTTCAGCTTCAGCATCAGTCCTTCCAGTGAATATTCAGGACTGATTTCCTTTAGGATGTACTGGTTGGATCTCCTTGCAGTCCCAGGGACTCTCAAGAATCTTCTCCAACACCAGAGTTCAAAAGTATCAATTTTTGGCACTCAGCTTTCTTTATTGTCCAACTCTCACATCCATGCATGACTACTGGAAAAACCATAGCTTTGACTAGATGGACATTTGCTGGTAAAGTAATGTCTCTCTGCTTTTTAATATGCTATCTAGGTTGGTCATAACATTAGGTTAATGTATAACTTCTGCTTATTACTTTAAAAATGTATTGAAATATACTTTTTTACAGTGTTGTGTGAGTTTCTGTTGTACAGCAAAATGAATCAGCTATATGTATACACATATCCTCTCTTCTGACTTTCCTTCCCATTTAGGCCACGACAGAGTATTGAGTAGAATTCCCTGTGTTATAATACAATAGGTACTCATTAGTTATCTATTTTATACAAAGTATTGATAGTATATATATGTCAAACTCAATCTCTCAATTCATCCCATCTCCTTTCCCCCTTCCTTGCTGTCCATATGTTTGTTTTCATATTTGTGTCTCTATTTCTGTTTTGCAAATATATTCATCTGTGTCTCTATTTCTGTTTTGCAAATATATTCATATGTACCATTTTTCTAGATTCTACACATATGCATTTATATATGATATATATATTTTTCTCTTCCTGACTTATTTCACTTTGTATGACAGATTTTAGGTCCATCCACATCTCTGCAAAATGGCACATTTTTGTTCCTTTTTATGACTATTATCCCATTGTATATATGTGTCACATCTTCTCTATCCATTTTTCTGTTGATGGACATTTAGGTTGTTTCCATGTCTTGGCTATTGCAAATAGTGCTACAGCAAACACTGGGCCTTCCCAGGTGGCACTAGTGATAGAGAACCCACCTGCCTACGTAGGAGACATGAGATAAGAGATACAGGTTTCATCCCTGAGTCAGGAAGATCCCCTGTAGAAGGAAAGGGCAGCCCACTCCAGTATTCTTGCCTGGAGAATCCCATGGACAGAGGAGCCTGGCGGGCTATAGTCCATAGGGTTGCAAAGAGTTTGACATGGGTGAAGCAATTTAGCATACCTGAAAATATTGGGGTGCATGTATCATTTGGAATTATGGTTTTCTTCATGTGTATGCCAGCAGTGGCATTGCTGGGTCCTAGAGTAGTTCTAGTGTTTTAATGAACCACCATAGTGTTCTTCATAGTGGCTATTCCAATTTACATCCCACTCGTGGTGCAGGAGGATTCCTTTTTCTCCACACTCTCACCAGTATTTATTGATTGTAGATTTTTTTGATGATGGTCATTTTGACTGGTGTGAGGTGATACCTCATTGCAGTTTTGATGTGCATTTCTCTAATAATTAGTGATGTTGAGCATCTTTTCATGTGTTAATTGGCCATCTGTACATCTTTGGAGAAATGTCTCTTTAGCTCTTCTGCTCATTTTTTGATTGGATTTTTTTTTCTACTAGCTTTATGAGTTGTGTATTTTGAAGATTAGTTACTTTTTGATGAGTTAAATCTCTCCACATCATAAGTGGAGATCACATGCTATTTTCTTATGTCCTGTCTCTAAAAGGTCAACTAGGATTGGAGAATATTGGTATTGAACATACCTTATTATCCTAATAATCTGCTGTTGGTGTTCATTCTCTCTATATATTCTCCACATCTTACCCTCCGGTGGTAGGATTAGGAAGAAGTATTGTTCATTTTCTGCTGTATATCTTATGTGATAAGGAGTTCCTTACAAAATTTGCATTTCTATCTTTTCATATTGTGCTTTATTTCATCTGTAATACTTTCATTCATATGACTTAAACCCATTTTCTGTTATTAGAGAAAGAGATAAGTAGTTGTTTCCATATTGTAGCAATTTTAGATTTTGACCACCATTCCTTATGTGGCAATTTCCAGATTGGTTATTATTCCTATCAAAATTTTATAAATGAATTCTGATTTTCCCATTTGAAAGTGTTTCATCTAGGTGAGTACTACAAATTCAGAAATGTAGAAATTGAATTTGAGAAAGAAAATGTATTCTAAGTCCTCACCACTATGGGGCTGTCCATATTTGAATAAGTTTGTGAGTGGTCAGACTATGTTGAGTATAGGTAATCCTGGACTGGACAAAAAATAAGTTTGACCAAAACTATCAAAAATAGCACAATTAGGAGGAGAGTAATAATCATAACTATGGGGGGAGGCCAGTGAATCAAACCTGTTTTAAGCATTAGAATAATATCCTGCCATAGAGCCATCACAATATTGTAAAGTAATTATCCTCCAATTAAAATAATAAATTTTAAAAAGAATGATATACTGCAGGAAAAAAGGACTTATAAAATCATAAATCAGAAAGGCCCTGAACAAATTATAGGAATCAGAATGTTGTTATTCAGACTCAGTCATGTTCAATGTTTTGCGACCTCATAAACTGCAGCACACCAGGCTTTCCTGTCCTTCACCATCTCCCAGAGTTTGCTCAAACTCATGTTCTTTGAGTTGGTGATGCCATTGAGCCACCTCATTCTCTGTCATCCCCTTCTCCTCCTGCCTTCCGTCCTTCATTTTTTGAGATTTTTTTTTTTTTCTTCAGATCTTCATTTTTTGAATGTTGAGTTTTAACCCAGATTTTTAACTCTCCTGTTTCACTTTCATCAAGAGGCACTTTAGTTCCTATTCTTTAGTACCACCATCTTCATTAGTACCATGCATCAGAATAGAGAATTCCTGTTGAAAGTTTTGTGTGATATCTGCTCTAGGCCCCAAAACAGACTTACAAGAAGGAAGGTACTGTTTGTGAATGTACCTCATTTGGGAGGCTTTGTGTTATGAGTTTTTATGTATGTTAACTTATTCAATCTTTACACTTAAAAGGTGGGTATTTGTTATCTCCATTCACATTTGAAATCACAGAAACAACAGTTTATACACCCAGCCCAAAGTCACAGATTTAGTAAGTACTCTTCCAAATTCCATAAGGACATTGAGAAACAATCATAGCTGAAGAAGAGTCACAGTTCAAGTTGATCAACAATCATTAAAGTGTTATTATGGGAAATGCTAAGTTAATTTTTCCAAATCCATTGAGAATAAAATATATACACTGGATTTAAACAATAATAGAGAAAATTTGAAGCAGTCAAATCATGAAAAGTTAATTGAAGAGGAACTAAAAAGCCTCTTGATGAAAGTGAAAGGAGAGAGTGAAAAAGTTGGCTTAAAGCTCAACATTCAGAAAACGAAGATCATGGCATCTGGTTCCATCACTTCATGGGAAATAGATGGGGAAACAGTGGAAACAGTGTCAGACTTTACTTTTTTTGGGGCTCCAAAATCACTGCAGATGGTGATTGCAGCCATGAAATTAAAAGATGCTTACTCCTTGGAAGAAAAGTTATGACCAACCTAGATAGCATATTGAAAAGCAGAGACATTACTTTGCCAACAAAGGTCTGTCTAGTCAAGGCTATGGTTTTTCCAGTAGTCACGTATGGATGTGAGAGTTGGACTGTGAAGAAAGCTGAGCGCCGAAGAATTGATGCTTTTAAACTGTGGTGTTGGAGAAGACTCTTGAGAGTCCCTTGGACTACAACCAGTCCATTCTGAAGGAGATCAGCCCTGGGATTTCTTTGGAGGGAATCATGCTGAAGCTGAAATTCCAGTACTTTGGCCACCTCATGCGAAGAGTTGACTCATTGGAAAAGACTCTGATGCTGGGAGGGATTGGGGGCAGGAGGAGAAGGGGATGACAGAGGATGAGATGGCTGGATGACATCACTGACTCGATGGACATGAGTCTGAGTGAACTCCGGGAGTTGGTGATGGACAGGGAGGCCTTGTGTGCTGCAATTCATGGGGTCACAAAGAGTTAGACACGACTGAGTGACTGAACTGAACTGAATTATTAAACCACCACCATTTACACAGTTTTTTGCTAGATATTTGTACACAACATCTCATTCTCTAAAATAAATATTACCATCATTTTATGGAAGAAGAAATGGACCCTCAGAGAATTGATTCAACTTCTCAAGATTACACACTTATAAGTGAAGGAGGTAAGACTGAAATTAAAATCTATATAGCCAAATACTTGTGGTAGGGTTACTATCAGAGACAAAGTTTCTGAAAACACTCCCTGTTAAATTTTAAATACATTCCCATAAAATGCACATGTCAATATATTGATAATGATATATGAAATTAGAAATTTTATGTATTAAAACTTCCAGGGACCTCTTAAATTTCATTATTTTCCTTATCTTAGAATCTACTCTTGATTGGTGATTGTGTTCCAAAAAAAAATCAGACATTGAAAGTTATAAATTAGAATTTGGAAGTTACAAATTATGTATGAATAATGAATTAGACTAAGTTTTGTTTAATACATGCTACATTTTAAAAAGAGACAATGTTAGCCTTAATCATAATAAAATCTGATAAATACATAAAATAATGCTAAAGAAAAATTTACATGGCTCAGAGTAATTTTCACACATAAATTAATGCCAGGCAGTCATTGAGCCACTGTAACAGATGAGACCTCTGGAAGCTAGAAGATAAAATATCAACTTTATATCACAAATGAGGAAAAGTCCAAGTATGAAGTGATATCAAGTAAAATATACTTAAATTAAAAAGAGAATACAGTAAAAATACAAATTAAAAAATTAATATCTCACTTTTTTAAGGTTTGATATTCAATAAACTTAACTCTCTGGAGTATGACTGTAAACCAGAAAAAAACAGAAATTTTCCTTTTAGCAGTAAAATAATGCACAAAGTTCTGTGGTTAGCTCTTCGATGAGATTTTCAAAGAGAATTTTGCTTACAGCTCTATAAACGCAGGTATCTTTTTTTCCCAGAGCAGAGCATGTTTCATGGGGCAAATTATTGGGTGTAGAAAGAAACACTTGTAAAGCAGTTGTAAGAAGTACAAAACCTACCACTTGAAACTGAAGTGAGAAAATATCTATTTAAACACAAAAGAACTTTGTGAAGCACATTTGTTTATTTTAAGGCAAATAGTTTTGATTCCTCAGTAGCCTCTGAGGATACATAGGTATGACAGTTTACTAAAGGAAATGTGCTCATATTAATATCTCTGTGTCATTAAAAAAAGCAAATTACACTCAGTAGTTTCTGTTATAAAAACAGTAAAACACGCAATATAATACTTTTAAGAGACATTACTTTGTCAACAAAGGTCCGTCTAATCAAGGCTATGGTTTTTCCAGTAGTCATGTATAGATGTGACAGCTGGACTATAAAGAAAGCAGAGCACAGAAGAACTGATGCTTTTGAACTGTGGTGTTGGGGAAGACTCTTGAGAGTCCCTGGGACTGCAAGGAGATCCAGCCAGTCTATCCTAAAGGAAATCAGCCCTGAATATTCATTGGAAGGACTGATGCTGAAATTGAAACTGCAGTACTTTGGCCACCTGATGCAAAGAGCTGACTTATTTGAAAAGACCCTGATGCTTGGGAGGATTGAGGGCAGGAGGAGAAGGGGACAACAGAGGATGAGATGGTTGGCTGGCATCACCAACTCAATGGACATGGGTTTGGGTAGACTCTGGGAGTTGGTGATGGACAGGGAGGCCTGGTGTTCTGCAGTTCATGGGGTTGCAAAGAGTTGGACATGAATGAGTGACTGAACTGAACTGAACTGAAGAGAGCACATTTTTTTTTCCCCATTAAGAATAACTCACCATGAAAGTTAGCAAATAAACACCCTTCAGTGCCCAAATTTGACCTTTAAGATGACAAGCCTCAGTCAGCAAGAAATGTGCTTGGAAAATGAGACATCTTTACAGGAAGACACAGTGTGAACACACATATCAATAAGTAGGAACAAGAGGAAAAGGTTAATGAGATCCTATGACATAATAGGTCATTTTGAGTAATAAATCAGGATCAATCACATTGAGCACTTGACTGTTAATTTTTTCCTACTTTTTTTTTAGATAAAAAAATGATCACTTTTTTCCTACCTAGATTCTTTCCCATCATTTTATTTTACTCATTAAAAAAAATCACTTTCCTTTGCAATTGCTCACTCACTCTGCCTTCCCTCCTCCAGTCCTTCTATAGTGATAACAGAGAATGAAGAACTCCATGAAACAGACAAATCTATCTTTTCAGTGATCAGCTCTCTGTCAAGCACACTGATGCAGTAAATCTTTCAAAAGACAAATTTGTCAGTTGTTACTGAAACAGCATGTAAGTTCTACACTGGATGACTCGACAAGAACACAAAGAGCTTGGGGAAAAGTTAAAATGTAAAGTCACCAATATGGGAAATACATTAGAAAGAATCAGGTCAGAGAGGCAAAAACTCAATTATTATCCACAAATTTGAGATGGCAAAAACTTCAACTGACCCAAATTTTTTGGCTTTTACCACTAGCCACATTGTATCTGAAATGAGTTGAAACTCAAGCTCTGCTAGCAGCCTAACACCTGCTCCCTCTTTTCCCCTTGGGTGGCTGCAGTAATTACCCACCTCTACCTGCACCAGTTTAGGGTCTGTGAAATGTTGATCATGTAGAGTCAATCATTCCCATGTTCTAAGGTGCCAAATGATCATCTGCTAGTCAGAATTGCAGCATTGCTGGCAGGTGGACCTATTAGTTCATTTCATTTTTGAGTCTAGACGTCCCCCAATTTTTGCTATACAATTTGCATGTTTTCTACAGTATGCACCCTATGGAAAGAATTATAGTTTATCTGCACTCTACTTTCTAAATATGTGCTTTTAAAACAATTTTTACACATGATTAAATTTTAGATATATTTTCAGTTTAGACTTTGAATATAGTTTCAACAGAACAAACACACACTGTGGAGAATATTGCTCCTCTTATAAGCACATGATTGTGCCAACTCTGTGGCACATTTATTAGATTAACCATGGCAGACTTTAATTTATAGTTCATATCCCTGCCATAAATCTGCCCACCTAGGCAAAATCATGAACAAAGGGAGAAGCCACGTTATAACATCACTCTATATCACTGTGAGGGAAATATCTAAGCAAAAAAAAAAAAATTATTGAAACTTTGTTTTCAGTTATAGACTAAAAATCTTTGCTTTTTTCTGTTCTCTCAACATCTTGACTGGTGGATAGAGTTGTTATTTCTCATCACAGGATATTTTCTATCCTTATACTATACTCTAGAATATAGCTGTGCATAAATAAGGATAAACTGATAGAAAAACTCAAGTTGAAGAGTAGAAAGTTTACAGAGTTCATATTATGTCACCTGAAATTTTTTTTTGCAAAAGACATAGTAATTGTGTCTATTGAGGAAGCAAAAAGAATTGCAGTTGAATTTAGCTACTTGAGAAAATAACAATTCATACAGGCATTTGACAAAAGGAGATACACATGAAGTTCATCACGAGTTGATAGTTTACAGACATAACTATGGTTTGAAGCTCAAGCCTTTAGCCAAAGAACCTATATTACACCAGTTAATTATTCATGATTAGGTTTATTCAAGTCACCAGTACACTATTGCATCCATCCCTGGATCCTGATTATGGATAGACAGAGAACTGCTAAAGAGATGTAGGGGAAAGAACTCACCCATTGAGGAATATCCAATATGTGTCCAACACTGTGCTGCTGCTGCTGCTGCTGCTGCTAAGTTGCTTCAGTCGTGTCCGACTCTGTGTGACCCCATAGACGGCAGCCCACCAGGCTCCCCCCCATCCCTAGGATTCTCCAGGCAAGAACACTGGAGTGGGTTGCCATTTCCTTCTGCAATGCATGAAAGTGAAAAGTGAAAATGAAGTCCCTCAGCCCTATCCGACTCTGTGCGACCCCATGGACTGCAGCCCACCAGGCTCCTCCAACCGTGGGATTCTCCAGGCAAGAGTACTGGAGGCAAGGTGCCATTGCCTGTGCTAGGGACTTTATATTGTCAGTTTAACAACTCTGTAAAATTGATAGAACTTTATATAATAAACTGAGGTCCAGAGCAAGAAATTAGCCCAAGTTTGCTCTTCTAATTTAGTAAGACACTTTTTAAGCAATTAAAAAATGTGAAAATGTGTGAAATTACATAGGTAGACATATAGGAGAAAGAAATAGAGAATTAGGCCTTTAAATACATGTTTATTAAACTGGACATTGCACCTGTCTCTCAAATATCTATTGAGAGATAGATATCCAACGGATATCCAATATCCAATATCTTTAAAATAATGCACTTTAAAAAGTTATTAGAAAAATATTTTATAAGCCATCCCACCCATTAAAGAAAAAACAAACAAACAGCTGCTTAGGTGTCATGTGAAATTAACCCACTTATGGTTGAATGTCTTAATTTATAGAAGAGGAAGAACAAGCCTCATTTACTGAGGCCTTTTGTGCATGTGTGTGTTTAGTTGCTCAGTCATGTCTGACTCTGTGCAACCCCATGGGCTGTAGCCAGCCAGTCTGCTCTGACCATGGGTTCCTCCAGGCAAGAATACTGATGTGGGTTGCCATTTCCTCCTCCAGGGGATCTTCATTATCCACAGATCAAACTTGCATTTCTTAAGTCTCCTGCACTGGCAGGTGGGTTCTTTACCACAAGCATTACCTGGGAAGCCCGAGCCATTTTATGAGGAATAGCTAATTAATAAATTGTACTTTAAGAATTTAAAGTGTTTACTGATTCAGTTCAGTTCAGTTCAGTCGCTCAGTCGTGTCCGACTCTTTTCGACCCCAGGAATCGCAGCACGCCAGGCCTCCCTGTCCATCACCAACTCCCAGAGTTCACTCAGACTCACGTCCATCGAGTCAGTGATGCCATCCAGCCATCTCATCCTCTGTCGTCCCCTTCTCCTCCTGCCCCCAATCCCTCCCAGCATCAGAGTCTTTTCCAATGAGTCAACTCTTCGCATGAGGTGGCCAAAGTACTGGCCTCATATATAAGCAGCTAAATAAAAGTTTTAAATATTTGATTAAATTTTAAAACTTTTACTAAAAACTAAATATATTAGTACTTTCAGACTGTTTATATAAATTATTTTTATATTTTAATATCTCTATTTTCTCACATTATTAATCTCAATACTGTGTATAGATGAAGACTGTAATTACTAAAAATGTAAGTAAAACCTTAAATATTATGTTTTACTACCACATATACATATAATGTAATAAGATATTATAGATCATAATATCATGTATATAGTTTTGGTATGGATTGAATGTTTGCATCCCTCCTGCTTGCCTGTCCCAATCTATAATTGAAACCCTACCCATGAATGTGATGGTATTAGGAGGTCGGACTTTTGGAACTAAATTAAAATCTGTGTGTGCTTAGTCATCCAGTCATGTCTGACTCTTTGCAACCCCATGGACTACAGCCTGCCAGACTCTTCTGTCCATGGGGATTCTCGAGGCCAGAATACTGGAGTGGGTCACCATGCACTCTGCCAGGGTATCTTCCCAATTCAGGGAATGAACCCAGGTCTCCCACATTGCAGCGGGATACTTTACCAGCTAAGCCACCAGAGAAGCTGAAATTAGGATCAGATGAGGTCATAAGGGTGGCACTCTAGTAATGGGGTTAGTGCTCTTAGAGTTACAGGATAGCATGTGACTTTCTGCTCTCAGTGAAATTACAATGAGAAGTTGGCAACCTACAATTGGAAAGTGAACGCTGATCTTGGACTCCCAGCCTTCAGAACTGTGAGGAATAAATTTCTATTCTTCTTAATCTATGATTCTGTTATAGCCATCCAAATTGACTGACACATTTTATATTCTTATCTATTCATATAAGAAATAAATGCACTATGTATTAACTTTGTGAAATGGCTGTTACTTTAAACAAATGTTTTAAGTTTCATTAATTGAAAAAGTTATTGAGTAATTTTTGTATTACAAATGCTGTCATACAAAGATTGATAATTATAATACCTGTTTTTAAAGTGCTCACTCTTTAGCTTCTACTAAGACAAACACAAAAATAACATTTGGTGTAAGCTGAGAAATAAGTGACTAATAGAACTTTTGGAATATCTTATTCCAAAAGCAAAAGCAAAATAATTTACTTAAAGCATCCTGAATCAATGAGATGTAGGGAACAATGGGAATAGATCTGAATGAGAGTATATAAAGAGCTTCCCAGATGGCACAGTGGTAAAGAGTCTGCCTGCCTGTGCAGGAGACACAGGAGAGGCAGGTTCCAACCCTGGGTCAGAAAAATCCCCTGGAGTAGGAAATGCAACCCACTCCAGTATTGTTGCTTAGGAAATTCCATGGACAGAGGAACCTGGCAGGCGACAGTCCATGGGGTCACAAAGAGTTGGACACAACTGACCAAGAAAGCAAATAAAAAGCAGTGGAAAAAGGTGTCAAAGTCCATATTCTGATTCATTCTTCCATTTTTCATTCAGCAAACACATTTCAAATACAAACTGTGCATCAGGCATTAAGTTCAGTATTTTAACAAATTTTTCCTCAGGTTCCATTATGGGGTTTTATTAATAAATATGATTACATCAAGGGAAAAGGAGTCAGGGTGAACAATATCAAACAAGACAGGCAACCTGATAATCGTCTCCACCTCCAAACTGCCTCACCTGTTCCCTATGCTAGTTATGTGAACTTTGATAAGTCAGTGATTTACAGTCCATGCACCTCAAGATGTTCATACTTTAAATAGGTTTGTTATTTTCCTTACCATGACGGTTAATTAATTAAGGCTAAAAACCATTTTTAAAACTAAAGTCTTTAAAACTTTGGAAAAAGGATTAAAGGCTTATAGACTACACTAAAATTTTATAAAACTGATTTTTGATATGTACATTTCTAAAAGGAAACAACATGATATGACTAAAATTTTTTTAATTCTTAACCTGAGTTATTTTCATTTTTGGTAGCTCTACTGGTATTATTCTCCCACAGCATCTCAAATCTTTATGTTTTGTTGTTTGTTTCTTTTAAGAAAGGAACATGGGAGGGAAAATAACATCTTCTTGAATGAAATATTAAAATAATTTTCAATTTTGAATGATGTTAATCTGTAAGGAAGTTTCTTATGAGATACTGTTCTACTCATTCTTGATATATTCAATTTGGGTAATTAATTGATTTACATAAGAAACTTTTTGTTGTTGTTCTTTCGCTAAGTCATACCTGATTCTTTGCAACCCCATGAACTGCAACACCCCATGCTTCCCTGTCCTTCACTATCTCCAGAGTTTGCCCAAACTCATACGCATTGAGTCCATGATGCCATCCAACCATCTCATTCTCTGTCACCCATTTCTCCTCTTGCCCTCAATATTTCCCAGCATCAGGGTCTTTTCCAAGGAGTCAGCTCAAACTAGATGGTACATTTAAGAACTGTGTGGTCAAAAAAAAATGAACCTAGGAACTATTTTGTGTAAAAGATTAAGATTCCAAAAGAGATACTAAAACTTTAGGAGTATGGCATAAGGTGTCAAAAAGACCAAAAACAAACTGTAATATCAGGGATTACATATTTATTCTTTATTTGTGTATACTTAATTGATGTTTTTAGACTAACAATAGGTAAATTGCATTTTTATTTGTGATGCATTGTGTGCTTTTCCTATTTTAGTCTGACATTTAATTCTTATAAAAACTCTATGATGCCTTTTATATACATGTTACAGATAAGAAAATTCATACAGTGAGTTAAAAAAAAAAACTTGCCCAATGGCATATAATAAGATATTTCAGATCCTGATTTAATCCAAAGCAGTCTAGATCCTAAATCACACAATTAAAAATATTAGGGAACAATATATACAGGAAATGTAGAGTAATCAACCTGAAATCTTCTCCATTAAAGCAGTGAGAACACTGGCAAAATTGTCAGTCTCAACATTTTCAGAATTCTGGAAATTAAAGAATTTTAGTAATCTGCACAACATTTATTCAGGAAAAAAAGCAATACGCAGAGACAGTGACACAAGGGGAGAACACCATTGTTCAAAGGCAAAGACTGAAGTGCTCTCAGTGTAGCTAAAAACCAAGAAAGGCCAGGTGTTGGCCCCAGAAGTGAGGAAGAAGCAAGGATGCATTTTCCCTATATAGCTTTTATGGAGGTGGGCCCTGCCAATACCTTGATTTCAGATTTCAAGCCTCCAGAACTTGAGTCAACATGTTCCTGTTTTATCCACTCATTTTGTGATAACTTTATTATGGCATCTCTGTGTAAGTATCATAGCACCTGTTAAAACAGTCCTAAAATACATGAAACAAAAACTGTCAGAGGACTTCCAGTTTCCTGACCTGCATGTAAGAAGCTTAGAAGTCACCACTCCATCATAATTACAAAGAAAAAGCTTAAAAGACTGAAAAAACTTCTTGTATCTACAAGAAAGGGAAATACAGGGTAAACCATCACCCTCAAAATGGAGAGACTGACAGGCAAATACAGCAAGTATTGATAATATACTGAAATATACTCACAGGTGGAAACCATACGGAACCAGTACTGGGACAGGAAAACCTCAACTGTAACCGACAAGTTGCTGGAAGCTCAATAGGGACAACTGCAAGACTTAAAAATGGCAAAAGAATCCAGTTATAGGAGGGCCCTTGCATTACTGTGAAATTTGCCTTAAGAAATTTGACCGGATTCTCAGAATAAGTTCCCTTTCTAAGCTCTCAGCAAGGGGAGGGGAAATGTATCATTTAGACATACACCAGAGCGCTTGTTCTTAATAAGGCTTGCTCTCAAAAAAAACTAATTAAGCAGATCCTAACCAGCTGGGATTATTGGAGCCTGACTAAAGAAAGAGAAATACCCCCAATCCACCATATTCTAGCCACCCATCCCAGCTAAGGAGGTAGGGGGAAAAAAAAGCTGAGAAACTTGTGGAATTCATGGTCCTGAAACATAGGCTCAATAAAAAACTGTATGAAAGACTATATAAAGATGATAACAAACTACATAAAGACCATAGAGTCTGCATGTGCCTGTTGACCATCTGTATGTCTTAAGGAAATGCATATTTAGGTCTTCTGCCTATTTTTTGATTGGGTTGTTTGTTTTTGGTATAGAGCTGTATGAGCTGTCTGTATATTTTAGAAATTAATCCCTTGTTGGTTGCTTTGTTTGCACACATTTCTTAGTCTGTAGGTTGTCATTTCATTTTGTGTATAGTTTTCTTTGCTGAGCAAAAGCTTATAAATTTGATTAGGTTCCTTTTGTTTATTTTTGCTTTATTTCTATTGCCTTGGGAGGCTGACCTACATGTCTACAATTTATAGGAAACATGGCTACAATTTATGTCACAGAATGTTTTGCCTGTGTTCTCTTCAAGGAGTTTTATGTTGTCATATCTTCATAATTAAGTCTTTAAACCATTTTGACTTTATTTTTCTGTATGGTAAGAGGGTGACTTCTAACTTCATTGATTTACATGCAGCTGTTTGTTCCAACACCACTGGCTGATGAGATTGTCTTTTCCCAATTGTATATTCTCGACTTCTCTGTTGAAGTTTAATTGACAAGAGGTGTGTGGGCTAATTATCAAAATATTTGATATGGATCATACAGTCAACATATACTGGAAATCCTAGTCACAGCAATTAGACAAAATGAAAGAAAAAAGGTACACAAATTGGATTGCAAGAGATAAAATAGTCATTGTATGCAGATGACATGCTATCTATAGAAAACCCTAAGACACCATACAAAAACTACTAGAACTGATAAACTAATTCAACAAGGTAACAGGATGCAAACTTAACATACAGAAATCAGTTACATTTCTCTACACTAACAATGAAATATCAGAAAGGGAAGGTTAAAAAAAAAGTACCTTTTAAAAATCACATCAAAAGAAATTAAATACTTAAGAATAAACCTGACCAAATAGGTGAAAGGCATATGCTAGGAACTATAAAACACTGAAACATGGAAACTGAAGATGATTTAAAGAAACTGAAAAGTACCCCATGTTCTAGGATTAGAAGAATTAAATATTAATTTATTTTAGAAAAAATGTTAAATTGATATTTTTATTAAAAAGTAAGCTTAAGGTAAAAAACAGTTTATTTTATCAGTTTTTTTCCTTAATCAGTTTACTATCACAGAGCAGTTTGTAATTATGATTATAATTTATTCAGGCATTTATTACTTATGGTGTTGAAACTAGTGGGACAAAGTTGACAAGGAATACAATATTTGCATAGTTTCAAAGTACTTTTATAAATGATATATTAATTAGAGAGGAAACAGTAACATCTTAGTAAAGAAATTTGGCAGACAGAACCTTACATAAGTGATCAATTTAACATCATAAATAATGGAGCAGCCAACAGTCTGTGTCTCCTCATATGAGACACTAAGAAGGACAAAGCATCACTCTCTAATTTCCTGTCAAAGCTACATAATCTGAATATAGTCATGAGAAAATGTCACATGGACCTAAATAAAGTTAAATTCTACTAAACTACTGGCCTGTACTCTCAAACTATCAATGTCATGAAAAACGAAGAATGTCAGAAACTGTTCCAGAATAAAAGAATTTAGAGACAAGCCAGATAAATTCAATGTGAGACTCCAAATACAATCCTGGAACTTAATAAATAAAACATCAGTTGCAAGTGATTCTTTAATTTAAAAAAAAAAAAAACTTTTTTCAAATTCATAAACATTTTCCAAGATACTTTTATCTCATTATTTATAGTTGCCCTCCCCTCAACAAACCTAATTTTTGTTGATAGCCATTTATCATGATTAACATTTGCTACTACCAACTAGAATAGAGCATAATCAATATTTATGATAAGCTAGTAGTTTTCTCTACCTTGATATGGGCATTACAGAGATATATACTTTTAAAGTTACATCCATTATTACATTTAAGATGTATAAAGTTCATATGTTATCATTCAATAGCAAGTTAAAATAATAGATATCAATTATTTTGAGATCTATATCTGACAACATCAATAATTACATTGTGTGTGGGTTTATTTCTATTGATTTATCTTTTCCTTGTGATTTCATTCATCTGGTCATGTTGTCTGAAATGTTGATTAATTTTATATTGAGTGCTAAGAATGTGTATGAACATGTTTAGATAGAATAGAAGTTTCTTCAAGCAGAGAGATAAAATACAAATTAATGACCTGATACAGAATGAAATTAAGACGTTTCAATGATAGACTTCAGATTTTTATGAGAAAAAGTTTTGTTTGGATATTTAGCCTTTTAGCAGATTTGTTATTCAGTTTTATTTCATCTATTGTTATTATCTTCCTCCTCAACATCATTTTTTTTCTTTCTTGTTTCTGACATGCACAGCTTATAAATCAGAAAATGTGTTGAGGAAAAAGCTGCAGGCAGAATATAAGCTAATTTCTCTGGCTTCCTTTTTGGTCTGGGAAAGAAAAGAGAGTGGGAAAAAAAAAATACTGTTTTCTGTATAGGATTACGAAATCCATCACTTTGACACCAAATGGGGGGGCGTCTGTTGGGGCAGTTACACAACAAACTGTTTTCTAATTCTTTGACACCTACTGGTTGTCCTACAATTCAATTCTGACATTATTTACCTGGGCTTAGCACAGATGCTGAAGGTTAATGGTTCAGTCCCAAAAGACTGTCCCCACTGCACATGCTAATCCCATATCCTGGGAGTCACTGCTACTTCTTACCAATGGAGAGGTTCTCTTGACACCCTCCTTGAGTTCAATAATTTGCTAGAAAACTCAGGAAAATATTTTACCTACTTGATCCCTGGCTTATTATAAAAGAATACAATTCAGAAACAGCTAGGTGGAAGAGATGCTTAGTGTAGGGTGTGTGGGAAGGGATGCAGAGCTCCAGGCCCTGTCTAGGCATGGAACCCTCCCATGTACACCTCCAAGTGCTCACCAACCTGGAAGTTCTCCAGACTTCTTATCTAGGATTTTGATGGAGGCTGCATTACATAGGAAGTATTAATTGAATCTTCAGTTTCTCTCTTCAGTTCAGTTCAGTCAGTCAAGTCCAACTCTTTGTGACCCCGTGGATTGTAGCATGCCAGGCTTTCCTGTTGATCACCAACTCCTGGAGCTTATGCAAACTCATGCCCATCGAGTCAATGATGCAATCCAACCATCTCATCCTCTGTAGTCCCCTTCTCCTTCTGGCCTCAATCTCTCAGCATCAGGATCTTTTCAAATGAGTCAGTTCTTTGCATCAGGTTGCCAAAATATTGGAGTTTTAGCTTAAGCATTAGTCCTTCCAATGAATATTAGGACTGATTTCCTTTAGGATGGACTGATTGGATCTCCTTGCTGTCCAAGGGACTCTCAAGAGTCTTCTCTAACACCAAAGCATCAATTCTTCAGCACTCAGCTTTCTTTATAATCCAACTTTCATATCCATACATGACTACTGGAAAAAAATATAGCATTGACAAGGGGACCCTTGTTGGGAAAGTAATATCTCTGCTTATTAATATGTTGTCTAGGTTGGTCATAGCTTTTCTTCTAAGGACCAAACATCTTTCAATTTCATGGCTGCAGTCACCATCTGCAGTGATTTTGGAGCCCCCCAAAATAAAGTCTCTTGCTGTTTCCAGTTTTTCCCCATCAATTTGCCAAGAAGTGATGGGACTGGATGTCATGATCTTAGCTTTATGAATGTTGAGTTTTAAACCAATGTTTCACTCTCCTCTTTCACTTTCATCAGGAGGATCTTTAGTTCTTCTTCACTTTCTGCAATAAGGGTGGTGTCATTTGCATATCTGAGGTTATTGATATTTCTCCCAGAAATCTTGATTCCAGCTTGTGCTTCATCCAGCCCGACATTTCTCATGATGTACTCTGCATATAAGTTAAATAAGCAGGGTGACAATATGCAACCTTGATGTACTCCTTTCCCTATTTGGAACCAGTCTGTTGTTCCACGGAGAAGGCAATGGCACCCCACTCCAGTACTCTTGCCTGGAAAATCCCCTGGATAGAGGAGCCTGGTAGGCTTCAGTCCATGGAGTCATGAAGAGTTGGCTGTGACTGAGCGACTTCACTTTCACTTTTCACTTTCATGCATTGGAGAAGGAAATGGCAACCCACTCCAGTATTCTTGCCTGGGGAATCCCAGGGACCACAGGGCCTGGTGGGCTGCCATCTATGGGGTCGCACAGAGTCGGACACGACTGAAGTGAGTTAGCAGCAGCAGTAGCGGTTGTTCCATGTCCAATTCTAACTGTTGCTTTTTGACCTGCATACAGATTTCTCAGGACATAGTTCAGGTGGTCTGGTATTCCCATCTATTTAAGAATTGTCCACATTTTTTTTTTTTTGATCAACACAGTCAAATAAGATTCTACACATGGACATCACCAGATGGTCAATACCAAAATCAAATTGATTATATTCTTTGCAGCCAAAGATGGAGAAGCTCTATACAGTCAGCAAAAATAAGACTGGGAGCTGACTGTGGCTCAGATCATGACCTCCTTATTGCCAAATTCAGATTTAAATTTAAGAAAGTAGGGAAAATGACTAGACCATTCAGGTATGACCCAAATCAAATCCCTTATGATTATACAGTGAAAGTGAGAAATAGATTTGAGGGATTAGATCTGATAGATAGAGTGCCTGAAGAACTATAGATGGAGGTTAGTGACATTGTACAGGAGGCAGTGATCAAGACCATCCCCAAGAAAAAGAAATGCAAAAAGGCAAAATGTTTGTCTGAGAAGGCCTTAAAAATAGCTGAGAAAAGAAGAGAAGCTAAAGGCAAAGGAGAAAAAGAAAGATATACCTATTTAAATGCAGAGTTCCAAAAATAGCATGGAGAGATAAGAAAGCCTTCCTTAGTGACCAATGCAAAGAAATTGAGGAAAACTATAGAATGGGAAAAACTAGAGATCTCTTCAAGGAAATTAGAGATATGAAGGAATATTTCATGCAAACATGAGAAAAATAAAGGACGGAAACAGTATGGACCTACAGAAGCAGTAGATATTAAGAAGAGGTGGCAAGAATACACAGAAGAGCTAAACAAAAAATTATCTTCATCACCCAGGTAACCACCTGGGTGTGATCACTCAACTAGAGTCACACATCCTGGAATGCAAAGTCAAGCGGGCCTTAGGAAGCATCACTATGAGCAAAGGTAGTGGAGGTGATGGAATTCCAATCGAGCTATTTCAAATCCTAAAAGATGATGCTATGAAAGTGGTGCACTCAATATGCCAGCAAATTTGGAAAACTCAGCAGTGGCCACAGGAAAATATCAGTTTTCATTTCAATCCCAAAGAAAGGCAATGCCAAAGAATGTTCAAACTACCACACAATTGCATTCATCTCACTTGCTCACAAAATAATACTCAAAATTCTCCAAGCCAGGCTTCAACATTACATGCATCGTTCCTTCCAAATGTTCAAGCTCAATTTAGAAAAGGTTAAGGAACCAGAGATCAAATTACCAACTTCCGCTGGATCATAGAAAAAGCAAGAGAGTTCCAGAAAAACATCTACTTCCACTTTATTGACCATGCCAAAGCCTTTGACTGTGTGGGTGGATCACAACAGTTTCGTGCCACGGTCCCTCTAAAACTGAGGTCTGTGGCGGGGCTGAAATCTTCAATCCCCTAACCACATGGATGGTTTCCCTGGAAACCTGTCTCCATCTTTTGGTTATTTAAGGACTTTATAAAAAATAGACGTATTAGCATAAATGGTTGAAAGGAGCTTGTTATGAATATCGAAGGACAATTCATTAACCCTTATTGCTATGGTGCAATTTCAGGAACTGAGGACAAAATAGAAAACATTTTAACAAAGATGCCCCTATGGTTCTTACCATTTAGGAAATTACAAGGGTTAGGAAATGCTCCCAGGAAGGGGGATGAAGATTAAATACATACATATATATTTTAAATTTTAAATAATAGTATCAGTCTGGAAACCTGTTTTCTCAAATCTTGACTGTTTGTAGAACCAGAATCTAGTCTTTTTCTTCTCAGTCAAGAAAGTCTTCCACAAGCTTTATTTACACAGTTTTCTATTCTTTTTTATGCCTCCTGATTTGAAATAGCAAATGCCCTGAGGGGCAAAAAGTGTAATAAATATAGGGTTCACCTCTATTTATGGTCATCACTTGGTATCTGCAGGCATTTGTCCCAGGACCCCCTGCAGATACCAAAATTTGAGGATATTGAAGTCTCTATGTAAAATAACATAGTGCTTGCATGCTAAGTCACTTCAGCCATGTCCAACTCTGTGAGACCCTATGAACTGCAACTTACTAGGCTCCTCTGTCCATGGGATTCTCCAGGCAAGAATACTGGAGTGGGTTACCACGCCCTTCTCCAAGGGATCTTCCAGACCCAGGGATCTAATCCCATGTCCTACATCTCCTGCATTGGCAGATGGATTCTTTACCACTAGTGCCACCTGGGAAGCCCAAGATAGCCTAGTAGTATTTGCATATAACCTAAAGCTGAAACTCCAGTCCTTTGGCCACCTCATGCGAAGAGTTGACTCATTGGAAAAGACTGATGCTGGGAGGGATTGGGGGCAGGAGGAAAAGGGGATGACAGAGGCTGAGATGGCTGGATGGCATCACCAACTCTATGGACGTGAGTCTGAGTGAACTCTGGGAGTTGGTGATGGACAGTGAGGCCTGACATGCTGCAATTCATGGGGTCGCAAAGAGTCAGACACAACTGAGCGACTGAACTGAACTGAAGTGAACTATGCACATCTTCCCTTATAAATTTTCTCTTTGTTACTTACAATACCTAATGCAATGTAAATAGTTCCCTGAAAGCAGCAAATTCAGGTTTTGATTTTGGAACTTTCTGGAATTTTTTTTTTTTCAAATAATTTTAGGCATCCATTAAATGCATAGGTGCAGAGCCAGTTCACATAGAAGGACTAATGTATTTCACCTCTTAGCCCTTTAAGACTAATGGGCTTGATTAGTCTCCAAATCACTTCTTTTTACTTTTTTCAAATGTATGTCATTATTTTAAGTGAAATTACAAACTACTTCCTCACACCAGAATACAGACTTTCCGAAAATACATATATGGCAAAATTTTATTTTTTTCCTGATAAAAGAAAAAGCTTTTAGTCATGCTAAACAGTGCATGTTTCATTGACAAGTAAATTACAACCATGCATATATTTGTCTTTGAAATGAATTGCATATTAAATTTTAAGTTGGATATATTATTTCAGTCAACAATAGATAAAACTTTTTGACATGATGTTTTGATATCTAAAATTTTAATAAATAATAACAGTAAAAAAGTTTTGAAAATTAGGACAAAAGACAAATTATATTTAATAAGACTGTTAATATGACTGGGTTTAAGACTTCCATTTCCTATTTGTTTTCTATTTGCCCTGTATGTTCTCCGGTTGCCTTGTTATTTATAGTATACATTCATAGCTTCACCTAGTCTATGTTCGAGGGATATTCTACTTCAGTGTTAGTACTAACAGCTTAAAACACTGTACTTCCATTTCTCTTCTCCTGACATTTGTATTATTATTTGTTTTACTTTTGATATATTATTAATCCCACAATACATTGTCATTTTTATTTAAATAATTGGAGTTTTAAAAGATTTAAGTATTTATTTTTAAAAAAGTCTTTTATGTTTAACAGTATGATAATCAATATCAGTGGCCTTAAATCTGAAACTGGTCAGAACCCTTCTGGGATAGACATTCTCTCCATGACCCCCTAGCCAAATACTCCCCACCTCTTGTTTGTAGAAAAGTTTTAGCCTCCTTGTTGTCGTTCAGTCACTCGGCTGTGTCTGACTCTTTGCGACCTCATGGACTGCAGCACACCAGGCTTCCCTGTTATTTACTATCTCCCAGAGATTCCTCAAACTCATATCCATTGAGTTGGTGATGCCATCTAACTATCTGTCCTCTGTTGCTCCCTTCTCCTGCTGCCCTCAATCTTTTCCAGCATTAGGTCTTTTCCAATGAATCAGCTCTTTGCATCAGGTAGCCAAAGTATTGGAGCTTCAACTTCAGCATCAGTGGTGGTGGTTTAGTTGCTCAGTTGTGTCCAACTCTTTGCGACCCCCTGGACTGTAGCTCATCAGGCTCCTCTGTCCATGGGATTTTCCAAACAAGAATACTGGAGTGGATTGTCATTTCCTTCTCTGGAAGATCTTCCTGGCCCAGGGATCAAACCCACATCTCTTGTGTCTGCTGCATTGGCAGGCATGTTCTTTACTGGATTGAGCCAGGAGAGAAGGCTTGAGCATCAGTCCTTCCAGTGAGTATTCAGGATTGATTCCCTTTAGGATTGACTGGTTTGATCTCCTTGCTGTCCAAGGGACTCTCAAGAATCTTCTCCAGTACCACAGTACAAAATCATCAATTCTTTGGTGATCAACCTTCTTTATGGTCCAACCCTTACATCTATGCATGACTACTGGAAAAATCATAGATTTGATTATACGGACCTTTGTCATCAAAGTGGTGTCTTTGCTTTTTTAATAAGCTGTCTAAGTTTCTCAAAGATTTTCTTACAAGAAGCAAGTGTCTTTTAATTTCACAGCTGCAGTCACTATCTTCAGTGATTTTGGAGCCCAGGAAAATAAAGTCTGTCAGTATTTCCATTTTTTCCCAATTTATTTGCCATGAAGTGATGGGACTGGATGCAATAATCTTCATTTTTTGAATGTCGAGTTCTAAACCAGCTTTTCTCACTCTCCTCTTTCACCTTCATCAAGAGACTCCTCAGTTCGTCTTCATTTTCTGCCATAAGGGTGGTATCATCTGCATATCTGAGGTTATTGGTATTTCTCCTGGAAATCATGATTCCAGCTTGTTCTCATCCAGCCCAGCATTTCTCATGATGTACTCTGCATATAAGTTAAATGAGCAGGGTGACAATATACAGCCTTGACATATTCCTTTCCTTATTTTGAACCAGTCTGTTTTTCCATGTCAGGTTCTAACTGTTGCTTCTTGACCTATATACAGATTTCTCAGGAGGTAGGTAAGGTGATCTAATATTCCCATCTCTTTAAGGATTTTCCACAGTGTGTTGTGATCCATAGTCAAAAGCTTTAGCATAGTCAATGAAGCAGAAGTAGATTTTTTTTTTTTCTGGAATTCCTTTGCTTTTTCTATGAGCCAAGGGATGTTGGCAATTTGACACCTGATTCCTCTGCCCTTTTTAAATCCAGCTTGTACATCTGGAAGTTCTCAGTTCGTGTTTTGTTGAAGCCTAGCTTGAAGGTCTTTGAGCATTACCTTGCTAGCATGTAAAATGAGTGCAATTGTGCAATAGTTTAGACATACTTTGGCATTGCCTTCTTTGAGATTGGAATGAAAACTGACCTTTTCCAGTCTTATGGCTGGTTCTGAGTTTTCCAAATTTGTTAGCATATTTCACCTTTTTTGATTTGTAAAAACTTTTTTGATTTGTAATAACTCATCTGGAATTCCATCACCTTCACTAGCTTTGTTTGAAGTGATGCTTCCTAAGGCCCACTTAACTTTACACTCCAGGATGTTCGGCTCTAGGTGAGTGATCACACCATCATGGTTGTCCAGGTCATTAAGATCTTTTTTGTATAGTTCTTCTATGTATTCTTGCCACCTCTTCTTAATATCTTCAGCTTCTGTTAGTTCCATACCATTTCTGTCCTTTATCGAGCCCATCTTTGCATGAAATGTTCCCTTGCAATCTCTAATTTACTTGAAGACATCTCTAGGCTTCCTAAGGCCTTCCCCAAATCCCAAAGAAAAAATTTCATCAGAAAAATGAAAAAAAATGCACAAGCGAAGAAAAACAGTAAAGTAAGATAAAATAATAATAATTTACTCATAAAACAATGTCAAGGACCTTTAGTTCCTCTTCAAAGCATATCCTTGGGTTCTTTTGTAGATAAATTAAAACTTCCACCATTTGGAAGAAGTTAACCACATGCTGATTACAAGCACATAGACCCTAGATCAGTTAGAATCAGAAAGTTGGTAATGTTAACTCCCAAAATACCACCTGTTACCTCACCACCAAACAATCAGAAGAATGTTTATGAGCTGGTCAGGCAACCCACGACCTTCACCCCTAATGTTGCCTTAAAAATCCCTTCCCTGAAAGCCGTTGGGGAGTTTGGCCCTTTTGAGCATGAAGTGCCCATTCCCCATGTTTGACCCCGCATTATGTCCCTTGTAATAAGCCCTGTACTTTCCTTCACTACAACCCCGTGTCAGTAGATTGGTTTTACTGCACCCTAGGCAAGCGAACCCAAGATAGCTTCAGTAACATTTTCTTTTGTAAGAAAACTTTTTTTTGTAATATTTTAATTCTTTGACATTTCTTACAATGTGAGTAATCTTTTCAGCCCTTACATATCTTAAAATATCAAATAATAAGTTGATTTTGTTTTGCTTTTCCCTCTAGTACTTTAAAGATGTTGCTCCACTGCCTTCTTGCTTTCACTGTTTTTGATAACAGAATTAAAACTTTCTATTTAAAGCTAAACTTATATAATATAAATTATACCTAACGTTCTAGTACCTTTGTCAATGGCTTGTGTTTTATTTGTCAAACTTTAGACAAGCATTGCATGAAAATCAAGTCTATATTTGGATACCAATAATTATTCAGTAATAATTAGTCAAACACATTTAAAAATAATATTCTCTATGAACAGAAAGAATCAAGATACTGCAAATGCTCCAAATGTCAAATAAATAATAGCAAGGTCTAGTACAACTTTCACAGAATCAAGTCTACATTAAGTAAGGTTATTCTATAAAAATAGTGCCTGTAAAATCAGAGTCTTAAGATTTTTCTTGTTTTCTCTATAAATTGAGAATGGCTATTGACAAATAGCCTGGGAGGGAAAAGTTAAGGAATCAATCCTCTTAATTGTAGCTGACCTTCATCACAGACAAAGCAAAAATTTTCAAAATTAGGAAATTTTAGATCTCCTTTAGATAGCCAAAGTCTTCTCATTTGTGTTAAGTGAAGATAAGTTGAAACTTGCTAAAATGGTTACTATTAAAAGAAAACTAATGAATCAGAAGTGACCATTTTCCCATATTTTGTCTCTAATTCAGTTCAGTCGCTCAGTCATGTCCGACTCTTTGCAACCCCATGAATCACAGCACGCCAGGCCTTCCTGTCCATCACCAACTCCCGGAGTTCACTCAGACTCAGGTCCATTGAGTCAGTGATGCCATCCAGCCATCTCATCCTCTGTCATCCCCTTCTCCTCCTGCCCCCAACCCCTCTCGGCATCAGAGTCTTTTCCAATGAGTCAACTCTTCGCATGAGGTGGCCAAAGTACTGGAGTTTCACCTTCAGCATCATTCCTTCCAAAGAAATCCCAAAAAAATTCCTTCCAAAAAAATCAAGGGCTGATTTCCTTGAGAATGGACTGGTTGGATCTCCTTGCAGTCCAAGGGACTCTCAAGAGTCTTCTCCAACACCACAGTTCAAAAGCATCAATCCTTTGGCACTCAGCTTTCTTCACAGTCCAACTCTCACATCCATACATGACCACTGGAAAAACCATAGCCTTGACTAGATGGACCATTGTTGGCCAAGTAATGTCTCTGCTTTTCAATATTCTATCTAGGTTGGTTATAATTATAAACCTTAAATATTTTTTCCTCATATCAAGTTAAAATCTGCTTTTTCCTTTCCTTTCCAGTAACTTCTTTCTATTAACCTCATTACAATCTTCTGCTACACAGAAGATTTCACTACTTGACTGGTCTCTATATGAGCTGGCAGTTGCTCCCTTTCTCAAAATAATGTTCTCTGGTCTTTCCACAAAAGCTAAAATATCATTTTAGATGATATATAGATAGATGGATGTATTTCTTAAAGAGGGTACTATTGAAATTTGGGGAGAGACAGTTCTTAATTGTATGGAATTCACCAATGTAATGCCAGATACTTAGCATTCTTGCTCCTTTTCTTAAATTCCAAGTGGCATTTATAACTCATTGTGACAACAAAACAGCCCTCATGTATTTCTAAACATCCACTGGGTTTGGTATATTTATGATTGAAACTACAAACATCCTTAGCCTATTAACACTTTCCTGAATGAATTCCAGCTTTTCACAAAACTAATGTCTTTCTAGAACTTAGTGAAATATAAATTACAGAACATAGGGGAATTATCCTTTTATTTTTTCTTCTGGATACTATATCTATGTCATTGAGTCAATCTTTTTATATTCTATTTTAAAACATACTGCTATCATAGTCAATTTAATTTCCAAGGTCATTTTTATATGTGCTACTGTTAAGCCTTATAGCTCCAACTTTTGGTATAGGTGATTGCACCAAAGAGCAAGGGTTTTATATTTAGTCCCACTACATGTTTTTTGGATGAATTGCTCAACTTTTTCAAACTTTTGGGGACATCATGTTGTCACACGTTTACTACTTAGTGTTTATCACAAGTCTACCTCTATTCCAATACAGAGGTTTTTAATTTGATGTTTCCCATCAAAATTTTCATAGAAATTATCTGATAACCCTAGCCTACTTAACTAGGGGTACTCTATTTTCTTCTTAGCAGTATACGCTATAATTATTTTGTTTGTTTTGTTTATGTCCCTCACATGTTGATGTTTACTCTCTGAAGGCAGACGTTTTTCCTTAATCACTGTTTGACCCTTAGCATGCAGCAAGTGTTGCCTAGAGAGGTTTTTCATCCAATATATGACATTTTTCTTACAAGTTTATTCATGTAAGAAAAAAATTATCCCAATAATTCATGGAAACCAAAAGCAGATCACTGTAGTTGTTTGAAGTTTTCAGGAAAAACTAACTTGTTAGCATAATTTGGGTATGGTTGTTCATCAATTTGGAATTCAACTGTCTACAATATTAGTGCTAAACATTTGATATTTTCCTAGCTGTCAACTTTTTAAGTAAATCATAGAAAAATATTTAAACAAGCAATTTGCTTTTGCTAACAAAATAAAGGTCGAAGTGGCATGTGAGTAGAAATTTAAAAGTGTCAGTATTTGCTGCATTCTCTTCCTCTTTAATGATACTCTACAAAACAAATAACTAGATGGAACTCTGTCAGTCTTAGTCTCTGACCACACTAGACAGTGAACCTTTCCAACCCAAGATAGATATGTAGCTTAAGTAAGAAACACATTATTGGGAAGCAACTGTCTTGTAGTTGTTTTGTCCTAGAGTATCTTTTTATGGGATTTATATGTAAACACCCCAGGATAACATAAGTAGTATCTTTCTCTAGAGCAGAAGACAGCTTTGTTTCCTGACCAGGAAAATAATGTCTCTCTACAGAGAAACTGGGCAGATTTGCTTGCAATTGCTTTTATAATAATGGGGTTTTTCTAAGCTCAGGTTTCCTCATTTGGCATAGACCCATTGTGAGTATCTATGCTGAGTATACCTGAGACACTTGTCCTCGTCTTCTTAGGACTTGCAGAGAAAGAGTAACTGATACAAACATAGCTCATGCAGGCTCTTGTGCTTTGATTAGTAAATACTTTGCCTCTAACCCAGGAATCTTGTGTGTTCTGCCAGCATACATGAAACCATTATAGTTTACTTCATTAGCTTAATGAAAAGGTAAAATCTCAGGCCCTTCATGGTTCTCTATTATTGTCTTATTTTAAGATATTGTGATTTGGGAGGAGTCATTTGTTACTGTAAAATAACCTAAAGTATTCTAATGCACTAACCATTGATACCTCCTTTAGCATTTATGTTCATCTTTTTTTTTTTTTTTTTTCAATTTTATTTTTAAAAAAAAAAATCACATGCTCCCCATCCTGAACCCTCCTCCCTCCCAACCTCCCCATACCATCCCCCTGGGCCTTCCCAGCGCACCAGCCCCAAGCATCCAGCATCGTGCACTGAACCTGGACTGGCATCTCGTTTCATACATTAGTTGAGGCTTTGTTAGCAGTATTATAGGTTAAGGATAGATGAGACAAATGATCAGAGAAATGTTCCAGGAGGCATTAGAAGGTGGAAATTGGGATACAGCCCCTAGGCTACAGTATTGATCAGGGATTGTGGTCTGTTATGTATAAACTTACATTTTGTAATTGAAGGAACCAAAGATATCAGTAACTTCTTGAGCAATCCAGATAATTAGAAAACATTTGAGTTGGATATTAGATATATGATATGTAATAAGAGATATTACAGACATAAGATTTTAAATATAAGAAAACGGAAGCTCAGATATTAAATAACTTTGACAGTAATCAGATAGTTAGTAAATGATTCAGATCTACTAGCCAAGTTACCCAGTTACCCATCATGGTTGATTTCCCTTAGTATACTACTGTCTTTATTCCTTCACATAGTTCCCTCATTTGCCCATTCAATGAGTGTTCTCTTGTTGAGTACATTCTATTGGCCAAATAGTAGATTAGACACAGTATCAAAGACACAATTCCATCATTATGAAGTTTCAGTCATTCATCTATAAATTGGAGACATATTTCTATAGATGGGGTCCAAAAACCTTTACAGTAATACCATGTAATTGATTAGACCATAAACTAATTCTTAAGGGACTTTCTAGTTAGAGGTTGTTTATGTAAACTTACAGTCTTCTATTTACCCTAATTATGAGAATACAACATTGTTTAGACTTTCTTGAGTTTCATAGAGAAAATAATTCATATAGTGTTTTATATTAAAAAGAACCATGTATTAGTTTATTTACATATTAATTGTAACACATAGTTAATGCAGAACAGAAGAAGATCATGAGTATCGTTGTCAGAAGAACCGAGAGTGAATAGAGTACAGATATCTATACTGCAGACTTGAACATTTACCTACCCTCTTGGAACTTTTTCATCAGGAAATGGAGATACTTGATCAGCTTGATAATTTACAACTTTTGGCACATTCTAAAACAGAATACATATCCATTATCTTTTATTTTTATGAAGCCACTTTTGAATGAAGAAAAGCAAATGTTCCTTATATAGTCAACATGTATTCAGTACATGTGCTACCTTGCAATTGTACAGCCAGTTATGGTTCCCAACTTCACATGATTTATTTTACTTGATCTTCACAACAAAAATTGTGAAGTTCAAATAATAAGCTTATAACAAAAGTCCAAAATATCTATAACAAAGTTCCTGTGTGGAATTATAAATTTGCTGTAGAATATAACTTATAGAGCATGACATAAATATGGCATAAAGTAGAACAAGGGAACTTGTATAAACAAAGAAACCCGGAGGTCCAGAAAAGGGTGACATCATATCTTATTTAGCCACAAAGATTCTTAAGAGGGAGGGTGGATAACACTATCATTCTACAACACAGAGAGCTAGAGATAATATGTAGTTTTTGTTTGTGAGGTTGTCTACAATTCCTAGAAGTCATGCATATCCTGAATGACTGAGAATTTAGTTAATATAACTATTCTGTGACATAATTTAAACCTCAACTTTTAAACTTCAACTCACAGTCCTGTGTTCTGAACTAAATACAACAATGAATGTAATTCATATACGGCTCTCTGAGGCCAAACAGGTGCAGAAATGTTTGAAAGCCTTCCCAAGAAAGAATGTATGGTTTGTGCTGCCTCAGTTTAGTTCAGTTCAGTCGCTCAGTCATGTCCGACTCTTTGTGACCCCCTGAATCGCAGCATGCCAGGCCTCCCTGTCCATCACCAACTCCCAGAGTTCACTCGAACTCATGTCCATCTAGTTGGTGATGCCATCCAACCATCTCATCCTCTGTTGTTCCCTTCTGCTTCTGCCCCCAATCCCTCCCAGCATCAGGGTCTTTCCCAATGAGTCAACTCTTCGCATGAGGTGGCCAAAATATTGGAGTTTCAGCCTTATCATCAGTCCTTCCAATGAACACCAAGGACTGATCTCCTTTAGAATGGATTGGCTGGATCTCCTTGAAGTCCAAGGGACTCTCAAGAGTCTTCTCCAACACCACAGTTCAAAAGCATCAATTCTTCAGCGCTCAGCTTTCTTCACTGTCCAACTTTTACATCCATACACGACCACTGGAAAAACCATAAACTTGACTAGACGGAATGGCAAATAAAAGAGATTCAGTGTTACCAGCTCATATGGTACTCATCTTGCACAAAGAGTGCAATATAATACAGAAAGGAATTTTGAGGAACTGCTGACATAAGGGACTTCTTGGGAAAACTGTTGTTCAGTTGCTTAGTCATGTACAAGTCTTTGCGACCCCATCAACTGCAACATGCCAAGCCTCTTTGTCCCTCACCATCTCCTGAAGTTTGCCCAAGTTCTTGTCCATTGCATCAGTGACAACATCCAGCCATTTCATTCTCTGAAATCCTCTTCTCCTTCTGTGCTCCATTTTTCTCAGCATCAGGGACTTTTCCAGTGAGTCAGCTGTTTGCATCAAGTGACCAAAATACTGTAGTTTCAGTTTCCAGTGAATATTGAGGGTTGATTTTTGTTAAGATTGACTGTTATGATTTCTTTGCTGTCCAAGGGGCTCTCAGGAATCTTCTCAAACATCACAATTAAAAGGCCTCAATTCTTTGGTGCTCTGCCTTCTTTACTGTACAGCTGTCATAACTGTACCTGACCACTGGAAGACCATAGTCTTGACTATACTGACCTTTGTTGACAGAATAATGTCTCTACTTTTCAACACACTGTCTAGATTTATCATAGCTTTCCTGCCAAGAAGCATATATCTTCTGATTTCATGGCTGCAGTCACCATCTGCAGTGATTTTAGAGTCCAAGAAGAGGAAATCTGTCACTACTTCCACTTTTTTTCCACTCTATTTGCCATGAAGCAATGGGGCTATATGTCATGATCTTAGATTTTTTTTTTTTAATATTTACTTTTAAGCCAGCTCTTTCACTGTCTTCCTTCACCCTCATCAAGAGGTTCTTCAGTTCCTCTTGACTTTCTGCCATTCAGTTCAGTTCAGTTCAGTCACTTAGTCGTGTCCGACTCTTTGCAATCCCATGAATCACAGCACACCAGGTCTCCCTGTCCATCACCAACTCCCGGAGTTCACTCAGTCTAACGTCCATCAAGTCAGTGATGCCATCCAGCCATCTCATCCTCTGTCATCCCCTTCTCCTCCTGCCCGCAATCCCTCCCAGCATCAGGGTCTTTTCCAATGAATCAATTCTTCACATAAGGTGGCCAAAGTATTGGAGTTTCAGCATCAGTCCTTCCAATGAACACCCAGGACTGATTTCCTTTAGGACAGACTAGTTGGATCTTCTTGCAGTCCAAGGAACTCTCAAGAGCTTTCTCCAACACCACAGTTCAAAACCATCAATTCTTTGGCACTCAGCTTTATTCACAGTCCAACTCTCACATCCATACATGACCACAGGAAAAACCATAGCCTTGACTAGATAGACCTTTGTTGGCAAAGTAATGTCTCTGTTTTTTAATATGCTATCTAGGATGGTCATAACTTTCTTTCCAAGGAGTAAGTGTCTTTTAATTTCATGGCTGCAATCACCATCTGCAGTAATTTTGGAGCCCAAAAAAATAAAGTCTGACACTTTCCACTGTTTCCCCATCTATTTCCCATGAAGTGATGGGACCAGATGCCATGATCTTAGTTTTCTGAATGTTGAGTTTTAAGCCAACTTTTTCCCTCTCCTCTTTCACTTTCATCAAGAGGCTTTCAGTTCCTCTTCTGCCATTAGAGTGTTATTATCTACATATCTGAGTGTACAAAGAGTATAATACAGAAAGGAATTTTGAGGAAGTGATGACATAAGGAACTTCTTGGGAAACCTATAAATTGATATAAAATTAGTTTTTAAAAATACATGGAAATTATATGTGCACATATTTGTATTGTGTAGATATTATAAACAGGTAAATAAGTACATCTTAGTTCTTAGTTCTTTATAAACATGGTGATGCTGAAATATTACTGGGTATCCTGAAGTTATCTACACTCTTGGAATTAGTTTGGGAAGATTGCCTAAAAGGGATGAAGTGTGGGTACAGGTATTTCGATCATCTTTAGAAATTCCAGTATGAATTTGGCTTAAATGATTTAATTGATTTCTTAAAAATGTCCTTGCCAATGTCAAGCTAGTTGGAGAGATTGTACTATATTTGTACCATCTTTGCATTTCCTAACTGGAGCAGGAAAAAGACAAGGCAGATTATTTTGTCATTAGATTTCAGATTAGGAAATTATGATGAAAGTCAGTATTCTTTAAATAAAAAAATTAGTTGATGATAAAGGGCAAACCTATGAATCTACCCAGCTGTAGAATCCTTCAGGGATGAAAGACCAAAAGAATGTGGTTCTGATAGCAAATTTACCACTGATGCGAATGCTAATCTCTTTATCCCTGGAGACTACTTTCATTGCAGATATTATCATTGAAAAAGGACTTTAATTCAGACATGTCTAATTACACTATAGGTTAATTTTATTAACTAGAAAATCTCCAAAGCACTTTACATTTCTATTAAATGTTTGAGTGGTCTAACCTCATTGCTAATGATTGCCTTTCATGGCAAAGCAGAAACTGTTTGATAAATTTGCTCTTCCTTCTATAACCCTGGGAGGAAGACTTGATTTTGAGGGCAAGGACAATTTATTGAATTATCCTTAATGCATGATAAAGATGCTAGTATTATGTATAGTCTGTGTTTTTCCCAGTGATTGCTTCTTTTGCTATTGTCATTCTCCTGTGTAGGCATAAAGAGCCTTTATTAGTAATAAAACAAATAATGATAAAATAAATGCTCTTTCTTACTCATAAGTATAGGAAAGGCTCATTTGCAGTATTGATGGAGTCAGAAAGTTTTCTTTCATTTAGGCCATCCTGTTATAATAGACAATTAGTAATGTGCCTGAATGTGGTTATTTTTCTTTTTCAACATTTCAGCATTGGTCTAGACACATTAGAACAATTAGAACAGTTAAGATTCATTATAGTGGTTTGTTCTGGCTCTGCCTGAGCACTTAACGAACCTTTATTTTCATGTCGCAGAATGTTATATCCCATTTCTATTCCTCTTCTCACAACTTTGGAAATATCCCATTCATCATTTAATTCAATATTTTCATTCAGTACTAAATTAGAGTTCAGGAAAGTGCAAACCACTGGAGAGAAAAATACCAATAAACATAGGGTCTTATATTCAGGGATTTACAACTTTTTGAATGAGGTAGACTTGAACACAGATAATTCTGATGTGGAAGCCTGGAATATTCTCAGATGCAGCTGACTATCTGAGGTTGCCCTGAAATTGGAACCTAAGTATCTGTAGCTAGTTTCAGGAAAAAAAAAATCAGTTCAAAATAAGGAAGAATTAAAAACACTTGTTGTATGGGGTTACATGACCACAGTATCTGAGATGCAGATTGGGCAAAAATTTGAAAGATTTCATGTAAAGTCATGACTTTGCCCTGTATGTACAAGAGGGGATCTATAGAAATGAGAAGCAATTGCAAGTTGGAAATAGGAAAGTACAATATTTAAGACTGAAGGGTCAAATGATAAGTTTAACAAGGTAGAAATAGGATGTAATATAGGATATAGGCTGGTAATTGCAGAGAAACCACAAGGGAATCTTTAAAGGTGATTAATGGTAGCTGCATTAAAGAGAAGAAAGACAATGAGAAAAAAAGAAAAGGAAAAGAAGGGAGGTAATAAAAAGGCTTTCCACTGAAGAAACATGGAATTATTGGAATCCATTTAAATAATCTTATTCAGAAGTATGGCCAACCCACTACCTATTCATAAGTCCCTAGTACATCTATCTTACAAAAATGATAGTGGGCAAAAGTCTTTCATACAGTGAATGCGAAATTCAATCCTATGTCTCATTCGACCTTTTCTTGCCCATCTCTCCTCATTATCGTACTTACAGTGTTGTGAGGGTCACCGTTCACAGCTCTGCCCTCAGAAATGGATAGGGAAATTGTAAAAAATACTGATAGATAGAAGAATACAAGTGCAATGCCTCGAGTCTGCTAAGTGGGAGGAAAAATGACCTCTTAAGTCATCTGGTTCTACTACCAGAACCAGAGTTGTGTGTTGGTCAACATGTAGGAAGGAACAAGATGAAAATGCAAGTATTAGGTAAGTATGGGGGAAAATGTGTTAGAGGGGAGAGAAACAAGAATGAATTAAAAGCCTAAAGTGTATAAACAAATAATCATGTGTTGGAAACTATTAGGGTTCTTGCCTCAGGATTAACATGCATGTCCTAATGACAATCATTGTATGTAAAGTCTCTTTATGCATAAGGCATGATACCTAATGTATACTGTCTTCTGGAATCCTCTTGATAACGCATCTATAAAATCTCCATGTTTCTAGTTAACCCTTTTCTTCAGACTATGTGGGTCTATGTCCTATTTTATGCTATTCCTTATGCAAGAATAAGAGTCACCAATTGCCATTTAAGAGAATATTTATTAAAGTCAACCCAAAGCTACTTGTTACAAAGAAATGTATATGTCAAGCAAATCAAGTTTTTGAATTGTAGTAGTCTCTGTATTGCTGCTGCTGCTGCTGCTGCTGCGTCGCTTCAGTCAGGTCCAACTCTGTGCAACCCCATAGACAGCAGCCCACCAGGCTCCGCCGTCCCTGGGATTCTCCAGGCAAAAACACTGGAGTGGGTTGCCATTTCCTTCTCCTCTGTATTGCTAGTGTCTCTAAAATAATTCACCTTTAATCACAACCTTTCCATAATCACCAAGAACCAAGTATCTTCTCTCTGATAAGGAGCCAGGAAAGAGCACTATAGATGTGTATTCCCAAATGCAGTTTTTCAGTTCTGGAGAAATGAAAGGCTAACACTTAAAATGGCCCCAGACATTGCTAATTAGCCATCAGAAATAGATGATTTCACAATTCTTCTAACTTTTGCTAAGAATTCAGACATTGGTAAAGCTAGTTTTCAGCTCAGCCACAAGCAGCCAGCAAAAATGTCCAAGATTGGCTATCACTGTAAGTTTAGTTTGCATTATACAAGGGGATATAGGAGAAAAATGAGGAATTAAGATCATGTATTATTCAAAAAACAAATGAAATTTAGAAAATCTCCATTTTTTTTCCTTCAGTTAAGATATCTTAACCTTACAGTTAGAAACCCAATTCTCTGACGTAAAGCAATTTATTAAGATTACAGATAATACTAATAGTCATCAGTATTCTCAGTGGCAAGTTGTGTGCTTTTACATTATGATAGTGTGTACTTGTGCACAGGGAGGTGTGTAAAGATATAATACCTCTAAGGCATGCCTTGTGGACTGCTGCAGTGGTAAAGAGAAGGTGAGAAAAGAGAAAAATAAACTTCATTTTCCTCTGCCCCCCATCTTTCATTACCAATACTTTTCTCTAGGTCTGAGGCCATTCACATTAACAACCCCTAGAACTTTTCTCCCCCAGGTCTTTTCATGCAAGTTATTTAGTGTCACATTGGGTCAGTTCAGTTTATTCAGCTGCTTAGTCATGTCCAGCTCTTTGCGACCTCATGGACTGCAGCATGCCATTACCCCCTGCCCATCGCCAACTCCCAGAGTCTACTCAAACTCATGTCCATCGAGTCAGTGATGCCATCCAACCATCTCATCCTCTATCATCCCCTTCTCCTCCTGCCTTCAATCTTTCCTGGCATCACGGTCTTTTCACATGAGCCAGATCTTTGCATCAGGAGCAAAGTTTCAGCTTCAGCATCAGTCCCTCCAATGAATACTCAGAACTGATTTCCTTTAAGATGGACTAGTTGGATCTCCTTTCAGTCCAAGGGACTCTCAAGAGTCTTCTCCAACACCACAGTTCAAAAGCATCAATTCTTTGGTGTTCAGCTTTCTTAATAGTCCAACTCTTACATCCATACATGACTACTGGAAAACCATAGCTTGGACTAGACAGACCTTTGTTGGCAAAAAATGTCTCTGCTTTTGAATATGCTGTCTAGGTTGGTCATAACTTTTCTTCCAAGGAGCAAGCATCTTTTAATTTCATAGCTGAAGTCACCATCTGCAGTGATTTTGTAGCCAAAAAAAAACGTCTGTCACTGTTTCCAGTGCTTCCTCATCTATTTGCCATGAAGTGATGGGACCACATGGCATGATCTTAGTTTTCTGAATGTTGAGCTTTAAGCCAACTTTTTCACTCTCCTCTTTCACTTTCATCAAGAGACTCTTTAATTCCTCTTAACTTCCTGCCATAAGGGTGGTGTCATCTGTATATCTGAGGTTATTGATATTTTTCCCAGCAATCTTGATTCCAGCTTGTGCTTCTTCCAGCCCAGTGTTTCTCATGATGTACTCTGCATATAAGTTAAATAAGCAGGATGACAATATACAGCCTTGATGTACTCCTTTTCCTATTTGGAACCAGTCTGTTGTTCCATGTCCAGTTCTAACTGTTGCCTCCTGACCTGCATATAGGTTTCTCAAAAGGCAGGTCAGGTGGTCTGTTATGCCCATCTGTTTCAGAATTTTCTACAGTTTATTGTCATCCATACAGTCAAAGGCTTTGGCATAGTCAATAAAGCAGAAATAGATGTTTTTCTGGAACTCTCTTGCTTTTTTGATGATCCAGCAGATGTTGGCAATTTGATCTCTGGTTCCTCTGCCTTTTCTAAAATCAGCTTGAATATCTGGAAGTTCGTGGTTCACATATTGCTGAAGCCTGGCTTGGAGAATTTTGAGTGTTACTTTACTAGTGTGTGAGATGAGTGCAATCGTGTGGTAGTTTGAGCATTCTTTGGCATTATCTTTCTTTGAGATTGGAATGAAAACTGACCTTTTCCATTCCTGTGACCACTGCTGAGTTTTCCAAATTTTATTATCTTCTTTACCTCCACCATAATTTGGCCCCCCCATGTAAATAAGAGGGAGAGAACCCAGTCCCACAGATCAATGGAAAATTGGATTAAAGATTTACTGAACATGGCCCCGCCCATCAGAAGACTCAGTTTCCCCCTCAGTCAGTCTCTCTAGTCAGGAAGCTTCTATAAGCCTCCTATCCTTTTCCATCAGAGGGAAGACAGACTGAAAACCACAATCACAGAAAACTAACCAATGATCACATGGACCACAGCCTTGTCTAACAGTGAAACTATGAGCCGTGCCGTATAGGGCCACCCAAGACAGCAGGTCATGGTAGAGAGTTCTGACAAAACATGGTCCACTGGAGAAGGGAATGGCAAACCACTTCAGTATTTGCCTTGAGAACCCCATAAAGAGTATAAAAAGGCTAAAAGATAGGACACTAAAAGCTTAACCCCCTAGGTCAGTAGGTACCCAATATGCTACTGGAGATCAGTGGAGAAATAACTCTATAAAGAATGAAAAGACGGAGCCAAAGCAAAAATAACACCAAGTTGTGGATGTGACAGGTGATAGAAATCAAGTCCCATGCTGTAAAGAGCAATATTGCATAGGAACCTGGAAAATTAGGTCCATGAATCAAGGCAAACTGGAAGTGGTCAAACAGGAGATGGCAAGAGTGAACATCGACATTTTAGGAATCAATGGACTGGAATGGGTGAATTTAATTCAGATGACCATTACATTTACTACTGTGAGTAACCCCCTTAGAAGAAATGGAGTAGCCATCATAGTCAACAAAAGAGTCTGTAATGCAGTTGCTGCTGCTATGTCGCTTCAGTCGTGTCCGACTCTGTGCGACCCCATAGACGGCAGCCCAACGGGCTCCCCGGTTCCTGGGATTCTCCAGGCAAGAATACTGGAGTGGGTTGCCATTTCCTTCCCCAATGTATGAAAGTGAAAAGTGAAAGTGAAGTCGCTCAGTCGTGTCCAACTCTTAGCGACCCCATGGACTGCAGCCTACCAGGCTCCTCTATCCATGGGATTTTCCAGGCAAGAGTACTGGAGTGGGGTGCCATTGCCTTCTCCGCTGTAATGCAGTACTTGGATGCAATTTCAAAAACGACAGAATGATCTCTGTTTCCAAGGCAAATCATTTAATATCACAGTCACATTGTATAATATATGACTAAGTTGTCAGAAATCTAATCCCATGTATCTTTTTTGTGCAACTAAGTCATTGAAGATTAAAAGTATATTGAAAGGAGACATTTATTAGGGAAATAGTTTTATTTTCTGATTTCTATTGTCATGAAAATTTGTTACAAGAAAATAAATCCTCAAAGGAATTTGCATTGCATTAAAAACAGGAGGATAGAACACTGAAATATTGATAGACAGCAAAAGGAGGGGGAAAACTGTTCTGAAGCAAACTATTTGAAACATAATTGGGAAGAGTTGGGTCAAACCTTGAACAAATGCCACATACCCAGAGCGGAATAGAATCCAGAGAATCCATAAAAGGCATTTGATCATGAACCCCAGGCAAATGATTACTGAAATGTGAAAACTCTCATCCCTGAGTCTCAACTTTTGGCTCTGTAATTCAATTTTATGTCTTTATTCTACTACAGGGGTCGTAGGCTCAGTGGTAAAAGAATCCACTTGCAATGCAGGAGACTCAGGTCCCCTATAGAAGGAAATAGCAACCCACTCCAGTATTCTTGTCTGGAAAATCCCATGGACAGAGAAGCCTGATGATGGGCTATAGTCCATGGGGTTGCGAAAGACTCAAACAAACAGACCTAGCCACTAAACAACAACATTCTACTACCTGAGCCTCACCAGTCCTTAGCTTTTCAGTCTCCAAGCTATACTATTACAACTGGTGTCCCAACAGTGTCAAGAACTACCTGCAGTGGCTCATAGCCAAGAAGCTGATAATTATTTTCCCAGTGCCCCATTAGTGAAGAAGAAAGCAAGAAGCTCTATTCCCAATGACTACACCCATATCTGAAATCAGTCCTACTTCTCCTAGGATCCACTCACTATGGGCCATTAGAATCCATAGAAATATGAGTTTGATTTCTGGCCTAAATATCTGCTTTTTCTAAAGAAACCGTATTTTGAGTCTTAATTAAAAATCTCATTTTTCTCCCCCTCCAGGCTTCCTAGTGTAGACTGTCATCCATGACATAGCTTCAGTTTTTCTCTGTTTCCTAGTGACCACCTTCTTACCACCACCACCACCATTTTGTTTAAATTTAGTTCAGGTCACTTGTCTACTTGTCTAAGCTCCCAACCAGTATATCCAAATGCTTCCTCAATATTGCACTTGGATGTCTGTCTCAAAGAGAGCTAGACTAACCACATACATAATCAAACTCATTAATTTCTCCTCAAACCTAGAGTCTTTTAGTTTTCTCTAATTTAGTGATTAAATCCAAACAATTATACAAGACTGAAACCTGGACACCCTCGAAACCACATGTAATTGCCTGTATAATAGATTTGAAGTTTTACTACCTAACATTTATATAGTGCTTAACAAACACCAGATACTTTTGAAAATGAATTACATATATTAACATATTTAATCCTTAACAATACAAAAGCAAGTACTATTGCTCCTTTTAACAGATAGGAAGATTTTAATAATATGCCCAAGATTAGATGGCTGCTAAGTGTTAGAGCTGGGGTTCCCACCTATGCAGTCTGGCTCCAAACTCCATGCCCTTATTCAGTATACTCTACTAGCTTTGGGGCCATGCATTAGTGACTAACATTTATTAATTGTTTACTCTGTACCAGGCATAGAGGGTATAATAACATAATAGGTATGTTATTCCTATTTTACAGCTGAGGACATTGAGGTACACAGTGGTTAGGTAATTTTTAACCACAGTCCTTAACTAGTCAATTGTGGCTCCACAGTTCATTATCTGCATATTGTCATTTCTGATTCCACATTCTCAACAGCCAAACTTCCTGGCACTTTACAACTCTTCAAAAAAAAAAGCCTAATTTTGTTCAGAAGAAAATAAATTTTGAAGGATAGAAAAGCACTTTCATTTATAAGTAAATGTTCTATCTCTTTAAGTTCACTATTAAATATGGCAAACAAATTTAAATTAAACCTTTAGTTCTATTCTGAAACTATTCTCCTAACCTACCTAATGTCCAAGTGTTTTCAGCCATGTGCATGCACAAATTCCAAAAAACCTGGAGTTTCTAGGGACTTCCCTGGTAGCCCAGTGGTTAATATTTCACCTTCCAATGCAGGAGTGTGGGTTCAGTCCCTGGTCAGGAACTAAGATTCTACATGCCTCATGGCCAAAAAAAACCAAAGCAAAAAATAATAATAATAATAAATAAATAGATGCAATTGTAACAAATTCAGCTAAGACTTTTAAAATGGCCCACATCAAAAATAAATCTTAAAAAAAAAAATGGAGTTCCTATTGATGGGCCTTATTTTTTGTCCATATTTAAATTTTCAATATTGTTTTATTTATACTCAGCAACTTTGATCTGAAGGATTTGGCTATTGTGGAGTCAACTATTTATCTGAATTTTGTAACATAAATAGGCTTTTAGGTTTTCCTCTATTTTTTTTTTTCTTTAAGTAAAAGAGAATGCTAAAATCCCCTCCCCACTGCAAACTTTGAAAAGTAAATTACAGTGCTTATGTCACCTAGGGAGTATATTTTATTTGAATAATAATCATTTTCTTTTGACAATATGTTCCATCCTATTAAAAAAAAGGATGATTTCCAGCAGCTCATAAGAAGGCTCCAAATATATAATAGACATCATCAAAGATTTTTCCACCACTGTTTCATTTTTATGAATAGAGATCAACAAATATACATATTTAAATTTCCTTTAGGAGTGCTTCAACAATGGGACCTGGACTTATTTACTTCAAAATACATAAATTTTATGTGTGAGGATTGTAAATCAAAATTGTGTTTTTAAATTAGCTATTTTCTTTTTTTTTTTTTTATTGTAACAAATTTAATAAAGACTCTTAAATGGTCCATATAAAAAAATCTTTTAAAAAATAAGAATCATAGGATTCTAAAAGACTGAGAGTGGAGAGTGTATTGGTCATCTACGGCCATGTAACAAATGTAGTAGATGCAAACTTAGTAGATTAAAACAAAAATAAACCTTTACTGTCCTTATGGTTTCTGTGGGTTTGGCATTCAGCAGCAGCCCGGCTGGGTGATTTCAGTTTGGGACCTCTCGTGAGGTTGCCCTTAAGATCTTGGCTGGGGCTGCAGTCATTTGAAGAGTTGACTGGCAAGAAGATTCTCCTTCAAGGTGAGAAACACATGGCTGGAAAGGTAGGGCTGGTTGTTGGTGGAGGTCTCCACTCCTCCCTGCAAGGGCCTTTCCATAGGCTGCTTGAATGTCTTCAACAACACGGTGACTAGTACTCCACAGAGGAAGGGAGGGATTTGAGAGAGAAAGAGAGTGAGATCCAGGCAGAAGCTATTCTTCAACGACATAACCTTGGAAGTCATATAGCAACACTTCTGCCACACACTAATGTCAGAGGCAAGTCATTAAGTCTGACTCACATTCGACAGAGGGAGAATTAGGCTCTACCATTTGAAGGGAGAAGTGTCAAGAATTTGCATATTTTAAAACCACTAGGGAGGCAGCCCACAGGAAAGTATAGGGAAGATTCTAGAATGACAAGTTTTCCAATGTCCCAGTTAATGAACTTCTATAATCTGGTGACCTCTCATTTTTGCAATTTCCACACCTCTGCATCTATTTCTCATACTTTGATCTTTTGGTCTTTGTCATTTTGCAGAGAGAATCTTTTAGCATTTCTTGTCCAGTTCATCCATTACCCCATTATATTTAAATATCATTCTATTCCATGTGTTTAGCACTGGAAATACAAAAGGGAAAAAGAAACAACCCTTGTTCTCAAGAAGTTTGTCAATCCATTTCACAATCATATAATGTGTGCTCATTCAATCGTGTCTGACTCTTTGCGGCCCCATGGACTGCAATCTGCCAGGTTCCTCTGTGCATAGAATTTTCCAGGCAAGAATACTGGAGTAGGTTGCCATTTCCTACTACAAGGGATCTTTCCAAGGGTATTTAACCAGTGTCTCTTGCGTCAGTAGGCAAATTCTTTTCCACTAGTGCCACCTGAGAAGCCCAGTCCACATAATAAGCACATGCAATATACCAAGGGCGATAAGAGAGTTATGACTGAAGTGCATGGTAATACAGAAGAAAGAATTTTCTTGTGAGAGGAACCTTATTGGCCTCCTAAGGAGCTTGCACTTCATTTTCTATGTAATAAAGGATTTTAAGCAGGTATGTTCCAAGATTCAGATCAATATTTTAGAAAGACAATTTTGAGGATGGAATTGGTGGAAGTTATGTGAGCAATGGTATGTGAAATGGAGAGCACAAAATATACTTGAGAGATGTTTGTTATAATTGACAGGGCCTAGTGATTAATTCAGAGAAGGCAATGGCACCCCACTCCAGTACTCCTGCCTGGAAAATCCCATGGATGGAGGAGCCTGGCAGGCTGCAGTCCATGGGGTTGCGAAGAGTTGGACATGACTGAGCAACTTCACTTTCACTTTTCACATTCACGCATTGGAGAAGGAAATGGCAACCCACTCCAGTATTCTTGCCTGGAGAATCCCAGGGATGGGGGAGCCTGGTGGGCTGCCGTCTATGGGGTCGAATAGAATTGGACACGACTGAAGTGACCTAGCAGGTAGCAGTGATTAATTACACATGCAGAAAAAAAAAGATTGGAAGTAAATTCTAGATTTCTGGAAGGCATATGATGCCCTCATTATCTAAGACAGGAAATACAGGAGGGGGGTCCAGGTGTTTTGTGGGGAAAAGAATGAAATAAATTCATCTTTAAACATAATGAGTGCATTGATTTTAGTTATGTTGATAAAAGATGTATCACATAGGTAATAAGAAATATGCAATCCAAATTTGAGGAGAGAAGTCCCAGCTGAAAGTATAAACTTTGGAATTACTATCACTCAATACTACTGCACTAGTTAAACTCATAGTATGAAAGGAGATCATCTAAAGTGCTTATGATGTAGAAAAGGCAGCCATGAATGGGACCTCTGGGGATACCAACATATAAATGGTAGTGGAGAAAGAAAAGACATTAAAAACAGTGAAAAGGAGAATCTAAAAGAGGAGGAAGACTTTTAAGAGATTTCAGGGTCATACAATACACAGAAGGAAAGATTTTCAAGGAGAGAGGATCAACAGAGGCAAACAAAAATGTGGAGACATCAAATTAGAGGCAGACTGAAAGTTATACGTCACATTTGTCAATTAGGAGATTATTAATCACATCAATGTTTCAGCGGGGTGATGTAGGATGGAATGCAGCTGCAGTAACTTGAGGGGTGAACGAGAGGTGAGGGAGTGAACACAGGGTAGACCACTTTCACCAAAAGTTTCAAAGTGAAGAACAGCAAAGACATTGAGTGTTATTACTTTGAAGTGGGAACGTGAAGAATCCATACATTTCCATTCCATTGCATTTTGTGTGTGCATGTGTGTGTGCATGCATGCATGCAGTCATGTCCAACTCTTTGAGACCCTCATTCCATTAGGGTTGTGTTTTAAGGTTTCTGTTTTATTCTCAATCCAGTCTCAATAAAGAATATTCATTCTCCCTTCGGTTTTTGCAGCTGCTTCTACCAGAATAATGTTATTAAAGTGAGGCTACTTTAAAGGGCTGAGGAGATGACCAAGAACAAATACAGGATGTAAACTTCAAGACAGAATGCCAGTATTGGAGAGAATCTGGATTTACTGTATACGAGACAGCAAAAGAGACACTGATGTATAGAAAAGGCTTATGGACTCTGTGGGAGAGGGAGAGGGTGGGAAGATTTGGGAGAATGGCATTGAAACATGTGAAATGTCATGTATGAAACGAGATGCCAGTCCAGGTTCAATGCACGATGCTGGATGCTTGGGGCTGGTGCACTGGGACGACCCAGAGGGATGGTATGGGGAGGGAGGAGGGAGGAGGGTTCAGGATGGGGAACACATGTATACCTGTGGTGGAAAAAAAAAAAATTAAAAAGCAAAAAAAAACCAAACAAACAAATAAAGTCTAAAGGCAACCATAAAAAAAAAAAAATTTTTGACCAGCTAATTCCTTTAAGAATTGAGCAGAGATTTGTTCCATTGAATGTAATGAGCAGGCTGGTAAATTAGCTATATTCTAGTTAAGATTTTTTGATTGAAATAACATTAATTTTTTATATTCTGTTTAACTCTCCTGAAGTAGAGTTAAAACACAGGCCATTATAAAACAGAAGTATTAATTTTACTTTTAGAATCATAGTAATATCTTGAGGCTTCTAAGATGACTTCTCTGGATTTTGATCACATTGAAAATCAACTGATGATCCTTGTATGAATCTGCTCACTTGCATAGTTTAACAAAAAGTATATGGAATTATACATTATAGTAATAGTCATGGTTTTTTTTTTTTTTCCTGTTTGTTCATTTTTTTTTTTGAAAGAATGACTAAAACAAAAGCAGTTCAGGTGACAATGTTCAAAATCCTAATTAACGCATTTGTTATTTAATTAGCTATCTCAGATACAAAGACTGCCACTAGGAGACCACATCAAAGGGAACCATTCTTTCTCTGCCTCACACACTCTCTTCCTCCCACTACAAAAGTTTTATCTGATAGAAGGAGATGAAAAAACTTACCCCAGGTCTAACCTGGAAAGGAAAAAAGAGGGCTGATAAGTGCCCTCTCCTCTAATTTATTTATCTTCTTTACTATTTGTAATATTCTTTCCTCTTTCCATTTGGGCTTCCTTGATGGCTCAGATGGTAAAGTGTCTGACTGCATGTAGGAGGCCTGGGTTCAATCCCTGGGTCAGGAAGATCCCCTGAAGAAGGAAGTGGCAACCTACTCCAGTATTCTTGCCTGGAAAATCCCATGGGCAGAGGAGCTTGGTAGGTTACAGTCCACTGGATTGCAAAGAGTCTGGACAGGACTAAGCAACTTCACTTTCTCTTTCCAAAGAGGTTCCCTAAAAAAAAGAAAAAAGAAAGACTTTCAAAGAGGTTCCCTTGTAATTAGTAAAGTAAAAAGAAAGGGAAGTTCTTTAATTCTAAAGAAGCTCAGATGCCAGAATATGGGAAGGGTCAGTTCATGCTGCCCTGGAGAAGTTCTAGAAGGCCATTTCTCCTGTCCTCATCTGGAAAGTTGGACAGTTGGCAAGCTCTCAAACTCTTTGAGAGATTCGAGTCTATTAAACATTTCTAGCATTTATATCATTCCTTTCATCCTCAAAGTGCTTTGCAAACATTAATTAATTAAGTGAAAGCAATTTGTGAATTAACACATATTTACAACTGTCTGTCATTCTCAAGATATACTTGTCCTTGTTTGTCTATTATTTCATGACTAGGCTTATGGGCAGATATTTTATTTTAACGTCATTATCCAAGACACTAAGGCCACAGGAACAGAAATGCCTTGGTAAAGTCACCCACTCACTATGCTATAAAAAGACTCAAATCCACCCCAGCACCTCCTCCACACTCAACCTAATTCATTTGAGAAGAACAATTAGAAGAGATTTAGCTATAGAAACTAGAAAGTCCTTTAAAAAGATAAAAATCTTAAACTTATCTCTTTTTATTCTCAGTATTTTATTTAAACACAGTAAACTTGGATTCTATAGGCAGACTATCATATTAATATATTCAGAAAAATCTAAAACTTCAAGACTTTATAAAATGCTAAGTAGGTTAATAGGAAAAGTAGGTTAATATAAAATTTCATAAGGAAACTTCACATGCATATGCAAAACTTTTCAAGAACTTCAATGTCTTCTTGAATAATTAAAAGATCACAACTCCAAATATTACTCCTAATTTATCAAATTTCTAAGTTCAATATGTATTAATTCACACGTATCATTGCCCATCCAGGAAGAGATACGGGGAAGAAAATCTGAGATTAAATAGTTATCTTTTTAAGTTGCACTCTGAAAAATCTCTTTAAGAGAGAAAGCGTCTTATTAATAAATTGAGAAAGATTCAGAAACATACCTTTTTTTTCCCAAGTAGCATGCAAAATTTTCAGTTGATCAAAGTAACTGCCCTGCCAATTTGTACTAGATAAAAGACTAAAATTCTTCAGGGATAATCCATGTGCTGATTCTGGGGAGAAATCTGCATGAGCAGCTAATAAATAGGTAGAAGATCTTAAGACACATTACCAGTTTTTGCAACATGTGACTATGGTTAATATCTAATTAATGCTAATAGTGAAAAGATGAGTAGTATTAACATTTGCAATTGTAGAAGGATCAGTACAATAAAATCCTATTACTTTTAGTGGGAATAAAAGCAAAATTGTTTTAACCATGAGATTATTGACACTTGAAGTAGAATTTAAGATCTGAAAGAGCTAAAATGTCCAGTTTCCTCAGTATATAACTGAAGATAAAAGTTCTGAAAGTTTAGATACTAGCAAAGTCAAATAGCAGCTTTGTAAGAGAACTTAGAATACAATTATGGTAGGTGATCTTTCTAACCCAGCAGGCTATTCTACATCTAATTTAAGAAGGCAGCAAAACAGGCACTGTTTCAGCATATTTTTCTATGTTGATAAGTATTTGCTACGTGAAGAGATGCTATCTAGCATAATATCATCTACCTTTAGTTTCTCTAAGTTTTAAAAGAGGGGATTGTTTGTTATTACAGAAATTTCTCTTTGTTAGTTTCTGAGAGGTGATGATATGTTATTAATATTGAAGTTTTGTTTGACCATGACTTTCTTAGCTTCTGAAGTCACAATATTGCTAACTATTATGATTCATTGCCCATATTAATAGTCAAAAGAAATGATAAATTGTACTTAGAGACTGCTAAAAAGAAAAATGCATTTTTCCCACCAGAATCATGTACCCTCCACTCTCTAACCTCACAGATCTCAAAAGTTCTCACAGGTTCAAAACTATTATTTCTGTTGCCTTATATTTTAGAAAACCTCATTTGTTACAGTTTAATCCCTTTTCTTCAGGGTCTAATCTCTTTCCTTGTGACCCAAGATATTTTTGAAAATCTTATAACTAAACACATTCATTTTTAGTTCAGGTCCTGAACAATCACTAAAGGTAACATCTTTGAACAATTGATCTTGCTTAACAACAATGGAGTAATTTTCTGCCAGCCTTGGTTAATATCTCAAGTTGCTAGAAACACTTTATAGGAATAGCAGTATTGCTAACTAAAGCTCTTTTGAAATACAAAATCATGATAATGACAGCAGCCAATAGAACTACTAAACCATAACAAGTTACAATGATAAATCAGAGTTGTCTGAATATTTTAATCTCTGTGTGAATCTTCACATGCATGCCTATTATAATCTATGTTTCCTAATCATGACAGAGAGGTTTAAGACAACTACAATTACAAGCTCTACTCAAGGCAAATGGATCCCACATTATCAGACACTCATGCCAGGAAATAGATTGGTAGAGCATTAGAATTGAATTAAAAGAGTGCTTCCCGCTCCCAGACTTCCTTATTCTTGTGTTTATTATCTCCAATATGGATTTTTATGATATTTTAACTATTGTTTATTGTTATTATCTCATTTTAATTGTGTATTTGATGCCCCCAGCACCTTGATCAGGAGAATGTAACACAATAAAATTACCTTGACACACAAAGACTACAGGTGGTGTTTAAATTAGTTTGTCTTGTCTCTCCATGAAATCATAAAAGTATTTATTTCTCCTCTTTTGCTCAATTTTGTTGTACCCTGTGACACTCAATCTATAAAAAACCTGCAATTAACATATTTTTCAAGAAACTTGTGCCTCTCTACTTCAAATATATCTTTTGAAGGTAACACAATTTTTTGCAGTGATCTCAAATTTGCATGAAATATTTTGGCCAGATTTATTTCTCAACTATTTCTGTCTTCCCCAGAGACAAAAATATCTCACAAAATATACATTATATAATTACATTAGCAATGTCAACAATGTCATTTTATAATACTTTATGAATAAGAATGTACATGTATATCCAGCAGGTAGTCTTGACAGTCACCATGGAAACAACACGACTCTTGTAGTACTTTCACAATTTACATTGCCTGCCCTGTGCTAAGGGCTGTGGATACAGAGATTAAAAACAGCAGCTTTCACTGTGATGTCAGATTCAGACTTAGGCAAACTAAAATGTTGGAAAGAACGAACCTTGTATCAACTCTATGTTGAGGGTTTTACATGTATTATTTCTATTAGTTATATTTTCTCAGTCATCCTAGTAATGACATTATTCTCTTCCATTTTACTGATGAGACAAATGGGTTTCACAGCAGTTAAATAAATTGTCTGAGATTAAAGAGCAGTGTGTGCTAGAGCCAGGATTCTAACTCATCACTCAGAAGCCATGCTCTCTACGCTAGGCTGAACATCCCCTCTGGAAGTCATGGGAAAGCTTCACCACGTTAGAATTTTGCAGTTTGTAGTTTGGTGTGAAGGAACTGGGAAATTATGACTTGAACTTAGATATCCTTCTCACAGGTTACTATTGATTGCTTTGGGGGAGGCATATTGTCTAAGGAAAGTTGCATTCTAGTTAAGGAAAATCTACCCATAAGAGGTATTTTATTTGTATTTTCTATAATTTCAACACAACTGTCCTAACCAGTTTCTTAAGAACTATGCTCTATAAGAATGACAGCAGTGTAATAATGTAGTCAGAACTGCAGTAATCTCAGGAATGCTATAATTATCTAAAATTCAAGATAAATGGATATTTCACCACATACCTTCAGAAATTCTGACATATGAACTTTTCCATAGAGTTAGTAACCTGAAGCTTATTATGAAAACCTCTGCATATCCACAAAATGCATAAATTAGCAGTTTGCCTCAACTTACAGATATTTCAAAATGAGTCTTTCTGAAATTCTGCATAGACTCCAAAATGTGTCTTAAGTGGATTCTATAGCACAACTGAGATTTCTTGAGACACCTCTGTTACAAGTTATTAATGATTTCTCTCAAGACATTTATACAAAACAAGGAGGAGCATAAAAGTAATTTTTCATAGTGGTGCTAGTGACTAATGGGGTTATTTACTAATATTTTCAGTTATTGCAATTTAAGCCATCCTTCAGCCAAATTATAAATTACTTCCTAATATGGATCTTTGAGGTCATCCAAGAGTAGATAAATCCTTAGTATTAAATTCATTAAATCTGAATCTTTTGTTTTGAAATTTCATTGATGCCATGAAAATGATAAGAAATCCCAACATTGAGATTGATTTTGATGATAATATAGGTGTAATCTGGCTTCCCTGGTGGCTCAGTGGTAAAGAGTCTGCCTGCAATTCAGGAGATGTGGGTTCGATTGCTGGATCAGAAAGTTCCCCTGGGGAAGCAAACAGCAACCCACTCTAGTATTTTTGCCTGGGAAATCCCATGGACAGAGGAGACTGGAGGGCTACAGTCATGGGGTAGCAAAAGAGTCAGACACAGCTTAGCAACTAAACAACAACAAAACAACAGGAATAATCTAGGAGTCAAAAATTATATTCAGTGGATCATAAATAGTGATTCCACAAAGCATCAGAAATCAATACTTTCCTTGCTAGACATAGGAAGCTGCCTATAATTTTCTGCCTTCACAATCACTTTGACATGTCCTAGGAGATGGCGAAAATGCTGCTACTGATGTTTTCTAAGCAACATCAGTAGCAGTAACAGCATGTGCACATTGTATTAATGTTTGCCTTTAGGATAATATGATTTTTATACATTCTACTGTTTTAATAAAGGTGTTAGAAAGTATAGATTTATTCAACATTAGGTCATGCACATAGTAATCAAACTAATGGATCCAGACTTCAAGTATGATAATTACAGATAGCAAATGATTATAAATGTAGTTAAACCTGGCACTGAGCCAAGATCTCAGAAAATGAAAACTAAGTACACATTTTAAGTAGAATATGTGAGATATGTAGGTGAAATGAAACAAAGGAAAAGCAATCAAAATAAGCTAAAAATTTTTATATGTGCCATGCAGTACATAAAACCAAGATTCAGTCTTTGTAGCTTGGCTTTGACTGTGATATTTATAGAGTGCAACACTAGAAAGTTTAAAGCAAGTGTGTAAAGGTGCAGAGGAAACCTCATGAGGTAGAGGAGTGCAATAGTTGAGGCAGATTGATTCTGACATTTGTAGATGTCAAAGGCTAGGAGAAATCACTACAGAACCAAGATTTTTAATCTGAGGACACTGAGACAAAAGAATTAAAGCCTATAGAAATAAATATATATCTCATAAATAGATGCATTTTTACTTCTCTGTCTTGTGAAATGATATTTTCTGCATTAATATAACTGCATTTCAGGGAAGTAGCTAAATTTTTTATATGTTAGAAATGAGTGGTAGAAAACATGTTACTACAGCATGTAGGGCATCACAAGTAAATGGTACTTTAAAAGATTCTTTTGTAAAATTTAAAAAAAAAATAAATGTTGAGGTTTATATGCCAGCATCTCTCCCGGTAGAGAGGGAATGTGTCCAAAATTCATTCCAAACTTTTGAAAAGTAGAGAAGAAAACGGTGTCACATTTTATAGCTAGTTGAAAAGACTGCTGGAGTTGGGTTAAGAGAGCTCTCACTTTTGACTTTGTCCCTTTTGCTGCTGCTACTGCTGCTAAGTCACTTCAGTCATGCCCGACTCTGTGCAACCCCATAGATAGCAGCCTACCAGGCTCCTCCGCCCATGGGATTTTCCAGGCAAGAGTACTGGAGTGGGTTGCCATTGACTTCTCTGGTCTCTTTTGCAGTCTTCAAGCATCTGTCACAGACACATTTGGCACAACTGGTCTTTTGCTTCTTTCCTTTATATTTTTGTCATTTCAAGAAATCTTATTTTCCCTGTCTTCATTTAATGAGAATCAAGTTCACTTTTTAAGTTTAGCCAGTGTTTCAATAAAAAGACACTTATGGGAAAACTCATGATGTATCTCTTATTATGTAAGGTATATAAGGGGTTTGAAGAGATTAAAGCTTACATATAGGACAAGTCACTAGGGAACAATTAAATTTTGAATTATGGCATGACTATAATCATAAAAACAGTACGATAGAAGAGATTATTTGTGAATTGATATAATCAAAGTAATCAGTGCTGAAGCATAACTAAAAACTTGGACTATGGGAGGTATAATATTTGCTCTATGGACACATATATTGTTGAGTAAAACAGGAAAGATATCACATAAGTATAAGGCAGATCTAGGATAAAATAAAGTGTATACTCCAAGGATAAAGAGGGTTCTTAACTTTAGGAGGATTTATTCCAGAACAGTGCAAGAATAGGGAGACAGAAGAAATTGAGTTGCTTTATGAAGTGAAGATATAGAAAGTCCTGACAAACCACAATGAAGTTGAACTCCAGGAATTACAGTAAAAAGTATAACTACTTAGTAAATGTCAGGGAGTGTCTCTTACCCACTGTAGCAGGCAGTGCTTCCTCTAGCCCAGAAGTCCCAGCCTCTGGGACCTAATGCCTGATGATCTGAGGTGGAGCTGATGTAATAATAATAGAAATAAAGTGTACAACAAAGTGTAATACACTTCAATCATTCTGAAACCACCACCACCCCTACCCTGCTCCATGGAAAAATTGTCTTCCACGAAACCAGTCCACATTGCCGAAAAGGTTGGGGACCACTGCTTAAGGCCATCTCCTTTCTCTGATTCAGACCCATACAGAAGTCACATAGGTTATGAAGGAGAAGCAGGATCATAGCTTTTTATTAAGAAAAAGGAAGGAGAGAGCAAAGCAAGCAATGGAAACAGGAACCTGCTTCTCCTTCCACTGCTGATAAAGATGACATCCTCCTGCCTAGATAAGCTGCTAGCATAGGAACAGCACGTTAGGAGTTTTTGTGCTAACAGAGGGGTTTGTCTTTAAAGAGTCAGCTGTCAACCTATTGAAATGACACCACTGCTAAGTGTCTAGCCCACTCTGGCCTTACAGCACTTACTTGATGTCCAAATTCCTGACAGTTGAGACTAACTTTAGACAAAACCAGAATGTAAGCAAATTTTATTTTTCATTTCCAGGAAAAGTCTCTTCACAATAAGCACTGTGGAGTTGATATACCAGTGCTTCTAGGGGCCGGTTCTCAAGGACCTCAAGGAAGCAAGAAAGTGTGGTGGGAGATGGTGAAACGATTATCATCTCAAGGTTGCGTTCACTTGAAAGAACCACCTATAATAAAACAGGTAAGAAGGTAAGCTTGTGCAAAGTCCTGGCTGCTCTGCTAATAGTATGACCTTGGCCAGGTCTTTCTGTTTCTTTGTGCCTCTGTTTCCTTTTCTGTGAAATGGGGATGACAATGGTACTTTCCACTTGGTGTTGTTATAAGGATAAATGATGTAATGGGCTTAGTGTGAGGGGCTTTGTAAGCACTACATATATTTAGTTGAAAATTATATTGAAACTCAGTTTGCCAAATACTGTACAAATATATATTCATAGTATCCTGAAAGCTGTTTCCATTACAATCCTCATTTCATGGGTGAAACTGAGGCTTGACAATTTTTTGTAACTCTCTCAAGATCATAGAGTGTGTAAAGGCTCAAAATAATTTCATCTAATCCTGAAACTTTGCCTCATTTTTACCCATTCTGTCTCTGAAATGTGGCCCTTAAATCCAAACACATCCTTTTGTATCTTGGACTGTATAAACCTAAAGAAAGTGGAAGAGGAGGGACAAAGTAGTTGACATTTTGCAACTTTCTATATATTTTAGGCTGTACTCTAGACTCCAGTACTTTGGCTACCTCATGCAAAGAGTTGACTCATTGCAAAAGACTCTGATGCTGGGAGGGATTGGGGGCAGGAGGAGAAGGGGACGACAGAGTATGAGATGGCTGGATGGCATCACTGACTCGATGGACATGAGTCTGAGTGAACTCTGGGAGTTGGTGATGGACAGGGAGGCCTGGTGTGCTGCGATTCATGGGGTCGGAAAGAGTTGGACACGACCGAGCCACTGAACTGAATTGAACTCTTTGCACTATTAATTAGCAGTACTTATCCCCACCTTTCTCTACTTTTACTAGCATTATCTAAACATATGGTACCAAAAAGTTGTGCTAGTTATGCCATTGATATTTCCCAAAAAAGGTATACTAAAATCTAAGTCTCTCTTTTTTTTTTTTTAACTATGCCTGCATTAACCTAAATTTCTTTCCATTAGTGTTGTCCTCACATTTAAACAACAATGCAGTGACATTCATAATTCAGAAAGCATGAAAGGTGAAGGAGTCTAATTGGAAAAATATGCACAGAAAGACTCAGAGCAGACATGCTACAGCCAAGTTCAAAGTGTACATAGTTTCTTTCTAGATATTCCAGAGTAATAGCACAAAAAAGCAACATATTGCATTAACACCTAAGCATAAAAATGTCATAGCCTATTCACGAGAGAACAGGTGTTACATTTTAGGAATGTGTATTGTTCATATGGTATTTGTGTCTTTCAAGTTTGTTTGACATTCCAGAAAAGATGTGACTGGGACTTGTGAATAAAATCGGAAGCATTTTCTTTTATTTTCATTTTATTATATATATATTTTTCTCATTATTTGTATTAAGATGAAATATAAAGGTAAACTCTATGTATCTTATGAACACACACACTACTTATGCATAGGAAAATCAATTAACTAGGTTGAACACTTTTTACTTTTATATTCTTGATTATTTTTCCTCTGATTCTTGTTGTTTCAAGTGGCTAGAATTGGTTCAGTTACTTTGAAATGGAATTATAATATTACTAACAGTAAACAGAGAATAATGAAAGCATATAGGGATTTAAGAAGAGTAAGACCAAAAATATGAAAAATAAAAAAAAATTACCTCCTTTAGAAACACCCTAGACATTCTAATGTGATAAATCACAATACTACTCATTTGAGTTTTACCTACTGAATAACTCCAAAAGAAATTATGGCTTTTGATGATAAATAAAATATATTCTTGTACACATATATAATGAGGAAAATATTAATAACTCTTATTAGTAAATGATAATTTCCCCTCTGTGGTGACATAATTATATTTTTCATTTAATCTAGTTTTCATTATAAACTGGATGAGTTATGCCTGAAATTTGGGCTGGAAGAATTTTAATTAGTTAATTCTTAGGGAGAGAAATATATTGTACAGAAAGCTAACTTAGTACAGTATGGTATTCTGAAGTTGTAAAGTTTAAATATATTCTTTAATTTATATTATATATAATTTATATAATTTAATAGATACATTATATATATATATATATAATATGTATATACATATATATATTTTGTTCCCTTGCTAAAGTCATGTCCAACTCGGCAACCCCATAAACTGCAACATGCCAGGCTTCCCTGTTTCACTATCTCCCTGAGTTTTGCTCAAACTCATATCCATTGAGTCAGTGATGCCATCTAATCATCTCAGCCTCTGTCGCCCCCCCTATCCTCTTGCCCTCAATCTTCCCCAGCATCCAGGTCTTTTCCAATGAGTCAGCTCTTGGCTCAGATGGCCAGAGTATTGAAACTTCAGCCTCGGTGTCAGTCCTTCCAATGAATATTCAGGATTGGTTGCCTTTAGGATTGACTGTTTTGATCTCCTTGCAGTCCAAGGGACTCTCAAGAGTCTTCTCCAGTACCACAGTTCAAAAGCATCAATTTTTTGGCACTCTGTATTTTTTATGATCTAACTCTCACATCCATATATATCTACTGGAAAAACCATAGTTTCGACTATACAGACCTTTGTCGGCAAAGTGATGTCTCTACTGTTTAATACAGTGTCTAGGTTTGTCATAGCTTTTCTTCCAAGAAGCAAATGTCTTTTTACTTTTGTGGCTGCTATCACCATCTACATTGATTTTGGAGCCCAATAATATGAAATCTGACACTGTTTCCAATTTTTCCCCATCTATTTGCCATGAATTGATATGACCAGGTGCCATGATCTTCACTTGTTGAATGATGAGTTTTAAGCCAACTTTTTCACTCTGCTTTCACTTTCATCAAGGAACTCTTTAGTTCCTCTTCACTTTTTTCCATTAAAGTGATATCATCTGCATATCTGAGGTTATTGTTATTTCTCCAGGCAATTTTGATTCTAGCTTCTGAGTCATTCAGCCCAGCATTTCATATGATGTTCTCTGTATAGAAGTTAAATAATCAGGGTGACAATATACAGCCTTGATGTACTCCTTTCCCAGTTTTGAACCAGTCCATTTTTTCATGTCCAGTTCTAACTGTTGCTTCTTGCCCTGCATAGAGGTTTCTCACAAGGCAGGTAATATTGTTTAGTATTTCCATCTCTTTGAGAATATTCCACAGTTTGTTCTGATCCAAACAGTCAAAGGTTTTAGCATAATCAATGAGGCAGAAGGAGATGATTATTTTAGAATGTCCTTGCTTTTTCTATGATCCAGTGGATGTTGACAATTTGATCTCTGGTGCCTCTGCCTTTTCTAAATCCAGCTTGTACATCTGGAAGTTCTCAGTCCATGTACTGTTGAAGCCTAGCTTGAAGGATTTTGAGCATAATCTTGCTAGCATGTGAAATGAGAACAATTGTATGGTAATTAAAACATTCCTTGGCATTGCCTTTCTTTGGTATTGGAATGAAAACTGATCTTTTCTAGTCCTTAGGCCACTGCTGAGTTTTCCAAATTTGCTGGCCTATTGAATGCACCACTTTAACAGCATCATCGTTTAGGATTTGAAATAACTCAGCTGGAATTCTATCACTTCCACACAAACTTTGTTCATAGCAATGCTTCCTAAAGCCCACTTGACCTAACACTCCAGGATATCTGGCTCTAGGTGAGTGACTACACTACTGTGCTTATCTGGGTCATTAAGAGCTCTTTTGTACAGTTCTGTGTATTCAGATATAAAAATCAAATATATTAAGTTAAATAAGCCACTGTGTCACTAATCACAGTCATGGTGGTTTGGGGATATATGATGTCTAGTTTTCAAACATACTTTTAAATGACAGTAGATTCATTTGTATAAGTTTCTATGTTTCTTTAAGCTAGCAAGGTATCATTTAATCATTTACCTCTTCCTTTATACTTAATGGTAAAACATCAGATTTCTGTTGCTATGTTTGGAAAAAAGCATGAGTTCCTACTCAAATCATATATATTAAATATAATACTGGAAGTTCCAGTCATTGCAACAGGGCAAATAAAATATATACATATATGTCTGTATATTATATATATATATATATATGTATTTTTTTCTGTAATGAAGAAATAAATATTAACAGTTTTCTATTTACCAGTGGTATGTTTATTTTATATAAAAATCTGAAGAAATCTATGAATAAGTAAGAAAAAATAAGAATTTAATTTTCTAGGTCATAGGATACAAGGTTAATATTAAAGCTCAATTTTAATTTGTATGTACTCACCTCAACATTTAGCTAATAGAATATCACCAAAACATTAAATATAAAAGAATACATTTTTTACAAGACATAAAAGTTTTCCAGGCAACAAATTCAAATATATTTTGAGAAAATAGAGATAAACTAAATAGAGCCATACACCATGTTCATGATTTAGAAGCATTTCAAATTTATAGAATTTTAATTCCACCCAATTAACATCAAAGTTACTGCACTGAAAATTCCTGCAGCTTTTAAAAGGAAATTGATAAATTATTTGTAAAATATTCATGAAACAACTAAAACAGTGAAAGAAAAAAAATAATAAATAGGAAAGAAAAACAAATTTGGAAGATTTACTCTACCTGATTTCAAGACTTACTAAAAGCTACTGTAATCAGGAGAGTGTATTGTTACCAGAAAGATAGAGATACAGATTAAGGAGATAAATAGAGAGTCTATAAATATATATGTATGTATTTGTTTTTGACAAATATTTCAAAGCAGTTTTCTGGGATAAGAAAATGGGTCTAGGGCACCTGGATATCCACATGGGAAATAAATGAACAGACACACTGAACCTTAGTTTGAAATAGACCACAGAGTAACAATAAAAGCTAAAAGTTTTACCATATTAAGTCAAAGGTACAGAATTTGTATCTAACTGATAGAAATACTTTTGCTTTCATCTCAAGGAAACCTAATATTTACAATAATTGTTACCAAGAGAGTCAATTCACCATAGATTATATCCTCTGCTCTTACTGGAATTAAAATTTTAAATTAATTAATTAAAATTTGTTTTATTTTTTTAAATTAAATTCTAAACATTTTACAATTTTACAAAATTTTAAGTATACATCATCCAAAAATTGAATATCATTCTATTTTTAAATTTAAAATTCATTTGTAAATACTAAAATATTCACAAATAAATGAAAGCAAAAATTATATACATCAAAACTTGTAGCATGGAGCTACTTCAGTGTTTATAGGACCTTTAAATCCTTAGCTTTGAATTGCTGCTGCTGTTAAGTCACTTCAGTCATGTCCGACTCTGTGTGACCCCATAGATGGCAGCCGACCAGGCTCCCCTATCCCTGGGATTCTCCAGGCAAGAATACTGGAGTGGGTTGCCATTTCCTTCTCCAAGCTTTGAATTAGAAAAGAATAAAAACCAACTTCTCATCCCTTACACATATGAACTGAGTATTTAGAAAAGGAAAAAAATATACACCCAAAAATACAGCATGAAAGTACCATAAAATAATATAATCAGAATATAATGCTATAGGAAACATACAATAGTGAAAATCAACACAGTCAGGGACAATACAGTTGATAGTGGGCATGCTGTGCTGTGCTGTGCTGTGCTTAAGTAACTTCAGTCGTGTCCAACTCTTTGGAACCCCATGGACTGTAGACCACCAGGCTGCTCTGTCCATGGGATCTTCCAGGCAACAATACTGGAGTGGGTTGCTGTGCCCTCCAAGGATAATGGGTATTCAACTATGAAGCTGAATGTATCTTCTGACCCTGTACATTCATTCCATATATGTAATGTAAAGACTCTTGTTCACGTGCATGAGAATATCTGTAGAATAATTATTTTAGCAGCATTTTTAGTGGCAGTAGAATGGATAAGTAAAATGCACTTTCTTCTTTCAAAGAAACACAGTGAAAAAAATAAATAAGGATTGTTACATGTTGCAAAAGAGACAAGTCACAAAGTCAACATCAAACGGGAAAAAAAGTTACATAAACTTATATAGAGAATGGATTATGATGTATTAAATTTTAAAATTCAACTCTAAACACTATGCTAGTTATGAATATACCCATATGTAAGTTTACACAAAGAAAAGCACAAGAATTCTCTGAAAACAAAATTCAAGTCAGAGTTGCCTGTGTTTCACTCTCTGGAGAAAATGTACAGCCCAAATAATCATTTCTTACTTTTTTCTTTAAACAGTTCTTATAATGAGTTTATAAAATAAACTATTTATTATAAGGCTTTTGGATTGTATTGAAATAACATTATTATTTTTCACGGAGGGCAGCAATAGAGACACAGACATGGAGAACAGACCTGTGGACACAGCAGGCGAAGGAGAGGGTGGGGCAAATTGAGAGAGTAGCATTGAAACATGCATTACAACCATTTAGGTAGATAACCAGCAAGAATTTGCTGTATGATTCAGGGATCCCAACCCAGTACTCTGTGACAACTTAGATGGGTGGGATGGGGTGAGAGCGAGGCTCAAGAGAGAGAGGACATATGTATACCTGTGGCTGATTCATGACAGAAACCAGTACAACATTCTAAAGCAATTATCCTCCAATTAAAAATAAATATTTTTAAAATTTTTAAATAACTTCATTTAGTTTTTAATTATATAAAAATTGCGTACTAAATGTGAAATAATTTTAACTATGTAAAGGTGTAACGGAGCAAGAAAATGCAAATTGAAACCCCGATGCTTTGAGACAACAGCCATAAGCGTTTTGGGACTGAACATCAGTGCCTGTCCTTGTGCATGTGCACATGTTCCTTTTCATGTGTGATCTAGTGTGATCTCTTTCTACTACGTTTTCCTGTTGTACACTTACTGAGGGCCAGACGCTTGGAAATGCAGCCTCCGTCCCTGCTGTCTCATTCACTTGTCCCTGAGAAAGTCTCTTAGTTCTAACATCCAGAATGTCGAATAAATACTTATTTAATGCATATATATTTTGAAAACACCCACAAGTCTTCTGTTTAAAGGAATAAAAACAGATTTACATATTGGCCTGAAGCTTTAAACATGAACCCTCTGAAAGCACAAGCGGCAGGAAGTTCTAACATTGGAGACATTTCATCAAAAGTGCCCTGCCCCTGGGTATATAAATTGAAATTCATGAACTATCAACAGGAGCTTATCTCCCTTGCTCCATGGGAGGAAAATGAAGGGAAAGTAATGGAAGGGTAATGAGCAAAGCAGAGCTCTAGTAGCACAAAAAGGAAAACAAAATTTACCTCATTTCCTTTCCCACAACCTAATTAAGGGTATTTGTGTATACACATGTGCAACTGAGTACAGTCACTCTACTTTCTCTCCCTTAAAATGGAGAAAATATAAATTTATATAAAAGCCTATAAAAGCAAAGTAATAACAATAACTATATTTGCATTTGTAGACTGCTGTAAAGATTTTAATTCATTTATGTTTTCTCATTTAATCCACCCATGAGGCATCTAAAGTGTCAGGGGATGTATTATTCATTCAAAGAATTAGGAATCTGAGACAAAAAAAGTTTTTGTGACTTTTGCAAGGTTACAAAGCTGCTTCATGTCAGAACTAGAACTAAAGTGATCACCTCAAGATGTTTGATATGTTTCACAATTCTTTTATGCTGAGAAACAAACATTTTGTTCAAATTTGCAAAGAAGATAACATGTTATGTAAAAAAATACATTTAAATACAGGGCCATTTCAAAATTTACTCAAGTATTTAAAATTTTAGGATATAAACTGAATTAAATAGGTATTGTATTTCAAATATTTTGCAAACAGCTTATATAAACAGTATGATTTGCAAACATAGGCTTTGAGTATGAGAAGAACTTTAGAGATGTCAATCTAAATCTCTTCTTTTAAAAATAAGAAGCAAAATTTAGAGAGTTTGTTATCCAAGGTCATGTAAATTTTCTGGGCTAGAGTTTAAACACTATGCAGTGCAATTTGGATTATAAGATGAAGTGTGTGTGTGTGCCTGTGTGTGCACGCTTATATAGCTGTGTGAGTTAGATAATATTAGGAAGCTCAATGATACATTGAAAGTGATATCTATTTGTAATTATTTTTATGATTGTATTACATAATGATGGCATTTTGGAGTGGGTTGCCATTTCCTTCTCCAGGGGATCTTCCCAACCCAGGGAATGAACCTGGGTCTCCCACACTGCAGGCAGGCTCTTTACCATCTGAGCCACCAGGGAAGCCCTATAATGAAACAGTTTTCCTTAAAGTGTAACATATATACAAAAAGATACCCATATGTGTGAATATAGCTTGATGAATTTTTCCAAATAAATCACATCAAATAAGTATAGCCATACTCAGAATAAAGTCATATCAGTATCAGAACATCAGAAACCCTTTCAGCTCTTTTGACATCACTGCTGCTTTTGCTGCTGCTGCTAAGTCACTTCAGTCGTGTCCGACTCTGTGAGACCCCATAGACGGCAGCCCACCAGGCTCCCGCGTCCCTGGGATTCTCCAGGCAAGAATACTGGAGTGGATTGCCATTTCCTTCTCCAATGCATGAAAGTGAAAAGTGAAAGTGAAGTTTCTCAGTTGTGTCCGACTCCTAGGGACCCCGTGGACTGCAGCCTACAAGGCTCCTCCATCCATGGGATTTTCCAGGCAAGAGTACTGGAGTGGGGTGCCATTGCCTTCTCCGAAACTATGTGTTTAGTTATTTCTAAATTATTTTTAAAACAGGATCTAAGCAGTAGAAAGTCTTTTTCTAATTAAGCATATATTATTGAATAGTATTTTTTATTGATCATCAATCTTTCCTTGATTTGCTGTATTTAGACCATTTAGATACAATATACTAACTGCTGTGTTAGTGCTTAAGTCTGCTATTTATTTATTTATTTATTTTAAATTTTATTTTATTTTTAAACTTTACATAATTGTATTAGTTTTGCCAAATATCAAAATGAATCCACCACAGGTATACATGTGTTCCCCATCCGGAACCCTCCTCCCTCCTCCCTCCCCATACCATCCCTCTGGGTCATCCCAGTGCACTAGCCCCAAGCATCCAGTATCGTGCATCGAACCTGGACTGGCATCTCGTTTCATACATGATATTTTACATGTTTCAATGCCATTCTCCCAAATCTTCCCACCCTCTCCCTCTCCCATAGAGTCCATAAGACTGTTCTATATATCAGTGTCTCTTTTGCTGTCTCATACACAGGGTTATTGTTACCATCTTTCTAAATTCCATATATATGCGTTATTATACTGTATTGGTGTTTTTTCTTCTGGCTTACTTCTCTCTGTATAATAGGCTCCAGTTTCATCCACCTCATTAGAACAGATTCAAATGTTTTCTTTTTAATGGCTGAGTAATACTCCATTGTGTATATGTACCACAGCTTGCGTATCCATTCATCTGCTGATGGACATCTAGGGTGCTTCCATGTCCTGGCTATTATAAACAGTGCTGCGATGAATATTGGGGTACATGTGTCTCTTTCCCTTCTGGTTTCCTCAGTGTGTATGCCCAGCAGTGGGATTGCTGGATCATAAGGCAGTTTATTTCCAGTTTTCTAAGGAATCTCCACACTGTTCTCCATAGTGGCTGTACTAGTTTGCATTCCCACCAACAGTGTAAGAGAGTTCCCTTTTCTCCACACCCTCTTCAGCATTTATTGCTTGTAGACTTTTGGATCGCAGCCATTCTGACTGGTGTGAAATGGTACCTGATAGTGGTTTTGATTTGCATTTCTCTGATAATGAGTGATGTTGAGCATCTTTTCATGTGTTTGCTAGCCCTCTGTATGTCTTCTTTGGAGAAATGTCTGTTTAGTTCTTTGGCCTATTTTTTGATTGGGTCATTTATTTTTCTGGAGTTGAGCTGAAGGAGTTGCTTGTATATTTTTGAGATTAGTTGTTTGTCAGTTGCTTCATTTGCTATTATTTTCTCCCATTCTGAAGGCTGTCTTTTCACCTTGCTAATAGTTTCCTTTGATGTGCAGAAGCTTTTAAGGTTAATTAGGCCCCATTTGTTTATTTTTGCTTTTATTTCCAATATTCTGGGAGGTGGGTCATAGAGGATCCTGCTGTGATATATGTCAGAGAGTGTTTTGCCTATGTTCTCCTCTAGGAGTTTTATAGTTTCTGGTCTTAAGTTTAGATCTTTAATCCATTTTGAGTTTATTTTTGTGTATGGTGTTAGAAAGTGGTCTAGTTTCATTCTTTTACAAGTGGTTGACCAGATTTCCCAGCACCACTTGTTAAAGAGATTGTCTTTAATCCTTTGTATATTCTTGCCTCCTTTGTCAAAGATAAGGTGTCCATATGTGTGTGGATTTATCTCTGGGCTTTCTATTTTGTTCCATTGATCTATATTTCTGTCTTTGTTCCAGTACCATACTGTCTTGATAACTGTGGCTTTGTAGTAGAGCCTGAAGTCAGGCAGGTTGATTCCTCCAGTTCCATTCTTCTTTCTCAAGATCACTTTGGCTATTCGAGGCTTTTTGTATTTCCATACAAATTGTGAAATTATTTGTTCTAGCTCTGTGAAGAATACTGTTGGTAGCTTGATAGGGATTGCATTGAATCTATAAATTGCTTTGGGTAGTATACTCATTTTCACTATATTGATTCTTCCAATCCATGAACATGGTATATTTCTCCATCTATAGTGTCCTCTTTGATTTCTTTCACCAGTGTTTTATAGTTTTCTATATATAGGTCTTTAGTTTCTTTAGGTAGATATATTCCTAAGTATTTTATTCTTCCCGTTGCAATGGTGAATGGAATTGTTTCCTTAATTTCTCTTTCTGTTTTCTCATTATTAGTGTATAGGAATGCAAGGGATTTCTGTGTGTTGATTTTATATCCTGCAACTTTACTATAGTCATTGATTAGTTCTAGTAATTTTCTGGTGGAGTCTTTAGGGTTTTCTATGTAGAGGATCATGTCATCTGCAAATAGTGAGTTTTACTTCTTCTTTTCCAATTTGGATTCCTTTTATTTCTTTTTCTGCTCTGATTGCTGTGGCCAAAACTTCCAAAACTATGTTGAATAGTAATGGTGAAAGTGGGCACCCTTGTCTTGTTCCTGACTTTAGAGGAAATGCTTTCAATTTTTCACCATTGAGGATAATGTTTGCTGTGGGTTTGTCATATATAGCTTTTATTATGTTGAGGTATGTTCCTTCTATTCCTGCTTTCTGGAGAGTTTTTATCATAAATGGGTGTTGAATTTTGTCAAAGGCTTTCTCTGCATCTATTGAGATAAGCATATGGTTTTTATTTTTCAATTTGTTAATGTGGTGTATTACATTGATTGATTTGCAGATATTGAAGAATCCTTGCATCCCTGGGATAAAGCACATTTGGTCATGGTGTATGATCTTTTTAATGTGTTACTGGATTCTGATTGCTAGAATTTTGTTAAGGATTTTTGCATCTATGCTCATCAGTGATATTGGCCTGTAGTTTTCTTTTTTTGTGGCATCTTTGCCAGGTTTTGGTATTAGGGTGATGGTGGCCTCATAGAATGAGTTTGGAAGTTTACCTTCCTCTGCAATTTTCTGGAAGAGTTTGAGTAGGATAGGTGTTAGCTCTTCTCTAAATTTTTGGTAGAATTCAGCCGTGAAGCCATCTGGACCTGGGCTTTTGTTTGCTGGAAGATTTTTGATTACAGTTTCAATTTCCGTGCTTGTGATGGGTCTGTTAAGATTTTCTATTTCTTCCTGTTCGAGTTTTGGAAAGTTGTACTTTTCTAAGAATTTGTCCATTTCTTCCAAGTTGTCCATTTTATAGGCATGTAATTGTTGATAGTAGTCTCTTATGATCCTTTGTATTTCTGTGTTGTCTGTTTTGATCTCTCCATTTTCGTTTCTAATTTTATTGATTTGATTTTTCTCCCTTTGTTTCTTGATGAGTCTGGCTAATGGTTTTGTCAATTTTATTTATCCTTTCAAAGAACCAGCTTTTGGTTTTGTTGATTTTTGCTATGGTCTCTTTTGTTTCTTTTGCATTTATTTCTGCCCTAATTTTTAAGATTTCTTTCCTTCTACTAACCCTGGGGTTCTTCATTTCTTTCTTTTCTAGTTGCTTTAGGTGTAGAGTTAGGTTATTTATTTGACTTTTTTCTTGTTTCTTGAGGTGTGCCTGTATTGCTATGAACTTTACCCTTAGGGCTGCTTTTACCGTGTCCCACAGGTTTTGGGTTGTTGTGTTTTCATTTTCATTCGTTTCTATGCAAATTTTGATTTGTTTCTTGATTTCTTCTGTGATTTGTTGGTTATTCAGCAGTGTGTTGTTCAGCCTCCATATTTTGGAATTTTTAATAGTTTTTATCCTGTAGTTGAGATCTAATCTTACTGCATTGTGGTCAGAAAAGATGCTTGGAATGATTTCTATTTTTTTGAATTTACCAAGGCTAGCTTTATGGCCCAGGATGTGATCTATCCTGGAGAAGTTCCATGTGCGCTTGAGAAAAAGGTGAAATTCATTGTTTTGGGATGAAATGTCCTATAGATATCAATTAGGTCTAACTGGTCTATTGTATCGTTTAAAGTTTGTGTTTCCTTGTTAATTTTCTGTTTAGTTGATCTATCCATAGGTGTGAGTGGGGTATTAAAGTCTCCCACTATTATTGTGTTATTGTTAATGTCTCCTTTCATACTTGTTAGCATTTGTCTTACATACTGCGGTGCTCCCGTGTTGGGTGCATATATATTTATAATTGTTATATCTTCTTCTTGGATTGATCCTTTGATCATTATGTAGTGACCATCTTTGTCTCTTTTCACAGCCTTTGTTTTAAAGTCTATTTTATCTGATATGAGTATTGCTACTCCTGCTTTCTTTTGGTCCCTATTTGCATGGAAAATCTTTTTCCAGCCCTTCACTTTCAGTCTGTATGTGTCCCCTGTTTTGAGGTGGGTCTCCTGTAGACAACATATGTAGGGGTCTCGTTTTTGTATCCATTCAGCCAGTCTTTGTCTTTTGGTTGGGGCATTCAACCCATTTACGTTTAAGGTAATTACTGATATGTATGATCCCGTTGCCATTTACTTTATTGTTTGGGGTTCGAATTTATACACCATTTTTGTGTTTCCTGTCTAGAGAATATCCTTTAGTATTTGTTGGAGAGCTGGTTTGGTGGTGCAGAATTCTCTCAGCTTTTGCTTGTCTGAGAAGCTTTTGATTTCTCCTTCATACTTGAATGAAATCCTTGCTGGGTACAATAATCTGGGCTGTAGGTTATTTTCTTTCATCATTTTAAGTATGTCTTGCCATTCCCTCCTGGCTTGAAGAGTTTCTATTGAAAGATCAGCTGTTATCCTTATGGGAATTCCCTTGTGTGTTATTTGTTGTTTTTCCCTTGCTGCTTTTAATATTTGTTCTTTGTGTTTGATCTTTGTTAATTTGATTAATATGTGTCTTGGGGTGTTTCGCCTTGGGTTTATCCTGTTTGGGACTTTCTGGGTTTCTTGGACTTGGGTGATTATTTCCTTCCCCATTTTAGGGAAGTTTTCAACTATTATCTCCTCAAGTATTTTCTCATGGTCTTTCTTTTTGTCTTCTTCTTCTGGAACCCCTATGATTCAAATGTTGTAGCGTTTAATATTGTCCTGGAGGTCTCTGAGATTGTCCTCATTTCTTTTAATTCGTTTTTCTTTTATCCTCTCTGATTCATTTATTTCTACCATTCTATCTTCTAATTCACTAATCCTATCTTCTGCCTCTGTTATTCTACTATTTGTTGCCTCCAGAGTGTTTTTAATTTCATTTATTGCATTATTCATTATATATTGACTCTTTTTTATTTCTTCTAGGTCTTGTTAAACCTTTCTTGCATCTTCTCAATCCTTGTCTCCAGGGTATTTGTCTGTGATTCCATTTTAATTTCAAGATTTTGGATCAATTTTACTATCATTATTCGGAATTCTTTATCAGGTAGATTCCCTATCTCTTCCTCTTTTGTTTGGTTTGGTGGGCATTTATCCTGTTCCTTTATCTGCTGGGTATTATTCTGTCTCTTCATCTTGTTTAAATTGCTGAGTTTAGGGTGTCCTTTCTGTATTCTGGCAGTTTGTGGAGTTCTCTTTATTGTGGCGTTTCCTCGCTGTGTGTGGGTTTGTACAGGTGGCTTGTCAAGGTTTCCTGGTTAGGGAAGCTTGCGTTGGTGTTCTGGTGGGTGGAGCTGTATTTCTTCTCTCTGGAGTGCAATGAAATGTCCAGTAATGAGTTATGAGATGTCTATGGTTTTGGGGTGACTTTGGGCAGCCTGTATCTTGAAGCTCAGGGCTGTGTTCCTTTGTTGCTGGAGAATTTGCTTGGTATGTCTTGCCCTGGAACTTGTTGGCCCTTGTGTGGTGCTTGATTTCAGTGTCGGTATGGAGGCATTTGATGAGCTCCTGTCAATTAATGTTCCTTGGAGTCAGGAGTTCCGTGGAGTCAGGGTTTGGACTTAAGCCTCCTGCTTCCAGTTATCGGTCTTATTTTTACAGTAGTTTCAAAACTTCTCCTTCTATACAGCACCATTGATAAAACATCTACATTAAAGATGAAAAGTTCTCTACTGTGAGTGTCACTCAGAGAGGTTCACAGCGTTACATGGAGAAGAGAAGAGGGAGGAGGGAGTTAGAGGTGACCCAAATGAGATGAGGTGGAATCAATAGTGGAGAGAGTGGGGTAGCCAGTAGTCACTTCCTTATGTTCACTCCACAACTGGACCATTCAGAGATGTTCACGGAGTTATACAGAGAAGAGAAGAAGGAGGAAGGAGACAGAGGTGGCCAGAAGGATAAAAGGGGGGAATGAAAAGGAGGGAGACAGATCCAGCCAGTAATCAGTTCCCTAAGTGTTCTCCACCGTCTGGAACACACAGAAATTCACAGAGTTGGGTAGAGTAGAGAGGGGTTAGGGAGGAGACACAGGCGACCTGGTAGAGAAAAAGGAGAGTCCAAAGGGAGAGAGAGCAGTCAAGCCAGTAATCTCGCTCCCTAGTGAAAAATGGGTCCTGAAGATTGGGTTCTTAAAGGTACAAAATTGGTAACAAATACATAAAAGCCAAAATTAAAAATCTAGAGTAGAGTTTGGAATTTCAAAAATATGATGTTAAAGGAAAGAAGAAGGAAAAGAAAGAGAGAAAAAACAAACAAAGAAAAACAAACAAGGTCGCGAAAATTATAAAGAAAATACAGGTACAAAATTGATAACTAATACCAAAAAGCAAAAATTAAAAATCTAGAGTAGAGTTTGGAATTTCAAAAATACAATGTTTAAAAAAAGGAAGAAGAAAAATAAAGAGAGAAAACAAACAAACAAACAAAAACAATGTCACAAAAATTATAAAGAAAATACAGGTACAAAATTGATATCAAATACCAAAAAGCATAAATTAAAAATCTAGAGTAGAGTTTGGAATTTCAGATATACAATGTTATATAAAAGAAGAAGAGAAAGAAACAGAGAAAAAAAAAAAAGTCACAGAAATTATAAAAAAAAAACTATAGGTACAAAATCGATAACATATACCAAAAAGCTAAAATTAAAAATCTAGAGTATAGTTTGGATTTTCAAAAATACAATGTTAAAGAAAAGAAGAAAAAAAAAAAAAAAACAAGGTCAAAAAATTATAATATATATATATATATATATGAAGTTTGCTGAAGAAGAAAAAAATAGGGTCTTTTTTTTCTTTTTTGCAAAGTAATAGGTTATAAAAGTGAAAATTAAAGGGACAATAGAGGACTTAAAATTGTTTTTAAAAAATTTAAAAAAAAAAGAAAGAATGATCATAAAAATAATAAAAATATATCTAGGACTTTCTCTGGTGGTGTTGTGAGTATTGTGGGTTCAGTTCATTTTTGGCTAGTTCCTTGGTCCGACTTATATTTCTCAAGATCTATAGGCCCCTTCCTATGTAGTCCTTAGTAACCACAGGGTTTTAATCTCCGAGGTGTTTCCCTCTCTTACAACTTCTTCTGTTTGCTGGTCTCTTCAGTGTCTAGTTTTTGCCCTGACACAAAGGGGACGGTGGAGGACACTTTTTTTTTTTTTTTTTTAAGGCTCACTTGTTCAGTCGCGCTGTGGGGAGGGAGGGAGGGATGCTGCAAACAAATAATACTGGCGTGCGCTCGCAGTGCCTCAGCCACACTGGGTCTGCCCCCGCTCACGGCGCGTGTAGCCTCCCTGCCTACACTGCTCGGGCTCTAGGTTGTTCCACCCGGAACAATCCGAGGCTGGCCCTGGGCTGCATGTACCTCCCAGGTCCAAGCCGCTCAGGTTCAGGCACTCGGGTAGTCCTCAGAGGCGCAGACTCAGTTGGGTCTGCGTTTTGTGCTCTTCCCAGGTCCGAGCAGCTCAGGTGATTAGGTGTTTGGCGAGCGCCAATGCTGCAACTTATCGCCTCCCCGCCACTTGGTTATCTGGGTGTAAAACTGGTGCACCTTCTCAGGCAGATGTAGATCATCCAGACCCCCAAGAAGTTTTAGTTAGCAAAGAAGCCTGCTTACAGTTTTATAGACAATGTCTCTCTGGGGCTGTGATTGCCCCCTTCCGGCTCTGGCTGCCTGTCACTGGAGGGGGAAGGTCTGCAGCCTGCTATCTCTGTTCAGTCCTTTGTTCCGTGCGCCGGCCTGGCGGTGTCTTAGGTTAGGGCTGGCTTTTCGCGTGGTAGATATCCCACAGTCTGGTTTGCTAGCCCAAATTATTTTGCTCAGATAGCGCTCAGGGTATTCAGGCCAGATTCTTAATCTAAGCGATGAAGCCCGCGCAGCGCCTCCCTGCCCAGCCCCCGCTTGCCAATGGTGTGTGCAGGCATCTGCGCTGCTTCTCCGCTGGGGGAGTTACCGTGGGGCTCGCAATCTGCGAGTTTTAATTGTTTATTTTTTCTCCCTGTTATGTTGCCCTCTGTGCTTCCAAAGCTCGGCACAGATTCGGCAGTGAGAAGGTTTCCTGGTGTTTGGAAACTTCTCTCTTTTTAAGACTCCTTTCCCGGGACGGAACTCCGTCCCTCCCTCTTTTGTCTTTTATATTTTTTCCTACCTCCTTTCGAAGAGTTGGTTTGCTTTTCTAGGTGCCTGATGTCCTCTGTCGGCATTCAGAAGTTGTTTTGTGGAATTTACTCGACATTTAAATGCTCTTTTGATGAATTTGTGGGGGAGAAAGTGTTCTCTCCATCCTAGTCCTCCACCATCTTGGCTCCTCCCTATTTATTTATTTTATATTTCTCAATTTTCATCCTTTGTCTCATTTTTCTGTTTAGCTTTTTAAAAAATTTTGTGGTTACTTGAAAAATATTTTTAGAATCTATCTTGATTTTTTTTTACACTATTGCTTTTTTTTTTTTTTTTTTTACATTATGTGCTTAGTATGGCTTCCTATTGTGTAGTTACTACAATATACATACATAGCTTGTTATGGTGTATTGTTAACGATGTTTGATCACTTCAAGTGAAGTGTACAAACTTATTTCCTCTAAGGTCCTTTACCTTAATTTCCTTACCTTTACCTTTATCATTTTTATAAATTTGTTTACTTTTTTTACTTCTATGTTAACATTGTTGTTTCAAGAGAATTTGTAATTTCTTGTTGGGTCCTTCTTATTATAGATGTTTCCTTTCCAGATAATTCCAATATTTGATTCAACTCAATATAGTCAGTTTTGATCGTCTTTTCTCTTTTAAGATATAATTTTCCTGGTTCTTGCTATCTGGAGTTATTTTCAATTGGATCCTAAAATTTTGGGTACTATAGTCTAGACTCTTGAGTCTTATTTAATCCTCTTCTTTAGGCATGCAGTTCTGCTGTGCTGTAGCATTAAGGCTGAGTGAGTGTGTATGCTCAGATTTCCACTGGGCCCTACTGGCACCAAGTGGGAGGAGCAGAGGGCTGGCTGACTGCCAGGTTGCTGCAGGCCTCAGGCAGAGGCTCAGCTCCCCACCACCACCGAGAGGGAAGGTAGAAGTAGAGAGCTCAGCCATTCCTCTTTACAGCACTTTTGCTGCCTCATTGCTGCTGGTAGACTTGGTGATCCAGCTCACCACTGGATACTCCTGCTTTTGCCAGAGAAGGAATAGAAGATCAGCTTCCTGCTCAGTCCTGCTGAGTCTACTCTGGAAGGAGAGTTAAGGGTATCTGCTGCTTCTGCCGGATGGAAGATAGATAAACCAGCTCCCAGTTCAGCCCTCCTAATATACCATCCCAGCAGGGCAATTGTGCAATTGATGGAAAATAACCTGCCTCCTCAGTGCAGCCAACACTAACTTTGCAGCTGACTGCCAGCTAGAAAGTTAATTTCTGCTCATTCAGAGGCTCAACCCTCAGGTGAATAGTGAGGATCTGAGCGCTATTACAGGTTTAGCTCCTTCTATAACCTGCCACTGCCACCAAGTAGGGGCCTGGGGGCACTAGAACATCCTTCCACGTGCAGATGGAAGAAGGGTGGAAAATCAATTCCGATCAGAAACTGGAAGCACAGGAGGAAGACATGTTTTTTCTCCTTTATGGGTCAGTTGGAGGAGGGTAGGATTTGCAAGAAATGTTTTCCAGGCTCAGGTGATCATTTTTCTGACATTTTGGCTTGAAAGAAATAGCTTTACTTGGGGCTCTTGCTCCCCACTTTGTGCCTGCCTGCATATCCATGTTTGAGGTATCTGCAAGGGTTTCCCCAGGTGTGCAGACAGGAAAGGAGAAACAGAGAACTCACCTGCTTTTCCTCTTTAGTGCTGTCTCAGGTGATTAGGCTATTGGCCTTCTTCTCTGCACCTTCCTAAGTTTGTTAATTGTGTTATGTCCAGGTTTTATTTTGTTTTATTTTTGCTGTTGTGAGAAGGAAGAGCTGGACAAATGGGGTTACTCTATCTGAATGGACAGGAAAATCTAAAACTTTTTGTATATTGACTTATATATAAAAACCTTGATAAATTTAATTATTTATTCTAAAAGTTTATATATTGTTTTGAATTTTCTGTGTATTCAGCTATGAATTCTGCAAATAATGAGTTTTATGTCTTCCTTCCAATCTATAATCTTTTATTTCTTTTCCTTAACTTTTTGGTCTCTAGTGTAATAAAAATGATTAAAGGTGGTAATAATTATCATCATTGTTTTTTCCCAAGCTGAGCCTAATGACAGTATTTCACCATTAAATATGGTATTTGCTGTAATTTTTGTTCATTCTTATTTTTGCTGTACTTATAATTCTCTTCCATTATTAATTGGTAAATCTATCTATCAGGTAATGCTGTTTTTCCCATCCTTTCTGGATTAATGTTGTAAAATAAATTGATCTTTTGGGCTTTTGTCCTTCTTTTGTTTATTAAATTACTATTTACATACAATATAATATATCCGTAATAGTCAGTGCTCTGTACAAAGCAAAGACGGGCACAATAAAGGACAGAAATGGTATGGAGCTAACAGAAGCAGAAGATATTAAGAAGAGGTGGCAAGAATACACAGAAGAACTGTACAGAAAAGATCATCATAACACAGATAACCACAATGGTGTGATCACTCACCTAGAGCCAGACATCCTGGAATGCCAAGTCAAGTGGCCTTAGAAAGCATCACTATGAACAAAGATAGTGGACGTAATGGAATGCCACTTATGTTAATTCAAATCCTAAAATATGATGCTGTGAGAATGCTGCACTCAGTATGTGAGAACATTTGAAAAACTCAGCAGTAGCCACAGGACTGGAAAAGGTAAGTTTTCACTCAAATCCCAAAGAAAGGCAATGCCAAAGAATGTTTAAACTACTGCACAATTGTACTCATCTCACACAGCAGCAAAGTAATGCTCTAAATTCTCTAAGCAGGCTTCAACAGTATGTGGACTGTGAACTTCCAGATGTTCAAATTGCATTTGGAAAAGGCAAAGGAACCATAGATCAAAATGCCAACATCTGTTGGATCATCAAAAAAGCAAGAGAGTTCCAGAAAAACATCTATTTCTGCTTTACTGACTATGCCAAAGCCTTTGACTTTGTGGATCACTGCAAACTATGGAAAATTCTTAAAGAGATGGGAATACTAGACCACCTGACCTGCTTTCTGAGAAATATGTATGCAGGTCAAGAAGCAACAGTTAGAACTGGACATGGAACAACAAACTGCTTCCAAATAGGAAAAGAAGTATGTCAAGGCTGTATATTGTCACCCTGATTATTTAATTTATATGCAGATTACATCATACAAAATGCCAGGCTGGAATCAAGATTGCCAGGAGAAATATCAATAACCTCAGATACACAGATGACACCACCTTTATGGCAGAAAGCAAAGACCTAAATATCCTCTATGAAAGTGAAAGAGGAGAGTGAAAAAATTGGCTTGAAACTCAATATTCAGCAAACAAATTTTATGGCATCTGGTCCCATCACTTCATGGCAAATAGATGGGGAAAAAATGGAAACAATGACAGACTTTTTGGGGGGCTCCAAAATCACTGCAGATGGTGAAAGCAGTCATGAAATTAAAAGACACTTGGTCCTCAGAAGAAAAACTATGACCAACGTAGACAGCATATTAAAAAGCAGAGACATTACTTTGCCAACAAAGGTCCATCTAGTCAAAACTATGGTTTTTCCAGTAGTCATGTATGGATGTGAGAGTTGGACTATAAAGAAAGCTGAGGGCTGAAGAATTGATGCTTTTGAACTGTGGTGTTGGAGAAGACTCTTGAGAGTCCCTTGGACAGCAAGGAGATCCAACCAGTCCATCCTAAAGGAAATCAGTCCTGAATGTTCATTGAAAGGACTAATGCTGAAGCTGAAACACCAATACTTTGGCCACCTGATGTGAAGAACTGACTCACTGGAAAAGCCCCTGATGCTGGGAAAGATTGAAGGGAGGAGAAGAGGATGAAATGGTTGGATGGTATCACCAACTCAATGGACATGGGTTTGAGCAAACTCCAGGAGTTGGTGATGGACAGGGAAGGCTGGTGGGCTGCAGTCCATGGGGTCACAAAGAGTCAGGAACAGCTGAGTGACTGAACTGAACTGAACTGTGGTGACCTAAATGGGAAGGAAATCCTAAAAAGAGGACATATGTATATTTGTAGCTGATTCACTTTGGTATACAGCAGAAACTAACACAACTTTATAAAGCAATTATATTCCAATAAAATTAAAGATTTTACCCATATTACATGTAAAGTTTCTTGAATTTTGGTAACAGTATGAAATTGAGTAAACAGCATTACATTAGAGAATAGCTCTCATGATACGAAACATTTTAAATTCTTGCTTTGAAATGAGTTTTTTTTTTCCTGAATCCCAACTGCAAGCAATCATTGATCTGTTCTTTGTCACTGTGGTTTGTTTTTCTTAGAATTTCTTAATGTACATACTCTTTTGATTTTTTCATTTCGTATAATATTTTCAAGATTCATCCATGCTGATTTCATTAGTATTTTGTTCCCCTTCAAACCATAAATAAAGGAAAAAAGACAATCTATGAACTAGAAGAAATATTAAAAAAATGGGCTGAAGACCTAAAGTGACATTTCTCCAAAGAAGACATAGGTTCAGTTAAGTTCAGTCACTCATTCGGGTCCAACTCTTTGCAATCCCATGAATCGCAGCACACCAGACCTCCCTCTCTATCACCATCTCCCGGAGTTCACTCAAACTCGCGTCCATCGAGCCAGTGATGCCATCCAGCCATCTCATCCTCTGTCGTGCCCTTCTCCTCCTGTCTCCAATCCCTCCCAGCATCATAGTCTTTTCCAATGAGTCAACTCTTGACATGAGGTGGCCAAAGTGGTGGAGTTTCAGCTTTAGCATCATTCCTTCCAAAGAACACCCAGGGCTAATCTCCTTTAGAATGGACTGGTTGGATCTCCTTTCAGGCCAAGGGACTCTCAAGAGTCTTCTCCAACACCACAGTTCAAAAGCATCAATTCTTCAGTGCTCAGCTTTCTTCACAGTCCAACTGTCACATCCATACATGACCACTGGAAAAACCATAGCCTTGACGAGACGGACCTTTGTTGGCAAAGTAATGTCTCTGCTTTTCAATATGCTATCTAGGTTGGTCATAACTTTCCTTCCAAGGAGTAAGCGTCTTTTAATTTCATGGCTGCAGTCACCATCTGCAGTGATTTTGGAGCCCCCCAAAAATAAAGTCTGACACTGTTTCCCCATCTATTTCCCATGAAGTGATGGGACCAGATGCTATGATCTTCATTTTCTGAATGTTGAACTTTAAGCCAACTTTTTCATTCTCCTCTTTCACTTTCATCAAGAGGCTTTTTAGTTCCTCTTCCCTTTCTGCCATAAGGGTGGTGTCATCTGCATGTCTGAGGTTACTGATATTTCTCTCAGCAATATTGATTCCAGCTTTTGTTTCTTCCAGCCCAGAGTTTCTCATGATGTACTCTGCATATGAGCTAAATAAGCAGGGTGACAATATATAGCCTTGACGTACTCCTTTTCCTGTTTGGAACCAGTCTGTTGTTCCATGTCCAGTTCTAACTGTTGCTTCCTGACCTGCATATAGGTTTCTCAAGAGGCAGGTCAGGTGGTCTGGTATTCCCATCTCTTTCAGAATTTTCCACAGTTTATTGTGATCTACACAGTCAAAGGCTTTGGCATAGTCAATAAAGCATAAAAAAGAAGACATACAGATGAAAAATAAATGCATGAAAAGATGCTCAACAGCTCTCATTACTAGAGGAATGCAATCAAAACTACAATAAGGCATCACATTACACTTGTCAGAATGGCCACCATTAAAAAGTTAACAAATAAATGTTGCAAGTGTGTGGAGAAAAAAGAGCTCTCCTACTCTGTAGGAATGTAAATTGGTATGGCTACTTTTGAACAATATGGAAGTTCCTTTAAAAAAAAAATAGCTACCATAAGACACAGCATTCTCATTCTGGGGAATATATCCTTAAAAATGAAAATTCTAAATCGAAAAGATAGTCCATGAAAAGAACATGTACTCCAATGTTCATAGTGGCTATTTACAATAGCCAAGACACTGAAGCAACCTGTTTATCAACAGATGAATGAACAAAGAAGATGCAGTATATATATACAACCCAATATTACTTAGCCATAAAAAACCAAAATATTGCTATTTGCAACAATATGGGTGGGCCTAGAGATTACCATACTAAGTGAAGTAAGTCAGACAGAGAAAAACAAATATCATATAATTTACTTATATGAGGGATCTAAAAACATAATACAAATGAACTTATTTACAAAACTGAAACAGAATCACAGGCATAGAAAACAAATTTATGGTAACAAGGATTTTCTATATTTCAGAGGGGAATCATAGTAATATTTTATAATAACCTATAATGAAAAATATATATTTTTCTATCATTTGGCTGTACACCTGAAACTAACATGATATTGTAAATCAACTGTACTTTAATAAAAATTGTTGCTTTTTATTGCTAAATAAATTGCTTACAAATTCCATTGTAAGCATAGACAATAATGAAATCATACAGTCACCATTTAATGGAGATTTGGGGTTGCTTTGTTGAGGCTGTAGTAACTATTCTGAGTATTAGTATACATGTTTTTGAGTATACATAACTTTTCATTTTGCTTAGATAAATATCTAGAAGTGGAATGGTTGTGTTTTACAGTAAATGTATGCCATACTTTTTTTCGAAGTGGCTCTAGAATTTTGAATCACCATGAGCCAAGAATGAGGGATGTGATGGCTCCACATCCTTGCCAGAACTACACTGAGTTAATCTTTTTACTTTTGCTGTTTGTTCGTATGCATGGGTGTATACTTGTGTGTATTTGTGTGTATACATATGCACATGTATGTGTAGGTCTCTTGTAGTTTCAATTCGTATTTCTATGAAAACCAGTAATGATGAGAGTTTCTTTGGGCGATATTACACATTTGTATATCTTATTTTTTGAGATGTCTATTTTGTTTGCTATTAGTTTTGTTGGATAATATTTTCTTGTTCTAGAAGTCCTGTATACATTTTGGATATAAGGTCTCTGGTAGACATTGTTTTGTAAATTATTTTCATATTTATGACATGCAATTTTCTTATATTAAATATCCTCTATGGTTTTCAGATTCTTTTCCCTTATGAGTTATTATGAAATATTGAGTAGAGTTCCCTAAGGTATATAGTAGGTACTTGTTTATTTTATATATAGTAGTGTGTATATGTCAGTCCCAATCTCACAATTTATCCCTCTCCCCATTTATCCCCTGGTAACCATAAGTTTATTTTTTACGTCTGTGACTCTATTTCTATATTGTAAATAAGTTTGTACCCTCCTTTTTTAAGATTCCACATATAAGTGATATTATACGTTGTTTGTCTTTCTGTGTCTGACTTACTTCACTCAATGTGACAACCTCTAGGTCCATCCATGTTGCTGCAAATGGCATTGTTTTGTTCTTTTTATTGGTGACTAATATTCTAGTGTGTGTGTGTGTACACATATACACACACACACCACTTCTTTTTCCATTCCTCTGTTGGTAAATTTTTATGTTGCTTCCATGTCTTGGCTATTGTAAATAGTGGTATAGTGAACTTAGGGTGAGAGTTCCAGGGAACAGCTGATCCCAGAATAGTTTCTGAATTGTGTTAGCAGACCCATGTCTATAGACTGTGGAATTGTAGTTCTCTTGCTTCTGGTGCCTGCCCCTGATGGGTGAGGCTGGTCCAGAGGTTTGTGTGCAGGCTTCTTGGTGGGATGCACTGGAGCCTGCCCACTGTTGGTTGGAGCTGGGTCTTGATCCTTAGGTGGGCAAGGATGTGTCTAGAGACAAATGTGGACTCAATCTTTAGACAGTCTATCTGCTACTAAATGGAACTGTATTCTCATCTTGTGGGTTATTAAGCCTGAGGTGTCCTGGCACTGGAGCCTGCAGGTTGTTGGGTGGGACCAGGTCTTGATGCTAAAATATCAGTCACCAGCAGAGCTCATGCCAGTGAGTACTCCCTGATACCTCGACCATCAGGGTCCTTGTGCCCAGAGTGAGCCACATCCAGCCCCTACCTGCTCAGGTGTCCCTCTAAGACAAGAAAGTAGGTCTGGCTCTGGGTCATATGAAATCAGACTTTGCCCTGGCTTCCAGTGTGCATGAGACCTTGTGTGTGCCCTGCAAGAGTGGAGTCTCTGTTTGTCCCATGGAGCTATTGCAGTCAAGCCTCATTGGCCTTCAAAACCAAATGCTCTGGGGACTCCATCCAATTTGAGATCTCCAGGTTGGGGAGCCTGATATCAGGCTCAGAACTCTCACACTTATTAGAGAATGTCTGCAGTATATTCTTCAGTTTGCATGTAACCACCTGAGAGGTATAGAATTTTATTATATCATGAATGTGTTCCTCCTATCATCTTATTTGGTTTTCACTTTATGTCTTTGGAAGCAGAATATCTTATAGTAGGTTCTAGTCTTTTTTATTGATGGCCATTCAACATTTAGTTGTGACTTTGGTATGTTCCTAAAAGGAGGTGAGTTCAAGGTCCTTCTACTCTGCCATTTTTTTCAGAAAGCCAAAATGTTTTAATTTTATGATGTTCATTTTATCAACTAATTTAAGATATAACTTTTGCTTTTGATGTAGTTTTTGGGAAAGCAATCTAATATGACAAAAATGTCTCATGCTTTTCTCTGAAATTCAGTGGTTTGTTTCTAAATTAAGAACCATGATTCATTTTAAACTAACATGTGTATAATAAAAGTAAACCTTGAGGTTACTTTTTTTCTTCCTACACATCTTCTTGTTTCAGCAATATTTGTTGAAAAAACTATCTTTTCTCTATTTAGTTGCTTTGGCACATCTGTGAAAAATCAATTAACCATATAAGTGCAGATCTATTTATGGACCGTGTATTCTGTTCCACTGATTTGTATTTCAGTCATTATGCAGCTATCACATTGGATTCAAGTAGCTTTCGTTCTTAAAATCTTGTTTGGTAAGTATTCCAGCTTTTGTCTTCACTTTCAAACCAGTTTACCTATCCTAAATCCTTTGGCATTCTATCTTAATCGTAACTCATCCAAAAAAGGAAGGGGTACACAAAATTTAATAGAGACAGAGAAGATTTAAACAATATAAGCCAACTTCACCTATAATTTATAAATCAAAACTTCTGAAACTGTAGAAAACACATTATTTTCAAATTCACATATAACATGCATGATATCAGTCATGTTCTGGTCCATCAGTTATGTAATATAGTTGAAAATATTTAAATCATATGCAAACTTTTAAATATTAAAGGTCAAGGCAAAGCAATATTTACCAAATATTTGTAAATTAAGAAAATACTACTTTCAGATTACCTATAGGCCAGAAAAGATATCACAGTGAAATTTTTAAATGAATGATTTAAGGAGATAATATATCAAACTTTGTGGGGGTATAACTAAAGCTGTGCTAATAGGGAAGTACCTAGATTTAAAGCTAATATTAGGAAAAAGAAAGGCATAAAAATAATAGTTTAAATATAAAATTTAAGATGTTACAATGAAAGAATCAATTAGTTTTTTTTTTTTAATGACACAACAGAAGAAATAATTGATGAAATTTTAAAAATAGACTATGGATTAATACAACAAATATTCAACAACTTTAAAGTTTGTTCCTTGACCATGAAAAAGTTGATCACAATTGATAAACCCTAGGGTATGATCAAATGTAATCAAAGAGAGAAAACACAAAGTATCATTATTAAGACTGAAGAGGAAAAGATCCAACAGATAGTAAAAAGAAAATAAGGAATAAACAAATATTGTGAATAACTTTGTGTCTAAGGTTGGGAATCTGTTTTCACCAGAATCCTCTAGAGTCCAGATTAAACAAATAATTACAGAAACTCATGCATATTTCAGAAGGAATAAGGGAAGAGAGGTCATCTTTCTCATGAGGTTTCTCTACAAAGGTCATAAATAACTATGGACAATGAAGTGTTTTCTCATGAGATCTAGCTTGTTTTTATTCCCTTTCTCCCTTAAATCCCACCTTAATTTCTGGTTGCTGGCCTTGCTGGCCAACAGCAGTCCCAAACTCACCACCAGGTGCATGACTGGGGTCCTATGGAAGCAGCAATTTCCATTGAATTAGATGTTGCCACCAAGGCAGCAATTTCCAGAAAATAGAGTCCACTTGGGTGACAGTTTACACATCCCTCTATGAGCAACCTATGGCTCAAAACTGCAGTGTCTAGATCTGAATGTTTTTTTGATTTTTCCTTCTGGCTCTATTTTGTCTACCCACATCAGTGTTTTGCATGGCTTTACCAGTGACTGTTTTTTTCTGATGCATTGATTCCCACTTCTAGATATCCGTTACCCCATCTTTATTCATATTCAAGGAAATTCTAGTTCCTTGATGAAATCTTTTTCTATAACATTTGTAGTGACTATTTTCCTGGCTGAAGTCTTGACTGATATGTAAAGTTTGGGGGAAATAGTATTAACAATATATTCTGTATTTCAGGAAAAAAATATATATATTATCAAGTTTATTAGCCATTTTGCTATTTCAACTTATAAGCATAAGCTGATTATGAGAATAGTCATTTGATGTGTCTCTCTCTTAGGGTGTTACATTTTGATTAGATTAATAGCTCGATATACTTGTGAATTGTACCATTAGACCATTTTTTATATTCAGATAGTATAGGCATACCTTGGAGGTAATGTGGATTTAGTTCCAGACAACTGAAATAAAATGAAGATTGTAACAAAGCATGTCACACAAATTTTGTGGTTCTTCCATTGCATATAAAAGTTATGTTCAAATTATACTGTAGTCTATTAAGTGTGCAATAACATTAATTCTAAAAAACAATGTACATACCTCAATGAAAATATTTTATTGATAAAAATGCTCACCATTATCTAACAATATAAGGTTCCAAAAACCTTGAATTTGTGAGAAATTCAGTATCTGTAAAGTGCAGTAATGTGGAGAGCAATGAAATGAGGTGTGCCTGTATGTAATGAGGTGTTTCTGACTGATGGTAGGGGTGGAGATGGCCAATATTAGCAATCATTCAAGGTTACAGGTTGACACAGGCCTTATTATTTCACTACATGAATCCCAGGTTGCACTCAACATTGACAGTTGGAAGCTTGACTATTAAAAAAAGAGAGGACAGAGAAAGCACACAAGCTTCTAATTGGTATTAACCCCAAAATGATACCCAATACCTCTACTCCTTTGTCATCAGTGACAAGTATTGTTCTGTATACTTCATGATTGAGGGTTAGGATAGCGGAAGTTTGAAAATACAGTTCTTGACTGTAGCATCTTCCCAGAAGAAACTGTAGTCCATGAAAAAAGGCATAAATCTGGTCACAGCTAGCCACATGTGTTGAATATTGCTACGAAACACCCATGAACAGCACTTCTGTCCCAGAACATAAGCCCATCCACACACTGGGGAGATGATCTGAAGTTACACCTACTTAAGGCATTCTGTTCAATTTTCTTGTAAATGAGTTTCTTCCATCAGATCTAGATGAGATTTCTTTAATTTTTGTATGAAAAATTTTTAAAAAGCAAATTTTCAGTACCCCTCTCCTCATATACAGTGGTATAATTCAGACAAAATAGGAATTAAAAACTTCCATTAGAAAAAATGATGAATAAGAGACATCTATTACTGATTCATAGTGACAATGGAATTTTATAGAGAAGACATTAGAATGAGGAATGTTCCTTTAGAAGTACCTGATTGTGTTCTCTGAGAGGGACTTCCTTAGTCCTTTATTATCCCAGACACCTGCTCTCAACCTCTGGAAGAATCATCGGTTTGTCTCTTATTCTCCATCAGTTCAGTCAGTTCAGTTCACTCACTCAGTCCTATCCGACTCTTTGCGACGCCATGAATTGCAGCACGCCAGGCCTCCCTGTTCACTCCCAGAGTTCACTCAAACTCACGTCCATCGAGTCAGTAATGCCATCCAGCCATCTCATCCTCTGTAGTCCCTTTCTTCTCCTGCCCCCAATTATCCTCTATGACTTCATCTAAAGTGGATGTTTTGGGGATACCTAGCTTTTGATCGGAGAAGGCAATGGCACCCCACTCCAGTACTCTTGCCTGGAAAATCCCATGGGCAGAGGAGCCTGGTGGGGCACAGTCGATGGGGTCGCTAAGAGTCGGACACGACTGAGCGACTTCACTTTCACTTTTCACTTTCATGCATTGGAGGAGGAAATGGCAACCCACTCCAGTATTCTTGCTTGGAGAATCCCAGGGACGGGGAGCCTCGTAGGCTGCCCTCTATGGGGTCGCACAGAGTCGGACACAACTGAAGCGACTTAGCAGCAGCAGCAGCTTTTGATACTGGCTTCCTTCTCTGAAGTTTGTAGGGCAGAATATTGTTTTAAGACTCAATCATTCAAATAATTGTTAGGACAGGCACCTAATTTGGGGGCAATGTTATCCCTTCAGAATCACAGTAGGCTTCTGATTTACTTCATATAGGCAAGCTTCCTTGACATAAATATACCCTAAGTTCTCTCACTGTCATATTTCTTAAATCTGTTTTGTTCCTTGGCTTCTTTGGAACTATGTCTTCCTCTCAGAACTTGTAACTAGTGTTACAGGTATCTCTGGAAACATGATGCTGACATTATTTCTGATTCTTGCAGGATCACAACCTAATCCCAGGGAAGAGAAAATATATCTAGCATTTTCAGCTTCAGTCATGCCAGACAGGTTTTGCTTCCCATCAAGATATCGAGTGTTAAGGGAATTACCTAACAAAACATTGTTCATAGGCTTAGAAGCCCAGAAAATGAAAAAATCTCTTACATTTGTATGTGTCATCTTTGAAATTTATGCAAAATAGTCAATCTCAACCACTCTTTCCATTATCCATTTAAAGCTACTAATTCTTTCTCTTCAGCCACTCCACACACGCTTTAATATGCATTATAGCCCTGGTTTAATTTATAGAGGCATGAATCATCACGTATTCTTCAGGAGGAAAAATGAGTTGAATAAATACAAAGACATCACTTTTATATAATTCAGTGTACCAAATTTTCCATGGGAAGCAGTATGTTCTACTGATGTTTTGATGCTTCTTCTAAAGTATTTTCTTTCCTGACTGCTCTGGAAAGTAAAATAATGAAATTTTAAAATCCTGAGCACCTTGCTAGTTTTCACACATCTTAGTTGCTTTTCCAAGGCTAGATAATATACATTTAAAAGTAAAAACTTGACATATAGTAAAGAATTTGGTACTTGTAATGAGAAAGCTAAGTATAGACCAGTTAGGTTTGCTTGGTCATCTTCTCTTTGATTTAAGTATCCCAAGGGCAGCTTTATGAACCTTTAAAGAGTATCATATTACTCTTGCTGTAATTGTAACCTGAATAATTTGACCACTAACCTCTCTATCTAAATGTATTTCTTTAGAAGCACATAACTGTTTCACATTTCGCTGACTGCTTCCTTGCCTAATTGTGCCTGTGCCAATTGTTATTGAATATTTAATAGCATGCATTTTGTCCCCATGCACTTCTTCTTTGCTTTTCTAAATGAATCGTCCTCAGGCACTAGAAACATAAAAGTGTCAGTGACGTGTTTTTTATAGCATATAAAACAGAATAGTGTTTGACAAATATTTGGTTAATTTATTTTGTACTGATATGACAACAGTTTGTTTTAAATGCAGTCTAAAATAGAATAAGCTCCAAAAACTTCACATTGAGTGAAATTATGCTTATTACCAAAGTATCCTCTCCTTAATAAAAAGTTTTAACAACTTCATTTTTTATAAACAACACATTGGGTGTACTTGTCTAGGGAAACAGAGTGAGAGGATCTGGACTATATAACTGTAAACACCTGCCTTGATCATTGGTTACAGTTAATCCTTCAGAGAAAGACTTGTCAGAAGAAGCAGGGCAAATTCTAATTATTTCAAGAGAAGTAGTACCCTGAATTTTTAGCTGCCTACAGAAAACTGCAATGCTTGCACTATATTCTAACTATAGAAGGCCTGAAAAGTCCTTTTAGCTCTGATTTTAAGGGCATGTGTCTATGACCCCATCAAAAAATAAATGGGGCAGAAAAAGAAAAATACATACAGAAATAATTTCAAGACATTCATATGTATTTAGAAATCTTCAGACATTCAAACTGGAAACATCAAGACACAGAGTAAATATACCTGTGAGATTTTCTTATGTTTAGTATAAACAGGTACTTCTTAGGTGTCTCCAAATAAATGCTCTGTTCTTCACAGAAACCATCTCACATTTAGAAGCCTTGTCCTTAGCTCTAGAAAGGTTTACTATGTAATATGAGGTATGATATTGGGATGTCTACAAAGCAATGACGTAAAATTGTAAGAAAGTTGTAATGTTTTATTGCCTACTCTCAAAATCAAATATTAAATTCACAAAATGCAGTTTTATTGTAAAATTAATTTTATTCGATGTTTTAATAAAATAGTAGTGAAAAATCAGAATGACTTCTACATTATATGGTATTTAATGGATTTATTTGTCAAGGGTTAATCACTAATTTTTAATTTAATCTAATTTATTTGTTTTATTGAAGTATAATTGATTTACAATGTTTTAGGTATACAGAAAAGTGATTCAGTGTCATATATACATATATATTTTTAAAAAATTATTTGCCATTGAAGGTTATTATAAGATATTGAATATAGTTCCCTGTGCTGTACATTAGGTCCTTGCTGTTTATCTATTATGTATATACATAGTATGTATCTGTTTTTCTCAAATTCCCAGTTTGTTCCTCCGCCCTACCTTTCCCATTTGGTAACCATTAGTTTTCTATCTTTATGAGTCTTTTTCTATTTTATAAATATATTCATTTGTATCATTTTATCAGATTCTGCATATGTTATAAATAGCTATATAGGATACATCAATATACAGAAATCTATTGTATTTCTATATACTAACAACAAAATATCAGAAGGAGAAATTGAGGAAACAATGCCATTTACCATTATATCAAAAAGAATAAAATACCCAGGAAAAAACCTACCTATGGATACATTACGTTGCCAACAAAGGTCTGTCTAGTCAAGGCTATGGTTTTTCCAGTAGTCATGACTCTGTGAGAGAGGGAGAGGGTGGGGAGAATTGGAAGAATGGCATTGAAACATGTATAATATCATGTATGAAATGAGTCGCCAGTCCAGGTTCAATGCACAATACTGGATGCTTGGGGCTGGTGCACTGGGACGATCCAGAGGGAGGGTATGGGGAGGGAGGAGGAAGGAGGGTTCAGGATGGGAAACACAGGTATACCTGTGGCAGATTCATTTTGATATTTGGCAAAACTAATATAATATTGTAAAGTTTAAAAATAAAATAAAATTAAAAAAATAATAAAAAATAAAATTAACTTATATAATAATTAAAAAAAAAAATCTGAGCACAGAAGAATTGATGCTTTTGAACTGTGGTGTTGGAGAAGACTCTTGAGATTCCCTTGGACTTCAAGGAGATACAACCAGCCCATCCTAAAGGAAATCAGTCCTGAGTATTCATTGGAGGGACTGATGCTGAAGCTGAAACTCCAATACTTTGGCCACCTGATGCTAAGAGCTGACTCCTTTCAAAAGACCCTGATGCTGGGAAAGATTGAAGGCGGGAGAAGAAGGGGACCACAGAGGATGAGGTAGTTGGATGGCATCACCGAGTCAATGGACATGAGTTTGAGTGAACTCCGGCAGTTGGTGATGGGAGTTGGGAGGCCTGGTGTGCTGCCGTTCATGGCATCACAAAGAGACGGACATGACTGAGGGACTGAACTGAACTGATGGAGACAAAATACTTGAACTCAGAAAACTATAAAATGATGATGAAATAAATGGAAGATGACACAAACAGATGGAAAGATATGCCATGTTCTTGGATTAGAAGATAAATATTGTTAAAATGCCCATACTACCCAAAGCAATCCACAGATTCAGTGCAGTCTTTATCAAGTTATCAATGGCATTTTTCACAGAACTGGAACAATTAAAAAAAAATATGTATGGAAATACAAAAGACCTGAATAGCCAAAATAATCTTGAGAAAGAAGAACAGAACTGGAAGTATCATGCTGTCTTCAGATTTACTACAAAGCTGCAGTCATCAAAAGAGTATGATACTAGCACAAAAATAGACACATAGATCAATGGAACAAGATAGAAAGCCCAGAAATAAACCTATGCATTTATGGTCAATCAATCTACACAAAAGATGCAAAAATATACAATGGAGAAAAGATAGCCTCTTCAATAAGTTGTGCTGGAAAAACTGGACAGCTACATGTAAAATAATGAAATTAAAACATTCTGAAATACCATATACAAAAAGTCAAAATGAGTTAAAGACCTAAATGTAAAACTGCATACTACAAAACTCTGAGGTGAAAACATAGGCAGAACACTCTTTGACATAAATTTGCAGCAATGCTTTTTTCGATCCATCACCTGACATGGGTTTGGGTGGACTCCAGAAGTTGGTGATGGACAGGGAGGCCTGGCATGCTGTGGTTCATGGGGTCACAAAGAGTCAGACACAACTGAGCAGCTGAACTGAACTGAACTGAATGTAGACAAAGCAAAACAAACAAACAAAAAACAAATGGGACCTAATTAAACTTAATAGCTTTTACACAGCAAAGGAAAAAAAATGATATTTTATTTAAAATTATGTTTTTAGATGAGTTGTAGGATTTTCTCCTAGGTTCTTCCCTTATAGATTTCAGCATATGAATGGAAAATCTTCATGGAGATTAATGTGCTATAATATAAACTACAGATGAATTGCTTATGAAAAGTATTTGGAGAAGATTTCACATTTTTGTACTCATATTGTCTCAATTAATAAAATTAATTCAATCTATTTCTTCATATAATACCCCGGTATCTGTCTATAAACCAGCAAGATAATTTAATTTTATGGTGCAAACTGTTTTCTCCCAAATCAAAATTTATATACTTGCTACTTTTAAGATGTTGGATCTTAATTCACTTACAATCCCAAGACAAGTGGGATGACAGGGGTGGAGAACAGGTCAACAGTTATCTACATGCAAGATATTTGCCTCAGGTGAGGTCATTGCAAATCATCACACAAGGCAGCACTTCTACTAATAGACAGAAGGAGGGGTACTTTTTCTGCTCTTTAGTATATTTTTATTATTTGTTTTTGTAGGTTAAAGTCCTTAGATTCATTATCATTCATCCAAATGGAATTAGTCTTATTCAACTTTTCAGAGATCTAGTCAATCCTTTAAATTTTATAAGATGTTGCTGCTGCTAAGTTGCTTCAGTCATGTCCGACTCTGTGTGACCCCATAGACAGTAGCCCACCAGGCTCCCCTGTCCCTGGGACTCTCCAGGCAAGAACACTAGAGTGGGCTGCCATTTCCTTCTCCAACGATTGAAAGTGAATATGAAAGTGAAGTCGCTCAGTCGTGTCTGACTCTTTGCGACCCCATGGACTGGAGCCTACCAGGCTCCTCCGTCCATGGGATTTTCCAGGCAAGAGTACTGGCCTGGGGTGCCATTGCCTTCTGTGTTTATGAGACGGGGGAATGATAAATCTTTTTATGTTATAATTATCAAACTGAAAGAAAACTTTCTGCAATGCTTTTTAAGTTCAGTAACCCAACTTTGCATATAACTCATATAACCCAACTTTGCATATAACCCAACTCATATATCTATAAGATATATGAGATTATTTTAGGGTAAACATTGTTTTTTACCTTTTTTTTTTTAATTAAAAATGTCTACTGTGTCAGAATAGCCAATCACATAAGTTGTATCACTCAGTCTTGTCATATAACAACCAACCACAACAGCCAGCTGGTCTGCCAGAGGTTGCCTTCAATGAGTATTTAATTCCAGGGAATTACAGGATAATAACTTTTAACTCTTTCAGCACACATCTGTGGGCTAATAGTATTACATTTTCAAACTTCTAAAACAATGAAGTTGGATAAGCCAATTCTGTGAAAATAAGTTTCCTGCAACCTCTCTGGTTACCAAATACTTTCTTAGGCAAAGTGCTAGGTATTTTTTAACACAGAGAGGTTGAATTCAGGGAATTTAGTGGTCAACTGTCACTAGAATTGGTTGGTTAAGAACAGTTAAAAAATCATTAACGTAGGATTTATAAACCAAATTGTTTTTATTTAAAAATCAAATAATTTAATCTTGAAGTCAGGAAGCTGACACTGCTGCTATCAGTGTTGTTATCTTCACTTTCACCTTCATTTATGGTACTGTAGATACTGGAATCGGAGAAGGCAACGGCACCCCACTCCAGTACTCTTTCCTGGAAAATCCCATGGATGGAGGGGCCTGGTGGGCTGCAGTCCATGGGGTCGCTAGGAGTCGGACAGGACTGAGCGACTTCACTTCCACTTTTCACTTTCACGCATTGGAGAAGGAAATGGCAACTCACTCCGGTGTTCTTGCCTGGAGAATCCCAGGAACGGGGGAGCCTGGTGAACTGCCGTCTATGGGGTCGCACAGAGTCAGACACAACTGAAGCGACTTAGCAGCAGCAGCAGGAGATACTGGAATGTGAAGTCTACCTCCCACACACACTCATGTCTTTTAGAACTTGTTTAAGAACTGTGGAAGAATGACTTCTGTTTTATTCCTACCTTTCAAATCTTGCATGAATGCATCTCAATGGCAGAAACTAAATTTTATCTAGAACTTCAACCGAAAAAAAAACGGAATCTGAGAAAAGGCCTTTTAGCCTTTGCAACACAATATGGACCATGGGAAGGATCTGTTATACTCAGTCTTTTCAGCATAACTTGACATTGTTGATGGTTGTCTTTCTTAAAGCACTTTCTGCTCTTGCTCTCCATATAAGCATTTTGCTGTGTTCTCTCCTCATATGTTGCCTGAAGCTTCTGAAGATCCTTTTCTGCATGAAGTGTTAAGAAAATGGGGAAAAAAAGAATAGGTCCATCATCTTTAATATGATGGCAGGGAAGACTTCTGTGAATAGGTACTATTTAAATGGAAGTCTAGAAGTCTGTGTGTGTGTTGTGTGTGTGTGTGTGTGTGTGTGTGTATGCACACATACAAATGTGAGGTGGGTTTTAGGAATAATATCAACCTTTTTTCTTTCTTCCTTTCCCCCTTCTTTCTCTTCTTTGGTGACTGTGAAGACAAAATGCTGAAGGTAATAGCATTGCAAGGTGGAATTCCTTAGCATCCTTGTGTAACTTCTTGAAGGGAGTCCTCACAAGAGAGAGCTATCTATGGTGAAGAACAATATGGACTATTGTATTAAAGATAATTTGTTTTAAGCCACATAAAACAAAATGGAACATTTAGCCTATCCATTTCATGAAGGTTTGAGGTTTGTCAGAAAATAATGCTAGAAGGAGGTCAGAAAAATGTTGGTATAAGCAATACAGTGATTGTCACAGTAGACAATGAAATTTACATCAAATAAGAATGGGTGGTATTGATGGATAGTTAGAAAGTGATAGTGTCAAATATGTTTATAACACTGACAGGTAATAGGATTATGAGGGTATTCGACCAAGTGAGAAGAAGAATGTGGAATGCTGTTTTAAGGTATGTATTTGCTGTCAAGAGTTGATGCAATGTTCATTTTCTTGTGATATCAAGGTCAAGGGCGTAATCACAGAAGTGAATGCCAGGAGATGAAAAGGAGAAACGAAAACACCAGCCATGAGGAGACGAACAAGCTAAGACCAGAGGTTTATGGAGGATCATTTGGAAGACATTCATCTATTCCAATATTGTTTAAATTTTCTAATTTTATTAGTAGATGAAGCCACAATAGCAGAAAACTTGTATTAGTACTTTCTTTTCCCTTACTCTTTTTATTCTACAGACTTTCTGGCAAGGCAAAAATAATGTTGCATATAAAAACATGGACATTGCTGTCGTACTGCACAGCTTCTGATTCTGGTTAAATCATTTACTAGTTTAGTGGTACTTGGCAATTGCCTTACTATTGAAACATTTTTTTTTTCCTAATGTTAAAGTAATTTTGAAGATTAAAGACAATGATTTCTAATATATTGGTCATTAAATTACTATCATCATTGTGCAATATTCGGGCTTCCTACTTTGCTTGATGCCTTGGGATTAAAATTCACCACTAAATTTACTGTAGGGGCATTGGTGAGGACAGTATCCACTATATCATTAAGGTTATCTATATAATTCCTACTACATACACACAGACACACTTAAAACAAAAACAATAGCTTTTGTGATTGAAATCTCAAAAGAAATTTGTTTCTACTGAAAAATTATTGTGTATTCTCAAATTTTCCACAAATCATGTTAACAAATATCCAATCCCTTTTAGTTTTGGAGATTATGTAATTAGAGTCAAAACATTGACTTAACTTTAACATAGAAAAAGACTCAGAATATCATATAAACATTCCTGTCCCTCCATTAATTATAACCTTTCTCTTTTATTTTAGATTGAATATTTATTTTTTACTGAATACATTTTCTGAGCTATCTCACTTTTTATCCATGTGAATACGTATGTATGAAGAACCTCAATATCCTAGATTTTGAAACCACAAACTATTGAAGAAAAATAGATGTCCAGAAGAATATGTATACTGCTATAGAAGGATTTTTTTAATTTTTTTTTTCATTTAAAAACTAGACTGAAGCTGTTTTTTTGTGAGGGGCAAGTTGAACCTGTGTTCCAATATGATTTTTCCTACATGTCACAGTTTTATTTAAAAAGCTAGTTGTGTATCATCTCCTGACTTTGTTTCTTAATTTGTTACAACCTATGTTATAGTTATTTCTTTACATTGTGATTCCTAGAGCCTAGTAAGGGTTCTGGAGCATACTTTTAGCTGTATTTATATGCTATTTTAACAGTAAAGAGAGATGAAATAAAGATAAGGTGCTATTTCCTACTCTACTGTTGAATTAAGTAGAGTATCATTTTAATGACATCCTACTTCCATCTGTACAAGTAAAACTTGCTGCACTGTGGCTGAGACAGAATGTTAAGTAGGACAACTTTGGTATCTTAATCTCTGAGAAACTGCTCAATCTCTGAGAAATTGCTTAGAGATTAAGTGTCTTTTTATACCCCCAAATGATTTCATCTTTGACCCATAACTTGAGATTCTAATTATAAAAGGTTCTGTGTTTTATATATATGTTTCAGTGCTACTCTCTAAATTGTTCTGTATTTTAGTATCAAGAATGACTTGATACTAAACGTTAAGTAAGTCCAGTGGATTTCTTCCAACTTCTAATTTTTGACACTGGGAAGGCTGAGGATACAGCATGGAAATTTAAGCCTGTGTATGTTTCAAGGAAGCCAAATAAAGAACCAAATAAAGTGCAATTCCTATCAATCCTGACAATAGATTTGTGAAGTCTCATGCATGATAAACCAGTTAAGGGTATTCATAAACTGTCCTCTTCTGGACGGATTTATATTTAGTTTTTATACCTACTGTGTGGAGAACAGTTCTTAAAAGACAGAGGAAATGAAAACAGAATAATCCAGGCTTCAAGGAGTACCCCTTGTGTACATGGTATTACTCAAGTTTAGAGGAAAAAAAAAAAAAATGTGTTCTTTATAATGTGAACCTGATGAAGTCATTTTTACAAATTTCTAAGTAATACAAAACTATGAGTTATATACCCCTTGGCTGTGAGGTAACTTTAGAAAATAGGGGATCATGGGCTTAAGAAACGTAACTCAAGTTTAAATTCACCATTCATTTGCCTTCTTTTTTAGTTCTTTAAAATCTGTCCCTTTGTATATTATTCAATCTTATTTTCTACTGAATTTATACATATCTTCTGATTCATTTGGGCCTATGCCCTTCATTTCATTCATTAAAAATGTGTTGAAATAGAACTAAATGAGTGGAAAGGTATTTTCATGTTCATGGACAGGACAATTCAATATTTTTACAGGGTCCATTCTTCCAACTTGATCTGTAGATTCATTTCAATTTCAATCAAAATCCCAGCAAGTTATTTTTTTACTGACAAACTAATTCTAAAGTTTCTAAGGAGAGGTAGAGGACCCAGAATAACCAACTCAGTATTGAAAGTGAGGAGCAAAGTCGAGTTACTGACATTATTTGTCTTCAAGACATTCTACAAAGTTACAGTAATCAAGGCAGTCTGTTATTAGAAAAAGAATATAAAAAATAGATCAATGGAACAGAATAGAGATGTCAGAAATAAGCCCTCTTAGATACAGTAAACTAACTTTTGATAAAGGAACAAAAGCAATTCAATAGTGAAAAGAAAGTCTTTTTAACAGAAGATTCTGGTACAATTAGATATTCAAATTAAAAAAGAAAAGGAATCTAAACACAGAGCTTACACTCTGTTCATAGAAACAAACTGAAATTTGTTTGTAGAAATGAACTGAAAATTATTCACATACCTAAATGTAAAATGCAAAAATGTCAAACTAGAAGGTAATAAAGAAGAAAGTCGAGATGACCTTGGGTTTAGTGATTTTTTATTTACAATACCAAGCACATACACTACTACATATAAAATAGATAACCAATGAGGAATTACTGTGTAGCAAAAGGAAATATATTCAATATTTTTAAATAACTTACAATGGAAAAGAATCTGAAATAAGTATATATATATATATATATATATATATATATAGGTAACTGAATCACTTTGATATACACCTGAAAGTAACACAACACTTTAAATCAACTATACTTCAATTTAAAAAAAATAATCTTAAACGCCAAAAGCATAACCCATGAGGGAGGATCAGATAAACTAGACTTCATTAAAATGTTCTGCTCTGTGAAAGACATTGTAAAAAGAATGAAAAGACTCATCACAACTTGGGAGAAAATATTTAGAAAAGACTTATTTCATGAAGGATGGTTATTCTAAATATAGAAAGAACTTTGAAACTTAACAGTAAGAAAACTCAATTAAAAATTAAGTCAAAGACTTTACCAGACATCTCACTGATAAAGATGTGGTGTTGTTCAGTTGCTAGGTTGTGTCCAACTCTTGCAATCCCATGCATAGTAACCTACCAGGCTCTCCCGTCTTTGGGATTTTCCAGGCAAGAATACTGAAGTGGGTTGCAGGAGACTGAACCCATATCTCCTGCAGTGTAGGCGAATTCTCTACTACTGAGCGACCAGGGAGATCCTGAAAAAAGTATACAGATGCTAAAAAAGCATATGAAAAGATGTTCTACATCATATGTCATCTGGAAAATGTAAATGAAAGCAACAGTGAGATACCACAATACACCTATCAGAATGTCCAGAAAGCAGAGCATTGCAAACAAAATGTTGGTGACGATGTGGAACAGGAGCTCACCTTCACTGTTGGTGGGAGCACAAATGGTACAGCCACTTAGGAGGATAGTTTGGCAGTTTCTTCTCAAAGTAATCGTTTTCTTACTCTATGATGTAGCAGTCTTGTTCCTTGTTATTTTCCTAAAGGAGTTGAAAACTTAAGTCCTCAAAAAAACTGCAGCTTTTTTCATCATTGCAAAATCTCGGAGGCAACGAGATGCCCTTCAGAAAGTAAAAGGATAAATAAACTGTATGTGGGACATACAGTCAATGGAGTATAATTTTGTGATAAATATAAATGAGTATTCAGGTCATAAGAAAAAAATGTAGGAAACTTAAATGCATATTAATAAGTGAAATAAGTCAATTTGAAAGAGGTATATACTGTATGATTCCAACTATTTGACATCCTGGAAAAGACAAAACTATGGAGAAGGTAAAAAGATCACTGCTTGTTCTAGATAAAGGATGAGGGTGAGATTAAAAGGCAAAGCCCAGAATATTATTGGAGCATAAATGTCATTTTACATTTATACAAAGCCACTCTTGGTTCAGTCATCAAGAGTGAACCCAGATGTAAAGTGTGGTTTTTGGGTGATAAAGATTTGTCAATGTAGATTCATCAATTGTAGTATGTGTACCACTCTAGTGGGACATATTGATAGTGGTGGAAGAGGTGGGTATGGGGGGCTCTCTGTATCTTATGTGCAGTCTCACTGTGAACTTATAATTGCTCTAAAAATGGTTCAGGATGGGGAGCATGTGATTTTTTTTTTTAAATAAAAAAAAAATAATAATAAAAATAAAATATTAAAAAAATAAATAAATAAAAAAATAAAAATGTCTAGCTGAAAAGAAAAATGATACAAAATTAAATCTGAAGTGATGAAAGAAAGAAAATAATAAATATGAAGAAAAATTAATGAGTCAGAAACAAGTATTTAATAGAGAAAGGAAAGCCAAAAATGTGTTCTTTAAAAAAAAAATTAACCCAAGGTATGACTCACTAAAATCTAGCAGAAATACAAAATATAAGTTTAATGAATGCAAAAGAAGACTGCTATACTGTCAAAGAGTAGGTGTACATATAAGAATGTTATGAGCCATTTTACATGGATAAACTGAAAAAAATTAGCTGTAATGGATAATCCCTGGAGAAACAGTTTAGAAGATTTATATCATAATGAAGAGATAATTTAAAAATCCTATTCTTTGAAGGAAATTTAGTCCATAATTAAAGCTTTTCTTCAAGGAAATTTCTAGCCCCTATACTTCTCTATCAAGATAATATTGCTCAAAATTTTCCAGAGAATGGAAAAGAAATAACTATATTCTATTTGTTTTGTGAGACTAATATAATAATGATATAAAAACCTGATCAAAGGTATCTCCATAAAAGAAAAAATCATGAGATAATCTTCTTGTAATCTTGAATATGGAGAAGGCAATGGCACCCCACTCCAGTACTCTTGCCCGGAAAATCCCATGGACAGGGGAGCCTGCTGGGCTGCGGTCCATGGGGTCGCGGGGAGTCAGACACGACTGAGCGACTTCACTTTCACTTTTCACTTTCATGCATTGGAGAAGGAAATGGCAACCCACTCCAGTGTTCTTGCCTGGAGAATCCCAGGGACGGCAGATCCTGGTGAGCTTCCGTTTTGGGGGTCGCACAGAGTCGGACACGACTGTAGTGACTTAGTAGTAGTAGTAATCTTGAATATAGTTGTAGAATATTGTAAAACAAACTTGTAGAACATGTAGGTCTACAAGTTTTACATTGTAAAACATGTAGGTCTAACTACATGTCCTATGGATGAGTCTTTTAGCCATGTAAAGAAATCCAGTCAGTCCTCTAACAGAGGAGCTTTCAGTTCAGCTCAGTCACTCAGTCGTGTTGAACTCTTTGCAACCCCATGGACTGGAGCATATCAGGCTTCCCTGTCCGTCACCAACTTCTGAGGCTACTCAAACTCATATCCATCGAGTCAGTGATGCCATCCAACAATCTCATTCTCTGTCATCCCCTTCTCCTCTAGCCTTCAATTTTTCCCAGCATTAGGGTCTTTTCCAAAGATTCAGTTCCTTGCATCAGGCAGTCAAAGTATTTGAGTTTTAGCTTCAGCATCAGTCCTTTCAATAACATTCAAACTGATTTCCTTTAGGATAGATTGGTTGGATCTCCTTGCAGTCCAGGGGACTCTCAAGAGTCTTCTCCAACACCGTAGTTCAAAAGCATCATTCTTTACAGCTCGGGTTTCTTTATAGTCTAACTCATATCCATATATGACTACTGGAAAAACCATAGTTTAACTTGTTGACAAAGTAATGTCTCTGTTTTTTAACATGCTGGCTAGGTTGGTTATAACTTTTCGTCCAAGGAAAAAGTGAATTTTTTAAAAAAAATATAAGTTTATTTATTTTAATTGGAGGTTAATTACTTTACAATATTATACTGATTTTGCCATACATCAACATGAATCTGCCACAGGTATACACATGTCCCCATCCCGAACCCTCCTCCCTCCTCCCTCCCCGTATGGAGAATGGCATTGAAACATGTATAATATCATATATGAAATGAGTCTCCAGTCCAGGTTCGATGCATGAAAAAATGACTTTTAATTTCATGGCTGCAGTCATCATCTGCAGTGACTTTAGAGCACAAAAAATAAAGTCTCACTGTTTCCACTGTTTCCCCGTCTATTTGCCATGAAGTGATGGGACAGGCAGCCCTGGTCTTAGTTTCCTGAACATTGAGTTTTAAGCCAACTTTTTCATTCTCCTCTTTTCTTTCATCAAGAGGATATTGAATTTTTCTTTGCTTTCTAACATAAGGGTGGTGTCATCTGTGTATTTGAGGTTATTGATGTTTCTCTTGGCAATCTTGATTCTAGCTTGTTCTTCATCCAGCCCAGCATTTCGTATGATATACTCTGCATATAGGTTAAATAAGCAGGGGGAAAATATGCAGCCTTGATGTACTCCTTTCCCGATTTGGAATAAGTCTGTTTTTCCATGTCCAGTTCTAACTCTTGCTTCTTGACCTGCATACAGATTTCTCATGAGCCAGGTCAGGTGGTCTGGTATTCCCATCTCTTTAAGAACTTTCCACTGTTAGTTGTGATCCACACACTAGAAGGCTTTGGCATAGTCAGTAAAACAGAAGTAGACATTTTTCTGGAACTCTCTCACTTTTTTGATTATCCAATGGATGTTGGCAATTTGATCTCTGTTCCTCTGCCTTTTCTAAATGCAGCTTGAACATCTGGAAATTCACGGCTCATGTACTGTTGAAGATTGGCTTGGAGAATTTTGAGCATTACTTTGCTAGTGTGTGAGAGGAGTGCAGTTGTGTGGTAGTTTCAGCATTCTTTGGCATTGCCTCTCTTTGGGATTGGAATTAAAACTGACATTTTCCAATCCTGTGACCACTGCTGAGTTTTCCAAATTTGCTGGCATATTGACTGCAGCACTTTCACAGCATCATCTTTTAGGATTTGAAATAGTTCAACTGTAATTCCATCACCTCCACTGGCTTTGTTCATAATGATTCCTCCCAAGGCCCACTTGACTATGCATTCCAGTATGCCTTCCTTTAGGTGAGTGATCACACCATTGTGAATATCTGGGTAATGAAGATCTTTTTTGTATATTTCTTCTGTGTATTCTTGCTACCTCTTCTTAATATCTTCTTCTTCTGTTAGGTCCATACTTTTTCTGTCCTTTATTGTGCCTATCTTTTCATGAAATGTTCCCTTAGTAGCTTTAATTTTCTTTTTTTATTAATATAAATTTATTTATTTTAATTGGAGGCTAATTACTTTACAATATTGTATTCACAATGCCATTAATTGAATGAATCAGCCATGGGTGTACATGTGTTCCCCATCCTGAACCCCCTTCCCACCTCCCTCCCCATCCCATCCCTCTGAGTCATCCTGGTGCACCAGCCCTGAGCACCATGTATCATGCATCGAACCTGGACTGCCGATTCATTTCTAATTTTCTTGAAGAGATCTATTCTATTGTTTTCCTCTATTTCTTTGCATTGATCACTGAGGAAGTCTTTCTTATGTCTCCTTGCAGTTCTTTGGAACTCTGCATTCAATGGATATGTCTGTCCTTTTCTCCTTTATATTTAGCTTCTCTTCTTTTCTCACTATTTGTGAGGTCTCCTCAGACAACCATTTTGCCTTTTTGCATTTCTTTCCCTTGGGTTGGTTTTGATCACTGCCTCCTGTACAATGACATGAATCTCCATCCATAGTACATCAGGCAGTTTGTCTATCATATCTGATTCCTTGAATCTATTTGTCACTTCCACTGTATAATTGTAAGGGGTTTGATTTAGGTCATACTTGAGTAGTCTAGTGGTTTTCCCTACTTTATTCAATATAAATCTGAATTTCGCAATAAGAGTTCATGACTGAGCCACAGTTAGCTCCTGGTCTAGTTTTTGCTGATGACATAGAGCTTCTCCATCTTTGGCTGCAAAGAATATAATCAATCTGATTTTAGTATTGACCATCTGGTGATGTCCATGTGTAGAGTCTTATTTTGTGTTGTTGGAGGAGGGTGTTTCCTATGACCAGTGCATTCTTTTGGCAAAACTCTGTTAGCCTTTGACCTGTTTCTTTTTGTACTCCAAGAACAATTTTGCCTGTTACTCCAGGTAGCTCTTGACTTCATACTTTTTCATTCCAGTCCCCTTTAATGGAGAGGACAGCTTTTTGGGATGTTAGTTCTAGAAGGTCTTGTAGGTCTTCATGGAACTGTTCAACTTCAGCTTCTTCAGTGTTGCTGGTCAGGGCATAGACTTGGATTACTGTGATATTGAATGGTTTGCCTTGGACATGAACAGAGGATCATTCCGTCATTTTTCAAATTGCATCCAAGTACTGCATTTTGGACTCTTTTATTGACTATGATGAGTACTCCATTTCTTCTAAGGGATTCTTGCCCACAGTATTAGATATAGTGATAATCCTACTTAAATTCAACCATTCCAGTCCATTTTAGTTCACTGATTCCTAAAATTACGGATGTTAACTCTTGCCATCTCCTATTTGACCATGTCCAACTTGTCAATTTGAAGCCAAAGGCAAAGGAGAAAAGGAAAGGTATTCCCATTTGGATGCAGAGTTCCAAAGAATAGAAAGGACAGATAAGAAAGCTTTCCTTAGTGATCAATGCAAAGAAATAGAGGAAAACAATAGAATGGGAAAGACTAGAGATCTCTTCAAGAAAATTAGAGATACCAAGGGAACATTTCATGCAAAGATGGGCACAATAAAGGACAGCAATGGTATAGACCTAACAGAAAAAGAAGACATTAAGAAGAAGTGGCAAAAATACTAGAATAACTGTACAAAAAAGATCTTCATGACCCAGATAATCACGATGGTGTGATCATTCACCTTGAGGCAGGCATACTGGAATGTATAGTCAAGTGGGCCTTGGGAGGAATCATTATGGACAAACCTAGTGGAGGTGATGGGATTCCAGTTGAGCTATTACAAATCTGAAAAGATGAAGCTGTGAAAGTGCTGCACTCAATATGCCAGCAAATTTGGAAAAGTCAACAGTGGCCACAGGACTGGAAAAGGTCAGTTTTCATTCCAATCCCAAAGAGAGGCAATGCCAAAGATTGCTGAAACTACCACACAACTGCACTCCTCTCACATGCTAGCAAAGTAATGCTCAAAATTCCCCAAGCCAGTCTTCAACAGTACATGAACCATGAACTTCCAGATGTTCAAGCTGAATTTAGAAAAGGCAGAGGAACAAAGATCAAATTGCCAACATCCATTGGATAATCAAAAAAGTGAGAGAGTTCCATAAAAGCATCTACTTCTGCTCTATTGACTATGCCAAAGCCTTTGACTGTGTGGATCACAACGAACAGTGGAAAGTTCTTAAAGAGATGGGAATACCAGACCACCTGCCCTGCCTCATGAGAAATCTGTATGCCAGTAAGAAGCAAGAGTTAGAACTAAACATGGAAAAACAGACTGATTCCAAATCAGGAAAGGAGTACATCAAGGCTGCATATTTTCCCCCTGCTTATTTAACCTATATGCTGAGTACATCATGTGAAATGCCAGGCCAGATGAAGCACAAGCTGGAATCAAGATTGCCAGGAGAAATATCAATAACCTCAGATATGCAGATGACACCACATTTATGGTAGAGACCAAAGAAGAATTAAATATCCTCTTGATGTAAATGAAATATGAGAGTGAAAAAGCTGGCTTAAAACTCAATATTCAGAAAACTAAGATCATGGCATCCAGTCCCATCACTTTATGACAAATAGATGGGAAAACAGTGGAAACAATCAGAGACTGCAGCTATGAAATTAAAAGTCACTTGCTTCTTGGAAGAAAATTTATGACCAACCTAGACAGCATATTCAAAAGCAGAGACAAGACTTTGCCAACAATAGTCCATCTTGTCAAAGCTTTGGTTTCTCCAGTAGTCATGTATGGATGTAAGAGTTGGACTGTAAAGAAAGCTGAGCACCGAAGAACTGATGCTTTTGAACTTTGTGTTGGAGAAGACTCTTGAGAATCCTGTAGACCACAAGGAGATCCAACCAGTCCATTCTAAAGGAGATCAGTCCTGGGAGATGGTTGGATTGTATAGCCAACTCAATGGACATGAGTTTGAGTAAGCTCTGGGCGTTGGTAATGGACAGGGAGGCCTGTCATGCTGTAGTCCATGGGGTTGCAAAGAGTTGGAAATGACTAAGAGACTAAACTAATATGAATTTGCCTTGATTCATGGAACTAACATTCCAAGTTCCTATGTAGTATTGCTCTTTATGGCATTGGACTTTAATCACCCATCACATCCACAACTGGGTGTTTCTTTTTTCCTTGGCTCCATTTCTTCATTCTTTCTGGAGTTATTTCTCCACTGATCTCCAGTAGCATATTGGGCACCTACCGACTTAGGGAGTTCATCTTTGGTGTCATACCTTTTTGGCTTTTCACACTGTTCATGGGGTTCTCAAGGCAAGTATACAGAAGGTGTTTGCCATTCCCTTCTCCAGTGAACCACTTTTTGTCAGAACTCTCCACCATGACCCATCCCTCTTGGGTGGCTGTACATGGCATGGCCCATAGTTTCATTGAGTTAGACAAGACTGTGGTCCATGTGATCAGATTGGTTACCTTTCTGTGTTTGTGGTTTTCATTCTGTCTGTCCTTCTACTGAGAAGGATAAGAGGCTTATGGAAGTTTTCTGATGGGAGAGACTGAGAGGGAAACAGTCTTGTTCTGATGGGCAGGGCCATGTTCAGCAAATCTTTAATCCAATTTTCCATTGATGGGTGGGGCTGTTTTCCCTCCCTGTTGCTTGACCTGAGGCCAAACTATGGTGGAGGTAAGGAAGATAATGGTGACCTCCTTCAAAAGGTCCCATGCATGCACTGCTGCATTCAGTGCCTCTGACCGTACAGCAGGCCAGTGCTGACCTATGTCTCTGTCAGAGACTCCTGGATACTCATGGGCATGTCTGGGTCAATTTCTTATGGGGGTCACTTCTCCTTTCTCCAGGGTCCTGGTGCACCAAAGGTTTTGTCTGTGACCCTCAAGAGCCTGTTTCCTCAGTCCTGTTTAAGTTCTGGTGGTTCTATGGTGGGGTTAATGGCAATCTCCTCCAAGAAGGCTTATGCCATACCAAGGTCTGCTGCACCCAGAGCCCCTATGTCAGGCCACTGCTGACCCATACCTCCACAGGAGACACTCAGACACAGTTCTGGCTCAGTCTCTGTGGGTTAGGCATGCCTTTTGTGCCCTTCCCATGTCTGAGCAGCTCAGGCAACCAGGTGCTTGGCAAGCACACTGTCCCAGGTGGACCATGTGTCTTAATCACCTTCCTAGTCCTGGATGCTTGGTTTCTAGGGTGTGCCATGGGAGTACCATCTCAGGTGTGCAATATGTCTCCTCTGGAGATCTGATTTCAGGCTGTGACCCTCTTGGCAGATGTCAACCATCCAGGATCTCAGGAAGACATGGTTAGCAGCTGGGAGCCTGCTCACAGTTTGATGGAAGATGATGTTTCTGGGGCTGATATTGTACCAGCCCCTTGACTTCCAGCTGTCACAAGCCTGCCTCTCTGCCTCAGAGCAGGGAGGGGCTGGTATGTAGCAGGCTAGCTCTCCTTTCGTATTTGCTCAATCCTTTGATCTGTGAGAGGGCCAGGTTAAGTTGTTAGGTTAGAGCCTATGTAGTTTTGTTCTTGTTGTTGTTGTTGTTATCATTTTTATTTTCCTCCTGGTTTTGTTGCCTTCTAAGATTCCAAAACTCCCAACAGACCCACTTATGAGAGGGTTTCCTACTGTGTGGAAACCTTTCCTCCTTCAAGACTCCCTCCCCAGGATAGCTCTCCATCCCTAACTCTTTTGTCTCTGTTTTTGTCTTTTGACCTAGCTCCTTTCTAAGAGAATGGGCCGCCTTTCTGGGTGCCAGGTGTTCTCCACAAATGTTCAGGAATTGTTTTGTGGAAGTTGCTCAGCATTAGCTGGGTAGCTGAAGAGATAAAAAGGGAAATCAAAGGTGTTTCAAAGGCAGCAACTACAGGAAGCAGTAACCACTCCTAGAAACAGGGAAAGCAAATATGAGCTTTAGAGGGTTTTAAGAAAAGAAGACATTTGATTCTGTATAAACTATAGGATAAAATAGTAAAAGCATATTTCTTAACATGATTCCTTTACTCAGTATTTTGGGCTTCCTTGGTGGCTCATATGGTAAAGAATCTGCCTGTCAATGCAGGAGACCAAAGTTCAATCCTTGGTTTGGGAAGATCCCCTGCAGAAGGAAATGGCAACCGACTCCAGTATTCTTGCCTGGGAAACTACATGGACAAAGGAGCCTGGAAGACTACAGTCCATGGTTTTACAAAGAGTTGGACATGACTGAGGGACTGACACACACAAAGAAATAGAAGCTATTGCTCGTAAAAGAGAACACTTGAAATAGCAATATAAAGAAATGCAGACTACTACATTATAGGAATTTATTAAAGAAACATTCAATGTAGTATTTAGAAAATGGAGAATACATGGTGAATGGGAGAAGAGGAAATAAATTTTACTGTACATAACCTTCAGTTCAGTTCAGTCACTCAGTGGTGTCCGACTCTTTATGACCCCATGAACCGCAGAATGCTAGGCCTCCTTGTCCATCACCAACTCCCGGAGTCCACCCAAATCCATGTCCATCAAGTCAGCAATGCCATCCAACAATCTCAACCACTGTCATCCCCTTCTCCTCTTACCCTCAATCTTTCCTAGCATCAGGATCTTTTCAAATGAGTCAGCTATTCTCATCAGGTGGCCGAAATATTGGAGTTTCAGCTACGATATCAGTCCTTCCAGTGAACACCCAGAACTGATTCCTTTTGGATAGACTGGTTGGACCTCCTTGCAACCCAAGGGACTCTCAAGAGTCTTCTCCAACACCACAGTTCAAAAGCATCAATTCTTTGGCACTGAGCTTTCTTCACAGTCCTACTCTCACATCCATATGTGACCACTGGAAAAATCATAGCCTTGATGAGATGGACCTTTGTGGGCAAAGTAACGTCTCTGCTTTTTATTATGCTGCCGAGGTTGGTCATAACTTACCTTCCAAGGAGTAAGTGTCTTTTAATTTCATGGCTAGAGTCACCATCTGCAGTGATTTTGGAGCCCCCCAAAATAAAGTCAGCCACTGTTTCCATGAAAGTGGAAACAGTATCTATTTCACATGAAGTGATGGGATAGGATGCCATGATCTTAGTTTTCTGAAAGTTGAGCTTTAAGCCAACTTGTTCATTCTCCTCTTTCACTTTCATCAAGAGGCTCTTTAGTTCTTCTTCACTTTCTGCCATAAGGGTGGTGTCATCTGCATACCTGAGATTATTGATATTTCCTCCGGAAATCTTCATTCCAGCTTGTGCTTTTTCCAGCCCAGCATTTCTCATGATGTACTCTGCATATACGTTAAATAAGCAGGGTCAAAATATACAGCCTTGACATACTCCTTTTCCTATTTGGAACCAGTCTGTTGTTCCATGTCCAGTTCTGATTGTTGCTTCCTGACCTGCATACAGGTTTCTCAAGAGGCAGATCAGGTGGTCTAGTATTCCCAACTCTTTCAGAATTTCCCACAGTTTATTGTGATCCACAGAGTCAAAGGCTTTGGCATAGTCAATAAAGCAGAAATAGATGTTTTTCTGGAACTCTCTTGCTTTTTCGATAATCCAGAGGATGTTAGTAATTTGATCTCTGGTTCCTCTGCCTTATCTAAAACCAGTTTGAACATCTGGAACTTCCAGGTTCCCATATTGCTGAAGCCTGGCTTGGAGAATTTTAAGCATTACTTTACTAGTGTTGGGGATAAGTGCAATTGTGTGGTAGTTTGAGCATTTTTTGCATTGCCTTTCTTTGGGATTGGAATGAAAACTGACGTTTTCTAGTCCTGTGGCCACTGCTGAGTTTTCCAAACTTGCTGGCATATTGAGTGCAGCACTTTCACAGCATCATCTTTCAGGATTTGAAATAGTTCAATTGGAATTCCATCACCTCCATTAACTTTGTTCGTTTTGATGCTTCTGGATGGATGTGAGAGTTGGACTGTGAAGAAAGCTGAGCACCAAAGAACTGACGCTTTTGAACTCTGGTGTTAGAGAAGGTTCTTGAGAGTCCCTTGGACTGCAAAGAGATCCAACCAGTCCATTCTAAAGGAGATCAGTCCTGGGTGTTCTTTGGAAGGACTAATGATAAAGCTGAAACTCCAATACTTTGGCCACCTCATGCAAAGAGTTGACTCATTGGAAAAGACTCTGATGCTGGGAGGGATTGGGGGCATGAGGAGAAGAGGACGACGGAGGATGAGATGGCTGGATGGCATCACTTACTCGATGGACATGAGTTTTAGTGAGCTCCGGGAGCTGGTGATGGACAGGGAGGCCTTACATGATGCAATTCATGGGGTCGCAAAGAGTTGGACACAACTGAGTGACTGAACTGGACTGAACTGAAAGACATCCTCTTGTAGAAATTATTTACATGGGAATTTGGTTCTCAGTTTGACCCTTGGTCCCAGAAAATGAATTTTGTGTGGTTTTCAGGAGGCTGACTCTAGGCCATTATTGTTTTCCATGGCATCCGGTCCCATCACTTCATGGCAAATAGATGGGGAGACAGTGAAAACCATGGCTGACTATTTTTCTGGGCTCCAAAATCACTGCAGATGGTGATTGCAGCCATGAAATTAAAAGACAGTCCTTGGAAGGAAAGTTATGACCAACCTAGACAGCATTTTGAAAAGAAGAGACATTACTTTATCAACAAAGGTCCATCTAGTCAAGGTTATGTTTTTTCCAGTAGTCGTGTATGGATGTGAGAGTTGGACTATAAAGAAAGCTGAGCAGTGAAGAATTGATGCTTTTGAACTGTGGTGTTGGAGAAGACTCTTGAGAGTCCCTTGGACTGTGAGGAGATACAAACAGTCCATCCTAAATGAGATCAGTTCTGGGTGTTTATTGGAAGGACTGATGCTAAAGCTGAAACTCCAATACTTTGGCCACCTGATGTGAAGAACTGACTCGTTGGAAAAGACCATGATTCTGGGAAAGATTGAGGACAGGAGGGGAAGGGGACGACAGAGGATGAAATGGTTGGATGGCATCACCGACTCAATGGACATGGATTTGGGTGGACTCCGGGAGTTGGTGATGGTGATGGCATGTTGCGGTTCACGGGGTCGCAAAGAGTCGGACACAACTGAGTGACTGAACTGAACTGAACTGAAGGCCCACTTGACTTCACATTCCAGGATGTCTGGCTCTAGGTGAGTGATCACAACATCGTGATTTTCTGGGTTGTGAAGATCTTTTTTTTACAGTTCTTTTGTGTATTCTTGCTACCTCTTCTTAATATCTTCTGCTTTTGTTTGTTCCCGCAATAGCGCATGAGCTAGGCAGCTGCGATGGTGCATGAGCACAGCCAAGAGGAGCTACCCTGGGCCAGAGGTCAGGGGCGGCAGCAGAGAGGAGCTACCTCTGTGTTCAAGGTAAAGGGCAGCGGCTGAGCTTTCCTGAAGCAGCTGTGAAGAGAGACCCAACGTCCAAGGTAAGTGAAACCCAAGTAAGACCGTAGGCACTGAAAGAGGGGATCAGAGAGCAGATAGACTGAAATGACAATCACAGACAACTAGCCAATCTGATCACTTGGACCACAGCCCTGACTAACTTAATAAAACTAAGCCATGCCGTATGGGGCCACACAAGACAGAAGGGTCATGTTGGAGAGGTCTGACAGAATGTGGTCCACTGGAGAAGGGAATGGAAAACCACTTCAGTATTCTTGCCTTGAGAACTCCATGAACAGTATGAAAAGGTAAAAAGATAGAACACTGAAAGATGAACTCCCCAGGTCGGTAGGTGCCCAATATGCTACTGGAGATCAGTGGAGAAATAACTTCAGAAAGAATGAAGGGACAGAGCAAAAGCAAAAACAACACCAATTTGTAAATGGGACTGGTGATAGAAGCAAGGTTCAATGCTGTAAAGAGTAATATTGCATAGGAACCTGGAATGTTAAGTCCATGAATCAAGGCAAATTGGAAGTGGTCAAACAGGAAATGACAAGAGTGGACATCGACATTCTAGGAATCAGTGAACTAAGATGAACTGGAATGGGTGAATTTAACTCAGAAAATGCACTGGTCATAGCAAACACTCTCTTCCAACAACATAAGAGAAGACTCTACACATGGACATCATCAGATGGTGATGGACAACACTGAAATCAGATTGATTGTATTCTTTGCAGCCAAAGATGGAGAAGCTCTAAACAGTCAGCAAAAACAAGACAAGGAGCTGACTGTGGCTCAGATCATGAACTCCTTATTGCCAAATTCAGACTTAAATTGAAGAAAGTGGAGAAAACCACTAGACCATTTAGTTATGACCTAAATAAAATCACTTATGACTATACAGTGGAAGTGAGAATTAGTTTTAAGGGACTAGATCTGATAGACAGAGTGCCTGATGAACTATGGATGGAGGTTCGTGATATTGTACAGGAGACAGGGATCAAGACAAACCCCGTGGAAAAGAAATGCAAAAAAGCAAAATGGCTGTCTGAGGAGGCCTTCCAAATAGCTGTGAAAAGAAGGGAAGCTGAAAGCAAAGGAGAAAAGGTACGATATACCCATCTGAATGCAGAGTTCCAAAGAATAGCAAGGAGAGATAAGAAAGCCTTCCTCAGAGATCAGTGCAAAGAAATATAGGAAAACAATGGAATTGGAAAGACTAGAGATCTCTTCAAGAAAATTAGAGATACAAAGGGAATATTTCATGCAAAGATGGGCTCAATAAAGTACATAACCTTAGACAATACATATGCTTAACTAGTTGGAAGGTAGAAGATAATTTATTTCTGGAAGAGAAAAGTAATAAGAGCAGATGAATTGAAACAGTAATGAATTATGTGCTGTTAATCCATATCTCCTAGGGTAACTCTTTACACATTAGAGACCTGCAATACATTTTCCGGTAAGTGAATTTATTCAGTGAACAGGAACTTCCCCAAAGGACTCGAGGGAGTACCTGGGACATAGCAGGTTGGAAAGCAGGCTACCAGTCACAGGAAGGAGTTTTGAAACCCATTTCTGAGATCTGCTCATGCTCATTATTATTTCTTTTCTTCTACTTACTTTGCATTTCACTTGTTCTTTTTTCAATTTTCTAAGTTGGAAACTTAGATCTTTCTTCTTTTCTAATATATGCATCTAATATATGCTATACATTTTCCCCTGTGCACTGTTTTCACTGCCTCCCATGGATCTTGATAGCTGTTTTCATTTTCATTTTGTTGAAAATAAATTTTTCTTCTTCCTTGACTATTATTACAGAAATTTGTTGTTTAATCCATATATATCTTGGGATTTTCCAGTTACCTTTCCACTACTGATTTCTAATTTAATTATGTGTGGGATGAGAGAAGACATTGAATGATTTCTATATGTTTAAATTTGCTAAATTATATTTTATGGTGCATAATGTGGCCTATCCTGGTAAATATTCCATACCAACTTGACAGAAATGTGTATGTGCTGTTGTAGGAAGTAGTCTATGCTGCTGCTGCTACTGCTGCTAAGTCGCTTCAATCGTGTCTGACTCTGTGCGACCCCATAGACGCCAGCCCACCAGGCTCCCCCGTCCCTGGGATTCTTCAGGCAAGAACACTGGAGTGGGTTGCCATTTCCTTCTCCAATGCATGAAAGTGAAAAGTGAAAGTGAAGTTGCTCAGTCGTGTCCGACTCTTTATGGACAAGCTCCCCCGTCCATGGGATTTTCCAGGCAAGAGTACCAGAGTGGGTTGCCATTGCCTTCTCTGGAAGTAGTCTATAGGTGTCTGAGGTGTCTGTAATATCCAGTTGATTGTTAAGTTCAACTATATCCTTCCTGCTATTTTGTCTGTTTAAACTCTCCATTTCTGATACAGGGGTGTTGAAGACTTTGACTATAATAGTGGATTCATCTATGTTTTCTGTTTGAAATTCTCTAAGTTTTTACATCATATATTGTGATACTCTGTGGTTGGGTGCTACACATTAAGGTTGTTATGCCTTGTTGGACAAATTATCTGTTTATCATTTTGTATTGCCCTTCTTTAACCCTAATAGCTTTCCTTCCTTGGAAATGTGCTTTATCTGAAATTAACACAGATACTCTTATTTTTTTGAATTAATGTTAGTATGGTATGTATTACTTCACTCATTTAATCTTGTCTTTATATTAAAGTGTTTTTCTTAGCTAATACATAGTTCGTACTTGTTTCTATATACTGTGACAAACTTTTAATTTGTGCATTTAAACTGTTGATATCCAAAATTGTTATCACTATAGTTGGATTAATATCTACCATATTTGTTAGTATTTTCCTATTTCTCACCTTTGATCTTTATTCCTATTTTTGTGTTCCACTCATTTTCAGTTTTTTGTGTGTTTCTAATTGGTACTTTACATGATTTCATTTTGCAAGTTCATTTTACTTGTTTTTACCATTTTTAGAGTTTTCAATAACATTTATAGCTAATCCAAGTCCACTATTAAATAACACTATACTGATTTACAAGTAGTGAGTACTTCATAATAACAAAATAATCCTTGTTCCTTACTTCTGTCCGTTTTATCATTGCTGTCATTCACTTTGCTTATACATAAGCATATATATATATATATATATACACACACACACATATATATGAGGACACATGATTGAATATACTGTTACAGTTATTGTTTCGCACATACTCTTATCTAACAGATGATGAATAGGAAAAGTAGAATGTTTAATTTTACCTTTACTTACTCCTTCTCAGATGCTCTTCCTTTCTTTATATGGATCTGAGTTTCTGCCCTTAATCACTTGCCCTAGCTCTGAAGAATTTATTTATTTTTAACATTTTCTGCAAGGCATTCTACTATCATTATTGTTTCAGACTTTCCTTCCATTCCTTTCTCTTTCTTCTTCTGGAATTCCTACTCAATATGTGTTATATTTTTCTTTTCAGTTGTACCACAGTTTAGAATATTTAGTTTAGTCTGTTCTATTTTTTTCTTTAGTCCTTTTTCTCATTGCTTTTCAGTTTCAGTGGTTTCTATTAAGATATCCTCAAGTTCAGAAAATCTTTTCTCACCTATATCTTGTCTATCAGTAATGCAATGAAGGGCATTCTTCATTTCTCTTTTAGAATGTTTTTTGTTTTTTGTTTTTTTCCTTCACCTCTTTCTTTTTGAGTGAACTTGTACCTGTGAACTGTGAACTTCACACACACTTCTGTGCCCCTCTTCCTAGGGACACAGTGTCTACACTGGGCTGTATTTGGTATGTGTTTTCTTTTATATGGAAAGCTAAAAGCACCTAGAATTAGGTTTTTGCCTTCTCCAGATCAATTAAGCTCTGATTAATTCTGGCAGATTGGACTCTAGCTAAATAGTTTCACCTGTGGGGAGATATTTTAAAGACAAACAGTGTGATCTGGCATATTTCAAAATAGCTCCTTTTCCTCTTCTCTTGCCAGAAGCACAAGCGGATTTTCCTCTGTTCTTCACTGTGAGAGCCTCATCTACCTCCTGGAGGTAAGACCCAAATATGTGGGGATTCTGTGATGTTAAAAACAACAGATAGTCTGTTATTTCAGCCTTGCTTTTCCCCACTTTACAGATTACCTGAGATGCAGACAAGTTTTGTAACATGTTTATTTTACCTGAAGGATGTCCTTTGATATGTGTCCTAAAAAATGGTACTGAATTCTCTGTTTTTGTTTGTCTATGAAAGTCATTATTTAACTTTCCTCTTTGGAAACTATTTTCATGTTGCAAAGTTCTTGGATTGTTTTTCTTTCAGAACTTGAAAGATGCTGGTCGTAGGTCTTTAGGCTTGCATAAAAATTGAGTGTGGGTTTTGTTGTAGCTGTAGTTACCCCTAATGCTTATTTTGCTTTAGTTTTTTTCAGCATAGGGTGAAAGTTGGATTGTCAGAGGATTTTTCACAGTGCTCCTGTTCTCCTATTACCTTTAGACTTTCCCTATGTGTTTCCAGTAGTCATGCATGGATGTGCTGCTGCTGTTGCTAAGTTGCTTCAGTCATGTCTGACTCTATTTGACCCCATAGACAGTAGCCCACCAGACTCCCCCATCCCTGGGATTCTCCAGGCAAGAATACTGGACTGGGTTGCCATTTCCTTTTCTAATGCATGAAAGTGAAAAGTTAAAGTGAAGTTGCTCAGTCCTGTCTGACACCTAGCAACCCCATGGACTGCAGCCTACCAGCCTCCTCCATCCATGGGATTTTCTAGGCAAGAGTACTGGAGTGGGCTGCCAGTGCCTTCTCCAGTATGGATGTGAGAGTTAGACTATAAAGAAAATTGAGCGCTGAAGAATTGATGCTTTTGAACTATAGTGTTGGAGAAGACTCTTGAAAGTCCCTTGGACTGCAAGGAGATCCAACCATTCCATCCTAAAGGAAATCAGTCCTGAATATTCATTGCAAGGACTGATGCTGAAGCTGAAACTCCAATACTTTGGCCTCCTGATTTGAAGAACTCATTCACTGGAAAAGACTCTGATAATTAGAAAGATTGAAGGCAGGAGGAAAGGGGGATGACAGAGGATGAGATGTTTGGATGGCAACACTGACTCGATGGATATGAGTTTGAGTAAGCTCCGGATGTTGGTGATGGACAGGGAAGCCTGGCATGCTGCAATCCAAGGGGTCACAAAGAGTCAGACACGACTGAGAGACTGAACTGAACTTACTGTGTTCTTCCACATGATAATAGATGCCTCTCCATATCTCTCACCCTAGGTACAGACAGCTGGATAGTCACCACAGAATAGTCTGGTGGGGGCATGGGAGGGTATTCTCTTGTTCTGGTTCAGTCTCAGGTTTAGATAGGCTTAGTGTTCCTGGTTCTGGGAATGGGAATATCCCCACGATCTTACTCTAGTCCCTCTTGCTAGGCTGTAGGTACCTCTAATAACCAGGTCTGGAGAGTCAACTTTCATCCCAAGGGTAGAATTTTTTTGTTTGTATTGTTTTTTGCCCTAATTGCAACTGTTTACTCACCCCCTCCTCTTTCCCTAATTACAGCTCAAAAAATTTCTTCCCTGTAGGAGGGAAGTTTCCAGACAGAATATTGTGCTTTCCTGCAGTGGCAGCTGCTTTTCTAATTCACAGTTGAAGCACAAAGAGGGCCTTTTTTAGTGTCTCAGTCTGCTCAAAATTGTTCTTGTTGCCTTGTGACATCCATGAAAACTTCTGAGATTGAATGTAAAATCCCTGGTGTTTTGGGCCCTGGAGAGTTCTATGTTCTGAGGATATCCTACATTTGGTCTTTAAGAATTTGCTAAAATTTTTAGCTGAAATCTTTTTACTGGCTTATATGTCAGCCCAAGTTTCGTACTATGTTCTGCCCCAGATACGTCATCACTTGTATTTCCTTGAAGGTGCCTATCTTTTCTCAGATTTCAGCCTACTTGTTTCCTCTATGACTTCAGTTATTGTATTAGGTAAGAGCAAATTATAATTTTGTGGACTATTTGGCTTTTTCCTGCTTGAGTGGAAGCAATACTTTCTACATCTTAATTGGAAGCTACTCTTTCTGGAGAAGTTTTTGTTCAGCTGGAAACCATTAAAACTGATCCCTGTTCCATATAACGAAAAAGTTACGATTGTTTTGAGCTGTTGAGGTCATTATTTTCGTTAACAATTGTATTGGCATCACCCCTGGAGAAGAAGGGACATCACTCCTGGAAAGGCTACCCACTCCAGTATTCGGGCCTAGAGAATTCCATGGACTGTGTCATCTATGATGTTGCAAAGAGTCGGACACAACTGAGTAACTTTCACTTTCACTTTGACAATTTAGGTTTTTAAAATGGCAGAACACAATTTTTCTAAGACCAAATTGTATATGTGATGTCATTTTATAAATGTGATGCCTTTGGCATACCATTTTTAACTGTAGCCTTTAAGTTGCATTTTATTTTTTATTAGTAGCATGACACGTAAAATGGATGTTCTCATGTATAAAAAACCCAGAAATTATAAAAATAGCTATTTTAACACAGTCTCTCAATTGGAAAGCTGATTTTATTACTTGTTCATTTAAATTTTGGAAATTTTATCTTCAAAACATTTTGTAATGTGAGCACAGTACTCCCTTGGACAATTAATTTTAGCACACCAGAATTCCTAATTCTATTGTATTACATCATTTCTACTATCATTTCATCACTCTTGCCATTATCACATTTAACTTGATCAGTGTCAAACTACTTGGAAGTTCAGTTTATATAAAAGATACTAATGCACTCTTGACTTCTGATAGAGTAATAGTCTAGTGCACTCAGGGAAATGTTTGTTTGTTTGTTTGTTTGTAAGCTGTTATGAGTAATAGACAGAAGTGTTCTGTATTTACTCAGCTGAGTCAAAAAGCTAGAAGCAGAGTGACACTGTAAAAATGTAATGGCCATATATAATGAATGTGTTATGTCTAACATTCATTATTTTTTTATGTTATTTTCAGGAATTGGATGAATAAGAATAAAGTAAAATCAGTTTAACCATGTGACCCTTATTTGTGAGCTAGATGTTCATTAATTCAATATTGAGTGACTTATTGAGTGACTCTTGACAGATGCTGTTCAAGGAATTGTGGAGTCAGCAGTGACTGAGAGAACAAGCTCTGCTTTGGATAAAGATCTTCATTTTTTCCAACAAAATTTAAAAGTACTTACTATACTTTTATATTAACTCTGCTGATGAGATATCAAGTTGGATGGCTTTTTCATTTATAACTTTTAGCAGTTGACTGCTGTATCATTTCTCTAGAATAGATAACTATATTTTTGCATGTGAACAGTTTATAGGAATGTATATATATTCTTCTCTAAAGTTGTCAATAAAATTAAAGAACAGAACATAAAATAATTGATTAAAATTTAAGAAAACGTTTATGCAAAGTTTCATTTATTGATTTTCCTCTTTTGGTTTAAGGTATTTGTGTGGTTCTTCTCAGTACTCTTGTGCACATTAGATGATACTAGATTTTTAATAGTCTCAGAAATGTGAAGAATAGGTCTCTTGGTCACATCTAGATTCAAAGTTACATTATACCATGTTGGGTTTTGGTTTTCCTGTGTTGTACTGAACACAGATCTTATTTCATTTGTGAGAACTAATTTTTAAATTTTCTAGAGAGTTGAGACCTGAATGTCTAACAGTTGGTGGCTTAAAATCTGAAGGGGCTCTAGGATGTACATTGCGGTATGTGGGCTTAGCTGCCCAGAATCATGTGGAATCTTCTTGTACCAGGGATCAAATCTGTGTTGATCATTTGTAGGTGGAGTGGCATAGATTTTGCACTCAATCTCAGAGTTTGTTACTGTGGATGAATTTTATTATTATGTTTTGCAGGTGTTTGTTAATAGTGATTGTGTCCACAATACCATCCCCACATTAAAAGTCCCTAGAATGATTCGTGGGACTTAAAATATAGTTTTACTCCTAAAGATTTATCACACAGACGTAGTTAGGGTAAACAACTTAAGGGAAAGAGGTATAAGTAGAGTGTGGAGGAGTCTGTCTGCAGACGTCTTATGCCCTCCCTCTCATTAGGTGTCACATGGAGCATACTCTTCCCTAACAATGAAAACGCGGTGGCATGTGTGCTGTCTTTTTGCTAAGGAAAGCTGACTAGCGACTCTGTCCGAGATTTTCATTGGGCACTCCCTGCATAGCACATACCAATCTTCCAGATTCACTGAAAAGCAGACTAGTTTAAAGCACATTGCTTGCACAAATACTGCAGACATGATACATGACCTTTGTCATTTGGAGATGGTAGGAATACCCTTGATATCCTAGTTCCCAGACACCAAGGGCAGAGGGTTAACCTTATAAGTAGGCCTTCTAAGGATAGCGGTCTTGCGCAGTTATGTTAACCCTTTTCTGCACATTTAACTTTGTTTCTAGTAGCCTAGTTGTAAAAATCTTAAATGCTAACAATAACGACCAAGTTGTAACTATCTCTGTACCTTAATTAGAATAACCGGGTTAGAATTATTAATCAGTCCTTATTAACCAGGTTATCTTTCTAATTTCTACTCCAGTTCTAATGACTAGTTCACCCTGCTTCTTCTCTGTGCTTGTCCCATTGTTTACTTTATGCATTTACCCCTTTAATAAATATCCACTGCTATATATGCCATCAACAAAATTCAAAATATATAGTAGAGAATCCTACAAAATACCTTCCATAAAGGAACTTACACTTTTGTGTGGTTAGGATATGCATACTGGAGTATAGAGATTTTCTAATCTAAGGGGAAGACAGAGTGACAGAGGTGGATTTGAGTTAATTTGTATGTTATTTTCAGGGACAGCTTCTCTAGATATTTGAACATAGAAGTGAAAGAAGTACAGGAGTAAATTATACAGATATCTATAGGAAATTCCCTCCAGTCCATGTTCCAGAGACAAAAACTGATGGGAGAAAGGCAAAGAGTTCGACATCCTGATATAGAATAACTAAGGTAGTGAGTTATCTAATAGGTGACATCAGAGACATCAGAGAAAAATGGAAACCCTTTTGTAGGTATCTGTAGGACCTGTTAACTTAAATTTTCCTCAATTATAAGAATCTTGGAGATTTTTTGGAAAAAAGTGATGTTTTGCACATTTAAAAAAAGTAAATAACATTTAAAGATGAGGATAAAATATTAGGAGATAATATAAAAGAGTATTTGCAGTACATTTCAATAATACATAGAAAAAGATGGTGTTGATGGTGTTATGGATCATAATGGTAACAGTAAGTGGAAGTGGTAAGAATATTTGAGCTGGGTTTATTTTGACTTCAGAGTCAATAGGAAAATAATAGAACAAAGAATATTTGTGGATAACATTTTCAAGGTCCTTTAAGGTTTTTGGTTGAAGTAACTGGAAGAAAGTTGCTGATATTGATGGAAATGAGGAAATGAAAAGCATGCTTGGGGGTGATCAAGAATTTATATTTGGATGCGTTATGTTTGGGATACATATTTGATGACCAACTGGAGATGCTGCATAAGCAGTGGGGTATAGGAGTTCTGAAGATGGGCAGAGGTGAGAACTCAGAGGTTCCCAAAACTTGGGAGTCATCAAATTAAAGGTGACTTTTACACATTTTTTATTTATGTATTATTTATTTACTGATTTTCGGCTGTTGAGGGTCTTCATTACTGCATACAGGCTTTTTCTATTTGCCGTGAGCAGGGGCTACTCTCTAGTTGCAGGGTGCAGGCTTCTCACTGCGGTGGCTTCTTTTGTTGCTGAGTACAGGCTTCAGTAGTGGTTACAGTGTGCAGGCCCTAGAGTGTGCGGGCTTCAGTAGTTGCGACATGTGGCCTAGTTGCCCTGCGGCATGTGGAACCTTCCCAGACCAGGAATGGAACCTGTGTCCTCTGCATTGGCAGGCAGATTTTTAACCACAGGACCACCAGGGAAGTCCTAAAGATGACTTTTAGAGCTATGGTAATGGAAGACATGTAGTTATAAGAAGTTACAGGGGCAAAGGGATAGGGCATTTTAATTGGTACCAGAGTGGAAGATGAGAACTGCCTGTTCAGCCTGGAGGCTGAAAGAAGCAGTAAGTGAAGTAAGAAAACTAAGAAAAAATGATGTCTAGAATCAGTGTGAAGAAAGTTTTTCAAGAAGAAGTGATCAGCATTATCAAATGTTGCTGATTGTTTGCATGAGGTGAAGTGTGAGAATTAACTGAAAGATTTAAGGTAGATGATCCTGATATTTGCAAGAACAAATAATACATTGAGTTGTCCAAAAGAGAAAATAATATACTGGATTTTCTGTAAGATCTTATGGGAAAATGTGAATGAACTTTTTGCCCAACCCAATACATAATACTAATGATAAATTAGTGTGGATTCAAGAAAATAGGTGGACTATAAAGATGGACTATATAGATGGTAGCTTCAGAAGGTTTGGAGGGTCAGGAGGATTTTTAATAGGTACTAATACAGCATGTTTGATTATGACAAACTATTTAAGAGAGATAAAAATCTTATAAATCAGAAAGTAAAGCAAACAGTATCACAAATAAGTGAAACAGACTGGAATCCAATACATAGTTGGAGGCATTCATCTTGGGCAGGAATAAATGCACAGCAGCAGGAGGAGAGAAAATAGACTACATGAGAATCACAGTAGGTAAGATGCTGGATGTGGTATTGGATGTTTCTGAATGCTACTATTTTGTCAGTGAAATATTTACTAGTGAATATCTGAAAATAAGGAATTCCCCGGGAGCAGGATGGTGGAAGAGGTTTTGTTACTTTGAGGAGAAAGGAACATAGGGTATCTGAATTAACTAGGGAAACACAAAAGAATTGAAATTAAAGACAGATTCTGAGAGACATGGCCAGGAATTTAGAGTTAGTGAGTCAGTTCAGGTCCTTCAAGAAGCAGATGCCAAGTTGGAATTAAACATGCATGATATTTATTGGGAAAAATGTCTGCAGAGAATACAGGGACAGGTTAAGCATAGGTGAGGGGAGTCTTCAGACTGTGATGCAGGTCTGACACCTGTAAAATGACAGGAAAGACAGGAACTGGGTAAGAGAGCTTCTGACTGCAGTGCAGATGTGAGAATGTCTTGGTCAGGCCAATGTGAGGTCCCCCAGCAGAGGCTAACGATGGGAGAGTCCACATTGGGAAGAAATAGCCCAGCAATAGTAGTCCTGCCATACCCAATGATTGGCTCAAAGAAGCCTCAGAGAAGCCCAGATTTGCTGTGAACCCAGGAGAGAACCTGCAGGTGTTGCAGGCGGAGGCTCTGGGTCAGTGTGTTCACTGCAGCAGGTTCTCCTGAAAGGGGAGCAGCACTGAGCTGAGCGCACCTGTCCACAGCTGACACATTGGATGTGGTGATATGTTTTCCTCCATCTGTGTTTAGTGGCTCTGATGTATTTGAGGAAGGAAGTAGAATGTTAAATTTAAGTAGATTTGAGAATATCCAGGGTAGTGATATGAAAGGAAAGAGGGAAATTCAAATTGAACTAGGCAGTTTAAAAGAGGAAACAGTTTAAGCTGGTTATGGACATGAGGCACTACTGTTCCAACCATGCAAACAAGAAACTGGAGTGTCTTTAGTAAGATTCATATCCTTAATTCCTTAATTTTCTTTGCAAGTTTCAGAGTATGAAAGTATGAAAGACTTATAATCACATATACCTACATATATATATATATATATAGAGAGAGAGAGAGAATTCAAAAGTTATCAATTTAAGTATGTACATAAGACTTAGATGTAACAGAGGGGCAAGAAGAATTTTTCCTTCCTAAGTTTCAATTCCCATGTGTCTCTTATTCTCTTAACCGCTCTGAGTTGGATTTTCATTTTCTGTATCTGTTGTAATATGGTCCTCAAATTCCAATGAATTGCTTCATCATATGCTCGAAAGAAGAGAAAACAAATCCACTGAACTTGTTATATTGAGAGGTTGAGAGGTGATACGTAGTTCTACAAAATAGTGCTTTGCTATGAGGATATGAAATACAATACTTCAGGAAATTTAAAGTTTTCCCATAACTTCAGGTTTACACCCCAGTGTAAGATCAGCCTTGAAACTACTGCCAAACTTGGATCCCCACTTAGTTTACCTCTTCTTGTCTATTTGGATCCTCCACTCTCAGTGAGTGTTGTAGAGTTAGCAAGTCCCCACTTACTTGCGACTTTGCCCACCACAGGTCGAGTTCTAACTGCAAGACTGGAATTTATTCCCATTTGTCCTGAGTCCATCACCTCAGTTCTTTTCCTACTTCAATGAGCAGATGTAATTTCACATCTGAACTTTCTTCAGTATATCTTTTGACGCTCCAATTGACAACGCCATGCCTGGCTGTGTCAGACATATTCCTAAATAAATAATAATAGTTATTATATAATTAGAACTGCTGTCACCAGCAAGTGCCAGGAAGTCCTGCTCTAGGAAGCTTAGAAATATTCATATTCAATCCTCATAATAAACTATATTTTATCCCTATTGACAGATGAAAAAAAATGAAGCCTAGGTAATATTACTTGCCTTAATTCATGCAATAAATTGTGGAGCCATAGAGAAACCAAGCTGAATACAAATTTTTCTCTTAATTACCAACTTATACCCTTAATGCTTGACACTAAATATATCAATCTATAAATGTCTCATGGCCTGCATTTTCAGTGCATTCACAGATTTATCTCCTCTTGAAGTTCTCCATTTTAATACATAAACAGTATTATCTACTTACAGAAAAAAAAATAACAATCACATGTCTGTGCAAGGCTATCATTAGTTACTTGTTGATTTCTTTCAAACCCTGAACACATGGCTTAGTGCTTACATTTATTGCTGCTCCAGGGTAGCTAGTTTTGGTTATGGCAATAATCATAACCCTCCAACAGAAGTGTATGTAATTTTTTTTCCTTCTAGTTTCATTAGAATTATTGCTGTAGGGATTGAGGCTTTTCAAATCATGAAAGCTGGTCTCCTAAATCAGAAACAGGGTTCTTCCACAGGGTGATATATGCTTCCAGATGTGTATGTCAAAATAAAGCAAAATTCTTCTTAAAGGATCATTTTGACCTATTTCTCTTTCTTGGTCTGAGTTATATTTTTTCAAAACTATATTGAAAATTATTTTTTAAAATCTCAATGGATGAAAAGCTAATTGAAACTTTACTGAAATCAGTAATAGTTTTCTGCCGCTGAAGTAAATCAATTACCTGTCAGACACATTGTCCTGTTTCTTTAACTCTTTTCTAGCCATCAGTTGTGGCATCTGAGTCTGAATGTTGTGAAGGAATAGTTTATAGCATTTAAGTAAAGAGTTCTATTTGATAAAATTAGACAGTCTTTTCCTTGCTTTGCCTCAGGCTTTGTAGCACCTGAGTTTGTTTTTTTATGTACCAAATTTTTCCCTACTGGATTGAATGTTGCCTATGAGTATTGATTTCACTGGCAAATTATTACAGAATTAAAGGTATCACATGATTTTTTTTTATTACATAGGAAATTAATAAAAAAATTGAACAAATCATGTTTGGACTAATTTAGGAATTAATTTTTCAGGAAACAGATAATAAAAACCTTAAACTTGGTAAATATATATTTTGTAAGAAATATTTCTATTTTTAACATTTCTGGTTTTGATATAAAGAGTCTGGGTATGGAGAAATAAGTTAAAAGGAAAAAATAATGCTTTCATGTCTGTATTCTGTGTTCCTTACATAAGATGCAACTGATTTTGAATTGAAAGATCAAGTAAAAAGGATATAATTACTCATGTAATATAGCAGAGCTCAGAATTAACTATAATATTAGGAAGATATTTTTACTTCCTATGTGCAATTATTTACCTAATACGTTTCTTATAGTTTCTCATGTATGTTTCTTCCTTTACATTTTTTAATATCATTTGATAGCTTTGCATTTCTATAACTACAATAAACTTCTAGTGATATTTGCTGCCACCAAACCCTTGCTATTTTCAAACTGCTTCCAGGTGGATATTTTCCAAACCTCACTTTTACTTAGGTTGTCCCTCTTTAATATTCCTTATCCTTCAGTTCACACTCAGTCTCACTTAACGATGCTCTGCCAGCACCCTTCAGTGAGGCTAGTATCTCTGTGGATAACCATGAATGTTCGAATGTTGATGCTATTGTTTATGCTGCTCCTTGGATAAGCCAGATGCTGCCTTTCCTTTACGTCCATTTCCTTCAAGTCTCATCCAGTTGATATGTCTGTTTGATGTTCTCTTCTCTAAATACTATATCATCTCAAACCGGACTCTGGATGATATTGTTTTCTAGCTGCTTCATATACCAGATTATTTCTCCAAGTAGGCTATTCATCTTACAGTATTACTATGTTCTCTACTAAGACTTGGTGAACACTGGGAAACAGATGCTTAAGTAATTATAAAACATTCTAATATATGGTCTACCACAGTAATAAGATTTCTTAGAGTACAGTAGCAGGCAGTGTAAGACAATAAATGGTTAAATGTTCAACAAGGTGCTGACTTTTTAAACTGAAGTACAGTTGACATACAATATTAATTTGAGTTGTACAGTGTAGTGATTCAATGTTTTTACAGATTATACACCACTGAAATTTATTACAAAATAATGGCAATAATTCCCTGTGCTATACAATATATTCTTGTTATATTATATGTAGTACCTTGTATTTCTTAATCTTGTATCCAGCCCCTACTCCTTTCCTTCTCCACTCTGGTAGTTACTAGATTTCTCTACCTGTGAGTCTGTTTCTGTTTTGCATATATATTCACTTACACTTTTTGTTAAATACCACATATAAGTATCTTTCTTTGGTTCATTTCACTAAGCATATTATTCTTTAGGTCCATCCATGTTGGTGCAAATGATATAACTTCATTCTTTTTATGGCTGAGTAATTGCATTATATGTATGTATATGTATTATATATAACACATATATATTTATATGTATATGTGTATATATATATATATATATAAAATACATAACCACATCTTTATCTGCTCATCTGTTGATGAGCACTTGGACTACTCCTATATCTTGATAAAGTGCTGCTATGAATATTTGGATGCATGTATCTTTTTTAATTAGTGACTTCATTTTTTTCCAGTTATATACCCAGGAGTGGAATTGCTGGATCATATGATAGTTCTATTTTTAGTTTTTAAAGAAACTTCCATAATGGTTGTCCAAAGTGGTGGCACCAATTTACATTCCCACCAGCAATCTACAAAGTACTATGCACTTTTATCCACATTCTTTCCAATATTTGTTATTTGTAGACTTTTTGAGGATAGCCATCTGACAAGTGTGTGGTGACATCTCATGGTGGTTTTTATTTGCATTTTAAAAATTAATTTTTAATCAAAGGACAATTGCTTTACAGTATTGTGTTGGTTTTTGCCAAACATCAACATGAATCAGTTATAGGTATGCATAGGTCCCCTCCCTCTCAAACCTCCCTCTCACCTCCCTCCCCATCCCATCCCTCTAGGTTGTTACAGTGCCCTGGTTTGAGTTCCCTCAGTCATACGGCAAATTCCTATTGGCTATCTATTTTACAAAGGTCCGTCTAGTCAAGGCTATGGTTTTTCCAGTGGTCATGTATGGATGTGAGAGTTGGACTGTGAAGAAAGCTGAGTGCCGAAGAATTGATGCTTTTGAACTGTGGTGTTGGAGAAGACTCTTGAGAGTCCCTTGGACTGCAAGGAGATCCAACCAGTCCATTCTAAAAGAGATCAGCCCTGGGTGTTCTTTGGAAGGAATGATGCTAAAGCTGAAACTCCAGTACTTTGGCCACCTCATGCAAAGAATTGACTCATTGGAAAAGACTCTGATGCTGGGAGATTTTGGGGGCAGGAAGAGAAGGGGACGACAGAGGATGAGATGGCTGGATGGCATCACTGACTTGATGGACGTGAATTTGAGTGAACTCCGGGAGATGGTGATGGACAGGGAGGCCTGGTGTGCTGCGATTCATGGGGTCGCAAAGAGTCGGACATGACTGAGCGAATGAACTGAACTGAACTGAATGTATGTTTCCTTGTTACTCTCTCCATACGTCCCACCCTCACTTTCCTCCTGCCGCTGCCATGTTCATAAGCCTGTTGTCTATGTCTATCTTCATTGCTATGCTGCAAATAATTTCATCAGTAACGTATTTCTAGATTTCATACATATGCATTAGTATACAATATTTGTTTTTCTGTTTCTGACTTACTTCACTCTGTATAATAGGCTCTAGGTTCATCTACCTCCTTATAACTGACTCAAATGTGCTCCTTTTTATGGCTGAGTACTATTACATTATATATATGTACCACAGCTTCTTTATCCATTCATCTGCCAATGGGCATCTAGGTTGCTTCTATGTTCTAGTTATTGTAAACAGTGCTTCAGTGAACATTGGGGTACATGTGTCTTTTTAAATTTTGGCTTCCTCAGGGTATATGCCTAGGATGGGATTTCTGGGTCATATGGTGGTTTTATTCCTAGTTTTTTGAGGACTCTACATTCTGCCTTCCATAGTGGCTGTATCAGTGTACATTCCCACCAACAGTGCGAGAGTGTTCCCTTTTCTCCACACCTTCTCCAGCATTTATTGTTTGTAGACTTTTTGATGATGGCCATTCTGATTGGTGTGAGGTGATATCTCATTGTAGTTTTGATTTGCATTTCTCTAATAATGAATGATGTTGAGCATCTTTTCATATGTTTGTTAGCCATCTGTTTATCTTTAGAGAAATGTCTGTTTATGTCTTTTTCCCACTTTTTGATTGGGTTGTTTGTTTGTCTAGTATTGAGTTGTATGGGTTGCTTGTAAATTTTGTAAATTAATCCTTTGTCAGTTTCATTTGCTATAGTTTTCTCCCATTCTAAGGGTTGTCTTTTTACCTTATTTATAGTCTTTTGCTATGCAAAAATTTTAAGTTTAATTAGGCCCCACTTGTTTATTTTTGTTTTTATTTCCATTACTCTAGAAGGGAGATCATAGAGTATCTTGCTATGATTCATGTCACAGAGTGGTCTATGTTTTCTCCTAAGAGTTTTATAGTTTCTGGTCTTAAATTTAGGTCTTTAATTCGAGTTTATCTTTGTGTATAGTGCTAGGAAGTATTCTAATTTCATTATTTTACATGTAGCTGTCCAGTTTTCCCAGCACCACTTATTGAAGAGGCTGTCTTGGCCCCATTGTATAGTCTTGCCTCCTTTATCAAAAATAAGATACCCATAGGTGTATGGGTTTATCTTTGGGCTTTCTATCTTGTTCCATTGGTATATATTTCTGTTTTTGTGCCAGTACCATACTGTCTTGATGACTGTAGCTCTGTAGTATAATCTGAAGTCAGGAAGGAGCTGATTCCTCCAGCTCCATTCTTCTTTCTCAAGATTGCTTTGGCAATTTGGGTTTTTTTGTGTTTCCATATGAATTGTGCAATTTTTTGTTCTCTTCCTGTGAAAAATGCCATTGGTAATTTGCATATTTTGATTAGCGGTGTCGAGCATTTTTTCATGTCCCCATTTGCCATCTGTATGTCTTCTATGGAAATACATCTATTCAGGTCTTCTGCCCATTTTTTGAGTGTGGTTTTCCTTTTTGATATTTTTTTTAATGAGCTTTTTATGTATTTTGGATATTAACTCCTTGTCAGTCATATCATTTGCAAATATTTTCTAGTGTTCTGTAGGTTGTCTTTGTCAATGGTTTTATAGGGTTTTCTGATGGCTCAGGTGGTAAAGAATCTGCCTCCAATGCAGGAGACCCAGGTTCAATCCCTGGGTGGGGAAGATTCCCTGGAGAAGGGAATGGCAACCAACTCCAGTATTCTCACCTGGATAATCCCATGGACAGAGGAGCCTGGTGAACTACATACAGTCCATGGGGTTGCAAAGAGTCATACATTATTGAGTGACTAATAACTTGCACTTTCCTTTGCTATGCCAAGTTTTACGTTTAGGTCCCACTTACTTTCGCATTTATTATTTTTGCATTTATTGGGGACAATGTTTGTCCCCAATAAATGCAAAATGGAGACAAATCCAAGAAAAAATTGCTACAATTCATGTCAGAGTGTTCTGCTCATGTTTTCTTCTAGGAGTTTATGATCTCAGTTTTTCCATTTAGGTCTTTAATCCATTTTCTGTTTATTTATGTATATGGTATGAGGAAATGTTCTAACATTGTTTTACATGTATCTGTCCAGTTTTCCCAACACTACTTATTGAAAAGGCTGTCTTTTCTCCATTACATATTCTTGGGTCCTTTGTTTCACAATTTTTTGAAGTACATGTCATTATATATTAATATACTTGAAGTTAGCTGCATCTTATTGTTATCTTCTTCCACGTAAAAAGTAGCAAGCTAGTATCCTGAATTAAACCTGCAAAAATAATGACCAATTTCCACCATTATATGTCCAAAAGTTCATAGGCTGAGTAAAATATTTTTCAACAATAATTTTTAATTTATTGTGTTAATCAAATAAGAAAAAAAGTTCAGCTTTTGCTTTTAATTTTTTTGTTTTATATACAATTTTACGAACTGATAAATTACAGACTTGTCTAATATTTCACCCTTTGCACATAAAATGAACATAATTACACAATATTTTCATGCCATTTGCTTTAGTTTGTATTGGAAATAGATTTCTTTTGCAAAAAATATAAGTGAAAGTAGCTCAGTCATGTCCAACTCTTTGCGACCCCATGGACTATACAGTCCGTGGATTCTCCAGGCCAGAATACTGGAGTGGGTTGCCATTTCCTTCTGCAGAGAACCCAACCCAGGGATCGAACCCAGGTCTCCTGCATTTCAGGTGGATTCATTAACAGCTGAACTACAACTACAAGGGAAGCAAAAATATAAGGTCAAGTTAAAAAAAGAATATCGCCATACTCCAAGTATGAAATGAAATAAAAAGGGCCTAAATGCAAATTGGACAAGTAAAACCGAAAAGAGGAAAGTTAATTCTGCTTACAAGTATACTTAAATGAGTAAGTTGCTGGTATTTGGCTTGAATAATAAGTTTATATTTTGGATTTGACTTTGACATGGCCAAAGGTTATGTCATCTTTAATCAGCAATTTAGGTTTTTAACTTGTCATTTCAGTGATGATAATAAAAATTGGTAATCTGAATCACATAGGTTCATAGGAGCACATCAAATCAGAATTCCTATAGCTCCTATTGCCAAGCTAAGGTTAACTCTTGTCAGGGAATTCTTATTTTCTGCTAAAGGTGAGTTAGATTTGTGTTGTTGTTGTTGTTGTTTTTTTTTTTTTTTTTACAAATTAATGAAGTAGAATTGTGTGTGTGTATAATTTTTTTCAATGTGAAATTCATTATACTATTTTAGCAAAAAAAATTAAATCTACACTTTAATTTTAAAGTGTTATGAAAATTAAATTTCAAAAAGGTCTTGCAGTATTTTCTGGTATTTTCAGACTTCTCCTATTAAGAAATTGACAAGTTCTTTTTGATTATTGATTTTAATCTAGAGAAAAAAAAAACTTTAACTTTTTTCCATACCTAGAGGCTAGACAGGTCAAATTAAAAACAAACAAACAACAACAACAACAACAAAAAAACAGTGATGTTTTGACAATTTAGAATGCATGTAAGAAAATATGTTGCTTGCAAATAACCTGTTTTAGTTTGGATAAAGGAATTTTATATACTTTATAAGTCTGAAAAGACCAGCAGTTGAATTATTTCATTTTTCCTAAAGAGGTGAATGAGTTTATAAATATTTAAAATTCTATATGATGAGGTAATTTCCTCACTTCTCTTCAAAAGTAAATATAAATATTTGTAGTTTGTATAATAGGAGAACATTCTTCAAAAAATGGAAACAACATGTAGAAGCAATATTATTTTTAATAATAGCACCTGATTGCCTTTCAGAGAAATTCCTATCTTGTCTGTCAGGGTTTGGTGGTATTTCATTAATAGGAAGATTCTTGCCTATGAGAATTTTCAAGAAATTAAAAGATAAGAAATAGGACAGATAAAAGCAATCACCTTTGTTAATGATTAGTGATTAGGTGGATATTGGAAATCTCTGGTCTAGTGGGCTTATTGATGCTGACAGACTTGGTCACCAGTGGCCGTGGACCACTGTAGGTATCCCCACCAGGGAGGAACATTGCTTGACTAAAAACAGTCGACAGTATATGCTCCATGAAGGGCAGACTTGTTTCCCAGAGAAAGAGCCATAGCAGTTTGTTCAGTTCCTCATCCCAGGGAAATCAATAAATCAGGTAAACACTTCCTTCCTAAATAGAAATAATTAGTGGAGCTGAGTATGGCCAGGATGTTTATACTGTTAAACTTCTACTCATATAGAAAAAAAATGTCACAAGTAGGGAAAAAGCAATTACCAAATTATCCTATATTAATGTCTCATGGTTTGCTGTTGTTTAGTCACTTGAGTCATCTCTGATTCTTTGCAACCTTATAGACAGTAGCCAGCCAGGTTCCTCTGTCCATGGGACTTTCCAGGCAAGAATATCGAAGTGGGTTGTCATTTCCTCCTCCAGGAGATCTTCCCAACCCCATGATATAACCTGTGTCTCATTGTCAGGCAGATTCTTTACCACTGAGCCTTATATGGTTGTTGTTTAGTTGCCAAACCATGTTCAACTCTTTCGCAATCACGTGTGCTGTGGCCTGCCAGTCTTCTCTGTCCATAGGATTATGGTGATATAATAATAATTTCATATTAATTTTACAGTACAGATTATTTAGTGCCCAGGCACATCTCTGTGAAGAATATGGAAAATTCACCTTAAAAATATGGTTGGTAAAAATAAAATTTCTTTTAAGAACTCCATATAGGGTTCTTTGGAGACTGAAAGGGTGACTAGGCCCATTAATTCTATTCTTGAAGGCAATGGTACCAACAGAGTTTTCTGGATATTGAGTATTTGAAATATGGCCAACATAACTGAAGGACTGAAGCTCTAATTTTATACTGTTTTCATTAATTTTTAAACTGAAAAAAGAAAACCTGTAGCTAGTAGCTACTGCATAAAATGATGGATTGTAAAATAGCTCTGAGAATAAAAGGAATTCTTAGACAAAATACCATGACATAAATCTTAGGCTAATAACAGAGGCTGATAAAGAAGAGGTTTCTGGTAGCCTTTTTTGACCTTAATGCAGTGTTGACCAGGTTGACAGTCTGGCTAGTGAGGCTCAGTTGATAGGCTCAAAGAAACTTCCTGAATATACCATTAGAAATAGGTTAAGAAAGGTTTAGAGGAGGAACCAAACACAGTAAATCCATAATAGGTGGCCATATATAAGATAAATGTTAGAGAGAAAAAATGTGCATATTTTAAAGGAGGTGGGGGTGAAGGGGAATGAAAACAGGCCTCAGCCAGATAAAGGGTTAATTCTGAGGACAAGTATAGAGAATATGGGATCTCATTTATTGATCAAAGTGCTCTTGAGTACCTGTGGACTCTCTGAGGCTTCCTATTTAACCCACTCCAATAAGCAGAAGATATCAAGAAGAGGTGGCAAGAATACACAGAAGAACTGTACAAAAAAGATCTTCATGACCCAGATAATCACAATGGTGTGGTCATTGACCTAGAGCCAGACATCCTGGAATGTGAAGTCAAGTGGGCCTTAGAAAGCATCACTATGAACAAAGCTAGTGGAGGTGATGGAATTCCAGTGGAGCTATTTCAAATCCTGAAAGATGATGCTGTGAAAGTGCCACACTTAATATGCCAACAAATTTGGAAAACTCAGTAGTGGCCACAGGACTGGAAAAATTCAGTTTTCATTCCAATCCCAAAGAAAGGCAATGCCAAAGAATGCTCAAACTACTGCACAATTGCACTCATCTCACACGCTAGTAAAGTAATGCTCAAAATTCTCCAAGCCAGGCTTCAGCAATATGTGAACCATGAACTTGCTGAGGTTCAAGTTCGTTTTAGAAAAGGCAGAGGAACCAGAGATCAAATTGCCAACATCCGCTGGATCATGGAAAAAGCAAGAGAGTTCCAGAAAAACATCTATTTCTGCTTTATTGACTATGCCAAAGCCTTTGACTGTGGGGATCACAAGAAACTTTGGAAAATTCTTCAAGAGATGGGAATACCAGACCACCTGACCTGTACCTTGAGAAATTTGTATGCAGGTCAGGAAGCAACAGTTAGAACTGGACATGGAACAACAGACTGGTTCCAAATAGGAAAAGGAGTACGTCAAGGCTGTATATTGTCACCCTGTTTATTTAACTTATATGCAGAGTACATATGAGAAAGGTTGGACTGAAAGAAGCACAAGCTGGAATCAAGATTGCTGGGAGAAATATCAATACCCTCAGATATGCAGATGACACCACCCTTATGGCAGAAAGTGAAGAGGAACTAAAAAGCCTCTTGATGAAAGTGAAAGTGGAGAGTGAAAAAGTTGGTTTAAAGCTCAACATTCAGAAAATGAAGATCATGGCATCCAATCCTATCACTTCATGGGAAGTAGATGGGGAAACAGTGGAAACAGTGTCAGACTTTATTTTTGGGGGGCTCCAAAATCACTGCAGATGGTGACTGCAGCCATGAAATTAAAAAATGCTTACTCCTTGGAAGGAAAGTTATGTCCAGCCTAGATAGCATATTGAAAAGCAGAGACATTACTTTGCCAACAAAGGTCCGTCTAGTCAGGGCTATGGTTTTTCCTGTGGTCATGTATGGATGTGACAGTTGGACTGTGAAGAAGGCTGAGTGCCAAAGAATTGATGCTTTTGAGCTGTGGTGTTGGAGAAGACTCTTGCGAGTCCCTTGGACTGCAAGGAGATCCAACCAGTCCATTCTGAAGGAGATCAGCCCTGGGATTTCTTTGGAAGGAATGATGCTAAAGCTGAAACTCCAGTCCTTTGGCCACCTCATATGAAGAGTTGACTCATTGGAAAAGACTCTGATGCTGGGAGGGATTGGGGGCAGGAGAAGAAGGGGACAACAGAGGATGAGATGGCTGGATGGCATCACTGACTCGATGGACGTGAGTCTGAGTGAACTCTGAGAGTTGGTGATGGACAGGGTGGCCTGGCGTGCTGCAATTCATGGGGTCGCAAAGGGTCGGACACGACTGCGTGACTGAACTGAACTGAAGGTGATGCTTTTGGAGATGACTGACTTAAAATCATGTTCTTCTTATAACCTGTACCTAAGCAAACAGGAGTGGACTAGAATAACAGAGAAAATTGGTAATCAAGAGAAAGAGTAAGCCTCAGAAGAGTCTGCTTCCCTCAGGTAGGACATTTGTAAGCCCTGCCTTGGTTCTGTGAGGAACATATATGTATATACCTTCCTAACAGATTTATCTTATTTAAGCTGTCCTTATGAGTTTCTGTTGCTAAAAGAAAAAATATATAATTAATGAAATAAATTATTCTATTAATTCCTATTTATAATATTCTTCCTATAGTTCTTCAAATGCTTCAGAATTCTATTTATAAGGACCACTATAGCAGATTACTTCTTGTGAAGACATCTCTAAGTCACAAGACTTCTCTCCTCCCCACTCACATATGAATCACTATCTTATCTAAATTATAACAGCTCTTGGTATTTTATCTTCATAGAATTTCTTTAAAATTCTCTCAGTCCACAGATTTACTGATCATCTACTATGAGCCTGATATTTCATTAAGTATTGAAGGGTTGAAGAAAATTACTCAGCAGTGTCTGACTCTTTGCTACCCTACCCCATGGACTGTACAGTTCATAGAATTCTCCAGGCCAGAATACTGAAGTGGGTAGTCTTTCCCTTCTTCAGGGGATCTTCCAAACCTAGGGATCGAACCCAGGTCTCCCACATTGCTGGAAGATTCTTTCCCAGCTAAGCCACAAGGGAAGCCCAAGAATACTGGAGTAGGTAGCCTATCCCTTCTCCAGTGGATCTTCTGGAACCAGGAATCAACCCGGGGTCTTCTGCAGGCAGATTCTTTACCAACTGAGCTATAAGGGAAGCCCTACAAATGTGTATATAATGTGAAACAAGTTTGTGGAGATTCACACTTGATCATGTGTAACCTCAGAAGAAGGACTATAAGCAATTCTGTCTAGGGAAATCAAAAAGTCCCTGGCAAAATGTTATGGATCAGCTAACAAATAAAAGGAGAATAGGAGCTATCTAAGCAAACAAGATTGGAGAAGGCAATGGCAACCCACTCCAGTACTCTTGCCTGGAAAATCCCATGGATGGGGGACCCTGGTAGGCTGCAGTCCATGGGGTCGCACAGAGTCGGACATGACTGAAGCGACTTAGCAGCAGCAGCAGCATCAAGCAAAAAAGATAATATAGATAGGGACAGGCCAGTCAGAGGAAGTAGCAATTGAAAAGAGATAAAAGACTGAAAAAACTCCTGAGACCACTGAGGAATTAGTAATTTAGGTCTATGTGCAATGTGGAGGTGAGAGGAATAAAAGGGACAAAGTTCAGTCACATCAGTTAGATAAGCACGTTGAGGTCAATTATGAAAATCCTTAAATTCTTCAGTCATACTCTGATTTGTAATTACATATACTATCTTCTCAACAAGATTTTTTTTTTTAATTTTCTAACTTCCTCATGTTTTTAAAGGTTATAGTTGAGATCTTTCTAAAGGGGAAGGCAAGAAAACAATAGATAGCCAGCTTGGCAAGGAATATATGAAGAATTTTGTGTAGTTTGTATTTAACTATTGCATTTGAGGATAACCCTTTTAAACTGTTCATTTAGAGTTTAAAAAGAGTTAACTATTACTTTGAGTCAAACTCTCATCATTTTTTAATTCAAACTTAAAATTTTCAAATATCTATAAAGTTAGATTAGAAATATAACAAGATGCAAAAATACAAAGACCTAGCCATATACCATAATCACCTGGGAGCTTTCTGTAAACACTGCAAGCACATTTTTAAAAAATTCATAATTTCATAATTTCAAAGTTCTGAGAGATACTGATTTTCAAACTAGAACTGTATATCCAGGCAAAATGTTAAATAATTGTGAGCAAGGAATAAAGACATTTTAAGATAAAAATATATATATATTAATTCATTTTTTAGATTGGATGATGAGAGCATTAGTCACCAGGACAAAGGGTAGTAGCAGGAAGCATTAAAAGATAAATAAAAGGTATTCAGGACAGGAGATAATTTTGATGTACATCAATTTTCTCTAAAAGCTTGGATAAAGGAACATAAGCTACTGGGAATGAGTGAAGCTAGATCCAGAGGGGCATTAATATTTCATGAGTTTTTAACAATAATTTCCTAGGGAAATGAAAAGAAGCTTAGAGATAAGGATATAAAAATGAGAAGTTAGTTTATTCAGGAAAAAAAAAGATGGTAATGCAAAGGATCTCAAAGTTTGACAAGAATATTTAAATAAAAGCAACCTATTATAGGATTTCAGATTATTTCTGTTATCTTCTAACACAGAGCATTACTTAAATCGGTATATAGAAAAAGATGTACATACCCAGGTCCCCTGCATTGCAGGCAGATTCTTTACCAACTGAGCTACGAGGGAAGCCTCAATATATACATATATGTACACATTGATGGGCTTATACATACATGTTGTGGATTACCTGATAGCTCAGTTGGTAATAAGAGCCCAGTTCAATTCCTGTAGTGCTTCCCTGGTGGCTCAGATGGTAAAGCATCTGCCTGCAGTACTCAAGACCTGGGTTCAATCCCTGGGTTGGGAAGATCCCCTGGAGAAGGAAATGGCAACCCACTCCAGTACTCTTGCCTGGAAAATTCCATGGACTGAGAGGCTCCTCAGAGCCTGGTAGGCTACAGTCCATGGGGTCGCAAAGAATCGGACACGACTGAGTGACTTCACTTCACTTCAGTTCCTGTGTCGGCAAGATCTGCTGAAGAAGAGATAGGTTACTCACTCCAGTATTCTTGGGCTTCCCTTGCGGCTCAGTTGGGAAAGAATCCACCAGCAATGCGGGAGACCTAGGTTCAATCCCTGGGTTGGGAAGATCCCCTGAAGAAGGGGGATTCTGGCTTGGAGAATCCATGGACTGTATTGTCCATAGGGTAGCAAAGAGTTGAACATGACTGAGTGATTTTAACTTTCACTTAACATACATGTAATGAACGTGTGTGTGTGTGTATATTATGTGCATATGTGTGTGTTTATGTTAAAATAGTCCAAAAAGAGTCTCATTGTTTATACCTCTACATTTTGTTCTATCAGAATCAACAGTATTAAAAAGCATGCTGTGGGAAACCTATTTGCCTATTTCGATATTCATTTCTCCCCTTACCCCACCCTAACACAGCACCAATTATTCTTAGTATCCCCCTCAGTTCAGTTCAGTTCAGTTGCTCACTCGTGCCCAACTCCCTGAGACCCTATGACCTGCATGCAGCACGTCAGGCCCCCCTGTCGATCACAAATTCACAGAGTTTACCCAAACTCATGTCCATGCCATCTAATCATCTCATTCTCTCTCGTGCCCTTCTCCACCTGCCTTCAACTTTCCCAACATCAGGGTCTTTTCAAATGAGTCAGCTCTTTGCATCAGGTGGCCAAAATGTTGGAGTTTCAGCTTCAGCATCAGTCCTTCAAATGAACACCCAGGACTGACTTCCTTTAGGATGGATTGCTTGGATCTCCGTGCAGTCTAAGGGACTCTCAAGAGTTTTCTCTAACACCACAGTTCAAAAGAATCAATTCTTTGATGTTCAGCTTGCTTTATAGTCCAACTCTGACATCCATACATGACTACTGGAAAAACCATAGCCTTAACTAAACAGACCTTTTTTGACAAAGTAATGTCACTGCTTTTTAATATGCTGTCTACGTTGGTCATAACTTTCCTTCCAAGGAGTAAGAGTCTTTTAATTTCATGGCTGCAGTCACCATCTGCTGTGATTTTGGACCCCCCCCCCCGCCCCTGCCAAAATAAGGTCAGCCACTGTTTCCACTGTTTCCCCATCTATTTGCCATGAAGTGATGGGACCAAATGCCATGATCTTAGTTTTCAGAATGTTGAGCTTTAAGCCAACTTTGGCACTCTCCTCTTTCACTTTCATCAAGAGGCTCTTCAGTTCTTCTTCACTTTCTGCCATAAGGGTGGTGTCATCTGCATATCTGAGGTTATTGATATTTATCCTGGAAGTCTTGATTCCAGCTTGTGCTTCATCCAGCCCAGCATTTCTCATATGTACTCTGCATATAAGTTAAATAAGTAAGGTGACAATATACAGCCTTGACGTATTCCTTTTCCTATTTGGAACCAGTTTGTTATTTCATGTCCAGTTCTAACTGTTGCTTCCTGACCTGCATACAGGTTTCTCAAGAGGCAGGTCAGGTGGTCTGGTATTCCCATCTCTTTCAGAATTTTCCACAGTTTCTCGTGATCCACACAATCAAAGGCTTTGGCATAGTCAATAAAGCAGAAATAGATATTTTTCTGGAACTCTTGCTTTTTCGATGATCCAGCAGATGTTGGCAATTTGATCTGTGGTTCCTCTGCCTTTTCTAAAACCAGCTTGAACATCTGGAAGTTCACAATTGACGTATTGCTGAAACCTGACTTGGAGAATTTTAAGCATTACTTTATTAGTATGTGAGATGAGTGCAATTGTGCAGTAGTTTGTGCATGCTTTGGCATTGCCTTTCTTTGGGATTGGAATGAAAACGGACCTTTTCCAGTCCTGTGGCCACTACTGAGTTTTCCAAATTTGCTGACATATTGAATGCCACACTTTTACAGCATCATCTTCTAGGATTTGAAATAGCTCAACTGGAATTCCATCACCTCCACTAGCTTTGTTCCTAGTGATACTTCCTAAGGTCCACTTAACTTCACATTCCAGGATGTCTGGCTCTAAGTGAGTGATCACACCATCTAGATTATCTAGATTATGAAGATCTTTTTGTATAGTTCTCTGTGTATTCTTGCCACCTCTTCTTAATATCTTATGCTTCTGTAAGGTACATATCATTTCTTTTCATTTATTGAGCCCATCTTTGCATGGAATGTTCCCTTGGTATCTCTAATTTTCTTGAAGAGATCTCTAGTCTTTCCTATTCTATTGTTTTCCTCTATTTCTTTGCATTGATCACTGAGGAAGATTTTCTTATTTCTCCTTGCTACTATTTGAAACTCTGCATTCAATTGGGTATATCTTTCCTTTTCTCCTTTGCTTTTCACTTCTTTTCTTTTCATAGCTGTTTTAAGGCCTCCTCAGACGGCCCCTTGCTTTTTTGCATTTCTTTTTCTTGGGGATGGTCTTGATCCCTGTTTCCTGTACCATGTCACGAACCTCATTCCATAGTTCATCAGGCACTCTGTCTATCAGATCCAGTCCCTTAAATCTATTTCTCACTTCCACTGTATTATCATAAGGGATTTGTTTTAGGTCATACCTGAATTATCTAGTGATTTTCCCCACTTTCTTCACTTTAAGTCTGCATTTGGCAATAAGGAGTTTATTAATTTAAAATTAGAGCCAATCATGATATCCCATTTCTGTTGGCTGGAATTATTTTTAGGTAGGGAACTTAAAATACTCTGAGGATGTGTTCTAGGCTGTTGAGAAAGAGACACTAGAATTGAAAATCCCTTTCTTTTTGGTATTGCTGAGTTTAGATATTGTACAAGAAAGGGTTAATTCAGCAGGCTTATGTTGGTCAAATCCTGTACATTTCCACAAGCCCTATTTTCAGGACTATTTGCCAGCTTCTTGTTGCTGAGGAACAGCTTTTGAAATGTTCTGCCTGATAAGAGTCTTTGCAAGCCTGAGGCATGGGGCTGCGTTAGACCACTTTGACCAGATTGTTTATGATAGCAACATGATTTATGATGAACATCCAGTTCTGCTGTGGGGATCTGGAGTCCAGTTAGCCTACCTGACTGACCCCCAATAAAATCTGGACACAAAGCCTTAGGTGAGCATCTTGTACTGATAGTGCTTAGTGCATATTGTCACACCTTCTTATTGGAAAAATTAAGCAGGCTTGTGCAACCAAACTGGGAAGGAACAACTGGAAGCTTGCACTTGGTTTCTACCAGATGCTACATCATATACCTTTTCCCTTTGTGATTTTAACCTGTATCCTTTAATTGCATTAAACTGTAATCATGGGATAACAGCTTTTGAATCCTCAGAGTCCTTCCTGTGAATCAAAGGAGGACTCAAAATATAATGAATGCTTACATCTGCCTATTCTTGCATAATGAGTTTTAACAGCATCCCAGGCTATCCTCCTGGCAAACGTTCAACTGTCAGTAGTGCCCAGATAAATATCAGCACAGCAAAGTGTCTTTATCAATTGTTATGTCACTGTTTTAATCAATTTTATGTTTTTACTTACCTAATTAGATCCAGCACTAATGACAGTTGTAATGCTAAGGAACATGCTCAAATTACCCAGCTAAAGGATGAGAATCTAAGCCCATCTCAGTACAAGCCCATACCATTTGTTTTATTTTTATTTTTTACAATAGGTCCTTGTTGGCTTTCTATTTCAAATATAGCAATATGTACTATTTATTTTATATCATAGAATGTGTCTTATCACTGCATTTCCATTTCAGTATTTCTATTTCCCTCCTTCACATTCAATTATTTTGTCATTGTGCATCCATTAATATAATGTGTATTTTGGATCCCTATCAGGACTCAGATATTAAGCTGAAGGTCTGGAGAAGAGTGGAAAAAAGGCATATTTTCTGCTTTAATAAAATGTCAAATTATTGTTCTATATAAATGTAAAACTTTAAAATGAAATGAGTATTATTAATGAGAAGAAATGATATTATAACATTATATATCAAAATAGACAACTAGATTTTCACAGAAGACATTTTTGAGAAATAGTGCCGAAGATGAGATGACAAAAATAACTATGAATCCACTAGGCAAAAGCTTAGAGCTATGCTATGTAATACAGTAGCTACTAAGTCTTAGTACAAATAGAAGAATGTACATTATGTAGCAGAGAGGTCAAGTAAGATAACCCCTCTAAGCAGATAACATGTAACAACATCCATTGGTTCCTCCATGGAAAGAGAATTGTTTGAAAATATTTTCCTAAAAACCTTGAGTACAGATTTTATGCTTGCTTTTTGAAGAAGAGATATGATTAAGACCCATAAACAAGAAAGTTGTTTGGAATATAGTAGAGCTATGTATGTAAACTGATGGGCATTTAAACCATAATGAAACAGTCTGAATAGTGAACAAAAGGTCATACAGGTAGAAAATATAAACAATTATTTTAAGCAGTTTGACTGTGAGGGTAAAAAGAGATACTTGAGGTTTCAGAGTGAGGGAGTCAAAGGTGTTTTTGTTTGTTTTTTAAGATTATAGAAAACTTAATTATGTTTAAAGGAAAACTAAGAGAAATTAAATATGAATATAGAGAATTATAAAAGGAGTACTGGGAGTGCAAGTTTTCAGAGAAGTGAAATTTTCTGATTTTTCCAAGTAGAGTGGAGAGATTAGACTTCCTGCAAGTGACTTAGTATTCTAGATCTATCTCCATTTAATCATATCATATTGTATCATTAGGATATTTATAGCCTTCTCAGTGCTAGCTAACTCATGCCCGAAAAATACCATCCTGTTGGAATAACATAGTTAGAATTATGTTAGACCCCCTAAGATAGTCAAATAAACACACCTCTAATGTAGAGAAGAAATACAATGGTTGAAGACATTGAGGTGACATCCCTCAAATCTTAATTTCATGCATTTCCTTCTGAACATTTCAGCATATTAGTGATTCCAGATTTAGCAATATGAAGATAAATACAATTGTTTTTTTTTTAAGTTATTTCTTTTAATATGCTTGCTTTCTCCCCTTTTTCTATGAGTTCCTATTGGCTGAGAGCCAACCACAGGCAGACTATCAGAACATTTCACATTAGAATATTCTGTAAGTAGCAGTGATTGCAATATTCATCTTGCTCACTATATTCTATAATTACTATTTAATAATTCAGTGCTATAACAAACACCTCCTCAAACCCCAGAGAGCTTTTTTTTACACATTAATACCTGGAAGGATTAGTTTCCCCGTTATTAAGATTCAGGTTGATTGTGGAAATTTTTACAAGCACTTCCAAAACATTATATAATAGTTAAGAAAAAATTTAGAAGGTAGTTTACCTGTTTAATACAAAAATAAAAGAAAAAGAAAAAAACTTTGCATCTAAAGTAAAGTTTGACTAACACCTAAACTTAGTTATCCCTATTAGGGGAATGGGCTATGTAATCTTTGTCATTGGTTGGATTCTGTATTTTAACATGTAAACTGAAAGTGGGCTCTTTTCAGAGGTCAGTAAATCAATTGAATTTGTTCAAAACCATGTGTGGATTTCCTTTGCAACCATTCCCAAGCGCAAATTTGAAGGGATCTATGCAAGAAGGTACTTGTTTTATGTTTTGGGGACCTCACTTTGTCCAATGACACTGAGGATATTAGTTCAACAAACTAATTAATTTTTGCTTTTAAATAGTCTTGCCATTTATTTCCACTGTCAATTGAAGAACTTTGATTCCAAAAAACACACATGAGAAAGACTAATAATTTAGGCGTTCTTTGCAAGATCAAAGCTGTGCATGATAAGCCAGCCCTGGAGGTATGATGCATTCTACATTCTCAGAAATAGCCTGAACTCTCTTTAGACCAAGACAGTTAATTTCATAGCTCATTAGTAAATGAAAGGATTTCATAGCACCTATTTCCAAGTACTATTTCCTATCAAAAACAAGGACCCCAAACTGGCAGCTCACAAGCTAACCTAAAACAAATGTAATTTTGTATAAAAATTTGAATTATCTTAAATATTGGAAAACTGTTAACATGCCACATTCTCATAATTGAATCTGGGTGACAAATGCTCTTCATTAGACAAAGAGTGCACTTTCCATATCTCCACTATTCTTTATTATCACTCTGACACTGAATTCTATGTGAACTTCCTTTTCTGCTGACCCATTTCATTGATTCATCTGAGTGTCTGAGTCCTGCAAGTATCTTAATTAGTAATCCCTAATCAATATATCTACATACTTTGCATGGAAACAGTAGTTTGATCATTTTAATTATGATTTGACCTCACTAGAGTGAGAGTGAGATGAATATTATAGTAGAGGACTTGCACAGGATGTTCAGATGTGACTAAAGGTTTTGTCATTGTCCTTAACTTCAGATTGGTTCTGAAACCCTGTTATACAAGCCACTCGTAATCTACCCAGTGTAAGAAATAAATAACTGACATCATATGGATAAATAAAAATCATTAAATGTATCTGTTAACAAATTACTGTTCATATCATGTGCAAACACTTAGGTATTGTCTTCTAAGAGAGATAGCTTGTACCGATATGCTTTTGAGGAAGTTATAAAAATAACATTGTTGTCTCAAGTCATTCATCTTGCTATTGAAACAGAAGCCGTCAGTGTAACTGTGACTCTGCTGTGACATTTGCTGGATACAAATGTTTTGAGGCTCAGGTATTTTCTTATCCATTGCACACCAGGGTGGTATTAAAATGGACATCTCTAATGATTCATCCTGCTCTTGCCATATTGTTTAAATAAAAAAAAGGATGACAAAATTTTCTAGAAAAATTGGATGCATATTTCATTTTGATTTGCATTATTTTTCTAAAATTAATATAGAAAGGTAGACACACATGCTAACTTATATAAGCATTAGCAGCTCTCAATTACAAAACTAGAACTATTAAGATATTCAGAGTAATAGCAAGATATACAGAAGTAGCAGTCTTACGGCAATTAGAAATGTTACTGAGTTCACAACCAAATAACCCAAAATAACTGAGAATATAATCACAAAAATGATTTTCAGCAGAATAATGGCCCCATGTGCAAGACAATTCTATGAAACATGGAAAGACCAAAACAATAGGAAAAAAAAAAGATAATAAGGAAAATTGGAGAATAAGTTTTTAACACTTTGAAATAAGCCCACAGCTTAATAAACTAACCAACGGCATGCCTGCTGCACTAAAATTTTCCAAAGCACGAGCACTTTAGGAGACAGGTCTCCAGAGAGACAGTTCTCCTCCTACCTTTCTTCAGTGTTATGAACAGAGGCATGATAGCTCTGGGTTTGGACTATCTTTTCAAGGATGCTTATATTACAAATAGCCTTGGGAGACATAGTGCCTTTCTTGAGTGAGTAAAGGTTGAACAAGATTGCTTGCAGCCCAATTAAAAAAAAAAATGGCATTAAGTAAACTCAGGATTGATTACTCAACCATGATGCAAATCCACTAGGTGAGCAGCATCCACCTGAGCTATCCTGGGTTGCCTTTGTGAGTCTTGGGGAATGAGAAAAACTGATATAAATGTTAAACTCAGGCTGCGCCATGACAAAACTCTCTTCTCTGTCCCAGGATTCTCATGTCTTCTGCCAACATGCGTAAAACTATAGCAGACTAAATTAAGTGTCCCAAAACGGTAAAATCTCATATCCTTCACAGTTCTTCAGGCAGGAGTCTCTTAGTTTGCATTTTATGTAAATAATTGGATCCAGTTTTCCAATCTTTAAAGCTTCTAGGTTGTGAATAGATATTGATTTTTACTGTCATCAGAGCATTCAGTTCTGGAAATGTTTTTTTTTTTCAGTTATTCAGTATTGGTTTCCTGATAATAAGTTCATATCATGGCCTAGTTTATTGACTGAACAGTAGAAATGCAACTTACAAATATTGATTCTATAATATTTCCCACCCCGTGACAAATCTCTTTTTCCCTTTGCTTCTGACCCTTAAGTTAGGGTATCAAATTAGTTACATGAATAAGCAGTACCTAAAATAAGTATTCTGGGTGTGGAATCCTAAGCCAACCAACTTGGGACACTTATCATCATCAAGAGTGCAGCGGTGATACTGAAACTTTTGTAATGCACATAATAGCTTTATTTTTTTTTTTTTGTAATTTTAATTTTATTTTATTTTTAAACTTTACAATATTGTATTAGTTTTGCCAAATATTGAAATGAATCCACCACAGGTATACCTGTGTTCCCCATCCTGAACCCTCCTCCCTCCTCCCTCCCCATACCCTCCCCTCTGGGTCTTCCCAGTGCACCAGCCCCAAGCATCCAGTATCCTGTAATGCACATAATAGCTTTAGAGCTGACTTAAGCTTCCAAGTATTTGAAAGTGTATGTCTGAAGTGGCCTTGTTCTGTGTTTGCTCAGCTCTCATACTTGATGTTCTGAAATACCTCTAAAATTGTGCTATTAGAGCTGAAGCTCTTTCTATGACCACACTGATGAAATTGTAATTTTCAATATCAAATCCAAAGATTCCATGGTTTCATTTCTGCTCTTGGCTTTTGATTTTTTTTAATATTTCTGCTATAGTCTCTATAATTCTGTTAGTATTGTAAGGTAATACCTATGTGGTACAAGATTCTGAAAATGAATGACAGGTAAAGAGAACCTCACAGTTGGTTCACATTTTTTCACATAAATATATTTTTTAAAACTCTCTTTAACATATTCCCCTGGAAAGCTCTGTTGATAGTGAGAAAGATCCCAGGTCAATATGTTTCTTATCAGTCAAGCACAGTGCAAAGGCTGGCCAGTTGATGTTATATTTATCTTTTCTTGTTAGACTAAAGGGAAAGTAAGTTATATGGCACAAAGACCCAAAGCTTATTAATGAGATTTCCCTCCTAATGCTACTACCAGAAATGTTATCAGCCTCCCAGGAAGACCTTTGAAAGGTAGCTCAGGAAATATAAGATTTCAGAGAACACCAAATCTCTGGCATTACCTAGATGAAAATTTAAACATGAAAATGTGAATTTGCCCTCGGTTGAAAAGTTTATCAAAAGAAAGACTGGAATTTGAACTAAAAGATCTTGATACATAGTACCTGGTTCAATGCTCCTCTCATCTACCCACTCATGGGAGAATCTCCCATTACTTTTTTAAGTTTATTGCTGATTTTAAATACCAAACAGAGCTATAGCTTTTCCAACTGACTGATAAGAAGAAGTGAGTCTGCCTGTTGAGAGTTAACTAAACTATAGTATTGCTGCCTTCACCTCCATTTTCTTGGGCCAAGTGGTCTTTGCAGGCTTTAAACTGACACTAGCTTTCTCATGCAAACACATGACCTAGATAAGAGCCCACCAGTCACAAGCAAAAAGTAGGTTCCATCATGCCTTCCCCAATAGTATGTGTGATCAGTAGTCTCCCCTGCCTCCCCAGGGTCTTCCCTCCTTTCCACATTCCTTAGATATAGAGTTTTCTAAAACCCTGTTCATATTACTTGGAATTCACCAATTCAACCTTAGGGGAACTCCAAAGCACTGCATCCATGGATTCTAACAAAGGCATGTACCTAGGTCCAATTGCTCTCTCTACTTCTCCCCTGCTTTAACCTGCCTGTGTGAGTTCTCATGGCATGCTGTGTACTTCTTGCAGGATTTGAAAGTAATATTTCTCTTGAACCCTGACTCACTGTTATACCCTGTGACTCACTTAACAAATGTTAATTTAACAAAGTCAACTCATAACACCGGCAGGAAAGCACTTCTTACATGATCAGCTGAAGCATCATCTTTCCTCAAGACATTTCTTTAACAATGTTTCACTTCTAATGCTGCCCCATCTCTCACTAACCTAACCTGGGTGCCCCTACATGTTCCTCATGGTTCTCTGGGTTTCCTCCCTCAAATCTGGGATACACCTAGACATGGTAAAACTTTCTATTGTAGACAGAACTACTTCACTCAACTCCTATTGAGTGATTATATCTTTGCATCCCTAATATATAATAATCTATGCCACATTACTATTAATGCCACATAAGAGGCATTAATATATGTTAATAGATGAACAAAAATGTTCAGCATTGTCTGTTTTGAAACTCTGTGTGAAGACGGAGGATGGACATGAACCCCAGAAACTTGGATAAATCAATCTGAATTGTAGTTACCAGGTAATCAAGGGGAGTTTTTAGAATAGAAAAGGAGAGCAAAAACTCAATGGTTAGGTTTGAGACTTGAGGGCAAAGTCAAATTGTTGTAAAATAGCTAATAAGTCTGGGAGAGGAGGGAAATAGGGTATCAGTCAGAATCTGGCACAATCCACATTCTCCTTTTTACATGTATTTTTTGTTAACTTCTTAAACTCATATTTACACAGTTTTTCTTTTTTACTCTTTCTTCCATGGTTTAATTGGCCCTAAATTTTGACATGTGAAGTGTGACATTACACTTGGAAAGTTGGTTGTGTTCTATCTCATATCTAAGCCATAGTGAACAATAAGCTATCACAGGTGACAGATAGATGTAATATATGCCACATGTGGCTAAATGTTGATATTTGAATGAAGGAAATATTGATTCTAAATGAAGGAAATTGAGTATACGTAAAGAAAAAAATTATCTGATCCATGCTGTTTCACATTATAAATAATGGATTGGCACTCTGCATATATATTATATGAATCAGGATCATTTCTTAATACCTTTGGCCTTACTAACATCTTTGGTATAGTAAGTTAAAATTATATGCCTTAGATTATGTTAATATTTTCCATATTAAAATGAAAGCTGACCCAATCAACCCATTAATCTAATAATGTGAGCATAGACAATATTGATAAAAGTGATCTAGTCTGAATCATCCAACTCAAGGCTAGTTTTATGTGAGATAGAGGGCACAATTATTGTTTGAGATGATTATAGTACCAGGAAGAGCTTCAAGCCAAAATTTATTATCTCACCCTCTCTTCTCACCTGTGCCTGAACTTTCTTTAAAAGAGAAAATTCTCTTATCAATTTAATATAAAATGTAAATATCTCACAGAAGAAATACAAAGCAATGATGTCCTTAAATCCACATAGTAGTGTGAATGGTTAGCATTGTGTGTTTTTCAGACTTTAAGTTGTGCAACAAAAGGGTAGAAGATCCATAATTGAAAAGCCAAGCTGAATAAAGATAAACTTAACCAAACTCACAGCTTTCACTAAGACTAGTCCTGAACATTTTGCAGGAAGGATATCTTATAGGTCCAATCTTTAGAAGCAATGACAAAGCTCTATTCTTTCACATTTTGTCTTGTACAGTATAGGCAACAATACCTTCACATGCTTCCTCTCATCAGCAAAACTCGTTTAGCTTTGTTCTAGTTAGTAGGTTTTTTTTTTTTTTTTTTCACTTTTTCCTTAAATGATTCAGAAGGCACTATCTGGGCAAAATCTTGGCACTCAAATTACCACCCTTGTGGTAACTCTGATTTTGTATTCTCAGAAGTGTTACTGACTGGCCAATGCTTGGAATTGTTTTCAAGGTTTAGGGAATTTTCTTGCTGTTGCTGCTAAGTCGATTCAGTCGTGTCCAACTCTGTGTGACCCCAGAGACGGCAGCCACCAGGCTCCCCACTTCCCTGGGATTCTCCAGGCAAGAACACTGGACTGGGTTGCCATTTCCTTCTCCAATGCATGAAAGTGAAAAGTGAAAGTGAAGTCGCTCAGTCATGTCCGACTCCTAGCGACCCCATGGACTGCAGCCCACCAGGCTCCTCCATCCGTGGGATTTTCCAGGCAAGAGTACTGGAGTGGGGTGCCATTGCCTTCTCCAGGGACTTCTCTTAAGTCCTCCTAAATTATTTTAGAGATGTAAGCCCCTATTACATTACAGTTTATCACATTCCTACCAAGAAATTTTGAATGAATTAGTAAATTAAAAAAAAAAAATGCTGGGTTGAAGCATACAACTGGAAACGTAGCAGTTCGTATCAGGACCAGATAGTGTCATATTTTGTCTTTGTCATGATAAGACCAGAAACAAAGATAACTGTTTAAGAATCAGTTTAACTAATTCCTCCCTCCATCACCTTTTAATACTCAAGCAATAAGCCTAATGGGCTTCCCTTGTAGCTCAGTTGGTAAAGAATCTACCTGCAAGGCAGGAGACCAGGATTTGATTCCTGGGTTGGGAAGATACCCTGGAGAAGAAACTGGCAACCCACTCAAGTATTCTTGCCTGGAGAATCCCATGGACAGAGGAGCCTGGCGGGCTACAGTCTATGGGGTCTCAAGAATAGGACACTACTTGGTGACTAAACCACCACCACAATTAAGGATGAGCAGACATTTCTAGGTGAACAGAAAAAAATATGCAATAAGTGTAATATGCACTTATGCTGGGAAACACAATGTAAAATTGGGGGAAAAGTGGACAGTCCTGTTTCCTCACTCTTCTCGATTTCACATTATTCTACTTTTTCTTCGATTGTTTTTTAATCTAGCTGGACTAAGTGTGCTTAACTGACTGCTTGTTAGTCTATGCTACAAATCTCCAATCCACCCCTTCTCAAATGTTTTAGTGAATTTGATTCTGTGTGTGTGTGCGCGCGCTTGTGCGTGTGTCTACCCGCTCAGTCACAGTCGTATTGGACTCTTTGCCTGCCAGACTCCTCTGTCCATGGATTTCTCAGGCAAGAATACTGGAGTGGGTTGTCATTTCCTCCTCCAGAGGATCTTTTTAATCCAGGGATTGAACCGTATCTTCTGCACTGGCAGACAGATTCTTTACCACTGCAGCCACCTGGGAAGATTCTATGTGGTAGTAACTGAAATTAAGTATCCAGAAACCTGACAACAGGCTAAAATTTCTTTGGCATATGCCCCTCTATCAGGGACACGGGACCATATATGAAAACAGGTTACACAGGTTACAGGTTAAACAGGTTACACAACTATGGAGTATTCCATAGTTGTACAAGGAAGATATGCAAACTAAATTCTGAGAGTGACCCCTGGTCAATTACATAAAACATGTAACCTATTTATATTTTGTCAGTGTATTCAACAACCTCAACCTTGAATTAAATAAGTTTACCTAGAAAGAAATGAACATTCAAATTACCAAATATCTTACTGTTCAATTCAATCTAGTAAATAAATGTCAAAAATGTGTATGAACACCTATTAAGTATATTTATTTAAAAATTTTGAATACATTAGAAACAATACAAAAGCAAAAGTTGCAGTGAAAAATCATTGATAATCACATAACTCCAAGGCAACAATTATTAGCATCTTGGCATATCTTCTTGACTTATTTTTCAGTGAAAATATTGAAAAATGTGTCTACAATTTTCTATGTTGTTCCCTTTAAACAGTCTTAAGTCATGCATATTTTAATATCAATTTGTAAAAATATAGCAAAGCTTTTTTGAAATAGATTGTGAGACCAGACTCCCTGCTTTTAAGCCCAGCACTGCTACTTACAAAGCTGAATGATATTAGGAGGCAAGTTATTTTGATTTTTTACATTTAAACTTTACCAAAAATAAAGCAGATATAATAGCATGTGCCTCAGAGGGTCCTTGTGAGGATTCTCTATGTGAACATATATAAAATGCTTAATTTTTGGCACATAGTAGGTACTACATAAAAGTTAGCTAAAATTATTTAGCATTTAGTTATTTATGCATATAACCAATTTATTTAATCAGTTCCTAAAGTTAATTACATTTCCAATATTTTATAAATAAATGTTTTGAAGAACATCTTTCTATAAAACACATAGCTGCTTTAAAAATGTTCTTTGAGGATATTTACACATGTTAATTGATTCATCCAAATACATTATTTGGAGACACTTGGTAGACAGTAATATGTTTCCTCCCTTCTCAGCCCCAACCTAGAAAGACATCACAGACGTATAAAGTCACCAGGACTTTATGAAAGTGATTTATCATCATTTAATAACATAAATACTTATTTTTTTTAATTATCATATTGTTACTCTTCAAATTAGATTTGAAGTTTTTGTGTGAACCAAAGATCAAATTGCCAACATCTGTTGGATCATCAAAAAAGCAAAAGAGTTCCAGAAAAATATCTACTTCTGCTTTATTGACTATGCCAAAGCCTTTGACTGTGTGGATCACAACAAACTGTGGAAAATTCTTAAAGAGATGAGAATCACAGACCACCTGACCTACCTCCTGAGAAATCTGTATGCAGGTCAAGAAGCAACAGTTAGAACTGGATGTAGAACAACAGACTGGTGCCAAATTGGGAAAGGAGTACGTCAAGGCTGCGTGTTGTCACTCTGATTATTTAACTTATATGTAGAGTACATCATGCAAAATGCTGGGCTGGATGAAGCACAACCTGGAATCAAGACTTCTGGGAGAAATATCAATAATCTCAGATATGCAGATGATACCACCCTTGTGGCAGAAAACGAAGAAGAACTAAAGAGCCTCTTGATGAAAGTGAGAGGAGAGTGAAAAAGTTAGCTTAAAACTCAACATTCAGAAAACTAAAATCATGGCATCTGGTCCCATCACTTCATGACAGACTTTATTTTTTGGAGCTCCAAAATCACTGCAGATGGTGCCTGCAGCCATGAAATTAAAAGACACTTGACCCTTGGAAGAAAAGTTATGACCAACCTAGACAGCATATTAAAAAGCAGAGACATTACTTTGCCAACAAAGGTCTGTCTAGTGAAAGCTATGTTTTTTTTCCAGTAGTCATGTTTGGATGTGAGAGTTGGACTATTAAGAAAGCTGAATGCCAAAGAATTTATGCATTTGAACTGTGTGGTGTTGGAGAAGACTCTTGAGAGTCCCTTAGACTGCAAGGAGATTCAACCAGTCCATCCTAAAGGAAATCAATCCTGAATATTCATTTGAAGGACTGATTTTGAAGCTGAAACTCCAATATTTTGGCCACCTGATGTGAAGAACTGACTCTTTGGAAAAGATCCTGATGCTGGGAAAGATTGAAGGTGGGAGGAGAAGGGGACGACAGAGGATGAGATGGATGGATGGCATCACCGACTCAATGGACATGACTTTGAGTAAACTCCGGGAGTTGGTGATGGACAGGGAAGCCTGGCGTGCTGTAGTCCATGGGGTCACAAGAAGTCAGACACGACTGTGTGACTGAACTGAACTGAATTGTGTGTATTTATGTGCTTTAAAATTATCATGTGTTGAATCGTGTTTCCCCACAATTTATATGTTGAAATTCTAACCTCCCAAACCCCATTTTGTGATCTTACTGGAAATGGTCATAGCTAAGCACTTAAATCAGGATAAGACCCTACCAGAGTAGTGTAGATTAGGATCCCTAATCTACTATAACTGGTGTCCTTATAAAAAAGAGAGATTTAGATACAAGCTGGCACACAGGGAGAACTCAAGGTGCAGATGAAGGCAAAGATCAAAATGGTGAAGCAGAAGCCAAGGAACACCAAAGTTTGCAGTCAAATTTCTAAAAGCCAGGAGAGAGGCAGACTTCAGGAGGACTGCAGGCCTCTAGAATTGAGAGACATTGTTTTTCTATTGTTCTGAAACCACCCATTTTGTGGTACTTTGTTATGACACTATTTTTGTTTGTTTGTTTGTTTTTTACATTGTAAAATAGTATAAAGATGCTGTATTCCTTTCAGGTATATGGCAAAGTGATTCAGTTTTATATATACAAATACCTATTTTTTTTCTTTTTCAAATTCTTTCCCCATTTAGATTGTTATACAATATTGAGAAGAGTTCCCTTTGCTGTATGGTAGTACTTGGATGGTTACCTATTTTAAATATTGTTGCATTGTTCAGTCACTAAGTCATGTCCAGCTCTGCAACTCTGTGGACTGTGGCACACCAGGTTTCCCTGTCCTCCATTATCTCTCAGGGTTTGCTCAAACTCATGTCCATTGAGTCAATGATGCCATCCAACCATCTTATCTCCGCCGCCCTCTTCTTTTGCCTTCAGTCTTTCCCTGCATCAGGGTCTTTTACAGTGAGTCAGCTCTTTGCATTAAGTGGCCGAAGTATTGGAGCTTCAGCAAAAGTGTTTCCAATGAATATTCAGGGTTGATTGACTGAATTGTTTTCAGGATCGAATGGTTTGATATCCTTGCAGTCCAAGGGATTCTCAACAGTCTTCTCCAGCACTGCAGTTCAAAAACACCAGTTCTTTAACTTTGTTAACTTTTTTGATGGCCCACCTCTGGACCATTCTTAGCAAAGTATGCCTCTGCTTTTTAATACACTGTCTAGGTTTGTCTCATGTTTCCTTCCAAGAAGCAAGTTATCTTCTAATTTCTTGGCTGCAGTCACCATCCACAGTGATTTTGGAGCCCAAGGAAAGCAAATCTATCACTGCTTCTATTTTTTCCCCTTCTATTTGCTATGAAATGATGGAATGGGATATTGTGATCTTAATTTTTTAATTTTGAGTTTTAAGGCAGCTTTTTCACTCTCCTTTTTCACCCTCATCAAGAGGCTCTTTAGTTCCTCTTCACTTTCTTTTAAATATTCACTATATTTTAAATATAGCAGTGTGTAAATGTCAATCCCAAACTCCCAATTTATTCCTTCACCCACTCTTCCCCCGTGATAACCATAAGTTCATTCTCTAACTCTGTGAGTCTTTCTGCTTTGCAAATATGTTCATTTTAGATTCTGCATATAACTGTTATCATATGATATTTGTCTTTGTCTGACTTACTTCATGATAATCTCCAGGTCCATTGATGCTGCCATAAATGGCTTTATTTCATTCTTTTTCCGGACTGCTTGATATTCCATTGTATATATGTAACACATCTTCTTTTTTAAAAATAAATTTATTTATTTTAATGAGAGGATAATTACTTTACAATATTGTGATAGATTTTGCCATATATCTTTCATTGTTAATGTGTAGAAATAAAACATTTCTGTACATTGACTTTGTACCCTGCAAATCTACCCTATTCATTGATAAGCTCTAGTAGTTTTCTGATAGCATTTTAGGATTTTCTCTTATAATATCATGTCATCTGCAACCAGTGTCACTGCAAACAGTGACAGTTTTACTTCTGCCTTTTCAAAATGGGTTCCTTTTACTTATTTTTCCTCTCTGACTGCTGTGTCTAGGACTTTCAAAACTATGTTGAAAAGAAGTGGTGAGAGTGGACAGTCTTGTCTTGTTTCTCATATTTGAGGAAATGCTTTTAACTCTTCACCACTGAATATGATAGCTGTGGGTCTGTCATATATGGTCTTTATTATGTTGAGATAGGTTCTCCCTATGCCCATTTTCTGGGGAGTTTTTATTATAATTAACTGTCATTCTCAAAATCTTTTTATGCATCTATTGAGATGATAATATGGTTTTTATCCTTTAATTTGTTGATTACTGTATCACACTGATTGACTTATGGATATTGAAAAATCTTTGCATCCCTGGGATAAATCCCACGTGAATATGGTGTGTGATCCGTTTAATGTATTGCTGGATTTTGTTTGCTAATATTTTTTTGAGGATTTTTTGTGTCTCTGCTTATCAAGAACATTGGCCTGTAATTTTATTTTTTGTGTGCTATCTTTGCCTGGTTTGGTATTGAGATGGTGGTGGCTTCAAAGAATGAGTTTGGAAGTGTTCCTCTGCAATTTTTTGCAGTATAGGTGTTTCAAAAGGATAGGTGTCAACCCTTCTCTAAATGTTTTATATAATTCACCTGTAAAGCTATCTGGTCATGGACATTGGTTGTTGGGAGTTTTTAAATCACAGTTTCAGTTTCAGTATTTGTGATTGATCGGTTCATATTTTCTATTTCATATCCTATTTCAGTTCATATTTTCTATTTCTTCCTGGTTCAGTCTTGGGAGACTGTATTCTTCTAAGATTTTGTCCATGTCTTCCAGGTTGTCCATTTTATTGGTGTACAATTGCTTGTATTCTGTTATGATTTTTTGTATTTCTGTGTTGTCAGTTGTAGCCTCTTTTCTAAAAATTGTATTGATTTGAGCCCCCTCCCTTTTTTCTTCATTAATCTGGCTAAAGTTTTAACAATAACAATTTGTTTATTGTTTCAAAGAATCAGCTTTAGTTTCAGTCATCTTTTCCATTGCTTTCATTGTTTCTATTTCATTTATTTCTTTTCTAATCATTATGATTTCTTTACTCCTACTAACTGTGAATTTTGTTTTTCTTTCTCTAGTAGCTTTATACGTTTTTTGTTTTTGTTTTTTTTTTAGATTTTCTTTGTTTCCTGAGGTAAGTTATATTGCTATAACATTCCCTCTTTTAATTAGTGATGTCATGTCCCAAAGGTTTTAGATCATTGTGGTCTCATTTTCATTTGTCTCTTGGTATTCTTTGATTTCCTGTTTGATTTCTTTAGTGATCCATTGGTTCTTTAGTAGCTTATATTTTAGCTTCCAGGTGTTTGTGCTTTATTTATTTTTCTTGTAGTTGATTTCTAATCTTATAGTGTTGCAGTTAAAAAAGTTGCTTGACATAATTCCAATTTTCTCTAATTTACCAAGGCTTACTTTGTGGCCCAGCATGTGATTAATCCTGGAGAATGCTCTATGTGCATGTGCACATTTGAGAAAAAAATCTTTGTTCTTCAGCTTTTGAATGAAAAGCCCTAAATGTTATCATTTAAGGCCTATGTTTTCCTTAGTGATTTTCTGTCTGCATGATCTGTCTCTAGATGACAGTGGGACGTTAAAGTTACTCTTTACTACTGTGTTACTGTCAATTTCTCTATTTATGGCTGTTTGTATTTGCTGTATATATTGAGGTGCTGCTATGTTGGGTCCATAATATATTAACAGTTGTTATATCTTCTATTTGGATTGAGCCCTTCATCATTCTGTAGTGTCTTGCTTTGTCTCTTGTAACAGTCTTCATTTTAATGTCTATTTTGTCTGATATAAGTATTGCTACCCCAGTTTTCTTTTGATTTCCATTTGCATGAAATCACTTTTCCCATCCCCTCACTTTCAGTCTGTATTTGTCCCTAGATTTGAAGTGAGTCACTTGTAGACAACATATATATGTGTCTAATTTTTGTATATATTCCGTTAGTCTATGTGTTTTGGTTGGAGCACTTAATCTGTTAATGTTAAGGTAATTTTCCATATGTATGTTATTGCCATTTTATAATTGTTTTGGATTTGTTTTATAACTCTTTTTTCTTCTAGTCCTCTTTTATTCTCTTGTCATTTGATTACTAACTTTAGTGTTGTGTTTGAATTATTTTTTTCTGTGTGTATGTGTATCTATTGTAGATATTTTGGTGTTGGTTATCATAAGACTTTGATATAGTAGCTTGTATATAAATAAAATTGTTTTAAATTGTTAGTCTTTTAATTTCAAGTGCATTTCCAATATCCTGCATTTGTACTCGCCTCATAATTTCTGGTTTTGAATATTTGTGTGCATATGATTTCCTACCTTTACTACATTGTCTTTTACCTATAGGCTTCGTCATTCACACTTTTCTTGTTTCTGCTGCTACTGCTAAGTCACTTCAGTCGTGTCCGACTCTGTGTGACCCCAGAGATGGCAGCCCACCAGGCTCCACCATCCCTGGGATTCTCCAGGCAAGGACACTGGAGTGGGTTGCCATTTCCTTCTCCAATGCATGAAAGTGAAAAGTGAAAGTGAAGTCGTTCAGTTGTGTCCGACTCTTAGCGACCCCATGGACTGCAGCCTACCAGGCTTCTCTGTCCATAGGATTTCCAGGCAAGAGTTCTGGAGTGGGGTGCCATTGCCTTCTCCTTTCTTGTTTCTAGTAGTGGTCTTTTCTTTTCTGCTTAGAGAACTTCCTCTAAAATTCATTGCAAAACTGGCCTGGTGGTACTGAATTCTCTTAACTTTTGCTTATCTGTAAAGCTTTTGATTTTTCCATCAAATCTGAGTCAGAGTCTTGCTAGGTAGAGTATTCTTGGCTATGGGTTCTTCCTTTTCATCAGTTTATCAAGCCTCTCCCTTCTGATCTGCAGATTATCTGCTGAGAAATCAGCTGATAACCTGAAGGAAATTCCCTTGCATGTTATTTGCTTCTTGGACTTGATGACAGTTTCCTTTTCCATATTAGACAAGTTTTCAGCTATTATCACTTTCAATATTTTCTCAGGTCCTTTCTCTCCCTCTTCTTTTTCAGGGACCCCCATTATGTGAATGTTGGTTCATCTAATGTTTTCCCACAGGTCTCTTAAACTGTTATCATTTATTTTCATTCTTTTTTCTTTGTGATAGTATTGATTTCCACCATTCTAACTTGTAGCTCACTTGTCTGTTTTCCACCTCACTTCTCTATTGATTCCTTTTAGTGTATATTTCATTTCAGTTACTGTACTGTTCATCTACTTGTTCTTTAATTGTTCTAGGTTTTTGTTAAATATTTCTTGTATATTCTGGATCTATGCCTCCATTCTTTTCCTGAGATCTTGGATCATCCTTACTATCATGATTCTGAATTATTTTTTGGGTGAGTTGTCTATCTCACTTCACATAGTTGTTCTTCCAGGGCTTTATTTTGTTCCTTCATATGGGACATACATGTCTGCCATCTCATTTGCCTAACTATCTGTGATTGCAGTTTCTCTTCCACAGACTACAGAATTGTAGTTCTTGTTCCTTCTGCTGTCTGCCACCTTATGGATGATGCTAATAGGCTTGTGAGGACTTCCTAGTAGGAGGGACTGGTACCTGCCGACTGGCAGGTGGAACTGGGTGCCTACTGGAGCTACCTGTCTATTGGCAGGTGGATCTGGGTCTTATCCAGCTTGGAATTCCTGGTTAAAACCTTGCTTTGTCTTCAAAACCAGATTCCCTAGGATCCTACTTCTACTGCCAGACTTGTAGGCTGGGGAGACTGATGTTGTGCTCGGAAATTTCACTAAAGTGGGAGAAGCTCTGTGGTATAATTATTTATTTTCCAGTTTGTGGATGACCCTTCCAGCAGGAATAGAATTTGATTTTTATTGTTATTATGTCCCTCTCACCATTTCTTTGTGTCTTCTTCTTTGTCTTTGAATGCAGGGTACCTCTTTTCGTAGGTTCCAGCATTTCTCTGTCAATGGTTGTTCAGCAATTAGTTGTCATCTTGGTGTTTCAATAAGAAATTTTAAGCTCATATCCTTCTACTCTGCCATCTTATCTCTGTCCCTCCTGTTGTAGTGTGTTTCATAAACCCATATCCTACGTATTGGTATTTCCTCTTTAGCAATACAGTGTGAATTCTTTACCCATTTACACTATTTTATTTGATGTGCTCTTTGGTGAGAAGTGTAAGTGTTTGTTAGTCATGTTCGACTCTTTGAGACCCTATGCACCATAGCCCACTGGCTTCTCTGCCCATGGGATTCTCTAGGCAAGAGTAATGGAGTGTGTTGCCGTTTCCATCTTCTGGGGATCTTCCTTACCCAGGGACTGAACCTGGGCCTCCCTCATTACAGACAGATTCTTTGCTATCTGAGTCACCAGGAAAGCACTGGCATAGCAGTATTTAGTGTTTCTTTCTCTAATTTTGGGGATGGTTTTTCCAGTACAAAGCCCAGGAACTCCACAGGCCTGGGTGAAACAGAAAATCCACTTAGTGGGTGCACACAAAGTCTCATGTGCACCAGGACTCTGGGGGAAAAAGAGAGTGACCTGATAAGAGACTGGATCAGACCTACCTGTTAGTATTGGAGGTTATCTTGCAGAAGTGGAAATTAGCTGTGGTCATTATAGGGACAAAGACACTGACAATGGCAGCTCTGGGGTGAACTCATTCAGTTCAGTTCAGTTCAGTTCAGTTCAGTCGCTCAGTCGTGTCTGACTCTTTGCGACCCCATGAACCACAGCACACCAGGCCTCCCTGTCCATCACCAACTCTCAGAGTTCACTCAGACTCACATCGAGTCAGTGATGCCATCCAGCCATCTCATCCTCTGTCGCCCCCTTCTCCTTCTGCCCCCAACCCCTCCCAGCATCAGAGTCTTTTCCAATGAGTCAACTCTTCGCATGAGGTGACCAAAGTACTGGAGTTTCAGCTTCAGCATCATTCCATCCAAAGAAATCCCAGGGCTGACCTCCTTCAGAATGGACTGGTTGGATCTCCTTGCAGTCCAAGGGACTCTCAGGAGTCTTCTCCAACACCACAGCTCAAAAGCATCAATTCTTCAGCACTTAGCTTTCTTCACAGTCCAACTCTCACATCCATACATGACCATAGGAAAAACCATAGCCTTGACTAGATGGATCTTTGTTGGCAAAATAATGTCTCTGCTTTTCAATACGCTATCTAGGTTGAACATAACTTTGCTTCCAAGGAGTAAGTGTCTTTTAATTTCATGGCTGCAGTCACCATCTGCAGTGATTTTGGAGCCCAGAAAAATAAAGTCTGACACTGTTTCCACTGTTTCCCCATCTATTTCCCATGAAGTAATGGGACCGGATGCCATGATATTCGTTTTCTGAATGTTGAGCTTTAAGTCAACTTTTTCACTCTCCACTTTCACTTTCATCAAGAGGCTTTTGAGTTCCTCTTCCCTTTCTGCCATAAGGGTGGTGTCATCTGCATATCTGAGGTTATTGATATTTCTCCCGGCAATCCAGAACTCAAAAAAAAAAAAGTAGCTTTTTTTTTTTGTTCACTTAGTCTTTTGAATTTTGAGTTTTAAGCTAGGTTTTACACTCTCCTCTTTTTCACTCTCCTCTTTCACACTCATCAAGAGGCTCTTTAGTTCCTCTTCAGTTTCAACCATTAGGATGGTGTCATCTGCATATTTGAGATTACTAATATTTCTCCCATCTATCTTGATTCCAGCTTGTGCTTCATCCAATCAGGCATTTATCATGATGTATTTTGCATGTAAGTTAAATAAACAGGTAACAATATACAGTCTTGACATAAATCCTTTCCCAAATTTGAACCTGTTGAAGTTCCATGTCCAGTTGTAACTGTCGCTTCTTCACCTGCATACAGGTTTTCGCAGGAGGCAGGTACAGTCATCTGGTATTCCCATCTTTTTAAGAATTTTCCAGTTTGTGGGATCCACAAAGTCAAAAGCTTGACCATAGTCAATGAAGCAGAAATAGATGCTTTCTGGAATTCTGTTGCTTTGTCTATGATCCAGTGAATGTTGACAGGTGGACATCTGGTTCATCTCTCCCTTTTCTAAATCCAGCTTGTACATTTGGAAGTTCTCAGTTCATGTAATGTTGAAGCCTAGCTTGAAGGATTTTAAGTATGAATTTACTAGCATGTGAAATGAGTGCAATTTTGCAGTAGTTGGAACCTTCTTTGGCATTGCCCTTCTTTGGGATTGGAATGAAAACTGACCTTTTCCAGTTCTGTGGCCACTGCTGCATTTTCCAAATTTGCTGTCCTATTGAGTGAACCACTTTCACAGCATCATCCCTTTGGATTTGAAATAGTTCACCTGGAATTTCATCACCTCCAAAAGCTTTGTTTGTAGTGATGCTTCCTAAGGCCCACTTGACTTAACACTCCAAGATGTCTGGCTCTATGTGAGTGACCACACCATCATGGTTATCTGGGTCATTAATAACTTTTTTGTATAATTCTTCTGTGTATTCTTGTTACCCCTTCTTAATTTCTTCTGCTTCTGTTAGTTTCTTGCCATTCCTATCCATTATAATGCCCATCTTTGCATGAAATTGTCCCTTGGTATCTCTAATTTTCCTGAATAGATCTCTACCCTTATGCATTCTATTGTTTTCCTCTATTTCTTTGCATTGTTCACTTAAGATTTCTTATCTCTCCTTTCTATTTTTTGGAACTCTGTATTCACATGGTTGTATCTTTCCCTTTCTCCTTTGCATTTTGCTTCTCTTTTTTTCTCAGCAGTTTCTAAGACCTCCTCAGAAAAATGCTTTTCCTTCTTGCCTTTCTTTTTCTTGAGGAAAGTTTTGGCCACCATCTCCTATACAATGTTACATACCTCTGTTCATAGTTCCTCAGGCAATCCGTCTATCAGATCTAATCCCCTGAATCTATTCATCACCCCCAGTGTATAATCAAAGTATTTGATTTAAGTCATACCTGAATGGCCTAATGGTTTTCCCTACTTTCTTCAAGTTGAGCCTGAATTTTACAATAAGGAGCTGATGTCTGAGCCACAGTCAGTTCCAGGTCTTGTTTTTTGCTGACTGTATATAGCTTTTCCATCTTCAGCTACAAATAATATAATCAATCTGATTTCGGTATTGATCACCTGGTGATGTCCATGTGTAGAGTTGTCTCTTATGTTGTTGGAAGAGAGTTTTTGCTATGACCAGTGCATCCTCTTGGCAAAATTCTGTTAGCCTTTGCCATGCTTCATTTTGTATTCCAAGGCCAAACTTGCCTGTTAGTCTAGGTATCTCTTGGCTTCCTACTTTTGCATTCCAGTCCCCTATGATGAAAAGGAATTTTTTTTTGGGGGGGTGTTATTTCTAGAAAGTTTCGTAAGTCTTCATAGAATCATTCAACTTTAGCTTCTTCAGCATTAGTGGTTGGGGCAGACTTGAATTACTGTGATGTTGAATGGTTTGCCTTGAAAATGAATCAAGATCATTCTGTTGTTTTTGAGATTGCACACAAGTACTGCATTTCATCCTCTTTTGTTGACTAGGAGGGCTACTCTCTTTCTTCCACTCCAATTCCTTCTAAGGGATTTTTGCCCACAGTAATAGATATAATAGTCATCTGAATTAATTTTGCCCATTTCCATCCATTTTAGTTCACTGTTTCCTAAAATTTCAATGTTCACTCTTGCTATCTCTTGTTTAACAACACCCAATTTACCTTGATTCATGGACCTAACATTCCAGGTTCCAATGCAATATTATTCTTTACAACATCAGACTTTACTTTCACTGCCAGACACATCCAAAACTGGGCATCCTTCTGCTTTGGCTCAGCCACTTCATTCTTTCTGGAGTTATTTCTCCACTCTTCTCCAGTTAGCATATTGGACACCTACTGACCTGGGAGGCTCATCTTTCAGTGTCATTTTTTTATTTTTTATTTTTATTTTTTTGCCTTTTCACACTGTTTATGGGGTTCTCTAGGCAAGAATACTGGAGTGGTTTGCCTTTCCTTTCTCCAGTGGACCACATTTTGTCAGCCCCTGACTAGCTGTTCTACATATCCCAAGAACATGCTCAGAGCCTTGATTGTCCCACTGCTGATCCTCTTGAATACCTAAATCTTCAATGGCCACTGGGTATTGGTCAACTTGCACCTGGGGGCCTGGACCAAGGCCCTTTTGGAGTTGTTGCTGGAGCAGAGGGTTCCCAAGCCACACTGTTGCCTCTGGCCACCCTGGATGTGTTAGAAAATGCATGTGTCCTTTATTATCTCAAGTGACTAATTATGTCAGATGTGAAATTTGAGGTAATTCTTGTTTCAAAAGTATATTTAATACTGAGTTTGGATTTTCAAGGAGTTTTTTTTTTTCCTTAAAATTTCAAATACTGAAGTAAATTTACTAAAGAGCAAACATTCCAACACTTGATATACACCATGTAATTGTATTTTCTGCAATATTTAAAATCTAAAATCAATCAATTTATAGCTGACAAAAGTGATACTTTTATGAAATTTCATATAGAGATATTTATCAAATATGTGCTCTGATAAAAACTCTGCAATTCAACATTTCAAATGAGTTTTTTTTTTTTTTTTTTTTTGAGGGTCTGGAAGGGAGACTCATTTTTTTTTTTCCTGTAGTTCACAATTTTTCAGCTTGATATGATCTAATGAAACCCAGCTTTCTCTCTCTAATAAAAACTATATCCATTCCATATATAGTGATATATTATGTTCAATATAAGATCTGAAAGGACAAAATGTACACCATCAAAAAGTCAATGAACCAAATTGGTTTATGTAGCTGCTCCAAACCAATTTTATTGGAAAACTTCAGACCGTATTGTATGGCGATTTTTTTTTCTCCTGGTTTGTGATTTCTATCCTTTGGTTTTATTACATTTTCCATCTTGACTTCTCTTTTTACATCCTCACAAAGATATTTAGATGGACTTTCATGACTTTAATAATAAGTATAAAGAACAGAGTTTGAAATTATATTTTCCTTAGTTTTGAAAGAACTTTTTGTTTCTCCATCCATTGTATTATCATAACTGGTTACATGTCCTAAGGCCCTTCATTATTTTCACTGAACCATAAATAAAATACTCATATTACACCAATCATTAACTTACTGGCTTTATGTAGTAATAATCCTAATGATCCTAAGCATAGAAATGTCCAATATTAAAGTATCCTGGGGCCTTCTATTTAATTTCAATTCTTAGTAACCAAGGAGAACACTGCTGTTGTTAATGATGGTTTAGGGAATATGTTTGTTATAGGATCATTCTGGTATTGAAAAATACTATTATAACTTAGGAGTTGGTATGACTCTGGAGCACAGAATTAAGGAGTATTCCTTTGTTCTGACTGCAGCTAACAGGCAGAGTAATAGGCTGCTTTTATACTCAAAATCTGTGCCTTCTCTGGGACTGAATTAGATATTAACTGTGCTTCACAATACTTAGCATACCAAGTAAAACTTCTAAAGATGGGTAATGAAGTGCCTCCAATATCCAGGAAACCAAGCTACAAATTGAATGGGAATCACTTCCATAAGGGTGATTTTGACATTGCAAGCAGGGAGAAGTCAAAATGCAATCTAACTTCCAGTGATAAGTAGGGTCAGTTCCTCTAGCTAAGAGCCAGTGTGTTGTGATGTCATACATCACAAGGAATCCAGCAGTATGAAAATCACCAAGGGAATATACTGGGCCTATTCTCATGTAAAGATAGCATGACTTCATTTCTGGCTACTCTGTTCTTATACCTGGTTACTTGCCTCCAGAATGTCTCATGTGCCCATGAACTTGCATTATTTTTTCCAAACTGAATTACTTACCAGCTATTAGAAGCCATTCATGTGGGAATTAAAATTTTAATTTTTTTTTAGGTATGTCACACAAAAGAATTGTGAGTTCAATTAAAATTATAGATTCATTTAAAAGCATCCATCATTAAGATTATAGGGGCCATAACAGTCAGCAAAACCACTTAACAAAGCCAAAGAAGGAACCAGGATGAAGTTGTGTTGTTTTATAACTCTAGGGTCCAAAATAGTACCAACATAATGAGTTTTATTCAGCTGTCTGAGATGAAGCCCAATTAATTCTGTTATAAGATAAACTGAGGCACATTAAAATTTTCAAGAGTTTATTTAGACAAAAAATTCTAATTGGGCAGTGCCAAACTTGGAGTGGTCTAGAGCACTGCGTTGACAGAAGGTAGGGGAGAGACATTTACAAAGCAGACACAATGCAAGGCAAGTATTTAATTGGCTATAGCTTAAGTATTATTGGCTATAGCAAACATCCTCTTCCAATAACACAAGAGAAGACTCTACACATGGACATCACCAGATGGTCAATACCAAAATCAGAATGATTATATTCTTTGCAGACAAAGATGGAGAAGCTCTATACAGTCAGAAAAAACAAGACCAGGAGCTGACTGTGGCTCAGATCATGAACTCCTTATTGCCAAATACAGACTTAAATTGAAGAAAGTGGGTAAAACCACTAGACCATTCAGGTATGACCTAAATCAAATCCCTTATGATTATACAGTGGAAGTGAGAAATAGATTTAAGGGGCTAGATCTGATAGAGTTCCTGATGAACTACAGACGAAAGTTCATGACATTGTACAGGAGACAGGGATCAAGACCATCTCCATGGAAAAGAAATGCAAAAAAGGAAAATGGCTATCTGAGGAGGCCTTACAAATAGCTGTGAAAAGAAGAGAAGCAAAAAGAAAAGGAGAAAAGGAAAGATACACACATTTGAATGCAGAGTTCCAAAGAATAGAAAGGAGAGATAAGAAAGCCTTCCTCAGTGATCAATGCAAAGAAATAGAGGGAAAACAATAGAGTAGGAAAGACTAGAGATCTCTTCAAGAAAATTAGAGATACCAAGGGAACATTTCATGCAAAGATGGGCTCAATAAAAAATAAAAATGGTATGGACCAAACAGAAACAGAAGATATTAAGAAGAGGTGGCAAGAATACACAGAAGAACTATCCAAAAAAGATCATTATGACCCAGATAATCATGATGGTGTGATCACTCACCTAGAGCCAGACATCCTGGAATGTGAAGTCGAATGGGTCTTAGAGAGTATCACTAAGAACAAAGCTAGTAGAGGTGATGGAATTCCATTTGAGCTATTTCAAATCCTAAAAGATGATTCTGTGAAAGTGTTGAACTCAATATATCAGCAAATTTGTAATACTCATCAGTGGCCACAGGATTAGAATAGGTCAGTTTTCATTCCAATCCTGAAGAAAGACAATGCCAAAGAATGCTCAAACTGCTGCACAATTGCACTCATCTCACACACTAGTAAAGTATTGCTCAAAATTCTCCAAGCCAGGCTTCAGCAATACGTGAACCATGAACTTTCAGATGTTCAAGCTGTTTTTAGGAAAGGCAGAGGAACCAGAGATCAAATTGCCAACATCTGCTGGATCATCAAAAAAACAAGAGAGTTACAGAAAAACATCTATTTCTGCTTTATTGACTATGCCAAAGCCTTTGACTGTGTAGATCACAAGAAACTATGGAAAATTCTGAAAGAGATGGGAATACCAGACCACCTGACCTGCCTCTTGAGAAACCTGTATGCAGGTCAGAAAGTAGCAGCTAGAACTGTACATGGAACAACAGACAGGTTCCAAATAGGAAAAGGAGTGTGTCAAGGCTGTATATTGTCACCCTGCTTATTTAACTTATATGCAGAGTACATCATGAGGAACACTCAGCTGGATGATGCACAATCTGGAATCAAGATTGTCAGGAGAAATATCAATAACTTCAGATGTGCAGATGACACCATCATTATGGCAGAAAGTGAAGAAGAACTAGAGAGCCTCTTGATGAAAGTGAAAGCGGAGAGTGAAAATGTTTGGCTTAAAGCTCAACATTCAGAAAACTAAGATCATGGCATCCGGTCCCTCACTTCATGGGAAATAGTTGGGGAAACAGTAGAAACAGTGGCTGACTTTATTTTTGGGGGGCTCCAAAATCACTGCAGATGGTGATTGCAGCCATGAAATTAAAAGACGTTTACTCCTTGGAAGGAAAGTTATGACCAACCTAAACAGCATATTAAAAAGCAGAGACATTACTTTTCAAAAAAGGTCCATCTAGTCAAGGCTATGGTTTTTCCAGTAGTCATGTATGGATGTGAGAGTTGGAATATAAAGAAAGCTGAGCACAGATGAATTGATTCTTTTGAACTGTGGTGTTGGAGAAGACTCTTGAGAGTCCCTTGGACTGCAAGGAGATCCAACCAGTCCATCTAAAAGAAATCAGTCCTGGGTGTTCATTTGAAGAACTGATGTTGAAGTGGAAACTCCAATACTTTGGCCACCTGATGTGAAGAGTTGACTCATTTGAAAAGACCCTGATGTTGTGAAAGATTAAAGACAGTAGGAGAAGGGGATGATAGAGGATGAGATAGTTGGATGGCATCACTGACTTGATGGACATGAGTTTGGGTAAACTCCGGAAGTTGGTGATGGACAGGGAGGCCTGGCATGCTGTGGTTCATGAGGTCGCAAAGAGTTGGACATGACTGAGTGAGTGAACTGATAGCTTAAGAAGTTGCTTCATTTGGGAAAGCCTAGTTTGTATTGTGTATGTGCATGCTTAGTCATGTCCAACTCTTTGTGACCCCATGGACTGTAATCTACCCAGTTCCTCTGTCCATGGGATTTCCTGGGCAAGAATACTGGAGTGGGTTGCCATTTCCTCATCCAGTGTATCTTCCCACCCCAGGGATCAAATCTGTCTCTCTTATGTGTCCTGTACTGGCAGGCAAATTCTTTACCAAAGAGCCACCTGGGAAGAAAATTTCACTTTCTGGGATACGAATGCATTAATATGAACTTACTCTGGCTTATGTTTTGGTTTGCTTACATAGGCTACCAAAGCATTAGAGCCACCTCAGGCTAGTAGCCCCTTTTTTTAATGACTTTAGCAGCCTTACTGTTAGAAATAGTGGCCTCTACCCATTTCCACCAATGGAAATAATGCTGCTGGAGACTCTGGTGATTAAGTGTGTGTAAAGTCAGACTACCTAGTAGAAGGTGAATTTTTCAGGATGCCAGGTGGATCTCTTGGTGTCTAAAATACACTCATTTAATAAACTACCATGAATGACATGATTGATCAGTTTTAGTTGGATATTTCAATACATCTAGCAATTATTGTCAATCATTTTATTACAAATCCTCTATTACTTAATTGATTATTTTGATTTGTCTATTTGATCTGTTACTATTTCTAGTAGTTTTCCAGGTAGAAATCATGATTACTTCATTCCCTGGATTTTGTGGATATGTAAAAATACTTTTTGTTTTATTCTTGAAAAACTATTAGGAAAACAGTGCTTGAAACACATCCTTCCCCAGACCTCAGCAGACCTCTTCTGGATAGGTGTGGAGAAGCCTGAGGTCTTCTTGAGGTTTCCTTCTTATGCATGGCTCACTTTTCTGCTGCAAGTAATAACATTTTATTCATCCTAAAAGTACAGTAAATTTGTCCTGATATGTGCTTAAGTTAATCATTCTGCATTATTCTTTTTCTGGCTTACTCCATGTCCTATCTGTACACAAATTCACCTTTGTTTTGATTTTGGTTTTTAGTTTTTTTTGTCCAGAAAAGCTTTATTTTCTTATATTTTGGATATATTCCCTACTCTGTTTTCTTTTTCACATTCACTGTGGTTGGCTATGTCACTTTTGTTTGTCTTCCATATACATCATCTTCTTTATAGTCATTTTATAATCACTGTTATTTCCATCTCATTATTTACAATTTATTAAAGCCTCTCCTCATGCCACTTACATGTTCTCACTCTCTTTTTTCTATTTTTATTGCTCAATGAATTTCATCTCTAAAACATTTTTTCTTTTTTCCCAAATGGATGGTTTGCTTTAAGGGCCTTCTCTTACAAATTCTTTTATGAACTTTTAGACTCTGTTTAGAAAAAGGATATCACTTGTGATTTCTTTGAAACTAAGTAACATGCTTATGTAATGTCTTCCTCCATTTCTTTCTTTCTTTTTTTTTTTTTTTTTTGAGTGATTTCTCGAATGGTTCAGCCTTTGCTTGTGTTACTTTATCCCTCTATCTGATTGTTGTTGACAAGGGTTTCTTTCTTATCCTTACTCTTATAGACTAAGACAAAACAATTATTTGTTGAAGAAATGTTTGCAGAAAGGTGAAAATAGGAGTTTGTGTAGTGTGCATATTTAATTCTGACTTTTTTAATGATCTCTAAAATGTCTGCTATTATTTTGCCTCTGTTATCCCCTTCATCTTTGGCAGTAAGAGAATTTGGCATGGCTCACAGTATTTTTGTGTTTTCCATTGCTAAATAGCTTCTGCAGAATGACACACACACGGCTCACTTCACTGTGCAAGCAATTGCATAGTAAGCTAGAAAATACAACTTTGGTGGTTCAGTGGTAAATAATCCACCTGCTAATGCAGGAGACATGGGTTTTATTCCTGGGTCAGGAAAATCCCCTTGGAGAAGGAAATGGCAGCCCACACTTCAGTATTCTTGCCTGAGAAATCCCAGTGGAGCCTGGTGGGCTACAGTCCACTGTTTGCAAGAGAGTCAGACACAACTTAGCACCTAAACAAAGAAATCAAAAAATCTATATCTAATTTTTATCTACACAATAACTACTTGCATTTTCTACTGTTTACTATATTCATACTGCTTCTCTTAATAAGTCCAAATGTCATATGATCATGCAGCCCAGATGGTATATAAGGACCTTTTGAGAAAGTTTCCTAACAACGTTGTGAAACAAGTCATTACAGTACCCTAAAAGGCTTTTCATCATCTATCCCTATGACCCTTTGATCCTGCGTCCTACTCCTCTACCTGCAACCACTGACCTTGTATTTCGAAAACATCCACAGCATACCACACTGAGGCATCTTATGTTACTTCTTCTCTCAGCTATTCATAAGGCTTATTCCCTTATTCTTCAGATCTTAAGTGTTATTTTCTCAGGGAGTTCTTCCCTGATCTCCTTATTCAAAGCTGTTCTTCACCATCTCTCATCCCTGCCAAACCACCGAGAACATCTTCCCACTCTCTTTCCCCTGGTCCTATTTTTCTTAATGATACTTAAGTTCTTCTAACATATTAGATATTTTACTTATGTTTTCTAATGATCTGATTCTGCCCAATAGATTTCATGTTATTTCAATGCTAGATTATAAAAGCATTCCAAGCATCTAACAGGCACACAAGAAATACTTCTGAATGAATGAAAAATCAAAGAGGAATCAAGAATAACATACTCAAGGATTAACTTTCAGCATATAGCTATATATTACTGCTTACATGAGTGCTAATTAATTTGATATATTATATATATTATGCTATTTAATTTTAACTAAGTTCACTCATACCAAGTAGACATAGGTCTCCTAAAAGAAACTGAAGATTAGAGATAGTGCTAATATTGGAAAGACAAACAAAAAAAAAAGAGTTGAAATTTCTCTTACCACAAGAGTAGGAATTTTATTAGCCATATTAAGGTAATATGAATAATTCATTAAAACTTGATAAAAAGGTAGCTCCCCAAGATTACCAAAATGACTGAAACAGAATTTATAAACAGTAGCTTTTATATTCTCTAATGTCCTTTGAGATGTCATTGTAGGAATACATGTAGAAAGTTTAAAAAAGAGATTAATGGGTAGATATATGGGCAAATAGAGAATATTTATAAAGTTATTTTCTTTTTATACATGGTGTGGACAAATAACAAAATATTGGTTTCCACTGATACATGGTTTTTAGTAGTAGATCATTGGTAAAACTGGTAAAGTGCTTTCTGTACAAAACCTTAATGATAAAAATAGTACTATTCCAAAAACAGGAACAATCAGCATTTGCTATGTCTTGGACAAGGAAGTGACATTTTACATGTATCCCTATTTAAAAAATGAAAAAAATTGAAATTAAGGAAAATGAAAGTACTTGTTCAAATTCATATGCTTAACAAATAGGAAAGCCAAAATTTAAACTCTGGGATTCCTATTTACAGAGTCCATACTTTTAAATAGTACAACATTAATACTAGCAAAGACTAAATCCATCCATATTAATATATGTGATCCATACACATGGAATGTAAGTACCCAAAATATTAAATGAATGAAGAAAAAAATTATTAAAAACATGATTTTTTTCTGATGGCAAACACATTCTTGTAAAATAGGCTGACATCATTTTACTAGTATTCTTTAATCTTTAATTAAGTACCAAAAATGTAGACTACCACAATCTGACCTTGTCAGTTGGTACCCAGGCATGCTACGAAATGCCTTTTGGTCAAAGGTTATCAGTCCTGGGAAATATTTGATCAGCCTCTGCAGTCATTTCTCTAACTATCAGAGAATATTTTCAAATTTTGTTAAATGTGCTCCAAATTACTGCCAATATTTCTTCTCAAAATAACTTATTACTTTCCTTCTCCTGTTCTCAATACCTTGATTTGAAGAACTTATGACTAGGTAGCAATGTCTACTGCCAAATGGCCAATTGTAAAATTGTGATTTAACCTGGAGAAATAAGCTCCTTATGACTTTTCATGCCCTCAAATCATCACTTACAAAATATGGCCATATACCCTCTTTCCAAACCCATCTTTTAGAGCTTCCCACTCATCCATATATCAAGCAACATCACATAACTTTATTTCACCTGCTATGTCATAATGTTACATGTTTCTGTGCGTTTTTACTTTTTTTCTCCTGGAAATAACATTATAACCCACTTCTAAGAGGCAAATTGCTTTTTTGTGATTCTCTATAGATATTTCCTTACTGCCAAACTCAGACTTAGATCGAAGAAAGTGGGGAAAACCACTAGACCATTCAGGTATGACCTAAATCAAATCCTTTATGATTATACAGTGGAAATGAGAAATAGATTCAAAGGATTAGATCTGATAGACAGAGTGCCTGAAGAACTGTGGATGGAGGTTCGTGACATTGCATAGGAGACAGGGGTCAAGACCATCCCCAAGAAAAAGAAATGCAAAAAAGCAAAATGGCTGTCTGAGGAGGCCTTAGAAATAGTTGTGAAAAGAAGAGAAGTGAAAAGCAAAAGGGAAAAGGAAAGATATACCCATTTGAATGCAGAGTTTCAAAGAATAGCAAGGAGAGATAAGAAAACCTTCCTCAGGTATCAGTGCAAAGAAATGGAGGAAAACAATAGAATGGGAAAGACTAGCCATTTCTTCAAGAAAATTAGAGATACCAAGGAAACACTTCATTCAAAGATGGGCTTGATAAAGGACAGAAAGGTATGGACCTAACAGAAGCATAAGATATTAAGAAGAGGTGGCAAGAATACACAGAAGAACTGTACAAAAAAGATCTTCACGACCCAGATAATCATGACAGTATGATCACTCACCTAGAGCCAGACATCCTGGAATGTGAAGTCAAGTGGGCCTTAGGAAGAATCACTAAGAACAAAGTTAGTGGAGGTGATGGAATTCCAGTTGAGCTATTTCAAATCCTAAAAGATGATGCTGTGAAAGTGCTTCACTCAATATGCCAGCAAATTTGGAAAACACAGCAGTGGTCCAGGACTAGAAAACGTCAGTTTTCATTCCAATCCCAAAGAAAGGCAGTGCCAAAGAATGCTCAAACTGCTGCACAGTTGTACTCATCTCACACGCTAGCAAAGTAACACTAAAAATTCTTCAAGCCAGACTTCAACAGTAGTACATGAACAGTGACTTCCAGATGTTCAAGCTGGATATAGAAATGCAGAGGAACAAGAGATCAAATTGCCAACATCTGTTAGATCATCAAAAAAGCAAGAGAGTTCCAGAAAAGCATCTATTTCTGCTTTATTGACTATGCCAAAGCCTTTGACTGTGTGGATCACAAGAAACTGTGGAAAATTCTGAAAGAAATGGGAATACTAGACCACCTGACCTGTCTCACGAGAAACCTATAGGCAGGTCAGGAAGCAACAGTTAGAACTGGACATGGAACAACAGATTGGTTCCAAATAGGAAAAGGAGTATGTCAAGGCTGTATATTGTCACCCTGCTTATTTAACTTATATGCAGAGTACATCATGAGAAACGCTGGGCTGAAAGAAGCACAAGCTGGAATCAAGATTGCCGGGAAAAATATCAATAGGCTTAGGGATGCAGATGACACCACCCCTATGGCAGAAAGTGAAGAAGAACAAGAGCCTCTTGATGAAAAAAGTGAAAGAGGAAAGTGAAAAAGTTGGCAAATAGATGGGGAAACAGGGGAAACAGACTTGTGACAGACTTGACGTTTTTGGGCTCCAAAATGACTGCAGATGATCACTGCAGCCATGAAACTAAAATATGCTTACTCCTTGGAAGAAAAGTTATAACCAACCTAGACAGCATATTAAAAAGCAGAGACATTATTTTGCCAACAAATGTCTGTCTAGTTAAAGCTATGGTTTTTCCAATAGTCATGAATCATGAATGGATGTGAGAGTTGGACTATAAAGAAAGCTGAGTGCCAAAGAATCGATGCCTTTTAGCTGTGGTGTTGGAGAAGACTCTTGAGAGTCCCTTGGATGGCAAGGAGATCCAACCAGTCCATCCTAAAGGAAATCAGTTCTGAATATTCATTGGAAGGACTGATGTTGAAGCTGAAACTCCAATACTTTGGCCACCTGATGTGATTAATGGACTCATTGAAAAAGACCCTGATGCTGAGAAAGATTGAAGGCAGAAGGAAAAGGGAACCACAGAGGATGGTGGTTGGATGGCATCACCAACTCAATGGACATGAGTTTGTGTAAACTCCGGGAGTTGGTGATATATAGGGGGGCCTGGCACGTTACAGTCCATGGAGTCGCAAAGTGTCAGACATAACTGAATGACTGAACGGAACCGATAGATATTTCAATCCTGCAACAGAATTAAAGCCTATGCTTTGTACAACCTTGAAAATCTATACATCTATCATTACAATCATTATTTTATAACACTTTCTGAGAATAGGAGCAATGTCTGACTGCCCGCCTAATGTCTTAACATAATACTGAAGTTGAACTAGGCACTTGATAAATATTTATTAAATTAAAATTCTATTGCTATAGCCTTATAATTTTTTATAATGAAAACTTCTTCTTTCAGGAATGAAAACTTTATCACTACAGAGTTGGACAAGCTGTTCCTGATAAATTAATATGTGTTTTTACTTTTTCATAGTTTGAGTTTTTGTAATTGGATTTTGAAAATAAATACTAGCAAAGCAGAAAAATAATTTTATTTTTAATATTGTTTTTCATGCCTCCATGGGCAAAGCAATAAGATTGAGTCATAGTTTTCAATAATGTTTTCATTAGGAAATATAACAATTTTATTGGGATTTATAATGACCTGTAACAACAAACTGAGTTTGATTTATTATAGTTCATTGCTACATTTTTCTAAAAACATTTATGTTAATTTTGAAAGGAGAAATGCAATTCTGGTGGAAGAAAATGCTAGCATGTTACGTCGACTTCTATTGAACTTATATAGAAGATTAAGTCACACAATGAAAACATCAGATGCATTAGAAAATATCAGTCAACTCAGATATACCAAAGATCAGGCAGATTCAAATTGAGCGAACTTCCCATGTCTACCCAGGGCATAGTACCTACTGACAGAAAAGCTCCACAAATCTGAGGTCATACAATATTTCTTCTGTGTCTGATTTACATCCCTTATATGTGGAATCTAAAAAGAAATGATAGTAATGGATTTACAAAACAGAAAGAGAACAAACTTATGGTTGCTTGTGGTGAGGAAGGAAGGGATAGGTAGGGAGTTTGGGATAGACATGGACACACTGCTATATTTAAAATGGATAACCAACAATGACCTACTGCACAGCACATAGAACTCTGCTCAATTTTATGTGGCATACTGAATGAGAGGGAAATTTGGCAGAGAATGGTTACATGTATATATATCTCTGAGTCCTTTCGCTGTTCACCTGAAACTATCACAATATTGTCAATCAGCTATACCCCAGTACACAATAAAAAGATTTTAAATATATGAGGTCAAACACACATGTGTATACACAAACAATTCACAATGAATAAGATTCATTGGCTGAAAAAATATAAAATTGTCTTTTGGAACTTAATCTATTATTCAGGGTGAAAAAGTAAGATAAAATACTTTATAAAAATATAACAAATTCTTAAATATTGGGAGTATCTTAAATATATTACACATAAAACAACAAGAAAAATACTAAATTTGGAGGAGGGCAGCATAATACATAATTAAATGACAAGGAAAAATTTCAATGTAAGACAGGATAGAGAATGTAGATTTAAAACATTCTAAATGTTTTTTTGTTGTTGTTCTCAAAGAAAGTAATAGATTGATTATCTTAAAATAATATTAATATTTTTTATTTGGGCATGTTAAATATTTGGAAGAGATAAGAAAGCCTTCCTCAGTGATCAATGCAAAGAATAGAGGAAAACAACAGAATGGGAAAGACTAGAGATCTCTTCAAGAAAATTAGAGATACCAAGGGAACATTTCATGCAAAGATGGGCTCAATAAAGGACAGAAATGGTATGGAACTAAGAGAAGCAGAAGATATTAAGAAGAGGTGGCAAGAATACATAGAAGAACTGTACAAAAAAGATCTTCACCCAGATAATCACGATGGTGTGATCACTCACCAAGAGCCAGACATACTGGAATGTGAAATCAAGTGGACCTTAGAAAGCATCACTATGGAGAAAGTAGTGGAGGTGATGGAATTCCAGTTGAGCTCTTTCAAATCCTGAAAGATGATGCTGTGAAAGTGCTACACTCAATATGCCAGCAAATTTGGAAAACTCATCAGTGGCCACAGGACTGGAAAAGGTCAGTTTTCATTCCAATCCCAAAGAAAGGCAATGCCAAAGAATGCTCAAACTACCGCACACTTGTACTCATCTCACATGCTAGCAAAGTAATGCTCAAAATTCTCCAAGCCAGGCTTCAGCAATACATGAACCATGAACTTCCAGATGTTCAAGCTGGTTTTAGAAAAGGCAGAGGAACCAGAGATCAAATTGCCAACATCCGCTGGATCATGGAAAAAGCAAGAGAGTTACAGAAAAACATCTATTTCTGCTTTATTGACTATGTGAAAGCCTTTGACTGTGTGGATCACAAGAAACTGTGGAAAATTCTGAAAGATATGTGAATACCAGACCACCTGACCTGCCTCTTGAGAAACCTATATGCAGGTCAGGAAGCAACAGTTAGAACTGGACATGGAACAACAGATTGGTTCCAAATAGGAAAAGGAGTATGTCAAGGCTGTATATTGTCACCCTGCTTATTTAACTTATATGCAGAGTACATCATGAGAAACACTGGGCTGGAAGAAGCACAAGCTGGAATCAAGATTGCCGGGAGAAATATCAATAACCTCAGATATGCAGATGACGCCACCCTTATGGCAGAAAGGGAAGAGGAACTAAAAAGCCTCTTGATGAAAGTGAAAGTGGAGAGTGAAATAGTTGGCTTAAAGCTCAACACACAGAAAACGAAGATCATGACATCTGGTCCCATCACTTCATGGGAAATAGATGGGGATACAGTGGAAAGTGTCAGACTTTATTTTGGGGGGCTCCAAAATCACTGTAGATGGTGACTGCAGCCATGAAATTAAAAGATGCTTACTCCTTGGAAGAAAAGTTATGACCAACCTAGACAGCATATTGAAAATCAGAGACATTACTTTGCCAACAAAGGTCCGTCTAGTCAAGGCTATGGTTTTTCCAGTGGTCATGTATGGATGTGAGATTTGGACTATGAAGAAAGCTGAGTGCTGAAGAATTGATGCTTTTGAACTGTGGTGTTGCAGAAGACTCTTGAGAGTCCCTTGGACTGCAAGGAGATCCAATCAGTCCATTCTGAAGAAGATCAGCAGTGGGTGTTCTTTGGGTGGAATGATGCTAAAGCTGAAATTCCAGTACTTTGGCCACCTCATGGGAAGAGTTGACTCACTGGAAAAGACTCTGATGCTGGGAAGGATTGGGGGCAGGAGGAAAAGGGGACGACAGAGGTTGAGATGGCTGGATGGCAAAGATGGCTGGATGGCATCACCGACTCGATGGATGTGAGTCTGAGTGAACTCCAGGAGTTGGTGATGGACAGGGAAGCCTGCGTACTGCGATTCATGGGGTCGCAAGAGTCGGACACAACTGAGCGACTGAATTGAACTGAAATATTTGGAAAAGAATAAACATATGATAAAAGATTTTCCAATCAGTATTGTTAAGGAAGATAAATAGATAAGCTAATAAAATATGACAGAGAATATAAAGCTAAACCCAGAAAATGATAATTAAAAAGTTAAATACTGTATCAAAGTGAAAGTGAAGTCGCTTAGTCTTGTCGGACTCTTTGGGACCCCATGTTTGTAGTCTACCACACTCCTCCATCCATGGCGTTTTCCAGGCAAGGCTACTGGAGTGCGTTGCCATTTCTTTCTCCAGAGGATTTTCCCCAACCAGGGATCGAATCCAGGTCTCCTGCATTGTAGGCAGACACTGTACCATCTGAGCCAGCAGGGAAGGTACAAATACTGTATAAATGAATTCAAATTCATCAGCAATCATCACACATGAAGAAATGAACTGTTTAGTTCATTGTGTAAAAATGACAATTTTAAGAAAAACAAAACAGCTATATATATATTTAAAAGAGATACACCTGAAGCAAAATAAAGCAGGTAGAAATAAAGAGATGAAAAAAGAAATATAATATTCAAAACTAATCAAAAGATAAATAACACATGAAATAAAATTTAAAGCAAAAATATTTTTTCAAATAACAATGTAGTTAGATAACAAAAGAAAAAATGCATTATGGGTTCTATCATTTATCAAGAAATATGCCATGAATTACATATTCTCAAAAAAAGTGAAGGAAGGAAAATGAATTATACACTCATAAAGAAAGGGAATAGGTCCATACCCCTGCCTCTCCAAGCTTTGATTCATACTCTTCGTGGTGGTCATTAATTCCTCTGAGAGTTCAAAGCCCTGTGATTATGGTGTCTTAAATTATCCTGGCATTTGGCCAATAAAGATTTGTAATTCTAATCTATAAACTTGAAAAGTACTGATGAGGTAGAGCTGAAAGAGGGCAACAGCTCCCCTTCCTTTAGATTTAAGTAGATCTTGTGCAATTAAAGAGGGTATGACTTTCTAACAGACATTTTAATAAATTACTCTAATCTAAAATTTCTCTGAACACTCCCACTCTTCTGAGAAACTTATGATGTTATGTCATGGCTGCTAAAACTTTCAACTCTAGGTACATTTCCACTTCTCAGAACATTATACCTCTCCTTGTCAGCTAGCAAGATATGCTAAATGAGTGATAAAGGTTAAAGATAGTTTTGTATTTTTTTTCTCCTTTAGGCTGAGAGAACAAGAAATGAAATAGGTAGAATTATGACCCCTCGCAGTTAATTTTTTTCTCCATTTAACAGTTGCCTGTGACAACCTTGCAGTGCCTCTGACAAACTCTTAAAAAGTGGGATCAGGTATCAAAGTAGCAACTGCAAAGAGAACCTCTAAGAGCTGCAGTGTGTCAGATAAAGATGGTTGATAGTCCTTGGGTCACAAGTCATTTTTGTCTTATGCCCACAGTGCAATGAAAGACTATCTGTTCCAGCCAAAAGCACCATGGTTTGGTAATGTTACAGGCTGGAAACATTTTGAAATTCAAAGGCCAAGCCTGAGGCCCATCCCTATTAAATGATTACTATACAGCCAAATTGGTTTTTATATTTCCAAATTAGTAATATGAATTAGAGTATATTTGAAAGCTGGGATAATACAGATGTGTTTATGTGTCTAACCCATGTGTGTTTTTGTGTGTTGGCTCAAACAACTAAGATCAAAGTAAGGACAGACAGCAGCTGTAACACAAGAAATACAAAGTTGATGACTCTGGAAAATTGGCAAAAGTGAGTGTAGAGATAGCCTCAGCTATTTGGTGGTTTTGAGTTAGAAAGCAAAAATGGCTTCCATGCTGCCCTCTAGGATATTTTCATAAGAACAGAGGCTTGGGGCATGGTACTGCAATAGAACTCCATGACTCTGGTTGTTGCAAGTATAGCCGAATATTACAAGCATTAACTGCTCTAGAGTGGTGTGGGAATGGGAGTTGAAGGTGTACTCAGGGAAGGAAAGAAAAGTTGAGAAGAGAGTGGTGACTGTTTGCCTTTAGGAAACACTGCTACTCCTTCACAACTTCTTAACTCTTACTGGTGCCTCAGGCTGCATACTGAAGGAAATTTTTAAAATCTTGTGATGATTAATGTTCATTTACTTTCATATATCAACCCCTAAAAATGCATTAGGCCACAATGAAGCAAAATCAGAAATAATGTTTTTCTTGTTCTCTCTTCTTCTCTTGGAATTTTATTGAAAATCCACAATAATGTGAATTTTGTTTACTTTTTAAGATTCAGTTCAGTTCAGTTCAGTCGCTCAGTCATATCTGACACTTCGTGACCCCATGAATCGCAGCACACCAGGTCTCCCTGTCTATCACCAACTTCCAGAGTTCACTCAAACTCATGTCCATAGAGTCGGTGATGCCATCCAGCCATCTCATCCTCTGTCATCCCCTTCTCCTCCCGCCCCCAATCCCTCCCAGCATCAGGGTCTTTTCCAATGAGTCAGCTCTTCACATGAGGTGGCCAAAGTATTGGAGTTTCAGCTTTAGCATCATTCCTTCCAATGAACACCCAGGACTGATCTCCTCTAGGATGGATTGGTTGGACCACCTTGCAGTCCAAGGGACTTTCAAGAGTCTTCTTGAATACCACAGTTCAAAAGCATCAATTCTTTGGTGCTCAGCTTTCTTCACAGTCCAACTTTCACATCCATACATGACCACTGGAAAAACCATAGCCTTGACTAGATGGACCTTTGTTGGCATAGTAATATCTCTGCTTTTGAATATACTATCTAGGTTGGTCATAACATTCCTTCCAAGTAGTAAGCATCTTTTAATTTCATGGCTGCAGTCACCATCTGTAGTGATTTTGGAACCCCAAAAAATAAAGTCAGACACTGTTTCCACTGTTTCACCATCTATTTCTCATGAAGTGATGGGACCAGATGCCATGATTTTCATTTTCTGAATGTTGAGCTTTAAGCCAAATTTTTCACTCTCCTCTTTCACTTTCATCTTGGTAGACACAAATTTTCTAATCCTTCTCTAAGAGAAGTTTGGGCAGAGGTTTTTAAGATGACACCAAATAAAACATGGTAGTCTGTTAAGAGTCTATAAGACTTTGAAGATATAAATATATAGAGACATGAAATTTTAAATGTAAACTTTACTTTGTCTAATCTTATGGTCAAGAATTAGAGTTCCCTTTACACAGATATTTTTTTTCTCTCTTCCTTGAAACTCATTTTAAAGGCACCATGACATAGCTTTAAAATCCAGGAGTTTTTGACAAAATGCATTGGTTCTACAACCATTTCCTGGCTTTGTGACCATGGATATACAATATAAATTTTGTTTGTATTATTTTTTCTTTTCTCTAAATGGAGTATCAAAGCTTATAAGATTTATAAAAAAATAATTTGAAGTCAATTTTAATGAGTGATATTAGCCAGAATAGTGGCTTCCCCAGTAGCTCAGTGGTAAAGAATCTGCCTGCAGTTCAGGAGCCACAGGAAATACAGGTTTGATTCCTGGGTCAGGAAGATCCCCTGGAGGAGGGCATGGCAACCCACTCCAGTATTCTTGCCTGGAGAATCCCATGGACAGAGGAGTTTGGCAGGCTACAGTCCATAGCGGTCATAGAGTTGGCCATGACTGAAGCTACTTAGCATGCACACGTATTCAGTTAAGCCAGCTTATTCTACATTAAAAAGTATTTAACTCTGTACTACAAAATAACAATTTATAAGTAATATTAATTTAATAAAAAAACAAGAGATAACTAAATGTATAAAAATTTAATATTTCAAATTTCCTGTAAATAAGAAAATATTTATATAAAAATTCCTATTAAACCCACCTGTCACAGATCTTAATTATTAGCAGTCAGAATGGCCTCTGATTGCTTTAAGCAGAGAATAAACTTCTTAAATGGATACTTGTTGGCTCCCAGAATCACTGAGGTTCTTTAAGCATGATCAGAGGCTGTAGGATACCAAGCCCTGACTCAGGTAGTAGACCTAGTGTGGTGGTTCTATACTGCAAAGCATTGTATTACTCTAAGCAGAACCACTGTCACCAACGCTATCCCTGTTGCACCAGGACTTAATTTTCCTTTAATTGCAAAATCAAGGGAAAAAAAGGCATCTCTTTGGTCTCTGCTGCTATTTTCATAAGTTCCTTATTTACCTGTGTTTAACCAGATCACTGGGGTTGATCCATCAGGTTAGGAGATCCTAGCTGCCTGAACCTTAACTGCCACAAAGGTTGAAAAACTACCTGGTATAGTCAGTACCTAAGACAAGTGATGGAATCTGTCACCCACCAAGTCTCATGAACTCAGGTATACCTGGAGCATAAAGGGGGCTTCTATGATTACAAGCAAAATAAAGTATATTAACAACTTATTACACATAAGAGACAGTACTTGCCTTAGTGTAGACAATGATAATCATTATGTTTTTAACTTCTATTTTATATTGGACTAGAATTGACTTATAATGTGTTAGTTTCAGGTGTACAGCAAAGTGATTCAATTATATGTATAGATATGATTACTCTCTTTCAAATTATTTTCCCATTTAGGTTATTACAGAATATTAAGCAGCACTCCCTGTGCTAAATACTAGATCATTGGTGATTATTGTTTTTAAATATAGTTGTGTACATAAGTCATTCCCAAACTTACAATTTACCTCTCTTTGCCACTTTTTGCCTTTGGTAACCATTAAGTTTGTTTTCTAAGTGTGTGAATCTGTTTCTATTTTGTAAATAAGTTAAATTGTATCATTATTTTTATATTCCACATAAAAGATATATAATTTTCCTTGTCTGACAGATTTCACTTAATATAATCCTCAGGTTCATTCATGTTGCTGTAAATGGCATCACTGTTCAGCTGATCAGTCATATCTAACTCTGCAACCTCATGGACTGCAGCATGCCAGGCTTCCCTGTCCTTCACCACCTCCCAGAGCTTGCTCAAACTTATGTCCACTGGGTCAGTGACACCATCCAACCATCTCATCCTGACATCCCCTTCTCCTCCTGCCTTCTATCTTTCCCAGCATCAGGGTCTTTTCCAACTAGAATGCAAATGGCATTAGCTTGGTCTTTTTAATGGCTGAGTAATATTCCATTGTGTATATGTACCACATCTTTATTCATTCAACTGCTGATGGACATTTAGGTTGTTTCCATGTCTAGGCTATTGTACACAGCACTGTAGTGAACAGTAGGATGCACATATTCTGTTGAACCATGTTTTCTCTGTATATTCATCCCGTAGTAGGATTGCTGGATCATATGGTAGCTCAATTTTTAGGTTTATAAGGAACCTGTATACTGTTCTCCATAGTGGCTGTATCAATTTACATTGCCAACAATGTAGGAGGGTTTGGTTCCCCTTTCTCGACACCTTCTCCAACATTTATTGCTTGCAGAATTTTGATGATGTCTACTCTGACAAGTGTGAACAGATATCTTAATACAGGTTTGGTTTGCATTTCTCTGATAATTAGTGATCTTGAGCATCTTTTCATGTGTTTTTTGATTATCTGTATATCTTTGGAGAAATATTTATTTAGGTCTTCTATTTTTTGATTGGGTTGTGTGCTTTTTTTTTTTTTTTTTGGTATTGGGCTGCATGCTGCTTGTATATTTTGGAGATTAATCAGTTGCCAGTTGTATATTTTGCAAATATTTTCTCCCACTATGTGGGTTGTCCTTTTGTTTATAGTTTCCTTGGCTATGCAAAAAGCTTTGAGTTTAATTATATCCCATTTGTTCATTTTTATTTCCCTTACTCGAGGAGATGGACAGAAAAAGATATCTTGCTCTAGTCTCTTTAGGTGCAAGGTTAGATTGTTTACTTGAGATTTTTCTTGTTTCCTGAGGTAAGCTTCTATTTCTAAGTGTCACTCTTAGAACTTTTGCTGTGTCCCATTGGTTTTGGATCAGTGTGCTTTCATTTTCATTTGTTTGTGGGCATTTTTAATTTCTTGTTTGATTTCTCCAATGATGCATTGGTTATTTAGTAGCATATTGTTTAGCCTCCATGTGCTTGTATTTTTATAGTTTTTTTTCCCTAGTAGTTAATTTCTAATCTCACAGCATTGTGATCAGAAAAGACACTTGGTATGACATCAGTTTTAAAATTTATCAAGGCTTGCTTCATGGCCCACAATGTGATCAATCCTGGGGAATGTTCCAAGTGGACTTGAGAATATGTATTCTACTGCTTTTGGATGGAATGCTCTATAAATATCAATTAAATATCATATGATCGAATGTGTCACTTAATGCCTACGTTTCCTTACTTATATTCTGTGTAAATGATCTTTGCATTGGTATAAATGGAGTGCTAAAGTCCAAGTACTAATGTGTTATTGTCGATTTTGTTGATTTTTCCTTTTATGGCTATTAGTATTGCTGTATATATTGAGGTGCTCCTATTCTGGGTGTGTGTGTGTATAACCAATTGTTGTATCTTCTTCTTAGACTGATCACTTATTCATTATGTAGTCTCTTTTTCTCTTGTAACAGACTTTATTTTAAAGTCTTCTTTAAAGTCCCTGCTACTCCAGGTTATTTTAATTTCCTTTTGCATGGAATATATTTTTCCATACACTCACTGTCTGTATGTGTCCCTAGATCTGAAGGGGATCACTTGCAGACAGCTTATACATGAGTTTTGTTTTTGTATCCATTCAGCCAGGCTGTCTTGGTTGGAGCATCTGATCCATTTACATTTAAGGTAATTACCAATATGTGCATTGTTATTGCCATTTTGTTGTTTTGGATTGGTTTCTGTAGGTCTTTTTCCTTTTCTTCCTCATTTGTTGTCTTATGATGTGATGACTAACTTTAGTATTGTGTTTGGATTCCTTATCATTTTTTGTTTGTTTGTTTATGCACCATAGATTCTTCATTTGCAGTTACCATAAGGTTATGATGCAGCAATCTGTATATATACAAGATTGTTTAACTTTGTCTTTTTTAATGTCAAATGAATTTCCAATGTCCTGTGTTTGTACTCTTCTCATGATTTCTGGTTAGTATCATATTTATGTGTGGATGATTTTCTACCTTTACTTTATGTTTGACTTTACCAGTGAACTTTTTTCACTCATAAATTTCTTGTTTTTAGCTGTGGCCTTTTCTCCCTAGAGAAATCCCTTTAGAATTTGCTGCAAAACTTGTCTAGTTGTGTTGAATTCTCTTAGCTTTTACTGTCTGTAAAACCTTAGATTTCTTTGTTGAATATGAATGAGAGTCTTGCTGGGTAGAGTATTCTAAGTTGTAGGTTTTTCCCTTTTAGCACTTTAAATATATTGTGCCACTCCCCTCTGGCCTATAGAGGTTCTGATGAAAAATCAGTTGATAACCTTATTGGAATTACCTTGTAAATTATTTGCTGCTTTTCCCTCATTGCTTTTAATATTTTTTTCTTTGTCTTTCATTTTTGCCTATTTGAATACTATATATATGTTCCTCCTTGGGCTTATCCTGCCTGCGATTCTCTCAGCTTCCTAGACTTGGTGACTGTTTCTTTTCCCATATAAGGGAATTTTTCAGCTGTTATCTTTTAAAATATTTTTGAGGTCTTTTTTCTTTCTCATCTCCTTCTAGGACTCCTATAATGCAAGTGTTGTCCCTGTAAGGAGCCACAGCCACCCTGTCTCTCCATAAGATCCTCCAATACTAGGAGCTGTCTGGCCCAGTCTCTTATCAGTAACTACTTTTTTCCCCTGCATCCAGGTATGCATGAGACCTTGTATGCATCCTCAAAAAGGGGAGCTTCTGTTTCCTCCAGTCCTGTGGAATTCCTGTGATCAAATCCCACTGACTTTCAAAGGCATATTCTCTGGAAAATCTTCCTCCTGTTGCCAGACCCTCAGCCTGAGGAGCTAATGTGGGACTCAGAACTCTCAGTCCTGTGGGAGAACCTCTGAAATATAATTATGTTCCAGTTTGTGGGTCACCCACTCTACAGGTATGGAATTTGGATTTTATCTCAGTTGAACCCCTCCTAACTTCTCACCCCCTACTTTCTCATTGTGGCTTCTTCCTTCTCTTTGACTAGGATATCTTTTTGATAGGTTCCAGAATTTTTGCTAATGACCATTCAGCAATTCATAGTGATTTTGGAATTTTCATTAGAGGAGATGAGCTCACATCCTCCTACTCTGCCATCTTATCTCCATCTCCTCCTTTATTTAAAAAATCTGATTCTTACTTGTATATTTGTTATAGTTTGTGATAATAATCTACACAATCATTTTTGTCATGGTATTAATTACTAGATACAGAATATGTCCAGTCATATATAATTGGTTAAAACTTATTTCAAATGCCAGTTAAGTTTCATCTTAATAAATATTGAGGTTGGCTTATTTAAATAGACACTGAAAGATGATGTTGTATATATTTGCATTTGAACCTAGAAACCATGATGGGTTTCCATCTCCCTAACTTTCTCTACTTCAGTTTATCTCTAAGATATTGTTGCACTACCTCTCCCAGGTTGCATTCAAAATGCTGGTGTAATAGAATCCTAAGATAAGTTTGATGCAATTGAGTATGCTCTGCAATTTGAGAAACACTACTAAATATTGAATGTTCACTATTTCTGTGTCTGTATTGATCTCTGCAATCAAGGAGGAATTTTTGTTAGGTTGAAGCTGAAAATATATTCTTCATTGAGTAAATGTAAATTCTTCCAAGTTCTGTATAATATCACCAAATTCATGGAAGTCATAAACTTCTGTACTTCACTGAAGTGGGAGGAATTTGGTAAGATTATGCAAAAACCAGTATAATTTACATTTATCAAATTTCTATATGAAATTTCATACAAAGATAATTTTAATAAAATATAATACATGTCATTAATATAGTTTAATATTATACTTAAGTTGCATAACAGAAATCTGACACACTTTTCTTTGCCCTGTCTTACGACAGTGGTATAATATGTAAGTATGAAAGAAACTTGGAATGATACAAAGGTGGTGAGGTTTCAATGATCCCCCCAAATATTTTCATTTTAAATATGGATATGTTTGTCTTCAAATGCTTTTTATCACTTCTCATAGAAAACCAGGAAAGTGAAATAAACTATTAATAGGAAAGAATAATAAGAATCTAGTAATAGATTCTTCTATTTAATGACATTCTCTAGCTCTTTATTGTTTTCAAAGTATTTCTTTAGCATACCCTTTTAAAAAGATGATTTTCAAAGGTTTTTCAGAGTTTACACTGTGAATTCTTACACTTCTCTGACTCTCTCAAGTCATTGACAATATTTTAGAAATACCACCTGGAAAGAATTTATCTGAAATGTCTGGCACTTCTATGTCAGTTACCATGGTTAATAAGATGTTAGTGGTTACAGAGTAGGCTTGGAAGTTGGCTTATCAGATGATAAGACTTAGAAAATTGAAAGTAGGGGAGAGACTCATTGGACTGAAAGAAAGTTGAAATTCTTATTTAAAATGTATTCATTCATAATATCTTAATACTTCAACCCTGCGGGCACTTGCTGTGGCTTTTTGCACCTCTAAAGTAGTTCTTAGTTATCAAAAGAAAATTAAAAATCAACTTGGACAAAGGAGTGGTCAAGAGAATTATAACCATTTGCTACAATTCAAGATCTTATAGAAATTACCCTCTACTATTTTGTTTTATTATTTTAATTGGAAGATAACTACTTTACAATATTGTAGGTTTTCCCATACATCAGTATGAATCAGCCACAGGTATACAAGTATCCCCCGTCCCTCCCTATCCCTCCCCACCCTATCCCTCCAGGTTGTCACAGAACACCAGTTTTTAGTTTCCTGCTTCATACATCAAACTCATACTGGTTATCCATTTCACATATGGTAATGTATATGTTTCAATGCTATTCTTTCAAATCATCTCACCCTCTCCTTCTCTCATTGAGTCCAAAAGTCTGTTCTTATGGCTGTGTCTCCTTTGCTGCCCTGTACACAGGATTGTCAGTACCATCTTTCTAGATTCCATATATATGTGTTAATATACAGTATTTGTCTTTCTCTTTCTGACTTCACTCTGTATAATAGACTCTAAGTTCATGCACCTCATTAGAACTGACTCAACTGTGTTCCTTTTTATAGCTAAGTAGCATTCCATTGTGTAAATGTATCACAACTTCCTTATTCATTCATCTTTTGATGGACATCTAGGTTGCTTCCATGTCCTAGTTATTGTAAATAGTGTTGCAGTGAACATTGCAGTACATGTGTCTTTTCAATTCTGATTTCCTCAGGGTATAGGCCCTGGAGTGGGATTGCTGAGTCATGTGGTAGTGTTATTCCTAGTTTTTAAAGCAATCTCCATACTGTATTCCACAGTGGTTGTATCAGTTTGCATTCCCACCAACAGTGTAAGAAGATTCCATTTTCTCCACACTGTCCCCAGCATTTATTATTTGTAGACTTTTTGATGATGGCCATTCTGACCAGTATAAGTGATACCTCACTGAGTTGTGATTAGCATTTCTCTAATAATTAGTCCTTTTGAGCAACTGTTCATGTGTTTATTAGCCATCTGTATGTCTTCTTTGGAGAAATGTCTATTTAGCTTTTCTGCACACCTCTTGACTGGGTTTTTCATTTTTCTGGTATTGAGCTGCATATTTTGTTTCTAAAATGTCTATACTCTTTACCAGTAATGAAACTTGCTTAGTCTTCTTAACATTCTCTAACTCCGAAAGAAACCGCTGTATTATTCAGGTACAAAATGCTTCTCCTCTAATCTGTTTTGTTGTTCTGCAGCTCCTGTGTTCTGTAAGATATTTTACACTTTGAAGCAGCACTCTATTTTAAACAAATGGATGGTTTTCCTTTTGGTACCACAGTAGAAAGCAGCTCTGTTCATAGGGCCTATAGAGAAGAAAATAAGAAAAAGGGGGCATTGCAATTCTGACAATGAACACAAAACCTTTATTAGGTGAAAGGAAAATAAGCATTTTTGAAGGCAAAAATATAGACTCATGATTAATTTTGAATTTTATAGTGACCAAGAGGTTAAATAGCCAACTATTTGTATTTCATTGTATTTGATACTGTTATTTATTTCTCCATTTCAACCCAGATTCATATGGAACACAGCTGGAAAGAAAATAGAAAGCTGTGACTGTGGAGTTAATGCTCAACAGATGTGGAGGTTACACATTTATTCTACTGATCTTCCAGGGAGAGTGTGAAACAACTCTAGCAAACAAGCACTCTGGCTGAGTCTTCTCCTACCATGTAGTCACATTTCTGTTATTGCCAGAGTTAAAACTATCAAACCACACAGTTTCGACCCTGTGTGTATGGTACTGTGATTTATAAGAAGTATATATATTTTGTTATTCAGATCACATTGGCTCATAGCTTCCCAGCTCTTGGAATTTTCTGAGTAATGGAAGCATTCTATTTCATTTTAACTTGTAGTGGAATATAGCTGATTTACAATGTTGGACTGGTTTGTGTTGTACTGTAAAGTAGATCAGCTTTATACTTATCCACTCTTTTTTAGGTTGTTTCCCCATTTGGGTCATTATAGAGTAATGAGAAGAGTTCCCTGTGCTATGCAGCATTATTATCCATTTCATATACAGTAGTGTGTATATGTCAATGCCAAATGCCCAGCTTATCTCCTCACTTCTCCCTTGATAACCACAAATCTATTTTCTACATCTGTGACTGTTTCATAAATACATTTGTGCCAGTTTTAAAGTGATACTATATGATATGTCTTTATCTGACTTACTTTACTCAGTATGACAATATCAAGGTCCATCCAATATTGCTGCAGATGGCATTATTTCACTCCTTTTTATGACTAATATTCTATCGTATATGTATGTACCACATCTTTTTTATTCTTTCCTCTGTTGATGGACATTTAGGTTGCTTCCTTACTTTGGCTATTGTAAACAGTGCTGCAAAGAACACTAGGCTGCATGTACTGTTTCAAATTATGATTTCCTCTGAATATATGCCCAGGAGTGGGATTACACAATCCTGTGTTAGAGCTCTATTTTTAGTTTTTTAAGGAACCTCCATACTGTTCTCCATAGTGGCTGTACCATTTTACATTCCCACAAACAATGTAAAATGGTCCCCTTTTCTCCACACCCTCTAACATTTATTGTTTGTAGAATTTTTAAGTTTAGTTTTCATTATTTCTTAAAATTAATTTTTATTGAAGTATAGTTGCTTTAATCAGTCTTTGGAGATTGTAGCTTTCTAAGAATTTATCTATTTAATCTAGGTTGTCCATTTTATTCATGTATAAGTGCTTGGAGTCTCTTATGATTTTTGTATAGCTGTGATGTCATTTTTAACTTTTCTATATTCATGTCTAATTTTATTGATCTGAGTCATCTCAATGGGAGCATTCTTTTTTTTTAACCATTTATCATTTCTTTATTATTATTATTTTAATTTACAGTATTGTATTGGTTTTGCCATACATCAACATGAATCTGCCACAGGTGTACACATATTCCCCTTCCTGAACCCCCCTCCCACCTCATTCCCATAACATCCCTCTGGGTCATCCCAGTGCACCAGCCCCAAGCATCCTGTATCCTGCATCAAACCTGGACTGGTGATTCATTTCTTATATGATATTATACATGTTTCAATGCCATTCTCCCAAATCATCCCACCCTCTTCCTCTCCCACAGAGTCCAAAAGACTGTTCTATACATCTGTGTCTCTTTTCCTTTTTTTTATTCTAATATTTGGTTTCTTGGTCTCAACTCTTAAAATTCTGCAGAGCCAAAAAGGTGAGTGGGCATCCTCTTATTCATAACAAATGCCTTTCTATGATTTACATTAATAGAGTTATTTTTGAAGGGTGTTACCAACCTCAAGTCCAGCTGCTTGCCACACAAAAATCAATACTCCCAAGGTAAATGTTGGTAGAAAGGAAAGTTGCTTTCTTCAGAAAAAACAGCATCTGGGGAGAAGGCAGAATCATGCATCCAAAAACCAACTGAGGATCCTCTTCAACTATGAAAGTCTCTAAATGGGAAAAGGTATGTAAACTCAATTAATCTCTGAGACAGGGGATCAGAGTCATCACCAGTCCCCACTGTGTGCAGGCTTGTTGACTCCTCATGATCTTACTCAAGAGATGCTATCTTGTTCATAGTTGATTCACAAGACTACTAGAAAGGAAAGCTTGGGAAGAAATATGGTAATCTGTTATTGACTTATTTTTACTTCTCTTATCTTGGTCACTTAAGTAACTCTTCTCTCATCCAAGGTCTTCTCTATAGCTCAAACGGTAAAAAAATCTGCCTACAATGCAGGAGACCCAGGTTCGATCCCTGGATCAGGAAGATCCTGGAGAAGTGAATAGCAGTCAACTCCAGCATTCTTGCCTGAAGAATCCCACAGACAGAGAAGCCTGGCAGGATACAGTCTGTGGGATCACAAAGAGTCGGACACAACTGAGCTACTACTACACCTATCTAGGTAAAGGATTAACAGGTTAGGCAAGGTATTGTAAAATAAAAATATTTTAGAGGGCCAGGAAGGGGCAAAACTTGGGGTGCTGCTCTAAGCTTAGTTACAATATAGCTTTGAGAAAATGGCAAGACAAAAGGGATCTCTTGGAGATAGTGCTTTCTTTCAAAGAGTTCTTTCCTTCCAAAAGCTACTTACAAAAGCATATATTAATGCTAAGCACTTGAGGAAAACATTTAACAAACCTATTATTATACTTTGATAATTCAATACATCTCTTTCAGTAACTGATATGCTACATGGCCAGAAAATTAGTATATAGCTAACCTGAAGGTTTCAGCAATACATGAACCGTGAACTTCCAGATGTTCAAATTGGTTTTAGAAAAGAAAGAGGAACCAGAGCACTAGGCTTTGAAGTTCAGTGACTTAACTGCAGGAACTCCACAGGTCTGGGTGAAGCAGAACCACTCTTGGAAGGTATATATTATATATATATATATATATATATATATATATATATATATTTCCCATGTGCACCAAGGGATAAAACAATGAATTCATAGGAACCTGCATCAGACCTACCTGCTGGTCTTAGAGGGTTCCCTGGTAGAGATGGGGAAGGTGGTTCTGTCTCACTGCAGGGATAAAGACATGGGTAGCAAAGGTTACTCAATGGCAGGAGCTGTCCTGGAGGCCACCATTATGATGCTAAGATGTGGCCCTGCCCAATAGCCCAAAGCTCCAATCCTGCAGACCAAACAACCAGGAAGGTGTATACATGGCATCACCCATCAGCAGACAGACTGCTTAAAGCCTTCCTAAGCCAGAGCTGCCTGTAAACACAAACTTTGATTTTGCTCTGCTCACCAGAAAGGCAAGACACAACCCTAACAATCACTAGGTAAGGACTACCAAGTCTCGCCCCCCCACACGCTATAAAGCTTGCACAACCCTCTTAGATCAGCTTCTTCCACCAGTGGGCAGACACCAGCAAGAAGAAATATAATCTTGTAGCATGCTTCTACTGCTGCTGCTGCTAAGTCACTTCAGTCATGTCCGACTCTGTGTGACCCCATAGACATCAGCCCACCAGGCTCTCCTGCCCCTGGGATTCTCCAGGCAAGAACACTGGAGTGGGTTGCCATTTCCTTCTCCAATGCATGAAAGTGAAAAAGTGAAAGTGAAAGTGAAGTCATGTCCGACTCTTAGCGACCCCATGGACTGCAGCCTACCAGGCTCCTCCATCCATGGGATTTTCCAGGCAAGAGTACTGGAGTGGGGTGCCATTGCCTTCTCCTCTTGTAGCATGAGGGGATGGCAAACCAAGGAAGCTGAACAAAATGAGATGGCAAAAGAGTACATTCCTGAAAATGGAACAAAATAAAACCCCAGAACAACAACTTAATTTCAATTCAGTTCAGTTCAGTTGCCCAGTCCTGTCTGAATCTTTGAGACCCCATGGACTGCAACACAACAGGTCTCCCTATCCATCACCAACTCCAGGAGTTTACTCAAACTTATGTCCATTGAGTCAGTGATGCCATCCAACCACCTCCTCCTATGTGGTCCCCTTCTCCTCCCACCTTCAATCTTTCTCAGCATCAGGGTCTTTTCAAATGAGTCAGTTCTTCACATCAGGTGGCCAAAACATTGGAGCTTCAGTTTCAACATAAGTCTTCCAATGAACATACAGGACTGATTTCCTTTAGGATGGACTGGTTGAATCTCCTTGCAATCCAAGGGACTCTCAAGAGTCTTCTCCAACACCACAGTTCAAAAGCATCAATTCTTCAGTGCTCAGCTTTCTTTATAGTCCAACTCTCACATCCATACATGACTACTGGAAAAACCATAACTTTGACTAGATGGATTTTTGTTGGTAAAGTAATGTCTCTGCTTTTGAATATGCTATCTAGGTTGGTCATAACTTTTCTTCCAAGGAGCAAGCGACAATTAATTTCATGGCTACAGTCACCATCTGCAGTTATTTTGGAGCCCCCAAAAATAAAGTCTGCCATTGTTTCCACTGTTCCCCCATCTATTTGCCATGAAGGGATGAGACCAGATGCCACGATCTTAGTTTTCTGAATGTTGAGCTTTAAGCCAACCTTTTCACTCTCCTTTTTCACTTTCATCAAGAGGCTCTTTAGTTCTTCTTCACTTCCTGCCATAAGGGTGGTGTTATCTGCATATCTGAGGTTATTGATATTTCTCCCAACAATCTGATTCCTGCTTGTGCTTCTTCCAGCCCGGCATTTCTCATGATGTACTCTCCATATAAGCTAAATAAGCAGGGTGACAATATACAGCCTTGACATACTCCTTTCCCTATTTGGAACCAGTCTGTTGTTCCATGTCCAGTTCTAACTGTTGCTTCCTGACCTGCATACAGATTTCTCAAGAGGCAGATCAGGTGGTCTGGTATTCCCATCTCTTTCAGAATTTTCCACCGTTTCTCATGATCCACAGTCAAACGCTTTGGCATAGACAATAAAGCAGAAATAGATGTTTCTCTGGAACTCTCTTGCTCTTTTGATGATCCAGTGCATGTTGGCTATTTGATCTCTTGTTCCTCTGCCTTTTCTAAAACCAGCTTGAACATCTTGAAGTTCATGGTTTCATATTGTTGAAGCCTGGCTTGGAGAATTTTGAGCATTACTTTACCACTGTGTGAGATGAGTGCAATTGTGCAGTAGTTTGAGCATTCTTTGGCATTGCCTTTCTTTGGGCTTGGAGTGAAAACTGACTTTTTCCAGTCCTGTGGTCCCTGCTGAGTTTTCCAAATGTGCTGGCCTATTGAGTGCTGCACTTTCACAGCACTATCTTTTAGGATTTGAAATAGCTCAACTGGAATTCCATCACCTCCACTAGCTTTGTTCATAGTGATGCTTCCTAAGGCCCACTTACTTCACACTCCAGGATGTCTGGCTCTAGGTGAGTGATCACACCATCATGATTATCTGGGTCATGAAGATATTTTTGTATAGTTCTTCTGTATAAATTATGTGGAAATACACAATCTGCTATCGTTACTCTGAATTCTCTTTCAGGTAAAGATGATCCAAGACCTCACAAAAAGAAGAGGGGCATAGAGGGAGAGAAATGTTTACTAAATAATTAGAAAATATAAAGAACAAACAGATTTACAATAGAATAACTGAAATGAAAAATACACAGGAAAGAGTCCATTGTGGAATAGCTGAGGCAGAGGTATAGATAAGTGAGCTGGAGTACAGAATGGTAGAAATCATTGCTGTAGAACAGAAGAAAGAAAGAATGAATTGAGAACAGTTTAGTAGACCTCCTCTGGACAACATTACACGCACGAATATTCACATTACAGGGATCCAAGACAGAGAAGAAAGGACTTTGGGCTTTTTTTTATTCCACCCAGAGAACTTCCTTTAGCATTTGTTACAACACTGGTTTGGTGGTGTTACACCAAAGGACCTGAGAAATCATTTGAAGAGATCATAGCTAAAATATTCCCTAACATGGAAAAAGAAACAGTCACCCAGTCCAGGAAGTGTAGAGAATCTCAGGCAGGATAAACCCAGAGACAAACATGTCAAGACCACTGAAGTGAAAGGTGCTTAGTCATGTCCAACTCTTTGTAACCCCATGGACTGTAGCCTCCGAATCTGTCTGGCTCCTCTGTCCCTGGAATTCTCCAGTCAAGAATATTGGAGTGGGGATATTCCATGCTCCAGGGTATCTTCCCAACCCAGGGATCAAACACAAGTCTCCTGCATTTCAGGCAGATTCTTTACCATTCTTCACCACCAAACCAGTGTTACAACAAATGCTAAAGGAAGTTCTCTGGGTGGAATAAAAAAAAGCCCAAAATTTGAAACAAGAAAATTATGAATGGGAAAGCTCACCAGTAAAGGTAAGAAATCATCCACACATATGAAATCAAAACAAGCAACCATGATGTAAGTATAAATGCAGGATATTGGAAATGCATTTGAAATTAAGACCATCAACATATGACAACTGTGTGTGTATATATGCATATATATGTACATATACATACCAAACCTCATGGTAAAAACAAGCCAATCTATAATAGATACACACACAAAAGGAATGTAAACACAGTACTAAAGTTAGTCATTAAATCACAAAGATAACAAAAGAGGAAGGGAAGAAAAAAGTCCTACAAAACAAATCCAACACAATTAACAAAGTGGCAGTAAGAACATATATGTTGGCAATTACCTTAAATGTAAATGGATTAAATGCTCCAGCCAAAAGACACAGTCTGGCTGAATGGATACAAAAACAAGACCCATTTACATACTGTCTGTAAGAGACCATTTTCAAATTTAGGGACACAACCAGTCTGAAATCAAGGGAATGTAAAGCTATTTCATGCAAATGTAAAGAAAGCTGGTGTAACAATACTTATATCAGACAAACTACTTTAAAATAAAGGTTGTTACAAAAGACAAAGACAGTACTTAATGATCAAAGGATTAATCCAAGAAGAAGATATAACAAGTGAAAATATATAAAAATATATGCACTCAATATGGGAGCACCTTAGTATATAAAGCCAATGCTAACAGCCATAAAAAGAGAAACTGACAGTAATACAATAATAGTGGGGGTGCTTGTACCATTTGACTTACATCAAGGGACAGATCATCTAGACATAAGATCAATAAGGGAACACAAGGCCTTAAAATGACACAGTAGTTCAGATGGACTTAATTGATATTTATAGAGCATACCATCCAAAAGCACCTGTGTTTCTCCCACAGAATGGGAGAGAAAATATTTGTAAAAAAGTGTATTGACAAGGGATTAATCTTCAAAATATACAAACATCTCATATAGCTCAATAAAAAAAAAAAACTCAATTAAAAATGGGCAGAAGATCTAAATAGACATTTCTCCAAAGACATACAGATGGCTGAAAGTACATAAAAAGATATTCAACATCACTAATTATCAGAAGAATGCATATCAAAAACTGCAATGAGATATCACCTCACACCAGTCAGAATGGCGATCTTCAAAATGTCTACACACAAACATGGAGTTATTATGGAGGAAAGAGAACCCTCTTAAACTATTGGTGGATGTAAGTTCATGCAACTACTATGGAAAATGATCTGGAGGTTCAATCAAAAATTAAAAATAGGGAATTACCATATAATCCAGGAATTTCACTCCTGGGCATAAATCTACAGAAAAATCTGATTCAAAAAGAAGCATGTACTTCAGTTTGCACAGTCACAGTATTTACAATAGCCAAGACTTGGAAGGATTCTAAATGGTCATCAACAGAGTAATGGATAAAAAGGTAATATACATATATATATATATATATATATAACAGAATATTATTCAGCCATAAAAATAATGAAATAATGCCATTTGCAGCAGCATGGATGGACCTACTACATGAAATAAGCCAAACACAAATATCATATCACTTACATGTGGAATCTAAAAACTGATACAAATGAAATTATTTACCAAACAGAAATGGAGTTATAGAGTTAAGGAAAAAAACATTGTTACCAAAGGGGAAGGTAAGGTTAGGGATGTATTAGGATACGGGATTAACAATATATGCACTACTATATACAAAATAGATAATCATCAAGGACCCACTGTATACCACAAGGAACTCTGTTCATTACTCTGTAATATGTATGTGAAAATAATCTGAAAAACAATGGAAATATGTAAAACAATCACTTTTCTTTATATATACTAATCAAATATATTTAAACTAAAAATGTTAAATTAAAAAGCCCACACACTTAAAACAAAATTCAAGTAATAGAAATTATAGAAAATACTTTTTCAGACCAGAATTGAATTAAATTATAAGCCGATGCTAGAAAGTTATTTAAAAACACTCAGATATTTAGAGATTAAAGATAACTGATCAAGAAAGAAGTCCCAAGAATCTTTTTAAATATTTTAAACTACATAAAATGATAAAACATCAGTATTTGTGTGATGCAGTGATCAGATCAGATCAGATCAGTCGCTCAGTCCTATCCGAATCTTTGTGACCCCATGAACCGCAGCACGCCAGGCCTCCCTGTCCATTACCAACTCTTGGAGTTCACTGAGACCCACTTCCATCGAGTCAGTGATGCCATCCAGCCATCTCATCCTCTGTCGTCCCCTTCTCCTCCTGCCCCCAATCCCTCCCAGCATCAGAGTCTTTTCCAATGAGTCAACTCTTCGCATGAGGTGGCCAAAGTACTGGAGTTTCAGCTTCAGCATCATTCCTTCCAAAGAAATCCCAGGGCTGATCTTCAGAATGGACTGGTTGGATCTCCTTGCAGTCCCAGGGACTCTCAAGAGTCTTCTCCAACACCATAGTTCAAAAGCATCAATTCTTCGGCACTCAGCCTTCTTCACAGTCCAACTCTCACATCCATACATGACCACAGGAAAAGCCATAGCCTTGACTAGATGAAACTTTGTTGGCAAAGTAATGTCTCTGCCTTTGAATATGCTATTTAGGTTGGTCATAATCTTCCTTCTAAGGAGTAAGCGTCTTTAATTTCATGGCTGCAGTCACCATCTACAGTGATTTTGGAGCCCAGAAAAATAAAGTCTAACATTGTTTCCCCATCTATTTCCCATGAAGTGGTTGTACCGGATGCCATGATCTTCGTTTTCTGAATGTTGAGCTTTAAGCCAACTTTTTCACTCTCCACTTTCACTTTCATCAAGAGGCTTTTTAGTTCCTCTTCCCTTTCTGCCATAAGGATGGTGTCATCTGCATATCTGAGGTTATTGATATTTCTCCCAGCAATCTTGATTCCAGCTTGTGTTTCTTCCAGCCCAGCATTTCTCATGATGTACTCTGCATATAAGTTAAATAAACAGGGTGACAATATACAGCCTTGACGAACTCCTTTTCCTATTTGGAACCAGTCTGTTGTTCCATGTCCAGTTCTAACTGTTGCTTCCTGATCTGCATACAGATTTCTCAAGAGACAGATCACGTGGTCTGGATTCCCATCTCTTTCAGAATTTTCCACAGTTTCTTGTGATCCACACAGTCAGAGTCTTTGGCATAGTCAATAAAGCAGAAATAGATGTTTTTCTGGAACTCTCTTGCTTTTTCCATGATCCAGTGGATGTTGGCAATCGGATCTCTGGTTCCTCTGCCTTTTCTACAACCAGCTTGAACATCAGGAAGTTCACAGTTCACATATTGCTGAAGCCTGGCTTGGAGAATTTTGAGCGTTACTTTATTAGCGTGTGAGATGAGTGCAGTTGTGCGGTAGTTTGAGCATTCTTTGGCATTGCCTTTCTTTGGGATTGGAATGAAAACTGACCTTTTCCAGTCCTGTGGCCACTGCTGAGTTTTCCAAATTTGCTGGCATATTGAGTGCTGCACTTTCACAGCATCATCTTTCAGGATTTGGAATAGTTCAACTGGAATTCCATCACCTCCACTAGCTTTGTTCGTAGTGATGCTTTCTAAGGCCCACTTGACTTCACATTCCAGGATGTCTGGCTCTAGGTCAGTGATCACACCATTGTGGTTATCTGGGTTATGAAGATCTTTTTTGTACGGTCTTCTGTGTATTCTTGCCATCTCTTCTTAATAGCTTCTGCTTCTGTTAGGTCCATACCATTTCTGTCCTTTATTGAGCTCATCTTTGCATGAAATGTTCCTTTGGTATCTCTGATTTTCTTGAGGAGATCCCTAGTCTTTCCCATTCTGTTGTTTTCCTCTATTTCTTTGCATTGATTGCTGAAGAAGGCTTTCTTATCTCTTTTTGCTATTTTTTGGAACTCTGCATTCAGATGTTTATATCTTTCTTTTTTTCCTTTGCTTTTTGCTTCTCTTCTTTTCACAGCTATTTATAAGGCCTCCCCAGACAGCCATTTTGCTTTTTTGCATTTCTTTTCCATGGGAATGGTCTTGATCCCTGTTTCCTGTACAATGTCACAAACCTCATTCCATAGTTCATCAGGCACTCTATCTGTCAGATCTAGGCAGTGATAGCAGTACTTAGATGGAAAATTAAAATATTGAGTGCATATTAGAAAAGAAGACAGAAAATCAGGAATCTAAAATCATCCACCTTAGGAAACAAAAGAGAATACATTTTCTGCCTAAATAAAGCAGAGGGAATAATAAAAATTAGAAAATAAATAAAATGGAAAATGAAGAAACAATAGCAAAAATCAGTGTCAAAAGCAGAATCATTGAAAAGAACAGTAAAATCAATGAACCTCAGCCATTTAAGAAACAACTAGCAAAGATATAGATTACTAATATTAGAAATGGAGGAATAGTTGGTACTACAAGTGCATGAACATTATAAATAAACCTTAAACAGTAAAGGAATAATGGGAAAAACTCTAAGCTCACAAATCTGATAAACTTGATGAAATGCACCAATTTTTTGAAACACATAAATTAACAAAACTCAGACATAAAAAAACTAGATAATCTAAATAGGCCCATATCTATTAAGGAATTGAAAAATACCAAATATCAATGGTTTTAATGGTAGATTAACAGTATATGGTGGTGCTAGTGGTAAAGAACACACCTACCAATACAGAGGACAGAGATTCAGGGTCTATCACTGGGTCAGGAAGATCCCTTGGAGAAGGGCATGGCAACCCACTTCGTTATTCTTGTCTGGAGAATCCCTTGGAGAGAGGAGCCTGGTGGGCTACAGTTCATAGGGTTGCAAAGAGTCAGACACTACTGAATCCACTTAACCAAGCACACATATGCAGCAGTTTTAAGGATGTTTATAGTAGGTAACCTTGTGGATATGATGAAAATAGCACTTTACATTTTGGTCTTTTCTAAAAATCCATACATTCTAATCAGATAAATTCTGAAGAGTGGGACATTCTGACTAGACAACTGACCGGTACACCTCAAAATTGTCAAGGTCATCAAAAACGTGGACCTTTGAGACATTGCACAGTCCAGTGTAATTCTCTGTGATATATAAAAGTAATGCAGTGTTCTGAATGAAGTCCTGGGACAGAAAAATGACAGTCAAAAATAAACTCTAGTAAAGTATGGACATTAGGTAACATATCAATACTCGTTCACTAACCATAAGAAATGTGGTACACTAATGTGAAATGCTAATAATAGGAGAAACTGGATAGAAAATATATGGAATTACTCTAATATCTTCTTAAATGTTGAAAACATATAAACTGTTAAAATGAGTTTATTTTTTAAAAGTAAGGAAACATGTCAAATCAGTAATATGCATTCCTACTTCAAGAAACTTGAAAAAGTAATACAAAATAAATACTCAAAGCAAGTAGAATTATTAATAAAAGTAGGAGCAGAAATTAATGTAATTCAGGACATAATAAGAATAGAGGAAATCAATGAAACAAAAATATTTTTTCCTCCCAAATCAATGAAATGATTAAAACTCTAGTAAGACTGACCAAAAAAAAAAAAAGTAGGCAAAAATCAATATCAAGAATGAAACAGTATATCACTACAGATCCTGCATCTATTAAAAGCATAGTAAGGGAACACAAACCTTATGTTTATAAATTCAACAACTAAGAAATAATGAACGAACTCCTCAAAATCTTTATATGCTGCCAAATTCAACCGAGACAAAATGCATAATCTGCAAAGTCCTATTGCCGTCACTGTTGCTGCTGCTGCTGCTGCTAAATCGCTTCAGTTGTGGCCGACTCTGTGCGACCCCATAGACGGCAGCCCACCAGGCTCCACTGTTCCTGGGATTCTCCAGGCAAGAACACTGGAGTGGGTTGCCATTTCCTTCTCCAATGCATGAAAGTGAAAAGTGAAAGTGAAGTCGCTCAGTCGTGTTCGACTCCTAGCGACCCCAGAACTGCAGCCATCCAGGCTCCTCCGTCCATGGGGTTTTCCAGGCAAGAGTGCTGGAGTGGGTTGCCACTGCCTTCTCCACCTATTGCCATTAAAGTTATTCAATTCTTAAAAGTTCCCAACTAAGTTATCACTAGGCCCTAGAGAGAACTATCATGTACTTAAAGAAGATGTACTACCAACTTCACATATTTTCTCCAGAAAATAGAACAGAAAGGAACACTGTCAAACTCACTATTGAGGCCAATATTACTGTAATACCAAAAATAAACAATAAAAAATTACAAACAAGTTATCTGTCATAAACTTTGAGACAGAAAACCTCAACAAAATATTAGCAAATAAAATCCAACGATATATAAAATGATTAAACACCATAGCAAGGGGGATTTATTCCACATGTGAAAAATTTGTTCAACATTCAAAAATCATACCATGAAATATAACTCAGCAATAAAAGGAGCAAGTAATGGTTCACATAGAAACTTGGATGGATTTCAAAGGATATACACTGAGTGAAAAAAGCAAACCCAAAATGTGGCATATGGTGTGATTTCATTTATATAACATTTGACATGAGGAGAAAAGAAAAGATACATGCATTTGAATGAAGAGTCCCAAAGAATAGCAAGAAGAGATAAGAAAGCCTTCCTCAGCGATCAATGCAAAGAAATAGAGGAAAACAACAGAATGGGAAAGACTAGAGATCTCTTCAAGAAAATGAGAGATACCAAGGGAATATTTCATGCAGAGATGGGCTTGATAAAGGACAGAAATGGTATGGACCTAACAGAAGCAGAGGATATTAAGAAGAGGTGGCAAGAATACACAGAAGAACTGTACAAAAAAGATCTTCATGACCAAGATAATCACGATAGTATGTTCACTGACCTAGAGCCAGACATCCTGGAATGTGAAGTCAAGTGGGCCTTAGAAAGCATCACTATGAACAAAGCTAGGGGAGGTGATGGAATTCCAGCTGAGCTATTTCAAATCCTGAAAGATGATGCTGTGAAAGTGCTGCACTCAATATGCCAGCAAATATGGAAAACTCAGCAGTGGCCACAGGACTGGAAAAGGTCAGTTTTCATTCCAATCCCAAAGAAAGGCAATGCCAAAGAATGGTCAAATTTCCACACAATTGCACTCATCTCACACACTAGTAAAGTAAGTGTTAAAATTCTCCAAGTCAGGCTTCAGCAATACATGAACCGTGAACTTCCAGATGTTCAAGCTGGTTGTAGAAAAGGTAGAGGAACCAGAGATCAAATTGCCAACATCCGCTGGATCATGGAAAAAGCAAGAGAGTTCCAGAAAAACATCTATTTCTGCTTTATTGACTATGCCAAAGCCTTTGACTGTGGGGATCACAAGAAACTGTGGAAAATTCTGAAAGAGATGGGAACACCATACCACCTGACCTGCCTCTTGAGAAATCTGTATGCAGGTCAGGAAGCAACAGTTAGAACTGGACATGGAACAACAGACTGGTTCCAAATAGGAAAAGGAGTTCGTCAAGGCTGTATATTGTCACCCTGTTTATTTAACTTATATGCAGAGTATATCATGAGCAATGCTGGGCTGGAAGAAACACAAGCTGGAATCAAGATTGCTGGGAGAAAGATCAATAACCTCAGATATGCAGATGACACCACCCTTATGGCAGAAAGTGAAGAGGAACTAAAAAGCCTCTCGATGAAAGTGAAAGAGGAGAGAGAAAAAGTTGGCTTAAGCTCAACATTCAGAAAATGAAGATCATGGCATCTGGTCCCATCACTTCATGGGAAATAGATGGGAAAACAGTGGAAACAGTGTCAGACTTTATTTTTCTGGGCTCTAAAATCACTGTACATGGTGACTGCAGCCATGAAATTAAAAGATGCTTACTCCTTGGAAGGAAAGTTATGACCAACCTAGATAGCTTATTGAAAAGCAGAGACGTTACTTTGCCAACAAAGGTCTGTCTAGTCAAGGCTATGGTATTTCCAGTGGTCATGTATGGATGTGAGATTTGGACTGTGAAGAAAGCTGAGTGCTGAAGAATTGATGCTTTTGAACTGTGGTGTTGGAGAAGACTCCTGAGAGTCCCTTGGACTGCAAGGAGATCCAACCAATGTATTCTGAAGGAGATCAGCCCTGGGATTTCTTTGGAAGGAATGATGCTAAAGCTGAAACTCCAGTACTTTGGCCACCTCATGCGAAGGGTTGACTCATTGGAAAAGACTCTGATGCTAGGAGGGATTGGGGTCAGGAGGAGAAGGGGACAACAGAGGATGAGATGGCTGGATGGCATCACCGACTCGACGAAGGTGAGTTTGAGTGAACTCCGGGAGTTGGTGATGGACTGGGGGGCCTGGTGTGCTGCGATTCATGGGGTCGCAAAGAGTTGGACACGACTGAGTGACTGAACTGAACTGAACTGACATGATATCGTAGAATTGGAGAGAAGATAATGGAAGTCGAGGGACAGGAGAAAAGGGGTTGTGATTATATTAGGGCAACACAAAGGATTCTCATGTTAATGAAAGTATATTGTGACTATAGTGGTGAATTCATAAACCTCACCATGACAAAAGTGCACAGAAATAAATAAGTGCAAGTAAAACTGGGACATCTCAATAAAATTAGTAAAATATATTCATGTCAATTTCCTGGTTGTGATGTTTTATTTAATTTTTAAGGTGTTACTTTTGGGGAAACAAAGTACCCAGACTCTGTATTTCAAATGCATCAGTTCAGTTCAGTTCAGTCGTTCAGTCGTGTCCGACTCTTTGCGACCCCATGAATAGCAGCACGCCAGGCCTCCCTGTCCATCACAAACTCCCGGAGTTCACTCAGACTCACGTCCATCGAGTCAGTGATGCCATCTTGCCATCTCATCCTCTGTCGTCCCCTTCTCCTCCTGCCCCCAATCCCTCCCAGCATCGGAGTCTTTTCCAATGAGTCAACTCTTCACATGAAGTGGCCAAAGTACTGGAGTTTCAGCTTTAGCATCATTCCTTCCAAAGAAATCCCAGGGCTGATCTCCTTCAGAATGGACTGGTTGGATCTCCTTGCAGTCCAAGAGACTCTCAAGAGTCTTCTCCAACACCACAGTTCAAAAGCATCAATTCTTCGGCACTCAGCCTTCTTCACAGTCCAACTCTCACATCCATATATGACCACAGGAAAAACCATAGCCTTGACTAGACGGATGAATCTGCAATTATTCAAAATAAAGTTTAATCTAACAAATAAGAAATAAAACAACCCTGAAAATTTCACCTGGAAGTTTGAAAACTGTTTATTGATTTATTATTCCTCATGTTTAATAGTATTTTTCAGTAAACATTATTTGAATATACCCAGTGGTCTTTTCTGAGACCTTCAATTAACTAATTTTTTAGTTTGTATTGTGATAATTCAAACAACCCCAACTTTATGATTAAATATCAACTAAAGATTTCTTTCGGAGAATGAGAGATGAGGAGAAGGTAATGAAGAGTTAACTCTGGCTCCAAGGCCACCCTTGACTTGAGGCTGCTAAACTGCAAAGACCAATGATGGAAGGAAAAATAAGAATGCAACTTCAAAGTAGAGCCACAGTGTGGAAAAGTGTTCAGTGGACTACAAAAGACATTCAGACTGATGGGAATTCAGGCAATATTTTTGTACTTTGAATGCTTTTGAATCCTTTTTGATGATAATGAAAATAATTGAAAAAGAGCCTGAGGCCTGTACGTCTATATTCCAACTGATGACTCTTTATAATGGGGTAAGACATTATGCTAAAAAGAGGTTGTGAAGATTTCCATTTTTATCTGAATTCCCCCTCATTCTGACCAATAAACACTAAAAAAATGTCTCTCTCTCTTTAGCTATATATCTAAAGTGAGAGAAATTGATATATATATTAATATATATATATAGCTATATACATAGCTAAAGGGAGAAGTTAATATTTATATATATATATATACAGCTAAAGGGAGAAAATATATATATATATATATATATATAGCTAAAGGGAGAAATTAAGACAAATTAATCTGGAAGCTGTTTAATCGAAGATGTAAGTCTCTTTGTAGACCAATATGAATAGATTTCTGAGAACTCAATATTAAAATGGATTTTATATTTTGGCCACAAGGAGTTATTTTCTTCATATTAGGTGCTGCACAATGGAAGAACATGTTTGTCCTATTCATGATCCTCATTACTTGTAACTTTTGCAAAAATGTGGCCAAATTCTCAATATGTTGAGATGGATAAAAGTGAGGGTATATAAATCATACCTTGGGAGGAAGAATTGTCCAACTTTACTTTACAATGGCACATTATTTCTGAGGTTGCTGAAATGTTGAGACTGTAATAAACTTTGGATTGGACATTTGGTGATAAAACGTCCTCTATTTTTATACCATTGACCTGAATGATGATTGGTGCTTTCATGGTTTCCAACAGGTGCATATGTAGGATTCTACTATCATTAGAAGCGCAGTGCTTAATAACTGAAGCTTTGGAAGACCTGTTATTTTATCTCCCACAAATAGGATTGAAGAATATAAACATATTCAGATCAGATCAGATCAGTGGCTCAGTCGTGTCCAATTCTTTGCGACCCCATGAATCGCAGCACGCCAGGCCGCCCTGTCCATCACCAACTCCCGGAGTTCACTCAGACTCACATCCATCTAGTCAGTGATGCCATCCAGCCATCTCATCCTCTGTTGTCCCCTTCTCCTCCTGACCCCAATCCCTCCCAGCATCAGAGTCTTTTCCAATGAGTCAACTCTTCACATGAGGTGGCTAAACTACTGGAGTTTCAGCTTTAGCATCATTCCTTCCAAAGAAATCCCAGGGCTGATCTCCTTCAGAATGGACTGGTTGGATCTCCTTGCAGTCCAAGGGACTCTCAAGAGTCTTCTCCAACACCACAGTTCAAAAGCATCAATTCTTCAGCCCTCAGCCTTCTTCACAGTCCAACTCTCACATCCATACATGACAACTGGAAAAACCATAGCCTTGACTAGACGGACCTTTGTTGGCAAAGTAATGTCTCTGCTTTTGAATATGCTATCTAGGTTGGTCATAACTTTCCTTCCAAGGAGTAAACGTCTTTTAATTTCATGGCTGCAATCACCATCTGCAGTGATTTTGGAGCCCCCAAAAATAAAGTCTGACACTGTTTCCACTGTTTCCCCATCTATTTCCCATGAAGTGATGGGACCAGATGCCATGACCTTCGTTTTCTGAATGTTGAGCTTAAGCCAACTTTTTCACTCTCCTCTTTCACTTTCATCGAGAGGCTTTTTAGTTCCTCTTCACTTTCTGCCATAAAGGTGGTGTCATCTGCATATCTGAGGTTATTGATATTTCTCCTGGAAATCTTGATTCCAGCTTGTGTTTCTTCCAGCCCAGCATTTCTCATGATGTACTCTGCATATAAGTTAAATAAACAGGGTGACAATATACAGCCTTGATGTACTCCATTAGGATCATTCAAAAAAGGGAAGGTCCATAAAAGAAACAGGGAAAATATAACAACTGAAAGAAAATTTGCAAGTAGTTAAAATGGTTCAGAAATGAGGGAGAAGTTAGAACTACTAAAAATTTAATGAACAAGTAGAGATGAGTTGGCCTAGTTGCCATACCAATGCTTAAATCATAAAATAACCATGGCATTGAATTGATTACTAATAAAATATAATTATTTCTATTGTTAATAAATACAGAAGATCATTAAGGATTTTAATTCAATTTTTGAATGCATTTGATAATATATATATATATTATATTTGTTATAATCAAATTAATCTTAAATATAATGCTAGTTTTCAAATTTTGAAACAATCTGTTGATACCCTTCATAGAATTAAATTTTCATTGGTGAAAAGAGATAAAAGAGTTGCCCACCTTTTGAATGATTATTAACAATGCATATTTAAATATTTAGAGGATTGAAATGTGCCAATAAACTAAGGGTTGGCAAAGGTTTTATTTATAAGTCCACATGGTAAATATTTTAGACTTTTGTGGCGACACAAAATATCTCCTTATTTTAATATCTTTGTTTTTATCATCCTTTAAAAGTACTAAAAAATATTCTTATTTACAGGGCTATGCAAAAAGCCTGCCTATGGGTCAGATGTGATTAGTATGCCATAATTTACAGAACTCTGCTTTGAAGTAATATCTATATTGTATTGACTAGAACTTACATATGATTTTAATAATGTAAAGGATTCAAAATTTAAAATGGTGAATATTTGTAACTAAGAATGGGGTCATGGGGAAGAGGTGAACTCAGTAAGGGTAGACTTAACTTGAAGCTTGTGTATGGTAGTTCTATGCTTATCCTCAGTAATATCTGGAACCATGATACTAACTCTTGGTCAAGAGAGGAATAAAATCTACCATCTAGATTCATATGGCCTATTTTAGCTATAAGTGGAGCATAAATGACTCCTCAGGTGCCTTGGCACCTCCTGAGATCAAAATACCTAATGTGTATCTTTTAAGTTCATGTTCTGAAGATAATGTTCATCTTATATGACTGAGGGTCCATGTAGCTACAGCTGGAAGTCTCAGATTTCTGTTATATGCCTGGGTTTTCTTTCTCTTGTTATACAGTATCTTTTACAACTATTATTTGTGAATATATCTTGTGGTATCTCAAGTCCTCCTAGTTTTTCAGACTTGTATAGTTTTTATAATGTTGACTAAATACTGAGGCTCAGTCATATACAGTACTTTCCTCTCTAAGCATTACAAAAATTTGCCTGATTGGATTGTGACCTAATAAAACATATTCATCTAGTGCCTAGGAGAAGTGGGGAAATATCTTGAAATAGATATACTGATACTTTTCAAGTTAGAGGCCCCCGAAATCATTATTAAAAAGGAGAGAACACTAGTCTTTTAAAGAGAGGAATGGACAATGTCTGTGAGCCCAAGGGCTTCAGAGATTTTTCAAGTATATCAACCAATATTCCAATGCCCTATTTTGGGGTCCAACGCCTTCCCCATTAAGCTTTTGATGTTGACATAAGAGGCTCATGCAGCTTGAGAACACAAACTTCTGTCCTATAAATAGATCCTACACTTGCTATTTAGCAGTTTCTTCCCTTTTGCTTTAGAGATTAGAGTCCCTTTATTTGCTATTAGTGTTGGCAAACAGTTCTCCACAGATCACTCACATGCATAACTTAAGAGTAAATCACATAATCTTCATTCCAGATTATGTGATGTTTGTATAGCTGCAAAATAATTATATCATAGAAATTCTTTCACAGGAGTGAAAGTTTTGAGACTCATGTCAGGTGCCCCAGCCTGGAAGTCTGGCATCAGAAGGAGGAGACCCCCTGCTGAGAATCTGACTTTTCAAACAGGGAGAAAAAGAAACTCCATTTTTGGAGGGTGCATGAGAGGTTTCATGTGTACCAGGACCCAGGAAAAAAAATCAGTGTCCTGATACCAGACTAGGCCAGACCTAGTTGCTAGTACTGAAAGGCCCCATGGGGAATAAGGGGGTGGCTATGGCTCACTGAGAGGACAAAGACATTGACTGATATTGGTAGTTGTGGGAGTACTCATTGGCATAAGCTCTCTTGGAAGCTGCCATTTTCTCACCAAGACCAGCTTGTAGGCTCAAATGCTAGGAAACCTCAGGCCAACAAACATGATGGGAACACAGCCCCACCTACCAGCAGACAGGCTGTCTAAAGTCTTCCTGAGCCTACAGCTATCCACTAAACACACTACTTGACACTCCCTTGATTTCTCAGAACAAACTGCAGGCAAGAAGGGAGTGACACAATATATTGAAAGGGATGAAAAGGAAAAACATGCAAGCTAGAACACACTGCACAGCAAGTTTCTCAATCAGATTTGACTGAACAATGAAAAACTTTACAGTCAAGGAAAAAACTAAGAGAATTCAGCACAACTTGAGAAGCATTGCAACAAATTCTAAAGAAAAATAAAAAAGGCACAACTACAAACAGAAAATTATGAATGGAAAAGCTCACCAGTAAAAACAATCATAGCATAAGGATAGGAATCATTCACACACAAATATGATATCAAAACCAGTGACTGTGAGAAGAGTTCAAATGCAGAATATTGGAAATGCATGTGAAGTTAAATAACCACCAATGGAAAATAATTTTGCTTGTATATAGACTGCTATACAAAACCTCATGGGAAACACAAACCAAAAATCTACAATAAATACACATATGAAAATGAAAAAAGGAATCCAAACACAATCCAAGGTAGTCATCAAATCATAGGACAAGAAAACAAAAGAGGAAGGGGAAAAAAAGACCTACAGAATCAGATCCAAAACAATTAACAAAATAACAATAAAAACATACATGCCAATAATTACCATAAACACAAACAAATAAAAGGCTCCAACCAAAGAATGTAGACTGTCTGAACGGATAAAAAAACCAAGACCTGTAATATATACTCTCTACAAGAGACCCACTTTAGACTAGGGAAATATACAGATTGAAAGTGAGGTGATGGAAAACAGATTCCACACAAATGAAAATCGACATAAAGATGGGGTAGCATTACTCATCAGACAAAAGTGATGTTAAAAAAGACTGGTAACAAAAAACAAAGAAGAAACCTACATTATGATGAATCCAAGAAGATGTAACAGTTGTAAATAAATATGTACACAACATAGGAGCACATCAATATATAAGGCAAATATTAACAGACATAAAAGAAGTGATAATAATAATGGAGACTATAGCACCCCACTCTCATCAATGGACAGATCATCTGGACAGAAATCAATAACATACCACAGGCCTTAAACAACACAGTGGGCCAGATGAACTTAATTGATATTTACAGATCATTCCATCTAAAAGCAACAGAATATATATTTTTCTCAAGTGAACAAGGAACATTCTCCAGGACTCATTACAAGCTGGGCCACAAAGCAAGCATCAGCAAATTTAAAGAAATTAAAATCACATCATTTCAGTTCAGTTCAGTTCAGTCACTCAGTCATGTCCAACTCTTTGCGACCCCATGAATCACAGCACGCCAGGCCTCCCTGTCCATCACCAACTCCCGGTCATTCAGACTCATATCCGTTGAGTCAGTGATGCCATCCAGCCATCTCATCCTCTGTCATCTCCTTCTCCTCCTGCACCCAATCCCTCCCAGCATCAGAGCATCTTTTCTGACCATGATGTTATGAGATTAAAAATCAACTACAAAAAAAAAAAAAAACTATAAAAAATACAAACACATGGAGGCTAAACAATAAGCTACTAAACAACCAATAAATCACTTAAGAAATATTAGAGGAAGTAGAAAAATACATAGAAAAGGATAAAAATGAAAACATGGTGATATAATACATATGGACACAGCAAAATCACTTCTAAGAAAGACATTTATAGCAATAAAAGGTTACCTTAGTAAACAAGGACTTCCCTGGTGGCTCAGATGGTAAAGCATCTGCCTACAGAGTGGGAGACCTGGGTTCGATCCCTGGGTCAGGAAGATCCTCTGGAGAAGAAAATGGCAACCCACTCCAGTACTTTTGCCTGTAAAATCCCATGGACTGAGGAGCGTAGTAGGCTACAGTCCATGGGATCGCAAAGAGTCAGACACGACTGAGTGACTTCACACTTTAGTAAACAAGGAAAATCTCAAAAAAAAAAAAAAAAAAAACAGCCTAACTTTACCCCTAAAGCAACTAGAGAGAGAAGAACAAACCAAACACAACGTTAGTAGAAGAGTAGAACCAAAATAAATAAAATACAGATGAATAAAATGTTAGAAACGATGGATGAGACTAAAAGCTTGTTCTCTGAAAATAGAAAAAATTGATAAATCTTTAGACAGACTCATCAAGAAAATAAAAGGAGAGCCCTCAGATCAATAAAATTAGAAATGAAAAAGAAGTTACAATGGACAACATACAAATACAAATAATCATAAGAGACTACCACAGACAACTATATGCTAAGAAAAGGGACAACCTAGAAGAAATGGACAGTTTCTTAGAAAGGTATAATCTCCTGAACTGAACAAGGAAGAAATGGAAAATATGAGCAGACCAATTACAATTGATGAAATTGAATCGAACCTGAGTCTCCTGCATTGCAGGTGGATTCTTTACTGACTGAGCCACCAGAGAAGCAAAAAGTGGAAATAGTGACATATTTTATTTTCTTGGGCTCCATAATCACTGCAGATGGTGAGTGCAGCCATGAGATTAAAAGATGCTTGCTCCTTGGAAGGAAAGATATGACAAACCTAGACAGCATAGTAAAAAGGTAGAGACATCACTTTGCTGACAAAGGTCTGTATAGTCAAAGCTATGGTTTTTCCAGTAGTCATGTATGGATGTAAGAGATGGACCATAAAGAAGGCTGAGTGACAAAGAATTGATGCTTTTGAATTGTGGTGCTGGAGAAGACTCTTGACAGTCCCATGGACAGCAAGTAGATCAAACCAGTCATTCCTAAAATAAATCAACCCTGAATATTCATTGGAAGGACTGACGATGAAGCTCCAATATTTTGGCCACCAGCCAACTTGTTAGAAAAAGATCTTGATGCTGGAAATGATTGAGGGTAGAAGGATAAGGGGGTGACAGAGGATGAGATGGTTGGATGGCATCATTGACTCAATGGACATGAGTTTGAGCAAACTCCAGGAGATAGTGAAGGACAGGGGAGCCTGGGGCACTGCAGTCCATGGGGATGCAGAGTCAGACACAACTTATCAACTAAATAACAACAACAATTCTCTAACACCATATACAAAAATAATCTAAAAATGAATTAAATACCTAAATGTAACACCTCATACTATGAAACTCTTAGAGGAAAACATAGAATGGTCTTCAACATAAATCATAGCAATATAATTTTTGATCTGTCTCCTATAGTAATGGAAATAAAAACAAAAACAAAAACAAAAAAAATAAAAACAAAAACAAAAACAAAAACAAGAACATGAGAACTAATTAAACTGAAATCTGTTGTACAGCAAAGTAAACCATAATCAAAATGAAACAACAGCCCTCAGAATGGGAGAAAATATAGTTGTAAACAATTTGACTGGCAGATTATCTCTAAAATATACAAACACCTCGCAAAGCTCAATGTCACAAAAATGAACAACCCAATCAAAAAATGGGCAGAAGACCTAAATGGACATTTCCCCAAAGAGGACATACAGATGACCAAGAGGTACATGAAAAGGTGCTCACTATAGCTAATTATTGTTGTTGTTAATTATTAGAGAAATGCATATCAAAACTATAATGAGACAGCACCTCTCAGAATGGCCAACATCAGAAATCTACTAACAAATTTTAGAGAGGGTATGGAGAAAAGGGAATCCTCTTACACTGTTGGTGGGAATATAAATTAGTACAGCCAATATGAAGAACATTAGGGAGGTTCCTTAAAAAACTAAAAATAGAGCTAGCATTTGATTGAGCAATCCCACTCCTGGGCATATATCCTATGAAATCCATAGTTCAAAAGAATACATGTACCCCATTGTGCATTGCAGGGCTGATTACAATAGCCAAGACATAGAGGCAACCTAAATGTCTACTGACAGATGAATGAATAATGAAAATTCATACATAATGGAATATTAATCAACCATTAAAAATAATAAAATAATGCCATTGCAGCAATATAGATGGATCTGGAGATAATCATATTAAGTACAGTAAATCAGAGAAAGAGGATTATCATACAATATTACTTATATGCAGAATCTAAAAGAAAAAAAATACAAATCCACTTATTTTAAATAGTACAGACAGACTCACAGATTTAGAAAACTAACCTATAGTTAACAGGGCAGAATGGTTGGGGGGGAATGGTAGATGGAGGGATAAATTCAGAATTTGGTATTGACATGTACAGACTATTATATATAAAATATATAAACAATAAGAACTTACTGTAGCACAGGTAACTCTATTCAATATTGTGTAATAACCTAAATAGGAAGAGTATTTGAAAAAGAATACTTATTTGTATACATAAAACTGAATCACTCTGTGGTACATCTGAAACTAACATAACATTATTAATCAAGGGAAATGGCAACCCACTCCAGTATTCTTGCCTGGAGAATCCCAGAGACAGAGGAGCCTGGTGGGCTGCCGTCTATGGGGTCACACAGAGTCGGACACAACTGAAGTGACTTAGCAGCAGCAGCAGCAGCAGCAGCAGCAGCAGCATACACCGATATAAAATAAAAAATTAAAAAAAAAAAAAAACAGTAGGGTAAAACCTTAGACTCCTCAGAGTTCTTGATGCTGGAGAAGCCCTCTGGGCTTCACATTTAGCTTTCAGTTGTTGATTTATCACACTAATCCTTTATCTTTACTCAATAAACATGCTTCCCCTAGGAACTGCTAACGTTGTTTTGTTTACCTGTGTATGCAGAGACTATGGATGGATCCTAGAATATAGCAGATGTTCAAAATATTGTACAATGAATGTATAAATAAGATTATTATATCGATTCATACTGGAATTAAGAATCTTTTACACATATACAACAGTATAACAGGAATATGAACAGTATTTTCTCTTTCTCCTAGGAAAAGAGTATGAAAGACTGAACAATCAAATCAGAGATTTGGAAGGACAGAATTTGACATCCTGCTGTAACCACCTTCCTCACTACATACCAGGAGTTAGCTGGCCTATGTGAAGTCTTCAGGTATAAATAATAAGGATGAAGCAAAATTGCTCGGCTATTGCATTAGATCTCTCCAGAGAAAACGCAAGTAGCATGTATGTATACAAAAAGAAAGTGACTTATTACAAGGAATTAGCTCACATGATTATGAGGCTGACAAAACCCAAGACCTGCAGAGTAAATCAGCAATCTGGAAAGAGACAAATGCTAATGTTGTAGCTTCAGCCTGAGTTTGAAGACCTGAGAACCAGAACTGATGATATAGTTTCAGTGGTCTAAAGACCACAGGCTCAGTACCAAGAAAGAGCCAGTGTTTCAGTTTAGTGTGAAAGCAGGAAAAAGTTAGTGTCTCAGATTAAAGGCAGTCAGGTAGAAAAAATTCTCTTACTCAGAGAAAGGCAGCCTTTCTTTCTATTCAGGCTTTCAACTGATTAGATGAAACTCATCCACATTAATAAGGGCAATTTTTACTCAGTCCAGCAGTATAGGTGCTAATCTCACCCAAAAACATCCTTATAGAAACACCCTGAATATTATTTTGCCAAATATATGGGCACTTGTGGTGACATCAAGCTGATATACAAGATAAACCATCATGGCTTACCTGTTTGGTTCTAGACATTCAGGGAACAGAATTAGGCATGAATGAAAAGAAAAGTACACCTTGTACACTTATAGCTTTTCAAATATTATGAAAGTAAGGTCTAGAACAAAGTCTACCAGTTTCAGGAAGACTTCCTGGACCACAAAGGATAGATTCAGGTTTTTATCTGTAGGACTAACATACTATTTGAATAAAACCATCTTTTTGAAAATCGTTGCAAAATTTTACCTTTTAATTCTCAGTCTTTTGGGAATAGATTATGAGACTGAATATTAGTTTATGAGACCAAATATTTGTTATTATTTTCTTCCTTTTTTTATATTCTTGTATAAAGCAAAGTTTGCTGTACAAGCAATTCACCAGTAAATACTTATTAATAGATGAAGATATAGGGGCTTCCCAGGTTGGTCAGTGGTAAGGAATCCACCTGTCAATGCAGGAGACACAGGGGACATGGGTTCGATCCTTGGAAGAAGAAATGGCAATCCACTCCAGTATTCTTGCCTGGACAGAGAAGCCTGGCAGGCTACAGTTCATAGGGTCGCAAAGAGTTAGAAATGACAGCATAAGCACAAGATGAAAATATAATTATAACTAAACATTCGTGTACAAATACTAGAGAAGTGAGTAAAAAAGATAACATGATGGTAGTATTTCATCTTACATGAGAAGAGGATAGAATCTAAAGACTCATGTATTAGTAAAATAATATAGTAGAATTCAAGTGTGTTTAAACACAAGTTTCAAGTCTTTTCAATGCCATTTCACCTTTATTCTGGAATAGGTTTGTAGTAGTGAAAGTGCTGCATTCAATATGCCAGCAAATTTGGAAAACTCAGCAGTGGCCACAGGACTGGAAAAGGTCAGTTTTCATTTCAAGTCCAAAGAAAGGCAATGCCAAAGAATGCTCAAACTACCCCACAATTGTACTCATCTCACATGCTAGTAAAGTAATGCTCAAAATACTCCAAGCCAGGCTTCAGCAATATGTGAACCGTGAACTTCCAGATGTTCAAGCTGGTTTTAGAAAAGGCAGAGGAACCAGAGATCCAACTGCCAACATCCACTGGATCATGGAAAAAGCAAGAGAGTTCCAGAAAAACATCTATTTCTGATTTATTGACTATGCCAAAGCCTTTGACTGTGTGGATCACAAGAAACTGTGGAGAATTCTGAAAGAGTTGGAAATACCAGACCACCTGATCTGCCTCTTGAGAAATCTGTATGCAGTTCAGGAAGCAACAGTTAGAACTGGACATGGGACAACAGACTGGTTCCAAATAGGACAAGGAGTACGTCAAGGCTGTATATTGTCACCGTACTATTTAACATATATGCAGAGTACATCATGAGAAATGCTGGACTGGAGGAAACACAAGCTGGAATCAAAATTGCCAGGAGAAATATCAATAACCTCAGATATGCAGATGACACCACCCTTATAAAAGTGAAGAGGAACTAAAAAGCCTCTCGATGAAAGTGAAAGAGGAGAGTGAAAAAGCTGGCTTAAAGCTCAACATTCAGAAAACGAAGATCATGGAATCCAGTCCCATCACTTCATGGGAAATAGATGGGGAAACAGTGGAAACAGTGTCAGAGTTTATTTTTCTGGGCTCCAAAATCACTGCAGTTGGTGACTGCAGCCATGAAATTAAAAGACGCTTACTCCTTGGAAGGAAAGTTATGACCAACCTAGATAGCATATTGAAAAGCAGAGACATTACTTTGCCAACAAAGGTTCATCTAGTCAAGGCTATGTTTTTTCCAGTGGTCATGTATGGATGTGAGAATTGGACTGTGAAGAAGGCTGAGCACCGAAGAATTGATGCTTTTGAACTGTGGTGTTGGAGAAGACTCTTGAGAGTCCCTTGGACTGCAAGGAGATCCAACCAGTCCATTCTGAAGTAGATCAGCCCTGGGATTTCTTTGGAAGGAATGATGCTAAAGCTGAAACTCCAGTAGTTTGGCCACCTCATGCAAAGAGTTGACTCATTGGAAAAGACTCTGATGCTGGGAGGGATTGGGGGCAAGAGGAGAAGGGGACGACAGAGGATGAGATGGCTGGATGGCATCACGACTCGATGGACATGAGTTTGAGTTAACTCCGGGAGTTGGTGATGGACAGGGAGGCCTGGCGTGCTGTGATTCATGGGGTCGCAAAGAGTCGGACACAACCGAGCGACTGATCTGATCTGTTCTGATCTGATTATATTACACGGGATAGGCCAAAGCTACCATTTCTGTTTAACCTACTCTTGGTAAGTAAGTATGTATTCTGCTTCTGACAAATATCTCTTTGAAGATATATCATTCACGAGCCTGACATAATAGTCAATCCCAGGGTAGAAAATACAAGCACTCCTCTTTCAGATACTTTTAACAACACTCAGAAATACAGGTGCATTGTACAGTTCATACTATTCAAAGATGCAGGTCACTGAGGGGTTATACTTACATGGTGTGAAACTCAAGCAACACAGATTTCATGTGACTGATGACAGTGTAAATATGGTATGTACTTATATAGGTAGGATATTTGAGAAAAAGAAGTCTGCATGAAAAGTGACAGCACTTAAATTTATATTTTATAAACTTTTAGCAAAACTAATATAAGGGAAAAAACTAGCTTCTCTTTAAAATACAAATTTCATATAACACAGTGGTCTAAAAAAATACTGTTTACATATGTTTGAAGTTGTCTTTTTATTCAAAGCATTTCTGAAGTGCACATTTTTCTTTACCCTCCTTAGTGACAAGAGAATATGCCTTCAGTCAGTTAGTCTTACAGTATATAAAACACTCTCCAGAGAATTCCCTGGCAGTGGAGTTGTTGGGATTCCATGCTTCCACTGCAAGATCGGGGAGATAAAGTCCCAAAGTCATGTGGTATGGCCAAAAAAAAAAAAAAGCCAAATAAAAAGCCAAGTATTTGAGGTGATGGCAAAAGAAAAACATTTAAGTAAGAACTCCCATTCCAAGGCATCCTGGCTACTAAAACAAAAGAGTGACCGTATTAAGACTTTAGAAAAACACAATAGCATCTTCCTTTAAAATCTAAAAATTACAATTAGAAAAAAAAAAAAAAAAAACACTATCCATTTATTGACTGAAAAAGTAAAAACCATAGTAAATCTCCTAAAAGCAGAGATGGAACTTTGTTTAACATAAACCCTAAACATTATACAATTTCTTTCAGGTTATCTGATACATATACTCTTAATTTTGTTTCCTTTCTCTATAAGTACCTAAATATGTGTGAGATTTGGGCAATCTTTTTTTGTTTGTTTGTTTGTTTTCAATTATAAAGGGATTTTTGTGTTCAGCTGTTGAAGAAAAGGTTATTTCTAAAATTGTGTTCCTTTTTTCCTATTACTGTATAAAATGATATGTAAATTAATACAATAATTATAGTATATAAACCCTATTGTACCATGATCAAGTAAAGTTGTTCAGTCACTCAATTCGTGTTCGACTCTCTGTGACTTCATGGACTGTAGCACACTAGGCGTCCCTGTCTTTCACCATCTCCTGGAGCTTGCTCAAACTCAAACTCAAAATATATGTAAGTGAAGTTATATATATATATATATATATATATATATATATATATATATATATAATCTACATTATAGATTCCCAGATGGTGCTAGTGATAAAGAACCTGCCTGCCAATGCAGCAGACATAAGAGACACAGGTTCAGTCCCTACGTTGGGAAGATCCCCTGGAGGAGGGCATGGCTACCCACTGCAGTGTTCTTGCCTAGATAATACCATGGACAGAAGAGCCTGGCGGACTCTAGCATTGCAAAGAGTTGGACATGACTGAAGTGACTGAGGGTGCATGCATAATCTACATGTGGTTAATATATAAAGACATACTAAAGGAAGGAGAAACAGTCATGCTAAGACAAACACTGTCTTTATGTGCTATCTGCTGTTTGCTTCCTAAAATAAGTTAAAAATCAATTCTATTTTCAACAGATTTTTTAATCAAAGTTCTCATATTATTTATCTGCAGAAGCCATTCTTTTAAAGAAAAGTTTTTTTATCCACTGCTTCTTTGGTGATCCAAGTTTAGGCACCTAGGATTCCAGTGTGATTGCAAGTGATACATGGAGGGTGTGTGCACGTATGAACATGTTGTTCCGGTTGTGAGGCAGGTAGCTACAGGTGTTTCCTGATGTCTTAGGCAGGACTCACCACAGGAAACCAAGGACATTCATTTTTAGTTTGCTTTTAGGTTTGCTTAGGCAACAGTACTCTTCCTGTGTTTTCAGGAGATTTTTGCTGGTAATGGGTCCACCAATTGGCAGGAGCATTTAAAAGATTTTGAAATGGTCTTACATTGACTGTTGGATATTTATTGATCCCCCTGCTAATCACAAGCCCTTAGATGCTTTTACTGTGCATTTCTCACTCTCATTGCTCTGCTGGGCTGCCTTCATTCTTTCTCTTTCTCAGGCCCTCTGCCTCAGTGTTTTTTCATGGGTGGTATATAGCTCTGCAAGGTACAATATTATAGAAAACATCTGTATTTTTGCATTTGATGTAATATTTAGTGCCACTGCATTTGCCTTAATCATCAAGGGCTGTTTTGGTTGCCTAACTGCTATATAATGGAAAAGAAAAAGTTCATTATCTAGAGATTTATAATTTTACTCTGCATTGAATATCACATGGCTGCTCTAACCTCTAAAAAAAGCACTGTATGAACAATGGAATGTGCATTTTAAGTTGTATGGTAATTATCTGGTAATATCTTCTTTGACTCTTTTCAATCAATGTTTCCTTCTAGCATGTGACTATTGTAGGAGTCTCCCTATTAAAATTCAAATTAGATAACAAGGTATAAATGGTTTTCTTCCCTTTCTGCAAATTTGTCTTCATGTTTATAGCTCTCACTGTTGCTATACTTTTCATGATGCTGAGTTTTCATACAAAATTATTGTGGTGATATGAATGTGATAGTTCTTAAATGAGAAACATGCACATTTCCATCATATTGCCTTTGAAATGGAAATTCACCCGGTTAGCGCATTAACTAGAGCATAAGAAACTAATTAAGAAACCCCTAAATCCTGAGGATAAGTTTAGTAAGGAAGCACAAGTCAGTTTTCAACGTTCTTAATATCACATTAGAGAAGGTTTTGATGGGGGGCAATGTGGTAATCTCACTCTAGGGCCTTGTGGATGTACCCTGACTAAGTTGCTTATGAAAATATGATTTCTCATGGCTTTGGGCAAATTTGATTTCAGGAAAGAAGCCAGGGGATTTTTGATATAGCGCCAAAGTGACAGGTTAATATTATTGGGAAAAGAGAGTGGAAATGTATGCTTTTCTATTTCAGTATTTCGATTTTGCCAATAGGATTGGCACTATAATTATCTCTGGATTAGTCACAGGCCTCTATACTTGTTAAAAGTGAGTATAAAGTAAAATGTAACTTGATAGGAAATTTGTTTTAAAAGATAGGAGGGAGGAGGGGGCAAGAAGTTCAAGTTGAGAAAGAAGTCAAGCATTTTAGAACTTCAGCTGCTGAAACTTAATATTATTGTTTCAAAAGAATTTGTTGATAAAGACAACTTCAGGGAGTCTCCACTTTGTCAAGAGTTAGTAAACCACAGAACCAGGAAGCTTCCAACAGCAATGATTTCACCAGTGTAAAGTCACTAGCCTAATTCATTTGAAAAGACCTTGATGCTGGGAAAGATTGAAGGCGGGAGGAGAAAGGGATGACAGAGGATGAGACGTTTGGATGACATCACCAACTCAATGGGCATAAGTTTGAGTAAACTCCGAGAGTTGGTGATGGACAGGGAGGCATGGCGTGCTGAAGTACATGGGGTCGCAAAGAGTCACATGCGACTGAGCAACTGAACTGAACTGAAGTCACTAGCCTAAGGCAACTCCTGTCGCCTCCTAGAATTCTTCCCACCTCCCACTTGGCCTTTGACCCCTTCTAATACGTGAGGGAAAATAGGAAAGCATCTGGAGAAAAGAAGGATAGGGACAGATTTTCTCTGTTTCATTCAGTGATCAACTGGTTTACTTACTGATTCATCCATAAACATCCACTGAACACACATAATTTTTTTGATGAGTGAAAAGAGTTTGCTCTATTTCACTTTCCTCATTCATTTTTTACTAAACTGAATTTTATTCTTCAACAGGAAAAATCACATTTAAAGATTTCAATGGAAAAAAAAAAAAGAAAAGAAAAGTTAGGCCAGATGAAAAGATCTATGACAAAAAAAAAAAAAATCACAAATATATACTTAATGTAGTTTCTGCAATAAAACTAAGCTCCTTAGATGCTTTTTGCTACCTATACATTTTTCTATAAGCTGCTAATATCTAGGACAAAAGATACTGAAGAGAAATGGAATCATTTTAAAGACAAAATACGATGCATAGCTGAGATAAAGGCTTAAGAAAACATCATTCCTTGAGAAATTTATAATCCACAGCAGCCACAAATATGTACTGTAAATATAAAAACCTTGGAGTACACCAAAACTGCAATTCTACTTTAAGGAATGTAGCCCAAAGAAAGAAGTTATTATTTGCACAAGATGTATGAAACACATGAACCATTAAGCTTGTTATAATAATGTATTTAAGAGTAAATTCAGAATAAAAATTAAACATCTGGTGGTAGGGGATACACTGAATAAAGGAAAATCTACCCAAAAATAGTAATGATGAAGCAGTAGAATATATCTTATGGACATATATATTCATGGTATACTGTTATATAAAAAACATATCACAAAATATAATATATTCTGCTTTATCCAAGTATAAACATATAGATAAAAGCTAAAATTAGCTTATCTGAAATTGTAAAATTAATAATCATTGTATATTTCTCTTTAAAATATATAATCATATTAAATTTGTCCGAATCTATACAAATTTGTGTTTTCAAAATTATGAAACCAAAATTCCTAATCAGGAGGATAAAAGGCAAATAGTGATAGGTTTGACAAAGTTCCAGAGTAGCCTTGAACAAATCTTTCTCTGGTCTTATTTCTATGTTTATAAACTGAGCTCCATTCCTTCCCTCTGGAAAGATTATAGTGAAAATTAAGTGGGAACAGCAGGTCAGGTACCTCATACCATGCCTAGAACATGGTAAATAGTATAGGTATAGTGGGCTCAAGAAAGCTATTTTTTTTCTATATAATACATGTCTAATAAAAATGAAACTTTTGTATTAGTTTCATTCAAATTAATGTGTGACATGCTCAAAGTGTCTAAAGAATTATTGACAGAGGTTTGTAACACTGCACAGGAGGCTGTGACCAAAACTATCCCCCAAAATAAGAAATGCAACAAGGTTGTCTGAGGAGGTTTTCTGAGGAGCCCTTACAAAGAGCTAAGAAAGAAGAGAAGTGAAAGACAAAGGATAAAAGGAAATATATGCTCATCTGAATGCAGAGTTCCAAAGATTAACAAGGAGATTTAAGAAAGTTGTCTTAAATGAACAATGCAAACAAATAGAGGAAAACAATAGAAAGGGTAAGACTAATGATCTCTTCAACAAAATTAGAGATACCTAGGGAATATTTCCAGAGAAGGCAATGGCACCCCACTCCAGTACTCTTGCCTGGAAAATCCCATGGATGGAGGAGCCCGGTAGGCTGCAGTCCATGGGATCGCTAGGAGTTGGACACGACTGAGCGACTTCACTTTCATTTTTCACTTTCATGCCTTGGAGAAGGAAATGGCAACCCACTCCAGTGTTCTTGCCTGGAGAATTCCAGGGACAGGGGAGCCTGGTGGGCTGATGTCTATGGGGTCACACAGAGTCGGACACAACTGAAGTGACTTAGCAGGGAATATTTCATGCAAAGATGGGTGCAAAAAAGGACAGAAATGGTATGGACCTAACAGAAGATATTAAGGAGAGGTGGCAAGAATACACAGAAGAACTGTTAAAAAAAAAAAAAGGAAAGAAAAGAAAAAAGTCTAATGTCCCAGATAACTGCAATGGTATGATTACTCACCTAGAGCCAGACAAACCTGGAAAGTGAAGTCAAGTGCACCTTAGGAAACATTATGATGAACAAAACTAGTGGAGGTAATAGAATCCCAGATGAGCTATTACAAATCCTAAAAGATGATGCTGTGAAAGTGTTGCACTCAATATGTCAGCAAATATGGAAAACTCAGCAGTGGCCACAAGACTGCAAAAGGTCAGTTTTCATTCCAATTCCAAAGAAGGGCAAGGCCAAAGAACGTTCAAACTACCACACAATTGCACTTATTTCACATGCTAGACTTCCCTGGTGGCTCAGATGGTAAAGTGTCTGTCTACAATGCAGGAGACTTGGGCTCGATACCTGGGTCAGGAAGATTCCCTGGAGAAGGGAATGGCAACCCACTCCAGTACTCTTGTCTAGAAAGTCCCATGGACGGAGGAACCTGGTGTCCATGGGGTCGCAAAAAGTCGGACATGACTGAGCAACTTCACTTTCACATGCTAGAAAGGTCATGCTCAAAATCCTTCAAGCTAGACTTCAACAGTATGTGAATTGAGAACTTTCAAATGCCCAAACTGGATTTAGAAAAGGCAGAGGAACAAGAGATCAAATTGCCAACATTCATGGGATCATAGAAAAAGCAAGGGAATTCCAGAAAAAAAAACCAAAAACATATATTTCTTCTTTACTGACAATGCTAAAACCCTTGAATGTGTGGATCACAACAAACTATGGAAAATTCTTATAGAGATTGAAATATAAGACCACCTTACCTGCCTTCTAAGAAGGTCAAGAAGCAACAGTTACAATTGAATATGGAAAAATGGACTCATTGAAAATTGGGAAAGAAGTACATTAAGGCTATATATTGTCACCCTGTTTATTTAACTTCTATGCAGACTACATCATGTGAAATACCAGGCTGGATAAAAAAAAAGCTTGAGTCAGAACTGTCAGGAGAAATATCAATACCTCAGATATGCAGATGATATCACCCTAATGGCAGAAAGTGAAGAGGAACTAAAGAGCCTCTTGATGAAGGTGAAAGAGGAGAGTGAAAAAGGTGGCTTATAATTCAGTATACAGAAAACAATGATCATGGCATCTGGTCCCATCACTTCTTGACAAATAGATGAGGAAGCATGGAAACCATGACAGACTTTATTTTCTTGGGCTTCAAAATGAATGAGGACAATGATTGCAGCCATGATGCTTACTCCTTAGAAAATAAGCTATTACAAACCTAGACAGCATAGTAAAAAGCAGAGATATCACTTTGCCTACAAAGGTCTGTAGAGTCAAAGCTATGACTTTTCCAGTAGTCATGTATGGATATGAGAGTTGAACTGTAAAGAAGCCTTAGCACTAAGGAGGGAGAAGGCAATGGCACCCCACTCCAGCACTCTTGCCTGGAAAATCCCATGGACCGAGGAGCCTGGTGGGCTGCAGTCCATGGGATCGCTAGGAGTCAGACACGACTGAGCGACTTCGCTTTCACTTTTCACTTTCATGCATTGGAGAAGGAGATGGTGACCCACTCCAGCGTTCTTGCCTGGAGAATCCCAGGGATGGGGGAGCCTGGTGGGCTGCTATCTATGGGGTCGCACAGAGTTGGACAGGACTGAAGCGACTTAGCAGCAGCAGCAGCACTAAGGAACTGATGCTTTTAAGTTGTGGTAGTGGAGAAGACTCGAGAATCCCTTGAACATCAGGGAGATCAAACCAGTCGATCTTAAAGGAAATCAACCCTGAATATTCATGGGAAGGACTGATGCTGAAGCTCCTATACTTTGGCCACCTGATACAAAGAGCCAACTCATTGGAAAAGACCCTGATACTGGGAAAGATTGAAGGCAGTGGAGAAGGGGGCAACAGACAGTGAGATGGTTAGATGTCATTATCAACTGAATGGACATGAGTTTGAGCAAACTCTGGGAGACAGCGAGGGACAGGGAAGCCTGGCATGCTGCAGTCCGTGGGGTCGCAAAGAGTCGGACATGACTGAGTGACTGAACAACAAATTGTCAGAATAACAACAAAACTATCATTGACCTGTTTGGGTTTTTTAGTTTGTTTGTTTGTGTGTGTGTGTGTGTGTGTGTGTGTGTGTTTCAATTTGTCCTGCTTATACACCAGCAGGCACTAAAATATTTAATTAAATTCAACCAAATTACTGAGTGAAAGTGAAAGTCATTCAGTCACGTCTGACTCTTTGCTCTTTGCGACCCCATGGCCTATACAGTTCATGGAATTCTCTAGGCCATAATACTGGAGTGGGTAGCCTATCCCTTTTCCAGTGGATCTTCCTGACTCAGGAATTGAACTGGAGTCTCCTGCATTACAGCCAGATTTTTTACCAACTGAGCTATCAGAGGATTCTACATTCCTCTAGATATTAGAGATAGTAGAAGTAGTACAAAGACCCTGCCAATAAAGTAATATAAGACAGCCAAATAATTACAATACTGTGAAAAGTATAATCACAAAAATAGTACAAGATACAACAACACCACAGAGACGGTTTAACTATCTGTCTGGAAGGAATGGCAGAGCAGGCTTCCCAGAAGATATGACTTCTGGGGTAGGTGGAGAAGATTGATAAAGTGGATAAGGAGACAACAATTGTTAGCTCAAGACTAAGACACGGAGAAAACCACTACATTTGTAGGAATTGTGAGTCTACTTTCTCCAGGACCATTACATAGAGAGGGAATGGAAAAGAAGGCAATAAGGACCAAGGAGGAGGTTAGGGTCAGTGTTATGGCAGACCGAAAAATCCCAAGGTCCTCTCACACCATGACATTATATGTATATATTTTTTTCTTAAGACATAAATAAATTTTAAAATGTCTGTTTTTCTTAAGGATACTACAGTGAGATATTCATGGCCCTATTCCAGAAGAAAGCAGGAAATGTACAATCAGTAGAATCTCTGCTCAAAGTCTGCATGTTCAGAGATCAAGCTGACTTGCTATCTATGATTCTGTTAGAGAACATAAACTTGCTATTGATTGAAAATGTTTATGATTAGACAACATTGTAGTGTTATAGTCTGTCCTAACAGAGATGATTAAAGGGGTCAGAACACATTTCTTTCTATCTAAACTTCCCTGGTAGCTCAGTTGGTAAATAATCCACATGCAATGCAGGAGATCCAGGTTCAATCCCTGGGTGGGGAAGATCCCCTGGAGAAGGAAATGGCAACCCACTCCAGTATTCTTGCCTGGAAAAGCCCATGGACAGAGGAGCCTGGCAGGCTACAGTCCATGGGGTCACAGAGAGTCAGGCACAACTTAGAGACTAAACCACCACCAAACAGTCCCCCAGTGGTACCCATGCAGTTGGCTGTGGAGAAGTCAAACTCCACCATATTACTACTGAACAACTGAGCCAAACACTGCTTAGTATTTCCATGGGTGAGGAATAAAAAGGACATTAAAAATTGTCCCCTGGTATTCTGAAACTTTCTGCCTAACTACAGTCTAAGGATTAATGTTAGGCCTGATCCAGAGAGGGGAAATATTTCTAAAGTTGGATGGTTCCTAAAGCAGCTACATTATGAAAGTACTTACTATGCTCCACTGAGAGATGCCAAGAGCCTTGGAGTGAGGCTGTCTATAAAACCATCTGGACCTTCCTTCCCTTCCTCTTTTCCCTTTGCCTTTTCCTCCTTCCTCTTTCTTTCTGTCATAAAATTTCCCACTTTTCCCACTGTTACTAGTCTCTTTTATTCCTCTGGAATCAGTTTTGAATGTCAGTTTCACCTGGCAGGCTCGAGTTAAAAACATATATTATTATTATTATTATTATTATTATTATGTTTGCCTATCTTACAATCCTTTGGGTTTATTGTTTAGGTCTACATTGTTCTCTCCAAGTGTCTGTTTCCCATCTGGGGTGGGGAAGGAGAGAAGATCCTATTTTTCAGGCTTCCTCAATCTGTACCCATAAGATATCAACTCACAAGCTGGTAAGTAAATGAAGAGCCAGGATCCATACAACTGTAGAATTGGCTAATCCCATAAGATAAAACACAGTTTTGTTTTCTTTTAATAAAATTTAGTAAAGGTAAATTCAGAGTAACTTTTATTATTTTTATGAATTTATGTTGTTTAATTGTACATACAGTCTTATACATATTGTAAGTAGGAAAAGCTATATTTGTATATCCATTCATTATACATTATTCAATTTATATTCAGGAGACAGTATTTTATCATATGTTGTCAAAAAATGACAGTACTAATTAGCTACCTTAACATACTAATAATAGGCATATCTTCAAAGAAAAGAAAATCTCCTATATAACCATCAGCTATATCATAAAGTTATGACTAAGCTACTACAGATCAAAATAATTGACAATGTGCAAATGACAGAATTATTGCCAGCACGCATATCAAACAATCCATGATCAGTAGAATTATTGACCAAATAGCCATGGATCACACTGGAATATCAATGTTTTGATTGCTACAGTTTACTTTGACTTGTAAAAGGCAGAATCACATTAAAAGCTTAGCCTGAGAAGACAAAGGATGGGGAAGTTAAGAAGAAATTTTACTCCTATGGCACTTGGCTCTCATCAAGATGTAAAAGCAAGGAACGCTTCACTCAACACCAGTTCCACTAGACTTCTAATAAGAATGGATAAGCCCAGTCTCTTATAAATGAATGTTTTTTACTCTGCCTAACTCCCATTGTAATGAACACACCCTAACTAACTTCATCTTTAAAATGTTTTATCATATTATGGATACATCTTATTGTAAATTAAACCTATTACCATTGCTTTAGAATGTTGCATTTTTGTGATTAAGGCTAACTGATTTAATGGATTGTTCTCCAGCTTCAATTCTTTTTAAGAGTTGGTATCAGATCTGATCTCTCTATATTTTTCATACAGTATACTTTCATTTCAGTGTGGAAAACCAAATGAAAATTTGATGAATTATGAAGCATTCCCAAACTCAACATACCACTAAAAAGGCTGACACACCATAAAACAATGAACAAATATGTTTTTGAAAGAAAAACATATCTCTAACATTGGGCATGTATTCCATTTAGCAAAGGTGTCCCATAAAAGAGCTTTTAACACAATTTTTTTGCCAAGTGCAGAGAGAAACACATTTTCCCATATATGGTTATCCCCAAACCCAGGCCTTTAACCCTTGCTACAAGAAATTGCTTAGTTGACAGGTCTTGGGAAACCATTGGCATTCAAGTACCCCTTTATGGTACAGAGAAGACTCAAATCACACCCAAGTAAACAGAAAAGGGAACAGTGATGAACATATCTAAACAGTGATTTTTAGTGAAAATTGCAGATGTTAATAGAAGCAAGAGAAAAATAAAACATATGAGACTTTTCAAATATTTGTAACATGCAAATGATAGAAAAGGAGACCCTGTAAGAAAAGAAATTTGTTATAACTGCATTCTCAAGGAAATTTTAATGAATTCTATAAAATAAGAGATAAAAGGAGATTTGGAATGGTTTCAGAATTCATTTAAAAGACAAATACATTAACTTTGCTGGCAGCAAAAGTCATGATAAATAATATAAAATATCGAGTGAAAAATAGCTTGAATGGTTACACAGCAAAAAAGATAAGATAATGAAAAATAAGATAATTTGCATGGATGAGGTTGATTTATCAGATTGGCAATAGAAGTGACTGCAGAAATGAACTAACAAATAAATCAGATAATGCATTTCAAGATATGAAAGAATACTTCATCAAAATGAATGAAAATTTAAACAAATTTTTTAACAAAAAATTATTTTAAAATCTACCAGCCATATTGTGGTTAAAAAAAAAAATACTGATTTCAGGAGGAAATATAAAACTGATATAACTCCAGGCTAAAAAGCCAAGTAAGATTACCCCCAAACAAGAGGCCTTAAACATTTCTAGGTATAGAACATTTTGATGTGGTGATTTCCAAGTGGCCATTTGACACAGACTCTTTCCACATTCCTCTTTTGATAGAAGGACATTTTGATTTAACTTAGAAAAATTAACAGTGTTATTAATAATTATTTATTTTTGAATTGCTTAATATTAAGATCACTGATCTCAAATAAGCATCCCATCCCTGACTCTGCTTTGCAAAATACACTTGTGTGTCCACTGTTAAGACTAATTTTCTCTTCTAAAAAATATCAATGGTTTGATGATTTCTTATAATTTTGTTTTTAATTTGTTCTTATAATTTCATCAGGTTTTCTTTATAAACATTTTGCTTCTTTATTGTATAAAGTTCATTATATTTATGTGTTTTTATTGGACTATTTCCTTTAACAATTAAAAAGCTACTTCTTTTTATTTGATTATATTTATCAGGAATACTAAATTTGTATGATTTAATACCCTGACACTTGATTTTAATTTAAATTTTTTTTGATTTATTTATTGTATCTTTGAACACTATTTATATTCAACCTTCTTAAGACAATTTGTTTTGGTAGGTCTTTTAAAATGTCATGTATTTTTAAGAGACATTCCAAATGTTTTCTTTTCTCAAAGATACACTTATTTATTAAATCTTATATTTCCAAATTGGCTTTAAACTTTTTATTTTTTACTTTTTCTTTTAAAATTTGTTTCATTTCTTGTTTTCCAATCTTTTCCTACAGGTCAACTTTTGTGGCTCATATGGGTAAAGAATCTACCTACAATTCAAGAGATCTAGGTTCAGTCCCTGGGTTGGGAAGATCCCCTGGAGAAGGGAAGGGCTACCCACTCCAGTATTCTTGCCTGGAAAATTCCACGGACAGAGGAGCCTGGTGGGCTACAGTCCATGGGGTTGGAAAGAGTCAGACACAACTGAGTGACTATTATTTTCAAATTATTTAACTACGTCTTTCCTATCCAATGCTGGAACTGAAGAAAAGGAATTGCTTTTAGTTTTTTGTGTGTTTTTTTTGTTTCTTTGTTTTTTCCTTTCTTTTTTTTCCTTAGCTATTTAAACTCTGAAAGTGCTTATACCTAATTGATATATCAAACTTACAAATAAAATACATATTTATGATTAAATTTTTCATCTGGTTTTCCCAGTTCTGAGTTGTGTTAGTATGCTATGAGAGTTTTTTAGTTGGTCTATTAAGTGAAAGTGAAAGTGAAGTCATGTCCGACTCTTTGTGACCCATGGACTGTAGCCTGCACCAGGCTTCTCCATCCATGGAATTTTCCAGGCAAGAGTACTGGAGTGGGTTGCCATTTAGTCTATTAGATATAAAGTATTGCTATCATATCACTCAAACATTATTTCAAAAATTATAAATTTAATAAAGTTTTAAATTTAATTCAAATTAGATTTCTATTTATTGCAATTTCAAAATGTAGTCATTGCAAAACAGCACACAATTTCCTCTCCAATTAAGAGTTCCTTTTTTAGAATAAAATACAGTCACATTTTACATATGGTTATATTCTACTGACAGCATGTAGGACATAAATTGATCTCAATCAAATTGCTATTGAAAATCCCTTTAATTATAGAATTATGAGGAATATATATTCCATTATATCTTGAACATACCCTAAAATTATTATGCTATGTGTATGCTAGGTAAGAGTTCCAAAGAATAGCAAGGGGAGATAAGAAAGACTTCATGCAAAGATGGGCACAATAAAGGACAGCAACGGTACAGACCTAACAGAAGCAGAATATATCAAGAAGAAGTGGCAAGAATACACAGAAGAACTATACAAAAAAAGATTGTAATGACCCAGATAACCACAATGATGTGATCACTCACCTAGAAACAGACATCCTGAGCTGTGATGTCAAGTGGACCTTAGGAAGCATTACTATGAAGAAAGTTAGTAGAGGTGACAGAATTCTAGCTGAGCTATTTCAAATCCTAAAAGATGATGCTGTTCAAGTGCTATGCTCAATATGTCAGCACAATTGGAAAACTCAGCATTTACCACAGGACTGCAAAAGGTCAGTTTTCATTCCAATCCCAAAGAAGGGCAATGCCAAAGAATGTTAAAACTACCACAAAATTGCCCTCATTTCACATGCTATCAAAGGTCATGCTCAAAATCCTCCAAGTTAGACTTCAATAGTATATTAATTGAAAACTTCCAAATGTAAAAGCTAGATTTACAAAAAGCAGACAAACCAGAGATCCAACAGCCAACATACACTGGATCATATAAAAAGCTACAGAATTCCAGAAAAAACATCTGCTTCTTTGACTATGCTAAAGCCTTTGATTGTGTGGATCTCAACAAACTAAAAATTCTTAAAGACATGGGAATACCAGGCCACCTTACCTGCCCCTAAGAAACCTGTATGCAAGTCAAGAAGCAAAAGAACAGTTAGAACGAGACATGGAAAAATGGACTGGTTCCAAATTGGGAAAGGAGTACCTCAAGGCTGTATTTTGTCAGCCTGCTTATTTAATGTCTATGCAGAGTACATCATGGGAAATGCTAGGCTGGTTGAAGCACAGACTGGAATCAAAACTGCTATGTGAAATATCAATAACCTCAGATATGCAGATGACACCACCCTTATGGCCGAGAGTAAAGAGGAACTAAAGAGCCTCTTGATGAAGGTGAAAGAGGAGAATGAAAAAGCTGGCTTAAAACTCAACATTCAGTAAATGAAGATCATGGCAACCAGTCCCATCACTTCATGGCAAATAGATGGGGAAACAATGGAAACAGTGACAGACTTTATTTTCTTGGGTTCCACAATCACAGTAGATGGTGATTGCATCCATGAAATTAAAAGATGTTTATTCACCCTGGATGAAAAGCTATGACCAATCTAGAGAGCATATTAAAAAGCAGAGACATTACTTTTGCCTACAAAGTCTGTGTAGTTAAACTATGGCTTTTCCAGTAGTCATGTATGGGTGTGAGAGCTGGACCATAAAGAAGGCTGAGCACTGAAGATTTGATGCTTTTGAACTGTGGTGTTGGGGAAGACTCTTGAGAGTCCCATGGACAGCAAGGATTCAAACCAGGAATTCAGTCCTGAATATTCATTGGAAGGACTGATGCTGAAATTGAAACTCCAATACTTTGGCTTCCTGATGGGAAGAGTGGCTCATTAGAAAAAACCCTGATGCTGGGAAAGATTGAAGGCAGGATATGGGGATGACAGAGGATGAGATGGTTGGATGGCATCACTGACTCAGTGGACATGATTGTGAGCAAGCTCCAAGAGATGATGAAGGACAGGGAAGCCCAGAGGCCTGCAGTCCATGGGATCACAAAGAGTTGGACACAACTGATCGACTGAACAACAATGCTATGTAAGAAGTTCATATATGAAACTTTCAGTAGTATCCCAGTGTAATAATATTTACTGAGCTATGTTTTGACCAGGTCTCACTTACTTAGTTTGAAAAGCTATTTTCAAAAAAAAAAAACAACACAATTTCTAAGTAACTGATTTCTGTAGTTTATTTTTTTTAATGATTAAGGATATTTTTCACTTCATTACATATTGGACTCTATAAGGTTGCATAAGAATCATTTATTTTTTCTCATTAAGGTAACAGGGTTGTGATTCTGAGCAATATTTCAGTCAGTTATTCTATTAATACATTGTGAATCATAGAAACAATCATGAAAGACTCTTTCTCCTGGCTATATAGATATTATAGTCAAATTTATTGCATGTTCTGTTCAAGCACACACTTTTATCTTTATCTCCTTTTTTTTCAAAATTTATTTACATGAGATGCCAAATTTCTCACCTAAAATTGTATTCATCTTGTCATCTCACAATATTTATGGAATCAAACTCATTAAGAATAAAGTGCCATATAAATTGATGGTAATACTGGGCATCTTTTTAGATGTGCATCACAGTGAGAAGCACAACTACAGATAGAAATCCAAATAGTATAAGATTTAGTATAAAACAAAGCTGCTAAGCAATAATGAAATGTAATAAAAGTACAGTTACACTGTGTTAAAATGGTCAGGACAGACCACAGAGGAGGCATGATTTAAGCTTGGTTTTGAGTGATTGATCAGCTTTAGACAGAAAGAGAAATGGTGAAAGTAACTTTACATTTGAAAAACATACACAGGAGAAAACTAGAAAGGCATACTTGAGTACTGCTAAAAAAGAGACCATCCTACTGAGACAAAGGCCCCTGTAAATAAAGAAGGTAATAAAGTTAAAACAGGCATTGGGACAAGAAAATGTCAAGATATTGTTCAATTAACCACTATGAACTTCATCGTGCTGTCACAGGGGTGTCACTGATAGTTGATGGAAAAAAATTGATGTTAATGAATCTAATTTTAAAAGAACTTATCTTGCAATAACATCAAGAATAGATGAGAAAAGGTTTTGAAGATGAGGAAATCCATTAAAAAACTACTGTAATAATTCAGGTATGATATCTAACACAGAATATAAATACTTAATACACATTTGTTCAATAAGTTAATGGCTGAAATAAAGACGTGGATAAGTAGAAAAGGAAACACCATTTATTAAGATAGATGGGAAAAAATGATGAACTGAAAGAATTGGAGATAGCAAAAGAAGTTATAGAAAAGATTACAAATTCATTTCAGGTGTTTATGGTGTTTATAAAACTAGGAAAGGCAAAAATAGTAACACTTTACTCAAGATGACTAATGTGATTTTAATTATATTGAATTTGAGGTAAAAAAAATCTAGGTGGAAATATTAAAGTACATTCAAAATGTAATATCACAACATACAGATTTTTTTGTCTCATTCACTGAGATATACAAACACTTAGAAAAGTGCATGGAACAAACTAGGCACTCAATATATACTTCTTAAACTAAATTGATATGTTTAGGCAAATGTGACTTGACTGAAGGTAACAAAACGCTTTATGTCTGGTGAAATTATGTATATTATCTACATAAAGAATGAAATAATGTTGAACTTCTACATAAAATTATAGCAATACTATTCTAATAGGGTCCATTTATTGCATATGTGACTTATACCAGAAGTATATGGATTACCTTATTAAATATTATCGATAATATTTGAGCAGAGACTGAATTTATCATGAACTCATACTGAAAAAACATTAGAAAAGTTTACATGAAAAAGAAGGAATTTATGTCTTATACTATGTTGGGAGATTGTGGTTGGTTGTGTATATAAATTTTCTATTCTATTTTAAAATGTTTTTGCATTTGCTAGGAATCATCTGTGTCATATGTCTTTTTCCTACAGAAGCGTGATATAAACTGAAATGGAGATCAATTAAGAGCACAGAGTATGAGGAGTTGCATAGAAGGCTTCTCTTTGCACTATTAGTAAATAGAAAATAGCTCATTGACTGTAACAGATCCTTTTCCCATTCCCATATTACTGAGAAAAGGTGGTATAGATGCTCACGGTAGTTGTTTACAAATCTGTGGAACAAAAGCAGAAAGAAAAAGGAAAAAAAGAAAAAGGGATAATTTCACTTCATCAAAAGAAAAAATATGAGCAAGTGGTTTTTTTTTTTTGGTTTTCTCATAATAATTCACATGTGATTTTGAAACTATTCATGAGATCTATAAAATGCAATTACCTCATTTTTATACTTCCTGAAAAGAAAAAAAATCATGAGATCTGATACTGCTACTGCTGTGTTAACTATTCAGATTTAAAATTACATACTATTTTCCCATGATGTTTTATTGATTTTCTCTTGGTTCAACTTCAGTGATTAAATGAGACAAAACATATGGTATTGAAGTTTCTCACTGATGTTTTCATCAAGACTGGATAAAATCCAAATGGTGCAGTATCTTCTGGCTTTCATAAAAGTCCTGCTTTTATGGGATAGTAATTTTGTTATTTATTTTTCTTTCAAGGGCTTCTTTCTTTCCATTGTTGCTAATATTGCCATGTAGTTGCAGAGGTGATTTTTAAAGCCTCACTTCCCCATATATGATAAATAATATATATGATATATATTTTAACAAAAATTGCTTAAGTCATTGTAGGTTCTAGAAACAATAGTCAAATGGTATTCTAGAGAGACAGAGATGGGAAAAAGAAGAGAAGATTAAGATTAAAAGAAAAAAATGATCATTTAATCAATTTAACTATCAAATAAATACTTGTCATTTGCTTTTATCTATAACTTTCTCCTTTCTGAAGATCCTAACTGCGTAAGTCATATAACATAAGAATTTATTGTACTAAAGAATGCTACACAATATTGTAAATCTGTGAATTGTTTCATGTTCCCAGATGAATTTGTCTGGAGGAAGGCAACTTTATGTGCCTGTCAGAGATTTTGAGAGTGAATTAAGGATCATTTTAACATCTATGAAATATACTCAATACAAGTCTGAACTGCCAGCTTTCTCAGTTACCTTTCCTTAACTCTTGAGTTGTTCCTTTACTTAATACTAAAAAAAAAAAAGAAGAAGAAGAAGAAGAAATGACCAGACCACCTTACTTTTCTCCTGAGAAATCTGTATGCAGGTCAAGAAACAACAATTAGAACTGGACATGGAATGACTAGTTCAGAGCTGGGAAAGGAGTACAATAAGGCTGTTTATTGTCATCCTGCTTATTTAACTTAAATGCAGAGAGCATCATGCAAAATTCAGGGTTGGATGAATCACAAACTGGAATCAAGATTTCTGGGTGAAATATCAACAACCTTACATATGCAGATGATATCACTTTAATGGCAGAAAGTGAAGATCAACTAAAGAGCTGCTTGATGAGGGTGAAAGAGGAGAGTGAAAAAGTTGACTAAAAACTCAACATTCAAAAAACTAAGATCATGGCATCTGATCTATCATTTCAAGGAAAGTAAAAAGGGAAAGTTCAGTTCAGTTCAGTTAGTCGTGTTTGACTCTTTGCGACCCCATGAATCACAGCACGCCAGGCTTCTCTGTCCATCACCAATTCTCGGAGTTCACCCAGACTCACATCCATTGAGTCAGTGATGCCATCCAGCCATCTCATCCTCTGTCATCCCCTTCTCCTCCTGCCCCCAATCCCTCCCAGCATCAGAGTCTTTTCCAATGAGTCAACTCTTCACATGAGGTGGCCAAACTACTGGAGTTTCAGCTTTAGCATCATTCCCTCCAAAGAAATCCCAGGGCTGATCTCCTTCAGAATGGACTGGTTGGATCTCCTTGCAGTCCAAGGGACTCTCAAGAGTCTTCTCCAACACCACAGTTCAAAAGCATCAATTCTTCTGCGCTCAGCCTTCTTCACAGTCCAACTCTCACATCCATACATGACCACAGGAAAAACCATAGCCTTGACTAGACAAACTTTTGTTGGCAAAGTAATGTCTCTGCTTTTGAATATGCTATCTAGGTTGGTCATAACTTTCCTTCCAAGGAGTAAGCGTCTTTTAATTTCATGGCTGCAGTCACCATCCGCAGTGATTTTGGAGTCCCCCCAAAATAAAGTCTGACACTGTTTCCACTGTTTCCCCATCTATTTCCCATGAAGTGATGTGACCGGATGCCATGATCTTCGTTTTCTGAATGTTGAGTTTTAAGCCAACTTTTTCACTCTCCACTTTCACTTTCATTAAGAGGCTTTTTAGTTCCTCTTCCCTTTCTGCCATAAGGGTGGTGTCATCTGCATATCTGAGGTTATTGATCTATCTCCCAGCAATCTTGATTCCAGCTTGTGTTTCTTCCAGTCCAGCGTTTCTCATGATGTACTCTGCATATATGTTAAATACCAGGGTGACAATATACAGCCTTGATGTACTCCTTTTCCTATTTGGAACCAGTCTGTTGTTCCATGTCCAGTTCTAACTGTTGCTTCCTGCCCTGCATACAAGTTTCTCAAGAGGCAGGTCAGATGGTCTGATATTCCCATCTCTTTCAGAATTTTCCACAGTTTATTGTGATCCACACAGTCAAAGGCTTTGGCATAGTCAATAAAGCAGAAATAGATGTTTTTCTGGAACTCTCTTGCTTTTTCCATGATCCAGTGGATGTTGGAAATTTGATCTCTGGTTCCTCTGCCTTTTCTAAAACCAGCTTGAACATCAGGAAGTCCACAGTTCACATATTGCTGAAGCCTGGCTTGGAGAATTTTGAGCATTACTTTACTAGCGTGTGAGATGAGTGCAATTGTGCGGTAGTTTGAGCATTCTTTGGCATTGCCTTTCTTGGGATTGGAATGAAAACTGACCTTTTCCAGTCCTGTGGCCACTGCTGAGTTTTCCAAATTTGCTGGCATATTGAGTGCAGCACTTTCACAGCATCATCTTTCAGGATTGGAATAGCTCAACTGGAATTCCATCACCTCCACTAGCTTTGTTCATAGTGATGCTTTCTAAGGCCCACTTGACTTCACATTCCAGGATGTCTGGCTCTAGGTGAGTGATCATACCATCGTGATTATCTGGATTGTGAAGATCTTTTTTGTACAGTTCTTCTGTGTATTCTTGCCACCTCTTCTTAGTATCTTCTGCTTCTGTTAGGTCCATACCATTTCTGTCCTTTATTGAGACCATCTTTGCATGAAATGTTCCCTTGGTATCTCTAATTTTCTTGAAGAGATCTGTAGTCTTTCCAATTGTGTTGTTTTCCTCTATTTCTTTGCATTGATCACTGAAGAAGGCTTTCTTATCTCTTCTTGCTATTCTTTGGAACTCTGCATTCAGATGCTTATATGTTTCCTTTTCTCCTTTGTTTTTGGCTTCTCTTCTTTTCACAGCTATTTGTAAGGCCTCGCCAGACAGCCATTTTGCTTTTTTGCAGTTCTTTTCCATGGGGATGATCTTGATCCCTGTCTCCTGTACAATGTCACGAACCTCATTCCATAGTTCATCAGGCACTCTATCTATCAGATCTAGGCCCTTAAATCTATCTCTTGCTTCCACTGTATAATCATAAGGGATTTGATTTAGGTCATACCTGAATGGTCTAGTGGTTTTCCCTACTTTCTTCAATTTAAGCTGAATTTGGCAATAAGGAGTTCATGATCTGAGCCACTGTCAGCTCCTAGTCTTGTTTTTGCTGACTGTATAGAGCTTCTCCATCTTTGGCTGCAAAGAATATAATCAGTCTGATTTTGGTGTCGACCATCTGGTGATGTCCATGTATAGAGTCTTCTCTTGTGTTGTTGGAAAAGGGTGTTTGTTATGACCAGTGCATTTTCTTGGCAAAACTCTATTAGTCTTTGAGGCAATGACAGATTTTATTTTCCTGGGCTCCAAAATCACTGTGGAAAGTGACTGCAGCCATGATATTAAAAGATGTTTGCTCTTTGGAAGGAAAGTTCCAAAAACCTAGACTGCATATTAAAAAGCAGAGACATCATTTTGCCTACAAAGTTCTGTATAGTCAAAGCTATGTTTTTTCCAATAGTCATGTATGGATGTGGGAGTTGAACCATAGAGAAGGCTGAGCACTGAAGATTTGATGCTTTGGAACTGTGGTGCTGGAGAAGATTCTTGAAAGCTCCTTGGACCACAAGGAGATCAAACCAGTCAATCTTAAAGGAAATCAACCCTAAATATTGATGCTGAAGCTCCAATACTCTGGCTACCTGATGCGAAGAGCAGACTCATTAGAAAAGACCCTGATTCTGGGAAAGATTGAAAGCAAAAGGAGAAGGGGGAGGCAGAGGATGAGATGGTTAGATAGAATCACTAAATCAATGGGGGCATGAATTCGAGCAGACTCTGGGAGATAGTGGAGGACAGAGGAGCCTGGCGTGCTGTAGTCCACTGGGTAACAAAGAGTTGGACACGTCTTGGCGACTGAACAACAACAGCAACAGCAAATTGTATCCAACTGAAAACATATTACATTGGGAAGCATGTATTTTTTAGAGACAGTGATAGATGGTAGCTACATAGACTGCCCTACACAACTTCATAGGTACCATTTAGGCAGTCTGGGATATGAATGATGTACTCTGAAGTTCTATAACACAAGGACTTTAATGGTAAATTCTGATAACTAAGGATCTATTCACAACAGTAGTAATTTCTAATGATGTTATTAATGTCAATGAAATTTTAACACATTAAAAATTATATATCAATAAAAACCTGTTGATGAAAATCCTTTGAATTATTAGAAAGATGATTTCTATTTGTATGTATAAAAATATTTCCAAAGAAATATAACTTCTTGAAGTAAATTACAGGCTCATAATAGTAAATGTCAGTCAGTTAATCATCAATATAGAAAGTACTACATATTTGTCAAATAGGAAAGTACTTAACACAAGAAATGAAAGGTTTGCAAGAGTTACGGCAGTGAAGATTAGGAAGCTCCAAACCGATTTCACAACACTGGTAACAGTAGTGATTGTATTCAACTGCCACTGATATTCTCAACAGCATTCAACAGCTTTCAGCAACAAACTGGATAACTCTCAGAGAACAAATGGAGGTTTCTTGCAAAAATTCATAACTAAATCTGCCAAGCCACATGCCTGCTCACAGCTATTGGCTAAAAAATAATTACTTCCGCTTTTCTCTCATTTTGCAAACATTTGAGGGTTCCTCTCATTGGTGGATAGAACCACACGGCCAGGAGATAATGAGAAATACAGTTTCTAAAGTCTAATTTCTGTCATAGATGTGAAAGGTTAGAAAGGAAGATTGTTATATTTTATATAGAAATTCATTTTGAACATTTTTTACGTCCTCAAACCTCAACTCACAATTTAGTTTTTCCTCCTAATATTGTTTCCTGGTCTACTGTTAAAATTTAAGGCTCTTGCAAAAATTATAAGATTATACAATTTTATTTTGTCATGTTCACCATTTTATTCTTAAATAATAACCTTTTGCAATTATTCTCATGAAGGAAAGTTATAATACCTATATAAGATTTGAAACAGCATGTGTGAAAAACACCTGAAAAAAATTAAAGTTTCTGGACAGATGTTATAAGAGTCTTGCAGAAAAAGCTATCAGCATTACAATCCCAATTCTAATTTACTTTACATCAGGCACTTAAATTTATTATCTTTAGGCCATATGTTCCAAATGAAGTTTGGTTCTATATTCATGAATCAGTTGACAATGAATAGTTAAGTTCTGCTAATTCAGAAAGGTGAAGTTGAGTGAGTTAATTTAAATGGCAGAATATTTGTAACTACAAATTCTACATACCATCAGAAAACTTCCCAGAAAGACCTGCCATATGTTTTAAACCATGATGAAAATGGTCTTCTTAAAAAAGCTGCAGCTTTTATGAGCTTATACATGAGAATATCTTAGCATTTCCATTAAAATTCTATTTTGAGATTTTTAAAGTTAGCTTCAAAAATTCATTGTATATTAAAATTTAACATGTGAAATATAAGTGAATATTATTTAACTCAATATTTTAAATTAAATGTTTTCCACATTTTATGGTTATTTAATACCTTAGCAGTATGTTTAGATTTAAATTATAAAAATAAATTTGTGCCACATGGACAATTGGCTTTGACTCACTTAGGTGTGCTAACAAGTTGTCCAAGTAAGTATACCAGTCACAATCTACGTGAATACAGATTTGTTGCTGAAAAGAGTAAAAATGCCAACAGGTAGAAAAACTGGAGGTGGAAGGTAGTATCCTTTATTTTTCTTTTTTAAATTAATTAATTTGTTTTAATTGGAGGATAATTACTTTACAATATTGTGATGGTTTTTGCCATACATCGACATGAATAATCCATGGGTGCATATGTGTCCCCACCATCCTTTGACTTTTAAATGGTTCTTAATTCATTTTCACATTACCTTAGTTCACACAATAAACATTAAAGCCTTTTTGTAGGCCAAGTTCTTTGCTAAAAGCTGACAAGAAAAGAAGACATAAAATAAGTTTCTTGCTCTCAAAAACTTGTAGTTCCAAGGGTAAAGCTGATAGGAGTGAAATAATCCTAATAGCATGAGATAAGTGCTGATAAAGTCAGATGCAGTATGCATGTATAACAGAGGGAAATGTTTGGGAAGGCTTCGTAGAGGACATAATGAAATAGGTTTAAAAAAAATAAGTTGAGCATATGAATAAAGGGAAATAAAATTCTAATAGCAAGAAGAACACATTCAAGTTGTGAAAACAAGAAATAATTTAGTTTGGAAAAGTCTAAAATTATAGTAGTTACCTATAGAGAAAGAAGGTTATACACAGAAAAGTTAGAAAGACTTTCTCCTAAATCATATGGGAATCTGTCACAAAATTTTAAGTAGATAACTGGTATAAATAGTTTTGAATAGGAGAGGGATTATTCTGGTAGCAGTGTAAAGAATAGTAAGATTGTAACCAGTGAGACCAATTGGGAAGTTATTCAATAATCCTAAGGAAATATCCAGAATTTCCAAGTTATGCAATCTTGGGAAAGTTAGTTGGGATCTTAATTGACCTTTGTGAGCCTCCGTTTCATTAGTATTATGTAAGTTTAGTGTTTATATTAGTATTCTGTAACTTTAACAACAATAGCAATGACAATGTGAGGCATATTACCTGCCAAAGATTGATCCAAGGATTTTAAATTAAAAAGAAAAAAGAAAACCTATGTGACAGCAATGAACACTGTGCCCATAAAGGAGCTAAACGTACTTGCTCTTATCTTTCATTCCAATCCAGTGTTCCAGGTACATAAACACTTGCAGATGGATTTTTGAGCTGTTAGATATTTTGCTTGTGATCATTTGGGATCCAGACAGAAGAGGGTGACAAGTGATAGATATCTACATCTGCTCTAGAGAAGAGTTTCTCATAGTTTATGTACAAAAAAAAAAAAAATCACTGAGTATTTTGGTTAAAATGCAGATTCAGAGTGAGCAGGTCTTGAATAAGGCCTCAGTTCAGTTCAGTTCAGTTCAGTCGCTCAGTCGTGTCCGACTCTTTGCGACCCCATGAATCACAGCACGCCAGGCCTCCCTGTCCATCACCAACTCCCGGAGTTCACTCAAACTCATGCCCATCGAGTCAGTGATGTCATCCAGACATCTCATCCTCTGTCGTTCCCTTCTCCTCCTGCCCCCAATCCCTCCCAGCATCAGGGTCTTTTACAATGAGTCAACTCTTCACATGAGGTGGCCAAAGTACTGGAGTTTCAGCTTTAGCATCTTTCCTTCCAAAGAACACCCAGGACTGATCTCCTTTAGAATGGACTGGTTGGATCTCCTTGCAGTCCAAGGGACTCTCAAGTGTCTTCTCCAACACCACAGTTCAAAAGCATCAATTCTTCAGCACTCAGCTTTCTTCACAGTCCAACTCTCACATCCATACATGACCACTGGGAAAACCACAGCCTTGACTAGACAGACCTTTGTTGGCAAAGTAATGTCTCTGCTTTTCAATATGCTATCTAGGTTGGTCATAACTTTCCTTCCAAGGAGTGAGCGTCTTTTAATTTCATGGCTGCAGTCACCATCTGCAGTGATTTTGGAGCCCCCCAAAATAAAGTCTGACACTGTTTCTACTGTTTCCCCATCTATTTGGCATGAAATGATGGGACCAGATGCCATGATTTTCGTTTTCTGAATGTTGAGCTTTAAGCCAACTTTTTCACTCTCCTCTTTCACTTTCGTCAAGAGGCTTTTTAGTTCCTCTAAGGCCTACCATGATGTATTTCTAAAAAACAAAACAAAAAAGAAACTCCTGATGTTGATGCTTCTGGTCCATTAACCACCTTTTGAGTTACAAAGCTCTAAGAAATGCCTGTAATTTTGACCATGCTCCCAGCAGTTGGAGAGGTAGATTTTAAAAAGCAAATGCTAGAGATACAGAATTACCTGTACTGACTGAAATATTCCTGTGATTCATTTTGTAGATCAAATTCTATTTTCCATAACAAATTTTCCTTTTTTTTCTTTAAATATATAGATAGCACATACATTAATTGTATGTTTTCATTACATAATACTTAATTTCTGAATTGAGAAGACATTAACTGCTTATTCATATTTTAAAATCACTCTCTCAAATGAAAGATTTCAAAGTACATTATCACAACACACTCAGGGCCTCTCAGCACACTGACTTCTGTGGAAGCAAGGGGTATCAGGTGAAATTTGAGGATGAAAAAGTTCAAGTGTCAGAACTGGGAAAAAAGATAATTTATTCTGCTACTTTTCCATAGATTTGGTCAACAGCATGGAATTTCATGTAGCAAGACTAAGAGGTATTTCCTGGAGTAAAAAAAGTGTCCTGTTGGCAGCTGAAAAGAAAAGTGATATCCAATTACCTTTGACTCAGGGTTAATGTAAAGAAAAGGACTTTGCCTTTGAGATATGTGAGGAGTTTGGTTATTGAGCACTCTGATTGTTTCAATTTATAGGGAGTTAAGAAATAGATATCATATAATGATACAAGATATATCAAAATTGCATTGGCTCAAAAATGTACTATGTACATTTGTGCAACATAGAGATTAACCATACCTCAACATTTTATTTTATTTGGATTAGAAATATTTCAAAGATATATATAAATATGTGTATGTATATATATATATATACACACACACACACACACACAGATATATAATTATATAATAGTACGAAGCAAAGTTAGTAAAAAAAAAAAAAAAAAAAGATAAGGATTGGCTTTTCAAACAAAAGTCAATGCTTTAGAACTGACCTCAAAATTTGATTACAACTGTTCTACATTTAAATGTATTTTAGTTTTTAATATTTAATGTGATTATTATAAAGGCATAAGGAAATCTATACGGGTAAAAGACAGGGAAGCCTGGTGTGCGGCAGTCCACGGGGTCGCAAATAGTTGGACATGACTGAGAGACTGAACTGAAATGAACTGAACTGAAAAGACAGAAGTACAGTGTTCCTTGTTGAACAGAGTATTAGCATCACTTTGTTAATGAGATTTACACAGGACAATATTTCAGTCAATACAGAAAAAGCCAAAATACATCTCCATTTTTGTTTCAGAATGACCATTCTCTATAACACAATAGATTTCAGAAGCATTTTGTAAATGTCATCAGTACCTAAAATGAAACCTGACAATACAGAGAATGACTAATCAGGTAACTAGCCACCTTTTGATATCATCCAAGGTCATTTAGTACATCATCCAAACTTACTTGAATTCTATTTAAAATGCATTGCAAAATCTAGTTTAAAATCTCTTTTTCATGCTTTATTTATGATAGAGATTAAAAAGTTATCAGTTGCAAAGAAAAGAAATTTAATGTTTGGATTAAACAAAATGTGCCATTTCTGGAAAAACTGCCATTTTCTTGTTTTTTTTTTCCCTTCATACATCTGTGCTTTTGTAAAAGCACATCATGGCAACTGGAGAATCACATGTACCATCTCAGAGCTAAAATACACCTTGTTTGAAAAATATTATGTTCATTGGTTATTTGAATATGTGTAATACTAATTCAGAGGATAAAATATTTTATAGGTACCATATCATAAAATTATTCAATAATTTAACTGTTTCCCATGATTAATTTACTGTTATTTAAGCAATATATTTAATAGTAGCAATGAAGAAAACTCTGATACACAAAAATAAATTGAAGGAGATTAAAAATGTAACATCCTACTTTAACAAAGGAGGCAAGAATATAAAATGGGAAAAAGTCTCCAGTAAATTTTGCTGGGATAGTTGCACATTAGTGTGTAAATTGGTGAAGTTAGAACACACCCTCACACCATGCACAAAAATAAACTCAAAGTGACTTAAAGACCTAAACATAAGACATAACACCATCAAACTCCTAGAAGAGAATATAGGCAAAACATTCTCTGACATAAATTATAGCAATGGCCAAAGGTCCGTCCCCCAAAGCAGTAGAAATGAAAATGAAAATAAATGGGACCTAATCAAACTTAGAAGTTTTACACAGCAAAGAAAATCATAAACAATAAAAACCAAAAAGACAACCTATGTAATGGAAGAAAATATTTGCAAATGATGCAACAGACAAGGACTTAATCTCCAAAATATATAAAGAACTCATACAACTCAACATCACAAATAAAAGCAGCCCAATCAAAAAGTGGGCAAAAGACCTTAATAGACATTTCTCCAAAGAAGACATACAGATGGACAGTAGGCACATGAAAAGATGCTCAATATCACTAATTATTAGAGAATTAGTCGGAATGGCTCTCATCAAAAAGTCTACAAACAACAAGAACTGGAGAAACCCTCTTACATTGTTGGTGGGAAGGTATTTTGGTACAGAAACTATGGAGAACAGGATGGAGGTTCCTCAGAAAACTGAAAATAGAATTGTCATATGATCCAGCAATCCCACTCCTGGGAATATACCCAGACAAAACTAAAATTCAAAAGGATTCATATACCCCTATATTCATAGCAACAATGTTCACAGTAACCAAAACATGGAAATAACGTAAATGTTCATCAACAGATGAATGGATAAAGAAGATGTGGTATATAAATACAGTGAAAGAGTACTTAGCCATAAAAAAGAATGAAATAATGTCATTTGTAGAAACATGAATGTAACTAGAGATGATCATAGTAAGAAAGAGAAAGACATAAGTGGTAACATGATACCACTTATATGTGGAATCTAAAATACAGCACAAATGAACCTATACATAAAACAGAAATAGACTCAAAGACATAGAGAAAAGACTTGTAGTTGCCAAGGGTGGGGGGAGGGGTGGAGGAGGGATGGGGAGTTTAGAGTGGGTAAATGTACATTGGGTCCTAATGTATAGTTCAGGGAAGTCTACTCAATATCCTGTGATAAACCATAATGGAAAAGGATACAAAAAGAATGTATATACATGTGTAACAGTCACTTTGTTGAACAGCAGACCTTGGTACAACATTGTAAATCAACTATATTTCAATTTAAAAATATAAAAAAAATAACATCCTAGATAAATCTCAAGACAACTGAAGGATTCTACTTTCAAAAAGAGTATAAGTAATTTTCCTAAATATATTCAACTAAAGTTACTAAGGAACAATTATAAATTAAATAATAACAACAGCAAAACAGCATCAACATACGCTACAAAACTGCTTCATGTTTTACCATCATTTTATTATTCCAGGCATTTTATGTGGCAATTTAAACCAATAAACATAAAGAAGAGAGTTATGGAATCAATGTCAAATTTTTAGGAGGGATAGGGTAATTCTGGCTCTGGGGATGGATGAACCATGGTCCAGAATGCCAAGAGACTATTAATTTTTGATTTTCTTTTTGAATTATCTCTATTCTCTCATACTTCCTTCCTTGATTGACAAAGCAGGGTGCACCATCTATGACATCCACATCTTTTTAATTTTTTTACTATTACTTTTTACTTAAAACATAACCACTTGACAGTCATAGATGATTCTCATAGGCCAGCAGGTTCAACTACGTCTCTAGGGCCCACCACAGTCCTACAGCCTCCTGCTCCAACTCCAACAGCATGAAAATGTGACCCTCACACAAGGGGTCTTTTAAGTTTGGGATGATAAATCTGCTTATTTCCTCCACAAATTCCATGTACACCCAACCAGCACTTACCATGAGCCTGTAACACCTAGCACCTTGGTGTCCCTGGCCAATTTGACTGACTACATGAAGCTCATGTTCATGATGGTGGCGTGGGAGAGGTTAAGTGGAGTTATAGTCTATTTTAAAACTAGAGAGAAAGGGAAATTTCCTTTCAAAAGGAAGAACAACCCTTCAAGAAACATCCTGTTTATGGTACTCTGTTCTCATTTAGTCATGATTTAAAAAAAAAAAAAAAAACTGGAGAACATAAGTGAACAGAAATGGAATGGCCATGACACCTAGAACTGTATTGTGATGGACAGCTATAACCCTGAATCCAGTATGTATATTCTTTAATCACCAAGAAATCGAACACTGAATTCATCTTCTCTGAATTAAGTCATTCTCATTGTACAGAAATATTGCTTGCATATCTCATATTCATTAAGGCCTATGTATCTTTCATGCAGACTTTCTTTCCTTATCAGGAGAGATGTGTTCCCTTGCTTTGCAGCAGTAGGGTGCCTGCCTCCATCCTCATTTCCATAGGTTTTCTTTACCATGCCTTAGGAGTGACTTATAATTTCAACATTTCAAAATAAATGAACAATGGGAGGTTTTGTGAAATAATTGGGTGTGTCTTGCTAGGAAAGCATAGTAAGAAGGATATTGATGGCCAGGAAATAGACCCCAGAATATGTTATCCTTGCATCCCCTGAAATCTTTATAAATAACCAAGGACTGTAAGTATTTGAATTGGAGAGAAGAAAAAAAAAATCAACCTTTGTGTTGTTTGTAGAAGTAGAGGCATTTTTCATCATCATCTTCCTCTCTTCAGCTTCGCCTTTATCTTGTGTTTCTGTCTACCTCTTCAGGAAGGTATACATCAAACAAAACTCAGGGGGCTATAAATCCACAATGTGAGGATTTCCTCAAGATATATTTAGGATTGACAACCCAAACAAGTTAAATGACACCAAATAATTATGTTGAAAAGCCCTTTCTCATATAGCTAATATATATACTTGTACAAATTAAAATTAAGTGCTTTGCCAGACCAAGTGTCTTCATGTGTGAACCTTAGATACCCCAAGTCAAACAATTAAGAATATAAACATTTATAAATCCTATTCATTTGACAGGACTTGAGCAATACCATTAACATGTTTGTGACCAGCACTGTAATTTATATGCATTGAGTAATGATGTTCCAGAGGCCATGCCAAGCACTTTCCATATATTATTTCATTTAATTGACACCAAACTCCACAGGGGTAGTTACTATGATTTCCCATGTTTCCTAGTTAAGGAACTACCGAAGATGTTAGATAAATTGCCTTAGAATATAGTTTAAATATGCATGTGTGAGTTATGCAAAATTATCTTGAGTGCTATCTGTCTTTGGAAGATGAAAAATTATTTGCAATAATATGAAAATCTGTTTGATATGAAAAAGTGGTGGAAGTGGATGAAATTCAAGTAGGTCCTTAACCAGTGTAAATGCAGGATGATATACCACTGCTTAATTCTGACCCCTCTGTACTCAGTGATACTCAACTTAGCAATTGAAATAGTGCAGTTATAACTACCCTCTTCTATCTGCAATAAAATTGCTAGATATTCCCTTTTTTATATAAATTTCACAAGAAAAGTTAACGCATGAATGTTGGCTAATGTCAATTAGAGTAACCAGTGCCCTTCTCTATTGACTGACTCTTTCCTCAAACCCCAAACCTATCTCTTTATACGTTGGAAAAGACATTATTATAGTTTGTAATTCATGTTGCCAAATTTCCTTCACAAAAATTAAAGTAAGACTAAATAGAAAATGCTATGTCCTTAATATAGAACACTCTGTATTAGGCTACCTATGTATGTACTCTCATCAAGTGTTTCAGGCTGCATAAAAACTGTCTTTGTTGTTTCATAACACTTGTATATTTGTTTTAGTGAAAGAATTCCAGGAATTATTTGTATTTATCCAATCCAATTTTCCAAAACGTTTTTAAATTTTTTAAACTTTCTATTTTGTATTAGGGTATAGCTGATTAACAATGTTGTGATAGTTTCAGGTGAAAAGCAAAGACACACACGTATCAGCCATATATACACATGTATCCATTCTCCACCAAACTCCCCTGCCATCCAGGCTGCCATGTAACAGAGCAGATTTCCATGTGCTATATATACACAGTAGATCCTTGTTGGATCTATCTATTTTAAATATAGCAATCAAAACAGTTTATATACATGTAGCATAAATTCAAGGGGCCTCTCAGGTGGCTCAGTGGTAAAGAATTTGCCTGCCAAACAGGAGACACAGGTTCAATCCCTGGGTCAGAAATATCTCCTGGAGGAGGAAATGGCAACCCACTCCAGTATTCTTGCCTGGAGAATCCCAAGGACAGAGGAGTCTGGTCGGCTACAGTCCATGAGATGCAAAGAGTTGGACACAACTTAATGATTAAACAAAAACAACACAAACTCAAAGCGATATTAAAAGCTATCTTTTTTAAAATAGGGAGACATGATTCAAATACTTGCAAAATTCTGGATAAGTTTTAAAGTAAAAGTCTTTCAGAGCCTTTACTGTGTTAACTCACCATTAGTTTCCAAATAAACAAATAGACAAACCTAAGTTGCTGAATTTCACAAAGTAAGTTAATCATGGATCTCATCATCCTCCCATTTATTCTCATGGGATCTTTTATAGGACTGATATTCCTTGAAACATATTTTGGGAAACATAGCTGTATGCATACTAATGTAAATCTTATTTCCCAAAAATCTTTGAAATAGTTTTCCTTTGCTCATATGATTTCTCCATACCTCAAATATCCTTTTGCTCTCTTCCTTTTCTAATTAATACCTGAACTTCTACTCATTTTTTAAGGCCTAGATCAACTATCACATTTTCTATAAAATAGTATTTAACTTCTCTGGGCAAAAATAATACTTAGAACATTTTGAATATGTCTATTTTGACTTGTTTTTATAAAACTTTCTCATCAAATGAATAATAGTTCCATGAGAAGAGAAGGCATTTTTATCTGTCTTAATTGCATTTTTAATTTTCTATTCATAGGAAAGGTTTTTGAGCAGAGAGTATTATAACCCAGAACTAAAGCAGTACTTTGAAGTGAGAACTGAACTTAAGAGAGATTATGGTTGAGTAATTGGTTAGAAAGTGATCACTATCATACAAGTGAGAAGTGCTGTCGGTCCAAATAAGTGTCATTGAAAGAAAGTGAAAGTGAAGTTCGCTCAGTCGTCTCCAACTCTTTGTAACCCCATGGAATATATAGTCCATGGAATTCTCCAGACCAGAATACTGGAGTGAGTAGCCTTTCCCTTTTACAGGGGATTTCCTAACCCAGGGATCAAAACCAGGTCTCCCACATTGCAGGTGGATTCTTTACTACCTGAGCCACAAGGGAAGCCCAAGAATATTAGAGTGGGTAGCCTACCCCTTCTACAGCAGATCTTCCCAACCCAGGAATTGAACCGGGGTCTCTTGCATTTTTTACCAACTGAGATATCAGGAAAGCCCATCATAACATTAGGAATGGGAAACAGGAACAAAATGTGATTTGATAGATACCTGAGCCAGCTCACTGGTAGATTATGAAAATGGGAAAATGATCTGATGGCAAAGGATATAGGAAATGGAGGTACAAAAGATGGCATGATGTTTCCTGCCTGGCATCTTGAAATTTGATAGTACCAGGGAGTGAAATTAGTAAAATAATGATTGTGTATCATCACATATAGGAGACTAAGGCCTTTAGAAGAGATTTAAGAGGAAGAGTTGTGAGTAGTAGAGATTTATATTTCCACATATGCTCTAAGCAGTGGTTAAGAACATCTCAAGGAAGGATACCTCTCTCACAATTTTTCTAAGAGCAGTCAAGGGGCATCTAGAAATAATTGAGAAATTAATGCAAAAGTAGTGATTATAATTATTATAATTCTGTTCAAGGTTTTACATTTAATCAGTGTATGTTGTTTTCTAATCTATGTTTTGTATTTGTTCATATACAAGATCATAAAATAATTAAATAAAGACACTATTTCTGCCCAAGGTGAATAATTAGAATTCTAATCATGTTTCTATTAAATTTGTAAGACATTTATTTCAGTTTAATTTTAAATTTATAAAATTTGTCCTATTTCCCTACCTCTAAGAATGGAGCTAGTGTGCATGTCTGCCCTTCAGACCACAAAAGGTAAGAACACATCCAGCTCTGATTCTACCCTCAAAGCCAATTCTTCACTGAAAATAGACAAATCCAGATGAAGTTGAAGTCTTTGAGCTATTGCCTGAAGCATGCATTCCTTCTCTCCAGCTTTGGAAAGCAGCTTTCAAAATGCGCGTGTCCTGTGTATATGTATGTACGGTATGTGAAAGAAGCAAAGGGCATGTAACTTTAGAGCAGTGTGACTCTGATAATGCTGAGCCTCTCCTTTCATGCCTTGGCCATGTCTAAACATGAGACATCATAGCAACCAGGAAATTACAGTAAGTCTCATGAGGAAGCATGTTATCTCTTGTCATAGACTGAAATGGTTGTAACAGAAAACTCACTCTAATGTGTATAAAAATCTTTCAATGCTCTCTTGTTTAACTCCTGTAATAATTTCTGCTAAAGAATTCAAAGAAATGCATGCTCATAGGCAAATTTAATTTGGGTAATCAAAAGAAAAACTTTAAAATATATCCAAATGAATTACTAATTAAATATTGCAACTATTTTCCTCTATATTCTCACAATTATTTTTATATACATTTGGCTGTCATTATTTTTTACATATTTCTTCCCATGGCTATGTCCGAGTATCCATTGATTCCTAGGATTGATGTATTTTTAATGTGCATGTTAATTTTTAGTAACAAAAAATGAGAGAATATCCATTCATATTTTTAAATATACTGACTCTGTTGGTTAGCAAAAGAAAACAATGCTTAGTTTGTATATATAAATGATCCTTAGCATTATTTATTTTATTTTCATTTACACATGATCATAAAACAAGAATAAATTGAAGATATAGGTCATTCTCCCATTACATGCAATAAGCATTTAAAAAATATTAATTTCATGAGGTTGTGTTGTAAAAATGAGCCTTAATGAGGTAGACCTGAAACTTCTGCATATTCACTTTTTCCCTTAGGAAATAATCTTTACAGGAGTCTATGAATGAACTTAAGGACCAAAACTGATACATTTTTAAGGTATAGACTGAACTGTAATAAACTCAATTTTTAAACTAAACAAAGAAAATGAAAGTACTCAGATTTAATTAATGTACTAGCCTCTCAGTATATTTTGAATGAAAGGAAGTAGCAGCCAACTTGTGAGTGTTTTGAATTTGAGGCTCAAGAATTAGACTTGTTTTATAGAGATATGTACAGATTTTCAAGCAGGGCCTGACATGAACAAATACCATTTGAGGAAGATTAATCAGGCAATGTATTATGCAATGGATTGCATTACCAAGAGTCTTGAGGGAGGCAGTTCAATTAGCAGATAATTGTAATAGCCTTGGGATTATCTGATGGTGGCCTTGATTAAAGTAGAAGAGGGTGGGTCTGGAAGAGAGTTAAGGACAGTTATGTAAAACTCCATGGAGGAAAACTGGCAGGCCTTGATAAATGACTAGAAAAGAGAGCATGGGTGTGGGAGGAATGAAACACAGGTCAACTGATTTATCATCAATTGACCTGTGTCCTGATGTAGGAGTTTTGGAGGAACAAATTCAAATGTGTGACACAATGATTGTTTTTTAGTGGAATTTTGATGTGTTTAGGGAAAAAGCTCATGCCAAACAAATGAAGATGTCAGACACGAATTTGGGGGTAATGAGACAAAAACCTACCCTTTTTGAGAAAATATTCCAAGATAGTCTTGCTACTTGAGCATTGACTTTATCTCCCTGTCTCTACACCAGTGATCAGGTGATGTACATTACTCCAAATTTACAGAGCAACTCCAGTTCCACATGCTAGTGACGTGCTCTGTGTAAACAGGAAATGTTCAGTCCTCATCTTCATTTTTCTCTGGAGGGGAGGAAAATTCTACCCTGGAGTAAAGATTTTGGAGGTGCCTTTCAACTCTTTTTTTCCACAGACATTTCTGAATTCTTACCTTGAGAGGAAAAGTGATTTACCTGATTGTTAGAGAAAAGGGAAAACATCTTTAGGCTCAACCCCTTTATAGTTTTCTCTTTTTGAAGCAGCCTGCTCTTAAATTAGACTCCTTCTCCTCTCCTTTGCAATAACTAACAGGTCCCTAAATGAAAGAAAGATCTGCATTCACTCAGTTTTGCCTGTAACCAAGCAGGTATGATTAATAAAGGACATGGGGAGTGCCAGTCTGCTTGTGTCAGTAATTCTAGTCTCTTTCTGGTATCAGCTTTACAACTAATAAAATTAATATTTTGATCTTCTTATCTGACTCAATTGTGCATTTCTGTTGATTTAGAATTTGGGAGGAAACCCCTGCCCCCAGTACACACACACAAACATACACACACAATTATTAAAGATTCCTTTCTCAGACTTCTATAATATCATCTAATGTAGCCAAAAGTTACCATTTTGAGTCTCTTTACTTATTACCAAGAGTAACCACTACTAGTGTCCCACTTATTGACCAAGTCCTCTTACATGACTTGCCATCTACATAGAATTTCTTATGATCATATTTTTTATTCCCTAGGTTTTCCTATACATAGTATTTGTACAGAAGGATAAGATAAGCCACAAAACTTAAAAGTAAATTAAGTGCTATAGCCATTTGGAAAGGGGGAACTAATGAGTTCAGAAGTATCTAGGGATGCCTTGTAAATGTAAGGGAATTGATGTGGGGTTTAAGTACATTTCAAAAATAAATAAACCATGAGTGGAAGGGATATAATTTTAAATACAAAAATTCACAGCAGGTAAAATATGAAATAAACTAAAAAGAAGCATGGTATATTTATGGAAAACATAAGGATTTAGAAGACAGAAGATATTGGAGCTTGTTTGCACTGTTACTTAAATTATAAATATACTTAAAACACAACAGATTAATTTCAGATTGTGTGCCATAAAAAGCAGTTTTCAATATTCCATATGTTCCTGTACATTTCTTATCATCTTATGATGTTTTGGGATTCCCTGGTGGCTTAGAGGGTAAAGTATCTGCCTGCAATGTGGGAGACCCAGGTTCAATCCCTTGGTTGGGAAGATCCCCTGGAGAAGGAAATGGCAACCCACTCCAGTACTTTTGCCTAGAAAATTCCATGGATGGAGGAGCCTGGTGGGCTATAGTCCATGGGGTCCCAAAGAGTTGGACACGACTGGGCAACTTCACTTTATGCTGTTTTATTAAGGGCTTATCACTAGTAATGGCCAACAGACTGAACAGAAGTGACATATGCCACTTTAAGCCCAAGGTAGATTAAAGATTGATATGTCTCTTCTATGACTATTTTTCCATGTCATGTGGGCCAAGTCTTAAAATAGAAGCATTACAAAATATAAGAGTATTTATCTGTTCACCAGATGGAAGAAAACTCTGGCCACCTACAATGAATAAAAAACTGGAAATAGAACTGCCTTATGATCCAGCAATCCCACTGCTGGGGATACATACTGAGGAAACCAGAAGGGAAAGAGACACGTGTACCCCAATGTTCATCGCAGCACTGTTTATAATAGCCAGGACATGGAAGCAACCTAGATGCCCATCAGCAGATGAATGGATAAGAAAGCAGTGGTACATATACACAATGGAGTATTACTCAGCCATTAAAAAGAATACATTTGAATCTGTTCTAATGAGGTGGATGAAACTGGAGCCTATTATACAGAGTGAAGTAAGCCAGAAAGAAAAACACCAATACAGTATACTAACACATATATATGGAATTTAGAAAGATGGTAACAATAACCCTGTGTACGAGACAGCAAAAGAGACACTGATGTATAGATCAGTCTTATGGACTCTGTGGGAGAGGGAGAGGGTGGGGAGATTTGGGAGAATGGCATTGAAACATGTATAATATCATGTGTGAAACGAGTCGCCAGTCCAGGTTCGATGAACGATACTGGATGCTTGGGGCTGGTACACTGGGATGACCCAGAGGGAAGGTATGGGGAGGGAGGAGGGAGGAAGGATCAGGATGGGGAACACAGGTATACCTGTGGTGGATTCATTTCGATATTTGGCAAAACTAATACAATATTGTAAAGTTTAAAAATAAAATAAAATTTTAAAAAATTAAAAAAAAAGAAATATTTGCTATGATAAGCAACTGAGATTGAGATAGATAATATTGCCTAAACATAACAAATATAAATTGCTGAGGAATTTAGAGTAATGGTAGGCTGAATATTCATTGGAAGGGCTGATGCTGAATCTAAAACTCCAATACTTTGGTACCTGATGTGAACAACTGACTCATTTGAAAAGACCTGATGCTGGGAAAGATTGAAGGCAGGAGGAGAAGGGGACGACAGAGGATGAGATGGTTGAATGGCATCACCAACTCAATGGGCATGAGTTTGAGTAAACTCTGGGAGTTGGTGAGGGACAGGGAGGCCTGATGTGCTGAGTCCATGGTGTCACAAAGAGTCAGATGCAACTGAGTGACTGAACTGAACTGAACTGAGGCTGAACTATGTTATTCAAGTCATTTCCTGGCCATAAATTAGCAAAAATAAGGCGCCTCTAATTCAAGTAATAGTCTGCTGCTGCTGCTAAGTCACTTCAGTCATGTCCGACTCTGTGCGACCCCACAGACGGCAGCCCACCAGGCTCCCCTGTCCCTGGGATTCTCCAGGCAAGAACACTGGAGTGGGTTGCCATTTCCTTCTCCAATGCATGAAAGTGAAAAGTGAAAGTGAAGTCACTCAGTCGTGTCCAATCCTCAGCGACTCCATGGACTGCAGGCTTCCAGGCTCCTCCGTCCATGGGATTTTCCAGGCAAGAGTACTGGAGCGGGTTGCCATTGCCTTCTCTAGAACATTCTCTAACATCATGCATTAAAAAATAAACTCAAAATGGATTTAAGACCTAAATATAAAACCACACGCAATAAAACTCTTGAAGGAAAACATAAGCAGAGCACTATTTGACATAAGTCACAGCAACATCTTTTTGGATTTGTCTCCTAAAGTAATGGAAATAAAACCAGAAATAAACAAGTGGGCCCAACAAAACTTAAAAGCTTTTGCACAGCAAAGGAAACATTAAAAGACAACCTACAGTAGTGTAGCTGAGAGAATTGTCTAGCAACTACATGATGAAACTCTGGGTAGCCCTCCAGGAATAAACCAGAACTGGGCTACAGAAGAGGTCTATGAGTACACTTTAGTTCAGTTCAGTCTCTCAGTTGTGTCCAACTCTTTGCAACCCCATGGACTGTAACACACCAGGCCTCCCTGTCCATCACCAACTCCCAGAGTTTACTCAAATTTATGTCCATTGAGTCGGCGAACAGTATGAGGACACTACCACTACCTAATTTTGTGCATATCTACCATTTCTGTACCAGGAAATAAATATAACTGCCACCACTGCATTTTCTGCATTTGCACCAGTTCTGTTTCAGAAAGACCCCTTGCATTCACCCATGCCCCGAAAACCAAACGTCTCTACTACCTTCTTAACTGAAATGTACACAGTATATGAACCCTCACATTTCTTACTCAAGAGTCAACACTTCACCATGGTGAGTCTGACTGGTGGATTTTGGGTTATATGCCCATGCCCTAGATGTATAGAAAGCTGGAAAAGCAATTTTCAGACTTTAAAGAAAGTTGTTACTTAGAGATAGGGGAAAAAAAAAAAAAAAACATAAGAACTCTGTATAAAGGGGCCTGAGGCTGAATCCTACAAGAGTCCCTCACATTGGTTATAATGCACTCTAATTAATCTCATGGAGTTAATAAATAATAAAGGAAAAGAGACAAAATGCATATTAGTGTAAAAAGAGACTGTTGTAGTAGTAGTCTACTCAAAAAGCAACATGATCCTAAAGATACTGCCTGAGAGAAAATATAGAGAATGCTAAATAAAGGCATTTAGAAGGTTTAACAGGGACTTGGACACTTATTTGACTACAGATGGAACCTGGAAGAATGCAGCATTTGTACCCCTAAAAGTTTGGTCATGTGTATATAAAAGATAATGAGGCTTTCCTGGTGGTACAGTGGTAAAGAATCTGCCTGCTACTTCAGGAAACATGGGTTCAATCCCTGAGTCGGGAAGATCCCCTGGAGTAGGAAATGGCAACCCCCTCCAGTATTCTTGCCTTGAAAATTCCACGGACAAAGGAGCCTGGTGGGCTACAGTCAATGTGGTCACAAAGAATCGGACATGATTGAGCATGCACCGACGCACATATAAAAGATGATAGTATGATGAAAGTTAATTGATAATTAAGGAGGAGAAGCTAATTTGGAAAAAGAGGTATTGATTTTTCAGATTTATTGAGTTGGAGATATAGTAACACATGCAAATTATAAAATAAGTAAATTCAAGAAGATCATGGAAATTTTAAAGAAAACCAGTATGTTGATTAAATGAGTTTCTAAAATAAGATTAAGTTTAAGGAGGCTGAAGAAACAGGATGCTATTTAGTTTTAGCTGAGTAAACAAGGGCCTTTACCTATTTGATTTTAGGGATTCATTGCAGTGTTGTGTTGACCTATTGTTCTCTAATTCCACTGTGGCGAAACCACAGGAAATCAGTTCATTGGGAAGAGTATGAGGGCTGTTAGGCATGTGGGTGGACTACTCAGCTAGATTATGAGATATCTTCTGAAGATCTCTGCATATGAGATAGGATGTCTAATGGTCTGGCTTTATTTTGAAGCCATAAAATTTGCAGTCAGAGGATGAGGGACAATAGTTTAAGTTATTAAAATCATCCACTATATTGTAGTTCTATAATTCTTTTAAAAGATTGCCCAGTTTTCACAAAATTGCACGTGCAGTTTAAGAAAGCCATTTCTTTACTAATGTACAAGAAAATCTCATGACTGCCTAGAAAACTCTACCTCAAACCACAAACCTCTTCTTAATGAAAAATGATTAAAAGCATTCTCCAAGGGTAAGAGATAAAACTCTGTTTCCTACTAGTTTACTTGTAATTCTTGTCAAATACACTTGGTTTCTCAATCATAATGAGCCTAATACAGCAACAAAAGATATTACTCTTTTTATTGGCTGTTAGAGAATTGACCCCTTAAGTCCAAAACTGTTCTCAAATTCACAGGTGACTTGTTTAATTACATAAGATACAGTTATTGTAGTCTTTATCTTTGGTTCTTGGTTAACCAAGAATACAGAAACAAATCAGAAAAAAAATGTACTTTTTAAAACAGCTGTTCTCTAGTAACTTGGGAATGTTTATATCACCATTCTAGGGAGTACAGAAAAGTAATAGTTAATAGTTGATTTAAAGTTCTGCCACTGCAAAAACTACAGCAATAATATGTTACATTAAAAGTAAAAAATGACTAGATGCTTTGTGCTTCTGAAAAGAAAATAAGTAATTATGTATATGAAGGCTTCTAAGATAAAATTTCCCAAGAGACATATGGGTTTAAAGAAGAGTGAGCTGACAGACAACTCTTCTCACAAACTTAAGCTGAATAAATAAGCTCAGGAAAAGACCCATAGGAACAAAAAGCTTAATTTGTGGAGCTAATGTATCTGTAACTCCTAAATTGGTCAGGTTAGCTTAATTGAAATGGTGAAAGCTCTCTGCTTGTTTTAACAGACTCCAAGTGTTAATAGAATGGGATTTGTTGAGTACAATCTTTGATGGAGACTGAATTCTTGGAAAGTTAATAATTAATCAGGCCTTACTCCCCCTAGAATCAGTATCCACGAAATGACTTTGGGAGCAAGAAAAGTAGAATAAGAAATTGTGGCTTTCCATGAAGAAACAAACTATTTTTAAAACAATGAATTAAATTCACACAGAGATTAACATCATTTTTTGCAAAGCTGAAGTCGCTAAGTCATGTCAAACTCTTTGAGACCTCATGGACTATACAGTCCATGGAATTTTCCAGGCCAGAATGGAAAGTGGGTAGTCTTTCCCTTCTCCAGGGAGTCTTCCCAACCCAGGGCTCAAACCCAGGTCTCCCACATTGCATGGAGATTCTTTACCTGCTGAGCCACCAGGGAAGTCTAAGAATACTGCAGTGAGTAGCCTATCCCTTCTTCAGCGGATCCTCCTGACCCAGGAAACAAACCAGGGTCCCCTGCATTATAGGCAGATTCTTTACCAGCTGAGCTACAAGGTGTTTGGCAAAATATTACTAATTTGACATGTTTTCCAATCCAAGTGCCTCTGGGAATAATGCATGAGTTCAGGACAGCATCACACCCTCTGCTGATCTCTATGAATACATTCCATTGATATCAACAGATGACACCACCCTTATGGCAGAAAGTAAAGAGGAACTGAAGAGCCTCTTGATGAAAGTGAAAGAGGAGAGTGAAAAATCTTGCTTAAAACTCAAGATCTTCAAAAAACTAAGATCGTAGCATCCGGTTCCATAGTTCATGGCAAATAGATGGGGGAAAAATGGAAACAGTGAAAGACTTTATTTTCTTGGGCTCCAAAATCACTGCAGATGGTGATTGCAGCCATGAAACTAAAAGACACTTGCTCCTTGGAGGAAAAGCTATGACCAACCTAGGCAGCATATTAAAAAGCAGAGACATTACTTTGCCAACAAAGTTCCATCTAGTCAAAGCTATGTTTTTTTCCAGTAGTCATGTATGGATGTGAGAGTTGGACTATAAAGAAAGCTGAGAACTGAAGAATTGATGCTTTTGAAATGTGTTGTTGGAGAAGACTCTTGAGAGTCCCTTGGAAAGTAAGGGGATCCAACCAGTTAATCCTCAAGGAAATCAGCCCTGAATATTCATTGGAAGGACTGAGGTTGAAGCTGAAACTCCAATACTTTGGCCACCTGATGCAAAGAACTGACTCATTGGAAAAGACCCTGATGCTGGGAAAGACTGAAAGTAGGAACAGAAGGGGTTGACAGAGAATGAGATGGTTGGATGGTATCACTGACTTGATGGACATGAGTTTGAGTAAACTCTGAGAGTTGGTAATGGACAGGGAATCCTGGCATCCTACAGTCTATGGGGTCGCAAAGAGTTGGACATGACTCAGCCACTGAACTGAACTGATATCAACAGTAATACAGTCATTCTCCTTGTTGAGATCATTATCAAATATTTATTGACCACATACTGGATGCTAGGTATGCCACTATGAAGGTACACAGCTGTGATTTCACTAAGATGCACAGGAGGAATCACCTGCCTGACAAGACTATGCTCCTTTTTGAAATATAGTGACTATTCTATAGTATAGGATAGCAGTATGGATGATTATACTGCTTTTCACAATAATTGCACCCAGGCGTACCATTCTCAATCCCAGGGGGAAAATCTCATGCAAAGAATGAGATTTTACTGTGGTTGATAGTTCCTAATATTTGGATCAGTCTGGTAATGGTTCTGATTTGTGCACAGCTGTTTTCATTTCCCCTGGTTGTCAGCAACCCTGGGAATTTGTTTTTAATTAGCCTGATCATTTGGTCTCTGTGGTAGACAGAATGATGCCACACATTATACTCCCCGCCCCCCGCACAACCCTACCATCACCTCAGAGATCCAGATCCTAATCATTGGAATCCATGAATATGTCACTTTTCACGGCACAACATGTATACCTGTGGCGGATTCATGTTGATATATGGCAAAACAAAATACAATATTGTAAAGTTAAAAAATAAAATAAAATAATAAAAATAAATAAATAAAAGAAAGAAAAAAAATAAAGTTCCATTCTCCAGAAAAAATAACAATAAATTTGTATTGCTTTAAGCAACTAAATTTGTGTTAATTTGTTACAACAGCAACAGGAAACTAATATAGCCTCTAATAGATAAAAGAGTCTTGGTATTTTTTAAATTTATTTACATTTTTGAGATTAAAATGTATGTACTATGAAGTTAGATATTGTGTACAACTGTTTGCTTTTGACAATCAAACACTCATATAATAACTATGCAAATTAAGATATAGATTATTTCCATTCCCCTAGGAGGTTATTCTTGTCCATTCTGATCAGAAACTCATGTGCCCACAACCCCACCTCCTAAGCAACTATCATCTATACTGTCTGATATTTACCAGCTTAGATTAATATGACTGTCTTTGGATTTTACATATGTAGGATCACACAGGATATACTCACTGGTATCTGATACTTCATTCAACATATTTTGGGATTTTTGCATTCTTTCAAATTGAATAATTTTAGTATTCAATTTTCATTCTCTGTATTGACTTGTTAGCTGTATGTTAAAATTTTCAGTGGTTTCTCTAGGAATTGCGATATATATCTTTAACTTCTCAGAGTCTATTTTAAAATAAATATTATAATGCTTCACCAATAATGCAAGACATTTAAAACAGCATAATCCATGTCTCTCAATTTTTGTGTTGTTGTCAATAGTTTACTTCTACAACTTACAAACCTTACGAACTACTTAACTTTCATAACCAGCATTTTAACTTTAAGCCATTTAAGAGACAGTGACTTAAAGTTGCTTTAATACTTGTGATTACTCTGCAAGAGACAAATTTTCTTACCTTCTGTATGAATATGCCTTATTATGCTTTCATTTGTGAATGACAGTTTCAATATGACAGTTTAAACATTTTTAGAACTTTACAAAATTTTTACAGTACTTAAAAAGTATAATTTTGTTGTCATCTGGCCTCTCACTTTTTCTGAGTAGTCACCCATCATTCTTATTGTTCACCTAAATATAAGCAATTTTTTCTGGTTGTATTTTTTTTTTACATATATTAATATTTTAGTAGTTTGACTTCGACTTTCCTCAGTGGTATTTTTTTTGCATTTATTTTAATTGGATGCTTCTAAATGTACTCAATCTGTGGACTGATATCTTTCATCAACTTCAGAAAATTCTCTATCAATATCTTGCCTCCACCCCATTCTCTCCTCCTTCTCTAAGTTTTCAACAACACTTTTATATAGAAAACTATAAAACACTGGTGAAAGAAATCAAAGAGGACACTAATAGATGGAGAAATATACCATGTCATGGATTGGAAGAATCAATATAGTGAAAATGAGTATACTACCCAAAGCAATTTATAGATTCAATGCAATCCCTATCAAGCTACCAACAGTATTCTTCACAGAGCTAGAACAAATAATTTCACAATTTGTATGGAAATACAAGAAACCTTGAATAGCCAAAGCGATCTTGAGAAAGAAAAATGGAACTGGAGGAATCAACCTACCTGACTTCAGGCTCTACTACAAAGCCACAGTTATCAAGACAGTATGGTACTGGCACAAAGACAGAAATATAGATCAATGGAACAAAATAGAAAGCCCAGAGATAAATCCACGCATATATGGACACCTTATCTTTGACAAAGGAGGCAAGAATATACAATGGATTAAAGACAATCTCTTTAACAAGTGGTGCTGGGAAATCTGGTCAACCAACTGTAAAAGAATGAAACTAGAACACTTTCTAACACCATATACAAAAATAAACTCAAAATGGATTAAAGATCTCAACGTAAGACCAGAAACTATAAAACTCCTAGAGGAGAACATAGGCAAAACACTCTCTGACATACATCACAGCAGGATCCTCTATGATCCACCTCCGAGAATATTGGAAATAAAAGTAAAAATAAACAAATGGGACCTAATTAACCTTAAAAGCTTCTGCACATCAAAGGAAACTATTAGCAAGGTGAAAAGACAGCCTTCAGAATGGGAGAAAATAATAGCAAATGAAGCAACCGACAAACAACTAATCTCAAAAATATACAAGCAACTCCTACAGCTCAACTCCAGAAAAATAAATGACCCAATCAAAAAATGGGCCAAAGATCTAAATAGACATTTCTCCAAAGAAGACATACAGATGGCTAACAAACACATGAAAAGATGCTCAACATCACTCATTATCAGAGAAATGCAAATCAAAACCACTATGAGGTACCATTTCACACCAGTCAGAATGGCTGCGATCCAAAAGTCTACAAATAATAAATGCTGGAGAAGGTGTGGAGAAAAGGGAACCCTCTTACACTGTAAAAAAAAAACAAAACATCATATTGTACCACAGGTCTGAGAACCTGTGTTCCCTTTATATGTTTTATTATTTCTTTTCCTTTGATAATTTCTATTGACTTATATTAAGTTCTCTCATCCTTTCTTCTGCTGTGTTCAATGTTCTGTTAAGAAATTGAATAAACTGTTCCTTTCTGATATTAAGTATTTCAAGTAAAGACGTTTTAGTTTTCACTCTTTTATTCCCCATTTATTTACAATATGTCATTATCTTTTAATGTCTGTGTTATTTATCTTGAGGACTTTCATGCCTCTTGACATACAGTATTGTTGCTAATCCTGTTTACTTGCCACTATGTGCTCACATTTTTCAAATCAATAGGAGAAAAAAATAAAGAAAAAAAAATGTGTGCCTTTTTGAAGAATGAACCTTAGATCAAGGAACTTCACAAGTGTACCTCTGACATCACCTGTGACTTTCTGACAAGTCTATTTCCAGAAGAGCAGCAACACACTAGAAATTGTTCAGAGACATGACCGACGGACTGTGTTCTGTACAAGCTTTAGTTGTGGTTGAGGTTTTAAGATCAGAGTTTCTAGCTTTCTGTTTTTGTACATCTGTGTGTGTGAACATAACATTACTTCCTCTCTCTTTAAAAAAAGTTAAACAAGTCTGTTTATAACTAGAGCTCTCTTTTTCTCAGTTTTTGAAGATCTATTTTCCAAATCTGTAATTTCTGCAAATGACAGGCATATCTATGGAAACAGATCTATCAGCAAAGGGTAGAAAATACAGTACACACTTCTAGTGACTTATGTAAATGTTTAGTGAATATCAGTAGCCAGTGATAGAAACACTCTTCTACTGTGGTAAATCCTACTAGTGAACATTTTCCTCTTTTACCTAATAACAGAGCTACAATTTTGTAGTAAGTAGCAACATGTCCAAGCTACAGTTTGTATTTTTTAAGAATTCCTTTCAGCTAAGGACAGCTACCTGATATAAATCAAACTCAGGAACACAGAGTTTATCTCTGGACTTTAAAAAAGTGTCTCTTTTGGATTCATGTGCTCCAAACCTGTTTCTTTCCTAATTTTGGCATTACCCTCTACCACGTTGTTTTTTTCATTAGTTAGCAAAAGGAAAAAGATCTTTGTTATGGTTGGAGTAGCCATCTGGAGATCACAGCTGAAGGGCTGGTAAAACTACAGTAACCTCAGTATTTATACCCTTGAGCTGTTTAACACAGAAAATCCTTAATTTCCTTTTCTTGTGTAACAAGAAAAATAAACTTTTTTTTTCAGAGTCCTTTTGATTTATTTTTTAATATAAATTAATTTATTTTAATTGGAGGTTAATTACTTTACAATATTGTATTGGTTTTACTAATTATTGAACATTAGTTTTAACTAACATAGTTGCCTGGAAATACTTATAATCTTACACAAGTTAGAAGCAAAAGCCCCAGAAAAAGACTAATAATAAGTGAAATAACTCATGCTGAGTTTAAATTGATATTAATTACTACAGAGATTAGAGTTCTAGTCATGGAAGAAAAACTCATACAATAAAACTAGAGATAAGCATTGCATTCTTTTTGCCAAAAAAAGTAAAATATATCAGTAGGGACACAATGATGACATTCAGTAACAGAAAACATAATCAAGAGTATAAAAAGCCAATATTTTTTTTTATAACATTTGACAGTAATACATCCTGTTCAATATTTATTTTTCCTTAGTACTTAAGAACAAGCAGTATGTAATGTTCATCTTTGCTTCCCAAGTTTTAGTAAAGTGCCTGAAAAATAGATGATAAACTTTTGTTAAATGAATGATGAATATATATATATATATATATATATATATTTAGAGCAGATATATAAGAGAAAAATGGAGAAACAACTTGATATATAATAGTAGATATTTCAAACTTAAGATGGTTATCATCTAAAGATAAGAATGTTTTCTGAGCTGGAACTTGGAAAAACTGCAGCTGTATCTTGGGAAAATGCATCATCAGTGGTTTAATAATATATAAAATAGAAGAAAATTGATTCTCAGCTACGAAATACATGTAGTATGCCAAGAATGATACTAATGAAATAAAAGATAATGATTTAGGATGATGAAATAATGAATAGAAACAAGAAAGTACATGGAAAATTAATAATGAAGGATCAGTAAGACAATAAGTTCAGATAAGGAAAGAAAGAAAAGATGTTTCTCAATATTAAAATTAGGGGAAATAAGTACATAATAACATTCTTTTCATAAATGCATTACTTTGGCTCAAGCTGAATGACATCTGACTGTATATACTGAGTTTGAGGGGTTTGGAGACAGGGAAATTTAGGTAGAAGTTATTGGCAGGTGTAGTAAGTAAGGCTTTTGGAAAGATAAACTTGAGACACAGTTTTGAGCTGAACACTTTTAAACTACTAATGAATTACCAGAAAAGGACTGATCAAAGAGAGAGAAGTATAATTTCTTTAATGAGATGTTAATGAAAGTGAGGATATTGAGAGCAACCAAGAAGGAACTGATTTAGAACTAAAACGGGAATCACCATGAAGATTTCAAGTAGAAAACGATGGTCACATAACAAGTGCCTTAGCAAGTTCAGAGAAAATTAGGAGTCATTCAAAGAACACTGGATTTAATACTATAAGATAATTTTATGTCATTGAAGAAAGAAATTTCAGTAACGGTACAGGAGCAGTTAGACTTTATTGTATTAAAGAGTGAATGACACACAAGGACATGGAAGCAGGGCACATAAGTTATTCTTTGGTGATCAGGATGGTGAAAAAAAGTGAGCAATATGAAATGGTACCTGAAGGCATGTTCCCATCGTGAACTGTGAAATGTCTGAGAATTTACTCTATTTGCAAGTTAAAATGTTATCCTATCACAGTTTCATAAATGCTGGCAGAAGATACAGACTCTTGGAAGAGAGGAAAAATATTTTTTTACTTACGCTAGTAAAGTAGTAATGCTCCAAATTCTCCAAGCCAGACTTCAGCAATACGTGAACTGTGAACTTCCAGATGTTCAAGCTGGTTTTAGAAAAGGCAGAGGAACCAGGGACCAAATTGCCAACATCTGCTGGATCACTGTAAAAAGCGAGAGAGTTCCAGAAAAACATCTATTTCTGCTTTATTGACTATGCCAAAGCCTTTGACTGTGTGGATCACAATAAACCATGGAAAATTCTGAAAGAGATGGGAATACCAGACCACCTGACCTGCCTCTTGAGAAACCTATATGCAGGTCAGGAAGAAACAGTTAGACATGGACATGGAACAACAGACTGGTTCCAAATAGGAAAAGGAGTACATCAAGGCTGTATATTGTCACCCTGCTTATTTAACTTGTATGCAGAGTACATCATGAGAAATGCTGGGCTGGAAGAAGCATAAACTGGAATCAAGATTGCCAGGAAAAATATCAATAACCTCAGATATGCAGATGACACCACCCTTATGGCAGAAAGTGAAGAGGAACTAAAAAGCCTCTTGATGAAAGTGAAAGAGGAGAGTGAAAAAGTTGGCTTAAAACTCAATATTCAGAAAACTAAGATCATGGCACCTGGTCCCATCACTTCATGGGAAATAGATGGGGAAACAGTGGAAACAATGGCTGACTTTTTTGGGGGGGCTCCAAAATCACTGCAGATGGTGATTGCAGCCATGAAATTAAAAGACGCTTACTCCTTGGAAGGAAAGTTATGACCAACCTAGATATCATATTCAAAAGCAGAGCCATTACTTTGCCAACAAAGGTCTGTCTAGTCAAGGCTATGGTTTTTCCAGTGATCATGTATGCATGTGAGAGTTGGACTGTGAAGAAAGCTGAGCACCGAAGAATTGATGCTTTTGAACTGTGGTGTTGGAGAAGACTCTTGAGAGTCCCTTGGACTGCAACGAGGTCCAACCAGTCCATTCTGAAGGAGATCAGCCGTGGGTGTTCTTTGGAAAGAATGATGCTAAAGCTGAAACTCCAATACTTTGGCCACCTCATGCGAAGAGTTGACTCATTGGAAAATACCCTGATGCTTGGAGGGATTGGGGGTAGGAGGATAAGGGGACGACAGAGGATGAGATGGCTGGATGGCGTCACTGACTCAATGGACATGAGTTTGAGTAAACTCCTGGAGTTGGTGATGGACAGGGAGGCCTGGGGTGCTACGATTCATGGGGTTGCAAAGAATCTCACACAACTGAGAGACTGAACTGAAGTAAAAGAATTCACTTGCAATGCAAGAGACCACCTGCAATGCAGGAGACATTGGTTTGATCCCTGAGTCAGGAAGATCCCTTGGGGAAGGAACTGGAAACCCACACCAGTATTCTTGCCTGGGGAAACCCATGGAGAGAAGCCTGGAGGGCTACAGCCCATGTAGTCTTGAGAATCAGACATGACTAAGTGACTAAACCACCACCACTATTCACGACAATAGCTGTATCAGCAGAGAACCATCATTTGCAAGTGTTCCCTGAGCACCGCTTCTCACAGACAGCCAGCTGAGGTGCCAGGTGAAATGTTTGCACATACAATGGGTTTAATTATAAAGGAAAAACTCAGAGCTTATGGACCCACTTATAGAGGATCATAAGCTTTTTTGACCTTTGTCATGAAAGGAGACATTATTATTATACTACACAGTAAAAAAAAAAAAAAATCTTTCTTTATTCCAGATGGAGACACTATCTCTTTCTTCCACAGCTATTTGCTCTACAAACATCCTTGAAAAGATACTCCAAAATAAAGTCAATCAATGCCTGATTTGCAAGACATACAGAAATGTGAGATATCCATGGAGAATTGTCTCCCTGTAATTATGTTGGAAAATAAAACTTTAACATGTGAGAAACTTTAGAATGTCTGTGGCAGAAAGACAAAGTCTTTAGTGAAAACATTTTTAATAAAGGAGAAATTAAATATGTGAAAAAATAAATTAGGGTATTGTCAAGCATACACATAGTCAGAATTGCTAGAACTTGGTAGATTTGGAGATATTTTACTTTGGATAGGGAAAAAATGTTGCAGAGCCATGTTAATATTAACAGAAAATTAGGAGCAGAAGAAATTTTCTGTGACTCGGTAGATGTGTGAGAAGATAAATTTTTCAATGAGCATATATTAGATCTAAAGTTATTTAGTGAACAATGGCACCCCACTCTAGTACTCTTGCCTGGAAAATTCCATGGACGGAGGAGCCTGGTGGGCTGCAGTCCATGGAGTCGCTAAGAGTCAGACACAACTGAATGACTTTAGTTTCACTTTTCACTTTCATGCATTGGAGAAGGAAATGGCAACCCACTCCAGGCAAGGCCTGGAGAATCCCAGGGACGGGGGAACCTGGTGGGCTGCCATCTATGGGGTCGCACAGAGTCGGACATGACTGAAGCGACTTAGCAGCAGCAGCAACATGAAACGAAAAATTAGGTCCATGGACATAATGTGAACTGAACAGCAAGAAATCCTCTATATATTGTTGAATTTAAGCATGAGGCTGTGGGTTATATTGAATCTCTCAGGCAGATTCTTGAGTTAACATATGTTTCATCAATAGTTGTAGTACAACCTGGAACCACCAAATGCATGATTCTATTGAGTCATAGAAGATATTTGAACATTAATCACAATTTAACCTCAGAGAGATCATGAAATTTTACTAACATCTTTATATTTTGACAATCGTTTAGGTTTCCTTACAGAAATTAAAGTAGAATTGGTTTAAGTCAAGCTGCCCCACCCTGGGCACTGGCCCAGTAGTTAGATAATTGTGTGGTCTCCCACATTCAGCATCTTCACTTCATATATTACCTAATATGTATTATTTACAAATTCAAGCAGAGAGGAACCATTTGGAGACAACTTAGTCATGTTACACATACACCTAAGGGCAGATTTACCAAGCAGTTAAGTTAAATTTCCTAACTAATTGTTGGCACATTCAGTTATGAGATGAGCTTTAACAATTGCATTCTCCTCACCAGAGTGTTAATAAGGGATCATTATGTCTCATTTTCATTTGTCCTTGGCACTTTAAACAGTCAATGTATCCACAGATGAAGAGGTCAGAAATCTATAAAAGCCTTAAAAATCTCCTGCAGACAGCAGCTCCTGTATCTGTTATTGTCCATGTAAGCTCTGTGTGGGCTCCCAACTTATCAGTCTATAAGCAGTACTCGTAGATGCTGCAGGCCTGTCTCCCTGCCCTAAGCTGTCCTATTACAGTCTCAGGACCACAGATTCTGGCACCACTGCTTTCTTCGAACCATACCCCTCCCATTCCCTTGCCCTCTCTCATTGTTCTGCAATTCAAAATCCCTCAGCCTTTTCACTGAAAATCTCCCAGGGTAACTTCCCTACTGCTTGTTCACTGCACCCCCAGTCTTTTCCCATGCCCTGACAAATTTAGATGCATTCCAAAAATTTTAAATTTTTGAAATCCTAGAGTAAGTGATCATACATGTCATGCATATTTATAATTTAAATTATAGCAGTTTCAAAAGCTTTTAATTTATTCAATAATTATTTGAGAGCTCTGTTGCTCTTGATGCTATTTCTCAAGAATACAACCATCTGAGTCCAGGTTCGATGCAGGATACAGGAAGCTTGGGGCTGGTGCACTGGGATGACCCAGAGGGATGCTATGGGAAGGGAGGTGGGAGGGGGGTTCAGGATGGGGAACACGTGTACACCCGTGGCAGATGCATGTTGATGTATGGCAAAACCAATACAATATTGTAAAGTAAAATAAAATAAAATAAAATAAAATCTCTAAGTTTAAAAAATAAAATAAAATCTAACCTTCTACAAAAAAAAAAAAAAAAGAATACAACCATCTTCACAGCACGTTTCTCATATCCTGTAACTTTCAAACTTCACATATTTCATTATTTGGCCCTCTGTGTATTTTTGTATTTCCAGGAAGAGAACCGGAGAAGGCAATGGCACCCCACACCAGTACTCTTGCCTGGAAAATCCCATGGATGGAGGAGCCTGGTAGGCTGTAGTCCATAGGGTCGCAAAGAGTCGGACACGACTGAGTGACTTCCCTTTCATTTTTCACTTTCATTCATTGGAGAAGGAAATGGCAACCCACTCCAGTGTTCTTGCCTGGAGAATCCTAAGGATGGGGGAGCTTGGTGGGCTTCCATCTCTGGAGTCGCACAGAGTCAGACATGACTGAAGCGACTTAGTAGCAGCAGCAACAGGAAGAGATCTCTGTCTTTGTCTCTCCTTTGCTGATGATTTTTCATCGAGCTGGTGGTGGTGGTTTAGTCACTAAGTCATGTCCAACTCTTGTGATCCCATTGACTTATATGTAGCTCACCAGGCTCTTCTGTCCTGCCAGCATTCAAGTCATCTACTTCAAAGATGCCTACTCTTGCCTACTGCTCTTCACTCCTTTTCTATGTGTTATCTTCCTGACTAAATTTATTCAGGACAAGAATAACTAGTCATTTTCCCCCGAAATATATTCCAAAACTGGAGGAAAACACCTACCTCCCAAACAAAAACCTCAGAAATAACATAGGCACTCTCTCTGTGTACTGTTCATTTGTTTCTAAGCTTTTCTTACATTCTCCAGCAACCATATGCAGTATGACTTCAAAGGTGCTGGACAACCTCTCCGTGGATTTACTAAACAGATGCCTTGATCCAGGAGCTGATTATTAAAAAAAAAAAAAAAAAAAAAAAAGCAACCAATATGGCACAGTAAGAGCTAATCCAGAAAACCTGTAGCTAAAGCCTAGATGGATGTCTGCGGGCCACCCAATGTGACAGCCATTAATTTTTCAGTTGGTTTTTGAAATGGGGAACAGAAGGACCTAGGTGATAGGAGGAAGGAGTGGCTGTTGCCAGGAGTGGTTGTTTGAAAACCTGATCAGAAGACTTTCACTACTGTAACTTCTAAGGCCAGGCCAATGAGTTCTGGCTAAGTGTTACTCTTGCCTGTAACCCTTTGCTGCTTTTTTCCCCAGAGTAAAAAATTTTAAATAATCCTTTCAGTGTGGTATCAGTTCAGTTCAGTTCAGTCACTCAGTCATGTCTCACTCTTTGCGATCCCATGGACTGCAGCACAACAGGCTTCCCTGTCCATCACCAACTCCTGGAGTTTACCCAAACTCATCTCCATTGAGTCAGTGATGCCATCCAACCATCTCATCCTCTGTCTTCCCCTTCTCCTCCCAACTTCAATCTTTCCCAGCATCAGGGTCTTTTCAAATGAGTCAGCTCTTTGCATGGGGTGGCCAAAGTATTGGAGTTTCATTTTCAACATCAGTCCTTTCAATGAACACTCAGGACTGATCTCCTTTGAACACCACAGTTCAAAAGCATCAATTCTTCGATGCTCAGCTTTCTTTATAGGCCAACTCTCACATCCATACATGACTACTGGAAAAACCATAGTTTTGACTAGAAGGACCTTTGTTGACAAAGTAATGTCTCTGCTTTTTAATATGCTGTCTAGGTTGGTCATAGCTTTCCTTCCAAGGAGTAAGCATCTTTTAATTTCTTGGCTGCAGTCACCATCTGCAGTGATTTCGGAGCCCAAAAATATAAAGTCTGTCACTGTTTCCACTGTTTCCCCATCTATACCATGAAGTGCCATGATGCCGTATTGTGTAAATTGCCCTAATGGTAAAACTCACTTGGACCTCATGTGAATACTTCAATATGGGGAGTCATACCCCTGCCCCTCTAAATCAGAATTTCCAGGGGAGGGTCTAGGCAGTTAAATCTTCCATAATCATTAGAAGCTGATGCTTCTCATTAGAGAATTTCAGGCAACAATGGCTTACTCTACATGATCCTCACCACAACGGGATAACTCAGGCAGTGTGAACCTTATAAGGGCTATCTGAGGAAACGAAAAGGAACCATATCAAGGTTTCATAACTTGATCAATATTAGGAGACAGGGGTTCTTTTTCTTATTTCTAAAGTCTCAGAATAATTGTATTGGATTATTTTCCTGCACTAACAAGTTTTTAAAAATGGTACCATTTCTTTTCAAATTCTATCTTTCTATGCTTGTTTTTTCTCTATATCATTTTTAGAAAATTATTCAAAAAACAGTATTACTTGCTTCTTAAAATCAAACATAAAATATTAGCCTCATTCATAAAATCTTAGGAGCACAATTTTTAACATAGAATGTTGTCCTAATAAATTTTTTTTTGTCAATGAAAACTAATGCAAAATTGAGAGAATTAATTTCCTTACAGTGCACAGGTATTTAAAAGTAACATAGAAATAACACTGGAAAATAAATAATATTGTTCAACCGTCTCTCTTGCCATCACCTGTTTTTGTGACACAAGATTCTTTTTTCTAGTCTGACTTTTGGAAATACTTATGGAGCATTTTCTTAGCCTCTTTATAAATGATTTGTTTTTTGCTTCTCTGAAGTTAAATATCATTGTTTCCTACCATTAGAAGACTGATCTGTGTTAAATATAGATAAAGGACAATAGACAACAGTAAGTGACAAAGAATGAATGAAAATGGGCAATATATGTAATCTAAGGATAGTGGCATGTCACTCGTTGGAAAATCTGAAGGTGGAGACATGTCACTCATTTGTAAGCCATCTGCCTGGATAATTCAATCCAAATGGCTTTGCCAATAAAAAAGGAAAAAAATTGCCAGGCCCATCAATAATCAACTGGAAGACAGGCATTATGTTAGGCTGGGATGAATTTCAGATGGAAAATGTGCTTGTTTTAGTACTGACTAGAATTTCTATGTAGAACTGGCTATATCAATGTGACTGCCAAGCTTATGTTCCTGGAAACTAGGAGTCTAACATCATATATCACTTTGCCTCAATAAGGGGATTTAGAATTTTAGGCCAAATAAAATTAGGTTGTTCCTAAGGACCTTACTCTGGGCTTATATCTAAAAGGCATTTTGAGTGACTAAGCAGAATGGGCAATTTGTTGAATGTTTTCGAGATTGTTGGGAGACATATGTATACACAGTCATAGCAACAGAACAACTGGCATTTTGTACTTTTTTGTTTTCTATGGATATTCAAAACAGGCTTTCTCAAAAAGAGTTATTTGGATCACATGTCAGAATTACTGGACTGCTTATCATTAAGGCATATTCCTGAGCCCCTCTGAATAAAGTTAACTAACAAGCATCTATGTATCTATGTATTCATTGATAAGCATTCTAGATGCTTCTTACACACAGCAAACGTTTTTGCTGCTCTGCAGGTTTTTGGCTTCTCAGGTGGCTCAGTGGTGAAGAATCCGCCTACCAATGTAGGAGACAAGGGTTCAGTCCCTTGGTCAGGAAGATACCCTGGAGTAGGAAATAGCAATGCACTCCAGTATTCTTGCCTGGAAGAATATGGGCAGAGGATCCTGGCAGGCTGCAGTCCATGGTTGCAGAGAATTGGACATGACTGAGAGACTGAGCATGCACACGCGCGTGTGCGCGCGCACACACACACACACACACACACACACACACACACACACTATCCTTCTGAGTCAGATGCTGTTCTACAGAGAAGTGAAAGTGAAGTCACTCAGTCATGTCCAATTATTTGCGACCCTGTGAACTGTAGCTTACCAGGCTTCTCCATCCATGGGATTTTCCAGGCAAAAGTACTAGAGTGGGTTGCCATTTCCTTCTCCAGTGGATCTTCCCAACCCAGAGATCAAACCCAGGTCTCCCGCATTGTAGGCAGACACTTTACCATCTGAGCCACTAGGGAAGTTCTACAGAACCATGTCCTAAAAATTTATAGACAGGATTCAGTGTTTCTTCAAACATGCAACTTTCTCATGTGATTTAAAGAGTACTAGAATTTCTCCCCATACGACAGGACAACACAACTATAAATCTACCAAAGAACCTAAAGCTTCATTTTGTAAGATTTATTTCTTCAGATTAAATCAAGCCATCTTTATATATTTTCTTCTACCCTTCTATTAAGGGTAAGTCAGTATCAATAATAGTGATAAAAATAATTTCAACCCCTTTGTTAAAATATTTTATCAGAAATCTTTTCTCCATAAATAGCTGAGACCAAGGCATCAAGAAAAGGATGATAAAAACTGCAAATATAAAATAAAAACTGAAAATATAAAGCTATATATTTCTACTCATGTTGTGCTTTCATTTTATCTTTTATTGTACCCAGCTATGTCTGCATGCAATATCATCCCTAGTCTCTAATAAATTCTTGAAGGGCAGGGACTCCTTCATCTTTCTATCTCTGGAGGGTTCCAGGGCTTGTTATAAGGCTTGACATATGATGATTTATTATCTGAATAATAATACTATTACAAAGAAATTAAGGAAAAAGTGTGAGCTAATACTTGACAAAGGTTGAACTACCAGGACACTAAGGTGGTATACCTCAAAGAAGAAACCAAGGAAATCCAAGGAAGGATGAAAATAAAGATGGGATGCATTTAGATTTCTTTTTAACTCTTCAGAAATTAATACATCATTCAGAAATATGTTTCCCTCTGAACTTAATTATGAAGCCACTCAGTCGTGTCAGACTCTTAGTGACCCCATGGACTGCAGCCTACCAGGCTCCTCCATCCATGGGATTATCCAGGCAAGAGTACTGGAGTGGGGTGCCATCGCCTTCTCTGACTTAATAAGTACATATATCTAAATACAGATATATGAGTCTGATATTGATAGCTGTAAGATTTTCCTCTGTTTAATTTAATTTAGTGATTACTTTACCCAAATGGCTTTTTAGAGTATCCATACATTTTTTAGGAGTCTTCCCTGGTGGCTCAGAGGGTAAAGCGTCTGCCTGCAATGAGGGAGACCTGGGTTCGATCCCTGGGTCAGGAAGATCCCCTAGAGAAGAAAATGGCAACCCACTCCAGTTATACAATAGTGATTCAACAATTTATTTTTTGCCAAACAACAAGATAAATACAGAAAATTTTGAACTAAACAGGTCACATTTTAGAAGTTCACATATAATCTTTAGGAATTGACTAAGAATAAAAATCATAAAATGAACTGTAGTCTTAAGATCAACTACTTCCTTCTGAGTATATAAGGTGAACAATTTTATTGGCTATAAGATGATCATGAGTACCAGTTACCCACCTAATGTGATGTTGGAAAGGAGCAATGTATGTAAAAACATTTAGCAAAAATTAATGCCTATATATGTGTTTTAATCAATGTCATACATTAAAATTATAGCCTTAACATTTCCTTTGCATTTGAAAAATGTTCTTGAGTAGCATCAGAATTTGACACTGTTTTTATTATTCTTATTTTCATCTAGCTATTTACTAGATTCTATCTTCTGAGCAGTCATACTAGTGGACAGAAAAAGTGACATACGGTGTAAACAGTTAAAAGGATCAGACATTGGACTTTATAGCTTTTATGTGAAGCACAGCTATTTTCAGTTATTTGCAACTGCTTTTGTCCAAACCCTGTTATGAAACCTCTAGGAAAAAATACTAATTTCTTTTTTGATTAAGTTAAAATCATTTAACTTGTGAGTAGGAGGAAGAAAGCATGATTTCAATTCTACTGAATTGCAACATTTTCATAAAGTCTCAAAATTCTGATTCTGGTAACAGAAGCATATTCTTTCTCTGCTTAGATTAATATTGTAAGACTGTGACTGCTATTACTAAAATTTTTACATACTTACTGATTATGGTGGTAGGCTGAAAAACAATAGGATACCCAAGTTCTAATACTCAGAACCTGTTGATGTTATCTTACATTGCAAAAGGGGCTCTGTGGATATGATTAATTTAAAATCTTGAGGTGGGGAGAGTGTGCTGGATTATCCAGGAAGGACCAATGCAATTACAGAGTTCTTCAAGAAGGAGGTAGGAAAGTCAGGATTAGAGGAAGAGATAACACATAAACAAAGGTTATTTTTATGAGTTTGTGTTTTTTTTTTTTTTGATTCCACTTATAAGTGATATAATTTGTATTTCACTAACTTATCTTAATATAATTCTCCCAAGGTCCATCATGTTATTATAAATAGAAGGATTTTCTTCTTTCTCATGAATGAATTATATTCCATTGTGTGGGTGGGGGGGAGGTAATCTTTTTTTTTTTTTATCAATTCATTTGTAGACAGGAACTTAGCTTATTTCCATATCTTGACTATTGTGAATAATGCTTCAGTGAACATGGATGTGTACATTGCTTTTTGAAATTTCTTAATTTCTTCAGGTATGTACCCTGGAGTAAGAATGCTGCTAATGCTATGGTGGTAATCATATTGAAATACATAAATGTATTAAACCAATACACTGTGTATCTTAAACTTACACAATGGGAGATGTGAATTATTAAAAAAAAAAAAAGCCGAGGTTGTGATTATTTGACTTCCTACAGGGAGGCCACAAGCCTAGGAATTTGAGCAGCCTCTAGAAGCTTGACAAGGAAGTAAATTCTCCCCTATAGCCTTCAGGAAAAAAATGCAGCCTGGTTAATACATTGATTTTAGGGATATTATCTTCCAGGACTATAAGATATTGAATTTGGGCTGCTTTAAGAAAAGGAATTTGTGATAAAATGTTATAGAAATAATTGGAAGCTAATGGTTTTTCAGTAGTCATGTATGGATGTGAAAGTTGGACTATAAAGTTGATTGCTGAAGAATTGATGCTTTTGAACTGTTGTGTTGGATAACACTCTTGAGAGTCCCTTGGACTGCAAGGAGATCCAACCAGTAAATCCTAAAGGAAATCAGTCCTGAATATTCATTGGAAGGACTGAAGTTGAAACTGAAACTCCAATACTTTGGCCACCTGATGCGAATAACTGACTCATTTGAAAAGACCCTAATGCTGGGAAAGATTGAAGGCAGGAGGAGAAAGGGATGACAGAGGATGAGATGGCTGGATGGCATCACCAACTCAATGGACATGAGTTTGAGCAAGCTCTGGGAGTTGGTGACGGACAGGGAGGCCTGGCATGCTGCAGTCCATGGAGTTGCAAAGCGTCGGACACGACTGAGAGACTGAACTGAATGTAGTCGTCAAATATAGCCATAATCATAATTTCCACTGAAGTGCAAAAAAGTAAAGAAATAATGGTTAAGATTTTAGTCTGTGGAGCAAGATGCCTGCATTTAAATCCCCTTTTCACCACTTACTGAGTTAATTTGGCAAGTATTTGTCTGCTTGTACAGTGGGCATAATGAGAGTATCTTATATGGTTTTTGAGAAGATTAAATGAATTCATCAATTTAAACCTATTAGAACAATGTATGACACATGGTAAGCTGTTATATGATCTAAACCATCATTTTATTATTGTCATTATTGAAGTTACGATTATCACTTGCTTATTCTTTAAATAAAAACGTCACTATATTCACTCTATAGGTGCCATTTGAAGAGGAGGATATCAAAACTATTTTATCAAACCTCTGCTTTCAGGAAATTTATTATCAAGTGGGAGACATAAAGTATATACATAAAATACCACAGTTCATGATGAAAAACTGTGATTGTCATAGATTTTTTTTTTTTCCTTCCTACCATCCTGCTTTGAGTCTAGCAAGTATGATGAATGGTGTACTATGGACCTGCCCTTGATTGTGGAAGTATCTCAATTGTAGTTCACTTTTTGATTCAATTATGTACCTAAAATTTCTTTTAATTAGAAAAATAATTTGGAGTAGAAATAAAAGGTATTTGATTTGGCTATGTGTTGAATTGCTGTCCACATATTATTGCCTCTAGATAATAAGTTATAACCTCTAATTATCGCATAGCTCATCCACTCCCACATAATTGTCAGATATGGAAATCACCTCAGTTTTAGTACTCACTTAAAAAAGGAAAAACCAACAACAATAATAAAAACTATGTTTTATACCTAGTGGTAAACCACCTCTCTGGTAATAGCTCTTATATTTTTTTCAGAATTATAAAATGACAGCTCAAGACTGTAGATAAAGCCTCAGACAAGAAACAAGAAAATAATAACAATTTCTGAGTCCATGTACCAATTTTCCTCTAAAATTAACCTTCACAATCCCATGATGGATTAAACAGGTACCATTTTCAGATGTCATCTATAAAAGGAAGAGCATTCAAAGATGTAAGACCTGTCAGCAAAAAGCCAAATGGATAAACATGATCATCATCACAAAAACATATTTAGCAAGTGCTTTTGTTATTTTTGTTTGGATTTGTTTTACACGCTGTGGTGTACTTTCGGCAGTACTAACAAAAATCCTTCTGGTTTCAAAACAGGACTCAATTTGCATACTTGTGATTGAACAGCTAATTAGTCACCTTCATTTGAACAAGATGCTAAAATATGGGCATGCTAGCCATTCATGTTGATCTTCTTTGCCCACCATTTTACAGCTTAGGAAGGTCACATTTACCATATAATTACACGGATTATTTTAGTATTTGCTCTAATTTTCTGGAGCCATAATCTGAATCAATCTATGCTTAAAACAATATTGTTTTAAGTTAGTGGAAGAGCATGAAACAGAAATTTTAAAATGAGCCAAAATACTAAGATCACAATTCAGAAAGGATAGATTCAAGGTAAATCTAGAAATTTTAACTTGTGTTTTTGGTTATGTAAAGTTCAAAGAAAAATTATCACATAAATTTTGTACTGATTTTTCCTAGAAACACTCTCAACTTGTAAATGCACATATGCTGTTAGATCTATGTTGCTGCTGCTGCTGCTAAGTCACTTCAGTCGTATCCGACTCTGTGCGACCCCACAGATGGCAGCCCACCAAGCTCCAAATATAAAATTGTGTCACTAACTGACACAATTTTTAACTGAGAATATCTGACTTTGCATCATAGGCCCAGTTAGCATCTGAATAATTCAGACCAAACACTATTTAATGAAGTCAATATTAGCAATAAAATGCTACAGACTCAAAGGAACCTGTGCCTATTTTAAGGAACTTACTGTATTTTAAACTTCACTGAACTTCAAGATCTTGCTAATGTTTTGTCAGGAAACATTAAATTTATCCATAGAGTATTCATATTCTATTTTTGCTTTTATTTGCTTTTTTATTTTCTCTTTTGCTAGAGAATGAAATCCTTGGCCAAAAAAATAGAACATTCTTCATGAGGAGTCATATGGTACAAAGCCACATACTAAATCTAGGCTGAATAGAATGGGTTTCCCCCAGAGTCAGAATTTTGATATGGATCTTGGGAACATATTTCAACAACTGAATGATATACACTGACAAATGCTAGCTAGCACATTGCTTCCGATTACAGCATTTTCAAGTTCACACCAACACATGCCAGGATCTAGAGATACTGGTGTTCTTTAGTTTCAAATCACAGAATCTAGCTACAGCTTACCTAAACCAAGAAAATAATTTTATTATAATTTTTGAAAAATACACAATTGGTGGTAAGATGGGAGACTTACACTCAATATTAGATAGGAAATTCTGGATGGCAAGGCATAGGTCTTCTGGTAGGTGATATAATCTGAAAGCCTCTTCTCAAATGAAATGAACTTAAGTGTGTGTGCATTTTTTCATGGTGGAATGCTCAAGTTTCTGATTCTAATTGACCTTGGTTGTATCACAAATTGAATATTTCCAAAGGCAGAGGAGTGCACATAAGAGTCCCAGCATACTGCACAGAATAGGAACAAGAAATCTGATTGTAATTAAAAAGGAGGAATTACTACCACATAGCCCACCTTCCCCCACCAAATACAACTGCATGCTATAGATATATTCTCATATTTTGGCAATTAAAAAAAAATTTACAGCTAAGAATTAGGAAGCTCAAATATTTCTTCAAAGTCTCATCAATAACATTAACAGAAAGTGGACTAGTTGAGGCAGGGATATGGTGAAGGTAAAAGGAACATTTTGATTGAATAAATTTTACTGGAAAGATAAAATTTTAAAGAGTTCTCTTCAGGCTGGATTGATAATTAATTCTGAATCTTTTTTATCAAGCAAGAAGCTGGAAATAAATAAAGTCTCCTATATTATACCCCAGACACCTGCCATCCTCAGTTGTGATATATACAGACTAAATTGTTTGAAGTTTTATTTAAATGCAGTTTAATACAGAATTAAATTAAACCAAATAGGACAATAGCTCTAATTGCAAAATGCATTATCTTAGCAAATAAATAATATATAAACTATTGAATGTATAAATGATACCAACAGAACTTTAATATATTTATTTGTGTTACTCTCACCATTAGTAATTTTATAATCTTTTAAAGTCTAACTCTTCATGAACTGAAATTATTTTAAACTTTTCATATGCTGACAAACAGAAACCTTTTTTATTCTCCATTTACAAAATGACTTCTGCTCTATTTCTACTTTACTTCTTCAAAATGTGTTCCCTTTAGTATTTTATTTCTTATTTTGTTAAACAGCTTTGCCAAAGATGGTGAAAACCCAATCCCTATAGACTAGAAATTACAGAAACATAGACATAACACTTTACATATGGTAGTTATGTGCTTAACATTTTATATTGAGATATTTTAGACATATATTTCCCTTTCTCTATTTTTTAATCCAAGCAAATTCCAGGAAAAGTTTAAACAATAAAAATCAAGCAAATTACCAAGTAGGATATTGATTGACTGCCTTATTTTAAATGACAGTAATCATACAGTATTAATAAGATTAATCAGTTTTCATGTCTAATCACCTAAATACAATCTGTAGCACTTTCTATTCAGTGACAACAACAACAAAAAGTAAAACTGATCACAGCTGTGCTGCTGATGTTACCTGGTCACCTCATTGTCTTTTTCATATCATCTTTCCTCTCCCTACTGAATGCACCATGTCTATTCACACACAAGTATACACATGTGTACACACATACACACACACTGGAGTGTGGAGTTTAAAGCTGTAGATTCTGATGTCTGTCTTACCTGGGTTTATAGTCAGATCTATCATTTACTAAGTATACACATTCAGCTACATTACTTACCTTCTCTTAGCCTCTATGTCTTCATTTGAAAAAGAAAGATAAGCACCATGCATAATGTCAGTAAGTGTAAAGTGCTCTGGTTGCAATTACTACTATTGTAGGTATAGTGATTTTAGGAGAAGCAGTAGTTGTGATATTAGTAAGTATTCATGGTTTATCCTCTGTATTTAAAACATTTATTCACAATCATAATCCAATAGAAACACCTTATTATAAGATCATTCTTGGAACATAGCATATATAATCAAGGATAATTATGAAGCCTAGTATGAATCATAACTCTAATAGATCCTGAGGTAATTTATCATTAGAGATACATATTCCTATTTTAATTTTAATCTTCTCTTACCTGCTCAGTCATACAGAAATCAGAATATGAAAATGGACTCAGCAATGCTGAGTACTGACGAATTTTAACAAAGAAGGTTGGATGAATTAGAGTCCAGCACATTTTGTTGTATAACTACAAAATATTATTTTCACTTGTTTGTAGATGATATACCACTATAGGTAATTTGGCTCAAAGATGAATTTTATCAATGTTTTACTCAATACCATTCCAGAAAGGTACAATGTTATATTAAGCAGTCGTATTGTTTTAAATTGTGATCCTTTCAACTTTTCTCCATTTCTTTGCTAAAATGCCTGATGTCTTACTCCATATATGACATCATAAGAATCAGCTTTTAAATAACAGATGTCCATCTCTTCTGTGTCTGGCTTAAAGAATATTCCCTGCAGAAGATAAGACTTCTCAAAGCATATCTGAGCTATAGACACACAAAATATTTTTCCCTGTTCTGATCTCATTCCTTCAGGCTATAGCATTTATAATTCAGAAATCTCCTTCTTTTTGATAAAGATGAAAAATAATCTTGAGCAAGATTAGTGTTGAGGAGCAAACACTTGACTAGAAATCAGGAAGTCTGGTCTAGTCCAGAATCACCTTCAGTCCCACTTGGTAACCTTATCAAATAAAACTTAGTCTTTCTGTAAGTTGTCAGTTTAGTTCAGCTCTTCTAAGCATCACTCTAGTGCTAATGTCCGTTGGGAGGAAAAATCCATCACTATGTGTTATTTTAATCTAAATGATAGTCTTCAAAAGACAAACTTATACACATAGACACCATATACACACCACACATACTCACAGACATGCACATGTTCCTAATACCCCTACCACTCTTTCTCTTTATCCAAGTATGGAAATCCAACACTCAAAATACTCTTATTAAGCAAAAGAGCAATCGAAAAAAATTTGTCAGCAGATCAGGACAATTCTGTGCAGATATATTTCCCTAGGGAAATGTATGCCAGTGATAGAATTCTAGGTCTGAGTTTTGTATGTGATAAAATGCCCTTTTTTTTTTTTTTTTTTTTTTTTGCTGGTTAAGGAAAAATGAGCTCAAGGTCATTTACCACCCAATGGAATGAAAAGTTCTCAGCAAATAATTAAGTGAAATGTCCCCTCACCATTTAAGACACCTGTCCTCCTAAGCCCATATCTACTTTTATTATTGATTTTTAAATTCTTTACCTTCAAGAAATAACAAGAAATATGTTCAATTCTAGCCTAGGGTAAAATAGCAGAAAAAAATGTAACACCATAGATCTATCCTACTCTGGTGAAAAGAATGACTTGATGACCTAATTGGCCCTTTGTATGACTGACAGTTAAAACTCCTTGTGCTAGGTGGAAACCAAATTGGGCACCATGGTAGACAGAGAAGCAATAGGAAAGTTGAAAGGTAAATTAGATGGGCTTGTCTGAGTCTGACTTTTCCAAGCTCTTTTGTTTTATCTCCATAGCAATGTGTCATTCATCCCTAAGATAGAGAGTTAGAAGAGCCATTAGAAGAAAACTAAAGTCAATTCTTACTGATCTTCAAAGAAATAAACATTCTGTTGGTATGCCTCTTGGTTTGTATATAGTGAGATGTCTATTACATGAGTAGAAGCATTTCTGGATCATTTTACCAAGATATATTTTCATATTAGTCAGAAATCCAGGATTGTACTAACAACTTAATAATGGCTTAGAAATATTTCTTAGTTATGGCAGCTGAGTTGATTTGACTGCTCAAACTCTTCCCTCTAATTCTTCAATAGACACATTAGAGAATTGCATGAAGTAGCAATTAACATGTTTTTACCAGTACAGACGATGCAACACCGGGAAAAATTCTTCCTGACCTATCAAATCAGATCTGTGTCACAGATTTCTTCTGTGCACTTGGTCAAAACAAGAAATCTGGTCACATATGAATTTAAATAAATGTTCATTAGATGATTCCATCTGTCACATTTACAATAGTAGGAAGGGTAGAATTGGATAATTATCTTGACTTATCTGTCCTTTCCTTTTTCAGCTACCTTTTACTTTTCTACCAAACTCATACCAGAAATGTATTGAAGAGTGCATGCTGGACCATAAGTAATCACCTTGATGAGCACGGCTAAAGAATGCCTACTTGCATGTATATTAGCTAAAATCCCAGACACTGTATTGAAAATGCCTAATCTGTACCCAAAATATAGCTGCAAACTCTTATTCTACTCATGGATTATATGGGAGAGGTCTGAAACTGAGTTTCCTTTTAAAAAAAAAAAATTCTCCTACATGCCAAGGACTAGGAAAAGGTTGAGTATGCCACATCATTATTTCAAATCTATTAAAACTAATAATAAAACATCTAATATTATTTATGTGCTTATTGGTCTAAATTTACACACACGCACACACACACACACACACACACATATATATATATTCAAACTAGAGAAAACTTTGATATCTTAATTAGAATTCCATTAATTCCAGTTTTATTTCTGCAGATTACCACACTGTATAACTCATACCTTCAAGTTTCCATTGAGATTGAAAGTTCAGATTAACTAATATTTTGTTGAAAAGAATTGTTATAAACTATCAGAAGCTGATACCATAAATAAAACAAGCAACAGCATAATAAGCAAATAAATTAAGGGGAAAATGGGCCTACCTTTCCTGTGGCAGATGACAGTCATCAGGCATAGAAATGCAAAGGTCTAAGCACACCAGTTTATGTAGATGCTGTCCATTTTCTGCCATGAGAGGGATACAAGAAGAAACAGAAGAAACTGAGGATGTTAAAGCTAAATAGATTTCTATTTTTTCCTGCAGAAAGCTTTTTGCTATTAGTTTTCACTTAAATATTAATAATACATAATCATCCATACTGCTTTCCTCTTCTTGTAGGATAATGAAGAGATCAATTAAAAAAGTGAAAACATGTATCTTTGAGAGACTTCATTTTGACTTATTATCAAATCCATATGAAGAAATAGAGGAATGTTCTTTAATAGAGTTTATTGAACTTCAAACACTATATCAAGAAACTCCACAAGTTAAAGCATCAGTGACTTGTCCCTCAAACTTTATAACAAAGAGCTATCAGACACAGGACAGAGGGTAATAACTCAGTCCCCCATGCTTCACACTGTCAAATAAACTTGCTTTCCACTGTCGAATGAACAAATATCTTTGGGGTTTAATCCCTATTTGAACAATACAGGCTGGGTAAGTTGCAAATTTGCATAATTGTGGATTCAACTAGAAAAGAAATGATTTCAAGCATATTAATTCAATTTCTACCCATGAGAAATTAAAAATGTGTAGTGTTCAATGACTGATATTTAAAAATATAAAATGAAATGAACAAAAGATTACCTTGACTAATATCAATTCATAAACCTTAAACTTCGGCAATCAACCTTACAAATGAACTATTAATTTCAGTACATGAACAATACTTATGTTTGTGCAGGAGTAGTACTTATACACATGGTCTAATGAATCTGAAACATTTGTTGAACATATACAGTATGTGTATAGAATATGTACCCTGTAAGATTAGAGAAGAACAAATGAATATGATTGCTTCACTTCTGAAAGTTTATAGTAAAATATGTCCTCATAATAAAGTATTGATGAAATGTGATCCAAGTTTTCCAAAAAAAAAAAAAGATGTGAACCCTTCAAAGCTTAAAGAGGTGAGTATTAAATGAGCCATCTCGCTCTGTCTAACTTGAGGTGCTATCCCATAAAGTATACCTTTAGCCTGTAGATTTCTCAAGGTCAAGGACCTGATCTCCTCACTTGGGACTAGATTTTTGTTGTTTGAAAAGAGCTTGCCAAATATCAGATTTCCTCTGTCTCTCTATCTCTCTCCCTAAGGGAAATCAAGGAAGAAAGCAGGAAAGAAATTTATACAGATTGAGGCTTTCTAAAGGAGGAAGAAACACCTTTTGAAGATCAGTGTGAAGGCAGAGACAGAGAGGATCTCAAATTGCACTCAGTTTCTATTTTGTAGAACCTGGCATCTCGCTTTAACATTATACCATTATCTATACGTTTCTTTGTGTTTATCCAAACACAGGAACTCCCCAGAATGATTCCTACAGTTTGCTTTAAGCTTAGCTTCATCAATTCAATTCAGTTGCTCAGTCATGTCTGACTCTTTTCAACTCCATGGACTACAGAACACCAGGCCTTCCTGTCCATTACCAACTTCCAGAGTTTACCCAAAATCATGTCCATTGAGTCGGTGATGCCATCCAATCATCTCATCCTCTGTTATCCCCTTCTCCTCCTGCCTTCAATCTTTCCCAGTATCAGGGTCTTTTCAGATGAGTCAGTTCTTTGCATCAGGTGGCCAAAGTATTGGAGTTTCAGCTTCAGCGTCAGTTCTTCCGATGAATATTCAGCAGATAACACCACCCTTATGGCAGAAAGTGAAGAAGAACTAAAGAACTAAAAAGCTTAGTTGCGTAATACTAAGCATTTGGTGAGAATCAAATAAGAACCTTCTGGACAAGGGTAACAGAATTTCACACTTCTACTTAGGATGTATAATACTAAAAAAAAAAAAAAAAAAATAGTTTCCCACGTCTACCACAGCAACATAAATAGATGGATATACAAACCAAAATTTTCTTAACTCAGAGAACTGAGGTCACAGAGCAACACACCAACGAACCATCTATGAAAACATAGGGTCTTCCAAAGAGATATGACACAGTACTCACTCACCTGGGTCAATGTTATAGTTCAGATGCTAAATTGTGTCTGACTCTTTGCAGCCCCATGGACTGCAGCATGTCAGGCTTCACTATCTCCCAAAGTCTGTTCAAACTCATGTCCATTAAGTCAGTGATGCCATCAAACTACCTCATCCTCTGTCATCCCCTTCTCTTCCTACCTTCAACCCTTCCCAGCATCAGGGTCTTTTCCAATTAATTAGCTCTTTTCATCAGATGGCCAATGTATTGCAGCTTCAGCATAAGTACTTCCAATGAATATTCAGCATTGATTTCCTTTAGGATGTAGTAAGCTATTAATAAAAATTCAAGGAATCAGTTCAGCTAAAATGTGAATTGGTGAATAATGAGTATGAGCTAGTGTGAATGTACAGAAAACCTAGGAGCTGACACAAAGGTAATTTATGACAATTTGTAATGTTTTCTCTACAAACCTCAAAAGGCAATTGTGAGAAAAAATTAGTCAAAGTATGAAACAGGGAGCACCCCTCATTATGCATGCCAAGTGGAGGGAGTTTCATGCAGGAAAGACGTGAAGTCCACTCAAAACCTCCAGTGCTGTACCCTGGGAATAAAAGTTTAAGCCACTGGCATAAATGAGTAAAACATATTGCTCTCAGGATATAGGTGAATTTTTTTTTCATTTAGGAGAAGGAAACTTAAAAAATCACCTCTACTTATGAGGAACATCAGAAAAATACTCAAGTCTCATATCATTAGAAATTATCCACTGGGGAAAAAGGGTAGGATCCCTGAGAAGGAGATCCTTACACTCTTAAGACAAACCTTATATTGTCTACCTAAGACCAGTTCTTTCCACTCCCACAACCACATAATCAAAAGTTGCATGATGAATAACATCAGTCTACTACATGGAAAAAAGTAAAATTGGGGAGAAATATCTAACATAAAACTGCTAAAGTAAGATCTAAAGCAGAGAATGGAGAAAATAATGAAAATCTTTCAGAAAACCAGCCTCACACTACACAAAAAGCAAAGGTAGAAAAGTTTCAAGTTGGTAATACAATAAAGGTAACCATAACAACGACAACAACCATAAAACAACAACAATAATGTAGCTCATCTTCTGACTAGAAAGCTCAAATTCTCACACTAGAGGTTGAGCAAAAAGAAGTAGTTTCACATTCCCAGGTATTAATATGACACATCGATCATTATGCTCCTATACAAGATGTCTAGCATTCAATCAGAAACTACAAGATACACAAAGAACACGGCAAAAACAACACACTGTTCAGAGACTAAGTCTGGCTCAACAGAACCACTCAAATGACCCAGATGTTGGAACTATCAGACAGAGAATTTTTGATAACTATATAGTGTTTCATTGCTGGTTGATCTATATGTAAAAGTCAGTGGAGAAAAGACTGACAATGTGAATGGACAGGGGACAGAAAGAGAGAAATAAGAAACAATCAAAGGGAAAGATTTAGTAATAGAAGGATACACCACCTTAGATACACTCAATACAGTAATATAATAAACTCAGCACAGCAAAGAAAAGAATCATTGAACATAGATCAATAGAACAAACACAAAGAGAAACACTGAGAGAAAAAATGAGTGAAAAAATGTTTCCAAGAGCTCTAGGATACAATCTAATAAATTTGAAAATAAAATTCCAGAAGTAAAAGAGAAACAGAATAAAGCAAAAGGAGTCTTTAAAGAGATAATGGCCAAGGCCCCAAACTACAAACCCTAGTAGTTCAGCAAACAGCAAAAGTCTAAATAAAGCACGTGCTCACACACATATCTACAGAAGTTCATTATTGTGAAACTTCTGAAAACCAAAGTAAGAACATACATTGAAAGCTACCAGAGAATGAAAATCGAAATTACAGTAGGCTGCTTAGAATAACAATAAGAAATTCCATGGAATTGTTAAACAATGGAATGACATTTTAAAGTAAAATAGCTATTTATTTAAACTTTTATACCAAAAAGTAGCTTCCAAACATTAAGAAGGGATATGTTTTACAAGAAGATTTCTGAAACAGTAGAGTGTGTGTGTTGTGTCCGACTCTTTGAGACCCCATGGACTGTAGCTCTCCAGGCTCATCTGTCAATGAGGATTCTCCAGGCAGGAATACTGGACTGGGTTGCCATGCCCTCCTCTAGGGGATCTTCCACACCCAGGGATAGAATTCAAGTCTCCTGTGGCTCCTGCATTGCTGGCAGATTCTTTTACTGCTGAGCCACTGGTGAAATGGTAGAACTCCACAGAACTGTCTTCATGGCAAAACAACTGCTTAAGTGATGAAAAATATTAAAAAAAAAAAAAAACAAGCAATAAATGAATAAAGACTCCCACTGTCTTAAGGGCATGTACTAGTTTTCTGTGATTGCTGAAGAAGATCACTACAAACCTAATAGTTTAAATGACACACACTTATTTTCTTACAGTTCTCGAGTTCAGAAGTTCAAATAGTGTCTCTCAGATAAAATCAAAGTATAGGCTGATGCACCTCCCTCCTGAAGACTTTAAGAAGAATCCATTCCCTTGCCTTTCCTGGCATCTAGAGGCTACCCAACATCCTGGGGCATAGGGCCTCCTTATATTTTAAGGCCAGCAATAACTGAAGAGTCTTACAGGGCATCACTCTAACGGCTGACTCTCCAGCTTCCCCCTTTCAGATATAAAGACCTTTGAGATTACACTGGCCTCATCATAACAACTCAGGATAATCTCCCCACCTTAATGTAAATGTATTAGCAATCAATTCCATTTTCTAAGTTAATGCTCCTTTTCCATGTTACATAATATTCATAGGTTCTGAGGACTGACCTGGACATACACAGGGGCCATTATTGTGCCTACAACAATCTACCATCTGACACCCAAACATTCACATCCGTCTCATATACAAATACATTCATTCTATCCAGGGTCACCAAAAGACTCAACCAAATACATCACCTCAAATTTTAAATCTCATATCAAAATTTTCAGATGCCATTACTTAAATGCAGCTAAATTAGGTATTGATAAGACTGTGGGTATAATCCATCCTAAAGCAAAAATCAAAAAGTTTTTATCTGTGGACCTGAGAAACTAGTCCTATGAAACTGTTCCCTAAGGAAATAAAAATGGTGGTACAGGAATAGATTAACAAGTTATAGAGATTGCCAGTCAAAAAGGAAAACAGCAAGAAAAAAAAAAAAAAAATAAGGAGTCACTTGTCTTAAGCAATTTCAATGCCCAGCTGGGAAAACAATATTAGGTTTCAAGGTCTGGGAATAACACTTTGTTGCTGAAGGTTCCACCTACTGGGCTCAGGGCTCTGTTCTTGAAGTCATTATTCCTTTTCATGAAGGGTAGAATGTATTTGAAGTTTTGTGATTCTATCACTATTTTGAACCTACAGGATTTTGTCTGACAGCCTTTCATTTTGTCATCTTTCTGTCCCTTTAGAAGTTGACAGTATTCCTCTTCTCTAAAAATTTCAAGTACCTGGTGTGTCTCCCATGGACTAACCCTGTTAGACTAAAGTTTCTCCCACAGACCTTTCTGGATAAGCTTATATCTATTCCTATCTTCTGCTGAGAGGATCGGTATGTCACACATCTAATCTCACAAAGCCCTCTGTGTGACTGAATACCCTGAACTTCTAATCCTGAGACATTATGAAATGATTGCCTAGCCACAGCTTGGACTATGTCCAAAGCATTCTTTTCTAGTAGTGACTTAGTTTTGGCATGTTTTGCAATCTGGATAATCTGAGAATTTCCAAAATCATCATTTCCTGGTTCCTTTTGTTAACCAGCACTTTCCTCCATGTATCTCCTTCCGTTCACTTTTACTATAGACAGCAATAAGAAATTGGACCACAATCTCAATAGTATTTGCTTAGAAATCAATGAAATTGAAGCCTCACAGGAAGAAAGAACTTGAACACAACCTCTGATCAAATTTTAAAAATAGGCTACTTTGACCCAAGTTTGACACCCAAGAATCCAAGATTAAAAACATCATAGTCATCCCTGACACTGCAATACTGTGTATAAGCCCAGTCTATGCCTTTTCAGAAGAAACCAGAATTGAAAATTCCAAGATACAATTTTCTGATTGTATGTGGGACAAAATAATAATAATAATATATTTTTAAAAGTGCAGCAGTATTTCTCTCTAATGTTTTATTATAAGGAAAGCATTCAAATTTCTTATAACTCCTGCATCTAACTGCAATTGGTTTGTAAATTTAATGAAAGAACCAGGACATATGATGGTAAGTTCATATAATTGAATTCATTTATCCTCTAAGATTCTCAAATCATGAGCTAGCAAATATAACTATGGGTAATAGCTTATAAGAAATTATCAATAGAGCAGAGCTTATATTACTCTTTATAAGTTAAAACAAAGTCATTCCAACATATATTTAACTGAGGTACCTAATTCTGGTGTCTGAGTCCCCAATTTTACCTTCATCCACTGACAAAACAAGTATCACAAATCTCAGAACTTTGGTATTCTTTGACTGTTCAATGTAATTATCTCATCAGCCATTTTCAAGTTGCCTTTGTTGTCATATTTTTTTTTTTCCTAATTAGATTTTCTTCATGTTTTATACTCTTTTTCATCTGGTAATACATTGCAAGTTTTGACACATTCTGGTGGCATTCATCAAAGTGTAAAGGGCTTGATTTTCTCATTAGTCATCTTTCATCTTTTTGTGTTTTTATTGATTTTTGGCTTGAAACACTCCTTTTAACATTCTGTAACCAAAATTCCTATTTTGTTGACAGGAATGTTCCATAAGACATTGTCTTATTTTTCTAATAAAGTATTAAAATCATGTAATCATTTACAAAATCACACAGCTTCAATAAAAACACAGTTTTTTGTTTTGTTTTGTTTTGTTTTTTGCTGTTTTCTGAATACAGCAAGTTAAAATGAAACAAGGCTTATAAAATTCCATGATCTGAACTTTTCATGAAAGTTTCTGATCAGACATTATCCTAGCTATTAAAAGCAGGCATAAGCCTAACTATTGATGCTTAGTAATTAGATTGAAATTGTAAATCTGGAAAAAATATCATTCTCTTTTTTGATTCTAGAAGACACAGGGGTGTGAAATATGGGTAAGCAGGAAAGTGCTGTAGGGTATTTTTAGAAATTCCTGGGGGCAGGTGGGCACCCAGCTGGCTCCAGCCAACACTCCTTCGGGCAGCATACCAAGACTGTGGTGTTAGACCTTGAGGTCTCAAACTTCTGCTCCTCCTCACCATCAACTCCTTTTCCTAATGGAAGTCCAAAAGGACATTTTTCCTCTTCAAGTCAAATAGCTTGACTTTCTTTAATATTTTCCCCATGAGGTAGGGGGCAATGATATCAGCAACAAGAATGAGGGTTCAACATAGAGTATGATACCATTTCAATTTTCCCAGACTGAGGAAGTCTCCACTATTTCCTGAGGAACCAGGAAGACTTCATCACACTAGTGCAACACCATGTTAAGATACCCTCAGCACTGGGGTGCTTAAGGGGCTGCAGATCCCAGCACCGAAAGATGATCATGTGTGTCAGATGAGGGAATCAGAACACCTCAGAAATATCATGCCCAAATATTTTTAGGGGTAAATGACTGATACACATGGAATAAAGTACATACTGATATTCAGATGCTGTCAAAAAATCAAATCTCTGCAGACTCTTTACCTGGAATTATAAACTAATAACTAATTTATAATTCTTGGTAAACCACTTATTTTCACTACTAGTGGAAATCTAGCCCTGGACATCTGAAATCCTTCATAAGCACAGTGAAGCACAATAGTCACTACTAATTACATGTGGATGAGAGAACAGACTTCAGAAGCAGACAGTCTGAATGCCGGCTGCACCAGGTATTCTGGGCTGTTACTGAAAGTTCTTTAACTTCCCGACTCCAGTTTCTTAACTTCCTTAACGCCAGTATCTGTCTCAGGGGAATCTTGCAAGAGTTTAAAGCATTAATATATCCAAAGAATTCACAACTGTGCCTGGTTCACAGTAAGTAGGAAAAAAAGCAGAAGTGTTCATTATTTATTTCCCCACTCTGTCACTCATTTGCTTGAGAAATATCATCAGTGTACATTCCAAGCCTAATGTTTTTTATCTTTTCTAAATCCCATGGATGGAGGAGCCTGGAAGGCTATAGTCCATGGGGTTGCAAAGAGTCGGACACGACTGAACGACTTAACTTTCACTTTCAGTGCCTAGAAAGAGACCCGGCACTTAGAGTTGATAGATGTTTGTTAAGTGAATGTGTGGCAGGAGACTTGGTTAAATGATGAAATTTAACCAAGTCTCCTCAGGCCATGACACTCATAGTACACAGCCTGAGATGTCACCATAAAGAACGAGCCATCAGTGAAATATAATGTTAATTTAAAAGGATTTCTTTTAACTAAGGGGCACTGAAGAAACTCACTTTGAGATAGTTAGGATATTAAGCTATTGCACTGGTGTCATGGATGCTGTGAACCAAGGTCAGATGTCCATTTCGTGACTGAGGGATTTATTCCCTCATGTGCCAGTTGTGAAGCTCCACCAGAAATTACTGAGCTAAAGGAAGCTCCTACCCTAAAAGTCATTCCCAAGAAGCCCTTTCCAGTGACTGGCTGATGCACACAGGGGTAATAGTGATTTGAGGCAATGGGGTAGCATCAATAAGGAAAACCTAAAGGGCCATCCTCAGCTTGAATCCGCAGAGTTGGTTCAGGCTTTGTGGTGGCGCCTACTTCTCCCCAGTCTTCATTCTCTCCTTTCTTCAGTGCATTGCTTTCCACAACTAGTAAAGTAACTATAAGGGTCAAATGAGCTAACTTACAAAAAAAATGATGAAGTGATGTTTTTGTAAATGGTAAACAATAACTATTAGAAATTTGCACTTTTATTATTGAAAGAAACAATCAGTTTCATATAAGAATCCATGTAGAATTCTCTGAAGGCTGATTCACCCACCATCTGAAAAAGTCTATCAAGGGACTTACTTTTTATATTGAGCAATCCTGTTAAAAAATCTTTAGTTAATACTAAGTCAAAATCTGTTTCTCTGTATAACTTGTTTGCATTTTCTTCTATAATTACATAAAATAATCTTTTTTAAGTTTTTCCATCTTGGTTAAAAAGAAAAAATTTTCCATCACCTATAAATTACTCTCTGTAACACATTATAGTTGCTTTGGTTTTTGTTTGTTTTCTTTGGAGCTTCCACAGTGATCATGAGTCCTTTGCTTGTTGGTAGCAGACTAGAGAAAGAATATCTTCAGGAAAAAAAAAAGTCCCTCTCACTTATTTCCCTTGTATTTCTATTAGTGTATAGATAAATCTGTGGAATCTGTTCATACTAGTCACCATGCCAGCTTCATGAAGAAATCTTATTAAAGAGATTACTCATAGAGGGTGAATCTTCTACTAGTTTATAGTCAGAGTCAGTTTTCTCTCTTTTTTTTTTTTTTAAACCACAGCCAGAATATTTAGAAAGTCTTCATGAACCTCTTCTTTGTGAATGCAAGCAATCACTGAAAATGGGTGAGCTGAGGAAATGGGACAAAAAAGTACAAAAGCACATTAGTAAATGAGGATTCCTTGTGCTTGTGACCACATCTCTTCCAGGGACCATCTCCCAGCATCATACTGCCATGAACCAGATGGCAAATCCTACTGGATAGATGTTCTAATGCTTTACATAGATGAGAGCTTTTATTATTTTTTATTGTTTTTTTTTTTGCCCATCCAATCCAACTTATTCCTACATGCTTCCATTATTAAAGTGTTCGCATTCTTGGTAGCACAAGAAACTAAAGCAGAAAAGTTGATAAATTAATAATCACAGAGGTATCTCACTTTGAATGTGGTTATTTTCTCATTTGTGATATTTTTATTCTTTAAATCCCCATACATGTGATACAACATATTAAAGAGTGAAGATTAGTAAAACATTCCATGGAGAATTGTGTGAAAAAACTGGCATTTTAGAAACCTTTAACTCGTAAGTTTATCTTATGTAAGCTTTCAGGGGACAATAGCATATACAAAAATTCTAAAGCACACAAACATACTTCTCAACAACAGAACCATGCAATCACTGCCTCTTTGGTGGAGTAGGTCTGAGATACAACAATGACTTAATACTGTGTCTGTCAGAGAACACTTGATGTGGGGTGTGGATATTTCCAGTCTCACTATGCTAGCTGGCAGGTGTACACTTATCATTTGATGACATAGAATTGATTACTCCAGAGTACAAACAATGCACCTGAGACCAAAGGGAAATAAAATTTAAAACAAAAGATAATGGAGGAAAAACAGTAAATCATCACTCATATTTTTCATCTCGTTTTTTTTTAATGGCTGTTTTTACTGGCCTAAAGAACATAACAGATGTTGCATGTGTCTTTGTCACAGGCATTAATGATTTGCCTAGAGAGCTAGAGCACCAAGGCAGAGTCACAGGGAAGCAATATTTTATGATTCAGAAATAAGAACAAATATGGTATTTTAACACATATTCCTAATTGTCTTGTATGCATTTTTAGAAATTAGTAAGTACCCCATAGTTTTAATTTTTGCCATTCCTTTCTTTGCAGCCTATGGATTGCATGTCCCCTGAACATGAATCACAATAACATAACCTGGCATAACTAGTCCTCAGTAGTAAACATAGTAAAACAAATCTGAAAAATCTCTGACCACTAGCACATGTAAAACTCATACCACCGTAAGTCACAGGGTAGTATTCTAAGCTGCTGTCAAGTTTTAAAACACCAAACACTATCTTGTGCCAGGATCTCTGGTACAGCTTCACATTGATGTATTTTTTAAATTACCCTAGACCTTCCTCATGTATGAAAGATCAAATAATGGACCAAGGGTAGTAGGGATGGTTTCTTTATAAAAGATTGAAAAATTATCTACTTCTCCATAAACTTTCCTGAATCCTGTTGCTAAATATATTTTCTGGAGGCTTTAACAAATCTTTGAACATTTTAGGTCTATTCTCTGCCCAACTGGAGAACTGACTCCAAAAAGCGATGTTTCACAGCACTGAATTTTAAGGTGTGAATTGTCAGCTTTATGTTTCTTAAAATCGCTGTAAGGGATAAGAAAGGTTTATGCAAATCCATGGGGGTAAAAAAGGAAAATCTATACATACTTCTTAAAATAAGTGATGTTGGCAAGTATCTAGTGGAACTCCATCAGAAGCAAGTAACAATGCCAGGATGTTCAGAGGACTCTATTGAGAATTTAGGAAAAAATACAATCTGTTTCATAAAGAGAACATACACAAATATATATATATAAATACACAAGCCTGCATGAACAAAATAGCTTGAGAACTATTTCAAATATGATCATTGGAATGGTGTGTAGCCAAGGTGTTCAGCTGCAAATGAAAAAATATTCAAATCAAACTTGTCATTTTTTATTGAAATTACTGGCATACCTAAATGAAACCTCAACTCATAGCTGGATTCAGGGGTGTAAGTGATGACATCTGGAGTATAATCTATCCCACTGGGCTGATTTATTATTTTTTGTGCTTTCATTTCATTTTTCAGACCACCTATTGCAATCTGATGGACCCCCAGCACCGCAGCCCTACATTCTCACAGTATACAGTGTGAAAGTAACAAATATTTCTCCCTTTAGTTTCTATAGAACTTCAGTTGAGTATTGCAGGATAGCATGCCTTGAGTCAAGCATGTTAGTTATTGCCCACTATGGAGAGTGATTAGGAGTTGATTAACAAAGCTTGGATTTTATACCCAACTCTGGAGGTAGGGTTTTAATCAAGTCCAAAAGAATCATGTAAAATGAAGATGGAAAAGAGGATTCTCAAAAGTAAATGATAGTCCTGTTATCAGAAAAATGAGAAATGTTTGCATATTTCAGCAAAACAGTATCTTTCAGAATTTACCTTTGACAAGTAGTATAATTGGATAAAATGCTTATTGACAGTTTACTAGTAAGGTATTGCATGAGTTTCAAAGTAATCTATTAATTCAACTAACATATTTCTCCAGAAAGGTTGCGATTGCTGCATCCATTTATCAAAAAGAGTACATTTGAATCAGTTCTAATGAAGTGGATGAAACTGGAGCCTATTATACAGAGTGAAGTAAGCCAGAAAGAAAAACACCAATACAGTATAATAATGCATATATATGGAATTTAGAAAGATGGTAATGACAACCCTGTATGCAAGACAGCAAAAGAGGCACAGATGTAAAGAACAGTCTTTTGGACTCTGTGGGAGAGGGAGGGCAGGGGGATGATTTGGGAGAATGGCATTAAAACATGTATAATATCATATAAGAAATGAATCAGCAGTCCAGGTTCGATGCATGATACAGGATGCTCGGGGCTGGTGCACTGGGATGACCCAGAGGGATGGGATGGGGAGGGAGGTGGGAGGGGTGTTCAAGATGGGGAACACATGTACACCCGTGGCGGTTGCATGTTGATGTATGGCAAAACCAATACAATATTGTAAAGAAAAAAAATAATAATAATAAAAATTAAAAAGAAAAAAAAAAGTACCACAAAACTTGTGGGATTCTGCTATTTCATGCCTTTACTTCTTTCTTCTCTGGAAATTGCACGTTATCTGGACAAAAAAAATTCAAATTGACATCCCCTACCCACTTCCCTAGATGAAAGACCAGTTTGCCAGTGCTATAATTGTAAAATAAGCAATTACAATTTAATTCAAATATTCAATGATTTACTTACAATAGTTTAGGCATTAGGCATTATGCTATTCATTGCATTAAACATAAATACTTTTAGCCTCAATTCCTGACTTTATTACCTCAAAAAGTTATGTAGAGAAGCAAGATCTATCTGTGAACTTCTGAAAAATAAGAGTAATAGATAACAAAGTTGCACTAAACTTATAAGAATTTTCTTAAAATTAATATGTATAAATGAATTTTTAATACAAAATAAACAGTAACTGATATATAATAATACATAAAGACATAAATTGAAGAGTAGACAAGGAAGCCTATAAGTCACCTAAACATATTTGGAAATGTAATATATAAGAAATGAATTTAAAATTAAATGTATTTAAAGTGAATATGTGAAATAGTTTGGGAAAAGAGCAGATAGTTGAAAAAATTAAAGGCAGATATATGTCATATTAGGCAACACAAACTTTAAGTGAATCTAAAAGTTAAATGTGGAGAAGGCGATGGCACCCCACTCCAGTACTCTTGTCTGGAAAATCCAACGGACAGAGGAGCCTGGGAGGCTGCAGTCCATGGGGTCATGAAGAGTCGGACACGACTGAGCGACTTCACTTTCACTTTTCACTTTCATGCACTGGAGAAGGAAATGGCAACCCACTCCAGTGTTCTTGCCTGGAGAATCCCAGGGACGGGGGAGCCTGGTGGGCTGCCGTCTATGGGGTCGCACAGAGTTGGACATGACTGAAGCGACTTAGCAGCAGCAGCAGCAGCAGCAGCAGCAAAAGTTAAATGTAAATAATAAAAACATAAAAGTATTAGACAAAATTATGAAATATTTACATGTATGTACATATATACATACATATTAAAGAGTTTTTTATAATTATATCCAGAATCAGAGCATTATATAACAGCCTGATGAATTAAATTATATAAAAACTAAAATTCATAATCCACATTATCAAAATCAAATTACAAATATCACAGTGGGAAATTTTTGCTACTCATGCCTCAAAGGACTCAGTTCTCTAATATATAAAGAGCTAATCAAAGTTAATAAGAACAAGATTATAAGGAAGACATGCAAAGACAAGATATAGAAAGATATATCACAGGAAATTTTATATAACTGATCTAAATTAAAATATTTTAATTCCCTCAAAATGAGAGTGATGTTAGTGTAATTACAAAATTGCCTTTTAAAACTTATCAGACTGATAAAATGAATATATTTCAAATAATTCATTGTAAGATATGGAAAAGTTGATACACTGATGATGGAAATGCAAATTGCCACAAAATTTCAGAGCATTTTGGCAATGCCTACCTCAGCAATTTCATATCTAAGAATATTTCTTGAGAGGTAGACTCCTCTAAAATGACATACATATAAAGTTAATTATGTAGAATTACCTCTATCAAATAAAAATTGAAAATAATCTAAATGTCCTCAGAGCAGGGGTAAAATCAATTATGGTACATCCTTAACAAAGGAACACATAAAAAGGAATGTGATATTTTTTCTAGAAATTATACTAATTACACTGAACAAATAGGAATCATGACCTGTATTCACAAAGCAAGTCATTTTTCCTTCTACTGTTTCTTTAAATTTTATTATTTTTTCTCCCTTCACTACTTGAGACTTAAGATGGTTCCACTTGCTTTTGAATCTTGCACAGATTATAAATATTTCTATAGTAACTTACAGAAGGAAAGCACACAAGTTTTGACACTTAAAGGTTCAGTCTCATCTGATAACCATCTCTTCTTGCCTAATACAAACTTACTTTAACTCCTGGGAAGGCTGCTGGTGCACTAGGGTTGGGTCAACCTTTAATTTCCTTACCTCCATCCCCATTCAGGAGCCTGTTCTGAAGGGTCAGGAGAGAAGACAGGTTACCAGGACAACTCTTAATAAACAGGTCAAGAATCCACCTCCCAATGCAGGAGACACAGGTGATGTGAGTTCGATCCTGGGTCCGGAAGACCCCTGGAGGAGGAAATGGCAACCCACTCCAGTACTCTTTCCTGTGAAATCCCACATACAGAAGAGCCTGGCTGGCTACAGTCCATGGGGTCACAAAAGAATTTGTCATGACTGAGTGACTGATCACAAACACACACATCTGAAATTTGATCTTGCTGATGTTTATAATTGACTTTTTTCCTTTGGTGGATCACTTTTGTGACTTGACTTTAGAAAACCTCTGAATCACTCTCCTGGCATAAACACACATATGCCAACACACAGATATCATTGGGGACTTTGCAATATATGCCCTTATTCTGTACACACTCTACTTCAACAGTACTTAGGAGCATTGTCTTATCAGCTTTCTTGTATGCACAATTCATGGTTTAAGATAATGAAAAGACTAGTGACAGACCAAAAATAAAAATTTACAAATCACATTTCTCACAAGAAAACTGAATCCAAATTATATAAAGAATTCTCAACATAACCATAAGAAAAACAAGTCTAAAATAAGGAAAAAATTTAAATGGGGAAAGTATGTGAACAGACATTTTACCACCGAATATACAAAATGGAAAATAAGCATATGAAAAAAAGCTAAATATCATTAGTCAGGGAAATGCAAATTGAAAGCACAATATGATACCACTATGAATTAATTATAATTACTACTATCAAAGAAAGTTAAAATACCAAAAGCTAGCAAGAATGTGGAGCAGCTAAAACCCTTACTCACTGTTGGTCAGAATGCAGAATAGTACAACAACTTTGAAAAGCAATTCTTGTTTCTCAAAAACTTTAATACACAAATAACCTGCAACTCAGAAATCTCACTGTTAGCTATTTACTTAAGACAAATGAAAATTTAAGAAAACACACAAAAATGTGAATTTTTTAGCAGAGCACAACAGCTCTGAAGTGGAAACAACCTCAAAAATGAAGAAGATAAATATGATAGGTCCATACACAGAATAATACTCAACAATGAAAAAGAATTAACTGTTGAATGCAGCTACATGTGTGAATCTTAAACACATTTTGAAAAGTGAAGGAAGCCAGACTCAGAAGCTGCATACTATATGATTCCATTCATATGAAATTTCTAGAAAAGGCAAACCTATAGGGACTGAAATCAGATCACTGGTTGCCAGCAGTTAGGGATAAGAAGAAGGATAGATAACAGTTGGCAGCATGAGAGAATTTTTGGCTTGTTAGAATTGTTTACATCATGATTTGTGATCATGGATACGTAACTTCATGCTCTGTCATAGCCCATAGACAGTCCACCACAATGAGTAAGTTTTAACATTTGTCACTTAAATAAAATCAAATATGGGGAATTTTCTGATGTTCCTGTAGTTAAGATTATGCTTTCATTGCTGAGGGCTTGGGTTCAGTTCCCAGTTGAGGAGTTAAACTCTCGTAAACTGCATGTGGTGGCCAAAAATAAAATAAATAAAAATCAACTATGATAAGTGAGGAAATGAATGAAAATTGCAACAATCAAGTCTAACTATGTTACCAATCAGTAACAGCCAAACTACAAGGAAATAAGACATCTAACCTAACTTAGAAAATAATATTATACTATAAGGCTAAAGAGTAAAAGAGGGGGTGTTTCCCAAATGGGTCAGTGGTAAAGAAACTGCCTGCCAAGCAGGAGATGCCCAAAAAATATTTTAATCAAATACCTTATGATTATACAGTAGAAGAGACAAACAGATTCAAGCGATTAGATCTGATACAGTGGCTGAAGAAATGTGGATGGAGACTCATGATATTGTATGGGAGGCAGTGATCAAAATTATCCTCAAGAAAAAAAATGCAAAATAGTTGTCTGAGGAGGCCTTATAATTAGCTGAGAAAAGAAGAGAAGGGAAAGCCAAAAGAGAGAAGGAAAGATATACCCATTTGAATGCAGAGTTCCAAAGAATAGCAAGGAGAGATGAGTACATTAAGTACATGAGTACATTAAGATGAGTACAATAAAGGATAGAAATGGTATGGATCTAACAGAAACAAAAAATATTAAGAAGAGGTGACAAGAATATACAGAAGATCTACATAAAAAAAGCTCTTAATGACCCAGATAACTATGATGGTTTGATCACTCACCTAGAGCCAACTAGAGATCCTGGAGTGCAAGTAAAGTGGGCCTTAGGAAGTATCACTATGAACAAAGCTAGTGGAAGTGACGAATTCCAGCTGAGCTATTCAAATTCTAAAAGATGATGCTGTGAAAGTGCTGAACTCAATATGCCAGCAAATTTGGAAAACTCAACAGTGGCCACAGGACTGGAAAAAGTCAGTTTTCATTCCAATCCCAAAGAAGCATAACGTCAAAAAATGTTCAAGACACCACACAATTGCATTCATTTCACATACTAGCATAGTAATGCTGAAAATTTTCCAATCTAGGCTTCAACAGTACATGAATCAAGAAGTTCCAGATGTTCAAGCTGGATTTAGAAAAGGCAGAAGAATTAGAGATTAAGTTGCCAACATCCATTGGATCATCGAAAAGCAAGAGAATTCCAGTAAAACATCTACTTCTGCTTCATTGACTATACTAAAGCTTTTGACTGTGTGGATCAAACAAACTGAAAATTGCTTTAAGGGATGGGATTACCAGACCACCTAACTTACCTCCTGCGAAGTCTGGATGCAGGTTAAGAAGCAACAGTTAGAACTAAACATGGAACAACAGACTGGTTCCAGATTGAAAAGGAGTACATCAAGGCTGCATATTGTCACCCTGCTTACTTAAGTTATTTGCAGAGTACATCATGGGAAAAGCCAGGCTAGATGAAGCAAAAGCTGGAAACAAGATTGCAGGGAGAAACATCAATAACCTCATATATACAGATGACACCACTCTTAAGACAGAAAGTGAAGAGGAACTAAAGAGCATCTCAATGAAGGTGAAAGAGGAGAGTGAAAAAGTTGGCTTAAAACTCAACATTCAAAAAAAGAAGATCATGGTATTCAGCCCCATCATTTCATGGCAGATAGATGGGCAAACAATGGAAACAGTGACAGATTTTATTTTCTTGGGCTCCAAAATCACTGCAGATGGTGACTGCAGCCATGAAATTAAAAGACATTTGCTCCCTGGAAGAAAAGCTATGACAACCCTAGAAAGCATATTAAAAAGCAGAGACATTACTTTACCAGCAAAGGACTGACTAGTCAAAGCTATGGTTTTTCTAGTAGTCATGTATGGATGTGAGAGTTGGACCATAAACAAGGCTGAAGCACCAAAGAAATGATGCTTTCAAACTGTGGTTTAGAGAAGATTCTTAAGAGTCCCTTGGACAACAAGGAAACCAAACCAGTCAGTCCTAAAGAATCAGCCTTGAATGTTCATTGAAAGGACTAACGCTGAATTGAAGCTCCAATACTTTGGCCACTGTTGGGAAGAGCCAACTCTTAGGGAAAGACCCTGATGCTTAGAAAGATTGAAGGCAGGAGAAGGGGACAACCAAAAATAAGATGTTTGGATGGCATAGCCGGCTGAATGGACATGAGTTTGAGCAAATTCTGGAACATAATGGACAGGGAAGCCTGGCCTGCTGCAGTCCATGGGGTCTCAGAGAGTCGGACATGACTGAGTGACGGAACAACAACAATATATTTAAATATATATACACACACACACACACACACATCCACACACAAATATATGTATTTTTCTATATATGTGCATATGCTAGTACCATGCATATATTTTCTAGCCTATTCACTGAGAGGGCATAGAAGCAATAATATATGAGTGGCAATGAGCACACCTAATACTCAGATCTGGGTTTCCAAGTAATAACATCTTGCAGTAAGAATTAGGACTTCTTTGAGAAACAACTGATTCCAGAGCTGGAGCAGGAAAAACAAAGTGAATCTGGAACCTGGTTTGAGAAAAGAAGGGAGAACTCCTGAAAGAATCGGGGCATGTCCAAAGGTCATAGGAACAATATGGAAGATTTTTCAAAGGATAAATTTGAAAACAAATAAGATTAGTATTGAAAAATAACTAATTTAATAAAATAAATATTTATGATTCTATCCTGATATAATAAACAATTGAATAAATAAAGCAATGCAATGACTATATTTAAAGTGAAATACTGGATTGGGTCCCAAAACAGAAAAAATATATATTAATGAAAATAATGATAAAATCTAAATAAACTCTGGAATTTAGCTAATAAAACTATCAGTTCAGTTCAGTTGCTCAGTCGTGTCCAACTCTTTGCGACCCCATGAATCACAGCACGCCAGGCCTCCCTGTCCATCACCAACTCCTGGAGTTCGCTCAGACTCACATCCATCGAGTCAGTGATGCCATCCAACCATCTCATCCTCTGCCGTCCCCTTTTCCTTCTGCCCCCAATCCCTCCCAGCATCAGAGTCTTTTTCAATGAGTCAACTCTTTGCACGAGGTGGCCAAAGTACTGGAGTTTCAGCTTTAGCATCTTCCTTCCAAAGAACACCCAGGGCTGATCTCCTTCAGAATGGACTGGTTGGATCTCCTTGCAGTCCAAGAGACTCTTTAGAGTCTTCTCCAACACAACAATTCAAAAGCATCAATTCTTTGGCGCTCAGCTTTCTTCACTGTCCAACTCTCACATCCATACATGACCACTGGAAAAACCATAGCCTTGACTAGACGGACCTTTGTTGGCAAAGTAATGTCTCTGCTTTTCAATATGCTATCTAGGTTGGTCATAACTTTTCTTCCAAGGAGTAAGTGTCTTTTAATTTCATGGCTGCAGTCAACATCTGTAGTGATTTTGGAGCCCAGAAAAATAAAGTCTGACACTGTTTCCACTGTTTCCCCATCTATTTCCCATGAAGTGATGAGACCAGATGCCATGATCTTAGTTTTCTAAATGTTGAGCTTTAAGCCAACTTTTTGTCTCTCCTCTTTCACCTTCATCAAGAGGCTTTTTAGTTCCTCTTCACTTTCTGCCATAAGGGTGCTGTCATCTGCATATCTGAGGTTATTGATATTTCTCTCGGCAATCTTGATTCCAGCTTGTGCTTCTCCCAGCCCAGCATTTCTCATGATGTGCTCTGCATATAAGTTAAATAAGCACAATGACAATATACAGCCTTTGACATACTCCTTTTCCTATTTGGAAGCAGACTGTTGTTCCATGTCCAGTTCTAACTGTTGCTTACTGACCTGCATACAAATTTCTCAGGAGGCAGGTCAGGTGGTCTGGTATTCCCATCTCTTTCAGAATTTTCCACAGTTTATTGTGATCCACACAGTCAAAGTCTTTGGCATAGTCAATAAAGCAGAAATAGATATTTTTCTGGAACTCTCTTGCTTTTTCAATGATCCAGCTATATCTATTCAATATCTTAGTTTTCATAATCATATTATGATTATACAATATGTGAACATTAGGAGAAATGGGTGAATGGTACCTATAATATATTTGCAATTTACTAATTTTCTAAAATGTCCTCAAAATAAAAAGATTAAAAGCATGGTTCATAAGAGTACAATGGTATGTTTTATATATGTTGTTCAGTCACTGGATTGGGTGCATCTGTTTGCAATGCCATGAACTGCAGCATGCCAGGCTCCTCTGTCCTCCAATATCTCCTGGAGTTTACTCAAATTCATGTCCACTGAGTCTGTGAAGCTATCTAATAACCATCTCGTCCTCTGTTGCCTCCTTCTCCTTTTGCCTTCAATCTTTATATATGCAGTAGTATGTAATATGTACATACATATGGAATAATATGCTATTAAAGTATTAGAAACATATTTTTAAAAATCTAATAAATACAGCATAAACTGTGCCATGCTGTGAAGAAATATAATTCTCAAAAATTCCTGGAGTCTGTGGAGGCAGGTATCACAATTAACTAGGATAGAAATTAAAGATACCATGGGAAAAGGAGGTGTTAATTCAAAACTAAATTTAACTCTACGAGGTGGAAATTATTTGAATGGACCACAGGCAAAGAGAGGCTTAGAGATAGAAGGAGTAGCAATGAGAGCAATTTGGAGGTAAGAGGAAGAAATTTTTAGGGAACTGTAACTAAAATTATCAAGTCAGAACATGTAAAAGTATAACAGGGAAAAAAAAAAAAAAAAAACAGACCATCTCTAGGAAACCAAAAACAAAGAGGCAAAAGTCATCCTACAATAAGATAAAATATGTGCTTGTTCATGTGATTTATAATTTTACACAGAATTCACAGATAATAGGAGGTAGGAGTCAAGTGAAATTCTAAGATACATTAAGTCCTTTTCAGTTCAGTAGCTCAGTCATGTCCAACTCTTGGCGACCCCATGAACCTCAGCTCTCCAGACCTCCCTGTCCCTGACCAACTCCCGGAGTCCACCCAAACCCATGTCCATCGAGCCAGTGATGCCATCCAGCCATCTCATCCTCTGTCGTCCTCTTCTCCTCCTGCCTTCAATCTTTCCCAGCATCAGGGTCTTTTCAAATGAGTCAGCTCTTCGCATCAGGTGGACAAAGTATTGGAGTTTCAGCTTCAGCATCAGTCCTACCAATGAACACCCAGGACTGATCTTTAGGATGGATTGATTGGATCTCCTGGCAGTCCAAGGGACTCTCAAGAGTCTTCTCCAACACCAGAGTTCAAAAGCATCAATTCTTCGGTGCTCAGCTTTCTTTATAGTCCAACTCTCACATCCATACATGACCACTGGAAAAACCATAGCCTTGACTAGATGGCCCTTTGTTGACAAAGTAATGTCTCTGTTTTTTACTATGCTGTCTAGGTTGGTCATAACTTTCCTTCCAAGGAGTAAGCGTTTTTTAATTTCATGGCTGCAATCACTATCTGCAGTGATTTTGGAGCCCAGAAAAATAAAGTCAGCCATTGTTTCCACTGTTTCCCCATCTATTTCCCATGAAGTGATAGGACCAGATGCCATGATCTTCGTTTTCTGAATGTTGAGCTTTAAGCCAACATTTTCACTCTCCTCTTTCACTGTCATCAAGAGGCTCTTTAGTTCTTCTTCACTTTCTGCCATAAGGGTGGTGTCATCTGCATATCTGAAATTATTGATATTTCTCCTAGCAATCTTGATTCCAGCTTGTGCTTCATCCAGCCTGGCGTTTCTCGTGATGTACTCTGAATATAAGTTAAATAAGCAGGGTGACAATACACAGCCTTAATGTACTCCTTTTCCTATTTGGAACCAGTCTGTTGTTCCATGTCCAGTTCTAACTGTTGCTTGTGACCTGCATACAGGTTTCTTAAGAGGCATTTCTGGTCTGGAATACCAGGTGGTCTGGTATTCCCATCTCTTTCCGAAGTTTCCAGTTTATTGTGATCCACATACTCAAAGGCTTTGGCACAGTTAATAAAGCAGAAATAGATGTTTTTCTAGAACTCTCTTGCTTTTTCCATGATCCAGCAGATGTTGGCAATTTGATCTCTTGTTCCTCTGCCTTTTCTAAAACCAGCTTGAACATCTGAAGCCTGGCTTGGAGAATTTTAAGCATTACTTTACTCGCGTGTGAAATGAGTGCAATTGTGCAGTAGTTTGGGCATTCTTTGGCATTGCCTTTCTTTGGGACTGTAATGAAAACTGACCTTTTCCAGTCCTGTGGCCACTGCTGAGTTTTCCAAATTTGCTGGCATATTAAGTCCTTTACCGAGTAAGTAATCAATAGCTTCCAGCTTCAGAAGGCTTTGCTTCATACAGTGTTTGGTTTGTCTCTAAAGCATTTATTTCAACTCTAGTAACAAAACTCTGAAATTGATAAAAACTTTAAGTGACTCAAACACCATCCTGCAGCCAGTTGGTAAACGAGTTGGACCTAAAATCACTTCTATCAAGTTCCTTCTTTGATACCTATTCAATATATTATGCCTCTGTCCACTTTTTATATTACCACTTATTAACAGCCCACATTTTTAAGAATAAGTGGAAGAAATAACATTTAAAAGTCTAAAGCTGAAAGGAACCCTAGAGATTAGTTGGTCTAGCTCCAACGTATAATAGCTTAAAGAGTAAGACCTAGCCTAAAGGCACGCAATCAGTTACCACTATGGTAACCAGACCCAAGTTTCTTATCTTCTGGCTCTTTCTACTGTCAAATGTTTTCTTTTCTGAAAGCTTATGTTAAAGAAAGCAAAGACAAAACTAAGACATTTCATTAATGACCTTACTGAAAAATCTCAACTTTCAAAAAAAAGGATTGCTATAAAATAACACATCCCCTCCCCCCTGCAAAGTATATTACTAAAATTAAGCTATCCTAAGCTATGTCATTGTCTAAATCTATAAATGGTTAGCTCAGCTCTTATGGTCACATTGGAGAAATTAATACCTACAAATATAGGCATCATGAATATATTATAGCACAAATTCCAACTTGAAAAAGAAGGTTGGAGAAAAGTGGGCATATATTGAGGCATTAAGTGACAGCAATCATTATAGCAAAAGTGCTTCCAACACCACTCACCTAAGAAGAAAAACGTAATCATTTCCTCATTAATCAGAAGACAAGCCTGAACTAACTTAGCATAGAATGGCTTTAAACAGTTCACAGAATTCAGAATCAGTGAAACATTTGATAGGGAAGAGAAAAAACTGGCATAGTAACTACCTGTGTTTCTAAGACAGAATTGTACCCATGCTGCTGAACACCACAGACACAGACACCACTGAAACACGTCCCTGTGAACACTGGGCTGTGGAACTGCACCAATTACCCTCTCTTTTCTCCTCCTTCATCCCTTTCCTTTCTTCTGCCAGCTCCCCTTCTGCTTTCCCTCTTGCCACAACCCCAGGTCTTTATTATATTTCTCACAGGCTGGAGTGAGCTTAATACTGAGAAAAAAATCTCACTAACCATTTCAGCAATCTTTACAACGCTATCATCTAACACCCACTATTGGGATGGTCAGCCAGGAAGCACGGCGTGAACCATGAAAAGTAAACTAGCTCTTGAAAGATCAAGATAAACTCACACAGCTTCTGTCTCAAAGAAACATAATCATACATTGAAGGATGACAGTCACCTTATGGGTAAAACTCAGACTAAACAAGGTAACGAAAGCAGACTCAGAATGGTGCACATTTTCTCATCATACATGTCTTAAAAAATGTAGTTCTCAAGATGTGTTGGAGACAAATATAGACTTTTCAGTTTCTTCTAATTGCTAATTTTATTCTAAATGAATCACTGAGATAGTCATTACTTTCAGACCCTTACAGTAAATAACATTTATACAGAATAATACTTTTGAAGTGTTATTTAAATAGAAATGGAGAATAATTTCTTACTAGTGCACCTATTGTAACATCTTCTAAAGGAGGGATAATACAACAAAAGAAACACTGTAATTGATCTTTATGTGTTTTCCCAAAATTGATTACAATAAACAGGTACAAATTTATAAATCTTGCATAATAAGTGGCTGAATAACCCAGTTAACTGTCTTTATCCTTTATTTGCTCTGGCTGAAGTATCTTGGACATTATGAAGAACAGGAATGCACTGGCATCCAAATCTAATAAAGATTCATGAAAATAATATGATACATATTTGTGTATATGTGGTCTGATCCAGACACTTAAGCTTTCTGAGCATCTGTCTCTCATGGAGGATTAAAACAACATATATTCAATGAACATCTAAGGTTGCAGAAAAATGCTCACCATATATTACAAAACTACAATGAGGTATCACCTCACAGTGGTCAGAACAGCCATCATCAAAAGAAAATCTACAAACAATAAATGCTGAAGATGGCGTGGAGAAAACAGAACACTCTTGCACTGTTGGTGGAAATGTAAACTGATACAGACACTATAGAGAACAGTATGGAGGTTCTTTAAAAAAGTAAAAATAGAACTACTATATGATGCAGCAATTCCACTGCTGTACATATACCCTAAGAAAACCATGGTGGGAAAACTGGTCAACCACTCGTAAAAGAATGAAACTAGAACACTTTCTAACACCATACACAAAAATAAACTCAAAATGAATTAAAGATCTAAACATAAGACCAGAAACTATAAAACTCTTAGAGGAGAACATAGGGAAAACACTCTCCGACATATTTACATCACAGCAGGATCCTCTATGACCCACCTTCCAGAATATTGGAAATAAAATCAAAAATAAACAAATGGGATCTAATTAAAATTAAAAGCTTCTGCACAACAAAAGGTTGTGTTATAAGCAAGGTGAAAAGACAGCCTTCAGAATGGGAGAAAATAATAGCAAATGAAGCAACTGAAAAACAACTAATCTCAAAAATATACAAGCAACTCCTGCAGCTCAATTCCAGAAAAATAAACGACCCAATCAAAAAATGGGCCAAAGAACTAAATAGACATTTCTCCAAAGAAGATATACAGATGGCTAACAAACACATGAAAAGATGCTCAACATCACTCATTATCAGACAAATGCAAATCAAACCACAATGAGGTACCATTTCACGCCAGTCAGAATGGCTGCGATCCAAAAGTCTACAAGCAATAAATGCTGGACCGGATGTGGAGAAAAGGGAACCCTCTTATACTGTTGGTGGGAATGCAAACTAGTACAGCCACTATGGAGAACAGTGTGGAGATTCCTTAAAAAACTGGAAATAGAACTGCCATATGACCCAGCAATCCCACTGCTGGGCATACACACCAAGGAAACCAGAATTGAAAGAGTCACGTGTACCCCAATGTTCATCGCAGCACTGTTTATAATAGCCAGGACATGGAAGCAACCTAGATGTCCATCAGCAGATGAATGGATAAGAAAGCAGTGGTACATATACACGATGGAGTATTACTCAGCCATTAAAAAGAATATATTTGAATCAGTTCTAATGGTGGATGAAACTGGAGCCAATTATACAGAGTGAAGTAAGCCAGAAAGAAAAACAGCAATACAGTATACTAACACATATATATGGAATTAGAAAGATGGTAATGATAACCCTGTAGCAAAAGAGACACAGATGTATAGAACAGTCTTTTGGACTCTGTGGGAGAGGGAGGGGGGATGATTTGGGAGAATGGCACTGAAACATGTATAATATCATATAAGAAACGAATCGCCAGTCCAGGTTTGATGCAGGATATGGGATGCTTGGGGCTGGTGCACTGGGATGACCCAGAGGGATGGTATGGGGAGGGAGGTGAGAGGGGGGTTCAGGATTGGGAACACGTGTACACCCGTGGCAGATTCATGTTGATGTATGGCAAAACCAATACAATATTGTAAAGTAATTAGCCTCTAATTAAAATAAATAAATTTAAATTTAAAAATTAAAATTAAAAAAAAGACAAATGTAACCGAATGTTTACTACAGCACTATTCACAATAGCCAGAACATGTAAACAACTTAAATGTTCATCGACATATGAACAGATAAAGAAAATGTGGGGTGTGTGTGTGTGTGTGTGTGTGTATAGTGGAATATTAGCCATAAAAAATAATGAAACTGGATCATTTGTAGAGACATGGATGGACCTAGAGTCTGAAACACAGAGCAAAATAAGTCAGAAAGAGAAAGACAAATATCATACCAACATATATGTGAAATCCAGAAAATGGTACAGATGAGCCTATTTGCAGGGCAGGAATACAGACACAGATGTGGAGTATGGATGTATAGATATGGATGTATAGTATGGATGTATAGATATGGGAGTTTGGGATTAACATATATACACTACCATGTGTAAAACATTGAGCTAGTGGGAGGATGCCGCACAGCATAGGGAGCTCAGTGCTCTGTAGTGACCTAGATGGCTGGGATGGAGCAGTGTAGGAGGGAGGTTCAAGAGGAAGGGGATAATAGCCGATTCATTTCACTGTACAGCAGAAACCAATGTAACATTGTAAAGCAATATACCCCAATTTAAAAAATAAAACAGAAAAAAAAAGCAAGCAGAGTATTATAATAAAAACTAACTATATTTATACACATGCATATCTGTTTGTATGATACCAGTACCCCCTACCCTGCCACCAACCCTCCATGTGGATTCATGCTAATCCCTCTACAGCCTATCAGACGTCATTGATCCTGTGAAGCCTTCCCCATCACCTTGACTATCAAAGGTGACAGGCCCAACAGGTTCTATAAAGAAGATTATTGAGTTGATTGATATGATGTCATTAAACCCATTCAGTTACATAAAGATAACTGAATTAGAGAATAGAATTGATAAGAAAAAGACTGATTTAATGTCTAGATACAATATTGCATTGTTTCTTTTATCCACATTTTTCTTTGTATAATTATTTTTCCATTTCAAAGATCAGTGAGTGTCTGTGAGTGATTTCTTTAAACTCCTCTTGACATAAAGAAAAGTAGGGTTTGGGGCTCTGTGATGATCTAGAAGGGTAGGATGTTGGGGGATGGGAAGAAGACTAAAGAAGGAGAGGACATTTGCATACATATGCTGATTCACATTGTTGTACCGCAGAAACTAACAATTATCCCCCAATTAATAAACAAATGAAACTAAAAAATATTTAATTCAATGTTAAACTGTATTTAATTCATATCAAACAAGAGTTAATAACTGAAGAGTCACTCTGCTGAAATTGGCTTTTTAGCAATGATCTGTCATTTTTGAATCATGTGAAATCCGGAATACCACTGGATCATCTCATCTTTCCTCTGTTGAGTAATAATAATTCTTTTGCCATTTTCATGGAAGCCATTATATGATCACACTGATCATATATGTAAAATTATGTTAAAATACTAACTACTTATTTTAGACCAAGTACTCTCCTCTGCAGACACAAAGATAGGATTAAACATATAGGATTCAGCTAAGAGAAATGCCTGTGAGAAAATGAGGACAACTTGGGGGCAATGAGGAGAAATGCGGAGGAAACTGGAGAAGACTGGGGTAGCCATCAGACTGCAACGCAAATGTAAGCCACAGTGAAGTATGCTGAATGGGTTGAGAAACGTTTGGCAAGGCTGTTACAGAATCCTCTGCCTTCTAGCACCATGTCTGCAATAGAGATGTCTATAGTGTTCAGTCATCGGCTGGGGAAAGCCCATTGGTATTGGCTTCACCACAACTGCAGAGATGGATCTCAGACCCCAGCTGCTGTTACCCTTGACCAATTAGGTTTTCTGTGGTTCAAGGTCTGAAAGGCACATCTCTGGACCGCTATATTACACAAACATTTATATTACAATTATGGTCAAAGTTTGGGCATGTTAAATTTAACTAATTGTTTTTGCTGGGTGTAGAAAGTTTCCCATCTTTTAGCACAACATTTTTAGAAGAGTGCAGTATGCTTATGTTGCTTTCTGTTTAACCCTTAGACAACAAATATATTGTTCTTAAGAGCTTTTACTGGATACTAAATTACTGTACAGACATTCAATGATATGTGATGAAGAAGAAAGGAAAATCAAATTTAACATATTATATTTTAAAATCTCATATCTGCTACCTTTGACATTCCACAAATATTCTGTTTGATGTGAAATTACAAATGCAAGAAAATGATGAATATAACTTATTCAGTCTACAATATTAATTATTCTATGGCTTCAGGGGAAATATTCACTTGCTATCTTGAGTTTTTATGCATCTTTTTTATTCTCTTCTTTGATTATTAAAACACAAATACAAGCAGTAATATAATTTGAATTATATCTGCACTTTGCAGGGGATTCTAAATTCTTGTGATGAAGCAACTCTTTGTCTAAAAAAATAAGAACCAGAAAACAAAACAAGCTATTGCAAGATTTTTTTTTTCTTTTGCTACTTAGTGCTAGTTACTCAGTCATGTCTGACTCTGTGATCCCATGGATTGTAGGCTTCCAGGCTCCACTGTCCATGGAATTCTCCAGGCAAGATTACTGGAGTGGGTTGCCATTTCCTTCTCCAGAGGATCTTCCCGTCCCAGGGATTGAACCTGGGTCTCTTGCATTACAGGCAGATTCTTTACCATCTAAGCCACAAGGGACTTTTATGCAAAATAGTAGTCATTTGTGAATATTTCTCAAGCCAAAAACAGGTAATAGAGAAATATTTCACAGCATTTATATAGACACATCAGGATTCCTTTAAAGTAAAAACTTACCAACTCCAGTAGAAAATACCTCTATTTTTTTTAAATAAATCAGTTATTTTAAAACTAGAATACAGTAGTAGTTATTAGAATTTATTTTATTCCATAACCAATAATAATGGCTACTAAAATTATAACATAAATGACAGTAAGATACAACTTTTGATCTTTCTAAATCTATAATAATGAATAATTTTCCATGAAACAAATTGTTTTGTGAGTTTCCCTGGTAACAGAGGCAATAATAGATGGAAATCATCACTATTAAAAAGTCTGAAACACATTACTCTTAAAAATCAAGGCATTAAGATCCATCCTGGGAAACCAAGTACATCACAAGTGTGTCCATGTGTGGCCCAGTAGTTCCACATATGGTTCTTAGGTCACTGAGGTACTTGAAAGGAGATTGAAAGACCAACAAACTCAATAGCTGGATGAGAGGGTCCAAGCCATATAGGTTTTTCATCCCTAGCATCACTCAAAATTCCTGACCCTGAGTAGGAACCTGGAATGTTAGATCTATGAATCAAGGTAAATTACAGTGGTCAAACAGGAGATGACAAGAGTTAACATTGACATTTTAGGGAATCGGTGAATGGGCAAATTTAACTCAGATGACCGTTATATCTACTACTGTGGGCAAGAATCCCTTACAAGAAATGGACTGGCCATCATAGTCAACAAAAGAGTCCAAAATGTGGTACTTGGGTGCAACCTCAAAAATGAAAGAATGATCTTTGTTCATTTCCAAGGCAAACCAATAATATCACAGTAATCCAAGTATATGCCCCAACCAGTAGTGCTGAAGAAGATGAAGTTGAACAGTTTTATGAAGACATACAAGACCTTCTAGAACTAACACTCAAAAAAGATGTCCTTTTCATTATAGGAGCCTGGAATGTAAAAGTATGAAGTCAAGAGATACCTGGAGTAACAGGCAAATTTGGCCTGGGAGTACAAAATAAAGCAAGCAAAGACTAACAAGGTTTTTTCAAGAATATTCACTGGTTATGGTAAACACCCTCTTCCAACAATGCAAGAAAAGACTCTACACACCACCAGATGATCAATACCAAAATCAGATTGGTTTTACTCTTTGCAGCCAAAGATGGAGAAGCTCTATACAGTCAGCAAAAATAAGACTGGGAGCTGACTGTGGCTCAAATCCTGAACTCCTTATTGCCAAATTCAGACTTAAATTGAAGGAAGTGGGGAAAACCACTAGACCATTCAAGGATGACCTAAATCAAATCCCTTAGAATTATACAGTGAAAGTGACAACTAGATTCAAGGGATTACATTTGATAGACAGAGTCCCTGAAGAACTATGGACAGAGGTTTGTGACATTGTACAGGAGGCAGTGATCAAGACCATTCCCAAGAAAAAGAAATGCAAAAAGGCAAAATGATCATCTGAGGAGTCCTTCCACATAGCTGAGAAAAGAAGAGAAGTGAAAGGCAAAGGAGAAAAGAAAAGATATACCCATCTGAATGTAGAGTTCCAAAAAGAGCAAAGAGAGATAAGAAAGCCTTCCTCAGTGATCAATGCAAAGAAATAGAGGAAAACTATGGAAAGAGAAAGACTATAGATCTCTTTAAGAAAATTAGAGATACCAAGGGAACATTTCATGCAAAGACGGGCACAATAAAGGACAGAAATGGTATGGACCTAACAGAAGAAAAAAATATTAAGAAGAGGTGGCAACAATACACAGAAGAACTATACAAAAAAGATCTTCATGATCCAGATAACCATGATGGTGTGATGACCCACCTAGAGCCAGACATCCTGGAATGCGAATCAAGTGAGCACTAGGAAGCATCACTACAAACAAAGCTAGTGGAGGTGATGGAATTCCAGTTTAGCTACTTCAAATCCTAAAAGATGATGCTGTGAAAGTGCTGCACTCAATATGCCAGCAAATTTGGAAAACTCAGCACTGGTTTGGGTGGACTCTGGGAGTTGGTGATGGACAGGGCAGCCTGGCATGCTATGGTTGATGGGGTCACAAAGATTCAGACATGGCTGAGTGACTGAACTGAACTGAACTGGGGAAGAGTATGCTAAAAATAGGCTTGTGAAATTATAACTCAGAATACCTCATCTTTCATCAAAAATATCCAATTTTTTTTTTAATTAGAATGAACCAAACTCCTTGAAATGCTCAAAGGCCATGTATGGTAAGTTTTCTAATTACTTCTGCACGTTAACGTTATACTAATTTATCTCTTGTTCTCTATATTTGAAATTAATTATGCTTCCTACTGTCAATTAAGAGAGTTAAACTCAGAGACTTTATAGATTTTAATGCCTGTACTTTGTATGATCTTCTTCCAGCAAGATGGATTTTGAGCATCACTCAGGTCTCTGCTAAACTACCATTCAAATGTCTTCTCTTCAGAGATGTCTTCTCTGACCATTTTATCTACACACTGAAATATTTAAAATGAATAACCAACAAGGACCTACTGTATAGCAGAGGGAACTCTGCTCAACATTATGTAACAATCTAAATGGAAAAGAATTAGAAAAAAGAACAGATACATGTATCTGTATAACTGAATCACTTTGTTGTACAGCTGAAACTAATACATTGTTAATCCACTATATTCCAATATAAAATAAAAATTTAAAAAAATCCTCAACTCCAGCTCAGTATATATTTCTTCTTTAACATATTATATTACTTTATTGTTTTTATGGCACTTATTGTTTGGAAATATCTTCTCCCATTCAATATGCTGGCTTATCATTTTGTTGAGAGTTTCTTTTACCATGCACAGGCTTTTTAGTTTGACAGAGTGCCATTTGTTTATTTTTGCTTATGTTTCCCTTGCCTTAGAAAGAGGCCCAAGAAAATATTTCTAAGACTGATGTCAGAGAACACACTGCCCACATTTTCTTCTAGGAGTTTTATGGTTTCAGGTCTTACAATAGACATTTTCCTAAAGATGTATAGATGGCCACAGACACATCAACAAATGCTCAACCTCACTAAGCATTAGGAAAATGTAAATCAAATAATAATACAGCACCCACACCTGTCAAAATGGTGATCATCAAAAAGACAACAAACAATAAGTGTTGGCAAGGAGGTGAATAAAAGGGAAACCATATGTACTGTTGGTAGGACTGTAAATAGGCCAAGCCTCTATGGAAAACAGCATGGACATTATTCAAAAAATTAAAAGCAGAATTGCCATATGATCCAGTAATTTCACTTCTGAGTATTTATCTGAAGAAAACAAGAACACTAATTCAAAATGATATCCACATCCCCATGATCATTGCAGCACTGTTACAATCACCAAGACATGAGAGTGAAGTAATCATTCATCAATTGATAAATAAAGAAGATGTGATATATATATATGTATATATATACATACATGCACACACACAATAATATATGTGTATATATACACACATACAATGGAATATTATTCACCCATATTAATAAAAAACACTGAAATCCTGCCATTTGCAATAACACTGATGGATCCAGGTGGTATTTTGCTAAGTGAAATATGTGAGACGGGGAGAGAGATCAAGTTGACAGAAAAAAAGGGTGGAGCTCACCTTCCCCCATGAGCACATGAAAAAAAACATCTGCAAGTGGAAAAATTCTCACTGAAAACTAATTGGAAACTAGTAAAAGGACTCCTGTACAGCCAAGACTGCAAGAAACATACACACATAATCAGGTAGGAGGGAAGAAAAGTGATCAGGTCAGAACCTGTGCCCCTTGGGAGAGAATTCAGAGGAAAAGGGAGATTACAAGGGTGGACATGTGCCATGGGGAGTGAAGTGACTGAGCCACAGCTGGGTTTCCCAGTAGTAGGGTTCTACTTGGTGTAGATAAGTGCTCTTGGCTGGCTCATAGACTTCTGTGACAAATACAACCCCTTGTATTTGCACTCTTGACCAGTGTAGGTGCTGACTAGCTCCAAAAGCAGGCTGGAGAGAGATCTGTTCTAGTTGCTGCCAGGTGTTCTGTGACAATTTCATCATATACTCCACCCCCAGCCCAAGCTGTCAGAGAATGCTTGGGCTCCACTCACTCCATACCACAATATGACATTGGGTTTGGGACAGCAAGGACAGAGGAAAAGACTCAACTGTAGTACACAAGAGGCAAACCCCAGGTAGGGCAGCAGTGGCTACTGTTGGCACTTACTCAAAAGGCACCCCAGAAGTTGCTCAGATTTCTAGACAGTAGCCACTCCTCCACAACTCACCCCCAATACCTTCAGAGAGAACACAGAGGCTGCCATGCCTACTCTGCAAGGCATGTCTTGCTCTGAAAAACAAAACAAAACAAAAAAACCTATGGAATGAGAGAAAATATTTGCAAATGATGTAACTGGCAATATCCAAAATATATAAACAGCTCATACAACTTAATATCAAAAAACAGAAACAACCCAATCAAAAAAGGGACAGAAGACCTACATAGACATTTTTCCAAAGAAGATGTACCTGTATCAACAGGCCCATGAAAAGATGCTCAACCTAATTATTGAGAAATGCAAATCAAAACCATGAGTTATCACCGGTTAGAATGATTATCATCAAAAGTGTACAGATAGCAAATACTTAAGAGGATATGGAGAAAAGCAAACCTTCTTACACTCTTGGCGGGACTGTAAATTAATACAGCCACTATGGAAAACAGCATGGAGCCACCTCAAAAAACTAAAATTAGAAATAGAATATGATCCATCAATTCCACCCCTGTATATATATGAAGAAAAATAAAAGCACTAATTTAAAAATATACATTCACTCCAATGTTCACAGCAGCAGTATTTATTACAGCCAAGATAAGGGAGCAATCCAAGTGTCCAACAATAGATGAATAGATAAAGACAATGTGATACTACATACACATATACATTTATACATAATAATATATATATAATAGAATATTACTCATCCATGTAAAGCAATGTAATGTAATCCTACCATTACAGCAACACGGATGGAGCTAAAGAATATTATACTTAGTGAAGTACGTCAGAGAAACACAAATATTACATGATGTCACTTCTAAAAAATGGAATCTATTTTTTAGATGGAATCTAAAAAAAAGATAAAATGTGTATGCAAAATAGAAAGAGACTAACAGATATAGAAAATAAACTGGTGGTTACCAAAGAAGAGAGGGAAGGGGGAGGGACAGACAGAAGTATGGATTAAGAGATACAGATGACTATAAAATAGATAAGCCAAAAGGATGAATTATATAGGACTGGGATTTATAGCTATTATCTTATAATAACTTAATGGAGTATAATCTGTAAAAATACTGAATTACTATAGTGTTTTCCTGAAACATATAATTTTGAAGATTAAGTATATTTTCAGTAAAAATAAATGAATAAAATGTAAAAAATGTCAAAGAAAAACAAATATCATATGCTTTCATTTATATGTGTAATCTAAGAAACAAAACAAAATAGAAAGAGACTTAGAGATGCATAGAAAAATGGGTGATGGCCTGAGAAAAGGGGCTTAGGAGATAAAATAGATGAAGGGAATAAAGAGTATAAACCTTCAGTTATAAAATATATTAGCCACAAGGATGTAATATACAGCATAAGGAGTTTTAAGTCAGCTTTTTCACTCTCCTCTTTCATCCTCATCAAGAGGCTCTTTAGTTCCTCTTCACTTTCTGCCATAAGTGTGGTATCATCTGCATATCTGAGGTTATTGATGTTTCTCCCAGCAATCTTGATTCCAGCTTGTGCTTCATATAGTCCGGCATTTTGCATGATTTACTCTGCATATAAGTAAAATAAGCAGGGTGACAATATACAGCCTTGAAGTACTCTTTTCTCAATTTTGAACTGGTCATTTGTTCTATGAATAGATCTAAATGTTGCTTCTTGATTATTTCATAATGTATGCAAATGTCAAATCTATTAAATCTTAAACTAATATTGTATATCAAATAATTTCAATAATAATAGTAAAAATGAAATGCATTTCTTTGTTTCCTTGCTTAAATAATATGCTCCATATTGGAGCATATTGGATCAGATATGCTCCATCTTGTAGCATTAATTACATTGTGGTATTTTCTGCACACATTTTTCTTACCCCTGCAGATCACAAACACAAATAAACAGCAACCATGTCCACTTGCCCCCTACAGTTTATCCTTTGTATCAAAACTGATATATATGAGTACAGAAGAAGCACTGAATATTTGTTGAAGAACTAATGAACATGGGAAATGATAGCAAATACTATACATATTTTTATTCTAATGATAAACTGTTGACCTGTACTTCCTTAAGATATACTCTAAGTATTATTTTAAATGTACAAAGTGATCACTTGAAAAGATAGTAGACTATCATTGGTTGTAGTGCTAACATTAATTTGAGGTTGATAAGGATATTAAAAGAGATGCATCCTTGATAAGAAAATCTATTTTGATTTCTGGTTGTGAAAACAGACTGATATCTAACTAATAATTTAGGCCATTTGGTGACATCTATTTGCAACATCTCCCAAGAATTTCAAAGTTGAGTTAGTTTCTCTATATAGGGGTTTTAATTTTTAACCATTGTCCATTATATAAGATGAGACGAAGCCTGGAAGCCACGAGGTACTGTTTACAAAGTTATTGCCAGTTGGAGTTATATGTAATTACTGAAGGGGCTGGAGCAAGTTCTGATTTCATTTGATTTGATTTTAATTGGTTGTAGGGATCATTTCCATTTAAGCAATATTAAAACACTAAAGCCTGATATGTTTACAAACTCTTCTACATACACACTAAAATATGATCTTCAGTCTGAACATATGTTAACTCTAAAGCATTATCTCACTTTCTTTCATTTTTCACCAGATGTTTCACAGGTCTTGCTGTTTGGTCACTAAGTCGTGTCTGACTCTTTGTGACCCCATGGACTGCAGCATGCCAGGCCTCCCCATCCCTCACTAACTCATGGAATTTGCCCAAGTTCAAGTCTATTGAATCGGTGATGTCATTCAACCTTTTCATCCTCTGTTGCCCTCTTCTCCATCTGCCTTCAGTCTTTCGCAGCATCAGGGTTTTTTTTTTTTTTTTTTTTCCAGTGCGTCTGCTGTTCATATTAGGTGCCCAAAGTATTGGAGCTTCAGCTCCAATCCTTCCAATGAATATTCAAAGTTGATTTCCTTTAGGATTGACTGGTTTGATGTCCTTGCTGTCCAAGAGACTCTCAAGAATCTTCTCCAGCACCACAGTTCAAAAGCATCAATTCTTCAGTGCTTTGCCTTCTTTATGGTCAAAATTCACATCTGCACATGACTACTGGAAGTAGCCCAGTAATCTCATGTGTCTTAATTTTGTTTAAAATTAGGGTCTAGTTTTTGGTTCATATTAAATGAAAAGGTCTTGCTTCTATGCACAGGCTATTGAAAATCCATGGAAATAGTAAATAAAATATAAAAGGAGAGATGTGCTTCCACTTAAGACATAGAAAGCTCTCAGACCGTCATCCTGAACATAAAAAAAAAAAAAAATAGATAAACCAAACAATCTACACAAATCATAATTTTTCTTAGGCTTAGAGGAAAATTTTTAAATCTTATATATTAAAGGGTGAAATCCATCCTATTGGATGGAGAAGTCATACATTTTTTAAGAGCATCAAGGAAAGAGGTGATTACCATAAATGTGGATAAAACAAAACCAGCTGATACTGTCATAAAAATTTTAAAAGGTCAAGTGTGGGCTAGCATACCAATGTAGCATAACCGGGAGATCCAGAAACAAAGACAGTTCTAATAAATATAAAGATATTTTAATAGACCTCCACCAGTGCTTACCAGAAAGACTGGGAGTAAGATATGGGACTGAGGAGAAATACCACTTGGTGTCAGACATGCAGGCTATGATTGGGAACCACTGGAAGACAGGCGTGATATCTTACCTGCTTCTCTAGAGATTTCCCTCACAGGAAGTAAAGGTTTCAAACTGATGGTGCAGGAATAACAAAACATTTCACTCACAGCTTTCATACAAAATCCATTGCCTCTGTTGGAATGGAAAAAATGAAATTTGCTTGCCTCTGGAAGATGGGTAGAAAACACTTCCAATTAACAACACAATCAAGAATTCATTGCTAATAAAGTAAGGTAAAGAAAAAAGAGAACCCTCTATCCCTGGGCCCAATAATATGAATCAGTACCAAGAAGAGATCTGCTACTGCTAATGAGGAGGCAAAAAAAAAAATCCCTACTACCTAAAATCAATCACAGGTCAGAGAGTTAAGTTGCACTGGAGGGGTGAGACAGCTGAGGCACCCATACCCTTAGGCATATTCACATAGAACCTGCCTAAAACAGTCTGATACAAGATAATAAGGAACCCCTCCTGGCATCCCTGTGTGGAATAAGCAGCAGAAGTCTGTCATCTGCCAGAGGGAAGAATTACAGAGAAAGCTCCACTCCAAGATAACATATATGCAGTAACCTGTGAAAATGAGAGTGGAGTAGGAACTCTAAGAAAAGGTCGCTAGCACTTGAATGGGGGGCACCCCATTCAAGCATAAGGTAACAGCAGCCAGCAGCAACTGTCCTCTGTGACGGCCTGACAGAAGAAGAGATGTACCCCAGTACAACTATGAGTCCTCTCATTTCTTACTGTTCTTCCTCACACATTATCAGTTGTTAAGTAAAAAATTTTATGAGATACTCAAAAAGAGGAAGATAATAAACACATTTACAAAAAGAAGTTAATCAATAAAAGTAGATTCAGAGATTATGCAGATGCTACCAGTATCAGAGAGAGAGTACAAAATAATTATGATTAATATGACAGCAGATCCAGTGGGAAAGGTGAACAATATGCATGAAAACATGGAGCATTTTAGTAAAGAGGTAGAAACTACACAAAAAGCCAAAAGGAAGTGCTAGGTGAAATATAATACCATAAATAAAGAATTCCTGTGATGAACTCAAGAACAGACTGGGTATAACTGAGAAAAACAAAGAGAATTTAAATATACGTTGACAGAAATTATCTACAGTGAGACATAAGAAAAGTGATAGTGCAGTCGCTCACTCATGTCCAGTTCTTTGTGACCCCATAGACTGTAGCCTACCTACCAGGCTCCTCCGTCAATGGGATTTTCCAGGCAAGAATACTAGAGTGGGTTGCCATTGCCTTCTCCAGGAGATTGTCCCAACCCAGGGATTGAACCCAGGTCTCCCATATTGTAGGCAGACACTTTACAGTCTGAGCCACCAGGGAAGTCAACAAAAGAAAATAACAATAAATAAAATAAAAGCAGAGTATCCAAGCGTTGTGGATAATAAATAATAGACTATCATCTGTGTATCTGGATAAAAAAAGAGAGAGTGAGGTACAACAAAAATTTGATGAATAAATTGCCAAGAAATTTCCAAAGTTAAAATACAGTTTCAAGAAACTCAGAGAAATCAAAGTAGCGCAAATACATTTTTTTAAAGTGACTGACATATAATAGACAAAATGTTGATAAACAAATAAAGAAAATAAGTGGAAAGCTAACAAAGAAAAAAGAAACATTATATAAAGGGAAAACAACAACAACAACAACAACAAAATGTAACAGATTCCTCAGGAACTATAAACTGTAATATAAGGAATGACATTTTTGAAGCATTGGGAAAAAGAAACAATCGAAAGTTCTGTACACTCTAAAAATATGTTTCTAAATTGTTTCAGATCAGATCAGATCAGATCAGTTGCTCAGTCCTGTCTGACTCTTTGCGACCCCAGGAATCGCAGCACGCCAGGCCTCCCTGTCCATCACCAACTCCCGGAGTTCACTCAGACTCACGTCCATCGAGTCAGTGATGCCATCCAGCCATCTCATCCTCTGTTGTCCCCTTCTCCTCTTGCCCCCAATCCCTCACAGCATCAGAGTCTTCTCCAATGAGTCAACTCTTCGCATGAGGTGGCCAAAGTACTAGAGTTTCAGCTTTAGCATCATTCCTTCCAAGAACACCCAAGGTTGATCTCCTTCAGAATGGACTAGTTGGATCTCCTTGCATCCAAGGGACTCTCAAGAGTCTTCTCCAACACCACAGTTCAAAAGCATCAGTTCTTCGGCACTCAGCCTTCTTCACAGTCCAACTCTCACATCCATACATGACCACAGAAAAAACCATAGACTTGACTAGACGAACCCTTGTTGGCAAAGTAATGTCTCCGCTTTTGAATATGCTATCTAGGTTGGTCATAATTTTCCTTCTAAGGAGTAAACGTCTTTTAATTTCATGGCTGCAGTCACCATCTGCAGTGATTTTGGAGCCCAGAAAAATAAAGTCTGACACTGTTTCCACTGTTTCTCCATCTATTTCTCATGAAGTGATGGGACCAGATACCATGATCTTAGTTTTCTAAATGTTGAGCTTTAAGCCAACTTTTTCACTCTCTTCTTTCACTTTCATCAAGAGGCTTTTGAGTTCTTCTTCACTTTCTGCCATAAGGGTGGTGTCATCTGCATATCTGAGGTTATTGATATTTCTCCTGGCAATCTTGATTCCAGCTTGTGTTTCTTCCAGTCCAGCGTTTCTCATGATGTACTCTGCATATAAGTTAAATAAACAGGGTGACAATATACAGCCTTGACGTACTCCTTTTCCTATTTGGAACCAGTCTGTTGTTCCATGTTCAGTTCTAAGTGTTGCTTCCTGACCTGCATACAAATTTCTCAAGAGGCAGATCAGGTGGTCTGGTATTCCCATCTCTTTCAGAATTGTCCACAGTTTATTGTGATCCACACAGTCAAAGTCTTTGGCGTAGTCAATAAAGCAGAAATAGATGTTTTTCTGAAACTCTCTTGCTTCTTCCATGATCCAGCGGATGTTGGCAATTTGATCTCTGGTTCCTCTGCCTTTTCTAAAACCAGCTTGAACATCTGGAAGTTCACGGTTCACATATTGCTGAAGCCTGGCTTGGAGAATTTTGAGCATTACTTTATTAGCGTGTGAGATGAATGCAATTATGCGGTAGTTTGAGCATCCTTTGGCATTGCCTTTCTTTGGGATTGGAATGAAAACTGACCTTTTCCAGTGCTGTGGCTACTGTTGAGTTTTCCAAATTTCTGGTGTATTGAGTGCAGCACTTTCACAGCATCATCTTTCAGGATTTGGAATAGCTCAACTGGAATTCTATCACCTCCACCAGCTTTGTTCATAGTGATGCTTTCTAAGGCCCACTTGACTTCACATTGCAGGATGTCTGACTCTAGGTCAGTTCTATTGATATTTTTGGGTTTTTTTTTTTGTTCGTTTTCATTGTCACTGATTTTTGCCATAATTTTCACCATTTCTGAACTCTGTTTACTTCAAATTTTATTTGTATCTTTATTGATTTTCAGGGTTTCTTTCTTTTTTCCTTTTTTTTTTAAGAAAGACACTGAAAAATTACTTTCTTCTTCTCTAATATAAATATTAATATTTCTTCATCTTTACTTAGTGCTATTAATTAGCCTTTAATTCCTAATTTGATGGAAACTTAAAATTTTAATATGATTTTTCATTTTCAGTGTAGTTAGAAATACTTCCCTGAATTTCTATTAGACTACTACTTTGATCTATGTTTTATTCAGAACTTTTTTTTATTTTATTTCCATATTTTTGAGGATATTCTAGAGATCTTTCCCTTATGTTGTTATTGATTTTTATTTTAATAACATGTGTCAGAGAATATATTTGGCATAACTTGAAGTATTTTAAATATATTGAGAATTTACTATAAATGTATTTAGTCTCCAAGTACTTAGAGATTTTCCTGTTATCCTATTACTGATTCCTACTGTGGTCAAACACCAGTTCTAACATGATTTCAATTCATTCTAGGACCAGAATATAATCTATCTTGGTACATATACTGTGAAAGCTTAAAAATACTGTATATTTTTCTGTTGCTGGTTGGAGTGTTCTGCAAATGTAGATTAGATTCTGTTTCTGATGGTGTTAAGGAATTCTTTATATCTTTGCTTACTTTCTGTCTAGTTGTTTAATCATTTGGTAATAAAGTGCTGAAGTCTCTAATTATAATTGGACATTTGTCTTTGTTTTGTCAGTTCTATCAGCTTTTGTTGAACATTTTTTGAAGCTTTTTTTTGGTGTGTAAACACTTAGGATTGCTCTGTCTTCGTGTTGATTGGCACATCATTTTTCAATGTGCCTCTTTGTCTCTAGAAATTGTGTTGCTCTGAAGTCTATTTAATCTGATAACAATAAAGCTATCCTTGCTTTCCTTTGGCTAATATTTGTATGATATATCATTTCTATTCTTTCACTTTTAATTTACCTATGTTACTATATTTTAACTGAGTTTCTTATAGACGGCAAATAGCTAGATCATGCTTTTATCCATTCTCCCAATCTCTCCTTTAATTAATGTACTTAAACCATTTACATTGAATATGACATTGATATCTTATGGCTCTGTCAATTATCTGGGGGGAATTTTACAAGATTTAAACTAATAAATCCTCTATATTCACTCATGGAGGTATCAATTCTGACTCTCACCATACTTTTTGTACATACATATTTTCATCGGGTATAATTTTCTATCTGAAGGACATTTCTTAAAATTGTTTTGTAGTATAGGTCTGATAGTGATAATTTCTTTCATTTTTTGCATGTTGAAAAAACCTTAATTCCTCCTTTTTTATCAAATGAAAATTTTGCTGGGTAACTAATTCTATTTTGACAAGCTTTTGTTTCTGCAGAACCTTTCTCCTTTGTATTCCTTTCTTCATGAAGTCTTCTTATCCAATTGCTTGTAAAGTTTTCTCCTCATCTCTTGTTTCAAGCCATTTATGATAAGGCTTGTACTGTTTTCTTCACATTTCTTTTGTTTGGGGAACACTGAGGACCTTCTATCTGTGAGTTTCATTACATTTGGACACATTTCATTCATTATTTCTTTAAATATTTTTTTGTCCCCTGCCTTTTTAAACTTTTGTTTCTGTTGTTCAGTAGCTCAGTCATATCCAACTCTCCATGATCCCATGGACTGCAATACACCAGGCCTCCCTATCCTTCACTATCTCCTATAGTTTGCTCAGATTCATATCCATTGAGTCAGTGATGCTCTCTCATTCTCTGCTGCCCCCTTCTCCTCCTGCCCTCAATCTTTCCCAGCAACAGTATTTTCCAACAAGTTGGCTCTTTGCATTAGGTGGCCAAAGTACTGGAACTTCAGCATCAGTCTTTCCCATGATTATTCAGAGTTGATTTTCTTTAGGAGTGACCGGTTTGATTTCCTTGCAGTCTCTGGAGAAGGGACTTTCAAGAGTCCTCTCCCCACCACAATTCAAAAGCATGTAATCTTCAGCACTTAGCCTTCTTTATGGTCCAACTCTCATATCCATACATGCTGCTGCTGCTGCTGCTAATTTGCTTCAGTCGTGTCCAACTCTGTCTGACCCCATAGACGGCCACCTACCAGGCTCCCCCATCCCTGGGATTCTCCAGGCAAGAACACTGGAGTGGGTTGCCATTTCCTTCTCCAATGCATGAAAGTGAAGTCGGGTAGTCATGTCCGACTCTTAAGTGACCCCATGGACTGCAGCCTACCACGCTCCTCCTTCTATGGATTTTCCAGGCTAGAGTACTGGAGTGGGGCGCCATTGCCTTCTCCACATCCATACATGACTACTATCATTTTGACTTTACAGACCTTGTCATCAAACAGATGTCTTTTTTAAGTCCCTCTTAACTTTAGGGACTCCAATTACACATAGATTATGCTGCTTAAAGTTTTCCTACTCTTAACTGGTATTCTGTTCATTATCAAATTCTCTTACTTTTTCTTTTGCTAAAATTTCTATCTCTGTGTATTAAAGTTCACTAATTCTTCTGCAATTTCTAATCCACCATTAATCCCATTCTTATCAGAGAATAGTTCTTATCTTTTTGTAGGAATTCAGAGACAAGACATGTAGGTCAGGAAAGTAAAGGGAGATTTTATTAAGCAACAGTTTGCTCTCAAGGGGAGAGGGGGCAGATTCAGGTAACTAGCTGCCCTGAGTTTCTTTGGCAAGCTGGTTATATGGGGTGTGAAAATGAATGGGTGAATATTCATTGAGGAGGAGGGATTTGGGAACATAATTCCTAATTTTCATCCCAGCTCCACCTTTCCTAGGGAAGGAAGGGTTTTTGTCCTTATTTAGTCTTAATCAGAAGTGTCATGATACAGATACATGATGGGTACTTCTTATCTGCAAGGCTAATTTTATTGCAATGATGGCATAATGAGGAAAAGGTTATATTTAAATACAGGAGATTCCTACCTTTTCCCACCTTTTTTTGTCTGCCTCCAGGACCCTTGTCACCCCAAGATGTGTGGTTTCCTATCCATCCAGAGGTTCATGCTTTTCCTTGCCTACCCAACAATCCCTGTTGTTCACAGATGTATGGTTTCCTGCCACCTGACCTGTGCCCACATTTCTCTGCTCATATCTAGCAATCTGCCTGCCCTAACACTATCTAGTATATTTTTTCTACAGTGTATCAGGTATTTTAGTTTTCATCTCTAGAAATTTAATTTTTAAATAACTTTCCTACTCTTAACTTCTTGAACATATGAAATACAGTTAAAGTAAATTTAAATTTTTCTCTCTGCTAAAGCTAACATTTTTGCCCCAGAGGGTCTGTTTTAATTGACTGTTTCTTCACATGTCAAGTAATTTCTTATAGGATACCGTATCTCATTAATTTATTTTATAGGTGATACGTAGTTCACATTTCAATAAATATTTTGATCTTTGTTCTGGGATAAAGTTGGATTTCTTGGAAATAGCTCCATTCTTTCATTCCAGGTTTAAAATGTGTTAAGTGGGACTGGAACAGTGCTCAGGTTAGTACTAATCATTCCCCTCACCTGAGACATTTCCATTCTGTGTACCCTATTCAATTTTCCCTGAACTATGAAGCTTTCCAATATGCCTGGCAGGATTAACACTATTCCTGTCACTGTGAAAGCATCATGGGTTGTTCATTTTATTCTCTTATGTGTTTCTTTTTCCAGTCTTAAATAACTCCTTCACACAGATGTATAACATCAGTACTGGGTTGAATACCTGAGAAGGACTTTGTGTTGACCTCTGGAATTCTCTCTCTGTGCAGCCTCTTCCTGTATTGTATTCTGGTTTTCAAACTTGAGACACCCTGTTTTCATCACCTCAGTGAATGTTCAGGCTCTGCATAAGTTCTCTCTGGATCGAGGCCTGAAAATCTTCTCAATGGAGTAAAGCTCAGACAATCCCGATGTATACCTCACTTTTTTCATACTAATCAAGGATCACAGTTCTTCCCTGATCACTGTCTTGAAAACAACTGGTTAACATATTTTGTCTGATTTTCATCTATTTCAAGTAAAAGGGTGAATTTCATCTCCATTACTCCATTTTTGGGGGGAAGCAAAAATTAATGGTGTCTTTAAAGCTAGAAGAAGTACATGCTCCTTTGTTATAATTTCCCTATATTTTTATGTTATTTTGTGAATTACAAGCTATTTTACAAGGTCATTAAAGTAATAAGTCAACTTTAATTAGGAGATAGAGCTTGAATGCTCAAGTCTGCGTTACCACTGTTGGTAGGAATAATAAAATAAGAATCATCAAAACAACATCATGTTGTCATTATTTAATGACTGATGGGACCATGACAGCATCTCGGATGCTAGAAAACATGAATATTCATTCAATTACTTTGAATCACATTGTGACATCAGAAAGAAGCTTCAAGGGTATGCTCTTTCCCGTCTTCTGACTTCAGGGCAGACAGTAATGTCAAAATATTACCATATTGTGATAGGAAGCTCACCTGTTTCTTTCTCCCTTTGAAATTATCATCAAGTTCTGGAAAGGGTTGTAGTCATCACACTCAAGATTTGGCTACTGAACTTGTGAACAGAATATTAGGAAATAAGCTAAAGAAATTAATAAGCAGTCAACAAATTCAGAAGCTGTTATATCAGACTACTTTAACTACTGTTTCATTAACAGCATTTCTCACTAGGGTATTAAAACGTGTTCAAAGAGTTCTCTTTTTAAAGTGAATAAGCAGTTCACCTTCATGAGGAGATACGAGAAAACACAGAGTTCCTCTCTCTGAGTCTGTCTGTCTCCATCTGCTTTTCTTTGTCTGTCTGTCTGTCTTTCTGAATGGCCTAGTTCAGTTTCAGCAGCATTTCAGTGGGGGTGGGGAGAGGACTGCTATACAAACAAGTTACCTACACTGTTCATAAACATAATTATTAAGCTTTTTTACAGATATCAAACCAAATATTTCATTAAAATATAGGATTTTTATTCTTAGTGACTACAAAGATATATACCTCTCTGTGTTAGGTGGACAAATGGTCTGCTAAATAGATGTATACACTAATCTCCATAACAGAGATTATACTACCCCATATGGCAAAAGCGATTTGGCCAATGTTATTAAATTAAGGAACTTGATGGGGGAGTTTATCCTGGATTATCTGGTGGAGCTCAGTGTAATCACAAGAGTCCAATTAAGGGAACAGACGAAAGCAGGAGAGCCAGAGTCCGAGAAGGAGCTATGACAGTGTTAGCAGAACCTGGAATAATATAAATACTGGAAGAAAAAAGCCACAAGACAGAAAATGTAGGCATTCCCTAGAAGCTGGAAAAAGAGAGAAATTAATTTCCTCCTAGAACCTCCAGAAGGAAGGCAATGCTCCCGGCACCATGAACTTAGTCCAGTGAGACTGATTTTAGACCTTTGACCTCCAGAGCTGCAAAAACATAAATATGTGTTGTTTTCACCCCATACACTGTAGTAATTTGTTACAGCAGCAACAAGAAATTATACTCTCTAATGAAGCAGCACTTGGGCTCTGCCTTAGAGTTATCTGTGTAAAATAGGCTTTCTCCGATATGCTACAAGCCTTTTGAGGTCAGGTATGTTGCATAACATAGTGGCTTTTATCATGTGTGTTCCAAATATAAAATAATCTCACCATCAATCAGATCCATGCAATGAAAGGTCCCCAATAAATAACAATCCTATGATGCTGGGAAAGATTGGGGGCAGGAGGAGAAGGGGACTACAGAGGATAAGATGGTTGGATGGCATCACCGACTTAATGGACATGGGTTTGGGTGGACTCTGGGAGTTGGTGATGGACAAGGAGGCCTGGTGTGCTGCGGTTCATGGGGTTGCAAAGAGTCGGACATGACTGAGTGACTGAAAAATCTAGTAAATGAAAATATATCCAGTACTAGGTATTAACTTTATTTTCTGAACTTATCCTTCTAGAAGTTTGGCTTTGGATTGAACCTATAGTCTTGATCAAATAAAAACAATAGCAAAAAATTGAATGTGTTAAATATCTATGGCAGGATATTATCATTTAGGTGGCTTTAACGGGAAGAGGTAAATATGTTCTTTTCCCCATGCCTTTTCAGTATTAAAAGTCAGAATTTAAGGTTTGTCTTTTTCCTTGTGTAACCACATTGAGTGACCAATCTTCCGTAATATTAAAGAAATCTAGTGAGATTATGGAGAAGGAAATGGCAACCCACTCCAGTATTCTTTCCTGGAAATGTGGTGAGAAATGTTTGTATCTATCTTTGGGGAGAGGCCAAAACAAACGAATCACACTGGGTCTGAGATAGGATGCTGAAATCCCTGTGATTATACCTTGTAAAATACCCAATTAAAAATGGAAAATTCATTGTTAGGAGAATTCTTCTTCTTATGGAGTAAATGATAAAGTCTTTTTTCTCTGACTCAGGAGATAATGTGTTCTGCCAGCACCCATGAAACTATGGCAAGCCAATTTGTTAGAATGCCAGTAGAAAAACTCTCAGATCCTACACATCCAACTGTGTTTACAACATTCAACTGAGCTGTATTTTCATTAGTAAATTAAGGATTCTCATAGTCATTGGTTTCATTTAGATATAAACTTTCATGCTTTTATGTTTACTGTTTTAGATACTAAGTCCTGTCCAACTCTTTTGCAACCCATGGACTGTAGCCCACCAGGCTCCTCTGTCCTTGGAATTTCCCAGGCTAAAATACTGGAGTGAGTTGCCATTTCTTTCTCCAGGGGATCTTCCCTACCCAGGGATCGAACACTCATCTCCTGCATTGCAGGAGCCACCAGGAAAGCATATACTATGACACAAACAGAATAAACATGTAGACTGACTCAGTAATTGTCAAAATGTGTTCTTTGTCCCATTTTCATGAGAACCTCCAGGTGTATCTGTTAAATATATGTATATATATATATATAAATGTGTGTATGTGTATATTAATATATATTACACACACATACACGCCTCTCTGGGTCAGAGTCCACTTACTGTAATAGAATTTTTGATAGTAGGGTACAGGGATCTACAGTTTAAAAAATCTGCTCAGGCTATTCTAGAGCAAACTCTAATGTCTGTTAGCCACTAAATTATAGAATCTATATGGATGAAAAGTAATGTACAGCAACACATTTCCCTTTCCAGTTGTATTGTTACTTGGGTTTTTTAAGTTAAAGGTTGTGGTTTATTGGGAAGCATTTCTTGGACAGAAGGGTTTGTTTAGAAAAATATAGATTAGTGAGAAGGAATTATCAGCTCTCTAGCTCTGTCAAAACAAACACTAGGCATCACACTTAGGAGAATTCTTTCAAGTTCTAAGCAGTCTGTGATAATACTGTCATCACTTTATATTTTTAGGTTTGCAAGTTCAGCTCTTAAAAGGATGATTTTAGTGTTTAGGGAGTTTTTTTTTTAAGCCATTGTTTATTCAATCTGCAGTGGGCACAGGTTTCTACCCATCAATGTTGCTGACTTGTCCACTTGATTGAGAGGCTCAAAAAGTAACATTTCAGCAACAGGAATATATAAGTGAAAATGAAAAGTGAAAGCGTTTCTCACTCTGTCATGTCTGAGTCTTTCTGACCCATGGACTGTAGCCTACCACGCTCCTCTGTCCATGGAATTCTCCAGGCATGAATACTGGAGAGAGTAGCCATTCCTTTCTCCAGGGGATCTTCCTGATCCAGGAATTGAACCTAGTTCTCCCACATTTTTGCAGGCAGATTCTTTACCATTTGAGCCACCAGGGAATATTCTCTGTATATCAGTTACTTAGTTGTTTTTTTTATTTGCTTATAAAATTGAAACTATAAAGTTATTGCAACAGAGTGGAAAGAGTGTCACTATGAATTAAATCCTGACTCTCTTCTTGTTCTGAGATCTTAAATGAATAAAAAGATAATTGAGTCCAGAATTACATAATTATAATTAAAATACATGACCTATAGAGCCTACCTGTTTCATAGGCCTCAATAATTATCATATTCCCATTTTAATGAACTATGTGATAAAGTTCATATATGTTAAAAATGATGATGTTCAAAATTACTAAATTATTACAAAATCTATAATTTGAATAATATTTAAAGCAACATATACCTAAATATATGTATACAATTAGACACCATCATCATGAACATTAATTCATATCACTACATGGAAAATGGAAAACAAACCTTCCCACGTATGCAGACACACATTGAAAGATTATTTTTAGATCTAATTTCTCTCCAAGGATAATTTCAGGATAAAAATTATCCAGGGCTTTTCAGAGGGATATGAAACATCAACCAATTTGGTAATACTCCTCCACATCCATAGCTTTTCAAAATAATTTCCTTTAAGTTCTAAAACAGTAGTTATTTTACTGCTTTGCATTTTTCTTACTCTGCTGCTAAGCTGCTGCTGCTAAGTCACTTCAGTCGTGTCCGACTCTGTGTGACCCAATAGACAGCAGCCCACCAGGCTCCCCCGTCCCTGGGATTCTCCAGGCAAGAACACTGGAGTGGGTTGCCATTTCCTTCTCCAATGCATGAAAGTGAAAAGTGAAAGTGAGGTCGCTCAGTCCTGTCCGACTCTTAGCAACCCCAGGGATTGTAGCCTATCAGGCTCCTCCGTCCATGGGATTTTCCAGGCAAGAGTACCGGAGTGGGTTGCCATTGCCTACTCTGACTTGGACAAAAATGGTACCTAGATTTTATTTTTGGCTACTATATGCAATGTTCTCTGTTTCTATAAACCTCAGTTCAGAAAGTTTTAAGGGAGACAAAATTTCAGATCAATTTTTAAAACTTAAAGAAATAGATTAGGTATGATAATTTATTGATGGATTTATAATCTTTCCTATCTCTGTGAACATCTTAATTTAGGTGTTAAACGTTTAGTAAAATGTTTGTGTGCCTCTCCAAAATGTTCACTAAAAATAACTATTTTTCTTTTAAAAAAAGGCAATGTGTTACAAATTTGTAATCAGTCTATGAGTCAGGGAATTAAGGTAATGATACAAGTTCATGTTCACATGTAAAAGTCTGCCTCAGATAACCAGGAAATATGCATTGTATATTCTGTGATCCATAGAGGCAGATACTAGATACAGGTCGATTCTTTGCATCCGTATGCACTGTAGCCCACTAGGCTTCTCTGTTCATGGAATTTTCTAGGCAAAAGTACGGGAGTGGGCTGCCATGCCATTCTCCGGGGGATCTTCCCCACCCAGGGATCGAACCTAGGTCTCCCACATTGCAGGCAGATTCTTTACCATTTGAGCTGCCCAGGAAGCTGCTCAGATATGGGTAGGATATAGGATATAGGTACTATAGCATATAGGTACCGTATCAATTAGGATTAGGTTTGAAAGGAAGGAAGGAAGCAAAGAGAGAATAAAGAATCTCACATTAAAAGACATCCAGAGGTCTGTTCCCTGCTGATGGGTGGGTGGGGTGGGGCTCTGTGCTTCAGGCCCTCTACCAAGTCTCATCTCTATTCTGCCGTCTTTAGCCTGTGTCTTCCACCTCTTCTTGGTTCGATGTGTCATTATATTAAGAAAGGAGAAAGAGTTTTTCCTCTCTATCTAGGAAACGTCCCTTAATGCCACTTTACATGTCTGCTTATTTTTACTGGAGGAATTTAAACTACTGGCTACACCTAGTTATTAAGCAGTGGGAGAGCAGAAAAGTGATTTTTATTTTAGATGACAATGTGACCCACTAATAAGAAATGTATTACTACTGGGGAAGGGAATAGTTAATATAGGATGTGTCTATTAAAACCTTTCCTATAAATATTAAGTGAAAATATTGGAAAGAGAAGAGAAGGAGGTAATATGTATACATTTTCTTGTGGAGGACCTTTTAATATTTTGAGGAATTTCTGTCAGAAGTATCTTTCTAGCTACTGGAAATTTTATTTGCCTGCTGGAAAGAAGTACCTTATCTCACTTAAAAGCAAACAACAACAATAAAAATGCCCTTTGAAAAGCTTTAAATTTTCCATTTCTTGGAAGTGGAAATGTGGGCTGTCACCAACCGATTGATATATTATGGACATTATCTGGAATAAACTGTTTGTTATCACCTTAGCTAAACATCTAGATGTGAAACCTAAACAGTATATTATCTAGGATAATAAATTATAAAACTTTGTTTCTTGATCTAAATTTGTCTCAGATAACCTATTTCAACTCACTTTATAAAGCTGGAAAATAAGGAAGTAACTTGGTACAACTCCAAACAAAATCATGGCCTCCTAAAACTGATAACTTTCTCCCTCATGTTGAATTTTTAGTAACAGCTGTTTCTTGGCCTGTTTTCTCAATGTTCCTCTCCTCTCCCCGTCTCCCTTCCCCTTCTCTGTGCTGTGTGCTGTGTTTACTTGGTCAGTTGTGTCCAACTCTTTGTGACCCCATGAGCTGCAGGCTTCCAGGCTTCTCTGAACATGGGGATTCTCTAGGTATAACTCTTCTCTAATGACATGTATTTTATTTCTGGTAAATATCATGAAAAAGAATAGAGATATTACTCTTCTGATATTCAGTGAAAACAGTACTGAGCAAATGAGGACTATGCCAAGCTATATGCCATGTGACAATACAGTCTGAAGCAACTTCAGAAAGCAAAACAGTACAGAGTAACAAAAGGGAATTTATAATCTACACTTTATTTTATGTAATGAAAGTCAGTGAAAAATATGTTTATGTGCTGCTGAGAGAGACCTAAAATCACAGTTGATTAAAACACTGATGTTCATTTTTCCCCCATGTAAAATGAAGACAAGATATAGTAGATTAGGGGCGGTACAGAGGTTCTGTAATGTCAAGTGAATGAGTGAAGTCGCTCAGTCATGTCCGACTCTTTGCGACCCCCTGAACTGTAGCCTACCAGGCTCTTCCATCCGTGGGATTTTCCAGGCAAGAATACTGGAGTGGGTTGCCATTTCCTTCTGCAGGGGATCTTCCCTACCCAGGGATTGAACCCGGGTCTCCCGCATTTTAGACAGATGCTTTACCGTCTGAGCCACCAGGGAAGTCTGCGATGTCAAGAGTGTCCCCAAATCCTCTTCCTTCTTTGTCTCCCCACCTATAGCATTATGTGCCTTTCTGTGCAGTTTCCTCATATTTGCACTGGATGAAGTTCCACCCTGTCCCATCATATTCTCACTGCAAGTAGAGGAAGATGAAATGAGTACAGACAGAAAGGAAATTGCTGGTTGAAGCAACCTAAACTTGGGGGCTTTGCTGGAAGCCCCACTGCATCACTTTTTATCATGTAAAAAGCACTGACTGAGCCAAAGCATTAGTCACATGCCTACCCCTGTCTCAAACAGAGGCCTAGAAATATACTTTCAGTTGGTTACATCACTCCTCATGAAAGCAGTATCTTATCTTTAAGTGTGAAGAGGAGACTGGACACTGAAATTATGGCTAAGAGGTTCAGTCACAGTATCAATTCACGAAAACTTCCAAGAAATATGTGGTACTTATCGCAAGCCCAGAATTTGCCAGGCTAAACTGTCTCCACAGCTCTAATAAATCTGCTGGTAAATGGTCAGACTGTTGGCCCTCAGTGGGGATTTAAGTCCACTTCAGTGTTTGCTTCCCTTGTAGCTCAGGGCTGCCCTTGTAGCTCAGTCGGTAAAGAATCTGCCTGTAAAAGGAGACCTGGGTTCGATTCCTGGGTCAAAAAGATCCCCTGGAGAAGGAAATGGCAACCCACTTCAGTATTCTTGCCTGGAGAATCCATGGACAGAGGAGCCTGGTAGGTTCCCAGTCCATGGGGTCGCAAGAGTTGGACATGACTTAGCAACTAAACCACCACCACAATATTTGCAGCTTTGTGTAGACAGTAAGAAGATAGCACGAAAAAGAAAACATCTATCAAGGAACTGGAAGATTTTCCTGCTGGAGAATCTCTCTCTGAACCTTTCTAGAGAAATAAATACTGAAATCAATTATCTCTTCTTGAGTAAAGAATAGCAAAGAACATTGTTTTTACAGGAAAGAAAATTGCCTGAGACTCTGGAATACATTGGGCACTTTCTTAAGACTTGTCAGGTTCAACTGAACTTCTTGGAGTATTACTCAGCCATTAAAAAGAATACATCTGAATCAGTTCTAATGAGGTGGATGAAACTGGAGCCTATTATACAGAGTGAAGTAAGCCAGAAAGAAAAACACCAATACAGTATACTAACGCATATATATGGAATTTAGAAAGATGGTAACAATAACCCGGTGTACGAGACAGCAGAAGAGACACTGATGTATAGAACAGTCTTATGGACTCTGTGGGAGAGGGAGAGAGTGGGAAGATTTGGGAGAATGGCATTGAAACATGTAAAATATCATGTAAGAAACGAGTTGCCAGTCCAGGTTCGATGCACGATACTGGATGCTTGGGGCTAGTGCACTGGGATGACCCAGAGGGATGGTATGGGGAGGGAGGAGGGAGGAGGGTTCAGGTAGGGGAACACATGTATATCTGTGGTGGATTCATTTTGATATTTGGCAAAACTAATACAATTATGTAAAGTTTAAAAATAAAATAAAATAAAATAAAAATATTACAAGAGGAAAAAAAAAAAGACTTGTCAGGCTCAACTGAACTTCTCTGTGCAATCCCAAATCATAATCCCAGTGCTTGCTTCAGCAGCACATATACCAAATCATAATTCCAAACCAGAATCTTCTCTAGTGATTTTGTCTACTGATAACTACTAATGACAATCAAAATTCCTTCCCAAAAACAATTTTCAGCAGATGTGTGGTTAATTTTCTTTACTAGAATCAGACTGTAATAAATAATGATACTCACTGTTTCCATAGAAACAGAGTTTTCAAAATGAGACCTGATTGTGATCATAGCTTACTAACAGGGTCATTGAACTTTTAAAAATGGCTTTCCTAATTCTAACAGTAACCATGGAATAAATAAACTGTCAAATATAAATTGAATTTATAATTTTTCTCTGTTTAAATGTATGGAAAAACAAACAAAAAAATCACAAGTGGATTCTTTTAAGAGAAATTAAGTCAATATTTACTTGTTCTTACGTCTGATTACAAGTGACATAATATGTTTTTTAAATTTAAGTACAGTTAATTTGCAATATTGTGTTAGTTTTAGATGTATAGTAGGGTGATTTGGGGTTGTTTCATAGATATAATAATAGGCTTTAAATACTTTAAAAATCACAAATTCAATATGATATCAATGCTTGTTTTTTTTAAAGATAAAAATCAGTATTTAACCATCAGTGGCAAATCACTCACCTCTTTTCACAGTAATCAGAGAGAAAAAGAACATACAATGTATTTTAACCTGTGCCACAAGGATAAAGTAAATAAAATTTGGGAATTTAGGCAATTATATTACTGTAATCTATTTATTTATGAATTAATTAGTTATTCACAAGACACATATGTTTATTCCATATCTACTATGTATTGGGTCTCTCAGTTGTTGTTCAGAATCACTCTGCTGCTGCTAAGTCACTCAGTTGTGTCCAACTCTGTGTGACCCTGTGCACTGCCCCCACCAGGCTCCTCTGTCCATGGAATTCTTCAGGCAAGAATACTAGAGTGGGTTGTCATACACTCCTGCAGGGGATCTTCCCAACACAGGTATCCAACTGGGTCTCCTACATTGCAGGAAGATTCTTTACAACTGACCTACCAGAAAAGTGTCATAGGTTAAAGAAAACATTGTCAGCATCAACATTATCTGTTTATCTTTCTTCATAAGAAATTTTTGCCTCCATTTCTTCCTTTCCTTCTATCAGTAATATAAGCCAGCAGTATGAAATGACACATAGTGCAGAACTGAATGTAATCTAGTGTCAACACTCATGATACAACCAATTTAGATTTTGGAAAATTACAACAGGAAAATATGAACTGAAGTTATGTGGGAGTTGATAGATGAATTGAAGTTGATCAATTTTAAATGGCTTTCAATTCAGTTCAGTTCAGTTGCTCAGTCATGTCCGACTCTTTGCAACCCCATGAATCGCAGCACCCCAGGTATCCCTGTCCATCACCAACTCCCGGAGTTCACTCAGACTCATGTCCATCGAATCAGTGATGCCATCCAGCCATCTCATCCTCTGTCGTCCCCTTCTCCTCCTGCCCCCAATCCCTCCCAGCATCAGAGTCTTCTCCAATGAGTCAACTCTTCACATGAGGTAGCCAAAGTACTGGAGTTTCAGTTTTAGCATCATTCCTTCCAAAGAAATCCCAGGGCTGATCTCCTTCAGATTGGACTGGTTGGATTTCCTTGCAGTCCAAGGGACTCTCAGGAGTCTTCTCCAACACCAAAGTTCAAAAACATCAATTCTTCAGCACTCAGCCTTCTTCACAGTCCAACTCTCACATCCATACATGACCACAGGAAAAACCATAGCCTTGACTAGATGGACCTTTGTTGGCAAAGTAATGTCTCTGCTTTTGAATATGCTGTCTAGGTTGGACATAACTTTCCTTCCAAGGAGTAAGTGTCTTTTAATTTCATGGCTGCAGTCACCATCTGCAGTAATTTTGGACCCCCAAAAATAAAGTCTGACACTGTTTCCACCGTTTCCCCATCTATTTCCCATGAAGTGATGGGACCAGATGTCATTATCTTCGTTTTCTGAATGTTGAGCTTTAAGCCAACTTTTTCACTCTTCTCTTTCACCTTCATCAAGAGGCTTTTTAGTTCCTCTTCACTTTCTGTCATAAGGCTGGTGTCATCTGCATATGAGGTTATTGATATATCTCCCAGCAATCTTGATTCCAGCTTGTGCTTCTTCAAGCCCAGCGTTTCTCATGATGTACTCTGCATAGAAGTTAAATAAGCAGGGTGACAATATACAGCCTTGACATACTCCTTTTCCTATTTGGAACCAGTCTGTTTTTCCATGTCCAGTTCTAACTGTTGCTTTCTTACCTGCATACAGATTTCTCAAGAGGCAGGTCAGGTGGTCTGGTATTCCCATCTCTTTCAGAATTTTCCACAGTTTATTGTGATCCACACAGTCAAAGGCTTTGGCATAGTCAATAAAGCAGAAATAGATGTTTTTCTGGAACTCTCTTGCTTTTTCCATGATCCAGCGAATGTTGGCAATTTGATCTCTGGTTACTCTGCCTTTTCTAAAACCAGCTTGAACATCAGGAAGTTCATGGTTCACATACTGTTGAAGCCTGGCTTGGAGAATTTTGAGCATTACTTTACTAGCATGTGAGATGAGTCTAATTGTGCAGTAGTAGAGCCATGAAATTAAAAGACACTTACTCCTTGGAAGTAAAGTTATGACCAAACTAGACAGCATATTAAAAAGCAGAGCCATTACTTTGTCAACAAAGGTCCGTCTAGTCAAGGCTATGGTTTTTCCAGTAGGCATGTATGGATGTGAGAGTTGGACCATAAAGAAAGCTGATGGCAAGGAATCGATGCTTTTGAACTGTGAGGTTGGAGTAGACTCTTGAGAGTCCCCTGGACTGCAAGAAGATGCAACCAGTCCGTCCTAAAGGAGATCAGTCCTGAGTGTTCATTGGAAGCACTGATGTGAAGCTGAAACTCCAATACTTTGGCCACCTGATGCAAAAAGCAGACTCATTTTGAAAAGACCATGATGCTGGGAAAGATTGAGGGCAGGAGGAGAATGGGACAACAGAAGATAAGATGGTTGGATGGCATCACCAACTCAATGGACATGAATTTGGGTAAACTCCGGGAGTTGGTGATAGACAGGTTGGCCTGTCATGCTGCAGTCCATGGGGGTCACAAAAAGTCAGACATGACTGAGCAACTGAGAGAACTGAGAGGACTTTAGGGGTTAGGATGGTCTGAGAGAGTTGGGGTTCACTTTGCTTAAGAGACCAGTAAATTTGCAATGTGACTAGTTCTTTCTTATCAGCAAAAAAGTAGTTGAAAGTAAAATTTAAGGTTGCTTTTGTATAGTAGTTATATGAAACCTGAACAAAGAAAAAGATACAAAGTGATTTATTTGTATTAACTTCCTTTTTTAATAAGCCATCCAATAACGATTCCATATCTCATTTTAGTATGAAACAGGAGGATAGGTCAGGCTTGGATGAATTATAAACATAAAGGAGATGGCATTTATCAAAGTCAGAAAGCTCGTGTTAGTTTAACCTTAGAGAGTCATGTACACACTTAAAACTGAGGAAAGAATCTTTGGTAGGCTGGTGAATACAGACCTATATTCACAAGTGGACATAAGATGACAATATTAGCCAATATGACTGAGATCCTGGAGTTTCAGGTTTTAGCTAACAGTTTCACTGTATAGGAATTTTGACTGATATTAACTATATTAAGTTGTGAAGAAGGAACCTTGAAACTTTTATTCTTATAGAATCTAAGATCTTCATAACATAGACCACCCCCCTACTTTCACAAAGCCAAAAATAATTTGTTTCTGTATGATTAAGAGCTAATGAAAGTAAGGTTGCAATTAAGGTTTTTTTTTTTTTAATATAAATTTATTTATTTATTGTATTTATTTATTTTTTAAATTTTATTTTATTTTATTTTTTTGGCATTCTTAACTTTTATTTTAATTTTTTAACTTATTTTTATATAGTGTTGTGTTAATTACTGCTGTACAGAAAAGTAAGTCAGTTATACATATATATATATCTTTTTTTTTAATTTTTTTAATTAATTTTATTTTATTTTTAAACTTTACATAATTGTATTAGTTTTGCAGATATCAAAATGAATCCGCCACAGGTATACATGTGTTCCCCTACCTGAACCCTCCTCCCTCCTCCCTCCCATACCATCCCTCTGGGTCATCCCAGTGCACTAGCCCCAAGCATCCAGTATCGTGCATTGAACCTGGACTGGCAACTTGTTTCTTACATGATATTTTACATGTTTCAATGTCATTCTCCCTAATCTTTCCACCCTCTCCCTCTCCCACAGAGTCCATAAGACTGTTCTATACATCAGTGTCTCTTTTGCAGTCTCGTACACCGGGTTATTGTTACCATCTTTCTAAATTCCATATATATGCGTTAGTATACTGTATTTATGTTTTTCCTTCTGGCTTACTTCACTCTGTATAATAGGCTCCAGTTTCATCCACCTCATTAGAACTGATTCAAATGTATTCTTTTTAATGGCTGAGTAATACTCCATTGTGTATATGTACCACTGCTTTCTTATACATTCATCTGCTGATGGACATCTAGGTTGCTTCCATGTCCTGGCTATTATAAACAGTGCTGCGATGAACATTGGGGTACACGTGTCTCTTTCCCTTCTGGTTTCCTCAGTGTGTATGCCCAGCAGTGGGATTGCTGGATCATAAGGCAGTTCTATTTCCAGTTTTTTAAGGAATCTCCACACTGTTCTCCATAGTGGCTGTACTAGTTTGCATTCCCACCAACAGTGTAAGAGGGTTCCCTTTTCTCCACACCCTCTCCAGCATTTATTGCTTGTAGACTTTTGGATCACAGCCATTCTGACTGGTGTGAAATGGTACCTCATAGTGGTTTTGATTTGCATTTGTCTGATAATGAGTGATGTTGAGCATCTTTTCATGTGTTTGTTAGCCATCTGTATGTCTTCTTTGGAGAAATGTCTATTTAGATCTTTGGCCCATTTTTTGATTGGGTCATTTATTTTTCTGGAGTTGAGCTGTAGGAGTTGCTTGTATATTTTTGAGATTAGTTGTTTGTCGGTTGCTTCATTTGCTATTATTTTCTCCCATTCTGAAGGCTGTCTTTTCACCTTGCTGATAGTTTCCTTTGATGTGCAGAAGCTTTTAAAGTTAATTAGGTCCCATTTGTTTAGTTTTGCTTTTATTTCCAATATTCTGGGAGTTGGGTCATAGAGGATCCTGCTGTGATGTATGTCAGAGAGTGTTTTGCCTATGTTCTCCTCTAGGAGTTTTATAGTTTCTGGTCTTACATTGAGATCTTTAATCTATTTTGAGTTTATTTTTGTGTATGGTGTTAGAAAGTGGTCTAGTTTCATTCTTTTACAAGTGGTTGACCAGATTTCCCAGCACCACTTGTTAAAGAGATTGTCTTTAATCCATTGTATATTCTTGCCTCCTTTGTCAAAGATAAGGTGTCCATAGGTGCGTGGATTTGTCTCTGGGCTTTCTATTTTGTTCCATTGATCAATATTTCTGTCTTTGTGCCAGTACCATACTGTCTTGATAACTGTGGCTTTGTAGTAGAGCCTGAAGTCAGGTAGGTTGATTCCTCCAGTTCCATTCTTCTTTCTCAGGATCGCTTTGGCTATTCGAGGTTTTTTGTATTTCCATACAAACTGTGAAATTATTTGTTCTAGCTCTGTGAAGAATACTGTTGGTAGCTTGATAGGGATTGCGTTGAATCTATAAATTGCTTTGGGTAGTATACTCATTTTCACTATATTGATTCTTCCAATCCATGATCATGGTATATTTCTCCATCTATTAGTGTCCTCTTTGATTTCTTTCACCAGTGTTTTATAGCTTTCTATATATAGGTCTTTAGTTTCTTTAGGTAGATATATTCCTAAGTATTTTATTCTTTTCGTTGCAATGGTGAATGGAATTGTTTCCTTAATTTCTCTTTCTGTTTTCTCATTATTAGTGTATAGGAATGCAAGGGATTTCTGTGTGTTGATTTTATACCCTGCAACTTTACTATAGTCATTGATTAGTTCTAGTAATTTTCTGGTGGAGTCTTTAGGGTTTTCTATGTAGAGGATCATGTCATCTGCAAATAGTGAGAGTTTTACTTCTTCTTTTCCAATTTGGATTCCTTTTATTTCTTTTTCTGCTCTGATTGCCATGGCCAAAACTTCCAAAACTATGTTGAATAGTAATGGTGAAAGTGGGCACCCTTGTCTTGTTCCTGACTTTAGAGGAAATGCTTTCAATTTTTCACCATTGAGGATAATGTTTGCTGTGGGTTTGTCATATATAGCTTTTATTATGTTGAGGTATGTTCCTTCTATTCCTGCTTTCTGGAGAGTTTTTATCATAAATGGATGTTGAATTTTGTTAAAGGCTTTCTCTGCATCTATTGAGATAAGCATATGGTTTTTATTTTTCAATTTGTTAATGCGGTGTATTACATTGATTGATTTGCGGATATTGAAGAATCCTTGCATCCCTGGGATAAAGCCCACTTGGTCATAGTGTATGATCTTTTTAATGTGTTGTTGGATTCTGATTGCTAGAATTTTGTTAAGGATTTTTGCATCTATGTTCATCAATGATATTGGCCTGTAGTTTTCTTTTTTGGTGGGATCTTTGTCAGGTTTTGGTATTAGGGTGATGGTGGCCTCATAGAATGAGTTTGGAAGTTTACCTTCCTCTGCAATTTTCTGGAAGAGTTTGAGCAGGATAGGTGTTAGCTCTTCTCTAAATTTTTGGTAGAATTCAGCTGTGAAGCCGTCTGGACCTGGGCTTTTGTTTGCTGGAAGATTTTTGATTACAGTTTCAATTTCCGTGCTCGTGATGGGTCTGTTAAGATTTTCTATTTCTTCCTGGTCGAGTTTTGGAAAGTTGTACTTTTCTAAGAATATGTCCATTTCTTCCATGTTGTCCATTTTATTGGCATATAATTGTTGATAGTAGTCTCTTATGATCCTTTGTATTTCTGTGTTGTCTGTTGTGATCTCTCCATTTTCGCTTCTAATTTTGTTGATTTGATTTTTCTCCCTTTGTTTCTTGATGAGTCTGGCTAAGGGTTTGTCTATTTTATTTATCCTTTCAAAGAACCAGCTTTTGGTTTTGTTGATTTTTGCTATGGTCTCTTTTGTTTCTTTTGCATTTATTTCTGCCCTAATTTTTAAGATTTCTTTCCTTCTACTAACCCTGGGGTTCTTCATTTCTTCCTTTTCTAGTTGCTTTAGGTGTAGACTTAGGTTATTTATTCGACTTTTTTTTTGTTTCTTGAGGTGTGCCTGTATTGCTATCAACTTTCCCCTTAGGACTGCTTTTACCATGTCCCACAGGTTTTGGGTTGTTGTGGTTTCATTTTCATTAGTTTCTATGCAAATTTTGATTTCTTTTTTGATTTCTTCTGTGATTTGTTGATTATTCAGCAGCATGTTGTTCAGCCTCCATATGTTGGAATTTTTAATAGTTTTTCTCCTGTAATTGAGATCTAATCTTACTGCATTGTGGTCAGAAAAAATGCTTGGAATGATTTCTATTTTTTTGAATTTACCAAGGCTAGCTTTATGGTCCAGGATGTGATCTATCCTGGAGAAGGTTCCATGTGTGCTTGAGAAAAAGGTGAAATTCATTGTTTTGGGATGAAATGTCCTATAGATATCAATTAGGTCTAACTGGTCTATTGTATCATTTAAAGTTTGTGTTTCCTTGTTAATTTTCTGTTTAGTTGATCTATCCATAGGTGTAAGTGGGGTATTAAAGTCTCCCACTATTATTGTGTTATTGTTAATTTCTCCTTTCATACTTGTTAGCATTTGTCTTACGTACTGTGGTGCTCCCGTGTTGGGTGCATATATATTTATAATTGTTATATCTTCTTCTTGGATTGATCCTTTGATCATTATGTAGTGACCTTCTTTGTCTCTTTTCACAGCCTTTGTTTTAAAGTCTATTTTATCTGATATGAGTATTGCTACTCCTGCTTTCTTTTGGTCCCTATTTGCATGGAAAATCTTTTTCCAGCCCTTCACTTTCAGTCTGTATGTATCCCCTGTTTTGAGGTGGGTCTCTTGTAGACAACATATGTAGGGGTCTTGTTTTTGTATCCATTCAGCCAGTCTTTGTCTTTTGGTTGGGGCATTCAACCCATTTACATTTAAGGTAATTACTGATAAGTATGATCCCGTTGCCATTTACTTTATTGTTTTGGGTTCAAGTTTATACACTGTTTTTGTGTTTCCTGTCTAGAGAATATCCTTTAGTATTTGTTGGAGAGCTGGTTTGGTGGTGCAGAATTCTCTCAGCTTTTGCTTGTCTGAAAAGCTTTTGAATTCTCCTTCATACTTGAATGAGATCCTTGCTGGGTACAATAATCTGGGCTGTAGGTTATTTTCTTTCATCATTTTAAGTATGTCTTGCCATTCCCTCCTGGCTTGAAGAGTTTCTATTGAAAGATCAGCTGTTATCCTTATGGGAATTCCCTTGTGTGTTATTTGTTGTTTTTCCCTTGCTGCTTTTAATATTTGTTCTTTGTGTTTGATCTTTGTTAATTTGATTAATATGTGTCTTGGGGTGTTTCTCCTTGGGTTTATCCTGTTTGGGACTCTCTGGGTTTCTTGGACTTGGGTGATTATTTCCTTCCCCATTTTAGGGAAGTTTTCCACTATTATCTCCTCAAGTATTTTCTCATGGTCTTTCTTTTTGTCTTCTTCTTCTGGAACCCCTATGATTTGAATGTTGTAGCGTTTAATATTGTCCTGGAGGTCTCTGAGATTGTCCTCATTTCTTTTAATTCGTTTTTCTTTTATCCTCTCTGATTCATTTATTTCTACCATTCTATCTTCTAATTCACTAATCCTATCTTCTGCCTCTGTTATTCTACTATTTGTTGCCTCCAGAGTGTTTTTAATTTCATTTATTGCATTATTCATTATATATTGACTCTTTTTTATTTCTTCTAGGTCCTTGTTAAACCTTTCTTGCATCTTCTCAATCCTTGTCTCCAGGCTATTTATCTGTGATTCCATTTTAGTTTCAAGATTTTGGATCAATTTCACTATCATTATTCGGAATTCTTTATCAGGTAGATTCCCTATCTCTTCCTCTTTTGTTTGGTTTGGTGGGCATTTATCCTGTTCCTTTATCTGCTGAGTATTCCTCTGTCTCTTCATCTTGTTTAAATTGCTGAGTTTGGGGTGTCTTTTCTGTATTCTGGCAGTTTGTGGAGTTCTCTTTACTGTGGCGTTTCCTCGCTGTGTGTGGGTTTGTACAGGTGGCTTGTCAAGGTTTCCTGGTTAGGGAAGCTTGTGTCGGTGTTCTGGTGGGTGGAGCTGTATTTCTTCTCTCTCCTTTTGAAGAGTTGGGTTGCTTTTCTGGGTGCCTGATGTCCTCTGCCAGCATTCAGAAGTTGTTTTGTGGAATTTACTCGACATTTAAATGCTCTTTTGATGAATTTGTGGGGGGAGAAAGTGTTCTCCCTGTCTTACTCCTCCGCCATCTTGGCTCCTCCCCCGCAATTAAGTTTTAACATTACCATGTTCTGTATTTTGAACAATCATAAGTGGTAGTAAGTACAGTATTCAGGATAAGGAAATAGAAATCACTTCAATATTCTTGTCTGTAAATTCCATGGAGAGGTGAGCCTAGAAGGCTACTGTCTAAAGGGTCACAAAAATCAGACACGACTGAGTGACTGAGCACCAGCATGAGGTACAGTACCTTATTTTTAATAAGTATATTTATATATTCTGGAAATTAGAGATACCAAAGGAACATTTCATGGAAAGATGGGCACAATAAAGGACAGAAACAGAATGGACCTAACAGAAGCAGAAGATATTAAGAAGAGGTAACAAGAATACCCAGAAGAACTATACAAAAAAGATCTTCATGACCCAGATAACCACAATGGTTGATCACTCATCTAGACCAGATAACCTGAAGTGTGAAGTCAAGTGGGCCTTGGAATTCCAGCTGAGCTATTTCAAATCCTAAGACACGATGCTGTCAAAGTGCTACACTCAGTTCAATTCAGTTCAGTCACTCAGTTGTGTCCAACTCTTTGCGACCCCATGAAGTGCAGCACACCAGGCCTACCTGTCCATCAACAACTTTTGGAGTTCACCCAAACCCATTTCCATTGAGTCGGAGATGCCATCCAACCATCTCACCCACTACCATCCCCTTATTCTCCTATCCTCAATCTTTCCCAACATCAGGGTCTTTTCAAATGAGTCAGCCCTTCACATTAGGTGGCCAAGCATTGGAGTTTCAGCTTCAACATCTGTCCTTCCAATGAAAACCCAGGGATGATCTTCTTTAGGATTGGCTAGTTGGATCTCCTTGCAGTCCAAGGGACTCTCAAGAGTCTTCTCCAACACCACATTCAAAAGCATCAATTCTTTGGGACTCAGCTTTCTTCACAGTCCAACTCTCACATCCATACATGACCACTGGAAAAACCATAGCCTTGACTAGATGGACCTTTGTTGGCAAAGTAATGTCTCTGCTTTTTAACATGTTGTCTAGGTTGTTCATAACTTTCCTTCCAAGGAGTAAGCGTCTTTTAATTTCATGGCTGCAGTCACCATCTGTACTGATTTTGGAGCCCAGAAAAATAAAGTCAGCCACTGTTTCCCCATGTATATGCCATGAAGTGATAGGACCGGATGCCATGATCTTCGTTTTCTGAATGTTGAGCTTTAAGCCAACTTTTTCACTCTCCACTCTCACTTTCATCAAGAGACTCTTTAGTTCGTCTTCACTTTCTGCCATAAGGGTGGTGTCACCTGCATATCTGAGGTTATTGATATTTCTCCCAGAAGTCTTGATTCCAGCTTGTGTTTCTTCCAGCCCAGCATTTCTCATGATGTACTCTGCATATAAGTTAAATAAGCAGGGTAACAGTATACAGCCTTGACGTACTCCTTTTCCTATTTGGAACCAGTCTGTTGTTCCATGTCCAGTTCTAACTGTTGCTTCCTGACCTACATACAGACTTCTCACGAGGCAGGTCAGGTGGTCTGGTATTCCCATCTCTCTCAGAATTTTCCACAGTTTATTGTGATCCACACAGTCAAAGGCTTTGGCATAGTCAATCTCAAAAAATGACAGAATGATCTCTGTTCATCTCCAAGGCAACTATTCAATATTATGGTAATCCAATCTATGCCCTGACCAGTGACCCTGAAGATGCTGAAGTTGAACAGTTCTATGAAGTCCTACAAGACCTTCTAAAACTAACACCCAAAAAATATGTTCTTTTCATTATAGGGGACTGGAATGCAAAAGTAGGAAGTCAAGAAACACCTGGAGTAACAGGCAAATTTGGCTTTGGAGTACAGAATGAAGCAGGGCAAAGGCTAATAGAGTTCTGCCAAAAGAACCCACTGGTCATAGCAAACACCCTCTTCCAACAACACAAGAGAAGACTCTACACATGGACATCACCAGATGGTTGACACCAAAATCAGACTGATTAATTTTTTGCAGCCAAAGATGGAAAAGTTCTATACAGTCAGCAAAAACAAGACTGGGAGCTGACTGTGGCTCTGATCATGAACTCCTTATTGCCAAATTCAGAATTGAATTGAAGAAAGAGGAGAAAACCACTAGATCATCCCAGTATGACCTAAATCGAATCCCTTATGACTATAAAGTGGAAGTGAGAAATAGATTTAAGGGACTAGATCTGTTAGACAGAGTGCCTGATGAACTATGGATGGAGGTCATGACATTGTACAGGATACAGGAATCAAGACCATCCCCAAGAAAAAGAAATGCAAAAAACCTAAATGGCTGTCTGAGGAGGCCTTATAAATAGCTGTGAAAACAAGGGAAGCAAAAAGCAAAGGAGAAAAGGAAAGATATGCCCATTTGAATGCAGAGTTCCAAAGAATAGGAAGGAGAGATAAGAAAGCCTTCTTCATTGATCAATGCAAAGAAATAGAGGAAAGCAATAGAATGGGAAAGACTAGAGATCTCTTCAAGAAAATTAGAGATACCAAGGGAACATTTTGTGCAAAGATGGGCTCAATAAAGGACAGAAATGGTAGGGACCTAACAGAAGCAAAAGATATTAAGAAGAGGTGGCAAGAATACAGAGAAGAACTGTACAAAGAAGATCTTCACAACCCAGATAATCACGATACCGTGATCACTCACCTAGAGCCAGATACCCTGGAATGTGAAGTCAAGTGGGCCTTAGGAAGCATCATTACGAACAAAGCTAGTGGAGATGATGGAATTCCAGTTGAGCTATTTCAAATCCTGTAAGATGATGCTGTAAAAGTGCTGCACTCAATATGCCAGCAAATTTGGAAAACTCAGAAGTAGCCACAGCACTGGAAAAGGTCAGTTTTCATTCCAATCCCAAAGAAAGCCAATGCCAAAGAATGCTCAAACTACCACACAATTGCACTCATCTCACACGCTAGTAAAGTAATGCTCAAAATTCAGCAATACGTGAACTGTGAACTTCCAGATGTTCAAGCTGCTTTTAGAAAAGGCAGAGAAACCAGAGATCAAATTGCCAACATCCACTGGATCATCGAAAAAGCAAGCGAGTTCCAGAAAAACATCTATTTCTGCTACACTCAATATGCTAGCAAATTTGGAAAACTCAACAGTTGCCACAGGACTGGAAAAGGGCAGTTTTCATGCCAACCCCAAAGAAAATCAATGCCAAAGAATCTTCAAACTACCTTTCAATTGTACTCATCTCATATGCTAGCAAAGTAATCCTGAAAAGTCTCCAAGTGAAGTTTCAACAGTACACATGATCCATGAACTTCCAGATGCTCAAGTTTGATTTAGATAAGGCAGCGGAACCAGAGATCAAATTGCCAACATCTGCTGGATCATAGAAAAAGAAAGAGAATTCCAGGAAAACATCTACTTCTGCTTTATTGACTATGGCCAAAGCCTTTGATATGTGGATCACAACAACTGTGGAAAATTCTTAAAGAGAAAGGAATATGAGACCACCTTACCTGCCTCGTGAAAAATCTATATGCAGGTTAAGAAGCAACAGTTAGACCTGGACATGGAACAATGGACTGGTTCAAAACTGGGAAAGGATTATGTCAGGGCTCTATATCGTCATCCAGCTTATTTAACTTATATCCGGAGTACATCATGCAAAATGCTGGGCTGGTTGAAGCACAAGGTTGAATCAAGATTGCCGGGAGAAATATCAATAACCTCATATATGCAGATGACACCACCCTATGGCAGAAAGTGAAGAGGAAGTAAAGAGCCTCCTGATGAAAAAAGAGATAAAAGTGAAAAATCTGGCTTAAAACTCAACATTCAAAAATGAAGATCATGGCATCTGGTCCCATCACTTCATATCAAAATCATGGGGAAACAATGGAAACAGTGAGAGATTTTATTTTCCTGAGCTCCAAAATCACTGCAGATGGTGACTGCAGCCATGAAATTAAAAGACACTTACTTCTTGGAAGAAAAGCTATGACTAACACAGACAGTTTATTAAAAAGCAGAGACATTATTTTACTGACAAAGATCTGTCTAGTCAAAGCTATGTTTTTTCCATAGCATAGGTAGTCATGTGTGGATTTGAGAGTTGGACCATAAAGATAGCTGAGCACTGAAGAATTGATGCTTTTGAACTGCGGTGTTGGGGAAGAATCTTGAGAGTCACTTGCCCTGCAAACAGATCAAACTAGTCCATCCTAAAGGAAATCAGTCTTGAATATTCATTGGAAGGACTGATACTGAAGCTGATGTGAAGAACTGACTTAGTGGAAAAGACCATGATGCTGGGAAAGATTAAAGGCAGGAGGAGAAGGGAACAACAGAGGATGAGATAGCTGGGTGGCATCACTGACTCAATGTACATAAGCTTTAGCAAACTCCGTGTTTTGGTGGTGGACAGGGAAGCCTGGCGTGCTGCAGTCCATGAGGCTGCAAGAGTCAGACATGACTGAGACTGAACTGACTAAGCTTCAAAAATCATAAACATTTTTTTATGATTATTGTACATAAATAATTTATAATCTCTGATATTTAAATTAATTCATGGTACATTGAATCTGCCTGAAATGCATATGAATCTGCCTGCAAAACAGAGACGTGGTTTCAATTCTTGGGTTGGGAAGATCTCCTAGAGAAGGAATTGGAAACCCACTCCGTTATTCTTGCCTGGAGAATCCCATGGACAGATGTGCCTGGCAGGCTATAGTCTGTGAGGTAACAAGAGTCAGACATGACTTAGTGACTAAGCTGCTACTAACTTCTACTATGGTATATTGAAGAGTACACTAGGACTCATTCAGTTCAGTTCAATTCAGTCGCTCAGTCATGTCCGACTCTTCCCGACCCCATGAATCGCAGCACGCCAGGCCTCCCTGTCCATCACTAACTTCCGGAGTTCACTCAGACTCACATCCATGGAGTCAGTGATGCCATCCAGTCATCTCATCCTCCGTCGTCCCCTTCTCCTCCTGCCCCCAATCCCTCCCAGTATCAGTCTTTTTTTTTTTTTTTTTTTTTAGTAGAGAGCAGTTTACTACACAGGCAGGCCCAAGGCAGAGTCTCCTTCTTAGCCAAGGACCCTGACCAGCATTTGTGAAAATCTTTTATACCCCATGTGTACATGTCTGAACACACCACTCCAAATTCCTTGAGACTTACATAAACCAAGGAAAATACAATCCAATAACCCCATCATTCACGTGCTATGTGCTCAAACAGTCAAACAATTAGCCAATAATCAATAAACCCGAGGTTACACTCCAACTGATACAGAACAATTTATGGCCTGTCTGGAGGAAGGGGTGATTAGTGTCTATTTTCTCTTAGGCGATGAGTAACCTAGATATGATCTTCAAGATTCCCCTGTCTGGAGGGGGTCTTATCTTTCTGTTGTTGTTTTCATAGGCACTAAACAGAGTCTTTTCCAATGAGTCAACTCTTCACATGAGGTGGTCAAAGTACTGGAGTTTCAGCTTTAGCATCATTCCTTCCAAAGAAATCCCAGGGCTGATCTCCTTCAGAATGGACTGGTTGGATCTCCTTGCAGTCCAAGGGACTCTCAAGAGTCTTCTCCAACACCACAGTTCAAAAGCATCAATTCTTTGGCACTCAGCCTTCTTCACAGTCCAACTCTCACATCCATACATGACCACAGGAAAAACCATAGACTTGACTAGATGGACCTTTGTTGGCAAAGTAATGTCTCTGCTTTTGAATATGCTATCTAGGTCGGTCATAACTTTTCTTCCAAGGAGTAAGTGTCTTTTAATTTCATGGCTGCAGTCACCATCTACAGTGATTTTGGAGCCCAGAAAAATAAAGTCTGACACTGCTTCCACCGTTTCCCCATCTATTTGCCATGAAGTGATGGGACCGGATGCCATGATCCTCATTTTCTGAATGTTGAGCTTTAAGCCAACTTTTTCACTCTCCACTTTCACTTTCATCAAGAGGCTTTTGAGTTCCTCTTCACTTTCTGCCATAAGGGTGGTGTCATTTGCATATCTGAGGTTATTGATATTTCTCCCAGCAATCTTGATTCCAGCTTGTGTTTCTTCCAGTCCAGCGTTTCTCATGATGTACTCTTCATATAAGTTAAATAAGCAGGGTGACAATATACAGCCTTGACGTACTCCTTTTCCTATTTGGAACCAGTCTGCTGTTCCATGTCCAGTTCTAACTGTTGCTTTCTTACCTGCATACAGATTTCTCAAGAGGCAGGTCAGGTGGTCTGGTATTCCCATCTCTTTCAGAATTTTCCACAGTTTATTGTGATTCACACAGTCAAAGGCTTTGGCATAGTCAATAAAGCAGAAATAGATGTTTTTCTGGAACTCTGTTTTCCATGATCCAGCAGATGTTGACAATTTGATCTCTGGTTCCTCTGCCTTTTCTAAAACCAGCTTGAACATCAGGAAGTTCCCGGTTCACGTATTGCTGAAGCCTGGCTTGGAGAATTTTGAGCATTACTTTACTAGCATGTGAGATGAGTGCAATTGTGCGGTAGTTTGAGCATTCTTTGGCATTGGCTTTCTTTGGGATTGGAATGAAAACTGACCTTTTCCAGTGCTGTGGCTACTTCTGAGTTTTCCAAATTTGCTGGCATATTGAGTGCAGCACTTTCACAGCATCATCTTGCAGGATTTGAAATAGCTCAACTGGAATTCCATCATCTCCACTAGCTTTGTTAGTAGTGTTGCTTTCTAAGGACCACTTGACTTCACATTATAGGATGTCTGGCTCTAGGTCTCACTGGAGGACACTAATTTGATACTACCCAGATCTGGACAGAAGTCAGAGATACTTCTGATGGACAAGGCAGAATACCTGTAAATGACATGTTGTTGTTCAGTCACTAAGTCGTGTCTGACTTTTAGCAACCCCATGAACTGTAGCATGCCATGTTTCCCTGTCCTTCACTGTCTCCTGGAGTTTGTTTCAACTCATGTCCATGGAGTCAGCAATGCCATCCAGTCATGTCATCCTCTGCCACCCCCTTCTCCTCCTGCCCCCTGCATATCTGAGGTTATTGATATGCAGCCTATTCCATCCTATTTCCCCTTTGACTGCTAGCTATTAATGATCAGTACAGAATGGGATTATAGAGACGTATTGTGAAAATTTCATATTCCCCTATAACCTTTCTGGATAATCAGTCTGAGTGCAAGTAAAGTGCAGGTTAGGAGAAAAAGGAGAATTTATAGCTGATTAATTGGGACATGGCAATTTGTGATGGTGGTTGTTTTCAATTTCCAAGTTGTGTGCGACATTATGCGACCCCATGGACTGCAGCACACCAGGCTTCCCTGTCCCTCACCATCTCCCAGAGTTCGCTCAAAAAATTCCAGTGTCTGGAAAATGAACATCTTAGGCCTAGGAGAAGGCAATGGCAAGCCACTCCAGTACTCTTGCCTAGAAAATCCCATGGATGGAGGAGCCTGGTAGGCTGCAGTCCATGGGGTCGCTACGAGTCCGATGCCACTGAACGACTTCACTTTCACTTTTCTCTTTCACACAATGGAGAAGGCAATGGCAACCCACTCCAGTGTTCTTGCCTGGAGAATCCCAGGGACGGTAGAGCCTGGCGGGCTGCCGTCTATGGGGTCGCACAGAGTTGGACACGACTGAAGCGACTTAGCAGCAGCAGCAGGCCTAGGAAATGTTGGAAGTGGAAAAGGGAAACTAATGCTCTATCTGTCCCCTGGATCTATCTGACTCTAGTGGTAGCTGAGGTTGGCAGTCTGAGGGTTTGTCATTTCTCTCCACACATTATAGAAAAATTCATGTGGACGTAACCAGTCCTGAATTATTCTGCTTTGGTTGAGGCTACTAATGGTAACTCACAAAGTTGGTGTGTTCAGCTAACACCACTTTGTTTCTGCATGAATGACATAAATTCATATACTTCTGATGTCTGAATAGTTGTTCAGTTGATCAGTCATGTCCAACTCTTTGCGACCCCATGGAATGCAGCAAGCCAGGCTTCCTTGTTCTTCACTATCTCTCAAAGTTTGCTCAAACTAAGGTCCATTGAGTGATACTATCCAAAAATCTCACCCTTTGTCATTCTTTTCTCCTCCAGCCTTTTATCTTTCCCAGCAAGAGGGTCTTCGTCAATGAGTCAGCTCTTCATATAAGGTGCCCAAAGTATTAGACCTTCAGCATCAGTCCTTCTAATAACTGTTCAGGGTTGATTTATCTCAGGATTAACTGGTTTGATCTTCTTGCAGTTCAAGGGACACTCAGGAGTCTTCTCTAACACTGCAGTTAAAAAGCATCAATTCTTTGGCATCCAGTCTTCTTTATGGTCCAACTCTCACATCCACACATGAGTACTGGAAAAACCTTAGCTTTGACTAGATGGACTTTTGTCGGTAAAGTATGTCTCTGCTTTTTAATACGCTGTCTAGGTTGGACATAGCTTTTCTTCCAAGGAGCAAGCATCTTTTAATTTCATGGCTGCAGTCACCATCTTCAGTGATTTCAGAGCCCAAGAAAATGAAGTTTCTCACTGTTTCCATTATTTTCCCATCTATTTGGCATGAAGTGATGGGATCAGATGCCATGATCTTAGTTTCTAGGATGTTGAGTTTTAAGTCAAGCTATTCACTCTCCTCTTTCACCTTCATCCAGAGGCTCTTTAGTTCCTCTTCCCTTTCTGCCATAACTGTGGTGTCAGCAGCATATCTAAAGTTATTGATATTTCTCCCGGCCATCGTGATTCCAGCTTGTGCTTCATCCAGCCTGACATTTTGCATGATATACTCTGCATATAAGCTAAATAAGCAGGATGACAACATATGGCCTTTATATACTCTTTTCCCATTTTGAAAAAATCCATTGTTCCATGTCTGGTTCTAACTGTTGCTTCTTGACCTGCATACATTTTCACAGGAGGCAGTAAGGTAGTCTGGTATTCCCATCTCTTGAAGAATTTTCCACAGGTGTTGTGATACACATAGTCAAAGGCTTTAGCATAGCTAGTGAAGCAGAAGTAGATGTTTTTCTGGAATTCTCTTGCCTTTTCTATGATCCAACAGATATTGACAATTTGGTCTCTGGTTCCTCTGCCTTTTTCAAATCCAGCATGAACATCTGGACATTCTTTGTGTATGTTTTGTTGAAGCCTTCCTTGCAGGATTTTGAGCATGACTTTGCTAATTAGCATGACCTTGCTAGCATGGGAAATGAATGCAATTATGCAACAGTTTAAATATTCTTTGGCATTGCCCTTATTTGAGATTGGAATGAAAACTGACCTTTTCCAGTCCTGTGGCCACTTCTGAGTTTTCCAAATTTACTGGCATATTGAGTGAAGCACATTCACAGCATCATCTTTTAGGATTTGAAATAGCTCAACTGGAATTTCATCACTTCCACTAGTTTTGTTCATAGTGATGCTTCTTAACACCCACTTGATTTCACACCACAGGATGTCTGGCTCTAGATGAGTGATCACGCCATCATGTTATTCAAGTCATAAAGATCTTTTTTGTATAGTTCTTCTGAATATTATTGCCACCTCTTCTTAATATCTTCTGCTTCTGTTAGATCTTCATTGTTTCTGTCCTTTATTGCGCCCATGTTTGTGTGAAATGTTCCTTTGATATCTCTATTTTTCTTTAAGAGATCTCTAGTCTTTCCCATTCTATTGTTTTCCTCTATTTCTTTTTTTTTTTTAATTGACAAAGGAACAACAAACATGGTTTATTATTATTTTTTTGTTGTTGTTCCCCATCCTGAACCCTCCTCCCTCCTCCCTCACCATACCATCCCTCTGGGTCGTCCCAGTGCACCAGCCCCAAGCATCCAGTATCGTGCATTGAACCTGGACTGGCATCTCGTTTCATACATGATATTTTACATGTTTCAATGCCATTCTCCCAAATCTTCCCACCCTCTCCCTCTCCCACAGAGTCCATAAGACTGTTCTATACATCAGTGTCTCTTTTGCTGTCTCGTATACAGGGTTATCGTTACCATCTTTCTAAATTCCATATATATGCGTTAGTATACTGTATTTATGTTTTTCCTTCTGGCTTACTTCACTCTGTATAATAGGCTCCAGTTTCATCCACCTCATTAGAACTGATTCAAATGTATTCTTTTTTAATGGCTGAGTAATACTCCATTGTGTATATGTACCACTGCTTTCTTATACATTCATCTGCTGATGGACATCTAGGTTGCTTCCATGTCCTGGCTATTATAAACAGTGCTGCGATGAACATTGGGGTACACGTGTCTCTTTCCCTTCTGGTTTCCTCAGTGTGTATGCCCAGCAGTGGGATTGCTGGATCATAAGGCAGTTCTATTTCCAGTTTTTTAAGGAATCTCCACACTGTTCTCCATAGTGGCTGTACTAGTTTGCATTCCCACCAACAGTGTAAGAGGGTTCCCTTTTCTCCACACCCTCTCCAGCATTTATTGCTTGTAGACTTTTGGATCACAGCCATTCTGACTGGTGTGAAATGGTACCTCATAGTGGTTTTGATTTGCATTTGTCTGATAATGAGTGATGTTGAGCATCTTTTCATGTGTTTGTTAGCCATCTGTATGTCTTCTTTGGAGAAATGTCTATTTAGATCTTTGGCCCATTTTTTGATTGGGTCATTTATTTTTCTGGAGTTGAGCTGTAGGAGTTGCTTGTATATTTTTGAGATTAGTTGTTTGTCGGTTGCTTCATTTGCTATTATTTTCTCCCATTCTGAAGGCTGTCTTTTCACCTTGCTGATAGTTTCCTTTGATGTGCAGAAGCTTTTAAGGTTAACTAGGTCCCATTTGTTTATTTTTTATTTTATTTCCAGTATTCTGGGAGTTGGGTCATAGAGGATCCTGCTGTGATGTATGTCAGAGAGTGTTTTGCCTATGTTCTCCTCTAGGAGTTTTATAGTTTCTGGTCTTACATTTAGATCTTTAATCCATTTTGAGTTTATTTTTGTGTATGGTGTTAGAAAGTGGTCTAGTTTCATTCTTTTACAAGTGGTTGACCAGATTTCCCAGCACCACTTGTTAAAGAGATTGTCTTTAATCCATTGTATATTCTTGCCTCCTTTGTCAAAGATAAGGTGTCCATATGTGCATGGATTTATCTCTGGGCTTTCTACTTTGTTCCATTGATCTATATTTCTGTCTTTGTGCCAGTACCATACTGTCTTGATAACTGTGGCTTTGTAGTAGAGCCTGAAGTCAGGTAGGTTGATTCCTCCAGTTCCATTCTTCTTTCTCAAGATCATTTTGGCTATTCGAGGTTTTTTGTATTTCCATACAAGTTGTGAAATTATTTGTTCTAGCTCTGTGAAGAATACTGTTGGTAGCTTGATAGGGATTGCATTGAATCTATAAATTGCTTTGGGTAGTATACTCATTTTCACTATATTGATTCTTCCAATCCATGATCATGGTATATTTCTCCATCTATTAGTGTCCTCTTTGATTTCTTTCACCAGTGTTTTATAGTTTTCTATATATAGGTCTTTAGTTTCTTTAGGTAGATATATTCCTAAGTATTTTATTCTTTTCGTTGCAATGGTGAATGGAATTGTTTCCTTAATTTCTCTTTCTGTTTTCTCATTATTAGTGTATAGGAATGCAAGGGATTTCTGTGTGTTGATTTTATATCCTGCAACTTTACTATAATCATTGATTAGTTCTAGTAATTTTCTGGTGGAGTCTTTAGGGTTTTCTATGTAGAGGATCATGTCATCTGCAAATAGTGAGAGTTTTACTTCTTCTTTTCCAATTTGGATTCCTTTTATTTCTTTTTCTGCTCTAATTGCTGTGGCCAAAACTTCCAAAACTATGTTGAATAGTAATGGTGAAAGTGGGCACCCTTGTCTTGTTCCTGACTTTAGAGGAAATGCTTTCAATTTTTCACCATTGAGGATAATGTTTGCTGTGGGTTTGTCATATATAGCTTTTATTATGTTGAGGTATGTTCCTTCTATTCCTGCTTTCTGGAGAGTTTTTATCATAAATGGGTGTTGAATTTTGTCAAAGGTTTTCTCTGCATCTAATGAGATAATCATATGGTTTTTATTTTTCAATTTGTTAATGTGGTGTATTACATTGATTGATTTGCGGATATTGAAGAATCCTTGCATCCCTGGGATAAAGCCCACTTGGTCATGGTGTATGATCTTTTTAATGTGTTGTTGGATTCTGATTGCTAGAATTTTGTTTAGGATTTTTGCATCTATGTTCATCAGTGATATTGGCCTGTAGTTTTCTTTTTTGGTGGGATCTTTGTCAGGTTTTGGTATTAGGGTGATGGTGGACTCATAGAATGAGTTTGGAAGTTCACCTTCCTCTGCAATTTTCTGGAAGAGTTTGAGCAGGATAGGTGTTAGCTCTTCTCTAAATTTTTGGTAGAATTCAGCTGTGAAGCCGTCTGGACCTGGGCTTTTGTTTGCTGGAAGATTTTTGATTACAGTTTCAATTTCCGTGCTTGTGATGGGTCTGTTAAGGTTTTCTATTTCTTCCTGGTTGTGTTTTGGAAAGTTGTACTTTTCTAAGAATTTGTCCATTTCTTCCTCGTTGTCCATTTTATTGGCATATAATTGTTGATAATAGTCTCTTATGATCCTTCGTATTTCTGTGTTGTCTGTTGTGATCTCTCCATTTTTGTTTCTAATTTTATTGATTTGATTTTTCTCCCTTTGTTTCTTGATGAGTCTGGCTAATGGTTTGTCAATTTTATTTATCCTTTCAAAGAACCAGCTTTTGGTTTTGTTGATTTTTGCTATGGTCTCTTTTGTTTCTTTTGCATTTATTTCTGCCCTAATTTTTAAGATTTCTTTCCTTCTACTAACCCTGGGGTTCTTCATTTCTTCCTTTTCTAGTTGCTTTAGGTGTAGAGTTAAGTTATTTATTCGACTTTTTTCTTGTTTCTTGAGGTGTACCTGTATTGCTATGAATTTTCCCCTTAGGACTGCTTTTACCATGTCCCACAGGTTTTGGGTTGTTGTGTTTTCATTTTCATTAGTTTCTATGCAAATTTTGATTTCTTTTTTGATTTCTTCTGTGATTTGTTGGTTATTCAGCAGCGTGTTGTTCAGCCTCCATATGTTGGATTTTTTAATAGTTTTTCTCCTGTAATTGAGATCTAATCTTACTGCCTTGTGGTCAGAAAAGATGCTTGGAATGATTTCTATTTTTTTGAATTTACCAAGGCTAGCTTTATGGCCCAGGATGTGATCTATCCTGGAGAAGGTTCCATGTGCGCTTGAGAAAAAGGTGAAATTCATTGTTTTGGGATGAAATGTCCTATAGATATCAATTAGGTCTAACTGGTCTATTGTATCATTTAAAGTTTGTGTTTCCTTGTTAATTTTCTGTTTAGTTGATCTATCCATAGGTGTGAGTGGGGTATTAAAGTCTCCCACTATTATTGTGTTATTGTTAATTTCTCATTTCATACTTGTTAGCATTTGTCTTACATACTGCGGTGCTCCCGTGTTGGGTGCATATATATTTATAATTGTTATATCTTCTTCTTGGATTGATCCTTTGATCATTATGTAGTGATTATTGCCACCTCTTCTTAATATCTTCTGCTTCTGTTAGATCTTCATTGTTTCTGTCCTTTATTGTGCCCATCTTTGTGTGAAATGTTCCTTTGATATCTCTATTTTTCTTTAAGAGATCTGTAGTCTTTCCCATTCTATTGTTTTCCTCTATTTCTTTGCATTGTTCACTTAATAAGGCTTCTTATCTTTTGTTGCTATTCTTTGGAACTCTGCATTCAGATGGGTATGTCTTTCCTTTTCTCTTTTGTCTTTCACTTCTTTTCTCAGCTATTTGTAAGGCTCCTAAGACAACCATTTTGCCTTTTTACATTTCTTTTTCTTGGGGATGCTTTTAATCAATGCCTCCTGTACAATGTTAAGAACCACCATCCATAGTTCTTCAGGCACTCTGTTTATCAGATATAAACCTTTGAATCTATTTGTCACTCCCACTGTATGATCATAAGGGATATGATTTAGGGCATACCTGAATGGTCTAGTGGGTTTCCCTACTTTCTTCAATTTAAGTCTGAATTTGGCAAGAATGAGTTCATGATCTGAGACACAGCTCTTGGATTTGTTTTTGCTGACTGTATAGAGGTTGTCCATCTTCAGCTACAAATAATACAAACAATCTGATTTTGGTATTGACCATCTGGTGATGTCCATGTATAAAATTGTCTCTTGTGTTGTTAGAAGAGGGTGTTTTCTATGTCTGAGTAGCCTCATGTTGTGCCATGTATGATAACTGAAGGTGAAAATACACCATGACATTGACCATATGGCTTAACCAAAGCAATATAATGATGAAATACAATATGAACTCTAGTGACCCATGCCCACCCCAGTTATATATTTATATACATGCAAAATGTCCCCATAAAATATCTTTTCATTAGGTATGGAGGTTGATTTTTGGCACATCTATTAGCCCTGTAATTTTATTGGTGGTGATACCTATATAGTCCTTTGAACTGCTATAACAAAAATGCCATAGACTGGGTAGCTTAAATGACGCACATGAATTCTCATAGACTGGAAACTGGGAAGTCTAAGATCAGAATGCTGGCAGAATTGGTGTATGGTGAAGGCCTGCTTCTTTTTTCATAGGTGGCCTTCTTCTCTCTATATTCTCACATTGTGGAGGGAGTAAGAGAACTCTTTGGAGACATTTTTATTAAGTGCATTAATTCAACCATGAGAACTCCACCCTCTTGACCCAATTCTTGACCAAATGCTCCATCTCCAAATACCAACTATCCTGGGGATTAGGTTAAAATGTATGAATTTGGGGGAATATAAACATTAACTATAGCAACACCAAAAATCAGTAGGTCCGTCTAACCTGCCTTGCCTACATCACAACAGATAGTATCCTGGCCTAAGATATAGCCTGGTTTGCTAAAGTAAAATTAACTGTTCTTTCCTTAGACATATTTATAGATGGCTGATTCTGTGTCCTACTGAGCAAAATTGAAGTCGTCAGTACTGAGCTTGACCTGGTGCTTGGAGTCCTGTTGATTATAACCAAAATATCATATTAGTAAAAACAGAATTGATTTTACACCAGTCTGCTGGGTAAAATTAACCAGAGTGTTTGACAGAGTGGCATATTGAAAATGTGAGTTTTGCTGAGAACATGCAGGGCAGGGGGTAGATTCCTAGAAAGGATGACCTGCTTTGGGCTTTGAAGCACTTGCATATTCCTCCTGGGTATGCCAAGAATATAGCCTCTGATTGCCCTTTACTTGGGTCAGTTCTCAGAAAGCAACTTTGAGGAGGAAACAACCCTTCCCAAAGAGCAGGTTTGCTTCTAATCCCTATAAAAGCAGTAAGCCCTCCCAGTTTGGGAGTTACCTCAGGAAATACAGCCCACAGGGGTGTGCAGGTATCTACAAAAGACCCTTTATATCTTACTATAGGTTAAGGGAGGGTCTTTTCAGGTGGCTCAGTGGTTAAAAAATATCCACCTGCAAATGCAAGAGACCGAGGGTCAATCCCTGGGTCACGAAGATCCCCTAGAGTGGTGGTGGTGGTTTAGCTGCTAAGTTGTGCCCAACTCTTATGACCCCATAGGACTGTAGCCTGCCAGGCTCCTCTGTCCATGGGATTCCCCAGGAAAGTATACTGGAGTGGGTTGCCATTTCCTTCTCCACCCCTAGAGTAAGAAGAGGAAACCAGCTCCATTATTCTTGCCTGGAAAATTCTATGGACAGAGGAACATAGCAGGTTATATAGTTTATGGGGCTGCAAAGACTTGGCACGACTAAACAACTGAACAAAAGCATGGGTTAGGGGAGCATGAGAACCAACACAGATCAATGTGAATTTCTGGCTGCTTCTCTTACTATGAATAGTAAGTCCTTTGTCTTCCATCAAAGACTCCTATGTTTTCTGCAAGGCCATATAAAACAATAATAGGATAATTATTTAGCTTGTAAACAGGGTAAAATCCCAGACCCTTCCAGATCTTGTCAACAAAAAAAAGTTGTCTGCTCCACTGCTCCTTGAGAGGAAAATTTATCATTGGTAGAAAGGTCCAGTGATTTCTAGCTGTAACTATAAGTTTCAGAATATGAATTTTTACACCTACTTACTGCTCTGTTCTGGATTTTTGTAATTCAGATAAAACACTTAACCTCTTGATTCCTTATTTTTCTTCCCCCATTTTTTATGTAGATAATAACACATAAGTTTCTAAGTTTAGGTTTTCTTAAGTGCTTTGGCATGTTTGGATTTAAAACAATGTTTTGTATTCAAGAGCAAAGTTTCACACCACAAAAGAATCTGTAAAGTCCTCCATCTCCTTTATTTCTTTATATCTTCAACTTCCTCCACACATTTTCCATGAACTTTATAGACCTGAGGATATGCCACTAATATTGAGAACCAAAAGATCAGTATCTTCAAGATCAGCAAAGAGAAAATTTTAGGGAAATACTGGTGAAAATTATAATAATCTACTTCTTATATGCTGAATTTGGGGATAACAAAGTACATCCCTAATGAAAAACACATTTATACTCAATTACTATAGACATAGTAGTGAAACCACCCATTATATTTCTTAATATGAAGGCAGAAATTATGGTAGAGATATTGCCTTAACTTTTTTTTTTAACCTATTAACTTTCCTCTTGTCTTTTTATACCATCTCTAACCAGTCATACCTACCTGGGGAACTAGTATACATATGAATTTGTTTGCATGATTCCAATTTCTCGGGATGTCTGTTAACTTATTATTTTAAAATACCATTTAGAAATTAAAGGCAGAAAATTATGTTTTAGCTCTCAGAAGGACTGTTAGGTTTCTTTGGACTGAATAATTTTTATCTTCTGTATAATGATAGTAATTCCTTAGAATGCTTTTATGGGAATCAGGACTTCCCTGGTGGCTTAGATGGTAAGGCATCTGTCTACAATATGGGAGACCTGGGTTCGATCCCTGGGTAGGGGAGATCCCCTGGAGAAGGAAATGGCAATCCACTCAGTACTATTGCCTGGAAAATCCCATGGACAGAGGAACCTGATAGGCTACAGTCCATGGGGTCGCAAAAAGTCAGACACAACTGAGGAAACTCACTTTCCTTTAGATAAATACAGAATTAAATACTTCCAAAAATAAAAAGTGCTATATTTATATAAAGCGTGTGTATCAGTTTCCTAGCACTGTCATAACAGAGCAGCACAGACTGGTAGGCTTAAGACAACAGATATTTATTCTCCCAAAGTTCTGGAGGCCAGAAGTCCAAAATCAAGGTGCTGACTGGGCCATGCTTTCTTGGAGTCTCTAGAGCAGGATCTTTCCTTGCCTTTTCTAACCTCTGATAGCCTCAGGTGTTTTCTGGCTCGTGGCAGCCTAAGTTCTATCTCTGCCTCCATATTCACTTAGCATTCCCTCCTCCTGGGTCTGCCCTCTTCTAAGGCCACTCATCATATTAGATTAAGGGTCCACACTACTCTGGTACAACCTCATCTCAATTCAGTAATTTTCATCTGCAATGATCCTATTTTCAAACAGCACCACATTCTAAAGAAATGGGGGTTAGATAAACATTTTCAGGGGCCACAATATAACCTTTAATAGTTCACCTCTGGCTTCCAAAATTTAAGGCCTGCCTACATGCAGAATGGGCCCTGATAGCTCAGCGATAAAGAATCTGCCTGCCAACGCAGGAGACATGGGCTTGATCCCTGGGTTGGGAAGATCCCCTGGAGAAGGAAATGGCAACACACTCCAGTATTCTTGCCAGGGAAATATTATGTACAGAGGAGTCTGGTGGGCTACAGTCTACGGGGTCGCAAAGAGTCAGACATGACTGAGTGACTAAACAGTGACAACAATGACTACATGCAGAACCCAACATGCCCAAAAGTCCTAACCATTCAGTATCAACAATTGGTGAAAAATCTCATCTAAATATCAATCACTTACTATTTTAAATATCATCTTAGTTATGAATGAGACTCAAGAAAGTATTCATCTTGGAGCAAAATTCCTTTCTATCAACCTGTGAAACCAGACAACTTATCTGCTTCCAAAATACAATAGTAGGACAGTCATAGGATAGATATTCCCATTCTAAAAGAGAGAAACTAGAATGAAATCAAGGGTCATGGATCCTATGCACTTCTAAATTCTAGCAGGGCAATATTCCCATTAGACATCAAAGTTTGAGAACAATCAGTCCCCTGTGGCTTGATTCTGTGCCTCTCACAGGACATTGGGGGTGTTCACTTAGCCCATGGGGAGAACTGCCCTTCAGGGGTGTCCAGGAAAGGGCCTGTAGTGGTGAGGCTCTCCATTTGTGAGTGATATCTACATATCTGCAGAATCATCTGTAAACCAGGCTCAGACTTTATTTTCCTCAGCTAATTGACTGGTGTTCCCCATGGGACCAAAGGTGTGGGCCAGAAAAAAAGTGTAACAGGAATTAGGACCATGGGCATTTGAGTAACATTTTTATTTAACTTACTTATGTCTTCAGGGCCTGCTGACCCTGAGCTCATATGTAGCACTTCCATTTGATACCTGAGTGCTGCTGTGCACACCCAGTCTTATGGTTTAGTAAGCTGAATAGCACTCAGTTTATGATGAGCAGCTTAATTTGCATGGTAAATTGGTGGACATGATTAAACATTCACTCTCTGCTAAGACCCAATACTGGGATTTAAAACTGCAATGTATCTTGTGTGGGGGTATATTTCAACCCATAACATCTTGATAATTACCAACAATAGCAATTATATTTATTTGCACTGAGTTATTCCTACCTTCACAATGTCGAACTATGTCAATGAAATTCTAGCTTTGTCTCACTCTAATAACTTGTTTTTTTTTTTTTTTAAATAAGATAACAAATGCTATTTTTAATAATCCAGGTAGAAGGGTTTACTTTTGCTAACAAACAAAGCAGAGTGAGTAAGTATAGGGTCATGTGCAGTCGTCATCCTAAATTCCAAAATGCTTAAATTAAAATAAGACTACCTATTACTAATAACTATCATTTACCCATTACCCTACAAATATGTATTGTGTTCCTAGTATGTTACAGGCATGATTCTAAATTTTGGGCCAAGGAAATGAACAAAATAGGCAAGTCTCCTGCTGTCATGGTTCCTATAGCTGGAGGAGACAGACAAATAAATTAAAAATACATAACATAAATTCAGCTGGTGATTGATAAGCATTTAGAAAAAAAAGAATAAAGTGTTCAAAAGATATAGCGTCTGAGTTGAGCACACTATATAAGCTTTGCATCAGGCATTTTACTATTCATTTGCTTATTACTACACTGAAACTTCAGTATTTATAAAATAAATGTTAAAAGTCTTTCCAAATATTTTCTATTTCAGTTTTTCTGGAGAGAAAACTGAGGGAGAGATTGAGTAAAATCTCTGTCATCATTCAAATAGTTAGAAGTGCCAGAAATCAAAAGCAAGTCTATTTCTCCTCAAAGGACTATGTTTTCTCAAATTCTGCATTACATCTCTGCATAGTAGTTTATATTGTGCTCAACATGGAGAAGCAACCAGAGTGTTCTGGAGGACTTATCATAGCTTATTTGCACTTCTCTTTCCTTTTCCTTAGCCTATTATTTGTACATACAAGTAGTACCTATTGTAATCTACCCCATTGTGAGTTTCTATAATTGTGCTTCATATTTTGGTAAGAATCCTTTCATATACACCTGCTTTATCTCCATTAAAATATTTTTCTCATATGGGCAGAACAATGAAATAGGTGAAAAAAAACATGTTTTATGGGCTATGGTATCCACAAGTGCCCAAATCCTGCCCTTGACTATCCATACACACACACTCTTATAAGGCCCTAGATAAAATAGATGCACAGACAAGTAGGAAAAAAAAGTATTTATTATTGGTAGTTGCGCATTCATGCCAAATTCCAAAGGGATAGCCTCTGCCTACGTCTAAACTTATAAATAAAGCACACCACAGAACCCAAACTAAATTTCAGTTCTTATGACACTTATTTCAAGAAAATGGAGAACATATCCACTATTGAGAAGGTACACTTTTTTAGAACATTTTTCATCCCATTTTTTAAACATTTCTGTTTGGGGAACAGAAGAAAGACTATTTCTAAGGAAGTGTGTTCATCTCAAGTGAGCATCTAAATATAATGTGCAGAAATATCTATGATTCAAAAAAATGGTTCTGGAGCAGCCTATTACAAAAGTATAAAGTTATTTACCAATGCTACAGCATGTACAAAAATTAATTAAAATGGATCATAAACTTAAATGTAAGAGCTAAAAAGATAAAACTATTAGAAGAAAACACAAGACTGAATCACAATTATTTCGAGTCAGCCAGCAGGCTCTTAGATATGACATCAAAAACTTAAGCAATGAAAAACAAAATAGGTAAATTAGGCATCATCAAAATTAAAAATCATTCAAGTTTCCAAAGACAGTATCATAAAAGTGAAAAAACAATCCAGGTAAATAGGATTTTCATTTTCACACACAAGGAGCTTCTGTTGCCACTCTATCCGAACAATAGGTAGAACACCGAACAGACAAAAAAATCAGCAGACACATGAATAACATGACCCTCAAAGTAAGGAAAGAGTGGAGACTCAGAGGCAGAAACATCATGGAACCAGCAAAGCAGAAGTAGGAAAACATGAAATGTAGCTGGGGAGCTGCTGGAGGTTCAGCGTGAACAAGTCTGAGCATTAAAAACACCAGGGGAACCTACTCATTGATAACCCCCACAATATTGTAAAATTTACAACCAGGAAATGGACCAAGTTCCCACAGTAAATACCAGAAAAATAAAAATACCCTCTTGCTTCAGGCAGGGAAATGGAAAAAAGACCCATTGTGGCGGATTCATTTTGATATATGGCAAAACCAATACAATATTGTAAAGTTAAAAAATAAAAATAAATAAATAAATGCCCTGGAGCTCTAACAGGTTCTTCCCTCAGGGGGAAGCTAGTTAACCAGTGCCTGTTTATTGGGATATTATTAGAGCTTCACTGCATTGAGAAAGGGAAACACTCCACTCAAACTTACTCTAGCCAAACTGTCCCACCTGAAGGAAGGTAAAAAAGACCCAGAAGCATCTTCTGAAGTTCACAGTCCATAGGCATAGGTGCACTAAAAGACTAAAACTTAATATTAGGTCTATAGACTGACCACCAGATTTTTAAAGGCCTATTTATAGTGCTTCCTTTTATCCAGTACATCATGTCCGGCTATCATGAAAAAAATTAAAAGTTGCACCAAATTGAGACTCAAATTGAGTCTACGTCAATTTGAGAAGACAGAGCAAGTACCAGAACCATACATGGCAGGAAAGTGGGAAATGTAAGACCAGAAATTTAAAACTATTATTAATATGCTAAGTGTTCTGACAGACAAATTAGCATGCATGAACAGATGGGCAATAAAAACAGAGAGATGGAAATCTTAAGAGAGAACCAGGAAGAAATTCTAGGAATTAAAAAATTACTGAAGATGAAATGAAAATGCCTTGATAGACATTTTAGTAGACGGGGATCCAATGAGGAAAGTATCTTTGAGCTAGATATATATCAATAGCATCATTGAAAGGAAAAAAGAACAGAGGTTTTTGTTTCAAAAAATGAAAAAAAGGAGCAGGATACACAATGATTATGAGACAACTTCACAAGGTGTGAAAGTCACTCGGTCATGTCTGACGTTTTGCAACCCTGTGGACTATACAGTCCATGGAATTCTCCAGGCCAGAATACTGGAGTGGGTAGTCTTTCCCTTCTCCAGGGGACCTTCCCAAACCAAGGATCAAACCCAGGTCTCCCACATTGCAGGTGAATTCTTTACCAGCTGAGCCACAAGGGAAGCCCAAGAATACTGGAGTAGGTAGCCTCTCCCTTCTTCAGTGGATCTTCCTGACTCAGGAGTCAAACCAGGGTCTCCTTCATTGCAGGCAGATTCTTAAACAACTGAGCTATCAGGAAAGCCCTCATATGCACAATGGTGGTGGTGGTTTAGTCACTAAGTCGTGTCCAACTCTTGTGACCCCATGGACTATAGCCTGCCAGGCTTCTCTGTCCATAGGATTCTCCAGGCAAGAATACTGAAGTGGGATGCCATTTCATTCTCCAGGATGCATAATGGAAAGAACAAAATGAAAAGAGGGAAAAAACAGAAAAAATATTTGAAACGACACTGGCTGAGAATTTCCCCTAATGTCAGACACGAAACCACAGACCCAGGAAGTACAGAACAGCAAGCAGGATAAATGAAAAAGAAGAAGAAAAAAGGAAAAAAAAAAAAAAAAACCTACACCTAGGCATATTATTTCAAACTATAGAAAGTCAAAGATACAGTCCTAAGAAAATCCAGAGAAATAAAACATCTTATATTTAAAGAAACAAGATAAGAATTGCATCCAATGTCTCCCCAGAAACCATGCAAGCAAGAAGAAAGTTGAGTGAAATATTTAAACTGTTGAGAGAGAAAGAAAGCAACAACAACAACAAACTGTAATTGTATACTCTACAAAATTTTTCATTAGAAGTAAAGGAGAAATATTTTCTCACAAACAAATATGGAAGGAATTCATTGCAGGCAGACCTTACTTACAAGAAACACATAAGGAAGTTCTTTCAGAACAATGTAGAAGAAATGGATATATCCCTAGACATACACAATTTACCAAGACTGAATCATGAAGAAACAAAAAATCTGATCAAATAATGAGTAAGAATCAGTAATCAAAAACCTCCCACCTAAGAAAAGCCCAGGACCAGATGATCTTAACCGGTGAATTCTACCAAGTTTTTAAAGAAAAATTAACACCAGTCCTTCTCAAACTCTTCCCCTAAAGAAGCCAAACTCATTTTAAGAGGCCAACATTAATTACTCTGATATCAAAATAAGATAAGGAAACTACAAGAAAAGAAAACTACAGACAAAATATCCCAGTTGAATACAGATGCAAAATTTATCAATAGAATACTAGCAAATTGAGTTCAATAGTACTCTACAAAAATCATTCACCACAAGCAAGTGGGATTCATCACTGGAATTTCCAAATGTTCAAAATACATAAAATCAATGTGATACAACACATTAAAAGAATGAAAAATGCATATAATATAATCTTAATGGATGCAGAAAAAAAGAATCTAACACTATTCTTTCTCAATAAATTGAGTATAGAAGGAATGATAAAATCCTCAATAAGTTGAATATAGAAGGAACATACCTCAATACAGTAAGAATTATTTATAACAAACTCATTGCCAACATCATACTCAGTGGTAAAAAAGCTGAAAGCTATTTTCCTAAGATCAGGCACAAGACAGGGGTGCCCACTCTCCAGTCCTATTTAACCACATTACTAGCAGCCCTAACTAGAGCAACGAGGGAAAAATAAGTGGTAAAAATAAGTAATAGGCAGGTAAATAAAACAATAAACAAACAGATATAGAAGTTAATAAATGGAATAAAATAAAAAATGGAACAGAAGAAGTAAAATTGTCTCTGATGATAAAGTTTTATATGTAAAATATCCTAAAGACTCTGCAAAAAACTGTAAAACTACTTAACATATTCAGTAAACTGCAGGATTAAAAATTAATATACAAAAATCTCTAGGATTGGGGGAGGAGATCAAGATGACAGAGTAGAAGGACACAAAATTCACTTTCCTCAGCAAACACATCAAAAATACATCCACATGTAGAAACGATTCTCACAGAATATCAGCTACCTGCTGGTATAAGATCTCTTATAGAACCAAAGTTTTAAGAAAGCTTTCCCCCTGCTAGTATGCACAGTGGCCAGGTACTGAAACTTAGGCTTCTGCGCACAAACTGGGGACAGGACACGGTTTTAACAGCTCAAATGGCCTGTAGTGTGGTCTGGGCTGCCATTATTAAACTGAGCAAGAGAGGGAGGTCAGACCACCATAGAAGACCCATTATGAGTGTACATGGGGTGGGGTGTGGGTTTGCGTTAGGACCCCAGTTGTCAGCATGCCCATATTAGGGTGCAGCTTTGAGGCAGGAGGCTTTGTAAGCATGCACAGGCTGGGAGCAGGGCTGACATCAAAGCCAAAACCAGCACTTCCTCAATAGGGGCAAGTCCAGAGGCAGGTCCAGAAGCAGCCGACTTTGTTGGCGCACACAAGGGGTGGTGACGAACATCACAGACTCTCACCTGCCTGGTGGAGAGCCCCTGAAATACAAAGCAGCTCCGTTCCCAGTGGGAGTGCTCCAGTTCTGCTTACCTCACACCACAGCTTGGAACTCGAAGTGGGGAAGGTTGAGGAAAGAGATAAAAGCTGTAAAAGGGCACAAACTTCCACTTATAAGACAAATAAGTTCTGAGGATCTAATGTAAACCATGATCAGTAGTTTTAACAATATTTTACTGTATACTCAAAAGTTGCTATGAGGGTAAATCTTAAAAGTTCTCATCTCAAAAAAAAAAAAAAGTAATTCTATGAGGTGGTGGATGTTATAGATATGTTAACTTTTGTGGTAATCGTTTCTCTTTATGTAGATGTATATCAAATCATCCCACTCTACATCTTAAACTCACACAATGTTACAAATTATATCTCAATAAAACTGGGAAAGAAAGGATCTTTAAGGAGAAGAATAATATGGGTCAGAAATTCAGATCTATATAAAGAAGGTAAAGAAGAGTATTAAAAGTAACAAGTGAAGAGAAAGTAAAATCACTTGGGTCAGCCCAGGTGGCTCAAAGGTAAATAACCCACCTGCTAACACAGAAGCTGCAGGAGATGAGGGTTTTATCCCTGGGTCAGGCAGATCCACTGGAGAAGGAAATGGCACCCAAATCCAGTATTCTTGCCTGGAAAATTCTATGAACAAAGGAGCCTGGCAGTTTACAGTCCATGGTTTCATGAGGAATTGGACACAACTAAGCAGTCATGCACACACACACAGCAAAGTAAAATCCACTATTTTTTTTTAAATTTTTAATTGATGTAACAATCAACAATTTGTTCAAAATAATAAGGCCAACAATGTAGAGATTATGTATGCTTGTGTATGTATCTTATTTAAAGTATGATCAGTAGTTTTAACAATATTGTACTGTATACTCAAAAGTTGCTATGAAAGAAAAATCTTAAAATTCTTATCACCAAAAAAAAGTAATTCTATGTATGCATGTGTATGCATGCTTATATATAAGTGAAATGAATGATAGCAATTTAAAAGGCACAAAAGGGAAAAAGTATAATTATTTTGTTATTAGAAGGTACACTACCTATGAAGTGATGTAGCATTATTTGGAAATGGATCTGGATACCTGTATATTTATATTGCAAACTCCAGGGCAGCCACTTAAAAAGAAGTTAACAAGTAAACACTATGAAAAGACAGAAAATAGAATTCTAAAAAATTCTTAATTAAAAATATAAAAAGAAAAAAAAAAACCACTACAAAAGGCAGAAAAACAGTCGGTAAAAAAAGAACAAAAGCAACAACTAGAAAACAGTAAGGAATACAGTAAATATTAATCAAATTATGTCAATAATCACTTTGTGATCAGTAGGCTAAATGCACCAATTAAACAAATTGTCAGAGTGGAGCAAGAAAACAAGACTCATTCTTATGTTGTTTACAAGAAATTAACTTTAAATATAGACACAGACAGGTTAAAAGCAAATTAATGGAGAAAAATATACCATTCTAACACTAATCAAAACAAGCAGGAGTAACTATACTAATTTCAGTCTAAGCATCCTTGCAAGCAAGAAAATTTATCAGGGCTAAAGAAGAACACAACCTAATGGTAAAGGAGTTAATTCTCCAAGAAGATGTAACAGTTCTTAACATGTATGTGTCAGGAAACAGAGCATCAAACCATTTAAGGCAAACACCAACAAAACTAAAATGAGAAATACCAATACATGAATTTATTATCATAGTTGGAGACATCAACACCTTTTTACAGAAATGAACAGATGCAGCAGGCAGAATATCAGTAAGGACACAGGTGAACTCAATAATCCATCAACTACTTTTTTTACAAGAACAACAATATACATTCTTCTCAAGTTCACATGGAAAACTGAAATATTTTTCTGGGCCATAAAACATACTTTAACAAAATTAAAAAATAGAAATCTCACAGTGTCTACTCTCAGACCACAATGGAATTAACTAGAAATAAGTAACAGAAAGATAAGTGAAAAATCCCGAAATATGTGGAGATTAAACAATATATTTCTAGTTAATACATGGATCAATTAAGAAATTTCAAGTAAATTAAAAACTATTCTGAACAAAATGAAAATACAACCTGTCAAAATATGTGGGATTCAGTGAAAGCAGTACTAAGAGGAAAATTTATAGCACTTGATGCATATATTAGAAAAGAAGATCTAAATTTTCACCTGAGGGAACTGGAAAAATAGCACATAAAATCCACATAAGCAGAAGAAAAGAATAATGACACAAGAGATTTCAGAAAAACTGAGTTTTGAGACTCTGTAGTGCTTAGTGATCTGGCTTTCCCCACTTGCTGTCTTATATAGCACCTGAAGACTTTTGAAGATTCTTTTTTGAAGAATCTCTGTTGCCTGAATAAGAGTCATAAATACCTTAAGGCCACAATTACTAGCATGCTGAAGAATAAAGTTAAAAACAAATGCAGAGGTAAGAATGAGAATGAACCAGAAAAAAAGAGCTGGTGTTCAAAGAGGATGGACAAGAATATATATGCTCAAATAACAAAGTGTTGAGAAATGGATAATTAGAAGTGATGTGTTTTGATGGCATAAAGATGTTATATCACATCAAGGGGTGATTGAGGAAAAAATTTGTATAAATACCTCTGACATCATATTGGTTAGTCTATGGATAACTAAGATAACAAAGTTGGTATAATTTTAAAATACAATGCAGATAAAGCTAGATGGCTTTTCAAGTGTGCTTAAATTCAATAAATACAATTTCATTTGGTCTGGGAGGTATATACATAACCCATTTGATGACATTTGAAATGATAAAGAAATTATGATAATATCTAATTTGAACTAACATTTTATGTTACAATTTTTCTGAGGATTGTTTTATAATTTGGATTTCAACTATGATCTGGTTAAAAAAGATTATAATTTTATTAGTGTGAGAGAAACTTGTTAAAGCAGACTGATTTATTTCTCAGGCATCTGCTTCTCTTTAAAGGTTGGTAATGCCAAATATCTTAACTAAAATGTTAAACCCACTTTGTTCTTTTGCTACAATGGAACTTAAAAGATCCCATTTTCTATTTAAAAGGAGGGAAAAAAGCCTTTCTGACTTTGACTGCTTCTGGTAAGTAAATGGATGTTTTGAATAAACCATTGGCCCTTTACTCCATTAAGGAGCATGATTAAGCCAGTTTTGATTAGCTTGTTGACTGTACAGTGTCTTCCTATATACTCTAGTTACCAAGATATTCCTTTGAGGTTTTGACACAATGTAAGAGAGGGAGAAATCTACATTTGAAGCAAGATAGTTCTATTTTATATATTTAAGTGGCATGTGGCAATGTTTTGCTAATTTTGACAGCATATACATTCTTTTCATGACTTCATTTTCCTACTATAAACATACCAACAAAAAAGCATTCTCAAAACTCAGTGTTTTGAACCTGGATTTTAATAACAATTTTGAATTTGTAAAGTCAGTAGCTGCAAAAATTCCACTCCAGGTGGCACTCAGTAATCTTAACAGTGCATAAATTGATATGTTTCATAACTTATTTTTTCACTATTTGTGCATAGGAAATTTCCCAAGTGAGAAAATTTATTTTGATCATATGCATGTATGTAGAATTTTTATAGCATAAAACATTATTTTAAAAGTGTCATTTTATTTTCAGAACTCATATACATGTAAGCTACAACTTACATGTTTGAACAACATGTTTGATAGTTTTTAGAAAAAGACAATTTTTACAAGTTGCTATAAAATTTTCATGTGCGTACAACTTAAGAATTTATAAACTATTCAAATTATCTATAAACTGGGGGGAAGGAGGGAATAACAGCTTCTTAAGAAGATGGTTTCTATATTCTAAATGGAAGAGTTACAACTGAGAAATATAATAAAAACAATGTCATGTGGCAGAGTTAAAAAATTAGAAATAATAATTAGAACAGAAATTAGTGATACTGAAAATAGAAAATCAATACAGAAAACTCAAAGAAACCAAATGCTTGTCCTTTGAAAAGATCAATACAACTGAGAAGACTGTAGCCAGGCTAACAAAGCAAAGAAGAAAGACAATGCAAAAACTAACATTTGAAGTGAAAAGGTGAAATCACTACATATCTTATAGACTTTAAATGGATAATAAAGAAATACTATGAAAAACTCCAAGAACACAACTTTGGTACGCTAAATGAAATGGATGAATTCCTTCAAACATACAATTCACCAAAATTCACACAAGAATAAATAGTCAATCTGAATAGACCTGCATCCATTAATAGTAAAGAAATTAAAACAATGATAAATAACTTTCCAAGACAGAAAGTAGGAGGCCCATAAGGGTTCATTGGTGAATTCTACCAAACATTTAAAGAAGAATTTATACCAATTATATACAATCTTTTTCAGAGGATAGAAAAAGAAGAAATATTTCCTAATTCATTCTATGAGGCCAACATTACCTTATTACCAAAACTTGACAAGCATATTAAAATGACAGACCATTATCTCTCATGACCACAGACACAAAATTCCTTGAAAAATATTAGCATATTGAATCCAACAATGTATAAAAAGAATTGTAGACCAAGAGCAAATGAGATTTATCTCAGGCATGAAAAGCTTGTTCAACATTCAAAAATCAATTAACGTAGGCAACACATACATCAACAGGCTAAAACACACACACACACACACAATTATATCATTAAAATAAGGATTTGACAAAATCCAATAGTCATTTGCTAAGTCATGTCTGACTCTTTGTGACCCCATGGATTATAGAGTCCATGGAATTCACCAGGCCAGGATACTGGAGTGGGTGGCCTTTCCCTTCTCCAGGGGATCTTCCTGACCTAGGGATCGAACCCAAGTCTCCCACACTGTAGGCGGATTCTTTACCAGTTGAGCCACAAGAGGTGGCTCGGATGGTAAAGCATCTGTCTGCAATGCTGGAGACCAGGATTCAATCCCTGGGTCAGGAAGATCCCCTGGAGAAGGAAATGGCAACCCACTCCAATACTCTTGCCTGGAAAATCCCATGGACAGAGGAGCCTGGTAGTCTACAGTCCATGGGGTCACAAAGAGTCGGACATGGCTAAGCGACTTTACTTACTTTACTAATAGTCACTTATGATAACATTTCTCACTAAATTGAAAATAGATGGAAACTTTCTTAACTTGATAAAAAGTATCTACAAAAACCCTACAGCTAACACCAGAACTTAGTAGTAAGACACTTGAAACTTTCCAGCTAAGATTAGGTACAAGGAAATTATGTCTCTTCTGACCACCTCTTTTCAATATCATACTGGAAGTTCTAGCTATTTCAATAAGAAAAGGAAATAAAAAATATATATATTGGGAAGAAAGACAATACTATCTTTGTTTAAAGTTGACACGATCATCCATATAAAAATTTGAAAAAAATGACAAACATCCTGGAGCTAATAAGCAATTATTGTAAGATTTCAAGATACAGTGGCACTGGAGCGACTGTGAGGAGATACCCCATGTCCAAGGACAGAGAAGCCCCAGCAAGATGGTAGGTGCTGGAGCGGTGCCTGCACCGTGCTGGAGCGACTTTGAGGAGATACCCCACATCCAAGGGCAAAGGAGAAGCCCCAGCAAGATGTAGGAGGTGCGAAATCATGTTTAGAATCAAACCCCATACCCACCAGAGTTGCTCAGAGGGCTCAAGCACCAGGACCCAGAGACCCTACAGAAACTGAGACAAAACTGTGCTTGAGTGTCTCCTGTGGAGGTACAGGTCAGCAGTGGACTGCTGCAGGGGCAGGGGCTCTGGGTACAATAGACTTGGGCATGGCATAAACCCTCTTGGAGTGGTCACCATTAATTCCACCACAGAGCTGCCAGAACTGACACAGGACTAGGGAAAAGACTCTTGGAGGGCACAAACAGAACCTTGTGTGCACCAGGATGCAGAAGAAAGGAGCAGTGACCCCACAAGAAACTGACCCAGACTTGCCCATGAGTGTCTAGGCATTTCTAGCAGAGGCATGGGTTAGTGGTGGCCTGCTGCAGGGTTGGGGGTACCGAGTGTAGAAGTGTGTGAATGGGACCTTTTGAGGGAGGTCACCATTACCTTCATTACCTCCACTATAATTTGAACCTAGGTAAATAACAGGGAGGGAACAAAGCTCCACCCATCAACAGAAAATTGGATTAAAGATTTATTAAGCATGGCCCCGCCCATCAGAACAAGAATCAGTTTTCCTCTCAGTCAGTCTCTCCCATCAGGAAGTGATAAGCCTCTTCCATAAACCTCTTATCCTTCTCCATCAGAGGGCAGACAGACTGAAAAGCACAATCACAGAAAGCTAACCAATCTGATCACAGGGACCACAACTTTGTCTCACTCAATGAAACTATAAGCCATGCCCTTTAGGACCACCCAAGACGGACAGGTCATGGTGGAGAGTTCAGACTAAACATGGTCCACTGGAGAAGGGAATGGCAAACCACTTCAGTATTCTGGCCTTGAGAACCCCATGAACAGTATGAAAAGACAAAAAGATAGGACACTGAAAGATGAACTCCCCAGGTCAGTAGGTAGCCGAATATGCTACTGAACATCAGTGGAGAAAAAACTCCAGAAAGAATGAAGAGATGGAGCCAAAGTAAAAACTCCCAGTTATGGATGTGACTGGTGATAGAAGTGAAGTCCAGTGCTGTAAAGAGCAATATTGCATAGCAACCTGGAACGTAAACTCTGGGATTTGGCAATGGACAAGGGGGTGTGGGCTTCTGCAGACCATGGGGTTGCAAAGAGTCAGACATGACTCAGTGACTGAAGTGAACTGAACTGAACTCATTTAAAACTCCTAAATGGATATCTTTATTTGCACATATTTATATAATTGTCCCAATATATTTTAAGGCTTTTATCTTTCACTTTATGCCGGTAACCAGGTTCTTAGTAATTAAGTTTAATATTTTTAAAATGTTTAATAATTGCATGAGTTCTAAGTTGATGAGACTAGTAAGGTCATTATATCAGAGATTACTGTTTGTCCCACAGTATATTTTCTCTCTTTTTTCCACAGAAATGAAACTTCTGAAATTAGCTAAGTGCATGGCCACTTCGAAAAAAAAGCCCACGTTCCTCAACTTCTTCTGTAGTTAGACATGGACACATTACAAAGTTTTAGTCAATGAAAGCAGAATTAGACTGTTTAATTATTTCTGTTATAACAGATTACCAAAAACTTAGTGGCTTAAACAAGCATAAATTTATTATCGTACAATTCTGGAAGTTGGAAATCTGACTTTAACCCAGCCTCACTGTATTAAAATCAAGGTTTCAACAGGGTCCTGTTCCTTCTATATATTTCAAGAGAGCATCTGTTACCTTTGTTTCCCCAACACCTAGATGTTTTCTGTACTCCTTGTTCATCTCTGAAATCAGCAGAGTACTATCTTTAGTTCTCTGTGACTATGACATTAGCTCCAGCCTCCAGCCTCCTCTTTCACTTTAGATACCTTTGTGATTATACTGGACTCATTTTAATGGCCCAGGATAATTTCCTTCAATCAGTGTCACCAGATAACCTTAATTCTCATTGTCGTCTTACTCTTGGAATGCAAAATTGATGATTGGAAGTGAATTGTCATGTTAATTTGAGAATGAGACCATTCACTGCAGAGCTCAAGACACAGCAACAATAATAGTGGTAATCAACTGCAAATATTGCTACAAAATTTTCTTCTACCTTTGCGATATGACTTCATAACTCCTCCCCCATCAATGATGATAGCATCTTTACTTCTTGAATATGGGATGAACTTGCTTTTCCCTTTGGCCAGTGGGACAGTAGCAAACAATACAAACACAGATTTGGAAAAATGTTGTACACTAAAATTTGCTCTGTCGTCTTCTTTTAAGTTGGCCTTGTCACCAATGTCATGTGAAGATTCTCATTCCAACTCTATGGAGGATGAGCAAACACATCAATAAAGGGCCAGCTTTCTCAGTGAGGTCACGATAGACAAGCCAGCCTCAATGGACCTACCAACTGACCACAGATTGATGAGCAAATCCCACCTAGACATCAGCCAGGCTCATCTGTAACCAATTCAAATTGCTAACTCAAAGAAAAATGAGCAACATAAATGGCTGATATTTTAAAACACTAGTAGTTCTATTTAGTTCTTTGGCCCATTTTTTGATTGGGTCGTAAGAAGACATACAGATGGCTAACAAACACATGAAAGGGTGCTCAACATCACTCATTATCAGAGAAATGCAAATCAAAACCACTATGAGGTACCATTTCACGCCAGTCAGAATGACTGTGATCCAAAAGTCTACAAGCAATAAATGCTGGAGAGGATGCGGAAAAGGGAACCCTCTTACACTGTTGGTGGGAATGCAAACTAGTACAGCCACTATGGAGAACAGTGTAGAGATTCCTTAAAAAACTGGAAACAGAACTGCCATATGACCCAGCAACCCACTGCTGGGCATACACACTGAGGAAACCAGAATCGAAAGAGATACATGTACCCCAATATTCATCGCAGCACTGTTTATAATAGCCAGGACATGAAAGCAACCTAGATGTCCATCAGCAGATGAATGGATAAGAAAGCAGTGGTACATATACACAATGGAGTATTACTTGGCCATTAAAAAGAATACATTTGAATTAGTTCTAATGAGGTGGATGAAACTGGAGCCTATTATACAGAGTGAAGTAAGCCAGAAAGAAAAACAGCAATACAGTATACTAACATATATATATAGAATTTAGGAAGATGGTAATGACAACCCTGTATGCAAGACAGCAAAAGAGACACAGATGTATAGAACAGTCTTTTGGACTCTGTGGGAGAGGGAGGGGGGATGATTTGGGAGAATGGCATTAAAACATGTATAATATCATATAAGAAATGAATCACCAGTCCAGGTTTGATCCATGATACAGGAAGCTTGGGGCTGGTACACTGGGATGACCCAGAGGGATGGTATGGGCAGGGAGATGGGATGGGGGTTCAGGATGGGGAACACATGTACACCTGTGGCAGATGCATGTTGATGTATGGCAAAACCAATACAATATTGTAAAGTAAAAAATAATAATAATAAATTAAATAAATAAATCAAAATAAAACACTAGTTCTAGGATGGTAGTTACATAGCTAAAGCTAATGGATCACAAGCTCACATGTATATAATTTACCCTGTACCTGGAAGTATTCCAAGGTCACTATAGGTATTAACCTTCTTAATTCTCACAACTCCTTTATGAGCTATTTCATATTATCTCAATTTTATAGTTGCAAAAATTAAAGAACATGAAGATAGATTTATAAGACATAGGCCACACAGAGAGTAGTGACACAAAACTTCAACAAAGTCATTATTGCACCAAAAATCATGCTCTCATCTGCCTCCTACTGCCCTTAGAAAGAAGGACCCTAAATGCAATGACTGCCTATTGGAATTTCAAGTTTAAATAACTTTCAATACAGGTATTCTGACACTCACAGCTAAACCTAACCTTAAGTAAACCAGAATTTTGGTACCTAGATTATAGTGCTACAAGTAACAGAACTTAAGCATACACTGTTGGATTACTGAAATTTGTTGTATGTTGGATGAGAAGGATTGGTACTAGAAGTTAATAATACCTGCTATGTTATTTCAAAATATGTGGCACAACTGTATATTCGTTTTTGTTCAAAAACAGATCATGTGCTCTTGCGCTAGAGAAACTCAGATTTTCAAACTGTAGATATTCATTAGCCATTTCTAGTTGCTTCATGGAGAGTAATACTCTCAGACTAGAATTTACCACCCAAAAAGCAGAGTTGGAAAGATCACCATCCTGCCTGAGAAAGTAATCTAGGCCTGTGCTAGGCAATTTTCATTGATTGAAAGTCCAATAATTTGAGGACTTAGAGGACTGAAGAAACAAATATGTTGGTAGTTCAAACCAAAGTCTTTATTAATGGTGGCTCTCAAACACAGACTTCAACATGATAAGACTACTTCCCCAAGCCTATTTAAAACACACTTTATTCTCTGTAGAGCAGACCAGACAAGGTGGTTTCTTTTCCACCTAATCTTGTTTCAGGAATTCTCAAAGTAGTGTACAGTAAGCAAGAGGGTGACAAATAAAAGACAAGAGACTTTAAGCTTCAATTAATATATATCAGCAAAATCCTCAGCAGCAATTGCTTGCACATGGAAAGTCCTAGAAGAAAATTGACTGGAAACCTATTAAGTTTTGCAGGAAATTACAGTGTCAAAACCACAACCTTGATAAAGGTTGTAATTTCTCACACCATAAAGAAAGAGCAAGCCCAATTGTAGACTAGCAGGAAACCCACTATAAAAGCTGAGAAACCATCATGTACTCTCCACTGTCAAACTCAGATGATGGAACCTGCAGGAAATGATCTCCTGTCATAGAAGGGATTCTTTTTTATTCTTGCCCTATAGGATGTGATAAAAGCTGACTAGTGGCTGCTGCATATTTCCCTTCATCCATTCTTAATTTCATCATATTTGTTTTGCCCCTAAACCTGGTTAGTAGGAATGCAATATTCAGAAGATTTTAAATTGTGATATAGTTTACAGGTTATTAGAATATGAAGGTCTATATCCAGGGTCTATATATTTCTCAGGGATATCTATATCCCTGAGAAAACATGGACTACGAGCTCAAAATAATAACTCTATAGGACTCCATGATGTCTTTCTTAGGGAATCATACTATATTCTAACTCTAGGAGGAAAGATATTTATAGATTCTTCCATGTGGAATATACTATTCCACAAAATTAATTAACTCTTCTAAGAAATAGTTAGTATATTGGTCATCTAGACAAATAATTTTTAATTCTTCATCTTCCCTTAGCACTGTATGTAGTCAGAAGGAATCTCTGATAAATAAGATCTAACAAGAAAAAGTAGGTGCAATTTTCAGGAAGTGTCTCTAAATGGTATGGGCTATATCCCCAGTTTGGTACTTCTACCTCCGGCAGGTTTGAGAAGAGAGAAATGGAGCAAGTTTGGTTCTCTTAGACTATGAATTGAACTGTAACCTGGAAGTCAAGCATAGTAGGGCATCATGAGGAACTAAATAGGCCATAATTGCCTATCATACAGAGAAAGAAGTGGCAACCCCCTCCAGTACTCTTGCCTGGAAAATCCCATGGATGGAGGAGCCTGGTAAGCTGCAGTCCATGGGGTCGCAAAGAGTCGGACACGACTGAGCAACTTTACTTTCACTTTTCACTTTCATGCATTGGAGAAGGAAATGGCAACACACTCCAGTGTTCTTGCCTGGAGAATCCCAGGGAAGGTGGAGCCTGGTGGGCTGCCGTCTGTGGGGTCACATAGAGTCAGACACGACTGAAGTGACTTAGCAGTAGCAGCAGCCTATCATACTCCTACTTAAACTTCTCCATTTTGCCACTCACAAATTAAACTGTAACTAATCACAAAGAATCATGCTTTCTGAAGTCAAATGCATACAGAAACACACATAAGCCCAAGGCCACAAAGTAAGGATCCTCAACGTGATACAATTTAATCAACAACTGCTTTTACAACTTGTGCCTTTCCCTGGTCCTGCATGGAAGAGAGAAGATAAAAGACACAGAAAAGTATGCAACCACTGTAATCAGAATAACTAAACTTAAAACAACTAAAATCTATTCAAGTATTTATTATGTCAAAAGTATAGATCAAGTACATCCTATTACATAATAGGAATAATAGACATTATAAAAGTCGATAGCAATGAAGAAAGGACTAAGAAAATCTCTGCCCTCATGAAACTTTCATTCTAGTGAGGAAAGCAGAGAAACATGTTATACACTCCATTTTGGTGATTGTCAATCTGTAATTCCATGAATATTTTAGTATTTCTGAGACCATAATGCAGCTTTCACTAAAAATGACATTAACAGGTAGCTTTTTTCTCAAAGTATTACATAAAATGATGTTATAGGTTATAACAGAGTGCTTTAGGATTAATAAGGTAATTAAGATACACAATAGTAGAAACAACTAATAGAAAAGAACAAAATATTTAAACACAAACTTAATAAAATCGCTAATAATCACATGATTTTTTGATGTGATAGATAGTATTAAGTGCTAAGGAGAAAATATAAAGCAGTAGTAAATATTAAGTGCTAAGGAGGAATCTGTTCTTTTCAAGAGTGAAGACACTGCAATTTTACAAAGAATGGGTAAAGGACTCCATGATGTAATGTTTCTGTATAGATTTAAACTGAGAGGGTGAGTTATGAATATATCTGAAGGAATACAATCCAAGACTGGAGGAATAACACTTAAAGATAATCTGAACTAGAACTATGCCAGGCTTTCAGGAATAAACACAGTGTATAATGTGGCTCAAGCAGAAGAAACAGGCAAAAGGACTAGGAACAGAATTAGAATGACAATGGAGTAATCTTCTAAGTCAGATTAATCTTTTAAATCAGTGTAATCTTCTAAATCAGATTAACAACTTTGTTTCTTCTGTTTTTTCAGCTAGCCATTTCATATTTGTCTGGAGAGATCCATGATCACATGAATTAAGGTCTGAAGAGTGGCACTGAGAAAGGTTTTTCTAGTGCCCTCCAAGAGTCTGTTTCCCCAGTCGTAAGGAAGTTCTATAATCAAATCTCGCTGACTTTCTGTAAGATTCCCTAGGATTTCCCAGTCCCTTTGCTGGATCTCCAGGATGGGAAGTCTCATGTGGGACCTAAAACCTTTACAATAAAACCTAGTGCACACCAGGACCCAGGCAAAAGGATCAGTGACCCCACAAGGGACAGAGCCAGACCTGCCTGTGAGTGTTGGAGAGTCTCCAGGGGAGGCATGGGTTGACAGTTGCCTGTTGCAGGGTCAGGGGTACTGGCAGCAGCAGTCCTGGGAGGCTGGGGATGTTTTCATAAGTTCTCTTGAAGAAGATCACCATTAAGTGTCTGAGCCACCAGGGAAGCCCACCAAATAGCCTACAGCCCTACTATGGAGACTTAAGACTCCAGGACTGGGCAGCTTCAGGCCAAACCAAAGGGAGAGAGCATAGTCCTACCCATAAGCAAAAATTGGATTCAAGGTTTACTAAGTATGGCCCTGCTCACAAGAGCAAGATCCAGTTATCCCCACAAGCTGTGACTCCCATCAGGAAGCTTACACAAGCCTCTTATCCTCATCCATCAGAGGGAAGACAGAAGAAGCAAGAATTTCAATCCCAAGGCCTCCAGAACAAAAGCTGCAATCACAGAAAACTAACCAAAGAATCACAGCCTTGTGTAACTCAATGAAACTGCCATGCTGTGCAGGAAGTCCAAAGACAGACAGGCCATGGTGGAAGACTTCTGACAAAATGTAGTCCACTGGAGAAGGGAATGACAAACCACATCAGTATTCTTGCCTTGAGAACCCCATGAACACTATTAAAAGGCAAAAAGATATGACACTGAAAGATGAGCAACCACCCCACTACCCCAGGTTGGTAGGTGACCACTATGCTACTGGAGAGGAGCAGAGAAATAGCTCCAGAAAGGATGAAGAATCTGAGCCAAAGTGGAAATGACACCCATTTGTGAATGTGTCTGGTGGTGAAAATAAATTCAGATGCTGTAAAGGACGATATTGCATAGTAACCTGGAATGTTAGGTCCATGAATCAAAGGTAAATTGGATGTGGTCAAATATGAGATGGCAAGAGTGAACATTGACAGTTTAGGAATCAGTGAACTAAAATGGACTGGAATGGGTGAATGTAATTCAGATGACCATTATATCTACTACTGTGGGTAAGAACCCCTTAGAATAAATGGAGTAGCCCTCATAGTCAACAGAAGAGTCTGAAATGCAGAACTTGGGTGCAATCTCAAAAACGACAGAATGATCTCAGTGTGCTCCCAAGACAGACTTATCAACATCACAGTAATACATGTCTATGCTTCAACCAGTAACACTGAAGAAGCTGAAGTTGAAAGGTTCTATGAAGACCCACAAGACCTTCTAGAACTAACACCAAAAAGAGATCTCCTTTTCATCATAGGGAATTGGAATGCAAAAGTAGGAAGTCAACAGATACCTGGAGTAACAGGTAAGTTTGACCTTGGAGTAGAAAATGAAGCAGGTAAAAGGCTAACAGAGTTTTGCCAAGAGAATGCACTGGTCATAGCAATACCCTTTTCCAACAACACAAGAGAAGACTCTATACATGGACATCACCAGATGGTCAATATCGAAATCAGATTGATTATATTCTTTGCAGCTGAAGATGGAGAAGCTCTATACAGTCAGCAAAAAAAACACGACTGACTCAACAACAAAGGGCTTCCCTGGTCGCTCAATGGTAAAGAATCTGCCTGCCAATGCAGGAGATGTAGGTTTTATGACTAGGCTGAGGGAGAAGTAAGTAGCAACCTGTTCTAGTATTCTTACCTGGAAAATTTCATGGACAGAGGAGCCTGGTAGTCCTTGGGATAGCAAAGGAGTCAGGCACAACTTAGAGCTAAATAACAACAACAAGGTGTAATACTGCTGGTGATGACAAACCTTGAATAGCCTACCAGAATATGTTTACTGGAATCCATTGACAGAAAGATGGCAAAAACATATATGGACACATGAGAAAAGCAATGGACAGTTATCCAAGGATGCATTCTTATATTCCTGTCTCTGATTTAACTTTGACATTCAGCTTCCTATTATGATATTTGACCAATATGTGTGTGTTAAGTCACTTCAGTTATGTCTGACTGTTTGTGACGCCCATGGACTGTAACTCCCCAGGTTCCTCTGTCCATTGAATTCTCCAGGCAACAATACTAGAGTGGGTTGCCATGCTCTCCTCCAGGGTACCTTCCCTGACTGGGACTGAACCCAGGTCTCTTGTCTCCTGCATTGGCAGGCAGATTCTTTATCACTAGCACCACCTGGGAAATCCATTTGACCAATATGCACATATTTAAATTTAAATTTCCCATCATTCTCCACACATTGCCTTCCAACTGACCTTCTAAGACAATAAAGGAAATTCAAGAGGCTATGACATCACCAGGAAAGTGCACCATCCTAGTTGACCATCAGACAAGAATTTTTACTAATATATCTCAGATAGTGTCATATTGGAGAAGGAAATGGCAAGCCACTCCAGTATTCTTGCCTGGAGAATCCCAGGGACGGGGAAGCCTGGTGGGCTGCTGTCTATGGGGTCGCACAGAGTCGGACACAACTGAAGTGACTTAGCAGCAGTGTCATATGACTTAAGAGGACAGTAAGTGAGGCATTTTTAACTCCTTTTGTTTAAAAATATATACTGTTAAGGAATTAATTTAAAAACAATTTTATCACACTTAGATTTTTAACATCAATATATTTTTTAAAAATTTGACAGTTCTACTGCAATCACTAAAAATAGTATTAATTAGATAAGAGACTTTTCCCAAGATAAAAAAGCCAGTTCATTAAGAGATTCATAATCCTGTCAGCTTTTTAATTTTGTATGTGATATTTACATAAAAGTTTCACTTTTTATTTAAGGGAGTCAGAAAAATTCTAAGCCATTCTTTAGATTATACTGTATAGTTTATTTCATGCAGTATTAATTCAATAATAATTTATATGGTATACATTCAATTTCATAGGAATAAGACATTCATGTTAATAAAAGTAGCCAAAATACAAATTCAGTCCTGTGACATCAATGTCTCCTTTTTCACTATGTATTATCAAGTTTTCCAGTATTCTCTCTTTCAGCTCACCCATTCATTCACTCCTCTGTTTGGCAAAGTCAGGGAAGACAGGGAGATGGTGCCACATTTAAGTCCCTCTGATACAAGAAAAATAATGTTCATATACAAACTTCGAAAGAAAAAGGAAATATGTCAAAAGTGTGTTTAAGCTTCTGCTGTTGAAGCTTCTGCTGTTGAACTTTTTTATAAAATAATACAATGGCTAGATTTCTTGTTCTAGAGAATAAAGTCTAGCTTCTTGCTCATTCAATCATTAATAGACTTTTGAAGTGAATTGTTGGCCAGAAAGGTGGCCTGACTAAATGGAAACTGCAGTGTTCAGATTTTGCCTCTCCTCCTTTTGTAACATCATTGCCCTGCCACCTTCTTCTATTCTCTATTTACTTACTTATGGATCCAGTGGTCATTAATGTTCCATTTGAAAGGAATTAAAGAACTATAATTCTATGTGATTAAATATGCCTAATTACACTTTGAATCCACTAGTGTATAATCTCTTATAAATGCTTTAAGAGAGCAGTAATTCACATTCATAATTATTACTGCTTCTATCAGTGAACCACTTTCTATAAGGTAATGAGGGGATGACTTTTTACAACAGAAGAAAAAACAAAGCTTTGGCAAAAATAAGTTAAAATTGAATAACTCTCCATGAAAATTCAGTGTCTACCTAATATTGAAGTGAAAATCTATTTTCTTAAAAGAGAACATATATACATAAGAAACATGAGTTATGACTATATGAAAACATGTACAATATACTGTTACAAGTAGCACGCAGTTGTTGCAATAATTGGTGGCTCCATTTCTGGGGTTTTATTGTATTGAAATATCAGTTGAATTAACTAAAGACATTTTGATTGTTTACTATAAAATCTAAAGTCATAATTGTACTTTACAGAGGATTCTGAGTGCTAACACAGAAGCAGATGCAAATAGTTTTTAAGAAGATACTAAAAGAAGAATGGATGCCATGCCACTATACATATTTTGAACATCACATGTGATTATAAGTGAAAATTACATAGCACATTGGGAGAAACATCAGTAATGTGTGTTATTCTCAGAGTAGTTGAAATGTGAAGTTATCAAAGTACAACAGCATACATTTTTATAAATGCATTTTGGACTTTGATTAATTTCTTATTTTTGGACTTTGATTAATTTCTTATTTTTGACATGAAACATTCCATGATTCACGTAAGTTGTATTAACTTGTCCCCTTCCTCCGACTTTCTTGTAGCTCTTTATTCTTTTCTAGTGACTATTACATAATGGGCTCTTTTGAAAGAGGTATGCCTCTTCCCATGCACATGTTGTATAAATCTGCTATGCAGAGGTCTGATGCACTTACAATAGGAGATTATGATAGAAAAATTATAGCATACATTTTTTAATGATCCAAAACTTTTGAGATGGCTAAGCGTTCCCTGTATACATGTTCCTGTCCTGCTGATTTAAGTTTTAAATAATATCTTTGAGTTAATTCACATATAAGGTAACAGTTAATCTATAAATATCAGCCCAAACCAGAGGAATGAAAGTGACCAGTAAGATATATATTTGTGAATGTTTCTATAAAATGTGTAGGCCTTATAAGAATTTAAAGTTCTGGTAAAACATAAAGCTTATTTTTAACAATATGGCCAGGCATACATTCATTTTATATTCATGCAAGCAGTATTAATTATACATTCACTTCTGGGCAAAGAATGGTTGGCATTTAGGAGCAATGGATGGAGAAAGACAAATGACAAAGCTTAATAAACCAAGGTTTTGGTTTATTAAATAACTTACAGCAGAGTTGATAAAAAGGACATATACACAGTGAACCAGATAGAGTAGTAAGAATTTAGTTTAATATGGGAACGACTACCGAAAATATGACTATCCTAATATTTATTGAATTATTACTATGTTCTTGGGATGTGTTAAGTTTTTGGTTAAATACATAAAGTTGCCAGTAAGCAACTGCTTTACACAAATTAGAATACAAAATTGTCCAAATCATAGACATGACAAATGGTAGAGCTGAAAATCAAACTTAGTTATGTTTAAATGTGTATTTCTTCCATCCCAGTATTGTTTGGTAGGAAGTTAGGTATGAGCAAGGAGGGGTGGCCTAGCGCAAAAAGATTCAAGTTGATCCTAAACCCCACCCCAGATATGTACTAGTGCACCCAAGAGAGCTCACAGATATGCTACAAAATAACCACAGATACTTTTCCAACTCCATGTGTCCTAGGCACACAGTGAATGCAAATGAACCACAGAGGCTTCTCCAACTCTAGCGCCCAAGCCCTTGATGCACAGCTGTGTACTCAAGTGATCTTAGGCAGCCAGGAGCCTAGGATGACTATGAAGTCACTGTAGCCTACCAGGCTCCTCTGTCCATGGGATTTTCCAGGCACGAGTATTGGAGTGGGTTGCCATCTCCTTCTCCAGGGGATCTTCCCACCCAAGGATCAAACCCAGTTCTCTTGTATTGCAGGCAGACGCTTTAACAACTAAAGCCATCAGGGAAGCCCAGTGGAGCCTACTAAGGGTTCATGAATATTCTATACATACAGACATCTGAATACAACAAACAGGATTATGGGAAAGACATAGATCTGTTGTTATGTAACTTGCAATTATCAATAAATCTGTTAGTCCAAGCCTGCCTAGATGAATATGTAAAAGCCCTGTCTAGTCAAAGCTATGGTTTTTCCAGTAGTCATGTATGGATGTGAGAGTTGGACTATAAAGAAAACTGAGGGCCGAAGAATTGATGCTTTTGAACTGTGGTGTTGGAGAAGACTCTTGAAAGTCCTTTGGACTGCAAGGAGATCCAACCAGTCCATCCTAAAGGAAATCAGACCTGAATATTCATTGGAAGAACTAATGCTGAGGCTGAAACTCCAATACGTTGGCCACCTGATGCGAAGAACTGACTCATTTTAAAAGACCCTGATGCTGGGAAAGATTGAAGGTAGGAAGAGAAGGGTATGGCAGAGGATGAGATGGTTGCATGGCATCACCAACTCAATGGACATGAGTTTGAGTAGGCTGCAGGAGTTGGTGATGGCCTGGGAGGACTGGTGTGCTGCAGTCCATGGTGTCGTAAAGAGCCAGACATGACTGAGCAACTGAACTGAACTGAACTGTCTTGAACAACTCACCTACCTCATCATTATCAGGCCAGTGCCTCCCCTGGCTTGGCCCACCTCTGCCTTGAGGTATTCTTTCTGTTGTTTCTCTTCTTTCCTTAATAAATTTGTTTTTGCCACGGGTTAGACCTCAGATTGTGTCCTAAGCAAGAACCATGGCCCACAGGTCCTCTTCAAGCCTCCCTACCCAGAAGCAGTACTAAGATTTAATAAAGGGTATTTGGAAGACTATCTATACAAAAGATTTGCTTTTTCATTTAAAATATATTTTCCTTGGCAGGGATTAAATCTGTAAACATAGCCTTCTTTTCCAGTATATAGAATTCAAGGTTCAATTGCTTTCCAATTATCTCAAGAGCTGTCACAAAATTCTCTAAAACAAATTAATTTTAATTAATTTCAGAATTAAGGATAAGGTGACATGTAATATCTTTAGAAAATGGACATAAGTATCAAGAAAAAAACAGCCTTAATGAATGGTGCAGAGCCAATTAATGAAGGATGCCTCAGTAAGAAGGAGTAGCCTGAGCAAAGGCCATGTAGAAAAATAGAGAATGACAAATCTGTGAAATTGAAAGTAATGTGACCCAAACTACTGTGGAATGGAAAAGTTAAACATAAATGGTAGTGATGTTTTAATGTCAATATTCTGACATTGATTACTGTATTGTGATTAGGTAGGAGAATGTGTTTGTAGAGATTACACAATAAACATTTGAGAATGAAAAAAAAAAAAAACATAAAGACAAACAAGTAAACAGAAACAGATCTTAAATATCCTTGAATACTTACTTGAGAATTAACTGAAATGAAGGCAACATGGAGCTGTTTTGAGGAAAAGAGCTCTAACTATATGTTAGGCACCACAGAGAGCAAAGAGGAACTTGACCTCTCTCAAAGTTTTTCAGTGATGTGAGAAAGGTTAAAAAAAATAGTAGCAGTGAAATATTTTCATATTTATCCTCTAAAATAAAGGAAATAAAGGCAAAAATAAATAAACGGAACCTATTTAAACTTAAAAATTTTGTATAGTAAAAGAAACAATCAACAGAACAAAAAGAAACCTACAAAATGGGATAAAATATTTGCAAATAATATGACGGATAATGGGTTAATATTCAACACATACAAACAGCTCATACAACTCAACATCAAAAAAAATTTTTTTAATAAATAAAAACCTAATTAAAGAACAAGCATAAAAACTAAATAGACATTTTTCCAAAGAGGGAATGCAGATGGCCAAAAGGAACATGAAAAAATTCTCAACTTCATTAATCATCAGGGAAATATAACAAAAAAAAAAAAAAAAAAAAGAGCTGACTCACGGGGAAAAAAAAAAATCGTCATGCAAATCAAAACTACAATGAGGCAACACCTCACACCTGTCAGAATGACTGTCATCGAAAAGAACACAAACAACAAATGTTGGTAAGGATATGGAGAAAACAGAACCCTTCTACACTGTTGGTGGGAATGTAAATTGGTGCAGCCACTGTAGAAAACAATATGGAGGTCTCTGAAAAACTAAAAATAGAAGTACCATATGACCCAGTAATTCCAATCCTGGGTATATATCCAAAAGAAACAAAATTCTTTCTAATTTGAAAAAAAATGCATGCACTTAATGTTTATAGCAACAGAAGCATCTACAATTGCCAAGATATGGGAGCAACCACACACACACATGCCACATCTTTGTCCATGTATCTGCTGATGGACATTTCGGTTGCTTCCATATCTTGGCAACTGTAGATGATGTTGCTATGAACATTGTATGGATCATGACAAACTGTGGAATGTTTTTAAAGGGCTAGGAATACCAGACCACCTTACCTGCCTCATGAGAAACCTATATGCAGGTCAAGAAGCAGAATTTAGAGCCTTACATGGAACAGCAGCCTGGTTCAAAATTGAGAAAGGAGTATGTTGAGGTTGTATATTGTCACCCTGCTTATTTAACTTCTATGCAGAGTATATCACGTAAAATGCTAGCTGGATGAAGCACAAGCTGGAATCAAGATTGCCAAGAGAAATATCAACAACCTCAAATATGTAGATGATACCACTAATGGCAGAAAGAGTAAAGGACCTAAAAAGCCTCTTGATGAGGGTGATAGAGGAGAGAGACAAAGCTTGCTTAAAGCTTAGCATTAGAAAAAGTAAGGTCATGTCAACTAATCCTATCACTTCATGGCTAATATACGGAGAAACAATGGAAACAGTGACAGACTTTATTTTCTTGGGCTGAAAAATCACTGAAGATGTTGACTGCATCCTTGAAATTAGAAGACACTTGCTCCTTGGAAGAAAAGCTATGACAAACCTAGACAGTGTATTAAAAAGCAGAGACATCACTTTACTGACAAATGTCCATATACTCAAAACTATTTTTCCAGTAGTCATATACAGATGTGAGAGTTGGACCATAAAGAAGGCTGAGTGCCAAAGAATTGATACTTTTGAACTGTGATGCTTAAGACACATGAGAGTCCCTTGGACTGCAAGGTGATCAAACCAGCCAGTCCTAAAGGAAATCAATCCTGAATATTCACTGGAAAGACTGAAGCTCCAATATTTTGGCCACCTGATGTGAAGAGTTGATTCATTGGAAAAGACCCTGATTCTGGAAAGATTGAGGGCAAGAGGAGGAGGTGACAGAGGATGAGATGGTTGGATGGCATCTTCGACTCAATGGACATGAGTTTGAGCAAGGTCAGGGAAACCTAGCACGCTGCAGTTCATGGAGTTGCAAAGAATTGGACATGACTGAATGAAAAACAACATCATATATACATTACATATACATTATTTGTATATTCAAAGTGAAGTGAAGTCGCTCAGTCATGTCCGACTCTTTGCGACCCCATGGACTGTAGCCTATCAGGCTCCTCCGTCCATGGGGTTTCCCAGGCAAGAATGCTGGAGTGGATTGCCATTTCCTTCTCCAGGGGATCTTCCCAACCCAGGAATCAAACCCGGGTCTCCCGCACTGCAGGCAGATGCTTTACCGTCTGAGCCACCAGGGAAGGTGTATGTGTGTATGTATATGTATATACATACACACATAAATACACACACAATGGACGACTATTCAGCCATAAAATTGAAATTTGCCATTTGCTGCACTATTGATGGACTTGGGTTGCACTGTACTAAGTGAAATGAAGCCCCTGGAAGCTTCAGATGGTAAAGAATATGTCTGCAATGCAGGAGACCTGGGTTCTATGCCTTGGTCAGGAAGATCCCTTGGAGAAGGGAATGGCAATCGACTTCAGTATTCTTGCCTGGAAAACCCTATGGAGAGAGGAGCTACAGTCCATGGGGTTCCTAAGAGTCAGATATGACTGGGTGACTAACACTTTCTTTCACTTTTCTACTAAGTTGAACAAGTCAGATGAAGAACAAATATGCTATGATATCACTTATATGTAGAATCTGAAAAGCACTACAAACTAGTGAATATAAAAAAGAAGCAGACTCATATATGGAGAGCAAACTAGTGGTCCCCAGTAGGGAGCTGGAAAGGGGAGGTACAATATAGGGGTAGGGGAGCAGGAGGTACAAACTTCAGTGTACGGTAGGCTACAAGGAAGTATTATACAACACAGGGAATACAGCCAATGTTCTGTAATAACTGTAAATGAAGTGTAACCTTTAAAATTTATATACAAATAAACATGAAAAAAAAAAAAAAGCTGAGGATACATGTGTTAACTGTGGCATAGACAGTAAGTGTATGGTGTTGTATTATGAGATGTTTTTAAGTCTTAGCAGTTAACATAGTTGTGAAACACAGCCTTCTGGGATTAGAAGGAGAGAAATATTCTAGAAGAAACAGCCCTTGAGGACCTGGCTGATTTGCTAAATGTTGAATATAAACAGCATTTGGTTAAACACATGAGATCAAAATAACTGGACTGAAACTGGTGTTAGGACACAGAGTGTTGACCGGTGTGGCCTGCAGATCCAGGAGATGTCTTTTCAAGGACAGAATCCAAGGGCAGAAAAAGAAAAAACTAGATACGTGTGTGTGTGTGTGTGTGTGTGTGTAGATACATAGATGAACATATAGAGCAAAGTATCTGAATAACTCAGTTTGGAACTCTTCAATGCCTATGAATTTAATATGATTTTGAGATCTAATTATATTTGAAAATGTTTTGCAAGGGTGCATTAGGTTATATAAATGTGCTTAATTAAATGTATCAGATAAGTCAGAAATAAATTCTATAAGTATAACTTGGATTCTTCACTCTCTGAAGAATCATAAATATCAATGAAAGACTATAGATCTATACAAATCTTCATCAAATCCCCATGTGGTTAAGCCAGAAAGAAAGAGGTCTCACCCCAAACATTTTCCTAATCCATATTCACAATTTGATAGCTGATTCACTTTGCTGTACAGCAAACCAACACAATATTTAAAGCAGCTACACAATAAAAACTAATAAAAATAAGACTCATATGTATAGAGAGATAGATAGATAGATATATCCATCTCCTATAGGAAGCTACTGAACATATTTGTTATTAATGGGAAGTTCTGGTTAACAAATAATGTTACAGGTTTTTTCCCTTCTTATTAAAAGCTAATTTTCAAAATCATACTATGTGAAGAAGTATTTCAAGCACTAATACAGTGGCTGCCTGCCAAGTTTAAATTTAAAACATTAATAAAGTGTTTGTGTCACATTTTCTTCAAGTACCATGGAGTCTAAACATTCTGGTAGATTCTCTCAGCTGAAGCATTATTATTCTTTGGCCTTTAGTAAGTAGGTATTCAATAAAAAGGACAAATGATTAAATCTATTTTATGTGTGAGGCACACCAAGTGTCTTAAGTCTTGTCCACAACTTAAAGACCAATTTAAGTCCTCTATTTTGAACTGTGCCTTATTCACATACTTCAACCTAATCAATTGCTTATTATTCTGAACTACTAGAGTAATGCCTGGTTCTACAAAATTAACTCTGAAATATATTTCATAAACTACCTTTTATTAGGGTTAACTTCCTTAAAATAAAAAGTATTGCTTTGCCAACAAAGGTCCGTCTAGTCAAGGGTATGGTTTTTCAAGTGGTCATGTATGGATGTGAGATTTGGACTGTGAAGAAAGCGGAGTGCTGAAGAATTGATGTTTTTGAACTTTGGTGTTGGAGAAAACTCTTGAGAGTCCCCTGGACTGCAAAGAGATCCAACCAGTCCATTCTAAAGGAGATCAGTCCTGGGTGTTCATTGGAAGGACTGATGCTGAAGCTGAAGCTCCAATACTTTGGCCACCTCATGCGAAGAGTTGACTCATTGGGAAAGACCCTGATGCTGGGAGGGATTGGGGGCAGGAGGAGAAGGGGACGACAGCGGATGAGATGGCGGGATGGCATCACTGACTCCATGAACATGAGTTTGAGTGAACTCCAGGAGTTGGTGATAGACAGGGAGGCCTGGCATGCTGTGATTCATGGGGTCACAAAGAGTCAGACACGACTGAGCGACAGAACTGAACTGAACTGAATAGGACTAAACACAAGGAAAATGCTGAACAATGTTTGTAGAAATAAAATGAAGCATATTAGCATGCCCAATTTATTATGCAAGCTTTGTGGTCTAAAATGAAGGTAATATTTATAATGTCAGTCACTGCCTAGACCCATTCCATTGAATGAGTGAATGTATGAGACTGATGTCTCTTACCCAAGGGATATGAAGGAGAGGAACTTAGAAAATTTCTTCAAAGTTTTGATGTTTGGGAAGTAGTAAAAGGGGAAATCATGATGAAGATATGACTTGGGGAGAATATTTTGTATTCTCATTAGTTTGTACCCTTATATGTATCATCAATAGAAGTTTTCAACAAACCATTTTAAATTTAATTGTTCATTCTTTCACAATAAAAGAGTAACAGAGAATTTTATAAGCACTTAGACTTTTTCAGACAGTGTACTAAAAGCTTTATAAACATTTCATATTTAATTAAACAATTCTGTTAAACAAATATCATTATACCAGTTTTAAAATTTACCAAATAATGTTAACACCTGTCCCACTTCACACAGCTGAGTGGAAGATTCCTGATTTTGGCCCACATATATTCAGTTACAAAACCTATGATCTCAATAACTTTACAACATGATGCTATCTAATTTATTAAGTAATTATACTCTGCAGACATTACATAATGAGCTGCAAATGTAAAGACAAATAAAACATAGTCCTTGACACTAAGAGTAAAGGAATCAGGGAAAGATGATATCTAATAAAAGACATGCATTTACAGACATATTTGCATTAGTTCCAGAAAGGAATTAGCATATTCTTATGCAGCACAGGGAAGATAAGGCAGGCAAGCAATGAGGGCGTAGTGCATCCTTGGGAATGAGGTGGATAGTGATATGGAAATGATTATCTCTAACGAAAAACCACAAAAAACTAATGAAATAAGAGGCAAAGGCTAGCAATATTTTGGGAGGAGGAAGTAGGCCAGCAGTCCGAGTAAAGAAATGAACTAATTGAGTGCTTGTATGTTAAAAATTTTATATACCTTTAAACTACTGTAAGAATTAAACGTTATTACTGACATTTTACTTATGAAAAAAATTGTGGTTTGAAAAGTCTGAGTGAACTGGCCAAGACACACAACTATCTGGTGATGGAAATAATAATGTTGTCTCTCTTTGGTTGGATAAAGGCCACATACTCCCTCTGCAGTAGAGTGCCTATAAAATCTGGAAGCATCTTCAATCATTAGATGTTCAAAGCACAAATTTTAGAAGGCTATAAATTCTGGCAACACAGAAAAATACTACAGAATAATGAGGAAGAAAGCCTGATTAGAGACCTTTTCCCAAAACTGAAACACTACTGAGAGGGAAAACAGATTTTAAAAATGAACTCTGAAGGAGATAGTATCATACATGTCTGGTTTATCTTTTATCTAGCAGGTCATTAAAACAAAATAAAAACCAAAAGGAAACAAAATCAAAATATTAGAAAAGTCTCAAATGCTAAATTGCACACAGGATCTGGAATTTCTAATTTCCCATGATAATATCAATTAATTCATTTAATTATATTAAATATTCTTGCCTGGGGAATTTCGTGGACAGAGGAGCATGGTGGGCCACAGTCCACAGGGTCACAGAGTCAGACACAGCTGAATAACTAACACACAAACATATTAAATACAATATATTTAATTTTACCTTCAGAAGAATGTTTTCAAGTTTTAAACATTTCCATATATAAAGATTTCAACAGAATATATACTATAAACTACAATCACCTAACTCTTACAAAATCACAATGAGTGAACTTCCCTGGTGGTGCAGTGGGTAAGAATCCACATGCCAATGCAGGAGACATGAGTTCGATCCCTGGTCTGGGAAGATCTCCACATGCCATGGAACAACTTAGCCTTGGACCATAGATGCCAAGCTTGTGATCTAGAAACCCTCAAAACACAACTCCTGAGCCTGCTGCTGCAACTACTGAAGCCCACACACCTGGAGCCTGTGCTCCACAGCAAGAGAAGCCACCACAATGAGAGTGCACCACAACAAAGGGTACCCCTGCTGTGCTCGCCTCAACAAGGGAATGCCAGCAAAGTAATGAAGATCCACTGCAGCCGAAAATAATAGATAAATAAATAAACCACAATGAGTAAAGTTAGATGAATTTGACTCAGAATTTAAAAAGGAGGGAATAAAAATGCTGAAGGACTTAAGAAAAGTAATCAACAGAAATGCAGATCACTATAAGGAATTAGGAACTAATCAAAATTAAACAATTCAATAGCCAATATAAAAAAAACTTAATCTAGAAGCAATGAAACACAGGCTAAATAACGGAAGAACTAACTGACCTGCAGGATAGAATAATGGAAATAACCCAGTCAAAACAGCAGAAACACAAATGAAAAAGAAATCAAAGCAACAAATGAGATTAATGAGATAATAAAGTGTGCCAACCTATACACAAGAGGGGTAAGAGAAGGACAAGTTCAGTTCAGTTCAGCCGCTCAGTCATGTACAACTCTTTGCAACCCCATGAATCGCAAACACCAGACCTCCCTGTCCATCACCAACTCCCGGAGTTCATTCAAACTTACATCCATCGAGTTGGTGATGCCATCCAGCCATCTCATCCTCTGTCGTCCCTTTATCCTCCTGCCCCCAATCCCTCCCAGCATCAGAGTCTTTCCCAATGAGTCAACTCTTCGCATGAGGTGGCCAAAGTACTGGAGTTTCAGCTTTAGCATCATTCCTTCCAAAGAACACCCAGTGCTGATCTCATTTAGAATGGACTGGTTGGATCTCTTTGCAGTCCAAGGGACTCTCAAGAGTCTTCTCCAACACCACAGTTCAAAAGCATCAATTCTTCGGTGCTCAGCTTTCTTCACAGTCCAGCTCTCACATCCATACATGATCACTGGAAAAACCATAGCCTTGAGCAGATGGACCTTTGTTGGCAAAGTAATGTCTCTGCTTTGGAATATGCTATCTAGGTCGGTCATAACTTTCCTTCCAAGGAGTAAGTGTCTTTTAATTTCTTTTAATTTCATGGCTGCAGTCACCATCTGCAGTAATTTTGGAGCCCAAAAAAATAAAGTCTGACACTGTTTCCACTGTTTCCCCATCTATTTCCCATGAAGTGATGGGACCGGATGCCATGATCTTTGTTTCCTGAATGTTGAGCTTTAAGCCAACCTTTTCACTCTCCTCGTTCACTTTCATCAGAGGCTTTTTAGTTCCTCTTCACTTTCCTCCATTAGGGTGGTGTCATCTGCATATCTGAGGTTATTGATATTTCTCCCAGCAATCTTGATTCCAGCTTGTGCTTCTTCAAGCCCAGCGTTTCTCATGATGTACTCTGCATATAAGTTAAATAAGCAGCGTGACAATATACAGCCTTGACATACTCCTTTCCCTATTTGGAACCAGTCTGTTGTTCCATGTCCAGTTCTAACTGTTGCTTCCTAACCTGCATACATGTTTCTAAAGAGGCAGGTCAGGTGCTCTGGTATTTCCATCCCTTGAAGAATTTTCCACAGTTTCTTGTGATCCACACAGTCAAAGGCTTTGGCATAGTCAAGAGAGCAGACATAGATGTTTTTTTCTGGAACTCTCTTGCTTTTCTCATGATGCAGTGGATGTTGGCAATTTGATCTCTGGTTCCTCTGCCTTTTCTAAAACCAGCTTGAACATCTGGAAGTTCATGGTTCACGTATTGCTGAAGCCTGGCTTGGAGAATTTTGAGCATTACTTTACTAGAGTGTGAGATGAGTGCAATTGTGCAGTAGTTTGAGCATTCTTTGGCATTGTCTTTCTTTGGGATTGGAATGAAAACTAAACTTTTCCAGTCCTGTGGCCACTGCTGAGTTTTCCAAATTTGCTGGCATATTGAGTGCAGCACTTTCACAGCATCATCTTTCAGGATTTGAAATAGCTCAACTGGAATTCCATCACCGCCACTAGCTTTGTTCGTAGTGATGCTTTCTAAGGCCCACTTGACTTCACATTCCAGGATGTCTGGCTCTAGGTGAGTGATCATACCATCGTGATTATCTGGATTGTGAAGATCTTTTTTGTACAGTTCTTCTGTGTATCCTTGCCGCCTCTTCTTAATATCTTCTGCTTCTGTTAGGTCTATACCATTTCTGTCCTTTATCAAGCCCATCTTTGCATGAAATGTTCTCTTGATATCTCTAATTTTCTTGGAGAGATCTCTAATCTTTCCCATTCTGTTGTTTTCCTCTATTTCTTTGCATTGATTGCTGAAGAAGGCTTTCTTATCTCTCCTTGCTATTCTTTGGAACTCTGCATTCAGATGCTTATATGTTTCCTTTTCTCCTTTGCTTTTCGCTTCTCTTCTTTTCACAGCTATTTGTAAGGCTTCCCCAGACAACCATTTTGCTTTTTTGCAGTTCTTTTCCATGGGGATTGTCCTGATCCCTGTCTCCTGTACAATGTCACGAACCTCATTCCATAGTTCATCAGTCACTCTATCTATCAGATCTAGTCCCTTAAATCTATTTCTCACTGCAACTGTATAACCATAAGGGATTTAATTTAGGTCATACCTGAATGGTCTAGTGGTTTTCCCTACTTTCTTCCATTTAAGTCTGAATTTGGCAATAAGGAGTTCATGATTTGAGCCACAGTCAGCTCCCGGTCTTGTTTTTGCTGACTGTATAGAGCTTCTCCATGTTTGGCTGCAAAGAATATAATCAGTCTGATTTTGGTGTTGACCATCTGGTGATGTCCATGTGTAGAGTTCTCTTCTGTTGTTGGAAGAGGGTATTTGCTATGACCAGTGGTTCTCTTGGCAAAATTCTTATTAGCCTTTTCCCTGCTTCATTCCATGTTCCAAGGCCAAATTTCCCTGTTACTGCAGGTGTTTCTTGACTTCCTACTTTTGCATTCCATTCCCCTATATGAAAAGGACATCTTTTAGGGTGTTAGTTCTAAAAGGTCTTGTAGGTCTTGTCTTTTTTACAAGAGAAAGAGAAAGGGGCAATTAAAATGTATTAGAAGAAATTAAATTAAAGGAAAGAGACAATCTGGTACAGGAAGCATAGAGGGTCCCTAACAGGATAAAGTCTCCAAAAGGATTTCTTAAAGCAATAAGAGAAAAGCAAAGTCAGTTACAAGGGAAACCCCATAGGGGAATCAGTCAATTTCTCTGCAGAAACTCTGAAGATGAGATGGAAGGCTCATGATATATTCAAAGTTATGAAAGGGAAAAACATTCAAGCTAGGATACTCAACTCAACAAGACTATAATTTAGAAGAAATAACAGATAAACAATTTCTCATAAAGTAAAAACTGAAAAAAAAAAAAAAAACACAAAAACTCAGCAATACTAAACCTACCCTTAAAGAAATACTGACATGTCTTCTCTAAAGTGAAAAGAATGGAAAATCACAATAGGAAAGGAAAACATATGAAAGGACTGTTGCTGCTAAGTCACTTCAGTCATGTCCGACTCTGTGTGACCCCATAGATGGCAGCCCACCAGGTTGCCCTGTCCCTGGGATTCTCCAGGCAAGAACAATGGAGTGGGTTTCCATTTCCTTCTCCAATGCATGAAAGTGAAAGGTGAACGTGAAGACCACTTAAATAAGCCAGTACCTAAATTAAAACGAAAAAATTTTTTAAAAGTTTGTAAAACCTATTGTAACTACAGTTAACAGCAAATGATAAGCATGAAGATGTAAAACACTGCACTGAAATCACAAAGTGTGAGGAAGAGAGATAAAAATGTACATCCTCTAGAATGTGTTTGAACTCTTATGACTATCAATTTAGAGTAAGTAGATTCAGTTATGGGTCAACATATAATTCAGGTAACCACAAATCAAAAATATACAATATAATCATAAAAAATAAAAATAAAGGAACTCAAGGATGAAAGGAATTCAAAAGAAAACCATCATACCACAAAAGGAAAAGCAAAAAGAACAAAAAAAGACTACTTTGCTTTTCACCTCAAACTTGATTCTTATATAATACATCATATGTTTCACTTTAAGTAGATTTTTATTGCATATTTCTCTATGCGGTTTCCTCAACTAAGTGTTCTAATTCAAATATATGCTCATGTCATACACACCAGGGAATGCTAAAATATTTTGCGCAACTTCAGGGAGATTCGAAAAACTGACAAATTTTGAGAAAATAAGAAACATTCCTGGAGATGATTTCACTTTCTATGAAATCAAGTTATGGAAAGACCTTTGAGTTGATGGCTAATGGTTGTTATTCTTGCTTGCTGAGACTGAGGAGGAAAAAAGATGTTTCACTCTGGACATTAGTTGCTGATTGCAGCTGTCTTCATTTTTTAAGCAATTTTCTTCTCAATTCATCATCATATGTTAACTTAAACACTTTATCACTAAACTTCCTCTCATTAGAGTTACTAAAGTCAATGAAATTTTCATCTTCATTTTACTTGACATTTCATGGGCATTTCACATAACTGACCATTCAGCATCTCTCTCTCTTCTAATACCTTCTTCCCGATGTACTTCAGTTTTCTCTATTAATTTTCCCATCATCCCACCACATACTTACTAATAAAGCTATGTACCAGGTATGGTTCTGTGTCTTGGGAATATAGTGGTAATCAAGATAATTGAGAAAAATGTCTCCAAGATTATAATGAAGTGAACATGTTGGTTTTCAACCCTCTATAAATGTGGCTGATCTTCAAGAGAAGAGAAAATCTTTGAGTCCTAGACTCTCAAGCTAAGATTGGATCCTAAAAACATCAGAAAGTTTAGATTTTTAAATTTATATTTTCTGTGTATCTTTGCTTCCTTGGTCAAGGGCAAGAAGGTAGATTTTCCAATGAATATCACACATTATTGATAAAGTAAGATAGTTTCTAAGCTTACAAACTAGTTTTCTTAACAGAAATTATTTTCAATGTATTCAATATATTATTTAAAGGAACATAAAAAATTATATGAATATATTCCATTTGTGTGAGTTACTTTTTAAAATATATGTGTAAGTTTATGAAAACATAAATTTTTGAAAGTATTAGCTAGTAAATTAAATGATGAAGTGTCAAAAGGAAATCTAAGTTCAATAGATTTTGCTTTTGTGATAATTTATGACACAAGAAGGTGACTAATTATCTAATGGAGACACTCATTTATGTGTAATAGAGACTGGCTAATAATGTCAGTACAACACTATCACCACTCATCATTTTTCAAAGGGCTCTCCTACTAAAGACAAGCTTATCTGCTGGACAACTTCCACATTCAAAGGAATAAATACTCAACTGCTTATGTTTATCAGGACCATGAGGAGCTGGAGATAAAATGTCTGAATGAGACATTGGCCTGAACTCATACAATTATAATCTAGGGACAGGAATATTCTGTATTGTTCAAATAATTAAAACTATAAATTTATAAATTGACATAAATGCTCAGTAAGTCAGCACCTTTTAATGACTGCCAAAGCTGTCATTAAACTGTACATGTTTGCATATACACTGACCCTGCTGGATGACAACACCTGGCAGATATGTTTATATCAGCCCAAACATGAATATAAGGCAAAGAGACAGGAGCATAAAAGAGTCAGTTATCATTAATTAATTACCTAGCTCTCTACTGAAAGAAAATTGTACAACGTTAACAAAGAGATCAGCAAATTGACTGCTGCTGCTGCTGCTGCTTCTAAGTCACTTCAGTCGTATCTGACTCTGTGCAACCCCATAAACGGCAGCCCACCAGGCTCCCCCGTCCCTGGGATTCTCCAGGCAAGAACACTGGACTAGGTTGCCATTTTCTACTGCAATGCATGAAAGTGAAAAGTGAAAGTGATTCTTCCAGGCAAGAGTACTGGAGGGGCAGTACAATTTGCCTTCTCTGGCAAACTGACTAGACACAAAGTAAATATTTAGAAATCAAAAAGTGGCAAAACCAATACAATATTGTAAAGTAATTAGCCACTAATTAAAATAAATAAATTTTAAAAAGTGTCTTTCATTAAATACTCAATTAGAAATTAGAAATTTATCTCATTCAAAATACACCAAACATACAAAACCTTAAAGATATCCTTTATCAGAAATATAAATGTGATATTAAATAAATCACATTTGGGATAAAAATAGCACTCATCTCACATGTTAGTAAAGTAATACTCAAAATTCTCCAAGCCAGGCTTCAGCAATACGTGAACCGGGAACTTCCTGATGTTCAAGCTGGTTTTAGAAAAGGCAGAGGAACCAGAGATCAAATTGCCAACATCTGCTGGATCATCGAAAAAGTAAGAGAGTTCCAGAAAAACATCTATTTCTGCTTTATTGACTATGCCAAAGCCTTTGACTGTGTGGATCACAATAAACTGTGGAAAATTCTGAAAGAAATGGGAATATCAGACCACCTGACCTGCCTCTTGAGAAATCTGTGTGCAGGTCAGGAAGCAACAATTAGAACTGGACATGGAACAGCAGACTGGTTCCAAATTGGAAAAGGAGTACATCAAGGCTGTATACTGTCACCCTGCTTATTTAACTTATATGCAGAGTACATCATGAGAAATGCTGGACTGAAAGAAACACAAGCTGGAATCAAGATTGCCAGGAGAAATATCAATAACCTCAGATATGCAGATGACACCACCCTTATGGCAGAAAGTGAAGAGGAACTAATAGCCTCTTGATGAAAGTGAAAGTGGAGAGTGAAAAGTTGGCTTAAAGCTCAACATTCAGAAAACGAAGATCATGGCATCCGGTCCCATCACTTCATGGGAAATAGAATGGGAAACAGTGGAAACAGTGTCAGACTTTATTTTTTGGGGCTCCAAAATCACTGCAGATGGTGACTGCAGCCATGAAATTAAAAGACACTTACTCCTTGGAAGGAAAGTTATGACCAACCTAGATAGCATATTGAAAAGCAGAGACATTACTTTGCCAACAAAGGTCCATCTAGTCAAGGCTATGATTTTTCCTGTGGTCATGTATGGATGTGAGAGTTGGACTGTGAAGAAGGCTGAGCGCTGAAGAATTGATGCTTTTGAACTGTGGTGTTGGATAAGACTCTTGAGATTCCCTTGGACTGCAAGGAGATCCAACCAGTCCATTCTGAAGGAGATCAGCCCTGGGATTTCTTTGGAAGGAATGATGCTAAAGCTGAAACTCCAGTACTTTGGCCACCTGATGCGAAGAGTTGACTCATTGGAAAAGACACTGATGCTGGGAGGGATTGGGGGCAGGAGGAGAAGGGGACGACAGAGGATGAGATGGCTGGATGGCATCACTGACTCAATGCACGTGAGTCTGGGTGAACCCCGGGAATCGGTGATGGACAGGAAGGCCTGGCGTGCTGCGATTTATGGGGTCACAAAGAGTTGGACATGACTGAGCGACTGAACTGAACTGAACTGATGTATTTTTACAAATTATTTCAAAAATTTATTAACCTTAAATAAAAATATCCATCATAATTTGCGTTTGTTTGCTTGTTATCGTGAAGGAAGTAAGGCTTCAGAGAGTGATTTTAAAATTTTTCTGAAGAAAAAAAGAGACTACCTTTGACAATATTAAAAATTATTGAAAATACAGTAAAATGGTATAAAATGATGTAGGTTTACATTATTGGTTAGTAAAAAGTATTATCAAGCTAAAATAATAAAATGAATATGATATTGAAATTAAAGTTGAAAGATAACTCTAAGGTAACAGACCCTCATATTTATAAAAATGTGTTATATAATATAGTGGCATAAAAGCATAAAGGAGAAAATACCATGCATTCAATTGTGTTGGGATACTTAATTTTAAACAATAAAAGCACATTAGCAATAAAAGTTATTATATTCAAAACTATATTATAGCTACAGGTAAGTGTCATGTCCTTTCATGTCCGACTCTCAGTCATGTCCAACTATTTGCAACCCCACAGATTACACAGTCTGTGGAATTCTCCAGGCCAGAATCCTGGAGTGGGTAGCCTTTCTCTTCTCCAGGGGATCTTTCCAATCCAGGGATCAAACCCAGGTCTCCCGCATTGCAGCCAGATTCTTTACCATCTGAGCCATGAGGGAAGCCTAAGAATACGGGAATGGGAAGCCTGTCCCTTCTCCAGCAAATCTGCCCAACCCAGGAATTGAACCAGGGTCTTCTGCATTGCAGGCAGATTCTTTACTAACTGAGCTATCAGGGAAGACCATTGTGTTAAACACAAAAATAAAAATAAAATTATAAAAGAATAGAAAATAATGTAGCTAACTATGCCTATCTATTGATGAACACACTCAAGAAAACTTTGTTCATCCATTGGGAAAACGATGGAAAGACTTCCAGTTCTGATCATGATATTAGAAGTTGGGAGAAACTGTTATTCTCACACTAACCATTACACAAGCTGGTCAACACAAAAAATTTTACTTAGTTTTAACCCATCAGAGCACTGCTATCCAATATAACTTTTGTGATAATGAAAATGTTCTATATTTGCATTGTCCAACATGATAGTCCCTAGTCACACATGGCTATTTAATGCTACACATGCAGCTGGCACAACTAAGGAAATTAAATTTTATTGACATTTAATTAAATTTATGTATACACAGCCATGTCACATAAGGCTACATTATTGGGCAGCAAAACATCAGAAAGTTGAGGATGCAAAGAAAGCCAAATGTGCTAAATTATAGAATGTGGGGGACGCTTCACATGGGCTGCTTTCATACTTGTTGGAATAGCAGAAGCAGAGGGAATTCTCCAGAAATGGAGGTAGAAACAAAATGAATTTTTAACATATTTTACCAGTCATAAGTGGGCCGAATGACAAATTTAAATCCTAAGGAGCTGTGGAGTAGTCTTCACATACCCATCAACACACTCTCTCATCCTCCATCCTAAAGCGTTCACCAGACTTTAACCATGGGTTAGTGTGTCAAGTCTAGGCAGGAATCCTGGGAGACATTTACCATGGTATTATAGGCAATGCTTCCCCTAAGTGCAGTGTAGTAGCTGCTTGAAGGCTGACTCTGGTCAAAAGATGGAGAGAAATACTCTAGCCTTGGTCAAATGCACTACTGTGACCTCCCAAAGGCTGGAGGCAAGTCAGTTGCATGGAAGGAGATCTCTCAAGGTTCAATAATACAAAGGCAAGCCTGAAGAATAAATAAGTCCCTGGTAAACCCAAATTGGCAGCAAGCCCATAAAATAATAGAAATCTCTATAATGTTTCCAGTCCTTATTTTCTAAGCCTTGTACGTGTGTGTGCTAACTTGCTTCAGTTGTGTCTGACTCTGCGATCGTATGGACTGTAGCCCACAAGTCTTCTCTGTCCATGGGATTCTCTGAGGCAAGAATACTAGAGTGGGTTGCCATGCCCTTCTCCAAAACCTTGAATAAGAGGTTCAAAATATTCAAAGATAGTTCTGAACTGATTCTAATTGAAGACACAACAAATATCAGGTCAAGTTCAAACACAGATTTAATTGACTCAGTCCCTCAGACAAGTGGTCTGAAAAAGAAGCATGAACCTCCTTGATCTTGAGATATGTATTACTGACTTCAGTCTCTATTATTCTTTTTCATACAGTTTCTGGAGGGGAAAATAAGGAAAGCAAGATTGAAAAAGAAGTAAGAAATTCAAGGTCAAGACAGAAAATACGCAAGACAGTCAATATAAGAAAAAGCAGAAAAGATGTAGATATTTAGTCTAACCCCCAATTCCATATTCTGGTGTCAAGTAATGAATCTGAAGCACTAATTACATCATAAGGGTAGAATCTGAGTCACCTGTATCTCTGCCTTGATGAGAAGCTATGATCAGTTCAGTTCAGTTGCTCAGTCCTGTCCGACTCTTTGCGATCCCGTGAATCACAGCACGCCAGGCCTCCCTGTCCATCACCAACTCCCGGAGTTCACCCAGACTCATGTCCATCGAGTCAGTGATGCCATCCAGACATCTCATCCTCTGTCGTCCCCTTCTCCTCCTGCCCCCAATCCCTCTCAGCATCAGAGTCTTTTCCAATGACTCAACTCTTCGCATGATGTGGCCAAAGTATTGGAGTTTCAGCTTTAGCATCATTCCTTCCAAAGAAATCCCAGGGCTGATCTCCTTCAGAATGGACTGGTTGGATCTCCTTGCAGTCCAAGGGACTCTCAAGAGTCTTCTCCAACACCACAGTTCAAAAGCATCAATTCTTCGGTGCTCAGCTTTCTTCACAGTCCAACTCTCACATCCATACATGACCACTGGAAAAACCATAGCCTTGACTAGACGGACCTTTGTTGGCAAAGTAATGTCTCTGCTTTTGAATATGCTATCTAGGTTGGTCATAACTTTTCTTCCAAGGAATAAGTGTCTTTTAATTTCATGGCTGCAGTCACCATCTGCAGTGATTTTGGAGCCCCAAAAAATAAAATCTGACACTGTTTCCACTGTTGTTGGCAATTTGATTTCTAGTTCCTCTGCCTTTTCTAAAACCAGCTTGAACATCTGGAAGTTCATTGTTCACATATTGCTGAAGCCTGGCTTGGAGAATTTTGAGCATTATTTTACTAGCATGTGAGGTGAGTGCAATTGTGCGGTAGTTTGAGCATTCTTTGGCATTGCCTTTCTTTGGTATTGGAATGAAAACTGACCTTTTCCAGTCCTGTGGGTACTGCTGAGTTTTCCAAATTTGCTGGCATATTGAGTGCTGCACTTTCACAGCATCATCTTTAAGAATTTGAAATAGCTCAACTGGAATTCCGTCACCTCCACTAGCTTTGTTAGTAGTGATGCTTCCTAAGGTCCACTTGACTTCACATTCCAGAATGTCTGGCTCTAGGTGCGTGATCACACCATCGTGATTATCTGGGTCATTAAGATCTTCTTTGTACAGTTCTTATCCTCAGAGGTTAAAGCATCTGCTTCCAATGTGGGAGACCTGGGTTCGATCCCTGGGTCGGGATGATCCCCTGGAGAAGGAAATGGTAATGCACTCCAGTATTCTTGCCGGGAAAATCCCATGGATGGAGAAGCCTGGTAGGCTACAGTCCACAGGGTCGCAAAGAGTTGGACATGACTGAGTGACTTCACTTCACTTCCCTATGTATATTCTTGCCACCTCTTCTTAATATCTTCTGCTTCTGAAAGTTATACCATAAAGAAGGCTGAGCACCAAAGGATTGATGATTTTGAATTATGGTGTTGGAGAGGACTTTTAAGCATCCTGTGAACTGTAAAGAGATCAAACCAATCCATCCTAAAGGAATTCAGTGCTGAATGTTCATTGGAAGGACTGATGCTGAAGCTGAAGCTCCAATACTTTGGCCACCTAATGCAAAAAGCTGACTCATCAGAAAAACCTTGATGCTGGGAAAGACTGAAGGCAGGAGGAGAAGGGGCCAACAGAGGATGAGATGGCTGGATAAGCATCACTGACTCAATGGACATAAGTTTGAGCAAGCTCCAGGAGATGGTATGAACAGGGATGCCTGGCGTGCTGCGGTCCATGTGGTCATAGAGTAAGACACAACCGAGCAACTGAACATCAACAATTAATTTTTCTATTTATATTTTATAATCTCTGTGTTTATGATATGGACATATTAGGGACCCAAACAGAAAACATAAGACCTTGAAGTACTGACCCTGTTGAAATTACTCTGCAACCAATTGAGCATAATAAGACTGTTGGATTGAGGATATACTGAATACAAAATATTCACACAAGTCTTTTAACTAGTATAGAATAAATTTTCCTGCACATTTGAAAAGTGTTTATAATGCTTCATGTGTCTTATACAATATACAAAGAAGTATAAATTCACAGGATATTTTGTGCATCCCATATTTCTACAATGTTGATTCCAAATTCTCCAGTGCAACATATTATTGCCTACTTATTACCCTAATTAGCTCATCTTCCTTGATATTTTATCTTTCAAATAAAAATTCAAACAGAGATATTAGTGAAAATTTCAAGCAAATAACTCTGGATTCTCCCCCTTTTCATTTATGTGTCTATACTTCTGGTTCACTAGATGGAGGTGAAACTTTCCTGAACTATTTTATCTTGTATATTTTTCTTTCAATGACCTATGCATCTTTGAAGTTTGTAGAACATTTATTAATAGTCTTAAATTCATGGCATCTGAATGGTACATGCATTGTGTTGCTTTGATTATTCTCCATCTGAAGGTGAAGTAGAATATTTTGAGTCAGTGAGCCAGCTCCCACATTAATATGAATATCCACATTAAATATATGCTTGATTTATACAATTTATAATTTAAGCAAAGTTTCACCATTTTAAGGTGCTTAAGGGGAACTTAAAACAATAAAAGTGATTAAAATATATTAACATCAAAGTTTTATTTATTACTTAATGACCAAGACCTTGAATCACTTTCTTTTGGCCTAATCTTTCATCAAAACTGAGATTAGGAAATGTAAGTGATTAAACTTGAGGAATTTATACATATTTTGCTGAACTTTCACTGGGTACACTAATGAGCCAATTTGAACAAAAAAAAAATTATTGCTATATATATATATATACATAATATTTATGCATATATATTGTTATATATGTATTTTATCCTTTACAAATTGAGTAAATAATATATACAAAACATTGCTATACATATAATATTTATATATATTGTTATATATATTTTACCCTTTACAAACTCAATAAACTTATATATGTATAACATTGCTATATAATAATATTTATATACAATATATATTTATATATTATGTTTTATCATATATATTTTTTACCTTTTACAAACTGAGTAAACCATAAAGCCAAACTATACCAAACTGAAATTTTAAATTAAATATCACCATTAACCCACACTTCTCCAGTGAGACTTGGTTAAATTGGGAACCCACACATTTAATTATAAAATGTCTTTTGTGATGCTTTCAAACTTAACATTTTTGTATATCTAGTCTTTTTAATGTCAAAATCATTGCACTGCCAATAGAGGTAAAATGTGATCACACATGTCAGTCTCAGACCTACTCACAGGAAATGCTTTGTAGGAATTGCTCTGCTTTTGTCAGTATTATAACCCAACTGCCAACTTTGCCATCCTCCTATCTTCTAAGTTGCTATCAGAAAAAAGAAAACTCCAGTGCTTCAGCACATTCTGTGTTCTGTGGGTTCTGGGAATGTAAATGCCTGTGTTTAACATTATAGCAATGATGGTCGATCCTCCCCCACATAGTCATATATTTCTAAACAATCTGTGAAGAAGCAGCTCTGAAAATAAAATCAACAGGAATTAAATAGAAGTGTTTGTGATCTATAGCACTTACTAGTGTCCACCCCCATGGAGATTAATAGCACCACATGCCCAGACAAAAAATAAAATCCCCCTACACCTCATTTTTTTAATCTTCATTTAGTAATAAATCTTTTCACATTATCTTTATCATCTTAGAGGGGGAAATATAATGCACAGAAATAGTAATAATTTTTAAATAAATATGAATACTTTAATCCCACTTAGTTTTTTTTAAACCTCATTTTTTTATATACATAAAATCAGGGAAAAATATAAAATATGTAAGTAATAAAATGCTTTTCAAAATTCCTTTTCTAATTTAATAAGTAAATATTTTGAATACTGATTTGTACTGAGCAAATAAAGTTGTGGTTTATGATCTCAGACTTTTACTGAATTAACGAAGAAGTAATAAGCAATTTCAGTAAATGTACTTGGCTGTTTTCTAAAGCTATGTGCAAGATAGAACAGTAAAATAAGAATCTAGTAATTATTCCCTAGAGTTGTGGTCAAGATCTAAAGGTTCTTTCTCAGATTAGCAAGTAATATACAGAGTATTGAGAGATAAACAGAAATTCACTTGTATGTATGGATTATTATGTATAAATTCTTGCCAGGCTGGTTTTGCCAGGCATGGCCCATGGTATGTCCCTCAGGAACTTGTATCTCTCCAGCACAAGTGATTGCCTATCATATGGTATAACTCTACCTTCAGCCATTTTTTGCTTTATAGATACCATGGATGCAATTTGTTACTGTTAAAGAAACTGTATGCTATTTTATAGGAGTTAATTATGAATAACCACCTATTTTTGCATATATAATATATTGTTATTTATATAGGAATTATATACTCAAGGCAAATTCTTATAAACATAGAACTTCAAAAAGTAGGTCTTTAAGTAATCTATGTATCTATTTCTTAGAAAGATTTAAGGAATTCCAGACATAAACTTCTGGGGATCACCAAAAAGTTAAAGAAGACAAGAACAAAGCAGAAACCAATGCTGTGAGTTTCAAGGAGGATGGATCAAAGGTTGAAAGAGATCTGATTGGCAGAAGAGAAGAAGAATGGAATTCCAGAAATAGAATTCATGAAAAACTCAAAGATGAGGGAGTTAGACAATGAAGACATTATTTTAATTAGATTAGAAAGAGAATAACAGGAAAAAAAAATCATATCTGAAGACAGGTCTTAAACTTACTTTCAGGGTTATATACTGATATTATCAGCCAAAGTCCTGAAACAAATAAAATAAAAAGTCTTGTCATCTTACTAACCTAGTTATTCCAGTGTTCCTCCAATAAGTCCTACCATTATAAGAACTCAAAGTAATTGTGTATTATGATAAGGAATGTGGAGCTCATCTTCTGCTCTGCCCACTACCAAATCATTGCCTATATGTAAGTAAGACCTGTAGTCAACCTTCTTCTGTCAATTACCTATTTACTGAATTGATTTTAAAGAAATATTAATTTCTCCTGCCTTTCTTCAAGTAACCCTTAAAAAACTCCTACACATTAATTGGTGGTTCATGTGACAGTTATTTTTAAATTTTAAGTTTAATTAAAGTCACAGAGCAACATCCTAAAGCTCAGTAACATGTATCAAGGGAAGTCCTGAGTTTTGTTTTTCATCTTTTTCCTTTCTGAAGATTAGAATAAAATGCAAATTTGAGTATTATAGGTAAGATAAAACAGAGAAGAAAAAGGATTCTGATTTTTCATGATTCTAAATACTGAGCTTTTAAAAAGTGTAGAAAATTAAACTAGAATTATATGCTTGGAGGGGTTCATCTTGTGCTTTATAATTACTGTATAATTCATCTCCCAAAATAGACTACAGATTCCCTGATAATGAGGATTACACATAGTGACAGGTATATCATAGCCCCACAATAACTACTGTTGAAAGAATGCATGGATAGACATTATTCAGCAGGAAGTTCCAAACATACAGAGAAGCTGAAAAAATATGGATTTATGACATGTGATGAAAAGAATATAAAAAGTATCTTCACAGTATCTCTGAATAACTTTTCCATAAGTAACTTTAGATATTGGCAGGGAAATAGCTGATTCCATCACATAATTAGAATAATAGCTAACCAGCTGGAATCTCTTTGATATTCAGATCCCTTTTCTCACAATGACCTTTTCATAAGCCAATGTAAGCAACTGAGAATCCTGAAAACAAAGCATTCTGACCTAATTATATACCATTTGCAGCTGTTTCAAACTGAGATCATATTAAATCCAGTAAATGAAACTTAAAGAAAATATAACCTATATGAGAAAGTAGGTTATGTAACAATGGTAAATGTGTAAACTCTGCTATTTTATGACTTTGACCCAACTGTTTTTGGACTCAGGGGCCTTTGCAGACAGCACTAGGTCATCACCATCTCAGTAACTTTCTCAGTGCTCTTTAGGTCTTCCAACCAGAAGCTGTTGACAGTCCTTCTCTCTCAAATGTCTCATCAATTCATGCCTACATGGCCTGAGTAGCGCTAGTAATTTGCATGCTGAGTTGCCAAAATGCAGCTGTTACCATTTTCATGACTGTACATAATTATCTTAAAATACAGGTTCTCCCGGTGAGACATAAAGAAATTACAGGGTAGAAAAATGGCCACATGTCCCCTGTTCCTGCCTCCATGTAATAAATCAGCTTCACCTGCTGCCCTTATCTTTGTACTCAATCTATTTTCTGTGTAACATTCTTTTGCAATAAAAATGCCTAATTTCCTCTTAAACTTATTTATATCATTTGCCTTAATTGCCTTATGTTCCTCCTTATTTCTTATATTTATTACCCATTGAGCAAAACCTAACTGAAATCATTCAGAATGAACTTAAATATGCTCAGAAATAAAAAGCTGAATGCTCTGTCTCATTCACTGAACATGCCTATCACAATGAATACATGATTCTTTCTCTTTGGTAAATAAGAAACTTAAGGAAGCCTAAGATCGATTCATAAGTTGACCATCTTTCAAAAAAAAAAAACTCTTTAAAAGTTCTGTGATTTTGTTTTCTTCCTTAATTTCGATGATGCAGTTTTTTACATTGGATCATGGAAAATTAGAGTAATTATAATAATTTCTTAAATGTGACTTCCAGAAAAAATCCATCACTTCTACCTTAATCTTTTAGAAGGACAAAATCTTTCCTTTGTCGGATAGGTAGCTATTTATACTGATCTCAAAAAAAACAATGCTGAACTTCCAACAATCTCTCAATAGGTGAGTTATTGTTTGATAATGCAAAAAGATATTTTTTTATAAAATAGAAAAAGAACATGACTATCTGGAGAAGGAAATGGCAACCCACTCCAGTATTCTTGCCTGGGAAATCCCATGGACAGAGGAATCTGGCAGGCTACAGTCCTTGGGGTTGCAAGAGTCAGACACAACTTAGCAACTAAACCAACAGTAATTGTGTTACAATTATTTTACTAAACATGGAGTGGGACATTCTTGCCTCTCAATTTCAAAAATTTGCATTTCAGACAACACTTTATAACAGCAGGAAAAAAAAAAAAAAACTCATTTGTCCCGTGCATCATTTCCACTGGGTACTATGGTAAGGGTTAATATTCTTCCATTCTAAAATTAGGAAAGAGAGCACTTTGTAGTCACAACATTACTGGGGACATCTGGCAGGACATGTTAATAACGGAGTGGGAGTTTTGACATGCTAAACTGTCAGCACTATTTTTTTATAGATCTGGAAATGATCAAGAATTTTTGCAAATCAGATACAAGTAATGGCCATCATAGTAATGTAAGTCAAGCACTGAGCCAATTTGTTGTGCTTGGGAGAAAGTGATTCAAGAGGAAAAGAAAATTAAATATGATGATTAGAGATTCACGCTCTTACAAAAATGAACACATGTACTTAAGTACACAGTTCAAAATGTCCAGATTTAGCACAATGTCAAAAATCTCACCTCCCCAGATTTGCATGTAGCTATTCCATTTTATCCAAATAATGACTATGAAAGTATAATTAGCTTTCTGTTAAGGCTCACAACTCATTTTTTGGTCTAAACAATTAGATTACTTCAGTTACCATTCCTAGGATGATATTCTGCTTCCAAAGGTGGGAGTGAGTGAAATATCAGAGGAATCAAGTTTGAATTTCTGTATCTCTATATAATTTATCATTACAATATTAAGTCAGAGTTTGACACTTGATTTCTTTATTGGACTTAAATTTGCCTGTGTTCTTTCATTATGTAAGCGATGAACATACAATAATCCAAAGGACAGTGGTACAGTATTTTTGTAGCTACAGAAATTCAACAAAGTAGCCCTTGGTTCATGCAGGCACATTGCTGGAAATAATCTGGTTTATATGCAAGGTTTATGTCCTTTCAAATATTTTGCCATGTCAGGGATAGGATATGATTTTAGGACCATGCTTTTCTTGTCCTGACAGGTGAAGATAATGGGAGTTTTATTTAAGATATTAGCAGAGGCTAGGTATTATAGAGTTCTTTTTGGCTTATCACATTAACACTAATTGTACTCATTACTGGGGTTAGTTATATGACAAAGATGACCTAGATTTAAAAACAACTAAAGTAATCTTAATTGTATTTTTTTCCTTTCCATCCTCATCTGTTCGTATTTTTCCTTGTCAAGTATTTTAAGCATCTGGCAAAACAAACAGCATTTTTTTATGTAACTTAAAAAATAAGACTAATAAAATCAAATTTCTACTATGAAGACAGTCCTAGGAAGATGTGAGAAATCCAGCTATTAAGCTGGGATGTTGGGTGGATACCAGGAAAAAAGAATTATGGTCAGTCATATTCCACTAATGATATGTATATATTCTCAAGAGTAACATTGACATGAAGAAAAATTAACTAATTATTTGACTCTTCTAGGCTCCCTTTAATAATACAACAATATTATAAAAAGAAATCTCAGTGCACCTTCATAAGTTTGTGTTACTTTCAAGGACCTGCCTTATTCCTAAAGATTAATTTGCACCTTAGGGAAATTTAGTTAATAATTAAATTTGTCATTTTTATCTGTATCCAATAAGTCAATTGCCTTTAAAGATAGATGGATAGTAGGAACTGCTTAAAATGTCCCTAATTATTTCATTACTATTTTGAAATTCCTCTGTTGAAGAGAATAATGGCTATTAGAATCTAAAACAATAGTGAAAACATCTTGTTTTGTTTTTGCACCTTTTTTAGCTCATGCTGAAAATATCTTTATAATGCAGATGATACTTTTCCTTCTTTCCTTTTAATACCAGCAGACTGTTTACAACAGAATCTTCGGTGACTCCAATGCTTGCAAAATAAAATTATCTGCTCAACTACCACCTCTCCAAAACTGGGTTTTAAATCCCAATTTAAGGAAAAAATTAAGTAGAAGATTTAATCAAAATCCAATAGCCTTTGGTAATTACATGTGTGATATACAGAAAATTATCAGGTGTTATATTAATTTACCTGATAACAAAACAGTTTTGCAAGTGTGCATGCTTAGTCACTTCAGTTCAGTTCAGTTCAGTCGCTCAGTCGTGTCCGACTCTTTGCGACCCCATGAATCCCAGCACACCAGGCCTCCCTGTCCATCACCAACTCCCGGAATTCACTCAGACTCACGTCCATCGAGTCAGTAATGCCATCCAGCCATCTCATCCTCTGTCGTCCCCTTCTCCTCCTGCCCCCAATCCCTCCCAGCATCAGAGTCTTTTCCAATGAGTCAACTCTTCACATGAGGTGGCCAAAGTACTGGAGTTTCAGCTTTAGCATCATTCCTTCCAAAGAAATCCCAGGGCTGATCTCCTTCAGAATGGACTGGTTGGATCTCCTTGCAGTCCAAGGGACGCTCAAGAGTCTTCTCCAACACCACAGTTCAAAAGCATCAATTCTTCGGCCCTCAGCTTTCATGTCCAACTCTCTGCGATCCTTATATTACCAGAATTATACTATGTGTTTTGCCAGAAATCAATTTACTGCCAAAAATCTTAATTAGACATGAAGATAAATTGCAAATTTGATTTTTTATGTAAGAAATGTAAGAAATATACTTACATTTCTAACTGTGGTGTTGATATAGTTCTACTGATGCTTTTTGCCTTTTTTCCCTACTGTTTATGTTTTAAGGTTCCAAATTGTTAACCTTGTTCCCAAACTATAGAGCTGTCTCACAGAATCACAACTGAAAGAGGAATTTCTTTATTATTACAAGTTTTCCTGGACCTGGTATTCTTCTTGAGAGGTGATCAAGATAACTTGTTGCCTCTAATAAGATCTTATTGAACACATTCTATAAAAGTGAAGGTATGATCTTTGATATCCCTTCCATATTATTTAACTCAATGTAGGAATGATTCCTTATGGTAAAGACTTAATGATAAAATCAAATTGATGATGATGTGTTTCACTCCAGATTCCCTAATACATATTTAATCTCAAAAATACATATTTGCAAAAATTCTAACCATCATCCTCTTACTTAAGACTTGATCATCTGTTTCTCTGTTTCTAAGTGAAATTGTCCTAATTTGAGTAGGCTCAGAAGGATGTAACTAACTTTTCACCTTCCATTCCTCCTTCCTTGCTTTGTTTTATTTCCTACTATGGCATTTTTCTCTGTAGTTGGAAGTGCAGGAAATAATAAAGGCAACCAATAAAAGCTAGATAAATACTAACAAATGTTATCCATACAAAGCAATAAAATATATAAATTATAAAATTATAAAAAAATATAAAATAAAAAAATTATATTACATAATGCAAAAGTCAAGAGGAAGCAAGTGGAGATAGTTTGAATGTTCTAGTGTTATGAAATGGCCATAGTAATATTTTTTTTTTACATAAGCAAGTCAAAGAACACTTTCTTACTTTGCTAGAATAACGAAGAAAGCCAACTAAGGAAGACACACAATTTTGATAATAAAAACTAATTTAAATTAAATAAATGTAATTAAAAATTTTAAATCAAAACTATAAAAAAGGCCAGTCATGAAGGAATTAACTAGTACCAGATATATACTCTTTGCATTAATACCTGAGCTGTTCATCTATCAGATTTCATGGATATTCTAGAAGACCTAAGAATCTGAGATTTCTGGGTCAGAGACAAAGGAAAAAAAAAAAGTATTTCTTACAGAAAATTGCTTCTCTGAGATTTGTGGAAGAGAAGAAATTGAACTAAGTTGAAATTAAATTCATTTATTCCTAACTCTTAATTGGTCTAACAAATAAATGATTATTTAACACAAAAATAGCAGAAATTTATTTTTTGTTTATAGCATTCAGTTCAGTTTAGTTGCTCAGTCATGTCCAACTCTTTGTGACCCCATGGACTGCAGCATGCCACACCTCCCGGTCCATCAACAACTCTCGGAGTTTACCCAAACTCATGTCCATTGAGTCGGTGATGCCATCCAACCATCTCATCCTCTGTTGTCCCCTTCTCCTCCTGCCTTCAATTCTTCCCAATATCAGGGTCTTTTCAAATGAGTCAGTTCTTTGCATCAGGTGGCCAGAGTATTGGAGTTTCAGCTTCAGCATCAGTCCTTCCAATGAGCACTCAGGACTGAACATCTTTAACATTAAAAAACTGAGAACAAGACAAGGCTGTTCTTTCAGAACACAAGTGCTAGATAGTGCAATAAAGAATGAAAAAAGTGGATATATTAGACAGGAAAAGATAAAATTATATTCATATATATGTACATAAAGATTTATATGACTGTCTATGTATAATATTCCAAGAAGGCTACAAAACAGTGACTCACAGGGAAATTAGTGTAAATTCTGTAACTATGAGTTCACTGGATTGAACAAATAAATAAATGTATTATAGAGTAAAAGAGCCAAATTTTCACTATTATAGAGAAGTAACATATAAAGAATATGGGAAGGCTAGAATAACTCTGTGGTTTTGAACAGGAATTAGCATTACCAGTATGCTGTGCTTAGCTGCTCAGTCCTCCTGTCTCACTCTTTGTGACCCCATGGGCTGCAGCCTGCTAGGCTCATCTGTCCATGGGATTCTCCAGGTAAGAATATTAGAGTGGGTTGCCATGCCCTCCTCCAGGGGATCTTCCCAACCCAGGGATCAAAATCATGTCTCTCGTATTACAGGCGATTCTTTGTCTGAGCAACCAGGGAAGACCAAGAATACTGTAGTCGGTAGCCTATCACTTCTCCAGGGGAACTTCCTGACTCAAGAATCAAACTGGGATCTCCTGCATTGTAGGTAGATTTTTTTTTTACCAGCTGAGCTACCTGGGAAGCCCCTTTTTAAACTATGTATACAAATATATACATTTGCATATATGTGTGTATAAATACATATGTAACATATATGTGTTTATATATATATATTCACACACACTTATACATGCTTTGTCAGCTAAGAAGGCATAAAAGCAATAATAGTCCAATAGCAAAGACTACAGTTAACATCTTCATATTGCTTTTTATATGTTACTAGTCAACAAAAAGAAGTAGGGATAGTAAAAAAAAAAAAAAAAAACTTGCTGATTTCAGTGTTGGAAGAGGAAGACAAAAGATGAAATTTTTGTGGTACTAGAAAATAAAGAAATTCTATAAAAGGATAAAAGTATTTTCAAATTATGAAGGAGGAAACTTGAAAAAGCTCTCTGTGGCCAGAACTGAAATAGGCTGGTCAAAAAAACAAAATTAAATGGATATAAATACCATACAATAAAATAAATGTGTTTGTGTCAGGTCTGACATAAAAAAAACTTAAAATTTAAATAAATGAGAGATAGAAGACATTTCTTCCTTACAGAAGAAACCTATTTTTAAAATGTATAAATAATGATGGTGTCCAAGCTTGAGTCACTATAACAAATTACCTAGTAATCACTTGAAAAATTACATGTAAGATTTGTCCATTTAATACTGAAATGGTGTGGTGTGGTGTGAGCTTAGATACATGAATTAAATTAACACTATAAAGAATACAGAATAAGAAATAAACATGATTGACTGATTTTATCAGATTTCCAATATATTTCAAGAAGAGACAACTAACTACCCACAAAAGATTGGGGCTGGCGGGAGTGAGGATCAATACTTTTGTTGTCATATTATTAGTAGTAGTTAATAATTATTATTTAAAAATTAACCTCAAATTTATCATACATTGAAATGGAAAAGCTAAAGCCATAAGAGGTCTGAGGAAAATCCTTTGTCCATAAGTGAGACAAAGATAACAGGATACAAAACACAAAGCATAAAAGAAAAAATTGATAAATTGGACTTTTAAAAATGAAAATGTTCTGCTCTTCAAAATATACTATTAGGAAAATAAAAAATGAAAATGAAAGCTGCGGGGTGGTACATAGCATCTATATAAATAAATATATGTGTGTGTATGTGTACATACACACACAAACACCTATTGTAAGAAGGACATGAAAGTATAAAGGTCTCTAACATTGTTCTCTACTTTATCACAGAATAAAATTTTTCCATATCCAGGACACCAGGACTCAAAATTCACCTATTTTCCGTATTAAGGCTTGCACATTCCAGGATTACAGAATTATTCTTTATCTAAAATTGATTGTTCATCTATTTAATCACTATCCATCTTACTGACTGTAGCATCTATTCATTAATTAATATGAAACTTCAGATTCTCAAGTCTTATAGATGAAAACAAAATATGTCTGAAGAAAGAGCAAAGTTTTTCATGGCCTGTATAATTTGTGTAACTTTTTAAGATATGAGTCTGAAACATTTTTTCTTAATATCAAGAGGATATTTTTGATAATTTGATACTTAGAGTCAATATTGTCACAGCTTGTGGTTTTTTACAAAAGACTGTTATAGACCTATTTAAAAAGTATATGCTACTATAAAAATTATGGTTAGTCAACCAGGTAAATAGTACCTAATGCAGAAACTGAATTTGGTAATTCAGAGAAATTTTACTAATAGACTTTATGAAGCAGTGAACTATTAAACTACACAGGATAAGTCATTTGTGATGGGCATTTCCTGGCTCAGTAAAATTACAAATGAAAACTCTGACAATTTTATGTGAAAAAGAAATGGCATTTTTAAATTTGAAGAACAAGTGCAAGTAGAAAGCAATAAAAACAAAAGAAGGAAGGAAAATATCCTTAAAACTTTGGGAGTTAAATTATTAAAAATACACAGAAAAAAATGAATAGGATAAGATGAGTTGACTTTGGATAAGTAATCAATTTCATCTCTATTCAATTATATTATTAGTGTCTGACAGGTTTCAGACACTGTTCTAGTTTCCAGTGATAAGGGATATAGTAGCAATCAAGACACCGACTGCTATAATGGAGCTCATGTTCCAGGGGACAGAAAAAGGCAAAAACCAAATGCTGCTGCTGCTGCTGCTAAGTTGCTTCAGTTGTGTCCAACTCTGTGTGACCCCATAGACGATAGCTCACCATGCTCCTCTGTCCCTGGGATTCTCCAGGCAAGAACACTGGAGTGGGTTGCCATTTCCTTCTCCAATGCATGCATGCATGCTAAGTCGCTTTAGTCATGTCTGACTCTGTGCGACTCGATGAACAGCAGCCCACCAGGCTCCTCTGTTCATAGGATTCTCCAGGCAAGAATATCAGAGTGGGCTGCCATTCCCTTCTCCAAAAAGCCAAATATACAAGTAATATATAATACATTGACCACATATCAGTGTAATAAAGAAAACAGAATAGGATTAATGATAGCTAATAGGAAGGTTTATAAGAGGACTTTTAGGTGGTATCTGAGAAAGAGCTAAATAAAATGAGGGCATAAACCTCTCAGTAAAGAAATGTTCTTGAGAGAGACATCAGGAAAAGAAGAGAAAGACAACATCTAGAGAAAAGGCCAAAGGGTGTGGCATTATTTATATGTTTTTAATAGACTTTTAATATGAAAATATTTTCATACTATAAAAAGGTTTTCATATTAAATATATTTTAAAAACATATAAAGATCAAGATAAAAGTATAAAAATCAACATTGCTGGGAGAGATATCAATAACCTGATATACATATGATACCACCATTATGGCAGAAAGCAAAGAGGAACTAAGAGCCTCTTCATGAAAGTGAAAAAGGAGAATGAAAAAACTGGCTTAAAACTCAGCATTCAAAAAATGAAGATCATGGTACACAGTCCCATCACTTCATAGCAAATAGATGGGGAAATAATAGAAACAGTGACAGACTTCATTTTCTTGGACTCCAAAATCACTACAGATGGTGACTGCAGCCATGAAATTAAAAGACGCTTGCTCCTTGGAAGAAAAGCTATGACCAACCTAGACAGCATATTAAAAAGCAGAGACATTACTTTGCCAACAAAGGTCCATATAGTCAAGGCTATGGTTTTTCCAGTAGTCATGTATGGATATGACAGTTAGACCATAAAAAAACTGAGTGCCCAAGAATTGATGCTTTGAATGTGGTTGTTGGAGAATTGGACTGCAAGGAGATCAATCCAGTCAATCCTAAAGGAAATCAGTCCTGAATGTTCATTGGAAGGACTGACGCTGAAGGTGAAACTCCAATATTTTGGCCGCCTGATGTGAAGAACTGACTCATTGGAAAAGACCCTAATGCTGGGAAAGATTGAAGTCAGGAAGAGAAGAGGATGACAGAGGATAAGCTGGTTGGGTGGCATCACTGACACAATGGACATGAGTTTGAACGAGCTCCAAGAGTTGGCAATGGACATGGAAGCCTGCCATGCTGCAGTTTATGAGGTCGAAAATAGTTGAACATGACTGAGTCAATAACACTTTCACTTTCATAGGTTTTTAAGATACTTTGAATATGAAAACTTCAAGGGCATTATTGTAGGTGTAACATAGTTTTTCTCAACTCTTTATCACTGACATTTGGACCAGTCACTTGTTGTGGGGGGATGGTTATCCTGTACATTATAGGATGATTAGATGCGGCAGCAAACCTCCATACTTACCCCATACCTCCAGTTGTGAAAATCAAATGTCTCCAGAATTTGGTAAAAGTGCCTGCCTGGGAGGGTGGGAGCCAAAATCTCCCACCACTCACCCCCTGTTTTAAGAATCACTGATGTTGACAAAAGAAATAATGATAGGAAATGTGGTCAGAGAGACAGAGAGAGCTAGAAATCAACAGTGGTAGGGTCTGACAGGACATTTTAGGGCACGTCAGTGATTTGAGCATAGGAGGTTTTAGTTGGATCACTCTGCCTAATGAGTAGAAACCAGGCTGTAGGTGAGCAAGATTGAAAAAACAGGGGCCCTGTTAGGATGCTCTTGTAATCATCAAAATAAGAGATAAAGAGATCTTTAACAGGGTTTGTTTGGGAGTATAAGAGATGTCTGGAGAAGGTAAAGGCACCCCACTTCAGTACTCTTGCCTGGATCACATGGATGGAGGAGCCTGGTAGGTTGCAGTCCATGGGGTCGCTACGAGTCAGACGACTGAGCGACTTCACTTTCACTTTTCACTTTCACTCATTGGAGAAGGAAATGGCAACCCACTCCAGTGTTCTTGCCTGGAGAATCCCAAGGACAGGGGAGCCTGGTGGGCTGCCATCTATGGGGCTGCACAGAGTTGGACATGACTGAAGTAACTTAGCAGCAGCAGCAGGATAAGAGGTGTCATGAATTTTTTTAAAGGTCTGCACAACTGGAAGAGTGAAAACGTCATCTCTTGAGATGAAGACTCCTGATGAAAAAGGGCTTTGGGCATGGTTATGGAAAATGAGGACCAGGAATTTGGTGGTCAAGTTTTGAGATATCCAAGTAAAGACGGTGAACAGAAATTTGGGTACTAGGTGACTAGACTTCAGGGGAGAGGCTGGTGCTGGAAACACAAGTTTGTGCATATTTATCATCTAAGAGGTTACAGGGAGCAAGTAGAGATATAGGAGAGAAGTTGTTTCAGAACTAAGCTGAGACCTTCCAATGGTAGCAGCCTACAAGATGAACAAATGTATAACAGGTGGAATATCTTTTCAAGTATTTAGGGTTTAAAATATTTTAACTGAATATATTTCTACTGAAATATATTTTTGAGAGGGATCTAGATAAGGAAAAGGAAATACACTGGTCCTCCAAAGGACGGATTATGTAAGAAAAGGATATATAGTATACACAATGTAGCAAGGGCTCAGTGAAAATAAGTTACTATAAATGGAGGCTTTCAATCTTAAGTAGAGGAATAACAAAGATTCTTACTGGAAATGAATAAATTAAGTCATACAAATTAGTGGGAATGTTTGTGGCAGACACCCAGAGTCTAAGGGGCATAGGAAGGTGCCTTTGTAGAAAGAGTTGACAGGATGGTAGAGATGTGACACTATAAAGAGGGGGAATAAAAGACAAATTTTGACATGACTAATTAAGCATATATGTTGATGGGAACAGAGAAGTTTTCTTCCGGAACAAAGAAAGCAATGAGGAGAGGGCCAGAGACTACACTGAAAAATTGTCAGCCATGAAGAGATACCCCACACATCCAAGGTAAGAGAAAACCAAGTGAAGACAGTAGGCACTGAGAGAGGGCATCAGAGGGCAGACACACTGAAATCACAATCACAGACAACTAGGCAATCTGATCACATGGACTACAGCCTTGTCTAACTCAATGACCCTAAGCAGTGCCATGTGGGGACATCGAAGATGCACAGGGTCATGGTGGAGAGGTCTGACAGAATGTGGTCCACTGGAGAAGGGAATGGCAAACCACTTCAGTATTCTTGCCTTGAGAACCCCATGAACAGTATGAAAAAGCAAAAAGATAGGACACTGAAAGATGAACTCCCAGGTCGGTAGGTACCCAATATGCTACTAGAGATCAGTGGAGAAAAAACTCCAGAAAGAATGAAGGGATAGAGCCAAAGCAAAAACAATACCCAGTTGTGGATGTGACTGGTGATAGAGGCAAGGTCTGATGCTGTAAAGAGCAATACTGCATAGGAACCTGGAATGTTAGGTCCATGAATCAAGGCAAATTGGAAGTGGTCAAATAGGAGATGGCAAGAGTGAACATTAACATTCTAGGAATCAGCTACCTAAGATGGACTGGAATGGGTGAATTTAACTCAGATGACCATTATATCTACTACTATGGGCAGGGATCCCTTAGAAGAAATGGAGTAGCCATCATAGTCAACAAGTGTCCGAAATGCAGTACTTGGATGCAATCTCAACAATGAGAGAATGATCTCTGTTTGTTTCCAAGGCAAACCATTCAATATCACAGTAACCCAAGTCTATGCCCCAACCAGTAACACTGAAGAAGCTGAAGTTGAACAATTCTATGAAGACCTACAACACCTTCTAGAACTAACACTCAAAAAAGATGTCCTTTTCATTTCAGGCGACTGGAATGCAAAAGTAGGAAGTCAAGAAACACCTGGAATAAAAGGCAATTTTGACCTTGGAATACAGAATGAAGCAGGGCAAAGGCTAATAGAGTTCTGCCAAAAGAACCCACTGGTCATAGCAAACACCCTTTTCCAACAACACAAGAGAAGACTCTACACATGGACATCACCAGATGGTCAACACCAAAATCAGATTGATTATATTCTTTGCAGCCAAAGATGGAGAAGTTCTATACAGTCAGCAAAAACAAGACCAGGAGCTGACTGTGGCTCAGATCATGAACTCCTTATTGCCAAATTCAGACTGATTGAAGATAGTGGAGAAAACCACTAGACCATTCAGGTACGACCTAAATCAAATCCCTTATGATTATACAGTGGAAATAAGAAATAAATCTAACAGACTAGATGTGATAGACAGAGTGCCTGATGAACTATGGATGGAGGTTCATGACATTGTAGAGGAGATAGTAATCAAGACCATCCCAAAGAAAAAGAAATGCAAAAAAAAAAAAAAAAGGCTGTCTGAGGAGGCCTTAAAAATAGCTGTGAAAAGACAGGAAGCAAAAAGCAAAGGGGAAAAGGAAAGATATATCCATCTGAGTGCAGAGTTCCAAAGAATAGCAAGGAGAGATAAGAAAGCCCTCCTCACTGATCAATGCAAAGAAATAGAGGAAAACAACAGAATGGGAAAGACTAGAGATCTCTTCAAGAAAATGAGAGATACCAAGGGAACATTTTATGCAAAGATGGGCTCAATAAAAGACAGAAATGGTATGGACCTAACAGAAGCAGAAGATATTAAGAAGAGGTGGCAAGAATACACAGAAGAACTGTACGAAAAAGATCTTCACGACCCACATAATCATGATGGTGTGATCACTCACCTAGAGCCAGACATCCTGGAATGTGAAGTCAAGTGAGCCTTAGAAAGCATCACTACGAACAAAGCTAGTACAGGTGATGGGATTCCAGTGGAGCTATTTCAAATCCTGAAAGATGATGCTGTGAAAGTGGGGCACTCAATATGCCAGCAAATTTGGAAAACTTAGCAGTGGCCACAGGACTGGAAAAGGTCAGTTTCCATTCCAATTCCAAAGAAAGGTAATGCCAAAGAATGCTCAAACTACTGCACAATTGCACTCATCTCACATGCTAGTAAAGTGATGCTCAAAATTCTCCAAGCCAAGCTTCAGCAATACATGAACCGGGAACTTTAGATGTTCAAACTGGTTTTAGAAAAGGCAGACAAATCAGATATCAAACTGCCAATATCTGCTGGATCATAGAAAAAGCAAGAGAGTTCCAGAAAAACATCTATTTCTGCTTTATTGACTATGCCAAAGCCTTTGACTTTGTGGATCACAATAAACTGTGGAAAATTCTGAAAGAGATGGGAATACCAGACCACCTGACCTGCCTCCTGAGAAATCTGTATGCAGGTCAGGAAGCAGCAGTTAGAACTGGACATGGAACAACACATCGGTTCCAAATAGGAAAAGGAGAACGTCAAGGCTGTATATTGTCACCCTGCTTATTTAACTTCTATGCAGAGTACATCATGAGAAACGCTGGGCTGGAGGAAGCACAAGCTGGAATCAAGATTGCTGGGAGAAATATCAATAACCTCAGATATGCAGATGACACCACTCTTATAGCAGAAAGTGAAGAAGAACTAAAGAGCCTCTTGATGAAAGTGAAAGAGGAGAGTGGAAAAGTAGGCTTAAAGCTCAACATTCAGAAAACTAAGATCATGGCATCTGGTCCCATCACTTCATGGCAAATAGATGGAGAAACAGTGGAAACCATGTCAGACTTTATTTTGGGGGGCTCCAAAATCACTGCAGATGGTGACTGCAGCCATGAAATTAAAAGACACTTACCCCTTGGAAGGAAAGTTATGACCAACCTAGACAGCATATTGAAAAGCAGAGACATTACTTTGTCAACAAAGGTATATCTTCAAGGCTATGGTTTTTCCAGTGGTTATATATGGATGTGAGAGTTGGACTATATAGGAAGCTGAGCACTGATGAATTTATGCTTTTGAACTGTGGTGTTGGAGAAGACTCTTGAGAGTCCCTTGGACTGCAAGGAGATCCAACCAGTCCATTCTAAAGGAGATCAGTCCTGGGTGTTCTTTGGAAGGACTGATGCTAAAGCTGAAACTCCAGTACTTTGGCCACCTGATGCAAAGAGCTGAATCATTGGAAAAGACCCTGATGCTGATAAAGATTGAGGGCAGTAGGAGAAGGGGATGACAGAGGATGAGATGATTGGATGGCATCACCGACTCAATGGACATGGGTTTGGGTGGACTCCGGGAGTTGATGATGGACAGGGAGGCCTGGTGTGCTGCGGTTCATGGGGTCTCAAAGAGTCAGACATGACTGAGCAACCGAACTGAACTGAATTGAACAAAGAGAAAACCACAGAGAAAGAAATTATTCAGATAGATGAGAACCAAACTATCAGTACATTTGCCAGATTTTCCCAAGTAATGGGAGAATGAGAGAGACACAAAATCTAGTATGTTTTATATTTATTCCAGGGAGATTCTGTGTTCAGAAACACTGAAGAAGTGGTAGCCAGGCTCAAAGGTGAAATTATGCAGTAATTCAGTTAATTTAAAGTCTAATGGGGAAATGAAGAGGAAGAATGTTTACATGCGATTTAAAGTAGTGGAATGAATTTGGAAGGAAAATTAAGTATATTTTTTTTTATTTTTTAGGACATCTAAAAGTGGTTTCCTAATGACATGTATAAAACTAAAACTGAAGGATAAAATATATGGGTATGGTTATAGTGAAAGTGTGTTATTATGATTGACATCAGAGCTTTGTGGCACCAAAATACAATAATTACAGTCATGCAGAGATAAACTAGACTCAAGAAGCCAAGCAGAAGAATGAATATATTATATTTAACTTTTAATAAAGTCAGGATTAAGATGAAATAACCTCAGAACTAGGCCAGAAAGAATGAGATATTTAATTAAAACCCTAGATTGATGCCAAGAAGTGGAAAAAAAATGTTGTTTTTAAGGGACTCTCATGAAATCTAACATCAAAGAGCCCTCAGAAGCATCAAAATATCAAGCAAGGAAGGAAGAGTCATAACTGTCCTTAAAAGAAGATCAAAGGTTTGCAATGGGCAGCCTTTGGTGGCAAGAGGCAACAAAATGTAACAGTGAAGATGATTTAGAATGAAAGACAAAAATTTCAAAACCTGGAAATTGGGAGCAGGTGAAAAAACAAACTGAAGAAAAATTAAGGTGAGGTTACGTACAAGCCAGAGGCAAGGCCTAAATATTCATTGGGTTCTAAAACAGAGGGAGTATAAATAAAAGAATGAATGTGAAGATAATGTAGAAGAAATCCTATGATAGGATCCAAAACACGTACATTTGAATTTATTGAATTGGCACGGTAAAAACGAACAAGTCAAGTGATCATAGAAAAGGCTATATATCTGGAGACTATATATGGTGTTTAATTAAAGAGTAAAATTATCAATTCTACTCATTCTCAGAGTTTGTGCTTATGTGGTTTTTTGAACTTTAACACAAGAGCATCTGTGTGATATGAGAAAGAATTTCTTCTATTCCATTGAACACTTATAAAGGGTCAGAATAATCCAGACACTGGGGGTGAAAATGAACAATGTATTTCCTTTGCTTTTAGGGAACTTAAGATTCAACAATGTCTGACAGACATGGACATTAATACCTCTAAAATGATATACTACATGCTAAAAATCAATGTACAGAATCAGGATGAGTTTGTTTAGTTTCAGTATGAAAGAACAGGTGCTACAAAGATAGAAAAGACAAAAAAAAAAACAAAAAAAGAATAGTAATATTTAATATCAGGTTTATAGCTATACAGAAAGAAAGACTGCCCTGAATCTGGAAAGATGTCCATGGAATTCTTAGAGGAGAACATATGTCTGATAATGATTATCTAAAAATCTGCCCAGAACTTGGTTCTTAGTGAAAGTGTACCTTTCTGAAAATGCTGCTGCTGCTGCTGCTGCTAAGTCACTTCAGCTGTGTCTGATTCTGTGCGACCCCATAGACAGCAGCCCACTAGGCTCCCCAATCCCTGGGATTCTCCAGGCAAGAAGACTGGAGTGGGTTGCCATTTCCTTCTCCAATGCATGAAAGTGAAAAGTGAAAGTAAAGTCGCTCAGTTGTATCTGACTCTTAGCGACCCCATAGACTGCTGCCTACCAGGCTCCTCCGTCCATGGGATTTTTCAGGCAAGAATACTGGAGTGGGTTGCCATTTCTTTCTCCATTCTGAAAATAAGGCCTCCTCAAAGAACATCAACTCTCCCCATCTTTCAGGCCACCCAACCTGAAAGAGAGAAAAATAAGCTGAAGATCATGGATTCTAATATCCTCTCCTCAAACTTTACCTGGAACCCTCAACACACAAGTAATGTACGATGTGATAGATTGTTGTTGTTCAGTCCCTCAGTAGTATCCAACTCTTTGTGACTTCATGGACTGCAGCATGCCAGGCCTCCCTGTCCTTCACCATCTCCCAGAGATTTTTCAAACTCATATGATAGATTATTGTTCAGCTAATATTTAATAGCCACTTCCTTCTATTCTACTGCAAGCTGTAATTCATGCCACTCTCCCCAAAAATGGGAAAGGCTACATGAATTGTTTGGGAAAGGGAAAATAAGCAAACACAATATAAGAGAGATATTAAATGATTTCATGATTGACGTCCCTCTTGCCCTTTTGTCTTCTGCTCATGAAAAGATCATGTCCTGTTCCCAGATTGAGAGACAGATGGGGGAGACCTGAAACCAACCTACATCCTGAAGCAAAAATACTCAACTAATCAAAAATTCTTGACAGAGGGAAGAAAAATTGCATTTTCTTATATCTTTGAGGCTATTTTCTTATTATGATTTCTTAGCATTGTAATAATAACTACAAAACCCATGATGACATTTAAAATAGCTATCAATCCACTGTTATCACAAGAAAAATCACATCATCAACCACCCTAAAACTCAGCATCTCAAATAATATCATTTATTCTCATAAACCCAGGGGTTGGAGTAGTTCTTCTGATCCAGACCAGGCTTTGTGGGTGAGTCAGCTTTAGGCCAAAGCAGCTGAGTGTTCTCCCAGATTATGAGGGCAGCACTGCTGTATACGTGTCTATTCTATGGCTCCTACTGATGGGCAGTATTTACCCAGGGGATGGATGTAAGAATAAACTTATTTTGGAAAATATTGAGCAGAGTAAACACATGTTTTTTTCTGTCCATATCAGTAATGAATGTCAGGTCCTCCAAAACCTATTAGGGATCTAGTAATATCTGCCACTTCTAGAAACATAGCTTTCTGCAAAATTGAACTTTCATGAGCTAATCTTCTCATGTCGATGGCAGACATACAAAGAGGATAAGTAGAGACACATTAGACTTGGGCTTAGCACTGCCATGTGCCATTGGCTAAAGCAGGTCAATTGCTATGAATCAAGCTGACAAAGAGGCCATTAAATGTGTGAGTGCAACGGGAGCAGACACTCTGGGCAAACTATCCAATTTGTCATTATACATGCTTCACTGATATTTTATTATAAACCAATACAATATTGTAAAGTAATTAACCTCCAATTAAAATAAATAAATTTAATAAAAACAAAACAAACAAACAAACAAAAAAAACATGTGTAAAGTCTCACTCAGAATCTATGGGAATGATATCCTTCACCCCCATACAACTCTAACATAGAAAATTTTTTTAAATGCTCTTTCCTATGAGCTCACAAAACAATCCTCTTTGTCAGCCTATGATACCTGCATATCATAGGATATGATAAAAAGGATACCTTTTTCCTTTCTTTCTTGTCACTTTCAATGAGGCCGGTCACCCACCACTGCCCATCAGCCCACTTTTTTCAATGCCCATTGTATGACTGCTATTCTTGGCACCAGTGATGTCATATCTTAATACTCCCACAACTGCCCATGTAGTCCTTGTTCTCTGAACTACTGTGTAAACATATTCAACTGCACATTAAAAGTTCTAAATGGTATCTTGAAAATTTTTAATAAAATTGTAACGAAACATATCATTTGGTGTTTACACAATATTATTTCTCTATGCCTCACCCAGAACTAGATTTTAGAAATGTAAGTACAGATGTTTGATCTTGTCTACACTATATCTATTTCCAGCTTTTCTTATGATGTCTAGAGATGGAATCGCCACAAACTTGCCTGTCAGCAGTTCAATTAACTGAGCATTTGAAAGTAATTAATGAGAAATGTTTGGATTTTAGTTTAAGCTTACATTATTTTTATTGATACTATATAGACATCTTAAAAAAATTGATCTCCAAGATTTTGATAGAAATGCTTCAAATACAGTAAAGATTAATCAACTCCCTTCTTGGTATTTTCTTTAGGATAAGCAATTCAAATCTCCAAGATTTCCTCTTCAGTAATTTGCGGCACTGTCTTCAATGATACATGACTCTTTTGAAAGTGTAAAAAAGTAAAATAAAGTTCATTACCTTAGTTAGTTAGTTCAGTTGCTCAATCGTGTCCAACTCTTTGCAACTCCATGGACTGCAGCATGCCAGGGTTCCCTCTCCATCACCATCTCCCGGAGCTTGCCCAAACTCATGTCCATTGAGTCGGTGATGCCATCCAACCGTCTCATCCTCTGTCATCCCCTTCTCCTTCCACCTTCAATCTTTCCCAGCATCAGGGTATTTTCCAAGAGTCAGTTCTTTGCATCAGGTGGCCAAAGTATTGGAGTTTCAGCTTCAGCATCAGTCCTACCAATGAATATTCAGGACTGGTTTCCTTTAGGATTGATTGGTTTGATCTCCTTGCAGTCCAAGGGACTCTCAAGAGTCTTTGTCAGTTACCTAGATATTGTCTATACTGAATACTTTCATAACTGAATCTCTTAATAATCTAGTAATTTTTAACAGGTACACTCTTTTAAGCAGGAAAAGTACTTTTATGTACTAATTCTATTCAACACATTTCCTATATGTTTACAATACAAAAGATTACACACAATAACTTTCCCAATTTCCTTCCTAGTCAGTTTCCTCTAAAATGCTGTTCCATTGTCAAATCTAAGTGCTTAAATATCTTCCTTGGAGAAGGGAATGGCAACCTACTCCAGTATTCTTGCCTGGAGAATCCCATGGACAGAGGAGCCTAGCGGGCCACAGTCCATGGGATCGCAAAGAGTTGGACACGACTGAGCAACGAACACACTAAGAATCTTCTTATCCCATACTTTATTACTGAAATAGAGACCAATTTTGATTCTATTTTTAAAGTCTTTACATGGAGGAATGACTTGTCAATAATCACAGTATTTTCCTTTATTCCTCTTTTAAAACTGTTTTAAACTAATGCTATTTTTTATTCCATTGTTAATACATTTAAGAATTTAGAGCTGAAATCCAATTTTGATGTTCATGATAGTAACACTTTTGTGCACGTTCACCTAATCTACAGCAGGAAACACAGTACAACAACCAATTATATGTTCTATTGTCTTGTTAGACACTATATATTATCTGCTTATTTCATCAAGAAAGTTTATTCTCATTATGTACTTGCAATAATTTTTAGTGCCAATCAAACTATCCTGAATTGCAATTGCATGCCCTTCAGTCTTACCAAGCATTGTACACCACGTCAGTTACAAATTAGACAATTTCTTCTCTATAATTCTGGCCAAGTTCCTACGTGCATCAATTTTAAATTTTCTGAATACTCATAAAATAAACTTAATCTTCACACCATATACCCAGAAGCTTAAGTTAGTTTTTCTTTAATAATCAAAATTCATATACCTATCATTTGATAAATGTCACAAAAATTATGTATCTTTGTAAATAAAATGAGTTTTAGAGACAGGTTTTACTCATTTTGTAAACTCTGGTTTACAGAATTCGAATCAAATAAAGCTGTATCATTACACTTTTTTTTAAATTTTCAACTATCTTCACCTGACCCCTGAAGAAGGAAATGGCAACCCACTCCAGTACTCTTGCCTGGAAACTCCCATGGATGGAGAAGCCTGGTAGGCTACAGTCCATGGAGTCACAAAGAGTCGGACACAACTGAGTGACTTCACTTCACCTGAAGTTCTCCCTACTGGTGCATATCATGAAAGCACTTTGCTTTAATGGTGAATGTACAAATGTTCTAACTTGCTGCCACTACAGGACCAGGAAAGAGTTTTATAGTTTCCTGGTGGCTCAGTTGGTAAAGAATTCGCCTGCAATGCAGGAGACACCTGGGTTCAATCCCTGGGTTGGGAGGATACCCCAGAGAAGCAAACTGTTACCCACTCCAATATTCTGGTCTGCAGAATTCTATGGATAGAGGAGCCTGGAAGGCTACAGTACATGGGGTTGCAAAGAGTCAGCCATGACTGAGTGACCTTCATAACTCTAACACAGCTCACTATTAAATAGATTTGTGTCTTGGTGCATTTTCAAATCACTTGCATTGTTCCTTTCAGTGACAATACTACATACAATTTATAAAACCATTTGTCTACAAGAATAGTAACTTTCACCTCAAATTTAGGGTTTTCTCTATATTACCAATAAATCAAGTAGCTGTTTCTTTGGTGGCTGGTATTACCAGAACTGTTTGATTCTACAACAAAAAAGAATTTTTTCTGTTGCCTTAAGAAATATTTAGAACCTTGATTGTTTTCAGTTCTTCTATCAGCCAACGTGCCTGCTCTCCCTTTCATCCTATTATCTCTGCCTGTAGAATCTCTCTTAAGATTTAACCTGTCTGAACTGGAATTACATGTAAGAACAGTGATCTTAAATACATGTAAGAACAGTAAAGAAGTAGATCATTCGGACATCCCAGAAATATTTCTTAAGAATGAAATAAAAATAATCATTCTTGAAGGGTACCATCATTTACAACATAAAATTGTAATTTTATTCAAGGCACTATATAAGCTTTTTTTTCTGAGAAGATAAACATAGCTAAGAATGCCCTTTTATATATATTCTCCTGCTATGACATAATTACCTACCACCTTCAACTTTAAAATAGGATATTCAGTTGAGTGTTCTGTTCTACTTTATAGACTTGGAAATCGCTGAAATATCAAGAGTAAAGTACAGAACACAAAAGAATGTAAGGATATGAGCAGACAGATGCTAAATCATATGTCCTTAACATTAGTTTATTTCACAACCTAAACATCAGTTAGAAAATTGTTAAGACACTAGCATCACTTGAAAAAATAATTCAGAGAAAGATACTGTTATGAGCCACCACTACACTGGAAACAAGATTTTGTAGCTGTCTTAGCTAAAAGGGTACTGTCTACAGATATTTAAAAAAAAGGAATTACATAAAGGATAAGTTCCCATAGTCTTGATACAATTCCAAGTGAATTTGACAACAGATTATAAACACTATGAAGGTTTCTCAAAATATTAAAACTAGAACCACATAATATAGTTCATATAATCTAGCAATTGCACTTTTTGGTATGTATTCAATGAAAATTAAAGATACCAAAGAGATGTATGCATTCCCATGGCCATGGCAGCGTTACTCAAAATAGCCAAGATACGTAAACAACCAGAGTATCCATCAATAGATGAATGGATAAAGAAGATGTTGTATGTATAAACAATGGAATATTATTCAGCCATGAGGAAAAAAAAAAAAGAATAATCTTGCCACTTGCAAAAATGTGGATGGGCCCTGAGAGTATTATGCTATGTGAAATAGGCCAGGCAGAGGAAAACAAGCACTGGCTGATATCACTTACGTGTTAAATCTAAAAATAAAGTCAAACTCACAGAAATAGAGAGTAGAAAATTGTCTGCAGGAGCTGGGGACTAAGGGAAATAGATGTTGGCCAAAGGGTACAAACTTTCAGCTTTAAGATCTGAGGATCTCATGTAAAACATGGGGAAAGGAAAGGAAAGTGAAGTCACTCAGTCATGTCCGACTCTTTGCGACCCCATGGACTGTAGCCTATCAGGCTCCTCCATCCATGGGATTTTCCAGGCAAGAGTGCTGGAGTGGATTGCCATTTCCTTCTCCAGGGGATCTTCCCGACATGGGGAGTATAGTTGATAACTCTGTATAGCACAACTGAAACTTGCTAAGAAAAATTACTCATCAGCTCTCCCCCAAAAGATAAATATATGAGTAAGTAGATAGGAGGAATCTTTTCACATTATTCCCTTCTATCAAAATCACCAAGATGCATACTTCACATATCTAACAATTTTATCAATTATACATCAATGAAATAGATATATATTTTTAAAGTAGTCAAAATATACACACTACAGCTCAACTATGCTTGAAACCAGAGAGGAGGATATGACTAAGATACTGCCCTTGTCTTCAAATAATTTACTACAAAGAAGTAAGATCTCATATGGTAAGAGTCAAAATGACAGCTTCATGTCTTTATTATTCTGAGAATATTCAAAAGTGAATAATGTCCAAAATAAATTCATTCATTCAACAAATATGTATTGAACACCTACTATGTGCCAAGAATTATTTAGGTCCTGGGGAAACAAAGAAAATGAAACATCTACCCTGTATTGTAGTTGGATGAGACTGACAAAATTGTTTTTTACCTTTAAAAAAAAATTGACTTAGCCCTTTGTGGTAGGGCTAAGTGCCATGGAGAAAATAAAGCAGGATTAGAGAGAGAGAGAGTGGGGTGAGATGGTCCAGGATGGAGTGCTCTTTCACACAGTCAAGGAAAAGTCTATCAGAGAGGCTGACTTTGAAAAGAATAAATACTGAAACATATGGATATCTGGACAAAAGATATTCAAGGACAGGCAAATGGCAAAGTCAAAGTATACCAAAGAATAAAGGGTAGAGAATGACATCATTTGGGTAGTAGAAAAATCAGATAATAAATGTTTCTTTGACTTTTACACTCAGTGAAAAAGAAACCTATTAGAGAGCTTTATTCCCAGGAATGACTTAACAGACCTTTAAGTCAGATTTTTAATGGACTCCCTCTGGTTGCTGTATTGGGGAAGGAAATGGCAACCCACTCTAGTATCTAGCCTGGAAAATTCCATGGACAGAAGAGTCTGGCAGACTATAGTCCATGGGGTCACAAAGAGTTGGATACAACTAAGTGACTGAGCATGCCCACACTGGTTGCTTTACAGTGAAAAGATTATGAGCAACTAGTGGAAGTAGCAAGAGGAATGTAGCAGTCTGGGTCCAATGAGGAGACACAAAGCACATAGCAATGTGTAAGTTTAATATTAATAATTAATACCTCTGAATCAGTAATAGAAAAGTAAGTATAAATGAAGTAAAGAGTACCCTAAATGGTAAGGGCTCCAGGAAAAGACCTAAGGAAAGACAAAAGTGGAAGGGTGGCTTCCTCCTTTCAAATGAGCATCATACCATATAGAGGAAGGTATGATTGCAGTCCACTGGATGACCAAGAAGTTCACTGGTTTGCCAGTGCCAAGACTGATTCACAAGCACTGGGCAACCATAAAAACAAACCCTCTGGGGAACAAAAAAGACAAACCTGATATGCCCTCTGGGCACACAGAGGGAGTCAAGAAGTTGCTGCAGGTGGAAGGTCAGGAACGTGCAATGTCCATATTGGAAGGGCAGCAGGAAAGTGGTCAACCCAGAAAAGACCATTTGGGCACATGAGTGACCAGATGTCCCCACATGCCCATACCAGTAAGAGAGCATATGACAAAAGTAAAAAGCAGAAATAGACTACATGTGAATCAAGAAAAGAAGAATTTCCTCCTAAAATGTCCCTCCGGCATCTTCTACTGACAGAGCAAAACATCATGCGCCCCATAAAGGAGAAATGCCTAGAGTCTAGACCATTGTCACAGATCGGGCATGAAGAGTGGATTTGTATTTAAATATAAGAAGTGTATAACTGTCTTAAGCAGTTAGGGGGAATTGAAAGAATTTTAGAAAAGAAAGGATATTAGCTTAAACCATAGTGGTAGCAATGCCAGTGACATAAGACAGTTAAGTATACAGCCAACACATTTTCTGATTCAGGATGCAATACAAAAAAAAAAAAATGGAGAAAAGTACTTTTGATCTGATCATCTAGAATGAGTTTATTGTATATTATAGGGATGATCATGAAATAAGCAGTTTTGGTGGGGGGGACATATTTGGACATAGATATGAGATGCTTAATAGATAAACAGATCAATATGTTGAAGGCAATATAGAAGTATTTGAACTTGACACGAAAATATGTGCATCATCAAAAATAGATATTAAATGCAAAAGTTGGAATGACATAGATAAATTAACAAAAAACTAAAGATAATAGATACTAAGACTTCAGATTTAGATAAAAAGAAATGTTTTATGTCATTAAGTTGTGGTATGGCTTGTTATGCAGCAATAGATAATCCTTACAGATAACATAGAGATAATGACTTTGAGGTTTCCTGCTAGAAAAGTAATAGCAGTTGAAGAAAGTTACCAGGCCAAAAGATGTCTTTAAATTGCTGGAGTAAATTAAAACATATTTTGTATGCTATTGGAAATTGAAAAAGATAAAACAATAACTGTAGAATACAGTGCCACTGAATATAATTTTCATACACTATCATTTCAACTACTATATTTTGTATTACTCATTGGCAGAAAACTATGCCTTAATCATATTTGAAAATACCTATCCTGGCTCACTATATTTATTAAATGTTCAATATGCAATTCCAATGTATTGATTTTCTTCCTTGTGAACTCATTGCACTAATTTTCATACTTTGAACTCAAATTCTGTAAACATTGAAGAGACCTGGGGTTTCTCATCCAGTCTGCAGATACTTGGTTTACTCTCTCCTACTCTCTTTATACTCATCGAGTTTCAAGGCTTTAAATAACATCTATTCTCTGACATCTCCCACATTTATATCTCTAGTCCTGACTTTTGATCCAGAGTTAAACATCAAACTGATATTTTGACAACTCTACTTGAATATAGGTATCTCAAAGTTAAGACTCCCAAACAAAATTCCAGATATTCCCCCAAATGTGTTTTCTCTCCCATCCCAGTAAATGGCAATTCCACTTATTCCAGTTGCCTGGAGCAAAAAACGTGACCAAACTACAAACTCAGCACATCAGCAAATTCAATTTGTTCAACCTTCAAAATCACTGTGAAACCATTGTTTTCAACCTTTTTCACATTAATAAGCTGGGTCAGGCCATCCTCATCATTTGTCTGAGTCACTATCAGCTTTTAACTCATCACCCAGCACTTGTCTTTTCTCTCCTTACATTCTGTTTCGCACTCAGCAAGAATATAATTCAGATCATGCCACTCACTCTTCTGGCTCAAAATGACATCCTACCCACTCATCACTCAGAAAAAGTCAACATTCTTAAAATTTATCTCTACCCAATATAACCCTCAGATTAACTTCCGTGCAGGCACCTACTCCTCTCCACCACCCTCACTGCATTTCAGTTACATTAGCCTCATTGGTATATTTATGAGTAGGAATATTTCTAACATGTCTCCACTTCAGGAACCTTGTGCCTTATTCTCTCTGCCAGAAATATTCTTTCCCTAGGTATCCACATACCACCCCACACCCCTCAAATATTTTACTTTGCTTAGCACCTTTTCATAGTCACTAGAATTCCTCCTTCCCAATTACAGTGCTCCCCATCCATTGACACTGCTAAAATTTTTCTTCACAGCCCTTATCATTATAGTACATATGTACATATATATATATTTTTGTTGTTGGTGGTGGTTTTTTTTTTGGGGGGGTTCATATGTCAGACTATAAGCTCCATATGGACAGGGATTTTAGATGATAGCTGACGCTTAAACAACACAGATTTGAACTGCCCAAGTTCACTTACATGTGAACATTTTTCAGTAAGTACATAGTATACAATCCAAACCACCACCATAGGGGAAGAGAGTACTGGCTCTAGCTTCCAGGACTTTTGTAATAAGAGCTTCTCTCATAGCTCAGTCAGTAAAGAATCTACCTGCAATGCAGACCAGGGTTTGATTCCTAGGTCAAGAAGATTCCCTGGAGAAGGAAATGGCAACCCACTCCAGTATTCTTGCCTGGAGAATCCCATGGATAGAGGAGCCTGTCAGGCTACAGTCCATGGGGTCACAAGAGTCAGACATGACTTAGTGACTAAACCACCACCACCACCATACAATCCAAGTTTAGCTGGACCTCTGAATGCAGAAACACAGATACCAAGGGCTTATTGCAAAATTATACTTGAATTTTCAACTACACAGAGTGTCAGCACCTCCAACCTCTGAGTTGTTCAAGGGTCAACTATATTTGTTCACTGCCAAATTCCATGGTACCTGATGTATTATATAGATGCTCAAATTTTTTTTTAAGGAATGCATGTGAAGAATAACCCCAGAACTTGTTGGAAAAGAATATTACTCTGCTATCCAATGAAAGGATTCCTCTACATTCTGACTTTGTGGATTTATTTTGCTGTCATATACTCCTTAGCTTGCTCCACTCTAACATGGACATCTCATGGTTCCAGCTTTGTAATCCAACTAATTATTAAATATCTCTATCTACTTATTTATACTGCCTGTAACTCAAACTTTGGGTGTATATCTGAATTCTTCACCTTCTATTTCAAGGAGCTACGGTACCTATTTTTAAGTTTTTGCCATCACCATTTTCAAATTTAAAAATATTTGCCCTCATCCTATTGTATTATTTATTTGACTTTTATCTCACATTATACTGAAAGTTTCATAAGAACAGAGACTCATTTTTCCCTTTGACCTGCTTCAGAATTTTTAGCATATTGACTTAAAAAGAGATGAAAATAAATATTTATGAAACAGAAATATATTATAGATAAGTTATGAATACCTGTTATACACAATATATCTGGTTTTGTATATGTGTCATTACAGAAACTAACATAAAAACACTATATTATAAGTGGAATGAATAAATATACCAACATAATAGAGATAGGAAGATATTAAAAACTCTCAAGTGCCTTTTTTGGTGAAATCATGGTAACCTCTCCATTCTCCCCCTTTTGATTCTATATTATGAAAGCTGGCCAAATACCAATGTATTATCTTATATGTTTTGGTTGAACAATTAGGATGAATATTTTTACTCAGAGTAGAGTCAGTTCTAAGGCCTGAAAATGATAGTGGCAGGGCTGCTGCTGCTGCTGCTAAGTGACTTCAGTCGTGTCCGACTCTGTGTGACCCCATAGACGGCAGTCCACCAGGCTCCCCCGTCTCTAGGATTCTACAGGCAAAAACACCGGAGTAGGTTGCCGTTTCCTTCTCCAGTGCATGAAGGTGAAAAGTGAAAGTGAAGTCGCTCAGTTGTGTCTGACTCTTCGCTACCCCATGGACTGCAGCCTACCAGGCTCCTCCACCCATGGGATTTTCCAGGGTGGGGTACTGGAGTGGGGTGCAATTGTCTTCTCCGAGTGGCAGGGCAATCACTTTCAAAATGTCCTTCCCTCAGTCCATAGTAATAGTCAACTTAGCAACTGCAATTCTGGTGGCATAAAAGACCAGGCCAGGAAGAATATATGAGCTATCAAGATGCCTGCTGAAGAACAAGATAGGTAAAGATGAATAAATACTTATTCCACAAATACCTAGAATAGAGCTGTCCTAGGCTTCCACCCCATGTATCCTTATGGAGAGACAGATACCAAAGTAGAAATATTTCTAAACCTGACTCTGTTTTCCAGTCTCATTAAAAACACCAAGCATGCCAAAATTTAGCCCCATGTGGGTGTGAACTTTACCTTCTTTCTGAATATTGGGAGCTTCACTGAATGGCACTTACACACTGTTGTATTTCACATAGTATATATAGCCAATACATAGCTAGTTACCTTCTCTTGAGAAGTAGAATGAGGCCAGAGTGGAGGAACCAGTGAGCTCCTATCTATTAACATTATCAAAGAGTTGGTTTCATCTTAAACTTAGTATCAACTATATTTTCATTACTTTATTAACAAGCATTATTTTATTAACAAGCATTATTTTATTACCAATAAATATATGAAATAGCTACAACATTTGTTTAATAGTTACTTTTCCCTAGTTAATGCCATAATCAGTCTTCCAACTCATGTCTAACAGCCTTTACATCTTTAGCTCTTTACCTGCTATCACATATGTTGAAAAGAGTGTTTGAAAAATATCATTTATTCAATCAACAAATATTTTACAATTACTCAAGGTATTTCAACTAGTATGCCAGATCTACATGTAAAATGCTGCTCATGATTTCTGAAAGTCTATAATATAGTAAAGAATATATATAATTCTTTTATCTTAATGATTGCTTTCCTGTAACACATTTAAATATTTGAAAACAATGTGTTCTCCTGAGCAGTTTACTATTCCTTCCCCAAACTAAAAATCTGATTACCCAATGGATTTAGTTGGCACATTGTTTTTCACAGATGGCATAGATGTTTTCAAGTTATCAAAAACTCTTGTTTGAGTAGTGCAAATGAATGAGGTAATATTTTAATGTGCAGGGTTGTATTGAAAGCTTAAAAGAAAATGTATGTGTAAATGTGTGTAATTTATGTCACTAAGTAATTTAATATAGTCTCATAAATTCAATGTTAAAGTCTATGTTGAAAACATTCAAATTTTTATTATTAATGCTTTGCACTACCTAGATTTCTAGTAATATTTCTAAGTGCAAACATTGCAGTAGATGTCCTGCTGCTGCTGCTGCTAAGTTGCTTCAGTCGTGTCCGACTCTGTGCGACCCCATAGACGGCAGCCCACCAGGCTCCCCCATCCCTGGGATTCTCCAGGCTAGAACACTGGAGTGGGTTGCCATTTCCTTCTCCAATGCATGAAAGTGAAAAGTGAAAGTGAAGTCGCTCAGTCGTGTCCAACTCTGTGCAACCCCATAGACAGCAGCCCACCAGGCTCCTCCGTCCATGGGATTTTCCAGGCAAGAGTACTGGAGTGGGGTGCCATTGCCTTCTCCGGTAGATGTCCTAGGACACCCAATTTCAGCAGGTCTACAATTGATTATTTTGCCTTCTAGGCACATTTCAGATAACTTTTCTATTTTGCCATACTCTTCCCTGACATTTAAAATCAAAATATGTGGGAAATTGGCCAAGATGGCAGAGTAGAAAGACCTCAACTTTACCTTGTCTCATGAACACAACAAAATCACAACTATCTGCAAAACAACCATAGATGAAAAAGACAGAAACCTACCAGAACAAATCCTCTACAATTAAGACATAAAGAAGGAACCACTAGATGGGTAGGAGGTATTATACTCACAATGTAATGAAATCCCATAGCCCAGGCTGGGCAACCCACAAACAAAAGAATAAATATATTGCAGAGGTTCTTCCAAAGGAAGGAGAGTTCTGAGACCCATCTTGGGCTCCAAGCCCAAGGACCCTGTACTAGGAAGATAAGCCCTCAGCCTTGACTTTTAAGCCAGAGGGCTTAGTTTCTAGAGTCCCAAAGGACTGAGGCAAATGCAGAGTTTACTCTTAAACGGGGACTTGATAAAGTCTCACATGCTCCAGGACCCAGAATGAAAGAAGCAATTTCATAGGAGTTTGGACCAGATCTATTTGCTGACTCCCTGTTTGCAGTGTCTCCCAGGGAGGTGAGAGGCAGCTACAGCTGACCCCAGGGACATTTACACTGATGGCAGCCATTCTGGGGAGCTCTTTTTCTACTGTGTGGACACTGGTGCTGGCGGGTACCATTGTGAAATCCTTTGACTAGTTCATTAGTCACAAGACCTGGTCCTACCTAAGAGCTTATAGGCATCAGTTCTGGGATGCCTCAGGCCAGGCAACTAACTGGGTGGCTACACAAGCCCCACCCATTAGGTGACAGGCTGCCTAAAGACTTCCTGAGACCACAGCCACTTCCAGATATGCCTCTAGATACCCTACTGCCCACCAGAGAACCAGGACCCATGTCTACCCACCAGTGGTCAGGAATCCCACTCTAGCCTTTGGACCAGCCTCATCTACCAGAAGGCAGAAACCAGATGCAAGAAAACCACAATCTCATAGCCTGTGGACCCAGAGTACACACAGCAGGCCAGACACTGCCCTGGGATCACTTGGGTTATGGCCCTGCCCACTAGCAGGCTAACACAAGTTTTAAGAGATTGCACATCCCCCTATTTGATTGTGTCAGAGACTTGCCTTATCCACCAGTAATCTAACACATGCTCTGGAATTCCTCAGCCCTGAACCCAGACTACAGGAATCAGCTCTGCCCACCAGTAGTCTGCCACTAACCTTAAGACCTGCCTTCACCCATCAATAGGTGAACCACGGCCTTAGAATTTTCTTGACTCTGATTCTACCCACCAGTGAGCCACCATTAGCGCCAAATCACCCAAGAGGTTTGCAGTCGGCTGACTAGTGATCAGGCCCTGCTAACCAGCAGTTGGCAGCCTCTGCACAAGGCAGGACCTGGCAACCAACCAGACTAGGGGCCAATCAAGCCCACACTGTCATCATGCCGCAACAGAAGAACAAAGGCATCCCTCACAGGGGGAGTCCCTAGAGCATACAGCTTGGGTGATGAGAGGGGAGCAAAAAGAAAACAAATATGCTGGCGAGGATGTCAAAAAAGGGAACCCTTGTACACTGCTAGTGGGAATACAAATTGATGCAGCCACCATGGAAAACTTTATGAAAATTTCTCAAAAAACTAAAAATAATTACCATAGAAGCCAGCAATTCTACTCTTTGGTATATACTTGAAAAATAACAAAAACACTAATTTGAAAAGATACACACATCCCAATATTCATTTGTTCAGTTGCTCAGCATGTCTCTTTGCGACCCCATGGATAGCAGCACAACTTCTCTGTCCTTCACCACCTCCCAGAGCTTGCACAAACTCATGTCCATTGTGCTAATTATGCCATCCAACCATCTCATCCTCTGTCATGCCTTTCTCCCGTCTTCAATCTTTCCCATCACTAGGGTCTATTCTAATGAGCTGGCTCTTCACATCAGGTGGCCAAAGTGCTGGAGTTTCATCTTCAGCATCAGTCCTTCCAATGAACACTCAGGGTTGATTTCCTTTAAGATTGATTGGTTTTCTCTCCTTGCAGTCCAAGGGACTCTCAAGAGTCTTCTCCAACACTATAATTGGAAAGCACCAATTCTTCAGCACTCAGTTTTATGATCCAACACACATTATACATGACTACAGGAAAAACCATTGCTTTGATGATACAGGCCTTTGTTGGCAAAAATACTGTTTTTGCCAATGTTTATAGCAGCATTATTTAACATTTCCAACATATGGAAGAAGACGTGATGCGCACATGCACACACACACACACACACACACACACACACACACGCACAGGAACACTACTCAGCCATTAAAAAAGAAAGTTTGCCATTTGCAATGACATGGATGGACCTGGAGAGTAACATGCTGAGATAGTCAAATAGAGAAAGACAAATACTGTATGACATCATTTACCTGTGGATTCTAAAAAATGCAACAAACTCTTGATCAACAAAAAAGAAACATCCTCACATATAGAGAGAACACACTAGTGGTTAGCAATGTGGAGAAGGAAGGGAAAAGGGGCAGTATAGGGGCAGGGGACAAAATGGCACACACTATCATGTATACAATAAGCTATAAGGATATATTGTACAATACAGGGAATAAAGCAAATATTTAATAATAACTATAAAGGAAGTATAACCTTTGAAAATGGTGAATCACTGTATTGTATGCCTTCAAAATATAATATTGTAAATAAACTATACTTAAGTCAATCTAAAAAAGTAAAACTATGCAGCCATCCAAATCAACCTCTTAATTTTTACCATAATTCTTCAAAAAATGCCATGTCAAATATGTTTATTCTTTTTTATTTTAATTAACCTATTTATTTGGTTTCTCAATAAGCAGGTTTAAAATGATAATACATTAAAATGTATGGCATTATTAGAGAGATAATCAAATGAAAGAGAAGACAAATATCATATTCTGAAACTATCATACCTTCCCTTAACTTGGACTCATTTGCTCTATTCTCATGCCAACCCTTTATAATCCATCCTGCCCATAACCCACAGACTAATTTTTCTAAAATATAATAATGACACATTATGCCAGTTGTTTGCTTTAAATGTTTCAGTGACACCCTATTGCCTATGTAAAAAATATGTAAATTCTCAGTATATCACTGAAAGTTCCTCCCCCATCTCCTTTCCTCTGTTTAGAAACACAATAGCCTATCATCCTCCCAGACAGAACCTACCCTACAACAAAATGACTTCCATTTCTCTAGACATCTCTTGAGCTTTACCAGCTCCAATATAGTGTTTCCATTTACAACATTCTGTCTCTCAAAATCTCATGCATCATAGACACCTACCCAAATCATGCACTATATAAAGATATGGTCTTTCTCTTCCTGGAGACCCACAGTCCTTAGGGTTAATAAATAGTGCTCTTACAGTACAAAATATGTTGCCTTGATTTACAGTAATTTTAAAATATATCTTCTCCATTATTTTACTAAAAGCTCATTATAAAATGTGTTATATACTTCACAGGACCCAAAGGAGAAAATTAAACATAACTTGCATAGTAATATTTAATAAATTTATAATTATTATTGTATATGATGTGATGAAGTTTTTGTTGAAGCATGTAACCTTTTGTTGAAAAACAAACCTCAGTTCTGCTTATGCTCACTGCTGCTGCTGCTGCTAAGTCGCTTCAGTCATGTCCGACTCTGTGCGACCCTATTGATGGCAGCCCACCAGGCTCCCCCGTCCCTGGGATTCTCCAGGCAAGAACACTGGAGTGGGTTGCCATTTCCTCCTCCAATGCATGAAAGTGAAAATTCAAAGTGAAGTCGCTCAGTCATGTCCGACTCCCAGCGACCCCATGGACTTCAGCCTACCAGGCTCCTCCATCCATGGGATTTTCCAGGCAAGAGTACTGGAGTGGGGTGCCATTATGCTCACTATCCAACACTAAATTATGTCAAGCAATGATTTCTACAAAGTGATTCTTAGTGAGGATCAGCCTGCAGTAAAGTTCTACATGAAACTGTTAATGACCTCACAAGCTGGCATATTAGAAGAGAAAAATGATTCCAATAACTTCACCACTACAACCTGACATTTGTAGTAGCATTTACAGTCTTATTGAGAAAATCTCTTATCTTCACAAAAGCAGAAGTCTACAAGAAAGGCAGTGAGAAAGAATGAAAGTTGTTCAGCAATCTGTTAGGCTGGTAGGAACCTAGGTGTCAATCACCTAATGCAATTAGATGGAGATTATTGGAGAAGGAAATGGCAACCCACTCCAGTGTTCTTGCCTGGAGAATCCCAGGGACGGGGGGGCCTGGTGGGCTGCTGTCTATGGGGTCACACAGAGTTGGACACGACTGAAGCGACTTAGCATTCCTTCAAAGCCTTGGGAGAGAGCTAAACTAGAGAAAGTTCATACCAGTAGATAGTACTGTTCAGATTCTGAAACTCTATTTGTCTGCACATCACTGATGGAGAATTGGAGATTAAAAAAAATTACTTCTGTTATAGTAAAATACCAGATGACTATACCTATAAGCAGTAATATAAACTCTAATGAGTAGATACAAGCAATTAGCAAACTAAGGCAGAACAGGAGGGTCACTTACCATGACAAAGGACCATCCAGAGACTCAAAGTTATAATTGCAACATCAATTGCCAAACATAATTTATTAATATGTATTTGTTAATATTTGACACATTTATTCAACTAGTGCTCATTTTTGTTAGTTTGTTCTCTTTAATTTAGGGGGTGGACTTGTTTTATTTCAAATACACACAATTTGTGCCATGAAAATGTGTTTAGTAAGACACTGGTCTTGACAGGGAACCATGGGTATAAATGTAATCATATATTTTAAAGTAAGTGAAGTGGAAGTTGCTCAGTCATGTCTGATTCTTTACGACCCCAGGAATTTTCCAGGGCAGAATACTGGAGTGGGTAGCCTTTCCCTTCTCCAGGGGATCTTCCCAACCCAGGGATCGAACCCAGGTCTCCTGCATTGCAGGCGGATTCTTCACCAGCTGAGCCACAAAGGAAGCCCAAGAATACTGGAGTGCGTAGCCTATCCCTTCTCCAGCAGATCTTCCCGACCCAGGGATCAAACTGGGGTCTTCTGCATTGCAGGTGGATTCTTTACCAGCTGAACTATCAGGAAAGCCAGATTTTAAAGTAAAGAGGATGTAACTTGGAGCTCTCTATGTGGGGTCCAGCCAGGCACTATACCCCATATATCAGAATATACTTACACTAACTTTCGCAGTTTATTTCTAGAAAAGAAAAAAAAAAAAACTAGCAAAATCTGTCCTGCCTCATAAAAATATAAGAGGCCTTTCAATTTGGAATTGAACAAGTCACTGGTGGTGATCGTGTAGGTAACCTGAGGGCATGAGATCTGTAAGAAATAAGAGTGCCCCCAAGAACAATGAGGTAAAAGAACCCCTTACTTACTCCTGTCATATAGCTAGTTTTTCTTACTCAGAACTCAGGTTTTGCTAAAGGGTACATAGGAAAAATGCATGTTACAGTGGAAAACTATGCATTGTGGAGATCTTGGAGGACCCACTTCAGAATTGTCTGATAAGGATCCTATCAAAGCTATTTTACAATTCTGTGAGGGTCAGGTAACAATAAGGCAAAATAATTCTTGTAGGTCTGAAATTTAAGTCCCATCCTGTGTAAGTTCATAGCTTTCCCTTTCTTTTTCTCTTTCCCAATTTCCCTCTGCCATCCTGGGGGAAAAACAAAAACTGTTTGACTTTATGCCAATATTCTTAATCTACAAAATGCATATGTTTCTCAGATTGTTTTTGAATTATGCAGAAATAAAGACAAAAAAACACAACCTATTACTTTTTCATTTGAATTCAAAGTTTACTACAGCAAAGTAGTCAGTCCACAATGATTTACATTTGTCAGAAATTCAAAGATGAGCAAGAGATTCAGGAGCTTTGTAGTGAACAAAAGACTTTGGGGATGCTTTGAATGGAGATTTCTGGCAGGGAAAACTGGAGGTGGTTAAACTTTAAGAGGGGAATCTTATGCGGTTGTTTGCGTAGCATAAACTCCTAATTTGGAAGAAAGGGGAAATTGAAGGTAAGAGATTAATGAATATGACAATCTTAAAAATATCTCCATAGGTAATTTAGAAATAAAATTTCAAAGGATAAGAATAAGGTGGGTATCAGATGAGACTGAGGAGGAAGAGCATTGTGTTGCACAGAGAAAACGGTTGATTACAAAAACACAAAAACTGAGTTGTGCAAGGGACTTAAACAATCTCATTGCATCATGTCTCTGTGTCCTGGAGTGGGGGTATATGAGTGTGTAAAAGAAAAGGACATTTGGGGAACAGAGTCCTTGTAAATCCCTCTAATTCACACTGTAAAGAAACAACCTACTTCACCTACAGAAAAGTCTCACTTTAATGGTATGTCTTGGTTCAAGGTCTTTTGTTAGCCTCATTTAATGACTACCTAAATCAAGACTCAGCTGTACATTTTGGGACACATTGGCAGATGCTTCTTTTAAGCTTACTAAGTTCCTCTAACATTCCATAGATGGTTTTGGAGTACTCTAACATCTTAGTTTGTGAAGTTTCACTCTCCTTGTATGAGCATTGTGTAGATCAGACATGAACACGGGGTACAGAGTGCTTTATAGAAGCGGCACCACACCTTTTTCCTCCCACTCCTGCTGTTTCTGAGACTTTATTTATACTTTGTTTTCAGCAGATTCTGCATCATGAAATTCAAGTCTTGGGTACTGACTTTGCAAATTACTGGTGTGAGGTCAATGTGTTAAGGGACCCACACTTCCCTCCTGAACTGCTTAATCCCATGATTTTTTTTTACCTTAATATGACAATAAAAGAGCACACCAGCACTCTATATTCCAGGTTTACCATGACATATTTTTCAAGTGGTAGATCCTTTCAGAAGTGTACAATGAAAAACATTTTCAACATGAAATAATGGCACGCATATCTTTCACAGCATTTTTCTCCTTCACACTTATAATACAGAAGCAGCTGTGCCCTATTCAAGTGAGAGATGTGTGGTAAAGTCTGTGTGTTATAACTGCAAATACGAAATCCATTTTCCTCTCACTATTTTTTGTCTTAGAATTTGGGTGCTTAATGCCCCAATTTATTTGCATTTGCTGCCCAAGAAATGCCATTTCATTGCAACATGGCTGAGGACTTATATTTTGATGCTGCAACTAATGCTAAATTTTGCCATCTACTGGCCAATAAAAAGTAGTTACTTGTAATTTCATACATGACACCCACTCAAAAACAGGTATTTAAAGGAAAGCCCTTGACAGTATTTTATCATGTACTTTGCCCAAATGTACATCATATTTGGAGATATTCTTTCTTCTGATAGAAAAAGGAATATCTTACAGATAAATTGACAACTCATAACCCCAATTTCCACTTGAAAGTGATTATCATTTGCATATGACACCTTAAGAAGAAAGAAATTTACAATTTTAACTTCAAGTTCTACAGGAAACTGAAACAGAGTTAAAAATATCCCAGGGTTCTGCTTCCAAAAATGGAAAACTCTGGAAGTCAATCAACCAATTAATACATAATAAGTAAATAAACACATAGCTCTAGAATCTTTGCAGCAATATTAACTGTTTTTTTAATGGGTGGTGGTGGTGGTTTTGTTGCTAAGTGATGTTCGACTCTTGTGACCCCACAGACTGTAGCCTGTCCATGGGGTTCTCCAGGCAAGAATATTGGAGTTGATTGCCATTTCCTTCTCCAAACTTCAGGGGATATTTCCAACTCAGGAATCAAACCCAGGTATCCTGCATTGCAGGCAGATTCTTTACTGACTGAGCTATGAGGGAAGCCCTTTTTATAGGTATGGTATCTAAACAGTTCATAGATGTCAAATTTATATTCAAGTTCAGACCATCAGCACTGTTGAATAGGTTTTATAGTATATTGTGACCAGATTCTTAAAAATTCTTTGTGCATGCTTCAAAATAATTTTGAAAAACTGTATACACTTAACATATTAGGTAGAAATGCAAAATTTGTTATATGTTTATCTAATTACAAATTATATATTTCTGAAATACATAGATATCAATACTTTAAAATTTATTATTGGAAAAATATTGAAATATCAACTACACCAAAGAGAACAGTACACTGATTTCTCCCTATCCACTACCCAGACTCAATATTTGCATCTTCCTGCATCTAAAACTTTTTTCCCCTCCTTTTTGAGGCATTATTGAACAAATCCCGGAAATCATGTCATTTTACTCTATTTCAATATGCATTTATAGATAATATGCACTTTTCTATTATAACCATTTTCATATCTGACAAATTAAGGATAAGTCCTTGGTATCATCTGAGAGCAGTTAATAACCAATTTATTCTATTTGTCTCAAAGAACATCTTTTTAAAGTTATTTTCTTCTAATTAAGATCTACCCAAAGATGCATATTTGTAGGTCTAGTTTTTTTTTTTTTTAATTTTTAAAATTAAGTTTTATTGGTGTATAGTTGCTTTACAATGCTGTGTTAGTTTCAACTGTACAGCAAAGTGAATCAGCTATATGTGTACATATATCCCACCTGTTTTGGATTTCCTTCCCATTTAGGATACTGTAAATTTTAAATCTTTTTAATCATACAAGTTCCTCTTTCCTTCTCATCTCTTGTGCCGCTAATTGTTTACAAAACAGAACCAGTTAACCTCTAGAATGATGCATTCTGAATTCATCAATTTGCCTCTGTGCATTATTTTGTTTGTTCTTTTATCCCCTATATTTCCCATACATTTAACTATTATCGAGGATAAAATTAGGTAAGAATATTCTGGAATGAATGCCTCAAAGGGTACGCCAAGTGCTTTACATTGCATATTATTAGGACAAAGAATTATTGCATCACATTTAGGGATACAAAAATTTCAGTGGGGTCAAATGTTGACAGACAGTTTCCTGAACTCATTGGAAAAGACTCTGATGCTGGGAGGGATTGGAGGCAGGAGGAGAAAGGGACAACAGAGGATGAGATGGCTGGATGGTATCACTGACTCGATGGACGTGAGTCTGGGTGAACTCCGGGAGTTGGTAATGGACAGGGAGGCCTGGCGTGCTGCGATTCATGGGGTCGCAAAGAGTCGGACACGACTGAGCGAATGAACTGAACTGAACTGATCATCTCTTCTTTTTACAGTTTCATCTGTTGATGATGATTATCTTTAAAAAATGAAATGTATAGATTCCAAGGGGGAATGGGGCTGGGGAGGAACTGGAAGATTGAGGTTGATATATATACACTATTAATACTGTGTATAAAATAGATAACTCTAAGAAACTACTATATAGCACAGGGAACTCTACTCAGTGCTCCATGATGACCTAAATGGGGAGGAAATATCAAAAAAAAGGGGGGGGATATATGTATATATATAGCTGATTCAATTTATAGCAGAAACTAACAGAACATTATAAAGCAACTATACTCCAATAAAAATAAATTAAAATTCTCATTAAAAATTAAGCCCAAGAATTACTGGAGTGGGTAGCCTATGCCTTCTCCAGGGGATCTTCCTGACTTGGGAATTGATTTGGGGTCTCTTGCATTGCAGGTGAATTCTTTACCAACTGAGCTACTAAAAATTAAGCAGAGGATGTAAAATAGTGATTTTTATAATTATACAGTTCCATCCACATTCATTAGCTGGAATTCTATACAGGGGAATTTCCTTTAACAGTTGTGACTCTCAGCTTAGCCTAAAATACAGTTTGCCTAAGAAATGTAGGAGTAATGGTTAATAATTTTTTCTAAATATCCAAATACTAGAGTAAGTTATTAGTACTCCAATAAGCTGTGACAGAACCTAAAGAATTGTTTTGGAAATTTTCTGCTGGCTTTCTTTTCCTTTACTTAGCATATGGACAATTTAATCTGCATTCGATATTCTTAAATTAATTGTATTCTCTATTGGTGACAGCAATCTTTGGTCATAAGCTGCCTTTTATTTTTGGCATGACCCATTGTATTTTCTGTCTCTTTTGCTTAACAGTTTACTCACTTTCTGTCACATAAAAAAAGCTGTCTCAGTAATTGTTTTATACATTTTATGTATTTTCTGAATCAGACTTAAAATCAGCCTTCAATCCAAGAAATGTTTGGTTCTTTTCAGACAGGAATTCTAGTTAGAGAAAACAATCTGAATGGTAGATGCACATTACTCTTAAATACACCCAATAGAGTAGACTGTAACTATTGTGGCTTGATATCTACAATCAGGTATTCGGTAGCAAATTTAAACAAGCTCTTCTTTAACAGTCTGAAGTTGTAATTTATCTTAAGCTAATGTTTATATTCCAATTACTCCACAAAATTTTACTCTAACAATATACAGTTGGCCTCCCTATCTGTGAGGTCCACATCTAGGGATTCACCAACCATGAATGAAAAATATTTGAAAAAGATCCAAAAAGCTCAACAAAAGCAAAAGTTGAATTTTTACATAGGATTTACAACTACTTGCATAGCATTTGCATTGTTTCAGGTATTATAAGTAAATCAGAGACGATTTAAAGTGTTCAGAAGGATGTGTATAAGTAATAAGTAGAAATATTATGACATTTTATAACTGGACATGGAACAACAGACTGGTTCCAAATAGGAAAAGGAGTACGTCAAGGCTGTATGTTGTCACCCTATTTATTTAACTTATATGCAGAGTACATCATGAGAAATGCTGGGCTGGAAGAAGCACAAAATGGAATCAAGTTTGCTGGGAGAAATATCAATAACCTCAGATATGCAGATGACACCACCCTTATAGCAGAAAGTGAAGAGGAACTAAAAAGCCTCTTGATGAAGGTGAAAGTGGAGAGTGAAAAAGTTGGCTTAAAGCTCAACATTCAGAAAACGAAGATCATGGCATCCGGTCCCATCACTTCATGGGAAATAGATGGGGAAACAGTGGAAACAGTGTCAGACTTTATTTTTTGGGGCTCCAAAATCACTGCAGATGGTGACTGCAGCCATGAAATTAAAAGACGCTTACCCCTTGGAAGGAAAGTTATGACCAACCTAGATAGCATATTCAAAAGCAGAGACATTACTTTGCCAACAAAGGTTCGTTTAGTCAAGGCTATGGTTTTTCCTGTGGTCAGGTATGGATGTGAGAGTTGGACTGTGAAGAAAGCTGAGCGCCGAAGAATTGAACTGTGGTGTTGGAGAAGACTCTTGAGAGTCCCTTGGACTGCAAGGAGATCCAACCAGTCCATTCTAAAGGAGATCAGCCCTGGGATTTCTTTGGAAGGAATGATGCTAAAGCTGAGACTCTGATGCTGGGAAGGATTGGGGGCAAGAGGAGAAGGGGACGACAGAGGATGAGATGGCTGGATGGCATCACTGACTCGATGAACATGAGTCTGAGTGAACTCTGGGAGTTGGTGATGGACAGGGAGGCCTGGCGTGCTGCGATTCATGGGGTCGCAAAGAGTCGGACACGACTGAGCGACTGATCTGATCTGATCTGATCTGATCTAAGGGACTTGAGTATCCATGAATTTGGATATCCGTGTAGGTCCTGGAAGCAATCCGTTGTGAACACTGAAGGACAACTGTAACTGTTTGCTCAAAGGAATTTCTGTGCTGTGCTGAGCTTAGTGACTCAGTAGTGTCTGACTCTTTGTGACTCCATGGACTCTAGTCCACCAGGCTCCTCTGTCCGTAGGGATTCTTCAGGCAAATATACTGGAGTGGGTTGCCAAGCCCTCCTCCAGGGGATCTTCTCAAGCTAGGAATTGAACCGAAATCACCTGCATTAAGTGCAGATTATTTACCAACTAAGCTACCTTGGAAGTCCAAAGGAATTTCTACTGGTTATTATAACATACTTAACAGAACAAAAATTCATATTCGGTGTTGGGTTTTACCTTGAGTTACAGTTACACTATAACTAGTACACACTTTTAATATACAACTGAATCAAAACAACAAAATTACAAACTTTGCTAAAAATTATGCAAAACAATCATTGCACATGCACATATTAAAGACTGAGATAAGAAAGTGTTGGTGACTTGATTAAGGACCATGGTGAAATGATGAAATTCAGTGCATCCTCAGGAGACAACACATTGTAATACATTTCAAGATGGTTAGACTCGTGTCTTTCTCAAGAAGAGGAGATTGCAAAAGAGCAGCATGGAAAAGCATTAAGCCTTTCCTCATAGGTTCAGCATTAGAACAGGGTTTAAAAAAATCTATATCCTATTCCCTTAAAACTCTCCATACATCTTGTAGAGACAGAAGCCCACAAGGATATGCAAAATCCAGTTTTAATACTGTTGACCAAAGTCATAAATGCTGGTATAGAATAAGACTTGATAGATATAAGTCAATAATATGTAAGGTATACTGTTAGTTGTGAACAAGAAAGTGTACAATGAATGAAAAATATCTTCTATCTAAGTAATGTTTAAGCTTAATCTTGATAACCTTCTTCCCAGTGAGGTTTCTTGAAGCTCTGCTTTTTCTTCTTTGTCATATATTATTTTAAAAGATAAGGATCTTATGATAAAGAAGAGAGCTAAAAATTAGTGTTGATGTCTTTCCTTTATTCTATGTATATAAAAAAAAGAGCAAAAGAGAAGGGAGTGAAGTCCATTAACCTTGCAGAGAGGATGCGAAAGTATGTCTGTTCTTTTCTGTTATACATTTGGATTAATGCTGCATAATTTAGTTGCCTATGAAAATCTGGATCAATTGAATTTTCCCATAATTTCTTAGATTTCCACAAATGTGTTAAGTTAAAATATGGCATTTAATTTATACTATATGAAATCAATACTAGAATTTTTAATGAAACATCCTGAAATGGCGATGATTGTTTCTCTCTCCCTGTATTCCATCCCTCCCTGCCTTCTCTCTCCCAAAACATATACTTTTAAAAGCTCATTCTCCATTGATCACTGTATTAGTCAGGGTTCTCCAAAACAAAAACAGAACTAACAGGATATAAAATAAAGGGATTTATTATAAGGAATTTGCTCATATGATTGGGGAGGCTGAGAAGGCCTAAAATCTGCAGTCTGAAGGTCTGATAACCAGATTAGTCAATGACGGTAGTTCCAGTCTGAGTCTGAAGGTGTGAGAATCAGAAGAAAAGGAAAGAAAAACTCTCCAAAGGGTTGGAGGGAAACATAACTGTCTGGTATTGACAGCAAAACTCTCTCGCTCAGCATTGTTGTGTTCTCTTCAGGCTTTTACTAGTTGGATGAAGTCTTCTCACTTTGGGGAAAGCAATCTGCTTTACTCACTCTATTAATACCAGTATGAATCTCATCCAGAAACATCCTCCAAGACACATACCCTCACAGACACACCCAAAACAGTGTTTATATATCTGCTAACCATATGACCTAGTTAAGCTGAAACTTCAAGCATTATGATCACACAAAGTCTCTAGGATTCTAGCAAGAAAAGATATGGTATGTTTTTGGTGAGGGGTCCCTAAACAATAATAACAAAAGCTGCTTAACCAGGATTTTCCTTCAATAAACAATTGTTTTGATGTCAAAGTAGTTGCTAGTTCATTCTAAAATATGAGGTTTTAACTGACTAATATTTTAGGTGACCTTTCAAGAGAGAATACAGCAGTTTGAGCTGAGGCATTTCAAGAGGGTTTAATGGAAGAAAGGGCTTAAACAAGCCTTGAAAAATGAGTGAGGGCTGAATCAGATGTACACACATCCTACCTTACCATTCTATTGTGTCCGGATCAGATCTTGGGTAAAAAAGGGCCTATGAAGTTTCCTCAGCACACAATGCAATGTGTAAGTATTTTGTATTCCTAGTTTATAGGAATAAACTAGGAATTCCTAGTTTGTATTCCTAGTTTATAGGTCTCTGAGAGAAAATTAGTTCATATATAGTGTCATTCATTTTCATCACTTGCCCTGAGCTCCTTCAAAAAATGTACTATGGAAATAGGAATTATTCCTTTCTGGCCTCCCTCCCAAGTTTATCCATTCCATTTTCTGCTCAATTTTTCATTGCATTATATCAAACCAAGATTTAGCTAGTTCATGGTCTGTGGTTAGAGTTTAAAGAATAATACTTAAGATGAGACTGTTGAAATAGTGAAACTTATTTTCTTCCCTTTTCTTAACTTCTGATGGATTTGTATGACCAAAAGAATAATTTTCAGTAGGAAATGAACCTTTATGAGAATACAGATTGCATTGGCTGATTATCTGATAAACTTTTGAGTGATCTATTTTAATATGGCTGAAAAAGCCTTTATCTGAAAAATTCAGTTTCTCAAGGTCAGAGGAGAGCCCATGACTTTTAGAGTAAACATATGTCGAGCATCAAAAAAGTCATAAATGTCAGTCATGTATAAAAGTAATAAACGTAAATCTCTGATATAATAAAAGATAGTAACTCCAAACTATTTAATAAACATACAAATTTGTGTATCATTCCTATAATTTAAGGTTGTCATTCAGTCGCTCAGTCATGTCCACCTCTTTGTGATCCCATGGACTGCAGCATGCCAGACTTCCCTGTACTTCACTATCTCCCAGAGTTTGCTCAAACTCATGTTCATTGAGTCGATGATGCTGTCCAACCATCTCATCCTCTGTTACCACCGTCTTCTCCTGCCCTGCATCTTTCCCAGCAACAGGTTTTTTTCCAGTGTGTCAGTAATTTAAGATAATGATTTTATTGATTTTAAACAATATAAGATAGCCTAATTACAGGTAACAAATATATTAATTAACACTTGTAGTCACTCCTCATTTCATTTTCAGTTTTATTAAGTCTAAAACTATGGAAAGAAAAATTAGACTCAATATGTTCACATAATTAAACAATAAACAAAAGTGGTTTTTCTAGTCAAGATTGTGTCTCGTATCTTGTTTTTGTTATTTTTATCATTTTTTTTCTTTTCAACATGCTTTGGATTTACCTTTTTTACTCTATCAAAACATATTTAGATACAGATATATTCACCAATAGAGGCATTTTCACCAATCTCTATCAAATTAAAAAAAAACCACTTCTTGACTACATATAAACCAACAAAATTCAACGATGGAGAAATTTAGCTGAATGTAGTGGTAATATATCTCAGGCAAAATAAATATTAGTTTTGGAATGTATGACTAAGAAAATCTTAAAGCTATAAATAAAGAATGGGAAACTAGCACAGGGATTGAGACCTAAAACTGAATTCTTCACTTAATGCTCAGAACACTGACTGAATAAAGAAACTGCAAGACAGAATTTTAACAACTCACCAACCTATGTTTTGACAGAAGTAAATCCAAGCATATTAGTCATCAACTCATCTACTACCTTAAAAAGACTAACTCATTACAATGTTCACCAAGTCTCATAGTTACCCTTGTCACTTTTTCATTCTCTCAGGAATTATATTGTGAAAAAAAATCATGGTTTTCGGTTTCATCTTGTCCTCTCTTCCGTGCTCCATGAATGCTGAGCATAACATGTAGCCACAGCTAAAAATAATCAGAAAATGTGGTACTAACTGGTCACTTACATGCTTTTGTCACTAAATAAATGGTTTCCCACTGGTAGCATAAATATTTGTAGGTTTATCTCTAGGTAATTCCTGGAGTCTATACTGTTCTTCTGTCATTTTTATCATCCTGGTTCAGAGTATCTGTGTATTATTGACAGTAGAGACCATGGAGGAAATATAGACTGTTCTCTAATCTATTCAATTTTTTAATTGTCTTAACTGGGAAAAGTTATTTAACCTTTATTCATCTCAATTAACTAACCTACAAAGCCAGAATAATGTAAAGGTCTGAGCTCACTGTTTAAAATTAACATTGCTGCTGTGTTCCTTTAATTGTACTCTTCTGTAACTCATAATGGTTGTAAACATAAAAAAGTCTCAGTATGAAAAAGACTTCTTTTATATTCTTATATTTTTCTTTAAAATAGTTTTTATTCATGCAATCAACCATTTTGATCATCTTCTGCATTACATTTACTGTTCAATTATTTCAAACATATTTATTGGTCTTCTACTATGTGCCAGACATTGCCAATGCTGAGACAAAAAGAAAAAGGTACAATCCCTGTTTTCAGCATATTAGAGGAAAATAAAGGAAACAAAAATACAGTAAAAGATTATTTATGCTAAAATAAATATATAATCAGAGTTGTTAGGAAAGAACAAAAGAAGCTAATGGTATGGGAGCTTCGGTTTAAATTCTGTTTAAGCTAAGTGCTAGAGAAGGAATGCTGCTGCTGCTGCTAAGTTGCTTCAGTCGTGTCCAACTCTGTGAGACCCCATAGATGGCAGCCCACTAGGCTCCCCCATCCCTGGGATTCTCCGGGCAAGAACACTGGAGTGGGGTGCCATTGCCTTCTCCGAGAGAAGGAATAGTGGTTCTCAAATAAAATACAGAATACACAGGAGAAGGAAATTTTAGGCACACTGAATAGCCTATGTAAAGACAAAGAGATGTGAAATTTTAGCATATCAATCCTCACCCCCATATTTGTCAATTGTAAATCTATTTTTACTTACCAATGTTTTTGGTTAATATATTATCTGTGTATGATTTATAAAGCAATCATTTTATGTAGGTATCAATGTTGATTTTCTGTCTACAAAGAACAATGATCTGGAAGTAAGAATACCCCAGCTAATTAAGCTGCACCTTATTCTATTTTTAAATTTTATTTTCATAATATTTTTTTCACATATAGTACAGACATTGATTCCAATACGAAAAGGTACAAAAGGACATACATCAAAAAGTTCCCTTCTCATATCTACCCATTTGTCACCCCACAAAACTGATATTAGCCTCATCTGCACAGCTATTCTTTCTTCCTCTACAAGAAATCCTAGAGATCTTTCCAGTATAGCACAAAGAATTTAAATTTCTAATTAATCTGTTTATAAACATCATTTCATAGTACAAAATGTCTCTCCAGGCTAAAATCTTTAAAAAATTTACTTGGGAAGTCAAAGAGCAGGTATTTTTATAATTATGTTCAGTTCTGCCAAACCACTTTTCATAGTGGTTAATTACTCAAGCTGCCCACACAGAAACAAGTAGTATACAATTGTTTCTGTTTCACTATAACCTGGGCACCAATGTGATTTATTCCCTATGTATTTCTGAAGTTACTCTAATCTGACCTATTTGTCTGTTTGTCTACATAGACAGATGACACTTTGATCTTAAGGACCCTGATAAATATATATGTCAGGTAAATATATATAAATGTATAATATATATATTTCCCGTTATATGTACATATTTCAACACACATAATCAGGGTAAATGGGCTTCCCAAGTGGCTTGGTTGTAAAGAATCTGCCTGCCAAGCAGGAGATGTCAGTTCAATCCCTGGGTTGGGAAGATACCCTGGAGAATGGAATGTCAACCCACTCCGGTATTCTTGCCTGGAAAATTCCATGGACAGAGGGGCCTGGTGGATTAGAGTCCATGGGGACACAAAAGAGTTGGACACAACTGAGCAACTAAATGACAATGACAATCAGAGTAGATAGATATATCAGATCATCATGTACCAGTTTATATATATATATATATATATATATATGTATACACACACACATATATAGACAGTGTGTGTGAGTATATTTTTTGTATTGTATGCAGGAATGAGCAGAGCTTAATCCTTTGAGTCATTTTTATTTCTTTCTTTATGAGCTGCTTGTTCCCAAATGTTCTTTTTTTTATTTTCCTCTTAGATTTTTGTCTTGCTTTAATGGTAATTGTAGGTATTCTTTATATATGAAAATCAACTATTTATATATATTTAAATCTACAAGGCAAAATCCACTATAGGCAAAGTCAAAATATAAACAAAACAATATTTTAACTAACATTCCAAAGGCCCATTTTCCTTATATCTATAATTACTAGAGTATTTAGAGTCAACAGATGTTCCTTCATACCTCTACCCACAATTCCCATGTGAAATTCTAATAGTAAATAAATGGAAATGGCAATAAAATGGATATACTTAAACTTGAAATCAATGCTATTAATTTTTATTACCTAAAAGAAAAAATTAATGAGCATCAACTTCAATGTAATGATTATAAATATGTATGCATATATATAATTTATTTTGAGATGATATTTAAATGAAAAGTATAAGTGTATCAGAAAAAAATATTAATCATTAACACCTGGAATAAAAACTCATTTGCACAGCTTTTTGGAGGAGAGTGGTCAATAAGGAGGTTGATTGCTGATCATTTTGTGTATAACATTCTGTAAATGCATCCTTACATAATTTGAAAGGAATACATACCATTTCAGGGAAAAGAGCTTTTGACAATTTTCAAAGCACTTCTCTCTCTCAGGCACTGTGACCACAGTACCATGATAGCACAAGTGATAACAGAATGAAAGATGGCCTCACAAAGTTAATATAGTTACTGTAGATCCCTTCTGCATACTATTAAGCAATATGTTTGTGTGGTATTCCTTCCAAATCATGTTTCATTGAAGTCAATGATACAACCATCTCATTCATTTCCATACATCTTTATATAATTTCAAATGTAAGTACTTCATATAACTAATTTTACTATGTAATAAATATACTTGAAAACTGTACTGAAAACTCAAATGTGTTCCGTACTTTTTAAAAAATATCCTAAGTTGATAATGTACAGAAACCAGCAAGTTTTAAGGTGACATGACTTAAAACAGCCATGGCAAGCTACTATTTAAAAATAATAAAATATGCAGCACAGAAAGCACATTAAGTAAATCATAAGGTTTTTACATAGTGCTAATGATTCAGACTGAGCACACTGTGAGAATCCAATCATTAAACCATTCTTTACTAGATGCCAAGAAGAAGTGGACTCTACACTGCTGGATCTCCAAATTTTGGCCAAAGTAGCTTCCAAACACAGTAAGAAATTAAAAGCTTTGCTGACTGGATTGCAGAAACCCATAATGGTCAAAATGAGTGTCAAAATGCAACTATTGCAGAAATCCATAGTTTTCTTGGATACAAAACTAAGTAAAATTCTTTAGAATATTAAGTTATTGAAAAGTCAGTTCTTTCAAATACACAATTTATATAATTCCACAATTCCTATAATTTCTATGCATGCTTTGTGTCTTTTCTACAAAATAGGTCAGTAACAATAATATTTCTATAGTTTCATTGTTCTGCTCAAAGGGGTTCAGAATTTTTCATGTGTAAGCTTTAATTAATAACAAAAAAGTGAGACAAAGAAGACCAAAAAAAGACAAGTATTATTGTCCTACATTTATAAAGATTTAATAGCTTTGCTGCTGCTGCTGCTGCTAAGTCACTTCAGTCTAGTAACATTAATACTTATCATTATTCTTGTGACTCTTAGATCAGTGTACATTTTACCATGTTTTAGTATTTTCTAAATTTTGAAAACGCAAACTGACATCACTGTTTAATTCTGATGACTCTTTGGGGTACCGGAATCATGAATCAGAAAAGCAGCCTAAGCAGGTAGAACTCTTTTGGTTTACCTACAAAGTTCGGGAACCATTATTATACATTGCCAAGATGATGGCAGAGTGCCCTATGGTGTGAGTTCTGAGTTCAGTTCAGTTCAGTTGCTCAGTCGTGTCCGACTCTTTGTGACCCCATGAATTGCAGCACACCAGGCCTCCCTGTCTATCACCAACTCTCGGAGTTTACTCAAACTCATGCCCATTGAGTCAGTGATGCCATCCAGCCATCTCATCCTCTGTCATCCCCTTTTCCTCCTGCCCCCAATCCCTCCCAGCATCAGAGTCTTTTCCAATGAGTCAACTCTTCGCATGAGGTGGCCAAAGTATTGGAGTTTCAGCTTTAGCATCATTCCTTCCAAAGAACACCCAGGGCTGATCTCCTTTAGAATGGACTGGTTGGATCTTAGTCCTCATAAATAAAGTTTTTACTCACCCTAGAAAGTACTAACCTACTGTGTGTTTTCCCCTGGAGAGCCTCACTTTTCATCAGTCTCTACCAATCCATTTCTGAACCGAAGGACAAAGAGGACAGTCAGTCAGTCAGTTCAGTTGCTCAGTCGTGTCTGACTCTTTGCGACCCCATGAACTGCAGCACGTCAGGCCTCCCTGTCCATCACCAACTCTGGAGTCAGCCCAAACTCATGTCCATTGAGTCAGTGATGCCATCCAACCATTTCATCCTCTGTCATCCCCTTCTCCTCCTGTCCTCAATCTGTCCCAGCATTAGAGTTTTTTCAAAAGAGTCAGCTCTTCACATCGGGTTGCCAAAGTATTGGAGTTTCAGCTTCAGCAACAGGCCTTCCAATGCATATTCAGGACTGATTTCCTTTAGGATGGACTGGTTGGATCTCCTTGCAGTCCAAGCAACTCTCAAGGGTCTTCTTCAATACCACAGTTCAAAAGCATCTATTCTTTGACACTCAGCTTTATTTATAGTCCAACTCTCACATCCACACCTGACTACTGGAAAAACCATAGCTTTGACTAGATGGACCTTTGTTGACAAAGTAATGTTTCTGCTTTTTAATATGCTGTCTAGGTAGTCCTGGGTATTCATTGGAGGAACTGATGTTGAAGCTGAAACTTCAACTTTGGCCACCTAATGCAGAGAGCTGACTCATTTGAAAAGACCCTGATGATGGGAAAGATTGAGGGCAGGAAGAGAAGGGGGCAACAGAGGAAGAGATGTTTGGATGGCATCACCAACATAATGGATAGGGGTTTGGGTGGACTCTGGGAGTTGGTGATGGACAGGGAGGCATGGCGTGCTGCAATTCATGGATTCTCAAAGAGTTAGACATGACTGAGTGACTGAACTGAATTGAACTAGGTTGGTCACAACTTTCCTTCCAAGGAATAAGCATCTTTTAACTCCATGGCTGCAATCACCATCTGCAGTGATTTTGGAGCCCCCAAAAATAAAATCAGCCACTGTTTCTACTGTTTCCCCATCTATTTGCCGTGAAGTGATGGGACTGGATGCCATGATTTTAGCTGTCTGAATATTGAGCTTTAAGCCAACATTTTCACTCTCCTCTTTCACTTTCATCAAGAGGCTCTTTAGTTCTTCTTCACTTTCTGCTGTAAGGGTGGTGTCATCTGCAAATATGAGTTTATTGATATTTCTCCCAGCAATCTTGATTCCAGCTTGTGCTTCATCCAGCCTGGCATTTCTCACGATGTACTCTGCCTATAAGTTAAATAAGCAGGGTGACAATATGCAGCCTTGATGTACTCCTTTTCCTATTTGGAACCAATCTGTTGTTCCATGTACAGTTCTAACTGTTGCTTCCTGACCTGCATACAGGTTTCTCAAGAGGCAGGTCAGGTGGTCTGGTATTCCCATTTCTTTAAGAATTTTCCACAGTTGATTGTGATCCACAGAGTCAAAGACTTTGACATAGTCGATAAAGCAGAAATAGATGTTTTTCTGGAACTCTCTTGCTTTTCCGATGATCCAACAGATGCTGGCGATTTGATCTCTGGTTCCTCTGCCTTTTCTAAAACCAGCTTGAACATCTGGAAGTTCATGGTTTACATATTGTTGAAGCCTGGCTTGGAGAATTTTGAGCATTACTTTACTAGCGTGTGAGATGAGTGCAATTGTGCGGTAGTTTGAGCATTCTTTGGCATTGCCTTTGTTTGGGACTGGAATGAAAACTGACCTTTTCCAGTCCTGTGGCCACTGCTGAGTTAAGTGAGACAATAATAGGAAACATTTGGTATGTGACGATTACTTCCTGTAAACTCTGTGCTCTTTAGTTGAATTATTACATTATTTTTACAACAACCCTATGAAGTCAAGACAATTTTTACAACCTGTCTTCTCTTAAGAGATTAGGGGATTAAGCTTTAGAAAGAATAATTTATTTTCCTTTGAATACCCAACTTTTAAGCTGTAGGGCAGAAACTGAAACCTAAAGTCTATGTGATGTCAGAGTCCTGGTTTTTAACCTGTTTTAGAAACTTTAACAGATTCTAAACATCTGTATAATGATTAAATGTTATCTTCAAAGGAAAAATAATCATCTTCAGTTCTTTAGACTCTGCTATTAATTGGGGGATTTTAAAAAATATACATTAGCAGACTAGGTCATTTAAATTCCATTGATGTGACAATGATAACTAGGGACTTCCGTGGTGGCTCAGTGGTTAAAAAAAAACATACCTGCCAATGCAAGAGACACAGGTTTGATCCCTGGGTTAGAAAGATCCCCTGGAGAAGGAAATGGCAACCCACACCAGTATTCCTTTCTGGGAAATCTCATGGACAGAGGAGCCTGGTGGGTTATAGTCCACGGGGTCACAAAAGAGTCGGACATGACTTAGCAACTAAATAGCATCACCATCAATGATAACCACGTGAAACCTTTCAAAAATAAACTTTTTAACTTTGGCAGGTTTCCTAAAATGTTCAGTTCAGTCCAGTCGCTCATTTGTGTCCGACTCTTTGCAACCCCATGAATCGTAGCATGCCAGGCCTCCCTGTCCATCACCAACTCCCAGAGTATCTATTTAAAAAAAAATAAAAGTTCCAGAGCTCACTTGAAAATCCAATTACTTCAGACTTGTCACATGCACAGGTGTCTTCTACAAAGATAATATTCACCCCCAAAAGTCAGACTATCATATAAATCAAAAATATATACTTAAACTCATTTTTTCCTTCACTTCTAAGTTTGCACCAGACTATATTTACTGCCAAAAATTAAACTTGAGATATTACAATGGTAATAAAAATGTCATGTAGGATATGCTTATGTACTTTTAAATGATATTAAAAGTGATTTGTAAACTGGACTGCATAAAAGAAAAATGTATATGGCTATTGATCTTCTTTAAGTGAGAAGGTTTTGCTGTTGCTGTGGTGGGGAGTCTTGCCACAGGAATGTAGGCAGCTCATTAATGTCCAAACTTAAAGATGAGGTGGCCTATTTTTAGACAATTAGAGAGTTGAGATACTAAAAGTTTTCTCATCTTAGAATTCAATAGAATAATATCACAAATGATTAAGTAAATATTTGACCTTGAAATGTGGGTCAAATGTTTACAAATAAAAAAAAAATAAATAAAAAAAATAAAAAAAGAATATGTATCTGAGGAATGCACCCGATATGAAGAAATATTATAGGTACCTCAGTGCCTAAACCTATGCTTTCTTGAAGTGACTTACTATTACAGAAAAAAAAAAAAAAAAAAATCTGCAATCATCTCAGTTTCCGAGTTCCTTATAGCTCTGAAGACCTAACCCAAGATCTGTTGTTTGGCCTCATGTGGGCTACAAAAGTGTGAGAGTAGACATAAAATGAAGCTCCCAAAGTTAATTTTACTCTGACAGAATTGAAGAAAATATTTTTTTGTGTCATCAGTTACTCCTAGATTTAACATTTCACTGTAGGTAAGTCATCAAAATCTTACTCTATATAAAATTAATCTACAAATGTGTATCAGAAAATTATTTTTATAAAAATAATCTATTTTAAAGCAATTATTTTCCAATCAAAAATAAATACATTTAAAAAAATCAATATATCTAGTTTCAAATGAAGAAATAAAATGTGTATTCCCAGTAACTAGAGTGAATCTCAGATAATTTCCACCTGAATAGCACTATGATCTTGCATAGAGGACATTTATGTTTCCAGTGATCTCAGATCTAATATCTTCTATGGCAGAGAGGAGCACAATTTTTGTACCAGAGACTGTTCATTCTTGAGATATCACTACATTTTAATAAGTCTTACATTTTAAACACTGGGAAATGCAATATCTGCAACTGAACTTGCTATTCTTTTGATATTTCCTAGTCACTAAATGACTTCATTTATTTAGTTAAAATTTCAAAAACTGTATGACAAGTACACAGTGCAGTCCTTTGAACATTTTGCTATTACATATGTAAGTTCTGAAACTGGTTCTTTTCACTGTTTCATTGTGAAATATTTTATACTTCTATTTGAATTACATGCTCCTGTTTTAATCATTTGAATTTTATTGCAAACATTATCTTAGCAACTGCAGTAATGTCTATATGTATGGTACTAAAGTATACATTCTTCCTAGTAATCAAAAGAGAGAAGAGACTCATAGCTCCTATTCTCAGGATTCTATGATTCATGTAATTGTCCCTCTGGCCTCACATTTAGGATCAAAAGGCTCCACATTTAGGACAGACAGAGGGCCTATTTCCCCCTTCCTGTCACTCAGGTTCCTATCCTCCATTCCATCTGGTCCCAGAAGAGATTCCTCTCTCATGCTCCCCTCAATACTAGAACCCACTTAAGAGGCTCATGTATACCTTTATAGCATTACTGACAAAGGCCACAGTCCTTCCTTTCATTCTTGTTTCCAGAAAATACACTGATTGGATCAGCATTACATAGACTACCATCATTTTCCACTTCTCAGAGTCAGTGTCCTCTCAGAATCCCATGCCATGCAAATCTGATCTACGATGCTCACATTCTAGGCCCCACTCTGCTTCACATCTGAGTCATATGCATGACTCAGGGGAAGTCACTTCATCTCCTTGGGCCACATTGTTCCTCTATAGAATAATGGGATTATTAGGGTTATAAAGCCACATGAGAACGGAACAACAGAGGATGAAATGGTTAGATGGCATCATCAACTCTATAGACATGGGTTTGGGTGGACTCTAGGAGTTGGTGATGGACAGGGAGGCCTGGTGTGCTGTGGTTCATGGGGTCACAAAGAGTTGGACACGACTGAGTGACTGAACTGAACTGAAAGCCACATAGGCATTAAACAGTCAGCTGGACATAGATTAGTTATCAATGCTCAAAATACTTGATATCATGACTTAACAGTCTTCTGGATTTGTGGACTGGTGATGATGGTTAAAGGAGATACAAACAGTATGTGACACAAAAATAGCATCTCTACTCAAATATGAAAGTAATGGCTTTTATTAAGTAGATAAACCAGGGAATATTTTGATGAAAGGATGAAATGAAAATCAACCAAGCATTTGCCAATGATAGGCTTAGAGGGTAAAGAATATGCCTGCAATGCAGGAGACCCAGGTTTGACCCCTGGAGTGGGAATATCCCCTGGATAAGGAAATGGTGACCTACTCTGGTATTCTTCCCAGAGAAATCCAATGGACAGAAGATATTGGCAGGCTACAGTCCATAGCGTCGCAAAATGTAAGACATGACTGAGCAACTAACATGCTTTTAAAATAGGAAAGAATGTTTATACCTTTGTATGTCAAAGTCTTTGACTGTGTGGATCACATTAAAATGTGGAAAATTCTTAAAGAGATGGAAATACCAGATCACCTGACCTGCCTCTTGAGAAACCTGTATGCAGATCAGGAAGCAACAGTTAGAACTGGACATGGAACAACAGATTGGTTCCAAGTAGGAAAAGGAGTATGTCAAGGCTGCATATTGTAACCCTGCTTATTTAACTTATATGCAGAGTACATCATGAGATACGCCAGGCTGGATGAAGCACAAGCAGGAATCAAGATTGCCAAAAGAAATATTAATAACCTCAGATATGCAGATGACACCACCCTTATGGAAGAAAGAGAAGAACTAAAGAGCCTCTTGATGAAAGTGAAAGAGGAGATTGAAAAAGTTGGCTTAAAGCTCAACATTCAGAAAACTAAGATGATGGCATCTGGTCCCATCACTTCACGGCAAATAGATGGGGAAACAGTGGAAACAGTGGCTGACTTTATTTTCTGGGTCTCCAAAATCACTGCAGATGGTGATTGCAGCCATGAAATTAAAAGACACTTACTCCTTGGAAGGAAAGTTATGACTGAACTAGATAGCATATTAAAAAGCAGAGACATAACTTTGCCAACAAAGGTCCATCTAGTCAAGGCTATTGTTTTTCCAGTGGTCATGTATGGATGTGAGAGTTGGACTATAAAGAAAGCTGAGCACCGATGCATTGATGCTTTTGAACTGTGGTGTTGGAGAAGACTCTTGAGAGTCCCTTGGACTGCAAGGAGATCCTACCAGTCCATCCTAAAGGAAATCAGTCCTGGGTGTTCATTGGAAGGACTGATGCTGAACTGAAACTCCAATATTTTGGCCACCTGATGCAAAGAGTTGACTCATTTGAAAAAACCCTGATGTTGGGAAAGATTGAGGGCAGGAGGAGAAAGGGACAACAGAGGATGAGATGGTTGGATGGCATCACTGACTAAATGGACATGAGTTTGGGTGAACTCTGGGAGTTGGTGATGGACAGGGAGACCTGCTGCAGTTCATGGGGTTGCAAAGTGTCAGACACGACTGCTGGACTGAACTGAACTGAACCACTGTACAAATCCTCTTGTGTGAAGTTTGGGAAAAACTCTCTAGCTGATGACTTTAGTTGGTAGCTGATGACCTTACCTGGTAGCTGATGTACTGAATCCAAATAATTCAAGACATGCTAGAGAAGGGGTTCTCAAACCTTCTGTACAGATTTATTGCAGCAAAAACACTTGGAATTTCAATGTATAAAAGATATTTCTCATTACTTTTCCAGGTCTTAGGAAATAGCATCATTGTGAATAAATATCCTCAATTTATTTTTTAACAAGAACTTTCCATATCCTGCCAAGGACTGTGTTAGAGAGTCAAAGACAAGAAACACTGACTCTAGGATACTAGAGGACATTACCTAACAGTTCTTACTTCCCTTATCATTAAAGAATTAGTACCCATAGCCTATAAATTATCAGATATAAGAGACAAACAGAAATTTTGATAATCTCCATGGTTTTAAATCTAGGTCAAAAATCTAAAAGCATGTTAAAAATATTACAGCTCTTATATAACTGAGAGTTGGCAAGGGAATCGATTCAAAAGTTCTCACCAAAAAAAGGTAATATATGTTTTAATTAAGTCAAAGGGGGAATCCTTTCACAATGCATGTGTAAATATAATCATCAGGTGTACACCTTAAATATTTTACAATTCTGTTAATTATACTTCAACATAGCTAAAGAGAAATATGATGGTTCTTATGAGGCAATATTATTAATGTCACTCCAAAGCTTTCCAAGTAACTTTAATACGTATTTGGCAGAATAAAGAAATGCAGTTTTCCTTTATTTTGTTTTAGAAAACAAAGAAAACATGTTTTCAAGCTATTCTCATTTTCAAAAGCACGCCATGGACTAGCTTTACAATTCTTCATGACATAGGCCTATTTTTATTTTTTTAACGTTACTGGGGAATAACTCACAAATACAATCATATTCAAAATGTACATTATGATTATACACACATACACACACGCATTTCAGAATGGTAACAAGATCAAGATATGTCCACTACTTCACATAGTTAATATATAATAATGTGTGTGCCTATGAGCATGTATGTATATGTGATAAATGCTTAAGATATACTCCCAGGGATGATGTAGGCCAAACAGCATTTATTTCCAGTTATAAGTTCTAAGGATCTAATGTACAACATGGTGACTATTGTTATTACTACAGTACTAGAGCTAGGCTTATTTTAAGCATTAAACTGTTTATGAAATTCTGAGATTCTCTTATTTAAATTCTGCATAAGTCAGATTTTCACATATTTTTGAGTAGCAGTTTTCTTGACTTTTTTAAAATTATACATAGCTCACACCACTATGTCAATTTTTTTTTTATTTTTGGTGATAATCATCCCATTAACAAAAAAATGACATAGATAATAATTACAGCTAGAAATTCAGAGCTATAAATGTCATTAATAATATATACTTTAAGAATCTTTGATTGAATTGACTACCCATATTTGAAATGTGAAAACAAACCACTATACACATTTTTGTCTATAACAACACTAACAAAAAATTACTTTCATCTATTTTATCATGGAATTGGTCTGTTGTTTCAAAGAAATAGCTGCATATGTCACATATTATTGTATACATTCAATCTAAGAATTAAATCAAGAAAGAAATATGTCCAACACAGAACTTTCCAGTTATCTCCAAAAGAATTATGCATCATAATTTGTACTAAAATAGAAACTGTGAAGTAGATATTAAATTTTTTTCACAATTAAGACTCAGAATTGTAAAAAAGAAAAAAAAAATCTAAATTTAAGTGCAAACGAAGTAAATGGAGAAAATGACTAAAGCCCAAGCCAAGTTATTCCAGAGTAATGGAATGCTATTTGGACTACACTGTGTTTCTCTCCTGATAGAAAGGTAAAACAGATAGTAATCCTATGCTCCAACCCCAAAGAAAGGCAATGCCAAAGAATACTCAAACTACTGCACAATTGCACTCATCTCACACTCTAGTAAAGTAATGCTCAAAATTCTCCAAGACAGGCTTTAGCAATACACGAACCATTAACTTACAGATGTTCAAGCTGGTTTTAGGATAGGCAGAGGAACCAGAGATCAAATTGCCAACATCCGCTGGATCACTGAAAAAGCAAGAGAGTTCCAGAAAAATATCTACTTCTGCTTTATTGATTTCTCCAAAGCCTTTGACTGTGTGGATCACAATAAACTGTGGAAAATTCTCAGAGATGGGAATACCAGACCACCTGACCTGCCTCCTGAGAAATCTGTATGCAGGTCAAAAAGCAACAGTTAGAACTGAACATGGAACAACAGACTGGTTTCAAATCCAGAAAGGAGTACGTCAAGGCTATATATTGCCATCCTGCTTATTTAACTTACATGCAGAATACATCATGCGAAATGCTGGGCTGGATGAAGCACAAGCTGGAATCAAGATTGCCGAGAGAAATATCAATAACCTCAGATAAGCAGATGACACCAGCCTCATGACAGAAAGTGAAAAAGAACTAAAGAACCTCTTGATGAAAGTGAAAGAGGAGAGCGAAAAAGTTGGCTTAAAGCTCAACATTCAGAAAACTAAGATCATGGCATCTCGTCCCACCACTTCATGGCAAATAGATGGGCAACAATGGAAACAGTGAGAGACTTTATTTTCTGGGGCTTCAAAATCACTGCAGACAGTGACTGCAGCCACGAAATTAAAAGACGCTTACTCCTTGGAAGAAAAGCTATGACCAATTTAGACGGCATATAAAAAGCAGAGACATTACTTTACCAACAAAGGTCCTTCTAATCAGAGCTATGGTTTTTGCAGTAGTCATGTATGGATGTGAGAGTTGGACTATAAAGGAAGCTGAGCGCTGAAGAATTGCTATTTTTGAACTGTGGTGTTGGAGAAGACTCTTGAAAGTCCCTTGGACTTCGAGGAGATCCAACCAGTAAACACTAAATGAAATCAGTCCTGAATATACATTGGAAGGCCTGATGTTGAAGCTGAAACTCCAATACTTTAGCTACCCAATGCAAAGAACTGACTCTTTGGAAAAGACCCTAATGCTGGGAAAGACTGAGGGTGGGACGAGAAGTGGATGACAGCTGATGAGATGGCTGGATAGCATCACTGATGTGATGTACATGAGTTTGAGTAGGCCCCAGGAGTTGGTGATGGACAGGGAACCCTGGCGTGCAGTAGTCCATGGGGTTGCAGAGTCGGACACGACTGAGCAACTGAACTGAACTGAGGAAGACTTAATAACATTAAGATGTCAGTTACCCCAGTGGATGTATGGATTTACCGAAACTTTATCTAGAATCTTAACAATGTTTTTAATAACATAGGAACAATTTTTTCTCAAGTATGTATGGAAGAGCAAGTCACTGTTGCTGAAGAAGAGTATAGGTTTACTTGCCTTACCATAATGTGAAGATGATTATAAATCCATGTTAAATAAGATGCTTGGTATTGCTGTAGCATAGGCTACATGCTGAATGAAACAGGACAGACTAGGTAACAGAAACATACATATCCAGAGTTTGAGTAGCTGACCAAGATATAACAACAAATTATTTTAAAAGTGCCAGAAAAGTTTTTTCTTATGGGGGAAAAATTTTTAGATTCTTACCTCTCACTGCACAATAAAAAAAAAAAAAAAAAAAAGTGAAAGATGAGATACAGATAACTCTAGAAAGACTAAGAACTTAATGAAATCTTACTTTTGAAAGTTTAAAAATATAACTAAATATCTTTCTGAGGTTAAAAAACATTTTCTAAAAAATACCTAAATCTCTAAAATAAAATGTAATATTTAATAAATTAATTTATGTGAATATTAAGTTCTCTTCTATGAAGATCTTGTAGTCAAAAACTAAGGTTCATACTTGAAGCAAATACTTGCAAGACGTATTATAGATAAAACATTTTCAAGAGTACAAAGCAGTTATAAACTAGTTTTTTAAAAACAAACAATCCAATAGATAAGGCATTTTATAAAAGAGGAATTACATGGATAGTAAATTATGAAATGATGCTCCAGGTAAGTAGAAACTGTTAATTTAATACAAAAAATGATACATAATCTAACATTCTTTCTGTTTGACAAAATTAAGCAGTCAGACAAGTTTGCAATAGAATCTATTACACATTGCTGGGGAAATTTTAAGTTAATTAAAGACCTAGGAAAGCTATTTGATGTTATCTTATAAAGTTTAACCTCTAGTTGTGGGTAGATTAAAAAGCATATTAAAAAAAAAAAGCATATTAAAAAGCAGAGACATTACTTTGCCAACAAAGGTCCATCTAGTCAAGGCTATGGTTTTTCCAGTAGTCATGTATGGATGTGAGAGTTGGACTATGAAGAAAGTTGAGTGCCAAAGAATTGATGCTTTTGAACTGAGGTGTTGGAGAAGATTCTTGAGAGTCCCTTGGACTACGAGGAGATCCAACGAGTGCATCCTAAAGGAGATCAGTCCTGAATATTCATTGGAAGGACTGATGCTGAAGCTGAAACTCCAATACTTTGGCCACCTGATACGAAGAGCTGACTCATTTGAAAAGACGCTGATGCTGGGAGAGTTGGTGATAGACAGGGAGGCCTGGCATGCTGTGGTTCATGGGGTTGCAAAGAGTCGGACACAACTGAGTGACTGAACTGAACTGATGCTAGGAAAGATAGAAGATGGGAGGAGAAGGGGACGACAGAGGATGAGGTGGTTGTATGGCATCACTGACTCAATGGACATGAGTTTGAGTAAACTCCGGGAGTTGGTGATGGACAGGGAGGCCTGGCATGCTGCAATCCATGGGTCGCAAAGAGTCAGACATGACTGAGCAACTGAACTGAACTGAACTGTGATAGATTGTTTTATGACTTTAAATTTCTTCCTTCCTTGTGTTTACTTCCCTTTGTCACATGCAAATCCTTTTGCTGCTTCTCTTATCAAGAGCTAGAATTTATTTATGTGAAAACAAGATGACAGTTGGATTTTATAAACATAACATTCAGTGAAAAATGCAAATTCCAAAAAATTATATATGGACTTGATTTTTTTTTACTGAAGTACAGATTCTGAGAAGTTAACATACAGGATGTTTAATAAAGAAGAGCTTTGAAATTAAGTTCATCTGTATCATTTCTTTTTAGAGTCCACATATGAAATATGCTGAAGCTGAAGCTCCAGTACTTTGGCAACCTGATGAGAAAGCCAACTCTGGAAAAGACCTTGATGCTGGGAAAGACTGAGGGCAGGAGGAGAAGGGGATGACAGAGGATGAGGTGGCTTAATAGCATCACCAACTCAATGGACATGAGTTTGAACAAACTCCAGGTGATAGTGAAGGGCAGAGAAGCCTGGCTTGCTACAGTCCATGGGGTTGCAGAGTTGGACATGACTTAGCAACTGAACAACAACAATATAAGAGATGTCACATGACATTTCTCCTTCTCTGCCTGACTTACTTCATTCAGGATTAGACCATTTGTAAGAGAAAGAAAACGGAATTGCAGAGGGATTAGCTGATCTACAGCAATGTAGGCCCAATGAAAGTCTCTGTGGTGGATTTAGAATAGCCCATAGGGAAGTCCTCAGAAGTTAAAAGAGACTCTGTACACTGGCATCAGCTTTTGGAGATCACTGGATGTGGACCAGCCCTGAGGCATCCCCTGACTCTCTGACCCTGTACAACTATCTACTGATTTACTGACAACAGTCTCAGCAGCTTGGGCAACTTGTTCAATGAAGGCAAGGGTGGATTGCGCATCACAGAGTCCAGGGATTGGCTTACTAAGTTTACCCTTTACTAAGTTTATCCTTTTTCCCATTGCCAATAAAGTGAAACCTCATCATGTCCAGGACTCAAAAGAAACCTCCAAAATGAAAGATATCCTTACCAACTAATGTCCTCTTTTTTATTTTGAATCTCATGTTGGCAAACTATTTTATTTTGCACCAGCTCCACAATCATTTAAAATGTACCTATTAAAGTATTTTATTGATCATTTATTTGAACTGGAAGACACATTAAGTTGTACCATATTTCCAATGTCAGTAGAGTGATGGGAACTCCATCCTTATGGAGGTAGAATATAACTTCCCAAATCTTAACCTTGGAATGTATGTAATGACCTCCTTCTCAAGAGTATAGTATGGAAGGAAGCAAGAAAAAAAGAAAAATTCTATTGTAGACACTGATAAGACATTTTAATAACATATGCCCTCGATATTATGGTGAGAATGATACTTTATCTGTTACATTGTCTAAAACAATAAACTTGGTCTTATCATGAGAAAAACATATTAAAGGTCATCATTAAAAAAATGTCTGTCCAGAACTCCCAAAAAACGTCAAAGTGATCAAAAACATGGAAAGTCTGAGAAACTGTCAATGTAGAGCAACCTATAGAGACATGATGACTAAGTATAACATGGTAACCAAGATGGATACTGGGACAGAGAAAAGACAAGATGTGAAAACTAAGAAAACAAAAATCAAAATATATACTATAGTTAATCATGTATTAGTACTAGCCTAGTGGTTGAGACAACTGTACCACAGTAATGGTAACCATAGAGGAAGCAAAAATTAGGGTATGTAGGACCCCTTAGAATATTCTCGCAAAATGTGTACCTGTAAAAGTTTTCCAAAATAAAAAAATTTTAAAAAGCAACAGAAACTCTATTCAGTAGTGAAAATAAGTAAAAACATTATTTGACTCTGTAAACATTAAATGGACCCTTTACATGATTATTTCACTGACAGTTTTAAGTGCTTGAATTGAGTTTTTCAAATATTGTGCTGTAGTAATATTTACGAAGTTAAAGTCACATTAGCAACTTTCTGCTTTGATTCAGATAAGCAAGTACATTTGGATTCTTTTATTGTTACATATTACTTTTGGTAGATTGAGCTAATCTTGGCCTTTCCTTCTGAGAGCAAATGCTTGGACTTAGTCAAAATCTTTGGAAAAACTTTTAACTTACATTGAATTCTTGATATTAACTCTGAAGAAGTAAATTAGTACTTTAAATTTAAATCAGAAAAAAATGTAATGAAATGTATTTTAAGATCTTACTGGTCATCAAAAAGAAAATGACGTCTCAACTAGGCAGTCTGACATATAATTTTTAAAAATGTTTCCAGCATCGGGAATTGTGACAAAACTGTACAAAATTTAAAATTAAAATGAGTAAGATATTTTCTTTTACTCCTTTGGGAGACTTCACATTCAGCTTAAACTACTTTTAGCCAACTGAGTTCAGCTGTTGCCTCTTGTGATCACAGAATTGACACAATACCTTGCAGAGAATAAGTTCTCAACACAGAGATCATACTTACTTGATGCACATTTCCAGTATTCAAGAGTGAAGAGTGCAACTCATATGCAAGATTTTCAGTCCATTAAGTAGATAATAACATTAATAGATTTCAGAAAATTTAGCATCTTCCGAATACACAACTAAACAAGCTGAACTAGAAATACTTTAGACTTCAACAATAACTATGATAACATTTGTACACAAAAACAGTTTATAACTACAAAAAAAAAAAAAAAAAAAAAAAACAGTGGGCCAGAACCAAAAAAGAGAAACCCCTCTTGGGACAGAACACAAAAACCTGCAATATTTAATATATGCATATTATATCATGTCTGCACTAGCAGTAGGGCTTTCCTGATAACTCAGTTAGTAAAGAACCCACCTGCAATGCAGGAGACCCTGGTTTGATTCCTGGGTCTGGAAGATTCACTGGAGAAGGGATAGGCTACGCACTCAAGTATTCTTGGGTTTCCCTTGTGACTCAGCTGGTAAAGAATCTGCCTGCAATGCAGGAGATCTGGGTTCGATCCCTAGGTTGGGAAGATCCCCTGGAGAAGGGAAAGGCTGTCCATTCCAGTATTGTGGCCTAGAGAATTCCATGGACTGTATAGTATTGTAAGGAAAATAGAAGCCAGAAAAAGGAGAATGTGTGATTAAATAAGAACAATGTACTAATAAAAGTAACATTTAGCTGAAAATCATCTGTCAATCTTCAGAGGCCACACATGAGGGTTAAAATATCACAGACCAGGAAAATGAATAAGAAGAAATAATATCAACTCAGAATTCTCCAAATAAATAAAATATCCCAAAAGGATAACATGCTTAGTAAGTGAGTTAGGAAAGCAAGCCAAAAATAAACAAATCCAATCCCTGAAAAAGCACTCCTGCCTGATTTGGTCCGGAGTTGAGACTCAGTAGAAGGGAAAAGGAAAAAAGAAAAAGAAAAACAAATCTTTTCTAACCTTAACCTCATAATCACATATTTGTATCATGAAATCATACATTTCTGCATTAAAATATGAAAATGAAAATGTAATCAAATACATTCCTATGCTGGATTGCCTACAAGAATTTGGATAAAACAAATATTCTCTGGAGGAAAATGTTTTAAATAAAGGACTCCCATTGATGAAATTCTGAAGCGTAGCCCCCATTCAAGATAATGAAACGCATCGAGAATTGCATAGTCACATAAACACATCAAAAGTCAGACTAAAGAATCACATTCCCAAATTGCAGATGATGGAGTCATCATATAAGTATATGAAATAAATATATATACATGTAAAGAAACAAAGGGCATTGACGTTATCATGGTCAACAAAATATTCTGAAAATTTTGCAAAAACACAAATTAAAATTTAAAATATGAAAAATACAATGATGTTAACACAAATAAATTAGTATTACAATAAAAATACTAAAATTGCAAATTTTGTTACTTAATTCTTTAAGTTACAAGCAATTGGACATAGCTGAAGACAGAATTAATTAAGGGAAATATAGTTCTATAGAAAAAAGACAAAGAGATAGAAAAAATGCAAACAGGGCAGATACAGTGAATAAGCCTAAACTCTGTCTAATCATACTCTGAGGACCTGAGAATAGGAAGACTAGGGAAAAGGCCATATTCAATAAGGTAATAATAAATAGTATCCTAGATTTTCTGAAAGATGACCCTCTTTAGGTTTGGGAAATTCAAAGACTCACAGGCAAGATTAATACAAAAAAATCCACATTTAGACATGCCATGGTAAAATAGGAGAGTAAAACAAGAAAAAAGGAGATTTTAAAAGCAATAAATAAGACCAGTTAACATACAAAATAATGACAATCAGACAGTCTCCATAACAAAAAAGGAAGTCAGAAGAGAATAAAGTAATGCATTTAGGGTGATGAGAAAAAGTAGCTCCCCAATTGTTTTTGGTATGATTTTGTTCTCTTCTTTCTGTTAACTTTGTAATTAAATTCTTAATTTTAATTCAGTAAAAATGTTCTACCCTTTTCTTTATGATTTGGGTTATTATGTCTTATTTAAAAGCAATCTTTTCTTATCCCCAGCTCATTAAGAATTGCTTCCTATCTTTTATTTTAAATAAAGAATTTTTAAGCCAAAAACATAGATAAGATTTTGAACACACAAGTGGAGAAGGATTCATTTGGAATATTAACTCCTTCAAAACAGTAAGAAAGCAATTTAATAGAAACTTGGAAAAATACATAAAAGATAACTCACATAATGGCTTCAAAATCATGATGATTAAGCTTAAGCTAGGTAATATGGACATTGATTTTTCGCTATTCTTTGATGGAACATATAAATAGTTTTCTGCCTATGAAATACTTCACAGAGAAAAAAATATGGTAATAAGTGAAAGTCGCTCAGTCGTGTCCAGCTCTTTGCAACCCCATGGACTATATAGTCCATGGAATTCTCCAAGCCAGAATACTGAAGTGGGTAGCCTTTTCCTTCTCCAGGGGATCTTCCCAACCCAGGGATTGAACCCAGGTCTCCTGCATTGCAGGCGGATTCATCAGCTGAGCCACAAAGAATGTAAAATCATGTAACAAAATATATAGATAATCTCAATGGGTATTTCAAGGAAAAGTGAAAAGTATTGGTCGATCAGTCATGTCCAACTCTTTGCAACTACATGGACCATAGCCTGCCAGGGTCCTCTGAAAAATTCTCAAGATAAGAATATTGGAGTGGTTACTCATTTCCTTCTCCAGGGGACTCTTCCCAACCCAGGGGAATCTTCCCAACCCAGGGACTGAACTCGTGTCTAAAGAACACAGTGAACTCAGAGGAACTGTCACATCCTTTTAGGGACGGAGATTTGCACTGGGAAAATCTTGATTGGGAAAAAAGGAAGGGATGAAAGGAGGGAGGAAGGAAGGAAAAGCTAATATTTAGGGCTGAAAAATGTGAAACCATTCTGAGCAAACAAATGCATAGCTCCGTCAAATTCTGTTTTTTTTTTTTTTTTCTGCTATTAACCTGTGGCAGATTCATTTCGATATTTGGCAAAACCAATACAATATTGTAAAGTTTAAAAATAAAATAAAATTTTTTAAAAAATTAAAAAAAGAAAAGAAAAGAAAAAAAAAAAACAACAAGGCTTTTTGAAGCTGTTCTGTTTGCCCCTTGAAATATGTCAAATGACTCATTTCAAGTTTACCTAGAGTTTTGCCTTTGTATAGTTCCATCTTCTTGTATCAGAAACAATCATTCTTGCATGGCATGGTTACCTCATTTACTGCCCCTTGAGAGCTTTTGTAGGTAGGCAATATTTCACATGCTGTTTGGTTTGTGTATTCTAAACACTGCTAAACAAAAACAAATCCATTCAGAAAAATAGCACTAGAGGGATCAGAAGCTGCAAGGGATAGAATCATTTCCAGAGATGAAGTGGCCCAAAGCTTTGCTTTCCTTCAGATTCCAAAAGAAAAGCAGTTTTTTAAATGCCATTAGAAGAGTAGGCAAAGAAATGAGCTGAGGCAGAGGGAGGCTGTGTGTATCTATGCATATCTGAGAAATGTGATTAAACTGTGGCCATATTTTGTTTTACTATAAATGACTTTTTGTAGGTACCTGTATAAGAAAAACAGATATGAAATCAACCACTTACTGGTTAATTTCACTTTTTCAACGTAAGTCAAATTCTTAGCAAACAATGAGTCTACCACAAAATCAATGCAATCAGGTTCTTCCTATAGACAAAATGACCGATGACTGTTTCAGTGGTGCATTATTCACATGGCCCCAAAAAAACAGCTACACAGTTGGCTTAGAGAGTAATACTGCAGAAGACCCCATGCAATGGGAACAATAAATGTATCTAATAAAGCTTTCTCCCGGCTAGATGGGCAATTAAGGAATACAGCTTTGCCACAAAACTGTCACCTGAACCGTGTCTCTGCCTCTCTCTGGACAGCACAAGAGGTGTTTTTTCCAAATGAAGCCTTGTCTTGGTAACCTGTTTTCTGATGAGAACTGATAACTACTATTGAGCCAGGCTTTTTGGCCCTACTGAAGCAGTTAGATTGGCCATCTACTTGGGCTGGAAAAAAATCACATCTGTCAAGCCAACCCAAAAGGTTTATTATGTAGCCTTTGACCTTGTTCAGATCAGATCAGATCAGATCAGTTGCTCAGTCGTGTCGGACTCTTTGCGACCCCATGAATTGCAGCACGCCAGGCCGACCTTGTTAAGAATATTAAAACTAGGAAGCACCAAGGATCATCCAGAAAAACCCCAATCAGATCTGACCAAAAAAGTTATACCATTAAAGCATGTTTTGTAGGACTAACATTAATTATAGAACTAATTAGAGAAAGAATTATTTAAAGAAATATAAAACTAACAAGAAAGTTGCTGTATAAAGACTCAAGCATTTTTGGTTTAATTGATAAGCCCTTCTTACTGGTCAATACATTTTACAGAGTTTTGTTTCCACTCATCATAGACTAAGGAAAACACACTACTACTACTAAGTTGCTTCAGTCGTGTCCGACTCTGTGTGACCCCATAGACGGCAGCCCACCATGCTCCTCTGTCCCTGGGATTCTCCAGGCAAGAACACTGGAGTGGGTTGCCATTTCCTTCTGCAATGCATGAAAGTGTGCCGGGGACCAGCCCCGGCTGATCCAGGGTATTCGAAGCGGGGACGGCGTCGGCGACCTATTTATTTAAATATTTTATCAAAGATAAGTGAAAGTGAAGTCGCTCAGTCGTGTCTGACTCTTAGTGACCCCATGGACTGCAGCCTACCAGGCTCCTCCGTCCATGGGATTTTCCAGGCAAGAGTGCTAGAGTGGGTTGCCATTGCCTTCTCCGAGGGAAAACACACTACATGATTAATTAAAATAAAGTTGATTTAGTATTTTATTCTATGTGGCAACTGTATTCTTAATTGGGAATACAGCAGGATCCACAGCTAAGTGAATTTAACTACAGCATAATATGAATCAGATGTGCTTTTGTAAGTGTTTTATTATCTGTAATCATATACTCTCATCCCTCTCTCTTCCTTGCCACTGTCTTGTCTTGTCATTTCTTTTTCTCTGAAATAAATTTTGTTATCAGAGACATAGACCCTGATGTAGGACTGATATGGTGACCACAATACATAAAAAACAAACTTCCAAGTTAAATCAACAGCAAATTCATCCACTCCCTTCCATATTCATTACTATTAATCTCAACATTCATGTTTGTCCAATTTAGTGCTTTGTTTTACAAGTTGGAGGTTACAGAGGAAAGAAGTACTGCATAAATTTTAGGTTTTATTAACATAACAATAAAATCTTGCTATGTTAATACAAAATGCTACCATTATACCATTCAGAACTTGAAATATATATATCTTTAGAATTTGAAAATGCATATATCCATACACACAAACACACACACACACACACATGAAAGGGTATTGTCTGAAAAATGAAGTGAAGTGAAAGTCACTCAGTCTAGTCTGACTCTTTGTGACTGTATAATCTATGGAAATCTCCAGGCCAGAATACTGGAGTGGGTAGCCTTTCCCTTCTCCAGGGGATGTTCCCAACCCAGGGATCCAGCCTAGGTCAAGTGGATGATAAAACTAATAGTTCCAAAACATCATCCCCTTCTCCATTTTTTATTTATTCAGATATAATAAACATATGACACCTAACAATCAAGAAAACTAGTTATTTGTGGGAATTGAATTCAGATCGTTTGCCCTCTGTAGACCCAATTTCTCGACTATAAAAAAAATCTAGTTATCCTATGGCAATTTAAAAAGGAAAAGAAATACCTGTGAAAGAGTTTTAATGAATTCTTAATAACATGAACTTAGTTCAATACTCTCTGCACATTTTAAACTGATTTTTTAAAGTTTTCTTAGAATGTGAGCATTTCTTCAGTGTGATAATAATAATAATATGAAGCATAATTCTCCTTCAGACAGAAACCTGATATGGCATTTTTTAGCCTGGAATGACTAACCTGATTTATAATACCTAATTTATAGTGGATATAATGAAAAACTATAAGGATACAATAAAAGGTTCTTTTCATATTAAAAAAATCAATTTTACTCACAGGTTATAACAAGACTTTGGAATTTTGATAGTAAAATTCATTTCTAGAGTGTTGTTCTACACTCCTGGCCTGCATGCATATAGGTTTATTACTGTACAGTTGTCAAAGTTGCCACTTCCTGTGCGTTAGTATTTAGTTTTCTGAAGTGAGTTTTCTTTGTCTCCTTCCCCTAGCTTGCTCACAACACACACACACACACACACACACAAATCTACTACCAAAGTAAATAATTTCATGACTTTATGAAAACAGATTATCAAAAGGAAGAAAGGTAAGTCAAATGGTGATCTTAAGATCTCGTCCAGGTCCCCCAGGTACCATTACCATGTGGTGAATGAAGCTACATTTATTACATTCTTTGCAATGTCTAAAATGTTAATTTTCCGCTGTGAAACATCTAAGGTCTGCCTGGGATAGTCGGAAATGTGTTTCTAATTGCTTTTTCCATGCAAAAGAGATACAACAGATTACCAACAACAGAACTATTAATCATCCATCTAAGTGCAGCTTCTCTTCTGTATGCAATATTTATAAATGTTTATATACTCCTGGCTAATGCTAACAATCAATGTCTACTTGACGAGCCAACCTATGTAATTGTCAAATGCCTGAAACTCACCAAGAGATTAAGTTTATTCTTGGCTTCTGTTCCAGATTGTATTTGTGATTAAAAGAAAGAGAGAAAGAAAAGATAGCTTTCTGAAGTTTCTATTAGGAAGGGGAAAATGATCTAGCTGCATTTTTCTTATAGATAGCAGAAACCCTTTTATTACTATTTTCTTATATCAACTATAATAACAAAATAGGAACAAATGGTTTATTCTATCACTGTGTTTGTGAAAGGCATCCCAATGTATATTTCTGTGATGTTGGAATTAAGAACAAAATCCAATTACTTTAATAGTTTAGCTGAAAACTTTCAGACTTTAGAATATTTGAATCCTCATCAATTTTCAAATATGGTCTGGTTACATGTCTTGTTATTTTGCTGTTATTTTTTTATTAGGAATATGATTTGCTTTCTTGGAGTAATGCCAATTAACTGTGGGTCAACCTATTTTTTTTGGGTGCTAAAGTTATATGAATGTATTATAAATCAACACATGATATTATGAATTTTTCTTCTAATTTCAGTATCAAATTCAGTGAAATTTTCAGGTTATATTTTAAATTTAAAATTTCATAAATCATTCTCATTTTGTACAGTAACTCAAAAAAGTGAAAAAGTAAAACTGTTGGTTGCTCAGTCGTGTCCGACTCTTTGCAACCCCATGGACTATATATAGCTTGCCAGACTTCTCTGTCCATGGAATTCTTCAAACAAGAATAGTGGAGTGGGTAGTCACTGCCTTTTTATATCCAGGGAAGAATACTGAAGAGGGTAGTCACTGCCTTCTTACACACATCTACAAACTAGTTTTAATATTTATTACATTCTTAATTCATGATTATTTGATTATAATACTTAATTTGGGAGCCTTAAACATTTATCTATAGGATTCAAACCAAAGCAATTTTGATGCCTGTATGCACTAACTTAATAATCTATAATTACATGCTATGTATATTATACCCTACCAGGTTCTATAAAGATTCTAAGACTATTTATCACAAAATTTATATTTTTAGAGGAAAAAGCTGGCCATAGCATGTTTATCGCCAATATACAAGTGCTACATAAATGGTCACTAAGGAAGTGCAGTGGGAGCTTAGGAAATGAGTCCTAGACAGCCTGAAGACAGCATCTCAGAGAAAATGTGACACAAATTTTGCCAACAAGAGTAGTTGGGATGTGAATGAGGAAAGGAAGGAGAGGAGCTCTGGTGGGAGGCAGGCCAAGCAAAGACTCAGGTGTGGAAGTGATTTGTGTAGCTCAGTTGGCAGATCCAGGAGATGGGGGAGTTGGGAGGGGAGGAGAGTTTCTGTTGGAAGAGATGAACTAGCTGGGGAAATGTTTATGAAGGTAGTGAGTAAGCAGACTATGTAGGTAGCGGGTATTGCCTTTCAGACTCGGAGTCTGTATTTTATCTTGTAATAGAAATCCATTTTAAAATGATCCATAGGAGGTGACAGATCAGAAGCAGAATTTCATAAACATTTATCTAAACACAGTTGCAGGTAAAAAGAGTTGCACTGCCAGGAGACAAGTTAGACTATCATCTCAAAAGTGCTGTCAAACCATCCTTGGGCCAGGCCACAGGAGGGATATCTTGATGAAGGACTAAGGGTTTATGAGAATTGGAGAATCCCATTTTGCTTTTCTTCCTCATGACTGGAATTTAAAAATGATGGATCATTGTGAGGAGGGAAATCAAATGAACCAGGGGCTCAAGAAATTTGTCCATTACTTGAGGGTGCCTCCTGTAGGTTTCTTGGCTCTCAAATCTCCAGACACATGGATTGTTGTTTTCAGGAATTAGTGTCATTCGTGACACTGCAGATATATGGTGTACTCAAAGTGGACATCAGGCAAATAAGATGAGATCACAAATACAGTCAATTACCTTACAAACCTCACTCATCCCATACCATCCTCATTCCTTTTCTTTACTGTCTACCTTTGTCTCAGCCCACATGCCCTTCCTTCTCCATTTCTGTTTTTATTATCAATATTTTCTCTTATCTATCTTCTCCTTTTTTCAGTCCTTTCCCTGTTTGGTGGTAAAAGGCATAGCAGAGATACAGAGCAGGAAAGAAAAGAAAATAGCAAGTGCCTTACTTCTAGAAACTCTGGAGCACTCACTGTAGGAAAAATTCATTCCTGAGTGTTAACAGATTTCATGAGAGCAATCAGAAATAGTGATAATTGCAAAAGCTAAAGAATGACCTTTCCTTAATTGATTGTTTTCTCTCTTTTTCTCTCGTTTGTTCTTTCTGTGTAGGTACTGCTATCACAGTTTCTAAGCATGCCAGGTAGCCTAAATACTAGTGATGGAGACATGGATTATCATTAAATGGAGTGACACCATTAAGGGAGGTTTCCTGTACAGAACCTTGCCAAATAGAGCAAGCATGAGGACAGTCTTTGTAACAGATATTCTGGGTATCTTCATTTTCCAACTCAACTCTCATAGGGATACAGCCTACAGAAGACTTTGGAAAATAGAGATACCCTGATTCTTAACACTTCCTACACAAGAACCAATGATTACACAATTCAATGAATATAGTACAGTCTTTCAGCATTTATTCTGAATAATAATTCATTTATTTTGAATAATATAATACCCAATACTGAATTGAATATACGCTAAGTGAAACAACCTGGCAGAACAAACTTTAAATATAAAAGTATGTACCTCGACCAGTTCAGTTCACTTCAGTTCAGTTCAGTCACTCAGTCATGTCCGACTCTTTGTGACCACATGAACCGCAGCACGGGAGGCCTCCCAGTCCATCACCAACCCAGAATCCACCCAAAACCATGTCCATCGAGTTGGTGATGCCATCCAACCATCTCATCCTCTGTCGTCCCCTTCTCCTTCTGCCCTCAATCTTTCCCATCATCAGGGTCTTTTCAAATGAGTCAGCTCTTTGCATCAGGTGGCCAAAGGATTGGAGTTTCAGCTTCAACATCAGTCCCTCCAATGAACACCCAGGACTGATCTCCTTTAAGATGGACTGGTTGGATCCCCTTGCAGTCCAAGGGATTCTCAAGAATCTTTTCCAACACCACAGTTCAAAAGCATCAATTCTTCTGTGCTAAGCTTTCTTTATAGGCCAACTCTCACATGATACATGACCATTGGAAAAACTATAGCCTTGACTAGATGGACCTTTGCTGACCAAGTAATGTCTCTGCTTTTTAATATGCTATCTAGGTTGGTCATAACTTTCCTTCTAAGGAGTACATTTCTTTTGATTTCATGGCTGCAGTCACCATCTGCAGTGATTTTGGAGCCCAGAAAAATTAAGTCTGACACTGTTTCCACTGTTTCCCCATCTATTTCCCATGAAGTGATGGGACCAGATGCCATGATCTTAGTTTTCTGAATGTTGAGTTTTAAGCCAACTTTTTCACTCTCCTCTTTCACTTTCATCAAGAGGCTCTTTAGTTCTTCTTCACTTTCTGCTATAAGGGTGGTGTCATCTGCATATCTGAGGTTATTGATATTTCTCCTGGCAATCTTGATTCCAGCTTGTGCTTCCTCCAGCCCAGGGTTTCTCATGATGTACTCTGCATATAAGTTAAATAAGCAGGCTTGACATACTCCTTTTCCCATTTGGAACCAGTCTGTTGTTCCATGTCCAATTCTAACTGTTGCTTCCTGATCTGCATACAGATTTCTCAAGAGGTAGGTCAGGTGGTCTGGTGTTCCCAACTCTTTCTGAATTTTCCACAGTTTATTGTGGTCCACACAATCAAAGGCTTTGGCATAGTCAATAAAACAGAAATAGATGTTTTTCTGGAACTCTCTTGTGTTTTTTTGATCCAAAAGATGTTGGCAATTTGATCTCTGCTTCCTCTGCCTTTTCTAAAGCCAGCTTGATCATCTGGGATTTCCCTGTTCATGCTTGGAGAATTTTAAGCATTACTTTACTAGCATGTGAGATGAGTGCAATTGTGCGGTAGTTTGAGCATTCTTTGGCATTGCCTTTCTTTGGGATTGGAATGAAAACTAAACTTTTCCAGTCCTGTGGCCACTGCTGAGTTTTCCAAATTTGCTGGCATATTGAGTGCAGCACTTTAATAGCATCATCTTTCAGGATTTGAAATAGTTCAACTGGAATTCCATCACCTCCACTAGCTTTGTTCATAGTGATGCTTTCTAAGGCCCCTTGACTTCACATTCCAGGATGTCTGGTTCTAGGTGAGTGATCCCACCATCATGATTATCTGGGTCGAGAAGATCTTTTTTGTACAGTTCTTCTGTCTATTCTTGCCACCTCTTCTTAATATCTTCTGCTTCTGTTAGGTCCATACCATTTCTGTCCTTTATCGAGCCCATCTTTGCATGAAATGTTCCCTTGGTATCTCTAATTTTCTTGGAGAGATCTCTAGTCTTTCCTATTCTATTGTTGTCCTCTATTTCTTTGCATTGATCACTGAGGAAGGCTTTCTTATCTCTCCTTGCTATTCTTTGGAACTCTGCATTCAAATGGGTGTATCTTTCCTTTCCTCCTTTGCTTTTCACTTCCCTTCTTTTCACAGGTATTTGTAAGGCCTCCTCAGACAGCCATTTTGCTTTTTTGTTACATATGCTGGATATGCATGTATATTTACACAGTTTTATTCTTTCAGTGAAAAGAGAAAAATGGCAGTTTGGGGGAGGGTTATTCCTGTTACACTTTGTTTCCTAAATTCATCTGATAACACTGCAGCATGGGTATTGTTTCAGTTCAGTTCAGTCGTGTCTGACTCTTCGTGACCCCATGGACTGTAGCATGCCAAGCTTCCTTGTCCATCACCAACTCCTGGAACTTACTCAGACTCATGTGCATCGAGTCGGTGATGCCATCCAACCATCTCATCTGTCATCCCCTTCTCCTCCTGCCTTCAATCTTTCCCAGCATCAGCGTCTTTTCAAATGAGCTAGTTCTTCACATCAGGTGGCCATACCCTAAAAACTAGATTTAATTTAAATGTTTAGGAGGAAGAAACCTAGACCCATGCTGTAGAGACAACAAAATTCATCTTTCTGTGCAAAGTTTACACTGTTTGCCACAATTTTTCAAGTGTCAGATTTTGTAGCAGGAGGCTGCACATACTGAGAAACGTCTTTGGAATTTTTTAACAAGAGTTTCTTCTATCTGTTCAGTATTTTTGACAGGTATGCAGCCTTTATGATAGATAATGGAAGTTAATTAAACATAGCACATGCTATATTTATAATATTTTACCAGTAGAGTTTAGCAGAATTCTGCTGGCATTGCTTCTTCAAAAAATATTTACAAATTCCATTTTAGGGGGCTGTTTGAACATTAAAATCAGACTTCAATTCTCCAATTAATGTGTAAGATTATTATGGAAAGCTCTTCTTGCTCAAATTAAATATAAAGCATGCAGGGTGGGGGATAAAAATGTCCCAAGCTCTCAGAGGCAATTACATCCATTAGTTGCAGTTCTCCTTTACCAGGGAGAGGATAATCTAATTGAATAGCCCTATGTGCTCTTTGATAAGGTTGATGCTTTGCATTTTAGTATAGTTGGCATTTATGTAAAGAATCCTTCACTTGGAAAATCTTTAAAACAGTCAAAACACACACTTTATCATTTTGATCCACTCCTTACTGACTTTTTACATTATGCATAGATTTAAAGTAAGGTGACTGGTATTTAAGCACTGAACAGATGTTTTAAGCATAGATATCTATCACATATTCTCGTGAATTTCACACCTAACAGGAGATTGTCATCAGCACCAAATAAATCATTTATAAATAAACAGAGTCTTGAGTAGAGTTTACAAAATTATGTTAAAGTCAATAAAATGCCAAGTCAAGGACTGATTTGGACAGAAATGATCTATAAATTTTATAAGAATTATAAACATAAGCTCTCCAGAGTGAAACAGCTATTTGTGTATTATAAAGTAGTTGTGGTGTCACTGATAAAGTGATTTTTCAATGAATTTTCAGGGCATATTAAGAATGGATAATATTTTTAAAAATCACAATATACTGTCACAATCTAATATGAATCATAGATCCATTAATCAATCAGATGGTGTGCATGCTCTTTAAAGAACTGCTTGATATGTATCTAATAATACTTGGTCAGCAAAGCTACCTTATGCTCAGAGAAAAACTTAAGACATAAACTATATTGACATACATATTTTAAAAACTGTCTTAATTAAAATATTAAGTATCTGATCAGGATTTCCATTCACTGGAAATTGAATGAATTTTTTAAAACACTTCATTATCACCTTTCTTTCACAAATTAACATGTAATTCCAAGAACTTAGAAGAATGCAGTGAATATTTTCCCCAGAGGGTAAAGTTCTCAAATTCAGTTTCCATAAATAAATTTCCAGAGATATCATTGTTATAGGCTGAATTGTGTCCTCCTCCCCCAAATGCTGATGTTCAGGTCCTAACACCTCCACCTCAGAATGTAACTGTGTTGAAGGGCAGGTTCTTTAAAGAGGTAATCAAGGTCAAATGAAGTAGTTAACATGGGCCCTAAGATAACAGGACTGGTGTCCTAATGGGACACAATCATGCACAGAGAGACCACGTGAATTCAGAGGAAGAAAACACCATGGACAAGCCAAGAGAGGCTTCAGAATAAAAAAAAAAATTAAGGATTATGGGTTTGGAAGAGCTTTAGAGAATTTTCTTGTTTGAGGTCCTCAATATCCATTCATCTCTCTGATTCTATACAATTTCCTTTAGAGAATTACAACTGCATCTTCCTCACTGTCATTTTCTGGTGACTAGAGCCTTTTCTCCCTGTACTTCAAATATTGGATCTTAATTTGGACAGGTGGATTTCTTTCCATGGACTCTGAATCTTGAGGTGAGTAAAATAAGTAGGGAATAAGTGGTTTTAATACATTTGTTTTCCCTGAGAAACCTGAATGAGACTCTCAAATCCCACTACCAATAAAGTGAAAGCAAGAGAAAGAGCTTCCAAATTGTGAATGCCTGTAGTCAACTGATAATTTATACCAATGACATATCTTCTCCATTCCAATCCATGTGGTTACAAAGAAACTTCTTGAACTTTATGATTTTTTTTAACGTTTCATACAATCTTCTTAGTACAGGATATTATCTTGGTTGGCAAGGTCGGTGCTGACACACCATTTATTTTCTTTTTTTTTAAATATATAACAGATCAGATCAGATCAGATCAGTCGCTCAGTCGTGTCCGACTCTTTGCGACCCCATGAATCCCAGCACGCCAGGCCTCCCTGTCCATCACCAACTCCCAGAGTTCACTCAGACTCACATCCATCGAATCGGTGATGCCATCCAGCCATCTCATCCTCTGTCGTCCCCTTCTCCTCCTGCCCCCAATCCCTCCCAGCATCAGGGTCTTTTCCAATGAATCAACACTTCGCATGAGGTGGCCAAAGTACTGGAGTTTCAGCTTTAGCATCATTCCTTCCAAAGAAATCCCAGGGCTGATCTCCTTCAGAATGGACTGGTTGGATCTCCTTGCAGGCCAAGGGACTCTCAAGAGTCTTCTCCAACACCACAGTCCAAAAGCATCAATTCTTTGGCGCTCAGCTTTCTTCACAGTCCAACTCTCACATCCATACATGACCACAGGAAAAACCATAGCCTTGGCTAGACGAACCTTTGTTGACGAATATACATATACATTTTTTTTAATATTCATTTCCACTATGGTTTATCATAGATTATTGAATATAATTCTCCATGCTATACAGTAGGAACTTGTTGTTTATCCATTCTGCATATATAAGTTTACATCTGCCAAGCCCAATCTCCCAATTCCATCCATCCAAACCCCTCCCCCTAAATGACCACCAGTCTGTTCTCTGTATCCCTGATTCTGTTTCTATTTCATAGACAGGTTCATTTGTGTCATCTTTTAGATTCCCCACATAAGTGATATCATATGCATTGTCTTTCCTATTTTGACTTAATTCACTTAGTGTAATAATCTCTTCTCTTAGTATATAATGACTTCCCTAGTGGCTCAGACAGTAAAGCGTCTGCCACAATGAGGGAGACCCAGGTTCAATCCCTGGGTCGGGAAGACCCCTTGGAGAAGGAAATGGCAACCCACTCCAGTAGTCTTGCCTGGAAAATCCCATGGACGGAGAAGTGTGGTAGGCTACAGTCCCTGGGGTTGCAGAGTTGGACATGACTGAGCCACTTCACTTATAATAATCTCTAGTTGCATTTATTTTCTTATAACTTACTCCACAGAGCACCTTAGTACCATTCCCATTACCAAAGACATCACAGGAGCCAAACTAAAGTAAATAGGGTGCAAGAAATCTGTGTGAATTTTACCTACTACTGTTAGGGAATGGTTAATATATTCCTTGAACCTAACTGGGGCTAGAAATTGTTTTCACTGTAGTCCAAGTATTATCCATACTTTTATAGAATAATCTTTTCCAATCCACACAACTTGTGATTTTTATTATAGTTCAATGTATGATGATACAGTTTGGAGTTTGACCTAACAACTACATGGCATTTAACTTATATGAAAACATATTCAGGGTCCAGTAACCAATTTATAAATGAACTTTTGAAAAAATTATAAATATGAAGATGTCTACATTTTATGCCTGTCCTAGAAAGTGAAAATATTTGAGGCAGCAGTTTTTCAATGACAATTTATTTATTCTGTAAAAATTTTCTGCATTAATATTTTGGGTTGAATAACTTTCCAATTACTATAAATTTCAAAAGTCATAATATATGTGATAAAGATACAAGATGCTTATTTATTTTAATTCACTCTTTGCTATTCAATTAACCAAAGACCATCACAAAAAACTTTTCTTAGACCTCATATAAAACCTTTAGGTGACTTAAAGGTCAACTGTAGGGATAATCGTGATGTTTACCCCCACTTCTTGTTCAGCCACTGTAAGTATTCAGCAATTAGATATTAAGTCAAGTAATAAAGAAGGAACTCTGGCTTTCATAAAAGTCATATTTCTTTCTACAGTTGTTCATATGTCCAAGCCATACACAAAACATATACAGGTACATGTACCTGTCTCTATCAGACACCACTCCAGCTTCAACCACATATTAGTCTCTTCGTTTAACACTCTGGAAAGCAGTAGCAATATTTTCTCTGACTAAACTTTCTAAGTGATTCTCCAAAATCATGCAGATGGTGACTGCAGCCATGAAATTAAAAGATGCTTACTCCTTGGACGAAAAGTTATGACCAACCTAGATAGCATATGGAAAAGCAGAGACATTACTTTGCCAACAAAGGTCCATCTAGTCAAGGCTATGGTTTTTCCAGTGGTCATGTATGGATGTGAGAGTTGGACTGTGAAGAAAGCTGAGTGCCAAAGAATTGATGCTTTTGAACTCTGGTGTTGGAGAAGACTCTTGAGAGTCCCTTGGACTGCAAGGAGACCCAACCAGTTCATTCTGAAGGAGATCAGCCCTGGGATTTCTTTGGAAGGAATGATGCTAAAGCTGAAACTCCAATACTTTGGCCACCTCATGAGAAGAGTTGACTCATTGGAAAAGACTGATGCTGGGAGGGATTGGGGACAAGAGGGGAAGGGGATGACAGAGGATGAGATGGCTGGATGGCATCACTGACTCGATGGATGTGAGTTTGAGTGAACTCTGGGAGTTGGTGATGGACAGGGAGGCCTGGTGTGCTGCGATTCATGGGGTCACAAAGAGTCGGACATGACTGAGTGACTGAACTAACTTACTAACTAAGCTTTCTTTGGAAGAATTTCTGAAATCCTAGCTACAACCTATTCTACTAGTTGAAGACACCTTCAGGTTGTCTCACATATGCAATAAAATAGTCCTTACTGTCATGCTCTTCCACTGTGGAGCCTGGCGGGCTACAGTCCATGGGATCACAAAGAGTCAGACACAACTGAGTGACTAACACTTTTCCACTGTGAAAAATCTGTCGTCTCTTACATTTCTACACCTTATTCATGCAAGTGTTCTGGAAATAACTTCAGCCACTGTTATGAACCATTTTACAACAATGTGATTCAATGGGGAATGGTATAGAAGGAAAGGTTGACTTTACTCCCACTTGAGTTGTGTCTCACTCTTGTATAAGTCAGAGAGAAGTGCTGTTTGTGTTCTTACCGCCTTATAGAAATTGTACTATCTTTGGATTTTTTCAAAAAGCTCTAACAGTTTCTTAGGGAAAAAGGAAAATAAAAGCAAAATAAATATGCTAACACACATATATGCATGTATATGTTGTTGGTAAGAATGTAAAATCATACAGCTTTGGAAAGATGATTAGTAGTTTCTAAATGGCAACCCACTCCAGTACTCTTGCCTGGAAAATCCCATGGGAGGAGCCTGGTAGGCTATAGTCCATGGGGTCACAAAGAGTTGGACACAACTGAGCGACTTCACTTCACTTCACCCTATGACTAGGGATTCCACCCCTAGGTACTTATCCAAGAAAAGTGAGAGGAAATGTGTCCATGAAAATATTTGCAAACAAATACTCACAGAGACCTTATTTATTATATCTAAAACCTGGAAACAGCTGAACTTTCCATTAAATGGGATTAGAAAAAAATAAAATTGAAATCTTCAGATGATTGTTCAGTTCAGTTCAGTCACTCAATTGTGTCCAACTCTTTGCAACCCCATGAATCACAGCACACCAAGCCTCCCTATCCATCACCAACTCCTGGAGTTCACTCAAACTCATGTCCATAGAGTCAGTGATGCCATCCAGCCATCTCATCCTCTGTTATCCCCTTCTCCTCCTACTCCCAATCCCTCCTAGCATCAGAGTCTTTTCCAATGAATCAACTCTTCGCATGAGGTGGCCAAAGTATTGGAGTTTCAGCTTTAGCATCAGCCCTTCCAATGAACACCCAGGACTGATCTCCTTTAGAATGGACTGGTTGGATCTCCTTGCAGATGATTGTACTCAGAAACAAAAAGAATGCAGATATAGAAAATAACAAGAATGAATATCAACTTACTATGCTGAGAAGAAGCCAGACACAAAGCAATACGAAGTGTAAGATTCTATTTATATGAAATTTAAGAACAAGCAGAACTCATCATCTGTAATGATTAATATAACAATGGGATTCTTTTGAAGACTGGGAATGACAAAAACTACACACAAGCATGGTTTTGGAGTGAGGGAATGTCTTGTATATTTGGGTGATGACTGTATTGTACAGATTTAAAATTATCATTGAACTCAACACTGAAGATATGTAGAATGTATTGCATGTAAATCATACTTCAATCATTATAAAAACACTCTGTTGTAATTCAGGTTAAACTTTCTCCAGTTCCACACCCTAAAGACCACCATGGATTTCTTTAGGACCAAACTTAGCCATTTCTAATCATTATTCCTTTTGACTTAATCTCCTCAATGTGCACTCATAATTTATTTCTTTAATACTTTAATATTTTTTGTATTTGCAATATAAATTTATTTATTTTAATTGGAGGCTAATTACTTTACAATATTGTATTGGTTTTGCCATACATCAACATGAATCTGCCATGGGTGTACTTGTGTTCCCCATCCTAAATCCCCCTTCCACCTCCCTCCCCATACCTTCCCTCTAGGTCATCCCAGTGCACCAGCCCCAAGCATCCTGTATCATGCATCAAACCTGGACTGGCAATCCGTTAATAATTTTTATAAACTAATAATGGATACCCACAGCTTCCCTGGTGGCTCAGAGGTTAAAAAGTCTGCCTGCAATGCAGGAGACCTGGGTTTAATCCCTGGGTTGGGAAGATCCCCTGCAGAAGGAAATGGCAACCCACTCCAGTATTCTTGCCTGGAGAATCCCATGGAGGGAGGAGCCTGGTGGGCTACAGTCCACGGGGTCACAAAGAGTTGGACACGACTGAACAACTTCACTTTCACTTTCACAGCTCATATGGGATCCTTGCTATTCCTTATCCTGTATTTTTCACACATAATGACAACCACCAACTTGATACATATCAATTTAGCACAGTCAATAAGGCACTGATTCTCTATTTTAAAGAAATATCCCCTGTGTTGGGGGCCAGAGTGAGGTACTCCGCCAGTGACAAAGGTCATGAGGAAGGAGGCTCGACATATGCAAAGGCGGGATCGAGCCTCAGGAGTCCCCCTGGAAATCCTCGAGCATCTACCCCCATAACCAGACCCTGCCTAATTTACTACTTTGTGCTCATCTACACCTCTGACTTTACGGGGGGCTGTCCCCCACCACCTCTTTCGGAGAAGGAGTTAATTTAGAGCTCCAGTTAATAAAAACTCCTAGGTGTGACAAGAGTGTTTTAACCTGCAAACTCCTCTGAAGGTTCTCTGGCCTACCTGACAGGCTTGTCCGGCTACATGTGATCACTCACAGCCTCCCAACCGTGAGAGGCACGAGATGCTTTAAACCTTCTAAAAACAGGTTCCTTAGAAAAGTTAGAAAACTATTAGTATAAGTATAATGGGCTGATTAGAAATTGTATTGGTGAAGGGTTTTTCATTTGTTGAGCCAATGTTTGTTGCTAAGTCTCCACATCCCCTGCCCTTACACACATTAATGAATATATAGAAGAAATAAGTATTAACCTTTGATATTAATCACATTAGACCTTAGGCTAAGTAAATTCTTTCCTTAACTAAAACCCACTACACCCTCACCCTATAGGAATGTAACTTTATTTGGGTGGCGTCTGTTTTAAGAATAATCACCCTTGGAGAAAAAAGTGTTCTGGTTGACTGACCACTGTCACAAGGAGAGGGTCATAAATTGTCAGCAGGCCCCCTGGCCAGAAGATGATGTAACACCCCTAAGACCTCTGTATACATTTGTATGAAGCACCTGACTTTAATAAAAGTCAGGACTGCTGTCCCCATGTGACTTTTGTATAACATCTCAGTGTATAAAAACAGACTCTGGAAAATAAAGAATTGGGATCAGTGTCTCGAAATACTGGTCTCCCCATGTCTCTCTCTCTCTCACTCTGGCTGAGTCTCCATCTGGAGCGTGGAACCCATCATGCTTACTAATTATGCCTGGGCTTCTAAGATCCGACCAGGGAGGCCTCAGTGTGTCCTCTCCTTTGGGAGAACAGAAGGACGCCTGTGGCCTACGTAAGTGATGCAAACTTCTTGCCTTGAAGTTTTATTGGTCTCCCGTGTAAACCAAGCTACTCAGCCTCTTTTCTCCACTGAATTTTCCTACTGAGCTATCCTTATTCTATTACTCTTTATATCTTTAACTAATATCTAATTGAAGCTATTGTATCCTGACCCTCGCCGAGGCCGTGCCCACTTCGAATACCCTGGATCAGTCAGGGCTGGACCCCGGCACCCCTGGAGAAGGAAATGGCAACCCGCTCTAGTATTCTTGTTGGAAAATTCCAAGGACAGAGGAGCCTGGCAGGCTACAGTCCATGGAGTGGCAGAGTCAGACATGACTGGGCAACTGAGCACGCACACACACACAGGTAATAAACGCCATAGTAAAAATCATTTATAAATTAAACATTAAAAATGTATAAAATATGTATCAGATTAGTCCATAGCTCATGTTGTTGTGCAGTTCAGCTTCTGTATTCTGCATAGACTAAATTCAAGAATGATTTGGGGATAAGAGCTTTGGGATTCCCCCACTCATCTTATTATAATCCTGTTGCAGGTTATGAATATATTGTAAACAAACACTAATCACTTCAGATACAAGGCAGAGGTTAGTTTAAATATATAAGCAAAACCATATACCTAGAAAATCTTTCATTAAAATAATTCATTGACATTTCATTAAAATGTTAATTCTGAAGATTGACATTTAGATTCTGAAAAACATTTTAAAAGTTTTGGTTCACTTTCAAATTTTACTAAACCAAAAAGACAGAAAAAAATATTGCAAGAGTTCTCTCAATCAAAATTCTTAAAACATGTGCCCTTGTTATAGGTTGTATTGTGATCCCCAAATTAATAAATCGAAATCCTAACCTCAGATTTCAGGGTGTTATCATATTTGGAAATGAAGTTTTGCAGAGATAATAAAATTAAAATAAAGCAAACAGAGTAGAACCTAATTCAATATAATGGGTGTCATTATCAACATGGGTAATTTGGAGACAGAAATACCTACAGAAAAAGGGTCATATGAACATGAAGTTAACCATGCAAATCAGCCATGGAGAGAGCCTTGAATTATAACCTTACCTCACAGCACACAGAAGAAGCCAACCCTGCCAATAGCTTGATTTCAGTCTTCTAGCCTCCAGAACACTGGAACGATAAATTTCCATTGCTTAAGCTACCTAGATTTTTGGTATTTTTTAATGGCAGCCTTTTATTTAATGATAATGTCTTAAGTATTCCTCTGTAGCAGACTTCATTTGAAATCCAAATATGAGAAGCTCTAATCCATTGCTTTAAGTTCACTTCAAGGTATCCATGTTATTTGCCAGAGCTACCGTAACACAGACTGGGCAGGTTAAACAACAACAAAAAATTTCCCTCTGTCCAAAACTCTCAAAGCCCAAGACCAAGGAGTCAGCAGGTTTGATTTTTTCATGAGGTCTCTTTGGCTTGCTGACAGCTAGCTGCCTTTTGTTGAGCTCTCATGGCCTTTCCTCTGCATGCATGCATCCTGGTGTCTCCTCTCCTTCTTATAAGGACATCTGTTCCATTAAATTGGGGCCCCGTGCTTACGACTTCACTTTAACTTTTATTACCCTGTTAAAGGCCCTATTGCCAGATATAGTCACCTTGGGGATTAATGCTTCAGCACATGAATTTTGGAGGCACACAATTCAATCCATAACATTACCTGAGGCAGATTTCACTAAGAAAATATTCATAATTACTGAAGATTACAGAAAAGACCCTGATGCTTGGCAAGACTGAAGGCAAAAGGCGAAGGGGCAGCAGAGGATGAGATGGTTAGCATCACTGACTCAAATGGGAGATAGTGGAGGATAGAAGAGCCTGGCAGGCTACAGTCCACGAATTTACAGTCAGACATGACAGCAACAGAGCAACAATATTTGGACCACCAATTAGTACAATTCATCTCTCACTTTGAGATGGTTTCTTAGGGAACTCTAATCCTATATTCTGCTATGTCCAAAAAGTATCTTTTCAATAGTCATGAAGGTAGTTTCTCTGTTTTGTTTCTTCTGTTATTTAAACTTATAAATGGCTATAGAAAAACAAGTTTTTTCTAGCATAAATGCATAATACTTCAACTCAAATTTTGTTTGAATTGTAAACAAAAGGTACTACATATTGACATTAGAAAAGATAACTATAAGACAGCAGTGTCCAAAAAGAATAACAGAACCAATGCAAAATATGTATCAGGAAAGAAAATGGTATGAGATGTTCTGCATAATAAGACTTATTTAAAATGACTAATACACACACTTGCTGCATGCCCCAGTCACTCAGTCTTGTCTGACTCTTTGTGACCCCATGCACTGTAGCCTACCATATGTAAAATAGAAAGCTAGCTGGAAGCAGCTGTGTAGCACAGAAAAATTAGATTGGAGTTCTGTGATAAACTAGAGGGGTGGGATGGCAGGGTGCTGGAGGGAGGCTCCAGAAGGAGGGGATATATGTATACTTATAGCTGATTCACACTGCTTTACAGCAGAAACCAACATAACATTGTAAAGCAATTATTCTCCAATTAAAATTAAATAAAAAGTTAATTTTAAAAAGAACCTCTTATCAGGGAGCTCCATGGTGGTCCAGTGGCTAAGACTACTCACTCCCAATGCAGTGGATCCACGGACTAATCCTGGTCAAGGAATTAGATACTACATGCTGCAACTAAGATTTGACAGAGCCAAACAAACAAAAAACACTTAATCAGAAGTGTTACCTAAGCTACTTCAGAAATGTCTTCTTCATGCACAATAAATTCATGGAAATCATCAGAAATATAAAATAAAATGACAAGATCCAATGACTTTATACTTCAATGCATTCAGCTTACCACACCCTTTTATGTTATCTAGTTCACCTTCAAGCCCACATATCCTACAGTATAGCCTTTAGCAACCGCGTACACCAATACTATCACACAGAAATGTTGATAACATTTTACTCATAAATTAAAAATTATATCCTGCTAACAAAATCTCGAACCAAGTTGAGTCAATGTGGTATTTGTATCCTGTGGAAAGAAAGGCTTTTTTCTGTTTTGCATTTTTCCTTTCTATGTATTTCTTTAAATATAACTCCATTGATCAATTTTCTCAATTATATGTTGCACATTTTTCAAATTAAAATAATTTCAAGAAATACGAAGTAAAATTTAGATATCTTTCCATTTTCTAATCCACTCTCCCAAATTAGTTAATATTCCTGTATTTATCCATCCGAAATATTTTCCACAGCACACACACACATATATTCAGGTGTAGAATTATAATTTTTCCCTGACATATATTATGTAACCTTTTTCCTATTTAAAAGTATATATTATGGTAGATTTACCACAATTTTGAATACTCAAGTAAACATGATTCCAGTTGTAAAAGTAGATTTCCAAAAATTAGTTTACCACATGTTTTGAGCAATTGCAAAACAACTGACAAATAGTACTTAGCATCCTGGGAAATAAAATTGAGACAAAAAGCTAGTATGGTTGTTAATATTCTGACACGTTTAATTAAAATTCAACTATGTTGCTATTTAGCCAGAAACTGTTTTTAGTCTTTAATGGAGACTTGAATATTATGGTGGGTAGGAAAGGACAGGTCAAAGGTCCTGTCAGAGGTATTTTTGTCTCTTTTATTTATAATCAGATTTCTGTGTTAAGAAGGGTAGATAAATCATTGTCTGTAACTATGCACAAAATCAAGTAGGTAATATTCTAGGCAACCAACAAAGGAAGGAGACAACTGTACTATATTGAAAGTGAAAACATCTTGTTTGAAATAAATGACTATTCCAAATGCTTACTTGACAATCTAGTTCTTATTACAATTTGTAAAATAGAATTTCTGCTTCATAACGTGAATATATACTTCTCAATATTTTAAAGTCACTCAGTCTAATACCCCTCATTATTTTCAAACTTAAACTAATTCTGGTACTCTGGCCCTGAACAGCATAGAGATGACAGCAGAAAACTGCATTCATTCCACATCTATTGTCCTGTATGAGGTTTATTTTAAGCTGTGCAAAGTTTACCAGTTTATCAAGTTTCTAATTACATTGTATTAATATATCAGTCTGGGGCTTCTCTTCTAATCAGAGAACATTTGATTTTCATGTGTTAAAAAAAACAATCTTATCTCAAAAGTCCAACATTTACCAAAAACAGAATCAAACTAGCTTTAGTTTTCTTCCAGTTCTTACGATTGGGATTAAATGCCAATAAATTCAGGTCTAAATTTTATGACCTCCTCCTGAAATTCCATGAAGAAAATGAAACTTTATGTATCTGAATTTATGGTTATTTCTTTGAGTAAATTTCATATCCATTATTTTTTTTTATCTGAGTTGCTTTAACATCAGTAAATTGCCCTGATGACCAGAATTTATTTGCATGTGGATAAGTTCTCAGCTGCATGTCATGGCAATTTATCTATATTAATGATTTCTAATTTCTAATAGCCCAAAACAATACAACATTGTTGTTTTCTTCTAGTGATCACAGAATAAATCTCATTCTTTAATCAATGGGTTTGCTGTTGGAACTAATAAATTGCTTCCAATTTTGAGTTCCTTGAGGACAGAAACTCTTAGTCAGAAGTGTATTTTTCCACAGAGTCTAACAGGACATTATACTTAGGCAGTTAAGACATTTTGAATCCTTGAATTTAAATACAGGTGATGGAAAGATAGAGTATTTAGTGTGATGTATATCTAAAATGATTGTAGGCTCACATTTTACAACACCTGATGGATAAGAATGCCAAAGCAGAGTAAGATACGCCTGAGAATGACTCATCTCTTTGAATTTCGGTATTTCACTCTCTTCCTTAGTAAAATGGGAATGATGAAAATAGCATAAACTATTTCATAAAAGCATTGTGAGGATTAAACAAAACAATATATAAAAAGCAATTATATGTTGTCTGGCACATAACATGCACCCAATAATGTATAGAAGGTGTAGTGGCTGTAGGACATTTCCTTGCGAAAAGAAGAAAGTAAAGTATTAGTTTTTGGATTCCTACTTCACATATCAAGCACTTATCAAGTAATAAGTGTTTTTATTAAGATATTCACCTTTTTCTCATTAATCACATCTCCATGTAACAAATAAACATTGAGACTTATAATGTTTGAAACATTGTGAATTATAGCTATTACCAACATGTGGTTAATAATAGATTTCAAGCCCACATTTTCTAAGACCAGAGACTTAGCTCCTTAGTACCCTGAATATGAATACTATGATACATAAAGGTATAAAGAAAAAGAGGAACCGGTCACTAGCTACTACTTATGAATTCATGGAGGGTTTCTGGAAGGTGGTTTTTACTATACAACATTCATTTAGATATAAGTGGAAAAGAAAGCTTATCTTTTCAGATACTAGTTTAAATATAAAAACATATACACTTAATATACTGTTCAAAGTATATTAACAATTGCAACTATTATCTAATAAACAGGGAACTGAAATATAATTACCTATTCTGTAATTCTGAATGTAAGGGTAAACAGTTACAAACTGGAGAGGCCAGGCGCTCTGTAGCTTCTTTGTACTTTCCTTCTTTTCTCATGATAATGAATGATAATGACAAACCCTGCTAGCTTTACTTATAGATGATAGAAAGGCAGTGGCCAACAAATAGTGTAATATTTTCTGAGTTCTTACCATTTTATGGAAATGCTAAATGAAATAGTGAAGCCTTTCTGGTTGAGGACAATAGTCAGGATATTCTCAGCACCTAATTCAGAGCCTCTAATCTAGTATAAACTCAAAATTTCAGCTATTTATGAAAATCACTTGCAGCAATTTTAATTTTAAGGCTTTTAAAATGCAAAGACCCCCTAAGGAGAATCCTTTTCTATTTCAGACTTTTCCATGTTGTCATTTCATGTAATGTGGTTCCCAGGTTTTTATATTTCCCTTTCAAGTTCCTAACACATTACAGCTTTATTGTGGATTAATGGAGAAAAACATGACAAAATACATTTTGATATCATTCTCACATTTTAGTCAGCATCTTTCTTATATGAGTTTACAATAACACAAAAACACAACAGCAAAAGGAAAGTTTTAGTTGACGTTAAGCATGATTATTTCTTTGCTGCTGCTGCTGCTAAGTCGCTTTAGTCATGTCCAACTCTGTGCGACCCCAGAGACGGCAGCCCACCAGGCTCCCCCGTCCCTGGGATTCTCCAGGCAAGAACACTGGAGTGGGTTGCCATTTCCTTCTCCAATGCATGAAAGTGAAAAGTGAAAGTGAAGTCACTCAGTCGTGCCCAACTCTCCGTGACCCCATGGACTGCAGCCTACCAGGCTTCTCCATCCATGGGATTTTCCAGACAAGCGTACTGGAGTGGGGTGCCATTGCCTTCTCCGCCGAGGAGCCCCATGTGCTGATAACGCAAGAGATTTCTTTACTAGCTGTTCTTAAAAAAAATTTCCATATTTCTTTATAGGATTAAATTTCTTTAAATAAAAACCAAAAATACTTGCAAAGTATTTCATGAATATCTAGGAAGTTCTACATCACAAACTACCATCCCAAAGGTTGTGTTTTTTTTCTTTTCTTTGAGCATACTCAGTGACCTAACACTCCACAGACTCTAGTTCTTCTAATGTTTTCTGGACTCCGCAAATGCTAGGCCCCTGAGTCATTTTTCCATCCCATATCACACATCCCAGTCAGAATCAGAGTCCCTCTACGTAGTTTCTTATCTCTGTGTTAGTCACTCAGTCGTGTCCAACTCTTTGTGAACCCATGGGCTGTGGCCTGCCAGGCATCTCCGTCCATGGGATTTTCCAGGCAATAATACTGAAGTGGGTTCCCAATTCCTTCTCCACTTGCTTATCCAGGGAGAAAGATATTTCCTCAGGTCCATTCCAATCAACACAAGTTTATGATCCAACCAATATTCATACCTAGATATGAGAAAGACGTACTGAGCACCTGTGACTTATACAGAATCACTAGGGCTGCAAGCTGGATCTCAACGAAATAAAAGTTATATCTTGCGAAACAGACTATAATCTAAGTACACACTTGACATTTCTATTAATTTTAGTGGTCTAGTGTCTGGGTTGGGGGTGGTGTTGGATATGTGTATGTGTATTTTCTAGATGGTAAAAGGGGACCACAATATTTTTACCCACATTTATTGGGAGTGCATAAAGGATAGCATTGCTAGTGCTAGGTCATATAAAAGATGCCCAAATTCAAATTTCAGAAAAACCATGAGTAATTTTTTAGTATAAGTGTGTCCTAAATACAGCATAAAACATATACTTATATTAAAATATTATTCAAATTAAAATACTATATCTAAAATTCAAATTTAACTGGTAGTCTTATATTTATTTTTTTGTTAACTCTGAAAACCCTAATATAGGTACAAACTTCCTAAAAGACAATTGGCTAGAACCCAATCATTTTATTTAAGGTAGATCCTTGCTTTCATGGAATCTACATTCTCATAAAACACAAAAATGTTTCATTATAATAAATGAATAAATAAGGCAGTATTAATTTTGTGATGAAAATAAAACCAGATAATGCAAGAGACACTGAGGAGCTGCTTTTTATTAAGCATTAAAGGAGAGACTTAGTGGAGAAGTAACATTTTTTGAGAAATAAATAAAAAGTAGGAGCCAGCAATATGAAAAGGAGACACACATGTAGGAAAGACATAAAGGTTATAAAAGTTAGCATGTTAAAGTAAGAGCAAGAAGAAGAAAAGTGACAGTATGTCTAGAAAAAGTAAATGCAAGAAAAATTATCTGAGAAAAAGTCATAGGGGATTCGAGATATGATTAATTTGGGATCCAAATGCTCAGAGTACTGACTTTGGATCTTCTGAGTAAATACAACAGGGAACAATGAAGGCAGCTTAGCTGATGAATGAAAAATGTGTCATTTGTGTTTTATAAGGATAATTCTTATAAATGAATTATAAGAAGCCAAGGAAGAAAACTAGATAACCAATGAGTAGAGTTGTAGAGAGAGACAAAGATAGTCATAGAAAAGAATTACATATTTTGGAATGGTCTTGAGCTCCAAATGGCAGGTTTCCTGGCAGATTGGTCTTGGAGATTAAGGTAAGAGAGGAGTCAGTTGGTACCCATTATTTTTGTTATTGCTATTTTTGTTTAAGCAACCAGTCGCTGGTGACAATATTACTGAGGAGTACATAACCAGAGGTGTTTGTGGACTGAAAATTTCCTTTAACCATGTTAACTTTCAGATATTTACAAGATATTTAAGTGGAGATGTAAAGTAGCAGCTGGCTATGAGTGTGGAGTTCAGATGAGAGATCAAGCCTGGAGTGTTAATTAGCACTTATGTATTTTAAGGCATGGAAGTGGATAAGATTTTCTAGAGGAGGTTATAAATAGAGATGGAAATGGTAACAAATTTGAATCCTAAAAACGGATCTAGAAAAGCAGCCAGCAATGGAGATGGACAGGGGCAGGGTTGAGGGGGGAGAGAGCAGTCAAGAGAAAATCCACTGGCCTCAAGAAACCAAGAATAGTATGTATTTTCAGAAAATGGAGACTGGTCAATCTAGAGAGAATGAGCCTAGTCACGAGGTAATTTGAGAGCTGAGCAGGGGTCACTTATTTGGTAACATCATGATCACTGGTGGTCTAGTAGGAGCAGGTTCAGTGGGCTAGTGAAGAGCAGAAGTCTGGCCGAATTTGATGAAGAGAAAATGCAGATGAGAAAGTTAACAAAACTACATGACAATTCAATGAAGAAGCTGTGCTATAAAAGGGAGGAAAGAAATGCGGGTATATTTCAAAAGAAGCAAGTTTTGTTTTTTTTTATAGATGGAAGAACTTAATAAATGTTCTATGTCAATGAGTATAATAAATGGGAAGTAATTGATGGTGCAGAAGAAATTTCAGGATTAATAACCTTAGAAGATGATATAGGATGGCACCTGGAGCACAGGTGGAAGAAGGACTGACCTTTGTTAAGATTAGGGTGTTTCCTTAATTCTGGCAAAAGATCAGATGACAAAGGGGAGAGGAGAGTGTATAGAAAATTTGAAATAATGAAATAAAATATCAACTATTTTGAATATGGATTCAACTTTAAAAATCCAAGATATGTGAAATGAACCATATCATAAATGTAATGTGGACATTAAATAGGACTCTTTAAGATAAGGGAAAAAAACCTCATTCTAATTTTAAAAAACAAATTAATACTGTGTGTATATACATGGAGAAGGAAATGGCAACCCACTCCAGTATTCTTGCCTGGAAAATCCCATGGACGGAGGAGCTTGGTTGGCTACTGTCCATGGGGCCGCAGAGTTGGACACGACTGAGTGACTTCACTATCTATATACAGTATGATATCCATTATGAAAAAAAAATATATGAATACCAATACCTATGTTAAAAAACTATTAGTGGTTAAATATCAGTTTTATTGTTAGGATTATTACACATTTTAAATGCTTATATAATTCAGGGAAATACTTTTAAAAGCCCATTTCATAATAACAGATTAATGCAACATGAAAAGAAATTCTTGAATTCTCTATCCCACCTCACAAATCTTGGGATATAAGTAGACTGATTATAATTTCTTTTTAGAAATTTCAAATTAGATGCCAATTAGTAAACAAATATGCAAAATTGAGGACTGCTTTTAGAAATATTTGAGCATCTCCTAAAGAAAATTTTCCTGATTTTTCACACGAAAAATCAGCTTGTATCCAGAATTTGAGATTGATTACCATAACCATTAGTTATGTGTACTTCTTACCATAAGTTGAAGAGGTGTAAAAATTCATAAATGGTGCATAAACAAGGACTCAAAGGGGACAATATAAAACTAAAAATATATCCAAGAACCATTTTAATCTCCACATGGAAGACTACAGAGTAGATACTGGGTACTAGCGTGGCATGGGCAGGGCTGAAAATACTTCAGATTCAATATTCTGCTATGTCAGTTGTTTCTATATACCACAACCTAGTCTCATTCCTATAGTGTTAATTCAGAGAAGAGAGATCTTCAGGATTTAGCAATTTCTTAAAAAAGTTCTCCTCATTAGGCATGTTATTAAAACATCTAGCTTTTGCCCCAACAGTGTAGGACCTATTACAAAGAATAGTATAAATGTTTCTTAAAACACTAAAAATAAAACTATCATACAATCCAGCAATCCCACTCCTGGGCATATATCCAGAGAAATCTCTAATTCAAAAAGATGCATGCACCCCAATATTCATAGCAGCTACTTACAACAGTCAAGATATGGAAGCAACCTGAATGTCCATCAAAAGAGTAATGGATGAAGAAGATGTGGTGTGATGAAGAAGATATACACACACATATGTATATAATAGAACATTACTCCGCCTTAAAAAAGAATGAAATAATGCATTTTCAGCAACACCAATGGATCTATATTGATCCTAGATGAGATTACCATACTAAATTAAGTCAGAGAAAGACAAATATAGCATTCTTATAAGTGGAATCTAAAAAAATGATACAAATGAACTTTTTTACAAATCAGAGAGTCACAGATGCAGAAAAGAAATTTATGGTTACCGAAGGGGAAAGATAGGGAAGGATAAACTGGGAGACTGTGACTGACATACACAAAATGCTATATATGAAATGGATAATAAAGACTGACTGTATAGCGCAGGGACCTCCACTCAATACTCTTTAATGACCTAAATGGGAAAAGGGTAAAAAAAAAAAAAGTGGACATATGTATAACTGATTCACTTTGCTGTACAACAGAAACACAACACTGTAAATCAACTATACTACAACAAAAATGTACAAATATATTGAGATTTTACTCATTAAAATTATGACAAAGTTTTGTAAAACCTAGCTTTCAATTATAGTAAGAGGTTACCTTTCTTTTGAAGATATGTTTGCTAGGCTCTTCAACAATTTTAATATGGGACATACCTTTGGTAAAGCTTTTGAAGTAAGTGTTTAGTTTTTTAAATAACAGGTAAAATCTACCAGTGAGCATGTGATGCTCTACTGGGGATTTTCTTCTTAGTTATTCATCTTACTAAATAGATTATAAGACCCTAAAGGATAGGAACTGTGTCTTTTTCAGACTTGCATTTCCAGAATGTGGCATAGGGCCTAAAATATGTTAAGTGCCCAATCGATTTGTTGAAAAAAATACATAAAAGGAAGAATGGAAGAAGGGAGAGGGAAAGGTACATATCCTCCAGAAACCCCAAAGACTCAAAGGGTGCTAAAGAGTTTTTAAAACAATGTTTCTTTCCATGGCTTCTAAAAGCTTATTTTCCAAAACAGAGTTGGGATTTCATGGAGCAATCATCCTCCAACGGTTGTGTTTCAGGGCATTTAAGAGGCCATTAGTCTTTTTTTTTTTTTTGATTTTATGTGTTCTATATTTTAATGTAATTGACTATTTTGAATTTCTCCACAATTCCTTCTAAGTTTTGAATAAACACACTAAACTGTGTATCTAGTATATGATTACTAGAATACCTTTAAACAGCTGATATACTTAACATTGAATTTTCTTTTTTTTTTTTTCCTCTAATTTTATTTTATTTTTAAACTTTACATAATTGTATTAGTTTTGCCAAATATCAAAATGAATCCGCCACAGGTATACATGTGTTCCCCATCCCGAACCCTCCTCCCTCCTCGCTCCCCATACCATCCCTCTGGGCCGTCCCAGTGCACCAGCCCCAAGCATCCAGCATCATGCATCGAACCTGGACTGGCAACTCGTTTCCTACATGATATTTTACATGTTTCATTGCCATTCTCCCAAATCTTCCCACCCTCTCCCTCTCCCACAGAGTCCATAAGACTGTTCTATACATCAGTGTCTCTTTTGCTGTCTCGTACACTGGGTTATTGTTACCATCTTTCTAAATTCCATATATATGCGTTAGTATACTGTATTTATGTTTTTCCTTCTGGCTTACTTCACTCTGTATAATAGGCTCCAGTTTCATCCACCTCATTAGAACTGATTCAAATGTATTCTTTTTAATGGCTGAGTAGTACTCCATTGTGTATATGTACCACAGCTTTCTTATCCATTCATCTGCTGATGGACATCTAGGTTGCTTCCATGTCTTGGCTATTATAAACAGTGCTGCGATGAACATTGGGGTACACGTGTCTCTTTCCCTTCTGGTTTCCTCAGTGTGTATGCCCAGCAGTGGGGTTGCTGGATCATAAGGCAGTTCTATTTCCAGTTTTTTAAGGAATCTCCACACTGTTCTCCATTAGCCAGACTCATCAAGAAACAAAGGGAGAAAAATCAAATCAACAAAATTAGAAACGAAAATGGAGAGATCACAACAGACAACACAGAAATACAAAGGATCGTAAGAGACTACTATCAACAATTATATGCCAATAAAATGGACAACGTGGAAGAAATGGACAAATTCTTAGAAAAGTACAACTTTCCAAAACTGGACCAGGAAGAAATAGAAAATCTTAACAGACCCATCACAAGCATGGAAATTGAAACTGTAATCAAAAATCTTCCAGCAAACAAAAGCCCCGGTCCAGACGGCTTCACAGCTGAATTCTACCAAAAATTTAGAGAAGAGCTGACACCTATCCTGCTCAAACTCTTCCAGAAAATTGCAGAGGAAGGTAAACTTCCAAACTCATTCTATGAGGCCACCATCACCCTAATACCAAAACCTGACAAAGATCCCACAAAAAAAGAAAACTACAGGCCAATATCACTGATGAACATAGATGCAAAAATCCTTAACAAAATTCTAGCAATCAGAATCCAACAACACATTAAAAAGATCATACACCATGATCAAGTGGGCTTTATCCCAGGGATGCAAGGATTCTTCAATATCCGCAAATCAATCAATGTAATACACCACATTAACAAATTGAAAAATAAAAACCATATGATTATCTCAATAGATGCAGAGAAAGCCTTTGACAAAATTCAACATCCATTTATGATAAAAACTCTCCAGAAAGCAGGAATAGAAGGAACATACCTCAACATAATAAAAGCTATATATGACAAACCCACAGCAAACATTATCCTCAATGGTGAAAAATTGAAAGCATTTCCTCTAAAGTCAGGAACAAGACAAGGGTGCCCACTTTCACCATTACTATTCAACATAGTTTTGGAAGTTTTGGCCACAGCAATCAGAGCAGAAAAAGAAATAAAAGGAATCCAAATTGGAAAAGAAGAAGTAAAACTCTCACTATTTGCAGATGACATGATCCTCTACATAGAAAACCCTAAAGAATCCACCAGAAAATTACTAGAAATAATCAATGACTACAGTAAAGTTGCAGGATATAAAATCAACACACAGAAATCCCTTGCATTCCTATACACTAATAATGAGAAAACAGAAAGAGAAATTAAGGAAACAATTCCATTCACCATTGCAACGGAAAGAATAAAATACTTAGGAATATATCTACCTAAAGAAACTAAAGACCTATATATAGAAAACTATAAAACACTGGTGAAAGAAATCAAAGAGGACACTAATAGATGGAGAAATATACCATGTTCATGGATTGGAAGAATCAATATAGTGAAAATGAGTATACTACCCAAAGCAATTTATAGATTCAACGCAATCCCTATCAAGCTACCAACGGTATTCTTCACAGAGCTAGAACAAATAATTTCACAATTTGTATGGAAATACAAAAAACCTCGAATAGCCAAAGCGATCTTGAGAAAGAAGAATGGAACTGGAGGAATCAACCTACCTGACTTCAGGCTCTACTACAAAGCCACAGTTATCAAGACAGTATGGTACTGGCACAAAGACAGAAATATTGATCAATGGAATAAAATAGAAAGCCCAGAGATAAATCCACGCACATATGGACACCTTATCTTCGACAAAGGAGGCAAGAATATACAATGGATTAAAGACAATCTCTTTAACAAGTGGTGCTGGGAAATCTGGTCAACCACTTGTAAAAGAATGAAACTGGACCACTTTCTAACACCATACACAAAAATAAACTCAAAATGGATTAAAGATCTAAACGTAAGACCAGAAACTATAAAACTCCTAGAGGAGAACATAGGCAAAACACTCTCCGACATACATCACAGCAGGATCCTCTATGACCCACCTCCCAGAATATTGGAAATAAAAGCAAAAATAAACAAATGGGACCTAATTAACCTTAAAAGCTTCTGCACATCAAAGGAAACTATTAGCAAGGTGAAAAGACAGCCTTCAGAATGGGAGAAAATAATAGCAAATGAAGCAACCGACAAACAACTAATCTCAAAAATATACAAGCAACTCCTACAGCTCAACTCCATCAGTCTTTAAGATTGTTTGCCGATCTGGAACACTTCATCAAAAACATGTTTTAAAAATTAGAAATGACAAAATAAAAGCTCTGTGCTCTTCAATACATTTCCAATCGATTGAACATGCCTGAATGAATTCTTAAGTATTAAAACAATGATTCATCTTGTAGTAACAAAATAGCATCAATTGTGAATATAAAACAAAGAGCCACTTTGTTGCTATACACATTCATGTACACATCATGAATATACCCAAGGCAGTAACTGGGCCCTATTTCAAGTGACTTATCTCATTGTAACAACATTCATACTGCAGAATTACTCAACTCAAAACAGAAAAAAAAAAGACCTGATCCAGAATACAAGCACTTCCCTAGTATCTGACCTATTCTTCATACATGGTGTTGTAATAGGTAGTTCGACAAAATGAAAAATAGGTGAACTGGACAATGAGGGTTGAGAGAGGAATGCTACATATTTCAGACCATTAAGATTATTTATGTGGGGAATCAAATTGTTTGAATATTTTGAGTCATTTTTAAACTATAATTTGAGTATTTTACCATAGTTAAGAAAACTGAGTAGTATTGTAAATCATTTTTTCCTTTGCTCTGAGGTATTAAACATGAATTATATGTTTGTGTGCATATGTGGTCTTTATCCTATCTGTACCTGTATCTAGTTCCCTTAGAAAGACTAGAATGAGCAAAGCAGGGCCTTACAAGCCTTTAAAAAAATAAATAAAGACAATCCCTAAATTATATACTCTAAAATATAGTGTAAGTTACAATTAGTTGCAATCAAATATATAATAATTATTATTTGTTATACAATTATTCCTAACTTACCATATGTTTTTACAGAAGATGGAATCCCCTAACTAAAAGGAATATATAAATACTCATTTATATATGATATGGCTATGTTTTACTAATTTAACATACATTAATTGAATGCTTACCCTAAACCAGAATCTGTTAAAGGCATTAGAGGTGCACAGTCTTTTGCTCATGAAGAGTCTAGATTAGTATGTTAACATAGATAAGTCATTAACTACATTATTGGAAATGAATGTTACACGGTAGCTATACTAAGTCTAATGATAAACAGGCACATGACTTATTCAGCTGTAATAGGGAGTTTCAACAGTATATACATTTTTCTAAAACAAAACAAAAAAATATATATATATACACACAATCCAAAAAGGTAAGCGTTTCTGCCTGAAAAAGTTTCCAACTAAAGCTACTTTCCTACCGTTTGTCTCTTTAAAAAAAAAAAAAAACTTACATTTTTTTCTCATTATACTGAGAATAAAGCTTTATACAGTATTCCCAGTTTTGAAAATTTAGTCCATTGAATACAAGTGTATACATGTGTGTTTAATATAAGATTGCTATTATGAAGGAAAGAATGATGACTGTATTTAGGAGGGTTTGCTTCAGTTGATGGTGATGGTTTACTCACTAAGTTATGTTTGACTCTATACTCTCAAAGACTGTAGCCCACCAGGCTCCTCTGTCCATGGGATTTTCCAGGCAAGAGTACTGGAGTGGGTTGCCATTTCCTTCTCCAGGGGATCTTCCTGACCCAGGAATTGAGCTATGGTCTCCTGCTTTGCAGGCAGATTCTTTACCAACTGAGACATCAGGGAAGCCCTTCACAAAGTTAGAATACAAAAAGGGCAATAGATATGACATTATTGGTTTGGCTACTTTTCCTAAGAAATTTACCTAGATATAACTGACTTTTATTTTCCTAAACATTAGTCTAACAAAGGAAAACATGGATCTGTTCTGTATGTTATAACGTAGTAGTATCCTCAAGAGCATGCTCTGACAGAGGCTGGTGGTGCTCTTTCAAAGTACAATGGAAACCTGATCGGCAACAGAGCTGGTCAATATTGGCAGTTCCAAGCCCACCCACTGGTGTGCAAAGAGGCAATGAGGGCTCTGGAATAGACTGCCTGAGTTAAAATTCCAGCTCTCCAATGCACTAACAATCTCCATGAATCTGGTAAGTCACTTCTCTCTGAACCTCTTTCTCTTTGCTCATCTGCAATTTATTAACACTATATAAGATAATGCATGTAAAGACTTAGCATATTACTTGGAAAAAAGTTAACTCTCAGTACATGTCATATGTCAATATTTACTCATGTCCTATTTACTACATAGGAACAGCCATAGAGCAATAACCAAGACAGGGACCTTAAATCTTGTTCCTCTGTGCTCCTTTTAAACCATAGCATCTACTATTGACCCCATAAAATATAGAGTTCTGTCAAGCTGAGTTTTGCAATGACAAAGCACACTTATCCCTCATGGATATGGCAAGTATTTTAATGTGCTAAAAGCCTAAATAAATCACTCATCTACAAAGAAAATTTAGATGGCCAGTCACAATTTCCAAGCCTGTGTCATCGACATTAATTCCGCAAAAATATTTGAAATGGGCAGTCTTTTTCAAATGCCATTATCACATAATTTCGTACAAAGTAAAAATATTTTTTCACTGTCATCATCTTTCCCTCCATCTTCATTTCACTTATCTCTTTCATGCTTGCTATTAAGGAAATATTAGAAGATTCTTGGGTTTGTTCTGAGAGCAAACAAAGCGTGTTTCACCGAGTCATCAAATCATAAAGACTAAGACAAAGTAATTTCTTTTAGAACTATGCATTTTTATAGTAATTTCAGATATGTAATGAACTTACCATTTTTGCCAATGAATTTTGGAAAATGAATCCTCTGAGAACACTTATAGGAATGAACCATCATCACAAGTTATGTAAGTGATAGTAAACAGCTGAGTTCCTTAACGAGGATGCTAAATATCAATACAATTCACCTAAATAATCACACTTTGTCATTTGCTATCCTCCTGAAACTGTCACAACACTGTTAATCATTTGTACTCCAACACAAAATAAAAAGATTTTAAAAATTACTCTTTTCTGATGATTTCTTAATTCCCATTTACAGGAAAAACAGTAAAGACTGACAAATCAGGCAACAGTCTAGAATTGAGTGCAGCTAATTAACATGTCCCAAAGCCAACCAAATAACTCATTCTTTACAAGTAAAGGGCCGAAAAAATGGAGGAAGCCAGAATTGATACAGGGAGGACACACAAATAAGGGAAGAACTGGAATGAATACCAGTAACAATGTGATACTTATTTAAGGAGCAAAATTTTCAAATCATTGCTTTTACACCTTCATATACTACTCAATCACAATAAAAAGTGGTACATTAAATCTTTGGAGGAGGTTTTTTTCATTTAGTTCAAATTTCTGCCACTGATTCTTTTTGAACACAGCTTTTATGATTACAGAATCAGTAAGAAGAGCACCTTCTACATTATTTGGCTATCTAAGTAAGAAAATAGTGAAGTCTAAGCATTATTTTCACCTAATATTTTATTTTTGATAGAAAAGTAATTGTTTTTAGAATTTTAAATGATAATGTCTAAAGTTTATTTTGAAACTCCAATACTTTGGCCACCTCATGCAAAAGGTTGACTCATTGGAAAAGACTCCGATGCTGGGAGGGATTGGGGGCAGGAGGAGAAGGGGATGACAGAGGATGAGATGGCTGGATGACATCACTGACTCGATGGACGTGAGTCTGAGTGAACTCCAGGAGTTGGTGATGGACAGGGAGGCCTGGCGTGCTGCAATTCATGGGGTTGCAAAGAATCAGACACGACTGAGTGACTGAACTGAACTGAACTGAAAGTTTATTTTAGTGATATTAAGACAAAAGGAAAGAAGAATTACTATTCTAAAGGGGAAAGCATTAACGATGCTAATGTCAGAGAAGTAAAAAGCCAATTAATGGGTAGAAAACAAGTCAAAAAAATGTTTAAAAGCAGGCACTTGCCTTTTAGGAATAATTCTGCACAATCCCAAATACCAATCTTTTCATGTAAATTAGAGTTCCAAAATATATTAAAATATTAAAACTTAAAAAATGCAAATACAGGAAATTCCCACCACCTCAGTAACTAGATAAACCTCCCCTCAAAATGGGAGAAATTACAAAATAATGAAAAGTGATGATAAGAAGAAGGTAGAATGAAAGGAAATTTTTAAATATTCACTGATCGGATTCATCTATTAGAAAAAGACTGCTATGTATTCTCTGTTTAATAGAAAAATATTATCTTCTGCAAGACCATGAAGACTCTCCAAAGAATGACACGATTACAAAATTCTGGCTCCCACCATCAGAGTAAACATTATCTGTGTCTACTACTCCTTCTCTTTATGTTGTTCACAGGTGTTGAGTAGACAATTTGAAACAGAATAACCTGGAAAATGATTTATTGTCTCTGTACAGAAAGGTACAAAAACCAGGTTTCTGTCCAATTTGGTAATTTCATTCCTTGGCAGTATTTAAATATGCATAGCAGCTGCAACTATTCTCAGACCTGACTAACGATTTATCCACTGAGAGCAACTTTCATCAGGGAGAAACACAGAAAGTGATTGAGCAGTATTTGGGCATTGCACCATGTCTTGAATCAAGCAATAACAGAAATAGACTCTCCAAATTATTAGCAGTGTCCCCTTACATTATCAACTATGCATGATACCCCAATCTCAAATGCCACATGAAAATCTCATTTCCAACAGGAACTAAGAAAAAGCCTTTTGTCCATCTCCATTATTTAGCTATTTCTTTTCTTAAAAATTGACAGTTTATAGTATCTCTGTTGTCATGAATGCTAATTCACCTTGGAAATACTGTTCATCTCTAGTTTTGTTTACTAAAAACAAATAAAATGTCTGGACCTGATATCAAGCTTAACATGAAATCAAACCACCACAATTAAAACTCAATACTCAATCATCAGATAAAAGTCAATAAAGTCTAGTTAATATTTTAATTATCATATTATATTTGGGAACTGAATAGACAGACATGAATACAAATCCACTTTTTTTGGCTTTGAAACTCATCAATATATTTCTGGTTTGTCTATAATATCTAAAGATCAGTATCTCTGAGCAGAGACTTGGGTTTTTCTGAATACATTTTATTACTTGATGTTTGGAGCCAGAACAAGTAATTTTTAAATCAGAAATCTTCAATAAATAGCCAATATAGACCCAATAGAAAACAGAGACCCATACAATTTTATCCTATAATCATGAAGGTATTAAATGACTCTGAAGAAGAAAGTTGCTATACCCAAAATGATTTGGGAAACCATGGCAGACCAGAATATACCAATCAGAAGCATTAAAATGTTGAACCAACCAAGATACACTTCTGAAGGTGAATGATTTGGCAAAACTAACACAATTATGTAAAGTTTAAAAATAAAATTAAATTAAAAAAAAAAGACCATGATAAATCCAGATACAGGACTAAAAATAAATAAGACCATGATAAATCCAGATATAAGTCCTGAAAATAAATAAGTTCTCAAGCCATGAAAATACATGGAGGAACATAAAATGCATATCATTAAGTGAAAGAAGCCAAACTAAAGAGACTATACACTCTATAATTCCAACTACAAAACATTCTGGAGATTATAATACTTAAGATAAGAAGAAAGACCAGTGGTACCAGAGTGGAAGTAGAAGATGAATAGGCAGAACATAGAGGAATTTTAGGTGAAAATACTCTATGATACTACAATGATAGATACAGTCCACTTCTTATTTGTCCAAACCCATTAAAAAGTACCATAACAAGAGTGAACTCTAAGGCAAAGTGTGAGCTTCAGGTAATTATTATATGTCAATGTATATTCATCTTTGGTTAAAAAGAAAAAAGGGACAATCCTGGTGATCTATGTCTGTAACGGGGGAGATCATTTATGCATGGGGGCAGAAAGTCAGAAAAATCTCTGTACCTTTCTCACAGTTTTGTTGTAAACCTAAAACTGTTCTAAAAAATAAAGTCTTTTTTAAAATGTAGTAGGATTTAAGGAAAATACTCTTAGCTAGAGCAACACATACTATAAGTAGTTAGGAGTAATTTAACCAACATATAATCAAGAAATGCTTGGGTAAAATTAAATGAATAATTGGCAACCTCAAAAGAAAACCTATGGTAGAGAGAAAATATGGAGATAGTTGAAAACTATATTATAAATCTATAGTAATTGAGATATATGGTATTGACGTAACAGACACATATATCAATGGAACAGAATAAAGAATCCAGAAAAAACATGCATATAGGATCAACTAATTTATAACAAAGGAGTCAAGAATGTACAATGAGGAAAAGATGTACTCTTCAATAAGTGGCACTGGAAAAACTGCATAGTAATATGCAACAGAATGAAACTGGACCATTATCTTACATCCCACATAAAAATTGGCTCAAAAGAGATACAAGATTTGAATGTAAGATGCTAAACCATAAAACTCATAGAAGGAATCATAAGCAATAAACTCCCCAGCATCAATCTTGACAATGATTTTGGGTTTGACACCAAAAGCAAAGGCAACAAAAGCAAAAACAAGCAGAACTACATCAAACTAAAAAGAGTCTGCAAAGCAAAGGAAGCCATCAACAAAAAGTGAACTACCAAACAAGAGAAAATACCTGCAAGCCATATCTGATAAGAGTAGTATCCAAAATATAGAAAGAACTTAACAGCAAGAAAGCAATGAGTGGATAGAGTTGAATAGACATTTTTTTCCAAAGAAGATATACAGATAGCCAACAGGTACATAAAAGACTTTCAACATCACTAATTATCAGGAAAATGCAAATATAAACCACAATCACCTCACACCTGTTAGAATAACTATCAACAAAAGGAGAATAAATAACAAGTGTTGATGAGGTAAAAAGGGGAATCTTGTGCATTATTGGTGGAATTGTAAATAAGGTAAAATCACTATAGAGATTGTTCAAAAAATTAAACTACAAAATTATCTAGTAATTCTTCTTCTGGGTATTTATCTTAAGAAAATGAGAACACTAATTTGAAATGATATATGCACCCCTAGTATTCTTGCCTGGAAATCCCATGGACAGAGGAGCCTGGTGGGCTATAGTCCATGGCGTCGCAGTCGGACATGACCCAGCACCACCACTTCTCATATTCACACAACATTACTTAAAGTAGCCAAGACATGAAACAATCTAGATGTTCACCAGTGTATGAATGGATAAAGAAAATTTGGTGTATATATATATATATATATATATATATATATACACACACATACATACATGCATACATATACATACATGCAGCAGAATGTTATTCAGCTATAAAAAAGGATATCTTGCCATTTGAAACAACATGGATGACCCTTGAGGGCATTTTGCTAAGTGAAGTAAGTCAGAGAAAGTGAATACCTAAGATCTCAAAGTGGAATCTAAAAAACAAATACAGAAACTGAACTTATACATACAGAGAACAGATTGAAAATTACCAAGAGGCAGGGGGTGAGGGAAGGCAAAATGGTTGGAGAGAAGTAAAAGGTATAACTTTCAGTTATAAAATAAATGTCACAGCATGTAACGTACAGCATGGAGACTATAGTTAATAATACTGTACTGTATATTTGAAAGTTGCTAAGAAAGTAGATCTTGAAAGCTTTCATCAAAAGGGAAAAACTAACTCTCTGTAGTTATGGATGTGAACTAAACTTACTATGGCAATCATTTCACAATATACACAAGTATAAGTCATTATGCTTACACCTGAAATCAACATATTTCAATTATATCTCAATGAAAAAGTTTAAAAATAGGAAGCTAGGAAGATTGAATACTGGGAAAATAGTTTTTTACTGATGAAATTCTAAAGGAGCTTTTCATAAACAATGGCAAGGTATTTCTCAGATTATCATCAAAGAGTAAAAATTCAAGAATACTGGCTTAACATAGCTTTGGAAAACAGAAAAAGAAAACGCAATTTTTGTTATTAAGACAATGTGGCATTAGCCAAATGATGAAGTGAAGTGAAGTCGCTCAGTCATGTCCAACTCTTTGCAACCCTATGCACTGTAGCCCTCCAGGATTCTCTGTCCATGGGATTTTCCAGGCAAGAGTACTGGAATGGGTTGTCATTTCCTTCTTCAGGGGATCTTCCCGACCCAGGGATCGAACCCAGATTTCCAGCATTGTAGGCAGACACTTTACCATCTGAGCCACCAGGGAAGTCCAAATGATAGACATAAAAAAAAATGAACAGAATAAGACTAATGCTTATCTAGAAATATGGTACAAGATTTTGTAGCACAAAAGTCAGTAGGAAAAGGGTACATTCAATACTCTTGGAACAACTGATTTACCATATCGAAAAATAATAAATTGTCCCATTTTTTAAAATTTCCACATAAAGAATAAAAAGTAAGTAATTTTAGAAAAGAAAATAAGACCCTTGATACTGATTATGGAAAGATGTTTTATGACAGCAAAAGCCTAATCATAAAATTTAACCTTGTAAAGAAATAATATTTAAAATCTTCAATATCATAAAATACAACAAAACAAATTAGAAATATAAGCCACATAATAGAATATAATTATATATTTATTCAATGTACTTCAAATACCTAGTAGATATCTATAAAATGGCATAAACTGTAGAGACACTTGGAACACTTAAGTGACAAAATTAAGTAAAGGTCCCCAACCCAATGGATCTCTCACATTCTAGTAGGAGAGGCAGAGAGATAGAAAATAACATAACAATAACTTAAACATGTTACATTAATTAAAATGCAATATAAAACAAACATATTATTTGATAATAAACATAAAAACATAACATGTTAATTATCTGTTAGACCTATAGTCTGCAAAGCAATCAGTGTTTTTAAAAGTCATTTCTACTAGAGTAAGAAGAAAAGTGAAAGTGAAGGTTAAGTCGCTCAGTTGTGTCCAACTCTTTGCGACCCGGTGGACTGTAGCCCACCAGGCTCCTCTATCCATGGGATTCTCCAGGCAAGAATACTGGAGTGGGTTGCCATTTCCTTCTGCCAGAGGATCTTCCCAACATAGGGATCGAACCCAGGTCTCCCACATTGCAGGCAGATGTTTTAATCTCTGAACCACCAGAGAAGCCCAGAGTAAGAAGAAAGGAACATTCAAATCAGGCTTAAAGATATAATGTGGAGAGGAGATTGATAACAAAGATAAAGTAGGTTCATTCTCCCCATCTGATATAGTACCCTTTGGGGTGAATAAGCCTATTGAAGTTAGGTCTGCACTCTGCTGTAACAGTCTTAGGGAAAAAGGGGGGGAAAAACAGTATCTCCCATTTTTGACAGTTCTAGACTAGAGGAAGACCAAGGTCAGATCAGGTGCCATCATTCTATCTTATGACACCACAGGAGGTTTCTTTGGAAAAAGATAGTGCTAGGTCAGGTTTCTTGACAATAATAAAATCATTATCATGGATGCAACTAATTTACTGAGGACTTACTATATGTAAGACATCCTTCTAAATTCTCTACCAGCATCAATTTATTTCTTAGATATTTATGATATCTAAGATAGGGAATAATATTATTCCTATTCTGTAGATCAGAAAACTGGGTACAGAGGTCACATGCATTGCTTTGTTCTGAGAAACAGAGAAATTGAGTAATTTGCCAATGACACTCATCTAATAGAACTTTTTTTTAAGTAAAATATTTTTAGGACAGTTTTAAGTTTACAGAAACATTTGCAAAGTACAGTTCAGAGGCCTATCCCCCATCTGTTTTTCCCCAAATATTAACATCTTACATTAGTATGGTATATTATTAATTATAGGATCATTGTTAACTAAATCCACACTTTATTCAGATTTCCTTAGGTTTTACCTAATGTCCATTTTCTGTCTAATATTGTATACAGGATACCACAAATATATTACATTTAGCTTTTATTTCTCCTAAAGATCCTCCTGGCTAAAACATTCTCAGACTTCTATCATTTTTGAGAAGTTTACAGTTTTGAGGAGTATTGGCCAACTTCCCTCCATTGTAATCTGATTTTTTAAATCATGATTAGACTGGGATTATTGTTTTTGTAAAACCACAGAAATAAAGTATCATGTCTGTTGGCAATGGCACCCCACTCCAGTACTCTTGCCTGGAAAATCCCATGGACGGAGGAGCCTGGTAGGCTGCAGTCCATGGGATCGCTAGGAGTCAGACACGACTGAGTGACTTCACTTTCACTTTTCACTTTCGTGCACTGGAGAAGGAAATGGCAACCCACTCCAGTGTTCTTGCCTGGAGAATCCCAGGGACGGGGGAGCCTGGTAGGCGGCCGTTCTCTGGGGTCGCACAGAGTTGGACACGACTGAAACGACTTAGCAATAGCACCAGCAGCAGTATGTCACATCAGTAATATGTACTCCCAATATACTTATCAGTGTAGATGCGGACTTTAGCTACGTAATTAATATAGTGAAGTTTCAGAGAACTGGTATAACTTCTGCCTTAAATACTTGGCACTATTCACCAGTAAAACCATGTTTCTTTCCTTTCTGAAAGGTTATCAATTACTGACTCAATTTCTTTGACATAGAATATATTTACTATCAAATTATTTATCTTTGTGTGAGCTTGGGTTATTTGCATCTTTCAAAGAATAGGTCTGTTTTGCCTAGATTACCAAATTTATAGACATACAGTTGTTTTTGGCATTCTTTTAGAGTCGTTCAAAAATAACAGGGCATGGATATTTGAAAAAATATGACCGTGAACCAACACACAGATCAAGTTCCAGACAAAGGGTGAAAAAAATAAATGGAGGATTTCCAGGGATAGCAAGGAAAGGCTTCACAGAAGTTGAAACATAAACTTGGCCCTGAAAATAGGATAGGAAACATATAAGTAAAATAAAGGAGGGAAAAGAGGAGGAAGGCGGTGCAAAGTATCAATTCCAAACAGAAGAAAGCCTGAGGAGACAAAACAGAGTGGTTCACAGAATGAAAGGGGAACAGCTGGGAGAACAATTGGTTGGGCATGGAGAATTTAGAGTGATATACAGAGAATTTAGAGTGATATACAGTATTAAATCAGGTTAGAAAGATAAATTAGGGGCCAAGTGGTAATTTATACCTCAGTCATAAAATTGAACAGTAGAATTAAAATGTACCTTCTGTGGAAATTTTAGACCTCTTTTGGAGCACATTTACCAAGTGATACTAAATCACAGGGGCACCAGATCACTTGGCATGAAATGATCCACTAAGTTGTAGACACAATCCAATTAAGTTATATGAAACCATACCATCATATTTGAGAATGGCTACAGTGAAAAATCTCAGGTTCCCATCACTATTGAGAAGTTTCCTGACCTCAAACACATAAGTCTAAAATATAAGGAAGCAATACAGAAGCTGATTTGAGAAACAGAATTTGTAAAAATCTAGAGAAATAATAACTGGAAAAATATTAAGATCTATATTCAAATATTTAGGGATCCATCAAAATATTTTCTCTAGTTTTCAAATTCTAATAAAACCAAGCACTTTTAATATACAGTATTAAAGAGGTGTTGACAGTTTCATAAATCAAGTCCAAATGATTCACAACTTATACACTTGCTTATATTTATCTGATTAAAGATATATTTAGAGTATTGTGTATGTGTGTGTGTGCTCAGTTGTTAAATGATGTCCAAGTCTTTCCGGCCCCATGGACTGTAGTCTGCTGGGCAGGCTATCATTATCTTCTAATAGAAAATTACTGCATCAGCAGGCTTCATTTACCAGAAAGTATTCTTGCCTTGCCTGTCTCTGTGTGTCATAAATTGGCCAAAATCTCAGGAACTACAAAACTATGCAAGATCTAAACAGAAATTAAGGAAAGACGGTTATCCTTTCTCTTAAAGCTGGCCTCTTGTACAACCAAGAAGCATTTTAAAAATAGCATATCTCCATTTCTCTACTCCACAGATTCTGTTTTCCAGGTTGACTGTAGCACATTTTTATTCAGTTCGGTTCAGTCGCTCAGTCATGTCCGACTCTTTGAGACCCCATGAATCACAGCACGCCAGGCTTCCCTGTCCATCACCAGCTCCCAGAGTTCACCCAAACTCATGTCCATCGAGTTGGTGATGCCATCCAGCCATCTCATCCTCTGTCGTCCCCTTCTCCTCCTGCCCCCAATCCCTCCCAGCATCAGTCTTTTCCAATGAGTCAAGCCTTCACATGAGGTGGCCAAAGTATTGGAGTTTCAGCTTTAGCATCAGTCCTTCCAAAGAACACCCAGGGCTGATCTCCTTCAGAATGGACTGGTTGGATCTCCTTGCAGTCCAAGGGACTCTCAAGAGTCTTCTCCAACACCACAGTTCAAAAGCATCAATTCTTCGGCGCTCAGCTTTCTTCACAGTCCAACTTTCACATCCATACGTGACCACTGGAAAAACCATAGCCTTGACTAGACGAACCGTTGTTGACAAAGTAATGTCTCTGCTTTTGAATATGCTATCTACATTTGTTATTAACTTATATCAATACACAGTCACATCTGAGCAATGGAAACATCTGTTCATTTATAACTATTAAGTTATACCGTTATCTGTTACGTTAAAAAAAATACTGACAGATTAAATTATTTATCAGAAAGCCTTAATCATTGCTTTTTGACAGTGCCATATTATTTCCTCTGACTTTGAAGAACAATGGTACATGAATGACATAATAAGATTTAAAAGCAAATAGTGAATTATGTCTACATACCTAAATCCCTAATAGGAGGACCATTTGTGCACTGTGGATAATACTGAGGTCTGAAAACAATTGATCCTTGAATGGCACATTCCCGAAATATTTGGTTAAGAACATATTGTACGGAAAGAATTCAAACTGTCAACAGATTTGATTCCTTGATGACTTTTAGTCACATCATTAGCTTTATATTGATATAACTTTTATGTTTTAACATTCTAAGGGTTTTACACCTATTAAAATAGGTCACACATGCAAAACTTTCAAAGCTCAACAGACCAGGAAATTCAAACTTTGGTTATTGGAGACTTTATTACTTCACCATAATTCACTTTTCTGTCATTCCATAAAATCTTATTACAGATAAAGTCATAATAAGTGTCCACATGAGATCCAATATAATATACTCACAAAAAGTAAGTTTTCAAAGGAGAACAATACAAATGTGTCTTGTTACAAGTCTTTTCACATTACTTTACTAATTACTGTCACCTTAACATGTATAATGTCTACCACATTATACAAAATTATTCCACGTACTTGTGTCATGAAATAACTATTTTTACTGTGAATATATGTCTTTAATTGATCTTGGTAAAAATTTCTGGTCAAAATACTAGTTATATAACTATGAAAAAATATCCTGACATAAAATTCAGTATTAATTATTTATCTTCTAAGGGGAAAGGGCTGTGAAATGTTCTTAATCATACACAAATTAGACATTTTTACATACTTTAAGTGAAAATATGATTCATATTTCATCCTAATACTGACATTTTCCTGTCAAGGATTTCATATCATTTTCAGAATAATTAATCCTAACAGTAAGTCATTTGCTGTTTTTATTTATTTCCTGAGAATGCTAACTTCAACTTTCTGATACATCTATAAATCATTTATAATGCTTTAGTTTCTAAGAAGAACCAGAATACTGTCCATATTTATTTAAAAATCACATTAATCTAACCATTTTTATATCCTGAGTATCTTTATCTGTTAGTTCTTTAATATGATAGTCTGACAATTTTTGATCTTATGCTTCCTTATATCCTTCTTCTTCTTCTTACATGCCTGCTCAGTAGTGTCTAACTCTTTGCAACCCCAGGGACTGCAGCCTGCCAGGCTCCTCTGTCCATGGGATTTCCCAGTCAAGAATACTGCAATGGGTTGCATTTTCTTCTCCAGGGTTTCTTCCTGGCCCAGAGATCAAAACTGAATCTCTTATTTCTCCTGAATTGGCAGACAAAAATTTTTTTTTAACCACTGGTGCCAACTGGGAATGCCCTTTCTTATATTACTATGATCTTATTTTATATATGCCATAAATTATTTTATAGCATCTGATGTGTCTGCTGTAAATTAAGATATTGATCACTGCACCAGTAGAGTGTTTAGTCCCTTATTCTTTCAGTGCTGTGCTGTGCCCTGGGTGTTAATGCATTCTGTGGTGAGCTCAGACTCTAATTTTACCATCTTAAAAACTGAAGAGAGCCCAAGAATACTGAAGTGGGTAGCCTATGCCTTCTCCAGCGGATCTTCCCAATCCAGGAATTGAACCAGGGTCTCTTGCATTGCAGGTGGATTCTTTACCATCTGAGCTATCAGAGAAGTCAAAAAAAAAAAAAAAAAAAAAAAACTGAAGAAATAGCCTTAATTGTATATGTTGTCAAGTTAGTGATTGTAGTGTCAAGTCAGTGATTTCCAACTCCTGTTGCATATTAGAATCTCCTATCTGCTGCTGCTGCTGCTGCTAAGTTGCTTCAGTTGTGTCCAACTCTGTGCAACCCCAGAGATGGAAGCCCACCAGGCTCCCCCGTCCCTGGGATTCTCCAGGCAAGAGCACTGGAATGGGTTGCCATGTCCCTCTCCAATGCATGAAAGTGAAAAGTGAAAGTGAAGTCACTCAGTCGTGTCCGACTCTTAGCGACCTCATGGACTGCAGCCTACCAGGCTCCTCTGTCCATGGGATTTTCCAGGCAAGAGTACTGGAGTGGGGTGTCATTGCCTTCTCTGAATCTCCTATCTACTTAGGGTTAATTTTTGAGACCAGTCACCACCTCAACCCACCACTTTATGTTGGGGTGCAGGTCTTAAGCATCACATTTTAAGAAACATTTGTCTAATTTTATACATCATATTTTTCTTTTGGATCACTAATAAAATATTCATTATACTCTGAATTTTCAGGAAATGATCAGAAACAAGTTAAATCTTCAATTTGCTGCCTAAGATGTAGAAGGAATGTTACAGTGGTATACTACATCTGGTAAATATTCATCAGTTTTGTTAAATGATTTGAAAACTACCTTCATGTAAATGGTAAGCCACTCTCTAGACTCAGAAAATATGAAGTTGGAGAACTTTATTATTGTCAATTGATATTGCCAGTTGACATAATCCCAAAGATGATCTCAATCCCATTTTCTTCTTATTTCACCATTCCATATCATTTTATAAATGTTTTATATCATTCTTAAATGCTTTTTATTATACTGCACAATCCCTGTTTATGTAAGTGTCATGGTATGTGAAACATTTCCTGTTCAACAGGCAACTGCTTGTGAAAATATTTCCGAATTTTTAATCTTATTTGCTCACTAATTCAAGAAACTAAAGCTAGGTTTTTACTAACGGTCTACAAATACATCAAGCTCTGAGAATACTACAACAAATCTTAGACATGAATTTCAGCCTTAAGGAACAAAACTTGTTGAGAGATGAGTCTTTAGACAATTAACTGATAATCTCCTTAATACTGAAATATTCATTGAAACATGTATATTATCATAGGTGAAACAGATCGCCAGTCCAGGTTCGATGCATGAGACAGAGTGCTCAGGGCTGGTGCACTGGGATGACCCTGAGGGATGGGATGGGAAGAGAGGTGGGAGGGGGGTTAATGATCGGGAAAACATGTACACCCATGGCTGATTCATGTCAATGTATGGCAAAAACTACTACAATATTGTAAAGTAATTACCATCCAATTAAAATAAATAAATTTTAAAAATACTGAAATATTAAAATTATGTTAAACTTGGGAGCCTGAGTCTTAAAATATTGTTCATATTAACATTCCATGATAAGAGAGATCATAGTTTGGTTGAAATTTGTGGATTTCATAAAATTTGTAGCATTTAAGAATTAAAATATTAGAAAAATTCTAAAACAGATATCAGTAAATTTTAGCCCATTGCCTGTTACTACCTGACCTGAGAATTAAGAACAGTTTTTATACTTTTCAATTCAGTTCAGTCACTCAGTTGGGTCCAACTCTTTGCAACCCATGAATTGCAGCACGCCAGGCCTCCCTGTCCATCACCAACTCCCAGAGTTCACTAAGACTCACGTGCATCGAGTCAGTGATGCCATCCAGTCATCTCATCCTCTGTCGTCCCCTTCTCCTCCTGTCCCCAATCCCTCCCAGCATCAGAGTCTTTTCCAGTGAGTCAACTCTTCGCATGAGGTGGCCAAAATACTGGAGTTTCAGCTTCAGCATCATTCCTTCAAAGAATACCCAGGACTGAATACTTTTAATGGCTGGATTAAAAAAATTCATAAATGTAAAGCTATATGAAACTCAAATATCATTTTCCATAAATAAAATGGCATTGGAACACAGCCAGATTCATTTTAAATATTGTCTTCACCAATGTAATGGCAGTACTGAGTAGTTACAAGAGACAAGTCTGGCCTACAACAACTAAAGAGTATCTGGCTCTTTACAGAGAAAGGTTTCCAATACTTTCTTGAGGTCGACACTTGAGAAGAGTTTTCTGTGATGATGGCTATGTCCTATATCTGCACTGTCAAAGGTAGTATTTGCTGGTTACATGTAGCTACTGAGAACTTAATATGTGATCAGTGTAATGATGAAACTATTTTAATTAAAATTTACCTCACAATTTTAAATTATCATTTTATTCAAAGTATCTTAAGTTTAGCTCATTTTGAGTGACCTAGTATTCCCAGTTAAAATTGTTTCCTCTGGAGTAAGAATGTATTAAATTCAACTCTGACTGGTTTTGAACCTTGGAAAATCTAACTAATTTTTTAGATGGACTACTATACCTATCTTCTTTATTAGTAGTATTGGATGAGTTAATTCCTGTAAAGCACATATACTTCTATCTGGAAAACAGATACTCAAATAGTGACTATTATTACCAGTATTATTGCTATCTTGACATTAATATCTCCAACAAATTAATAAACCAGATATTTGTATTCCTAGCACTTATTGCAGGTGCCAAAACTACAACTAAAGCAACAGAGAAGGTATCTGTTTTGGTTCAGCTTACATATTTCTAGCCACAATGAAATATAAGATACACTAGAAATATTTGCTATTAGTTACAAGTAATTACTTATACGAATGAGGATCTTATTGATGTCATGAAAGGGAATAAATTAGAAATTATCTAATTGCAAGATCTGCTATAAGCCTATGTAATGTATAGTACCCAGTTTTAAAGTTTCGTTTACACTGGATCATCACCAATATTCTTACTGATAGATTTTGTAGAAATAAAGTATAAATCAAAATTTTAAAAATCTATATTAATAGAAAGCCACTGGTATCTGTTTAATATAGTGATGTTCCCCAAAGGATTTTTTAAAAGTCTTCTACTTCTAATGTATGTGTGTAAAACATACCTGCTAAATCTAGAGAACTAACGGATAACATAATGGCCAACAAGGATCTTCACCTAATTTGCCTAAAGTGGTTAATACTGCCATAGCTTGGTTGAGAGACCAGATGAACAACAGAACTCTGATGACCAATGGACCTTTTCCTATTCTCCTAAAGAATATATTTAGGAGATCTTGGAACAGGTAACTAAAGTAGCCACATGGGGTTGCATTTGAAACTTGAAAATTTTATTCCACCTGCCTAGATGGACTAATATTATTTCTGAAGGTAGCCCTAATTATTGCCTATAATTATTTCAAATAATTTCTTACTCGTAAATATCTAACCAATTTACTAAATTAACACCATGGGCAAAATTTTCTTTTAGGACATTTTGTTATGATGAAGTAAAAGCATCCCCCTTATAATGTGGCTCTTTCCTGCTATGTAGTCTCATAAACAAGCCAGAAATTGTCTTATATGGTTATCAAAGCAGAGCTGACACCTGAGACACCTGGCTCCCACCTTAATTGACAGGGAACTCCCACCTTGTATCAACTAGGTCACTTCTGGCAAAAGCAAAAGGGTTCTCACAATCCAACACTCAAGCAGAATAAGGAAACAACTTTCCTTCCAAAGAGTGTAGTCTGGTTAATGAAATGTAATGCTTTCTCAAACAATCTGGGGAAGCAAATCATGCCTCCAGAAAATGGATTCCTTTATCAAACACTGAAAGCCAAATGTTTTCTTAAGTCTACAATCCTTAATTATCCTGAGACTCACTCCACAGAGGCTGAATTTCCCTGGAAATCATAATGAAGTTAAGTAAGACTTAGTCATTATTTCACCAAGGAATATAATAAATTAAGAGTCTGGGGCTCAAAACCATTCAAGAGTATACATATTTATGAAACTAATATACATTTAAAACATAAGGGAAATTTGAATATACTAGATGACAGCAACATTCTACAATGTTTCTTAAGAAAATATACAATCTAAAATTTCAGACTAGCATTGTTGATAAAACAAGGGAATGTTTCATGATAGAGAATTTCACATTTGAACATAAACATATATCTACAGAATAAAGTCTAACACCTTTTTTTTTTTTTTTTTGCACAGTACTAGGCAATCCTTTTACTGAATGTACATTTTTGGGGGGAAAAAAGAGAAAAGAAATTCAATAATCAAAGTATACAGATACTTGCCTGTAGAATAAATTGTTCAAATTATGTTTTCCTAGAGGAACCTTAAGAAATTAACACGAGTGTTTCTATGGGAAACTAGATTCTAGCAGGATGGAGTTTACTATGAACCAAAATGCCATCAACTGTAAGAAAGTTAGGACAACTAGAATTTTCTTCCTAACTCAAAACTTTAAATGTTTTTATTATGATTCTTATTTGTATGCTTGTGAGAATAGCTAACAATGGAGACAGATCTACAGAAAGCTTCTGAAACTCGGAAGTTCAGGGTCCCTCACTTTCAGAGCCCTAGCATGGGCACTACCATTGTATTTCTGGGATCATGTATTTTTATAAAATGTGCGAAATTAAGACATTTAAACTACAATCAGTTGAAACCCTTGTGTTTTCCACTCTGACTTCACTCTCAAAATTTCCTTCCTGTTGGTGCAGATGAAGTGGTGTGTCCAGTGAAGGGACAATGCATCAAATATGGGCAGAGTAAAATACGTATGTATGTTGTTTGCGGTCACTTTCATGTATAGTTAATTTTTTGTTAGCTGTAGTTATGTAATAATAATGTCAAGAATATTCCTATAATCCACTGTACTGACTTACCCAGCACACAAACACTGAGATGAAAGGTCAAAGAATTCATCCAGGCTCCAGAAATATTAGAAAGCAAATACCAGTTTTAAAATGCATATAAATAAATAATAGGTTCTAGAAAATTCTTCCAGTTATCATATGTGTAACATTTTAACTAGGAAATACAGTTTGTACTGCATAGGCAAGAGAAATTTACCCAGTAAATATATATATCAGTTCAATTCAGTTCAGTTCAGTTGCTCAGTCGTGTCCGACTCTTTGCGACCCCATGAATCGTGCATACATGCAATAACTCAGTGTACAAAATTACAAATGTACCATGCTTTGCATTCAATATACACAGTGCATTTGTAAAAATTCCTATATTTAGGTCACAAATTTCTAGCAGTAGTACTACAAAAATTGAGTACATATTTGTAAAGAAACATATTTTACAGACTAACTACCATGAATCTAAACAAGAAACTCTTAGAAGGTTGGAGAAAAACAATTTCTTTACAAATCTTCATGTAGATTACCATATAAAGTATTTCTTATAAGAGGCAAATAATGTGAATTAAAAATTTTTAGGTAAACATACCATACATGCTATGTAACTAGAAAAAAAGCTACCAACTTTTGCTGGTGGTATCAGCTTTGTAAAAATTGTAGTCTGTTGTCTCACACAAAGTAGACATTGATTTTCATATCTAATTGGATTCATAATTTTGTATCCTTTTCCTTTGGTATCCTCCCCACCACCAAAACTGTAGACATTTTAGGCATCATAAAACTGGATCTGCCTTGATCAAATTTTAAAATGGATATGAGTGTGTGTGTGTGTGTGTGTGTGCATGCACTCAGTCATGTCCAGCTCTTTGAGACACCAGGAATTGTAGACCACCAGGCTCCTCTGTCCATGGGATTTTACAGGCAAGAATACTTGAGTAGTTTGACATTTCCTACTCCAGGTGACCTCCCAACCCAGGGATTGAACTTGCAGTCTCCTGAATTGGCAGGTGGGTTCTTTACCACTGAGCCATCTATATAGCCCTTTAAAATGACTATTAGTGGGAAAAGATTTTGCTACAGTATATTTTCTGGGTTATACATTACAAAAACAAACAAAAAACTATGCTTCAGTTCAGTTACTCAGTCTTGTCTGACTCTTGTGACCCCATGGACTGCAGCACGCCTGGCTTCACTGTCCTTCACCAGCTCCCAGAGCTTACCCAAACTCATGTCAATGTCCATCGAGTCAATGATGCCATCCAACCATCTCATCCTTTGTGGCTCCTTCGCCTCTTGCCTTCAATCTTTCCCAGCATCAGGGTCTTTTCAAATGAGTCAGTTCTTCGCATCAGGTGGCCAAAGTATTGGAGCTTCAGCTTCAGTATTAGTCCTTCCAATGAGTATTCAGGACTGATTTCCTTTAGAATGGACTGGTTGGATCTCCTTGCAGCCCAAGGGACTCTCAAGAGTCTTCTCCAACACCACAGTTCAAAAGCATCAATTCTTCTGTGCTCAGCTTTCTTCACAGTCCAACTCTCACATCCATACATGACTACGGGAAAAACCATAGCGTTGACTAGATGGACCTTTGTTGGCATGTATCATATATCATAAAATATCATATATCTCTAAATATAATGCATGGGAGGTATTATTCTTCTTTACAGGTGACCTTAGAACAGGAATTCCTTTGAACTTAGTGAAACATTTAGGTCAGATCTAAGGCCATATCCTACTTTAGACTGAAGAATTTTTTCCAATTACATATAAACTAAATATAATCTCTGAGCTGTTAAAAATGAATAATTTCCAATGATATATGATTATTGAGCTCATAACTTTATATTTAAATACACTATTGTTTCCTCTAGAATACACATACATGGGATGAACTAATAATCCACCCTTCAGTTGTTCTCTTTGCCCATTTTCAGTATGAATTTACATATATTAAGGTTATTATTCTATACTGAGTCCCTTCATTTGTAGAATATTTCCTCCTCATGCAGTTGTCCTCCTTACATGACTATTTATATCTTGAAAATTTAGCAACCTGCCAAGTTTTTCCATTAAAAAATGTATTTATGGTATATATGCACATTATCTTTCCTATGCATCTAGTATGTCACTTCACAGCCTTCTTATTTGTTTCATTTCTATATAGTAAGTCTTAAATATTACATGGAACTTAAGATATTTTATATTATTCAAAAAGAAAGAGCATTTCTTTTCTTTAGTACTTAAGCTGTGCTTCAGTTTGGATAGTTTCTATTGCTGTGTTTAGGTTCACTGATCTTTTCTTCTGCAGATGTTCATCTACTGTAATCTGATGGTTATCTAGAAAAATTTTTATTTCATTTCTTGTATTTATCATCTCTAGAAATTTCTATTTTTTGCAAGCTGAAAGTAGCTGTCATTGCAGGAACTTCATTTGTTCATCCTTTCTTTATTGATCACAGTACAGTTTTGCTAGTTATCCAATACATAAAGAGTTGCTTTATATATTTTGTCTGGTTTCCTACATGAAAAGAGTTGTTTTATATATTTTGTGGTTTCCTAATTATTTAAAGCATGAACGAAAGTCCAATACTCTATCGCAGCTAGAAACAGAAGGCTTGAATTTTCTTTTTACTAGTGTATATATGACCCAGGCAGATATTACCAAGACATGAGTTCAAAATCACAAGGCTCACTAACACACACACACAAAAATAAATTTGTCTGTAGTTATCCTAGTGTGTGATGAGGTTAACTTTACCACAGCCCACAATTCTGTGAGGTGAGTAGGTGATATACTTCAAGTTGCATTTTAGCATCAAAAGTGTGCATGTGTGCACATGTGCACCTGTTTAGATTTGAGGCCATAATTCAAAAAATGGACAACTTCTCTTAATATTTAAGAACCCAAGTGTAAGTCAAAATATGAGAAATTAATGTATACAGAAGTACTAGAAGCAGAAAAGAAATAGCAACTATAAATAAACCTAAAATTAGAAAACTTTTTCTTAAGCTACTGCAATGCTTGTACTGGAATGTGATAGAAAAGGAAAAAAATACATAGACTATTTTTGAAATACAATTGTAAAAGTTCTAAGTAGATTATAGCAATTACAAGTAAGTTTGAGAATAATTCACCATGTCCAAGTAGGTTTACTTCAGGAGCCGATACGTCAGTGCTATCTGAGATGTTTTTTCTTCAGCAGTAGTCCTCATTTTGCCCCAAATAAAACTTAACTCACAATACTCATGTTGTGTATTTTTTCCAATTTACACTGATAAATATATTTATATTCAAAGTTAGATTCTCTAATATTTTAATGGTGGTTAATAAATCACAAATATACTTTATAAGTTAACATATTAAAATTGTAATAATTTGGTTTTCAACCCGCACTCTAAAAAAGATGTAACTTGTAACCTAAAATCTGATGAAGGGGAAAAGTAAAAGCATACATTTCTATATGCTATCTAAGTTAATCTGTTATTAACTTAAAATGTCTTCAGTTAAAACATCCTATGTAAGTAAGCCTCATGTAAACACAAATGAAACATCTGCAGCAGATACATAAAAGCTTACGATAAAGGACTCAAAGTATATGCCACAAAAAGTTTTCAAATCACAAAGGAAGATAGCAAGAGACTGAGGACCTACAAAACAGTCAGAAAACAATTTCAATGGTAAGATCTTACCTACAAGTAATTAAAGGCAAGTGGATTAAAGCATCCATTAAGTAGACAGAATAGCTGAATGAATTTAAAAGAATATAAAAAATATATTGACTTTGCCGTTAAGGACATAAACAGATTGAACATGAAAAGACAGAAAAAGATATTTCTGGCAAATAATAACCAAAAGAAAGCAGGGATAGCTAAACTTGTACATATGAGGAAAGCTCTTTGACACTTGTATTGGCAAAGATTCTTTAAACATCAGAAACATAAGCAACAAAGGCAAGAAAAACCAGCACTACATCAAACTAAAAACATTCTGTTGAACAACATGAAGAAAATAAGAATTTTCCAATTTCTGTGGAATTGGAAAAAATATTTTCAACCCATTTATCGGGCAGAAGACCTGACTAAACATTTTCAAAGATTTTCAAATTCTCAACAGGTATATTAAAAGGTAACAACCCTCACTAATCATCAGAGAAATGCTAATTCAAACCATAATGAGCCATAACTTCACACCTCTTAGGATGCTAATTATCAAAAAGCTCTCAAAGAGTTATCTGCGCCTACCTCCATGCTCACTGCAGAACTGTTCACAATAGCCAATAGCCAAGACATGGGAACCATCTATGTGTCCATCAGTAACTGAATGGACAAAGTAAATATTATAGAATGAAGTATTATTTAGACATAAGAAAAATCTTATCATTTGTGACAACAGGTATGAACCTTGAGACCGTTATGCTAAGTGAAATGAGTCAGAAAGACATACTGTATGATATCACTTATATGTGCAATGTGAAAAAAAAGCTTAGCTTACAGAAAAGGAGTAGGTTGGTGGTTGCCAGGCACTGAGTGGTGGGAGAAAATAGATGAAGATGGTCAAAGTGAACAAATCTCCAGTTGTAAGATGAATAAATTCTAGGGGAATGTTAATATATAGTATGGTGACCACAGTTAATAACACTATCACTATACTTGAAAGTTGATGTATGGCAAAACCAATACAATATTGTAAAGTAATTAACCTCCAATTAAAATGAATAAATTTATATTAAAAAAAAGAAAGTTGCTAAGAGACCAGTAAATGGTAAAAGGTCTCATCACCAAAACAACAACAAAAAAGAAATGTTACCTATATGAGGTGATGCATATGTTAGCTATCCTTATTGTGGTAATCATTTTGAAATATATATATATATAATATGCACATGTTTTATAATATGTACATCAAGTCATGACACTGTATACTTTAAACATATACAATGTTATGTCAACTATATCCTAAAACTGAAAACATACTTGAAAACAGATGAAAAAACAATGTAAGAAAGAAGACAAACATGTAGTCTTATATTAATGTAACTTTGTTCTGGAATTTTCAATGTAATTTCATAGCAAAACGAAATAAAAAAGAGTAGTTTAAAATATTATAACACTGACTGACTGGGTGAACATTAACGTGGCTGACAATAAAATACGTGCTAAGAAATCAATAGTGTATTCATTCTTCAGTTAACTAATTACTGAGCACTAGTTGGCACCCCACACCAGTACTCTTGCCTGGAAACTGCCATGGACGGAGGAGCCTGGTAGGCTGCAGTCCATGGGGTCGCTAAGAGTCAGACACGACTGAGCGATTTCACTTTCACTTTCCACTTTCATGCATTGGAGAAGGAAATGGCAACCCACTCCAGTGTTCTTGCCTGGAGAATCCCAGGGACAGAGGAGCCTGGTGGGCTGCCGTCTATGGGGTCGCACAGAGTCGGACACGACTGAAGCGACTTAGCAGCAACAGTAGCAGCAGTGTGCCTAAAGGGCTTCCCTGGTGGTTCAGATGGTAAAACATCCGCCTGCAATGTAGGAGACCGGGGTTCGATCCCTGGGTCAGAAAGATCCCCTGGGGAAGGAAATGGCAACCCACTCCAGTGCTTTTGCCTGGAAAATTCCAGGGATGGAGGAGCCTGGTAGGCTACAGTCCATGGGGTCGCAAAGAGTCAGACTTGACTGAGTGCCTAATACTGTGTTACTTGAAAGATGAAACAGAGAATGTGTCAGAGCCCGTTTTGTGAGGCGCTTATCTCCAGCAGTGGTCCTCAGTCAGACCTGCACTAGAATTGCCTGTGGAGTGTTTTGCTAAAAAAAAAAAAAAAAAAAAAAAAAAAACAAGCACAAGCCACATATCAGAACTGTTGAATCATAGGCCTCTTTATTTTTGGAGAGAGAAAGAAAAAAAAAATTATGTATAAAGCCACTAATCCTAAGTAATTACATTGAAGTCAGTTGCATATTATGATAAATGAAATAGAGAAGAGAAATGTCTTGCCCAATATCAAAAATCAAGAAAAAATTCTTAGTGTAAAGAAGTAAGTCAAAAAATGATTGGTGAATAGTTTTTTTTTCAGATGAACAGGTAGGTTAAGAAAGTTTATTCCATGCAAGAAAAAGAAAACTGAAATCTTGTACATAATCCTTCATGCAACATAATGTCTAAGGTTTTTTTTTATTCTATAGTCTGATCTTGATACTATAGAACATATAATGGGGAGCAGAAATTGCCAAGAATCTGACAGAATTTGTCTAAAAATGTAGTAATAAATTTCAGAAAGTTCTACTGTGAGATATGCAAAATAACTAACAAAAGAAATACATATATTCCTGAATGGGAACCGAATCATATTAACATCCAAATCTTCTCAAAATTAGCATATAAATAAAACAAAGCATTTCATGGTTTGCATTTATGTTAAGGTATTTTATTAGAATACATTCATTAAAAAATCTTACAGTTCTTTAATTTGTACTCAATTTCCAACCTCCTGGATTCAGTCTAACTTTAGATATGATTTTTATTTTATTTCATTTATTTTTATTCATTTCATTTGGAAAGGGTATGTTTTTGTTCCTAAAGATCAGATATTTTATGTATGTCTTCATGTATACAGAAAGATTAAAAAAAAAAAACACACACTAAGAACTCTAAAGGGGAAAACATGAAAATATAAAAAGCAGATTTCCAACCAGAATATGAAATAGAAAATCTGACCAGTAAGAATAAACTTATTGACTCTTTGTATTATTAGAAATCAAAGAAGATCTATGATTTAAAAAGCTACTCAGGGCCTCTGGTAATGGCTGAGTAGTTTGTATTACACAAATAAGTTGTTGTGGTTGTTATAACAATAAGTCTTTTCCAACACTTTGTGACCTCATGGACTACAGCATGCCAGGTTCCTCTGTCTTCCACTATCTCCAGGAGTTTGCTCAAATTCAGGTCCATTGAGTCAGTGATGTTATCTAACCATCTCATCCTTTCCTCCCTCTTTTCTTTCTGCCTTCAATCTTTCCCAGCATCAGGGTCTTTTCCAGTGAGTCAGTTCTTCACATCAGTTGACCTAAGTATTGGAGCTTTAGCTTCAGCAACAGTACTTCCAGTGAATATTCAGGGTTGATTTCCTTTAGGACTGAATAGTTTGATCTCCTTGCTGTCCAAGGAACTCTCAAAGAGTCCTCTCCAGCACAATTCAAAAGCATCAACTATTTGGTGTTCAGCCTTCTTCACGGTCCAACTCTCACATTTGTACATGACTACTGGAAAAATCATAGCACTGACTACGTGGACCTTTGTTGGCAAACTGATGTCTCTCCTTTTTAATACATTGTCTAGGTTTATCATAACTTTCTATCCAAGGAGAAAGTGTCTTTTACTTTCATGGCTGCAGTCACCATCTACAAATATGTGGGCAATATAAATTTAAAAATTAAACAAGTTTTCTTTAAAAATGAACTCAATTGGGGTCTACTATTGTAAAAAATGTTTATGTCAAAGATTCAAAAGGAGAGAAGACAAGGTCACCTGGGCATTTGAATCTAGGGTTCCCTTGGTAGGAAATAGACAAATCCCAAGTAAATGAGATTTTAATGATATTCTATCATTTATTGATATAAAGAAAAAAAAGATATAATATTTGATTAACAAAATTGACTCATCTGATAATTACAGAACCTACACACAAAATGGGAAATATGTGTTATTTTCAAATTCATATTAAATATTTTAATAAAGTTGGTCCTTTGTAGTGTCATAAAGTATCTAATTTAAAAGGATTAAAATTATACAAAGTATGCTCTTTGACCATAGAGCAATTAAGATAGAAATCAGTAATAAAATGTTAATGATACTCATATTTTGAAATTAAGCAGTAAAATTCTAAATAACTTGAGGTCAAGAAGAAATCACAATAGGAGCTATAAAACATTTTAATTAAATAATAATTACACATATTAAATTTTATAAGGTCCAGCTATACATTGCCTTAGAGTAAAATTTACAGATTTAAACACATTAGAAAATAATAAGACTAAAAATTCTTCGGATGACTCATAAGAAAGAACAAAGAAAACCAAAGAATGAAGGAGAGAAATGAAGACAAGTATTTAAGAAACTAGAAAATAATAAAGGTGATCTATATAGCCAGAAAATTGTTCTTGTTGTTCAGTTGCCCAGCCATGTCCAACTCTTTGCGACCCCATGGACTGCAGCATACCAGGCCTCTCTGTCCCTCACCATCTCCAGAAATTTGCACAAGTTCATATTCATTGCATCAGTGATGCCATTCAGCCATCTCATTCTTTGACACCCTAATCTCCTTCTGCCCTCAATCTTTCCCAGCATCAGGGACTTGCCCAATGAGTCAGTTTTTCACATCATGTGATGAAATTATTGGAGTTTCAGCTTCAGCATCAGTCCTTCCAATGATTATTCAGGGTTGATTTCTCTTAAAGTTGACTGGTTTGTTCTCCTTACTGGCTAAAGGATTCTCAGGAGTCTTCTCCAGCACCATAATTTGAAGGCATCAATTCTTCAGTGCTATGCCCTCTTTACAGTCTACCTCTCACAACCATATGTGACCACTGGGAAGACCATAGCTTTGACTATATGAACCTTTGTCAGAAGAGTAATGTCTCTGCTTTTCAGCATACTGTCTAGGTTTGTCATAGCTTTCCTGCTAAGAAGCAAACGTCTTCTAATTTCATGGCTGCAATCGCCATTTATAGTGATTTTAGAGCCCAAGAAAAAGAAATCAGTCACTACTTCCACCTTCCCCCCCTCTATTTGCCATTAAGTAATGGCAGAAAATATCCTAATAAAACGGATACTCTCATCAAGTAAAGGAGACAGAACAAATAGTGAATACCAACAGTAAAGGGACATTACTAAAGATCATAAAAAGAAAATGGAAATAAGTAAAGGCTATTTTTTTTAATGTTACTTAAAATATCCTACTTGTTCCAGCAATAATTATGCATATGTATAATTTGGACAAGTTTCAGAAGTGACCTTACATAACTTCAGTTGATTTAGGCAAATATTTACTAGCTCTTATTATGAACCAGTACCTTGACAAAGACTGTGGGACACAATGATGAAAACACATTGGCCAATGGAATAAATACTTGTAAAACATTTTATAAAAATCTAAAGTGCTGTCAGAATTGTCAACCCAGAGTCATAATGGAGTGTGTGTAAGAGTAGACAAACCAAGTTTCACATTTCCAATAAAGGCTTTCTGGAAGAGGTAACAAAGTGAGCCTTGAAGGACAAAAGAAATCAGTAATGAACAAAAGTCCCAGGTAGGAACAAGTGGGTGACTCAATAGTCACATAGGAAGACTCAACTTCATTTTGGGGAGAAAGACTCAAGTTTTATATTGGTAAATTACATATTAAAACTTAAAGCTGATAAAGAGCAGAGTTTAAAAGATGTCGCTGTAAATGTCAAGGATTTGATGATGAAAATCCTAAATGACTGTATTCCATGCTCAAGAAGGCTGACTCCATTCCAACATAGACAGGTTGCCATGACAAATTTAATGAATGGGAGTAGTGTGAGAAATTAAAGTTTAATCAAGATTCTTGCTTTTCAGAGTCTGATCTGCAGAATGTTATCAGCATCATGTGCAAGCTTATGAATGCAGGAGTTCAGGCTCCATTCCAGATCTGCTGCTGCTGCTAAGTCGCTTCAGTCGTGTCCGACTCTGTGCGACCCCATAGACGGCAGCCCACCAGGCTCCCCCGTCCCTGGGATTCTCCAGGCAAGAACACTGGAGTGGGTTGCCATTTCCTTCTCCAAAGCAGGAAAGTGAAAAGTGAAAGTGAAGTCGCTCAGTCGTGTCCGACTCTTAGCAACCCCATGGACTTCAGCCTACTAGGCTCCTCCATCCATGGGATTTTCCAGGCAAGAGTACTAGTGGATCCAAATCTGAATTTTAACAGGAGCACCAGGTAATTTCTATGCATGCTGAATTTTGAGAAATCCTGAATTAGATCATTCAATAGGGCATATTTTGTTCATTGATAGAAGTGAGATTCAAGTGAAAATAAGAAAAGTAACTGTAATACTATAAATACAAGTACACAAGATATTAATACAAGATGATCTCACACTGCAATCGCTATTTTATCAAAAAGACTAGAAATAACAAGTGCTGACAAAGATGTGTAGAACGGAACTGTTACACACTTTGTTGAAATGTACATTGGTATAATCACTATGGAAATCAATATGAAAGTTTCTCAAAAAATTAAAAATAGAACTACCATATGAACCACCAGTTCCTACTTTCAGGTATTTATCTGAAAAAAACAAAAAGTAAAAAAAAATATATATGCACCCCCATGATTACTATTATCAACAGGCAAGAAATGGCAACAACTTACATGTCAATTGATGAGTGAATGGATAAAGAAAATGTGATATATATACAATGGAAAGTTACTCAGCCACAAAAAAAAAAAAAAAAGAAAGAAAGAAAGAATTCTTGCCATTTGCAACAACATGGGTGACCTTTGAAGGTGCTAATGTTAAGTGAAGTAAGTCAAATAAAGACACATACCATATGACCCCACATGTGAAATTTAGAAACAAAAGCAAAAATCAGAGCTCTTAGATCATGCATGATGGGTGGGGTGAGTGGTGAATGGGTCAAGGTAGTCCAAAATTACAATTACCTCTTATAGAATAAAGTTCTGGAGAAGTACTGTAGAGCATGATGACTATTTTACAATACTCTTCTTCATACTTGAAAGTTGCTGAGTAGGTACAAAGTCCTCATCACAAAAATTTTCTTCCACTATGTATGACAGATGTCAACTAAATAATGGTGATCACTTCACAATATATATAAATATCAAATCACTATGTTGTACAACTAAAATTCATGTTTTATCAATTACACCTCAGTTTTTAAAAAATTAACTTCAATACTGTAATATAAGTTGAAAGGAATTTGATAAGTTATAGAAGATTAATAGGAGGGAAATTAAGAAACAATTTAAAGGGAAAATGAGATGTTTTATTTGTTCAGTTAATTTGAGGATTAAGGGAACAGGGAAAGTGAAAAATTATGCCCAGCCTAATAGATTGGGTGGAAAGACAGATGGGTGAATATACTAAAAGGAGCAGGCATAGAAAATTCCTCACAGTACAGGGGATAAAACTGAGTAATACTATGTTAATTAATGATAATGCAAAAAGGCTTTGTAAATTATAAGTCACTAATTTTACAGTGTTTTGAAGTTCACAAATTTCTTCCATATTTATGCAATTTTCAATCTACTAAGTCATAGTACTATATTGAATTTACTTCTTTAAGAGAGATTTAAATTTTATAAAATTGTCATTTTCTTTGAAATTTAACACTACATTACTATCAAACCAGGAATTTAGGGATAGGGTAACAATTCATGTTCAGATTCTTGAATCACATTCTCTTATGCCTTGTAACTTGTGCTTACTGTTCAAGAAATAGCTGACAATTTAAGGGTTTTTTTTCGTTGTTGTTAGTATTAAAACATTTATAGGCTGCCTGGAGTTTCCATCTTTTATAATACTACTCTTGGGAACTATTCTGCAAGCTATGCCCATATAAGCTATCCTTTAGCAAGTCTTCATCATTGCCTAATGCATCAACATTACTCCTGCTGATAATGGCTTTTTTGTTTGTTTTTTTTTAACTGAGGCAGTCTGAAAGATTCAGCAGAAAATGTACAGAACATTGTTGCTATAATGTTGGCAACAGAAAAGTACAAATAGTCACATGGGTTTGCTCAAAATGCGTGAATTATGCATCCTGCCACCAAAATGGAGATAGACAATTACCAATTGGTTGACTCCCTAAGAAAAATGACTGAGCTGGCTGTTTTTACTCCAAAGACGTTTCATGTGCAAAGGTGAAGGGAGGATCAAATACCTATTGAGACTAAAATAGATAAGTTACTTCCTGGGAGCACTGAGAATTAATCATTCATCAATGATAAATAATAATTACACAGATTCCCCTGGTGGCTTAGATGGTAAAGAATCTGCCTGCAATGCAGGAGTCCCAGGTTCAATCCCTGGGTCAGGAAGATCCTCTGCAGAAGGAAATGGCAACCCACTCCAGTATTCTTGCCTAGAGAATCCCGTGGACAGAGGAGATTGACAGGCTATAGGCCAAGGAGTTGCAAAGAGTCGGACATGATTGAGTGACTAACACACTCCCTGATGACATGCCAACACTATTTTTTCCATGTACCAGAAACACCAGCCATCTTAAATTTTTATCGTTCTATAAAATTTCTAGTGTTGTTTTGACTTGATGCTGAATTGTATTTGATATTAGATTATTGTTATCATATTTTATGTTATCCCTTTTTACCAGATCTATGTTACAAAGAACAGTTTTCTTCAACTGAAAGGCTAAAATAAAACTTGATATGTTCATTTATGTTGAAATTCATCAGAACATAATATACCTTGATTGGGAACTTCTGGTATATAAAGCATTCTACTTGGTATGTTATTACTGATATGTGAGAATAGGAGTATGAAAATGAACATGATATAAATTCCACTCTAAATAATGTTAAATTCAATATGGCCAAGTGAGTAACAGTACTAGGCAGCCAATAATATAATGAAGGAGAACAATCTGAAAACTACAGACAGCTTGGATTCCATAATGAAATATATTTGGAAGCTGCAAACTAAGAATTTGACATTTATACTTGATAACATTTCTGTTCTTATTGCCTTCTATATTTCTTCAATAATATGTTTATAAAATCTGTGCAAGTGAGTTAAATAAAGCAATGAATTTGAGATGTTTTATATAGGTAATCCAAAGCCTAAATCCACTCACAAGGAGAATGAAGGCAAAAAATCATAACTTCTGTTTTAGCATTCAGTGGCTTATATACTATTTCCATGAATATAGAGATGAATATTGTATTTTTACATAAATAAACTTTCTGTAACAGCAACTGGTACCACTGCAAAATTGTGCACAGCTTAAGTTAGGCCTGTGAAGTATATATATTTTAATTTGCTTTAACATACTATGTAATAATCAAATAAATATAAGTAAGCTTCCAAAAGTCTATGCAATCTGATACAAGTTGCCAATAGTAGAATGTTATTTACTGTACTATTTCTTTCCTTTTTTGCTTTCACAAGAATTCTGCTACTAAGATTCCACTCAATTACTTTCATTAAAACAGAAAGTATGTATAGGCTACCAGGTTACTCAAGTTTTTATCTAGTTCACACAACAGTACCTTAACCTTTCCAAAAAGTTAACTTTTATATAATTCTAGTTCATCTTTAAATCATCTGATAATGTAATATCTGGATTATTTTCTATTGTTTGCCTTCTGCAACTTAAAAAAAAAAAAACTACAAAAAGTCAGCTTGCCAATCAAGAAGTCAAAACAATGAATACATCAAAGTTGTTTTTCCCTGTTTCATTACTTCTTAGAAATAGTCTTGTTCTTGATTTCTGTTTCTGCTTTAACATGAAGATCAACATCTTATATATAGAAACCAAATCAGAGGTGATTTTTCTCTGCATGCTTTGTATTATTTATTTACTGCTTAAAATGTCCTTCGCTTCCCCTAAGCAGTAGCCTTCAATTTAAAATGTATGCAGATTCAAAGGAGATTCATAGACTGTATCTACATGTGGCAAAATTGGTTGAAAAGTAAAGTCTGTGATGAAGCAACTTGAACGCCTGAAGGCAAGATAGCAGTAAATGTTTGTCCAGCAGAAATTTACAGATATATTCTTCCTATTTTTACATTTTCTTTCCTGGGTATTTGTGTGTGTGTGTGTGTGTGTGTGTAAAATACAGAGCAGGAATAAAAGAAAGGAATATTTAAAATAATGACCTCATTTCAAATATCTTATTTTGTGACAGGCTACCCATTTGATTTTTTTTCATTAGTTTCTTTAATTAGACAAAATATGTACTGCCTTCATCACCAAATAAGTTTATCTAACTTAATTACCCTAAAACCAAGAAATTTTACTGAGGAAGAATTTGTAATGTCCTACAAAACATGAGTTTCACATCCCTTTCCTTGCAAGTAGTATCTACTGAAATAGTCTTATTTTAGGTAAATTATCAAAGGTTATATCAATGTTTATTATATCATGATTTCAATCTTTATGAAAACCATTAGAATTGACTCTAGTAAAAAATGGATACATCAAATTTAGTCAATTAGGTATCTATGGCACAAAAAGACCCAGAATAGCATGAGTTGTTAAATTCCAAAATAATTCATTAAAGGAAAAACAAATGATATAGACTATGTTATGGAAAAGTAAATAAAATCAAAAAGTTTTAATTCTTCCCTTTATGAATTTTATATCCTAGTTAGAGAATTTTATTTAGTAAAAGTCTAAAATACTTGGGAATTGATATAAATCTTATTTTTGTGATTGTTCTAATTTAGTTCAAAACTTGAGAAAATCTTGAGTCAAACAATGAGATAATCATTATACCCTGCCAGAAATACTTCCTAAAGATATTACAGATCATTTTTAATAAGCACATATTTAGTGACTCAAAGTTTATAATACAACTAATTGTTTACTAATAGGACATTCTTAGGGGCTTCCCTGGTAACTCAGCAGGTAAAGAATCCACCTAAGTGCAGGAGACCAGTTCGATTCCTGGGTCAGGAAGATACCCTGGAGAAGAGATAGACTACCCACTCCAGTATTCTTGGGCTTCCCTTGTGGCTCAGACAGTAAAGAATCCACCTGCAATGGGAGAGACCTGGGTTCGATCCCTGGGTTGGGAAGATCCCCTGGAGAAGGGAACAGCTATTCACTCCAGTGGAGAATCTATACAGTCCATGGCGTCACAAAGAGTCGGACATGACTGAGTGACTTCAACTATTATCACTCTTCAGGATGTTCTTATGATTAACATTATCAATGATGTATGTTAATTGAGTAACCCTATGTTCTGTGCTATGCTGAGTCACTCAGTCATGTCCATCTCTTTGTGACCCCATGGACTCCAGCCCACCAGTTTCTTCGGTCCAAAGGGATTCTCCAGGCAAGAAAACTGGTATGGGTTGCCATGCCCTCCCCCAGAGGATCTTCACAACCAGGGATTGAACCCAGGTCTCCCACTTTGCAGGTGGATTCTTTTCTGTCTGAGCCACCTGGGAAGCCCAAGAATAATAGAGTGGGTAGCCTATTCCTTCTTCAGGGGATCTTCCCAGTCCAAGAATCTAACCAGGTCTCCTGCATTGCAGGTGGGTTCTTTACCAGCTGAGTTACCTGGGAAGCCAGAGTAACCCTATACATTGGCTAAAACTTGAGGCCTTTTTTTTTTTTAAATATAAATAACTTATATTTTTTACTTCACTACTTGAAAAATAAGACTTTTTGTCTAAGTCTAGTACATTTGTCTGAATGTAACCTTGGTGATTTGGCCATGATTTTAAATAATGTCTTCATATGTACATTGAATATTGTCATTAGTAAGAGATGGAGTGGCATGTTTTTACTTTAGTATAAATGTTTTATATATTTTAAAAATCATTATTATAAAAATTATTATAAAAATAATTTTGTCTTATTTTCCACAGTGTGATTTAAAAACTTTAGAGGTTCGATGCATGATACAGGGTGCTCGGGGCTGGTGCACTGGATAACCCAGAGGGATGGGATGGCGAGGGAGGTGGAGGTGGGTTCAGGATGGGGAACACATGTACACCCATGGCAGATTCATGCCAATGTATGACAAAACCTTTATAATATTGTAAAGTAATTAGCCTCCAAAAAATAAATAAATAAATAAAGTAAAAAAATAAAAATAAACACTTTAGAACAACTTTTTTTCTATGTAACAGGAAATAGTAAAAATAACATGAGTTTTGAGATAAATGAAATATGAGATCAAATAACTTTGCATCTCTGGCCCTTAAATCTTGAACTTAGGTTATCCAATTATGTTTAGAATCTCCTATAAAATTAGAAGTACCGAGACCATTATTATAAGTAAATATTAAACTCTACTTAAAATGTTTGATATAATATCTAACCAGAACAAAGTACAAAATATGTTTGCCTTCTTATCCTTTACTAAAGAACTTTGGAATTTTAATGAGAAGTGTTTTTATTCAGAACATGTTCCTAGGTTATTTCCATGTGTATTGCAAATACTTCACAAATAGACTAAAACTGTCTCTAGGGCAGATGTGTTTTGCTTCTGCATATGTATATTCTTCCTCTATCATTCCATATTAATCCTCCCCAGTCACAATAACAGAGCTTAGCACAGTATCTACTGGGAGAACCACTGAATGTTGAAAAGTGAGTGAAAACACTGATAGGATGATGTTAAACACTGATACCAAATTGCACCTCCACTAGCACATTGTTTATATGAACATTCATTTATGGATGAAACAACACTTGTTTTTGTCAATTCATTATAAGAGTTTAAAATGGTATTTTTTAAAATAAGTGTTTATTAGCTGGTATATTGGTTAAGTTGAATGAAGTTTGAGTTTGAAAGTTGTTAAACAGCCCCACTCATTTTTGAAGGTCTTAAAGAACTTATGTTACAGAATGCCTTTGGAGAAAGTGAAGAAAATGCCTGTTTTGATACCTATTAGAAAAATATGTAGCTGAGATAAGACACCTGCAGAATTTCAAGCCTCTGAAGTTGAAAACAAGTAATATCAGCATTACTTTTTTAAAAAAGAGTGTTAAGAATAAAATATTACATGAGGTTCTTAGGGGAAGATTCAACACAGGGTCCAAACTTATACCCTGATAAGTGTGAATATGACCCTGAAATTACTTTCCTCCATCTCTGAAATGCAGAGACTTAAGGTAAATGAGAATTATTAACTGGATGCTCAGATGTCACAGGCATCCTAATGGCTTGAGCCCCTAAAATATAAATTACAGATCAAATGGCTAGGATAAGATAAGGATAATGTAGTTGACTTTAAAAATAGTTAAGAAATAGAGGCTTTAGCCTCACGTGTTTGATGTTGCTCACACTTGCTTAAACATCATCTGTTACAAACTAGCTAATAAGTGAAAAAGATCAAATGCAATCACAAAAATTAGAAATAGATCACAGACATCATTGTAAATGCAAAACTATGAAACTAGAAGATAGCACAGAACAAAATCTGGAGGACCTTGGGCACAGAGACAACTTTAGATACAACACCAAGGGTGTGATCCATAAGAGGGATAAAAAGCTGGACTTCCTAAAAATTAAAAACATGTGATCTGCAAAAGACACTGTCAAGAGAATTAAATGGCATGACAGAGAAAATATTCACAAAAAGTCATATCTGATAAAAGACTCATCCAAAGTATGCAAGGAACTCAAAAACTCTGTAAGAAAGCAAACAATCCAATTTAAAAATAGGCAAAAAGAGCTAAACAGAAACCTCAAAAATGATACAGAGGACAAGCATGGGAAAAGATGTTCCACATCATGTGTCTTGATGGAAATTAAAACAATGAGATGCCACTGTACTCCTATTAGAATGGTCGAAACAAAGAGCACTAACAACATCAAATCCTGGTGAGGATAGAGAAAAACATGAGCTCTCAATAATTACTGATGGGAATACAAAATAGTACAGCTGCTTTGGAAGACAGTTCAGCAACATCCTACATAATTTTATAATTACCATATGGTCTATCAATTTTACACCTTAGCATTTAACCAGAGTTGAAAACATCTACAGAAAAAGTTCCATGCAGATTTTATAGCAACAATGATGAATAAAATACATCATCATCAAAACTTGAATGCAACAAAGATGGCCTTCAGTAAGTGAATAAACTGGTACATCCAGACAGTTGAATATTATTCCATATCAAAAAAGAAATGAGCAATCAAGTTGTAAAAATACATGAAGGAAAGTTAAATGCATATGATTAAGTGAAAGAAACCAGTATGAAAAGGCTACATACTGTATAATTCCAACTATTTGCCACAAAGACCTTTGACTGAATAAAACAATATAAACAATATTAATATAAATATAAACATATCACAAAAAAGTATGAAAAAGGAAGAACCAATGAAATTTTGATGAGCAAATGGCTGAACTTTCCATGTTCCGGTATAACAAAAATTTTATATCATGAAACAGGAAACCAATCAATAGCTAATATATGGAAAAGGCAAGTCAACAGAAATTATAGGAAGAAATACTTATTCACAACTGCTTTAGAAATAGTGAAACCATTAAGCAAGGAGACTCTGATAAGAGCTTTGAGCCTGAACTTTTAACAAAATATGGTTCATGTTTTTAAGCCAATTTTTTTTTTTTTCCCCTTGAGGACTTGGAGAAAACCACACTCAACTTTGCTATTACACAACTGAGAATTTTAGTTATGAATCCTGACCCACAGTTAGGTGAACTAGCATTTAATTCATTAACAACCTGAATAAAATATATTAAGTTCAGTAAAAGCCAATCAAATGTAAATACAAATAGGACAAATGATCCCTTCTTTCTCTCACAATAGTATAGAATGCAGCACTGAAGCATTAAAAATGGTAAGAACAGCAGCTGAGTCGAATTACATGATAATCAAAATATAGCCTCCTCTAACATGCCACTAACTAAAGATATGATATGGTAGATACAGCTATATCCCTTTAACAGTATGCATTTCTTTACGCTCTTACTAAGAAGACAAGAGAGCATTCAGACCTTATTGCCAGATTCATATATGACTTCACACTGAGATTATGGCTGGTTTTAAAAAACGTTTTTCAGAAAAACCAAGTACTTGGAAAGAAAAGAGAACTTCCCAGCTTAGTGTTAAATACTGGCAAACAGATTAAATTTGTAAAAAAAAAAAAATTAATGGAGTTCCACAACAGACTTGGTGGCTGCACAATACTACTGATGTGGAGAAAAGAAAAAAGTGCCTGCTTCATCTGTCATTACTCCTAAGACACTACCCAGATATTGATCCTAAATTAAGAAATTCTGAAACATGTAAATTAGAAGAGTTAGACAAGACTATTCTAAAGCATGGTACAGACAGTGTTCACTTTATTCACAAAAATAGAAGTGCATAATTGGAGGATAGGAGTTTTTGCTATATTCCTAACAGAAAACCCAATGTCGCATGCCCTTCATGGAGGTGGGTGAGGTGAATGGAGGAAAAGGTTATCCCTTGGTTTGTTAAAGCAAATAATTACATACAATCTTATCTCACTGATGACCCTGAGGGCACACTACAGGAACCCAGGTGTAACTGAATCATTATGTAGACAAAGAAGAAAAGGCAACTGGCTAACAGTAAGGGAACGAGAAAATAAATGTATCTTTGGATAGCTGTTTAGTCGCTAAGTCATGTCCAACTCTTTGTGACCCCGTGGACTGTAGCCCACCAGGCTCTTTTGTCCATGGGATTCTCTAGGCAAGAATACTGAAGTGGGTTGTCATTTCCTTCTCCAGGGGATCTTCCTAACCCAGGGATTGAACCCACATCTCCTGAATTGACAGGAGGATTCTTTACTGCTGAGCCACCAGGGAAGCCCTAAAGAATCTGAACTGGTGCTATTAGTTTAAAAGGGGTTCTAATTTTTAAAAAAAAGAAAGAAAGAAAGAAAAGAAAAAAGTGTGTTAATCTAGTTTTAAAAACATAGCCATCTAAAAGTAGGTATCATCTTGCTCTTCAAAATGTTATACCAAGGAGGGGAAATGTCAGGAAGAGCTGCCAATGAAACCAAGGAGCCAAGTGAAGGCATGGGGGACAGGCTCAGTGGATCCCCTGCCATCACTCCACACCTGGTAGAACCATTTTAGCAAGAATTTGGGGCACTCGATTGCTAATCAAGGCACTGCCTTAGCCATTCCAGTCAGCAGGGACCCTGCGATCACCAGAGGAAGGGCTTTGACCAATTCTCTTGAGTGCAAAATTACTCAAGTCTCCTGGTCTTCTTTCCATTCCTCTATAGACCGGCCCTCTCAATTGATAAAGAGCATATTTTAAAGGCTACTGAGGTGTAGAGGCTGGTGTCTGGAAAAGACGACTTGTTATAAATCTCAAAGACACACTTCACACTCCTCTGCTCCAGTAAAAACAAAGACCAAGTCCAAGGAGTCAAATAGGTTTACATGGCATCAAAATTTAGCATCTGCAGCCAAAACCCATGCCTGAGCTACTCAAATGCCAAGAAGGTATGTGCAACACAGCCCCGATTGCCTGGTCCTTGTCATCACACCCCAAAGCTTTAAAGATCGGGAGATATGTATTTTAAAAATCTCAAATTTAAAGAAAGAAAATGCCAATGTTTATAATACATTAATTAATACCCCAACACCATCTGAACCTCTGGGCCAGAATCAGATCTTATGACCATGTCTCTGGTCAGGGGATAAAATATTTACAACATGGTTAAAGGCACAGCGGCATTTAAAAATAAAACCCTGGGAATAGACAGTAAAAAACCCATTGTAATCATTGACCTGGCTTCCGTGGGTGGGAGGGACTCCTGTCGAGGCTGAGGACTCGCTGTGCCCATCCCTGGATAAGATTACCCTTATATGTGTGAGTGATAGATAGGTCAATAATCAACGAGATCAAAGATGAGAAAGCTTATCTTGGTCTTTTATTGGAAATACATAATAAGAAATATCAACATTTCCTTGGCCACCTTCAATAGTAAAAAATTTTAAGAATACATAATTTACAAAAGGAAGAAATTAAATTTTTATTGAAGAAATGAAGAGAAAAGAAATATTAATACCAACCAATTCTCTATTGCCCAGTCCAAACTCTAATAAGGTTCATGGACATAGAGGTGAAAAATTAAGACTGCCATCTGCTAAAAGAACATATGGCAATGGAATCTATCTTTGAAAAGAAAAAAGTAACCAAACCTGTAACTCTATACATATAATAAACATCCTTCAAAAATAAGGGTTGAATAAAGATATTTTCAGACAATTTGAGAGAATCTGTTGCAGGATGGACTGCATTAAATATACTAAATGGGAGTTCTTTAGGTAGAAACTACCTCTGCTGGAAATATAAAAATAGAGAAAGGAATAAAGAACACCTGAAAGGGTAAATGTATAAGCAAATGTAGATAATTATTGACTATATTTTAAAAACTGTCTTGTGGCAGTCTATATCATATAGAATTAAAATTCATTACTCAGAGATAATAACTCATTTTTGCAAACTAGGAATAAAAAGGAAACTTCCTTACTATAAATGTGACACATAGATTCATATGCTCAATGTTTTAAATATAACAATTGGCCACAAATTAATCTATAGCAATACCAATCAAAATTCTAAATGTTATACTTATTTCAGTGAAAATTGTGAAAGGTGGTTCTAAATCAATAGAAAATATAAAGGGCCAAGAATACATAAAGCAAAATAAAGTTCAAAGCTATAAAACATATACTATGTATTATGGCAATCTATTAAAAAGCTATACTAGTATAACAGTATAGGATTGGCACAATAGAAGACAACTGGACAATAAACTAGAAAACAATACTTGAAGTCAGAATCAAGTAACTTGTAACAAAGCAAATACTATAGGGCAGTGGAAATAGTGGTCTTTAAAAGAAATGTTGTTCATAGAAAAGACACACTGAAGGCAACAGAAAAACAATTAGATAGAGAGTATCCTAATCATCATTTCATTAACTCAGTAACATTTACTGAATGCCAGATACTATTCTAGGCCCTGAGGATACAGTAGTGAAAAAAACAAACAAAAAATTCCTGCCTTCACGGAGCCTACCTCCTGGTGATAGCAACAGAATAGTACATACAAATAAAAATATAAAATAAATGTGAACCCAGAACATAATCTTGCCTTTTATTTCATTCAATAAACATTATTTCACTCAACAAATATACATTAAGTATGTAAATATCAATAAAATAAATGCTGTTGTGTTAAATTTTCATATAAAAAATTATCTTGACCCTTATACCATGCCATTTTCAAAAATCAATTCCACATGGACTGCAATCTAAACAAAATTTTAAAGTAAAACAGATAAAATTAAATGGTAAAATTTACTGAAAATAAAGGGAAAAGTAAAACAATAGCTGCACTCAATATGCCAGCAAATTTGGAAAACTCAGCAGTGGCCACAGGACTGGAAAAGGTCAGTTTTCATTCCAATCCCAAAGAAAAGCAATGCCAAAGAATGCTCAAACTACCACACAATTGCACTCATCTCATATGCTAGTAAAGTAATGCTCAAAAATCTCTAAGCCAAGCTTCAGCAATATGTGAACTGTAAACTTCCAGATCTTCAAGCTGGTTTTAGAAAAGGCAGAGGAACGAGAAATCAAATTGCCAACATCCACTGGATCATGGAAAAAGCAAGAGAGTTCCAGAAAAACACCTATTTCTGCTTTATTGACTATGCCAAAGCCTTTGACTGTGTGGATCACAATCAACTGTGGAAAATTCTGAAAGAGATGGGAATACCAGACCACCTAACCTCCCTCTTGATAAACCTATATGCAGGTCAGGAAGCAACAGTTAGGACTGGACATAGGACAACAGACTGGTTCCAAATAGGTAAAGGAGTATGTCAAGGCTGTATATTGTCACCCTGCTTAGTTAACTTATATGCAGAGTACATCATGAGAAACGCTGGACTGGAAGAAGCACAAGCTAGAATCAAGATTGTGGGCAGAAATATCAATAACCTCAGATATGCAGATGACACTACGTTTATGGCAGAAAGTGAAGTGGAACTAAAAAGCCTCTTGATGAAGATGAAAGAGGAGAGTGAAAAAGTTCCTTAAAGCTCAACATTCAGAAAACGAAGATCATGACATCTGGTCCCATCACTTCATGGCAAATAGATGGGGAAAGAGTGAAAACAGTGTCAGACTTTATTTTTTTGGGCTCCAAAATCACTGAAGATGGTGACTGCAGCCATGAAATTAAAAGACACTTACTCCCTGGAAGGAAAGTTATGACCAACCTAGATAGCATATTCAAAAGCAGAGACGTTACTTTGCCAACAAAGGTTCGTCTAGTCAAGGCTATGGTTTTTCCTGTGGTCATGTATGGATGTGAGAGTTGGACTGTGAAGAAGGCTGAGTGCCAAAGAATTGATGCTTTTGAACTGTGGTGTTGGAGAAGACTCTTGAGAGTCCCTTGGACTGCAAGGAGATCCAACCAGTCCATTCTAAAGGAGATCAGTCCTGGGTGTTCTTTGGAAGGACTGACGCTGAAGTTGAAACTCCAATACTCTGGCCACGTCATGTGAAAAGTTGACTCATTGGAAAAGACTGATACTGGAAGGGATTGGGGGCAAGAGAAGAAGGGGATGACAGAGGATGAGATGGCTGGATGGCATGACCAACTCGATGGACATGAGTTTGCGTGAACTCTGGGAGTTGGTGTTGGACAGGGAGGCCTGACATGCTGCATTTCATGGGGTTGCAAAGAGTCGGACACGACTGAACTGAAAACAATAAGATTTTAAGAAAACAGAGAAACATCTTTCTGACACTTAAGTAAATAACAATTTCTAAAAGAGGAGCTAATTGGAAACAAAAATAACAGATTAGGCGATACAAAATTAAGAACTTTCATTCATTCAAAAATGATCCCAGAGAGGATGAGAAGGTGAGCCACAGAGTGGGATAAAATACGTGCACATTATACCTGACAAAGGCCTTATGTTTAGAATATATAGAGCATTGTAAGTCAATAGGAAAATAGCATGCAAGCCAACTGAAAAAAAGAATGGGCACAAAGTTGTACAGGGTATCCAAATGGCTAACAAATATATAAAAAATATTTATTCTGAGAAATGCAAACTAAACCATGACATATTACTATTATACCAAAAAATTCTTAAAAAATAGCAAGTGTTTCAAGGATATGGCATAGCCAGAACTCTAATACTACCAATGGGAGTGCAAATTTGTGCCACCAGTTTGAAGTGCTATTGATAAGTATACTGTAGCTGAACATAAGCTTATCCAATGATCTCCCAATTCTATTCCTAAGCATATAACTGATAGAAATGCATGCATATGTTCATGAGAAAGAATTACTAAAACATTCATGGTAGTACTATTCAGAATCTACAAATAAACTGAAAAATAGAGAAATGGTGAAATACACTGCAGTGTTTTCTCACAATGAAATTCCATGCAGCAAAGAGAATGAACAATCTAACTGTACACAAAAATACAGATATTCACAAACAATAAATGTTAAAGAAACTATATAGAAAAGAGTTTATATTATTTGACCATATGTATGTGTGTATGTGTATATATATTTCCAACACAGGTAAAATCATATATACTGTTACAAGACAGGAAAATGGGTTTTATTTTTGCAACAGTGACAGGAAGTAGACAGAGTGGAATTCTGGAATGCTGGCAGTGTTCTTTCTTGAGCTGAATTTTGTTTTGCTTAATGTTTATGGTAGTATAGTTGATTTACAATGCTGTGTTAGTTTCTGCTGTATAGCAAAGTGATTCAGTTATATACATACATATATCCACTATTTTTAAAATTCGTTTCCCATATAGGCCATTACAGAGTATTGAGCAGAGTTTCTGGTGCTATACAGCAGGTTCTTATTAGTTATCTATTTTATATGTTTCTATATATGGCTTCTCAGGTGGTTCACTGGTAAAGAGCCCACCTGCCAAGCAGGAGAAAATGGATGTTCAGTCCCTGGGTCAGGAAGATCCCCTGGAGTAGAAATAGGCAACCCACTCTAGAATTCTTGCCTGGAAAATCCCATGAACAGAAGAGCCTAGCAGGCTACAGTCCATGGGGTCGCAAGAGTCAGACACAACTTAGCAACTAAAAAACACTTTATATATAGTAGTGTGTATATGTAATCCTAACCATGTTTTCTTAAATATGTTCAATTTATGAAAATTCATCATCCTACATGACTATAATTTCTGTGTAAGTATATACATGTTATACTTATTTTTTTTTTCAATTTTTCAATTGTAACAAAGAAAACCCAGATTAGTCAATTAGGTATTTCAGTAGTTTTTGCTGTTGTTCACTCGCTCAGTCAGGTCCAACCCTGTGCAACCCCATGGACTGCAGGACACCAGGCTTCCCTCTCCTTCACCATCTCCCAGAGTTTGCTAAAACTCATGTCCACAGAGTCAGTGATGCAATCCAACCATCTCGTCCTCTGTCATCTCCTTCTCCTCCTGCCTTCAAGCTTTCCCAGCATCAGGGTCTTTTCTAAGGAGTCGGCTCTTTAACATCAGATGGCCAAAGTATTCAAGCTTCAGCATCAGTCCTTCCAATGAATATTCAGGATTGACTTCCTTTAGGATTGACTGGTTTGATCTCCTTATAGTCCCAGGAACTCTCAACAGTCTTCTCCAACACTGCAGATTAAAAGCATCAATTCTTTGGCACTCAGCCTTCTTTACAGTCCAACTCTTACTTACATCCATACATGACTCCTGGAAAAACAATAGTTTTGACTAGACAGACCTTTTTTGTCAAAGTAATGTCTCTGCTTTTTTTTAATATTTTATTTTTTAACTTTACAATATTGTATTGGTTTTGCCATATATCAACATGAATCCGCCACAGGTATACACGTGTTCCCCATCCCTGAACCCTCCTCCCTCCTCCCTCCCCGTACCATCCCTCTGGGTCGTCCCAGTGTACCAGCCCCAAGCATCAGTATTGTGTCATAGCTTTTCTTCCAAAGAGCAAATGTATTTTAATTTCATGGCTGCAGTCACCATTTGCAGTGATTTTGGAGCCCAAGAAAATAAAGTCTGTCACTGTTTCCATTGTTTCCCCATCTATCTGCCATGAAATGATGGGACTGGATGCCATGATCTTAGTTTTAGGCTGGAGTAAGAAAGGACTAAACTAGGGAACATCAGGAACTTCTAATTATAGGGTGAGTGCAACTTCAAGGACTAGACATCAGGGGCAGGACACCAATCAGCAGACTACCTGGAGACCGGAGACCAGAGGGTGTGGGCAACAGATGAATGAGTTAAAGGAGGAGGCAAGGAAAAACTTTATTCATAAAAGAATGTTAGGACTTTGAGAAAAAGAGACAACAAACACATCATGGATACTGTTGGGAGGGAACTATCAACCAGTAGATTCATAAATACATATGCAATTCACCATGTCAATTACTCCTGACTTTCCTAATATATAAATGCAGGCATACACTCTTAGCTGAATCCAGGCAAGAGTTCCTCTAGCTTGTTTTGGTACAAGTGGTGTCTTCCTCCTGAAACCCTGGTAACACTTGAGTCAAGAGAGTGAACTAGAAATTGGGGGTCAATAAGGCACAGAAGGGCATACAAACAAGTCTTCCAATCACAGGAAATTCAACCAGGGTCAAAAGTCTAGGAAAACAAAAACATAGATCAAACGACCAAGAAACCCATCTAGATATAGGATCTGGACAAACACCTGGATTTGTACTGAATAGAGCTGGCTTTATAATTTGTTCTCCAATTACATATAGAAGATTAGCTATGATTAAATATTCAGGAAGACAGCAGGCAGTCTCTACAACAGTGTTTCTTCAAACACTTGCCTTCAGAACCCTTTTACCATCTTACAAGGTGTTCAGGATCCAAAAGAGTTTTGGTTTATGCAAGCTACGGCTGTCATTACTATATTAGATATCAAAATTGAAAATTTTTAAGTGAAATAAATATGTTGAATCAACATCAATAAAGCCATTACATTTTAATGTAAATTGCATGTTTTACGAAAAAAAAAAATCCATACTTACAAATCAACATTTAGAGTGAAGAGTGGCATTGTTGAATTTTCACACCTGCTTCATTCAGTTGCAATATCACATTTGATAGCCTCTAAAATCTACTCTTCACTGTTCACTATCTCTCACAAATTCAGTGATAAAGGGGCAAATGAAATCTTAGTCCTATTTTGAAATTTGTTTTGACATTGCAAACTCCCTGAAAAGGTCTCAGGGTACCCCAAGGGTCCTTGAGAAATGATTTAGGTATCACTGTCCCACTTATTGCCAGTTTGACCTAAGAGCTCAGGAAATGACTGATCCTATAGTAGAAGTGGCCTGGACCCACATTCAACTGCCACAATATAGAACTTAATAGTTTTGAAGGAATACAGAAGTTAACTCTCAGAATAATGTGTCAGAGAAAAGCACATTCTTGGCTTGGCTATAAATGGCAGCTAAATTTGCCATAGAAAATGAGGTAAATCTTTCAAAACAAGGTTCAGTTGTCACCTTTGTTGATGCTTCAGAAACCTTTGGCTAAAAATAAAAGAGGGGTTTTAAGGACACTGATGGGAACCACTTGTAAGAGATGGATGTAAGATGTTAAAGGTGAACTTTTACATAGGAATAATGGAAATTTAAGTAAATATACAGAATACATGAGGGAAGCATTATGGGGGTATAACAGAATTTTATTAAATATACTTTAGGCAAAATTATGTGTTTGTGTGTATATGTATTATGTGCATATGCACGCTCACACACACACACAAACTTACAATGCTGTCAGAAATGATTTGTGCCAAGTTAGTGAGCTTAGAACATGTTTGATCAATAATTTATCTTGGAGAAGTGGGTTAAAGAGAATGAGGTTCTACAACATTTATGATTTGTGTGATCAGAGAGATGAGAGTGGTCAAAACAAAAAAAGGAAGCTAGAATTCAAACTATATAATACCACTTCTGCAAGTCTCAATTTTGATGTTTTAGAAGTGGAAAAAAATGTATAAGGGTATGTATATGAGTTGACAACAAGAAATATTTTAATGACTTCTCAGACCTATCGGGATTCCAGATAAAATCAAAAGAATAAATAACCCAGGTGGAGATGAATTGATCTGTAGCATCACTTGCCACCACTCCAAGACAAATCTCTGAAGAGTCCATTCTCCTAATGGGTTTGCTGCAATGCATTAGTTTGTCTTGTGAAAACTGCATGAACACTTGACTTATATCACTATCCCCTTGATCTTTAGAGCTACCAAAGGAAGATTGAGTGACATGAAAAACTCAGGAGACTATGAATGAAAGAGGCAATTAATATCTTAGTATTAAGATGTTAATATTAATATTAGTGGAGTCAATAGGGACAAGTGTTTGACCTATCCAAGACTGAAAGAAATGTTTCACTAGGTTTAAATCAGGAATCAAAAAGACTTGTCAATTTCTTAATAGGAAGAAATCCAAAAATACCAGAAAATACTGCAGAACCTTTTTAAACTTTAATTTTCCTACCATTTTAAAGTATATATTTAAATATTTTCTTACTAAAGTTAACATTATGCATGCTACATTTCACATATATGTATATATCAAACACACACACACACAATTTGAACTCATCCGTTTTAAAACAAAATAGTCTAACGTGAATGCCTTGGAAGAAACTCAGGAATTCCTTGACACAAAATGGCAATAGGTGCTATAAGAATTCTGATTTGATGTGCTTCTAGGAAAGTCTCTGAATCAGATAACTAACTTTTACTATCAACAGAAAGAAAAGTTAAGAATCTCAAATGCATATTAGAGAGGACATCAGCTTTGCCAGGTCAAAGTCACACCCAAAATATCAAGTACTGATTCAAGCCAATAACAGCAACTTTTAGATATACTTTTTAAGCAGAATCAACTTTTCTCTTGGGTTTTACTTGCCCAAATTATATTAATGCCTTCTTTAAAAAAAAACAAAACAAAAAACAAGCCATTATTTTTCTTTCAAACCTGGGGTTTGCCAATATTTTTTTTTAATTTGTCTCATATTATTTGCAAAGAAAATCTATTTTCAACACAGTGCATCTGCTCAGTCATGTCTGACTCTTTGCGACCCCATTAATCACAGCACGCCAGGCCTCCCTGTCCATCACCAACACCCAGAGTTCACTCAAACTCATGTCCATCACAATATGAAAGCAAATGGCATGAAAATATCATTTGTGTTTATGTACATTACATTTCGAAAGGGGAAATGTTAGGCAGGTCCACAAATTATCAGGTTCTCAAAATTGTATATAAAACAAAAAATTAAGAAGCAAAAGCTAAGTGTAACGTTTTTGTATTTGATCAACATAATTAAAAAACATTGTTGAAAAAAATTACTTAGCTTATGAGATTTTAGACATGGGATGTTTGAACTTAGTCATCAATTGGGAAGGTTAAATTCAGGATACTATCTATCTTGCTACTTTTTACTTGGAAGAAATTTAAGAATAAAATGTAGCTAATGTCAGGCATATCAATCTATAAAAATAATACAATTGTCTTCTGCCTTGTATATTCTTCCCTCTTTTGTTTCAGTTTTGGAAAGACCATTTTTTAAAGACCATCTCTTCAGTAAATGGCACTGGCACTGTAAAACTATAAGATTAGAACATTTCCTCACACCATATACAAAAATAAACTCCAAATGGATTAAAGACCTAAATGTAAAACCAGAAACTATAAAGTTCCTAGAAGTGAACATAGGCAGAAAACTCACTGAAATAAACTATAATATTTTCTTGGATCTGCCTCCTGAGGCAACAAAAAAGGAACCTAACTGAAGTTCAAAACTTTGCACAGCAAAGGAAATGATTGACAAAATGAAAAGACAACCTACTGAATGGGAGAAAATTCTTTGCAAAGAATATAACAATAAGAGGTTAATAGCCAAAATGTATAAAAAGCACATACAACTGAGTATCAAAAGGCAAACAACCCAATTAAAGAATGAGCAGAAAACCTGAATAGACATTTTTCCAAAGACTACAAACAGATGGCCAACAGGCACATGAAAAGATGCTCAATATCACTAATCAAAAACTGCACATCAAAACCAGCATAACTATCACCTCACACTTGTCAGACGGCTATCAAAAACCCTGCAAATAACAAAAATTGGAGGATGTGTATAAAAGGGAACACTTGTACGATGTTGGTGGGAATGTAAATTGGTGCATCCACTACAGAAAACTATACAGACATTCCTTAAAGAACTAAAAACAGAACAATCATCAGTTCAGTTCACTCACATCTGACTCTTTGTGACCCCATGAACTGCAGCACACCAGGCCTCTCTATCCATCACCAACACCCGGAGTCCACCCAAACTCATGTCCGTTGAGTTGGTGATGCCATCCAAACATCTCATCCTCTTCTTCCTCTTCTCCTCCTGCCCTCAATCTTTGCTAGCATCAGGCTCTTTTCAAATGAGTCAGCTCTTCACATCAGGTGGCCAAAGTATTGGAGTTTCAGCTTCAACATCAGTCCTTTCAGTGAACACCCAGGACTGATCTCCTTTAGGATGGATTGGTTGGATCTCCCTGCAGTCCAAGAGACTCTCAAGAATCTTCTCCAACACCACAGTGCAAAAACATCAATTCCTCAGTCCTCAGCATTCCTTATAGTCCAACTCTCACATCCGTACATGACTACTGGAAAAACCATAGCCTTGACTAGATGGACCTTTGTTGACAAAGTAATGTCTCTGCTTTTTAATAGGCTGTCTAAGTTGGTCATAACTTTCCTTCCAAGGAGTAAGCGTCTTTTAATTTCATAACTGCAGTCACCAGCTGCAGTGATTTTGGAGCCCAGAAAAATAAATTCAGCCACTGTTTCCCCATCTATTTACCATGAAGTGATGGGACCAGATGCCATGATGTTCGTTTTCTGAATGTTGAGCTTTAAGGAACTTTATCACTCTCTTCTTTCACCTTCATCAAGAGGCTCTTTAGTTCTTCTTCATTTTCTGTCATAAGGGTGGTGTCATTTACATACCTGAAGTTATTGAAAATTTCTCCCAGCAATCTTGATTCCACTTTGTGCTTCTTCAAGCCCAGTGTTTCTCATGATGTAATCTGCATATAAGTTAAATAAGCAGGGTGACAATATACAGCCTTGACATACTCCTTTTCCTATTTGGACCCAGTCTGTTGTTCCATGTCCAGTTCTAACTGTTGCTTCCTGACTTGAATACAGGTTTATCAAGAGGGAAGTCAGGTGGTCTGGTATTCCCATCTCTTTCAGAATTTTCCACAGTTTATTGTGATCCACACAGTCAAAGGCTTTGGCATAGTCAATAAAGCAGAAATAGATGTTTTCTGGAACTCTCTTGCTTTTTCCATGATCCAGCGGATGTTGGCAATTTGATCTCTGGTTCCTCTGCCTTTTCTAAAACCAGCTGGAACATCTGAAAGTTCACGGTTCACATATTGCTAAGGCCTGGCTTGGAGAATTTTGAGCATTATTTTTTACTAGCATGTGAGATGAGTGCAATTGTGCGGTAGTTTGAGCATTCTTTGGCATTGCCTTTCTTTGGGATTGGAATGAAAACTGACCTTTTCCAGTCCTGTGGCCACTGCTGAGTTTTCCAAATTTGCTGGCATATTGAGTGCAGCAGCACTTTCACAGCATCATCTTTTGGGATTTGAAATAGCTCAACTGGAATTCCATACCTCCACTAGCTTTGTTCATAATAATGCTTTCTAAGGCCCACTTGACTTCACATTCCAGGATGTCTGGATCTAGGTGAGTGATCATACCATTGTGATTATCTGGGTCTTAATAATCCTTTTTGTATAGTTCCTCTGTGTATTCTTGCCACCTCTTCTTAATATCTTCTGCTTCTGTTAGGTCCATACCATTTCTGTCCTATATTGTGCCCATTTTTGCATGAAATGTTCCCTTGGTAATCTAATTTTCTTGAAGAGATCTCTAGTCTTTCCCATTCTGTTGTTTTCCTCTATTTCTTTTCATTGATCACTGAGGAAGGCTATCTTATCTCTCCTTGCTCTTCTGTGGAACTCTGCATTCAAATGTGTATATCTTTCCTTTTCTCCTTTGCTTTTCACTTCTCTTCTTTTCACAGCTATTTGTGAGGCTTCCTCAGACAGCCATTTTTCTTTTTTTGCATTTTTTTCCCTTTTTTTTCCATTTTGCCTTTTTTGTTTCCACAGCTGCTGCATGGGGCAGGAGCAGCCGAGAGTAGCTAACCCACGCCCAGGGTCAGGAGAGGCGCCTGTGAGGAGATACCCCACGTCCAAGGTAAGGAGCAACGGCTGCACTTTGTTGGAGCAGCCGTGAAGAGATACTCCATGTTCAAGGTAAGAGAAACCCAAATAAGATGGTATGGGGGCATCATAAGATGCAAGAGGGTATCAGAGGGCAGACAGAATGAAACCACAATCATAGAAAACTAGCCAATCTGACCACACTGCCCACAGCCTTGTCTAAGTCAGTGAAACTAAGCCATGCCATGTGGGGCCACCCAAGACAGACAGGTCATGGTGGAGAGGTCTGATAGAATGTGGTCCACTGGACAAGGGAATGGCAAACCACTTCAATATTCTTTCCTTGAGAACCCCATGAACAGTATGAAAGGGCAAAAAGATAGGACACTGAAAGATGAACTCCCCAGGTCAGTAGGTGCCCAATATGCTACTGGAGATCAATGAAGAAATAACTCTAGAAAGAATGAAGGGATGGAACTAATCATATGATCTATTAATTGTCCTTCTGAGTATATATCTGGAGAAAACAAGAATTCAAAAAAATACATACACCCCATTGTCCATATCTGCACAATTTACAATAGCCAAGACATGGGAGCAACCCAAGTGTCCATCAGCAGATGAATGGATAAGGATGTGGTATACATACATACACACACACACACACAGGAATGTTACTCAGCCAGGAAAAAAGGACAAAATTTTACCACTTGTAGCAATATGGATGGACCTAGAGAATATTATGCTTAGTGAAATAAATCAAAGACAAATATTGTATGATATTGCTTATATGTGGAATCTAAAAACTACAGTTGAATATAAACACAAAACAGGAACACAGATATAGACAACTAGTGGTTATCAGAGGGGAAAGAAAAGGGAGAGGAGCAAGTTAGGGTAAGGAATGAAGAGATACAAACTACTATGTATAAAGTTAAAAAGTAACAAGGATATGCTGTATAACAGGGAATTATAGCAATCACCTTATAAAAGCTTTTAATGGAGTATAATCTGTAAACATACTATATCACTACACTGTACATCACAAATATTGTAAATCAACTGTACTTCAGTGAAAAGACAGTGAACAACTTGTTGAACATTTTACCACTTACTATATTATGCTGCATGCTACTGTATTTTAATAAATCTTATTACTATGGTAGATCATGTACTGGAAAGGTTTTATATTAATAACTACTTAAGTATCTATTTCCTGGTTTATACAGGCTTGGTAGAGAACATAGTAATATTCAAAGATGTATAACCTACTGGAGAAATATTATAGTACATGAAGCAACCAGAAGATGTAAGTCAAGGCTTAGTCTGAGATAATAATGAGAGAAGAAAAAATCATTAAAGATAAATCAATTGGATGAGACTTGATGGAGGAAATGGATCCAGTTCTGGAAATAAAGGAAAGGCAGCATCTGGTTTATCTGAGAACAGCGTAAACAATAGCAACAAAACTGACCCGAATGTTCATGGTTATCCACAGAGAATGTCCTCACTGAAGAGTGCTGGGCAGAGAGCCATAAGGGAGACTGTGTGGGTAGTAAAGGATACTGAATTTTAAAGAGGGATGTGAAAGTGAAGTTTTAAAAACATTCACCTGGAAGCAGTTTGAAGCTAGCAAGAGTTTGGTAGCAACAATAAGCATACTGAAGTTACATAAATGTAAAGTTATCAGATTCTAAGATGGTATTATTAATAACACAAAGGAAGAAATGCATATTGAAGACTATACAGGGAGAAACTAAGATAATTTATTGCATACAGGAAGTAAAACTATCTTTCCAATATTATGGTTAATTTTGGGAACTGGTATAGTATATGAATAATTATTTCTATCTTTTTCCACTTAATTTGTAAAATCAAAATCAGTTGCACGATACATAAGAAATATAGAATATAAAAAGGAAAGCATTATTTGTTCCTTGTAACTGTTATTTCTCCATATCCAGACTATACATATCAAATTCAAATACATTATAAAAATAGAAAATATTTCTTACAATATATATACTTATCAAGTTCAAAGTTTTATTGTTTTTCCTGCAAAACTAATTCCTAAATTATTCCAAACACAGTTAGCTCAAATTGTTTTATTAATTCCTATTTAAGAGAAAAATTAATATGACATAATTTTGTATTAGTTTGCCAGTGAAATATTCTTACATAACATTCAATCCAGTGGGAAAAATTCTGTATAGAATAAGACAAACTAAGTTGCTACAAAGACTATGAGAGAAAAGAAGAAAAACAGACTGTATAATTCTATCAAATAAAATCCTTTACTTAAAATAAAATCCTTGACTTAACTTCTGTAACCTATTTCTTCAAAACATTCAGAAACAGACCCTACAGTTGATGGATAGAAAAGTGTTAAAGAAATGTAACTGTCTCTGCAGGTAATTGATTTACTTTAGTAGTGAAAAACTATCACTGACTTTACTAAAGTTTCAATTTGCTTTTCAGCCACTGCAATTTTAAGAAATTAATTTTTCACTGCCGTTTTAGAAAGTATAACTCAGACCAAGAGAGAAATAAAGAAGTAAAGATCATGCTTTAACAAGAATATTTCCTTATTTTGACATATACATCTGGAAGCATACATCACCATGCTTAGAAGAGTCTGTCTCTGATTTAGGAGACCAACTCTATGATTTGGAAAGACGCAAGCCCTATAGCAATAACTCTAATGAAAATAGGACTTGAAACTAGAATGAAAAAATTATATACACTTCTGTTTGAGGGTTATGATTATTGCCATAAACAAAAATAGCTACCCTGAAGCATCAATAAATGTAAGGAGAAAGCCAAGTGTTCAGGGGTCTGAAAGAAATCAACAGGTACCTAATGATGGCCTTGTATTGACACGTGAATGTTATTGTTTTCCTCCTAAGTAGACAGACAATGCTGTTTCTTTATCTATTAAAATGGAGAGCTTCAAGAGGAGATAAATCTATGAATGCATTGAAAACATGAACCATGAGATATTAATTGCTATATTTAATGTCTAAAACTAAGGGAATAAGATATCACTTTAAAGAAAAATTTGTGATCAGCTTGGTTTCTCTGTGGTTCCAAGACTTATTGCAAAAATTTAGGCAAGTTATATTACCTGGCTTTGTTTTTTTCATCTGCCAATAGGGATAACAATAATAAAATATAGTGTTGTTATGAGGATTGAATATGAATATTTCTTAAGACTCTCCAAACAGGACCTACTCTTAACAGAAGTACTAATTATAACTGTTATTTACTTATAAGTGTATTTCATGGACGTCTAGATGGCAATAGTGGTAAAGAACCCACCTGCCAATGCAGAAGACATAAGAGACATGGGTTCAATCCCTGGGTCAGGAAGAGCCAATAGAGGAGGGCATGGCAATCCACTTCAGTATTCTTGCCTGGAGAATCCCATGGACAGAGGAGCTTGGCAGGCTATACAGTCCATAGGGTCACAAAGAGTCAAAATGACTGAAGCCCTTAGTACACACATAAGTATATTTAACACAGTAGGGCATGGCTTTGTCATTTGGAGCAGGACAAGATATATTGAAGGTTCAGATTGGAAAGCAGACCTGCCCACTAAAGTAGGAAAAGAACTGAGGCGATGAATTCAGAACAAATCAGAATAAAATACAGTCTTAGTTTTAGTTGTATTAGTTTTGCCAAATATCAAAATGAATCCGCCACAGGTATACATGTGTTCCCCATCCTGAACCCTCCTCCCTCCATGTAAAGTTTAAAAAAAAAAAAAAAAAAATACAGTCTTACAATTAGAATCTGGCATCTGGTAGGTAAAGTCACAGGTAGTGGAGGACGTGCTACCTCCACAATGTTCATTAGGAGAATGGAAGATCCAAAGAGGCAAGTAGAGGCAAACTAAGTGGGAATCCAGGTATAGGCAGTAGTTTCAAAATTGATCTACTGATCTTAAGCCTGAAGTCACTGGAAAACCTTAAATTCCCTAAAGTAACCTTCATGTTCTCATTGTAAAGCATTAATTATTTTGTAGAACTGCACATCATCTCCCAAAATAACAAGTTTAATGCACTCAGTTTCTCTTCTTCATATGAGCATACGATTAATTTATTGGAATTCGAGGCACACATTATAACAGGAAGAAAATTAAAATCAAACACATTGTGTTTAAGAATGTAACAAACACATGGGAACTAAAGCCTAACCAGGAAGCAACAAATTCTCCTTTTAAATCTAAGTCATATGTATATACTTAAATTGATAACTTAAAATTGTTTTTTTTCTCTCTCTTTATATATAAATATACATATGTAGGTATATGTGATTATAAGTCTTTCATACTTTCATACCCGGAAATGTACAAAGAAAATTAAGGAATTAAGGATGCAAACCTTACTAAAAACACCTTAGTTTCTAGTTTGCATGGTTTTAACAGTAGTGCCTCAGGCACTCATTTCCATAACCAGTTTAAACAGTTTCCTCTTTTAAAGTGCATATTCATGTTGATATATGGCAAAACCAATACAATATTGTAAAGTTAAAAAATAAAATAAATAAAAATTATAAATTAAAAAATAAATAAATAAAGTGCATAGTTCAATTTGCATTTCCCTCTTTCCCTTCATATCACTACCCTGGATATTCTCTAATCTACTTTAATTTAATATTCTTATTTCTTCCCCAAATACCTCAGAGCAGCTAAACAGAGATGGAGGAAAACATCAGCACATCAAATGTGTCAGCCATGGACATGCATGCTCAGCTCAGCTCAGCTCTACCTTCAGGAGAACCTGCTGCAGTGAACACACTGACCCAAAGCCACTGCTGGCAGCACCTACAGGTCCTCCCATGGGTGCACACCAAAGCTGGGCTTCCCTGAGACTTCTTCCAGCCAGCAACTGGGTCTGGCAAGACTACTTTTGCTGGGCTATTTCTGCCCAATGTGGACTCTCCCAATAGTCAATCTTTGCTGAGGGAACTCACATTGGCCTGGTCAAGGCATTCTCAGATCTGCACTCAGTCACATGCTCTCTTATCCAGTTTTCCTGTCTTTCCTTTCATTTCACAGGTGTCAAACCTGCATCATAGTCTGAAGACTCCCCTCGCCTATGCCGAAACCTCCCCTGTATTCTTTGCAGGAATCTTCCCCAATAAATATTGTGCACAATCCCAACTTGGCATCTGCTACTTGAAGGACCTGAACTGACTCACTGAATTGCTGACCATATCTCTCAGGATCTGTCCTTAATTTCAATCCTGTTGTATTTCCTTAGTCAATTCATACACCCAAACTTTCTTTATCCTCAAATTAACAAAACCTCTTTCATCATCCTGCCCCCAGGGAATTCCTTATTTAGAGGTGTTCAACTTGTAAATATTTCACTGACACAATACAAGTATTGAGAAACACCCAATACCACATCCACCATCCTATCTACTGTGACTGTTATATACTCTACCTTCTCTCTTCTTGCTATGGTATCAGTATTCCTGCCCAAGATGAATCCCTCCAACTATGCATCCATCCCATCTTACTTATTTTTGATGTTAATTTCAGGTTTATCAGTTTTCTGTCACCTGAACAATTTAACATAATCAAACATGTTGCATTGGTACCCTTAAAAAATCCTTCTGACTCCCAAATTTTTGAAACTACAATCTGTATTTACAGTCCATTTTTACATTTCTCCTGTTCCCTCTTGAGCCCACATGAATTTATAGCGCTAGTATAACATGTATAGTTTTCTCCTGCCAATATCAGGAACATCTACCTTAAATCTGTCAGTTAATTCTCAAACTTCACCTAATGCAAGCATTCAGAAAAATTTGCCAATTTTGATCGCTTCTCAAAAGACTTTCTCCACACTGATTCTAGACACTATGACGCTCTCTTGGTTCTCCTACTTCATTGAGTACTACTCCACTGAACCTCCACTAAAGGCAGTTCTCATCTTCTACTGGTACCAATTAGAATGCCCCATGACTGTGGCCTTGTAACTTTTTCTAACTACAATTTGTGATGTCTTCCATTCTCATAGCTTTAAATGTCATCTTTAATCTAATGACGCCCAAGTTTTGATCTCCAAGTCCTCACTTTCACCATTCTTTGGACCTCCAGGTCTTGCTGTTTACTGAACATCTCCACTTGGTCATCAAACATGTATCTTAAGCATAACATATCCAAATAAAAATTGTTCATTATCCCAAAGCATACTTCTCTATCAACTGACCTCACTTCAATTAATATCAACCTCTTTAAATTATTTCAAGCAAACATCTTAAAGGATCTTAACAGTAGCACCCAAAAAGATTTTCTTTGTTCTATTATTTTCCTATTTTTTTCTGATATCAAAATATACCCAGCCCAAATCTTCTAACCATTTCTACTCACTGCTACTCTTCTGATTCTCACCATGATACTTTTTTCTGGATTATTGAAATATATTGCTAATAGTCTCTTTGTATATTCTCTTCTAGTAATCCATCCTCATCCTTTAAGCCTATTATTTACTCTAACTTTTAAAATGTACGTAAGATCATAGCACTTTTATCCCAAGAATCTCCAGGATTTCTCTCATTCAGGGGAAATTTTAAAGATGTTAACAGGAACTACAAATCCCTAAAATATGTTTTCCCTTCCCTCTGTCACCTGTTAGCTAACTCTCTAGGGAATTCCCTGGTTGCTCAGCTCATAAAGAATCTAACTGCAGTGCAGGAGACCCAGGTCTGATCCATGAGTTGGGAAGATCCCCTGGAGAAGGAGATGGCAACCCACTCCAATATTCTTGCCTGGAAAATCCCATGAACAGAGGAGCCTGGCGGGCTACAGTCTATCCGGTCGCAAGAGTTGGTCATGACTTAGCAACTAAACCACCACATCTACCTCTATATTGTTTATTGACCTCCTTGCCTTTCTTCCATCAGTTTCTGCCTCTGAAACATATAATTCTGTTTGGAGGGAACTTCTTCTAGATATTTTTGTAATTTACCCCAGTACTTCTTTCATTTCTTATGAACTAACTCAAATCCAACTCTGTCGCTCTCTCTTCCCCTCAGATTTTTTTTTCACAAGTTCAAAGTCTCTATACTCTAATACACACATCTTCAGGAGCAGTGAATATTTACTGAAGGATTAAACTCATAAAATGAATAACAGGGCAAGCACAGAAAAGGAGTAGGATGACCTAGTCATCAGAACTGGAGTAGAACGATAACCTGGTTAATAAGATCTGATTAATAATTCTAACCTGGTTATTTTCATTACAGAGATAGTTAGAAACTTGGTTATTATTATCACCAACTAAGATTTTTACAACTCAGCTACTAGAAACAAAGTTAGCTGTGTAGAAAAGGGTTAACATGGCTTGCCCAAGACTGCTATCCTTAAACGATCTAATTTCAAGATTGGGCCTTCAGTGTCTGCAAACTTGGATTTCAAGAATACCGTTCCCATTCCAAAAATGAGAAGCATCGTATATTGTGTCTGAAATATTTGTGCAAACAATGTGCTTTAAACTACATCTGCTTAATTTCTGGGAGTTTGGAAGATTGGTGTGTGCTAGGCAGTTGAGTGCCTATGTGATCAGATCCCAATAAAAACCTAGGACACACGTGTCTAGTCAGCCCCCCTCAACAAAAGGACAGCACACATGCTACTGACTTTTCATTGCTAGGGAAGAGTGTGCTCCACATGACATCTAATGAGAGGGAGAGTATAAGAAGTCTGCAGACAGACTCCTCCACACTCTACTGATGTCGCTTTCCTTTATCCAGCTGTTTACCTTAACTACAACTGTGTGATAAATCATTGAACAAAACTATTTCAAGCCCTCACGAACCATTCTAGGTAATCTTTTAATGTGAGAATGGCTCTGGGGACTCCAAAACACAATAATAAAATGCCTCCACTATAATAAGATACTTCAATGTGTCAGGGCTTCCTGGTGGCTCAGAGGTTTAAAGCGTCTGCCCACAATGCAGGAGACCTGGGTTCGACTCCTGGGTCAGGAAGATCCCCTGGAGAAGGAAATGGCAACCCATTCCAGTATTCTTGCCTGGAAAATCCCATGGACAGAGGGGCCGGTGGGCTGCAGTCCACCGGGTCACAAAGAGTCGGACATGACAGAGCGACTTCACTTTTTCCAATGTGTCACAGCTTAAACCACCAATTGTACAAAAAATAAGTATTTTTAAATTTTGTTGAAAAAATGGTAAGCTTTACATAAAGCAGGCCTTGTTCTTTCAGTAACTGCTGACTTCACAATTTCTTGAACAGCACCTGTCATAAGAGCCACTCAATAAATATATTGAATTAATAAACACCTAGCTCATCAATAAAGGACACATGGTTAAACTGATTTTACTTTTATTTCTCCATCTAATTCTTGAAAATGACAACATAAAAAGATAATGAGAGACCATAACACATTCATTATATATGGCTGTTATATTTTTCAGTGTCACTCTGTTTCTAGCTTTTTGACCCAACTGGCTAAATACAGAACACTTCTGTCTATTACTCATAACAGCACTGGCAAAAACATTTTCCTGAGTGCATTAGACGCAAGTCAAGAGTGCATTAGTATATTTTATATATGTATATATATAAACTGAATTTTCAAGTAGTTTTGACATTGGTCAACTTAAATGTCATAATGGCCAGAGTGATGAAAAGGAACACAGTGGAAAGTATGCAATACATTAGAATTAAGAATTCTGATATGCTAAACATTAATCACTTGATTGTTTAAGGAACTGCTATGCTCACATTCCCTAAAGATAAGTACAATTTCCAAAATTTAAATGAACAGATAATCAAATCAACTTTCTAACTGTGAAATAGTGTTAACAGCCATTTTTATAGTTTCTGACTTTTTATACATAAAAACATCTACTTTGTGTCACTCTAATTAGAAAACATAACTTCAAGCCCACAGTTTAATAATGATATGCCAAAGACATCACATTTACAAGATGGCATCCCATACACATTTTAGTCATAGAAGAATTGTGTTCTGTCCTTCTAAAGACCAATATTTAGAAAGGATGATGCCAATACATCTGCTAATGAAAGCAATAGTATCAATAGCCCAAAACATTTATGAGTTACTTTCTCATTATATGAAGCAGGTGTCAGTTTTAATGGTTTCCAGCTAAACCAAAATTCTTCTCCAGAAAGGCTTGGATTCCAGTTGGGATACAAAAAGGTAGAAAGAGCATTGCTCCCACTCAGACAGCAGCAAAAGCCAAATAATCTACAAAATTATAATTTGTTCTTAGCTAATAAACTAGCAAACATCACAGAGAAAACAAGTAGGCTCAACTCTAAGGAAAGAAACCTTCAAGGAAATACAAGTGATGGCTTATCTGGGGTAGGAAATCGGGGCTGACATATAAGCCAGGAGAAAGATTTCGGCTAAAACTTTTAATAAATTCCTAAAGACCAAGAGTGGGATAAACTGAAAATACAGAACTCTCAAGAGTCCAAGACACCAAGGATTTTACATTCAATCTCAGAGCTTTCCATGGATGTCACAAGACAACAAGAACAATTTTGAGCTGAGTCAGACATTAGAAAAAGGCCCCCTGGGTGGTTCAAGCCTGAACAAGAAAAGCAACTGCCATTGCAGGAAAGCATAAACCTGTTTAGAAACTTCTGTCCAACAGGACAAAAAAAAAAAAAAAAAAAATTCTTGAGCTGGAGAAAGAGGAAGGGAAAGAGCAAACAGTTGCTTCTGTGGCAAGAAATCAAACAAACAAACTAAATTCTATCCTTGAAAGGAGAGTAAAAGACTCTCCAGACTCCGGCTCTGATATGTACATCTAGCAAAAGGAAGCAGAGCAACATCTTCGAGAAAGCCCCATTCCCAGAACCAGGAACATCAAACCAATTGAAACCTGAGACTGAACCAGGACAAGAGAATGCCCTCCTGTCCCCACACCAGGCTACTCTGTGCTGACTATGCGGCTGTCCATCTCTGGGATGAGAGGTATGGAGATCTACCTATTCTCATGTGGAAGCACACAGGCCAAATCTAAAGGTGATAGGAGAACAGGAGCACTGGAAAAATCCTCTGACAATCCAACTCCCACCCTATGCACAATGTAACCCTGAAAAAATCTGAAGCAAAATAAGCACTAGGGGTAACTACAGCTACAACAAAACCCACACTCAACTCAATTTTTATGAAAGCCAAAAGGCAGCTGACCAGTAACTTTCAAATTCTCAAAGAAAAAACCATCAACCCAACAAGTTTGTAACAAGCAAAAATATTTTCCAAAAAGGAAAGCTAAATAACAACTTTCACAGACAAAAACAGATAATTCAATATCACTTACCAGAATGCATAATAAAGGACACACTTCAGGTAAAGAAAATAAGACACAAAACGTACCTGCACCTCAGGTTATCTGTAAAATGGGGAAAACCAAGACTGAAATGAAAGACTATCTGTGTTTTTCAACATCAGGGGACTCCCACATTTTTGTGCCTTACCTCCAGGAGGTAAACCAGGTTCTCACAGTGAATAGCAGAGAAAAATTCCCTGCAGAGAGGAAAAGAAGCCATTTTGAAATACTCCAGAGCACCCTGTTTGTCTTTAAAAGGTCAGCCCTCAAGTGAAATTATTTAGCTAGAGCTGGGAAATAGATGGGGAAACAGTGGAAACAGTGTCAGACTTTATTTTTTGGGCTCCAGAATCACTGCAGATGGTGACTGCAGCCATGAAATTAAAAGACGCTTACTCCTTGGAAGGAAAGTTATGACCAACCTAGATAGCATATTCAAAAGCAGAGACATTACTTTGCCAACAAATGTTCGTCTAGTCAAGGCTATGGTTTTTCCTGTGGTCATGTATGGATGTGAGAGTTGGACTGTGAAGAAGGCTGAATGCCGAAGAATTTATGCTTTTGAACTGTGGTGCTGGAGAAGACTCTTGAGAGTCCCTTGGACTGCAAGGAGATCCAACCAGTCCATTCTGAAGGAGATCAGCCCTGGGATTTCTTTGGAAGGAATGATGCTAAAGCTGAAACTCCAGTACTTTGGCCACCTCATGCGAAGAGTTGACTCATTGGAAAAGACTCTGATGCTGGGAGGGATTGGGGGCAGGAGGAGAAGGGGACAACAGAGGATGAGATGGCTGGATGGCATCACTGACTCAGTGGAAGTGATTCTGGGTGAACTCCGGAAGTTAGTGATGGACAGGGAGGCCTGGCATGCTGCTATTCATGGGGTTGCAAAGAGTCGGACAGGACTGAGCGACTGAACTGAACTGAACTGAAGCTTCTGGAGTTAATCAGAGCTTAACTGAATTGGAGAAAGGAAAAACCCAATTCTAGCCCCCTCTAGTGGAGAAGGCAATGGCACCCTACTCCAGTACCCCACCCTGGAAAACCCCATGGGTGGAGGAGCCTGGTAGGCTGCAGTCCATGGGGTCACGAAGAGTCGGACACAACTGGGCGACTTCACTTTCACTCATTGGAGAAGGAAATGGCAACCCTCTCCAGTGTTCTTGCTTGGAGAATCCCAGGGACGGGGGACCCTGGTGGGCTGCTGTCTATGGGGTCGCACAGAGTCTATGGGGTCACACTGAAGCGACTTAGCAGCAGCCCCTTCTAGACTTCCATGTAGAAGAAAGGATATGCCCAAATAAGCCCACTCTAGCCATCATGTCCCAATGAAGAGGGGCAAAAAATTGAGAAGCATGTGTGAAGTTCACAGTTCAACAGGACAAGCTCATTCACAGACTAAGACCTACTCACAAGACTATGGAACAATTCCTGTCCACCCACACCTAACCACTAAAGGCCTAATTGGAGCAATTCCCTTTAACAAGTACATCATGTTCAGCTATGAGGAAAAGGATGTAAGACATATTAAAAGACAAAAATCAAAGTTTAAGGAGAAACAGTAAGCATCAGCACCAGACTAAATGCAAGGATGTGGGAATTATCAGACCAGGAATTTAAAACAACTGTGAAAAAGATGCTAAGGCCTCCAATGGATAAAGCACAACATGCAAGAACAGATGGACGATGAAGGCAGAGAGAAATTATAACAAAGAACCAAAAGGAAAAAAAATGAGAGAGAGATGAAAAATCACTGTAAAAGAAAACAGAAACAAAGAGTGCCTTTAATGGGATTATTGGCAAAGTGGATAGAGCTGAGGCAACACCCTCAGAGCTTGAGAATATATTAATAGAAACCACTGAAACTAAAAAGCAATCAGAAAAAGGACTGCAGGAAGGAAAAAAACAGGACAAACTAAATATCCAAAAATGTGGGACAACTGAAAATGGCCAAAATTTTCCTAGTGAAAATTCCAATAGAAAAAAGAAAAGAACAGAAATGTTTGAAACATTAATTAAACTAGAACACTTTGCAGGAAATGTTATAAAAACAGCAAATGATAACTCAGATCCATATAAACAAATGAATATCAGGGAAGAAATAAGTAAAGGTAACTTAAAAAATATATATTTTTCTCATTCTTAAATGATCTATTAGCTAACAGTATGTTCAAAATAATAATGGTAACACTATATTCTATCATATATACTGTGCATATTTGATGTGCTTACATATAAATAAAGTGAATAATACTGATAAAAGGGTCAAAAGAAAAGAATAAGGATTGTTTTATTACTATAAGTTACTCACTACCTGTGAATCACTATATTTAAAATTAGACTTGGATTAACTGTGAATATATATTAAAATCACCAAAATAATTAAAAACAGAGGGAAAATGAACATGCTAAGGAAAGAGAAAAAAATGAAATCATATAAAATGCTCAGTTAAAAGCACAAAAGACACAAAAGAGTGGAAGACAAAAATAGGAATAAATAACAAAAGCAACAAACAGAAAAATACTAACACATATGGCAGATATTAATTCAAATATACAATAATCACTATGAATATCAATAGTTTAAATGCACAAATTAAAAGACAGATTATCAGATTGTATCAAGAAACAAAACCCAGCTATACATCATCTACCAAAAATCCACTTTAATATAAATTCAAATAAGGATTAAAAGTAAATGAAGGGAGTAAAATATACCATGCTAGCATGAATCCAAAAGCATAAGACTCTGTATTAATTTTAGACAAAGCATACTTCCAAGCAATGAAAGTTATCAGAGTTAAAGAAAGGCACTATAAATGATAAACAGGTCATTTCTTCAGGACGACATAATTTTTAATGTATATGCATCCAACAGAGTGTCAAAATACATGAGTTAGAAAAAGAACTGCAATGAGAAACAGATGTATCCACCATTGTAGTCAAAGACTTCAACATTCTTCTGTTAGAAATGGACAGATTCAGCAAAAGGAAAATGAGCAAGGGCATAGCTGAACTCAATACCATCAGGTGACTAGATATAATAGACACCGATAGATTACTTCTACCACTCCAATGGCAGAAAGTGAAGAGGAACTAAAGAGCCTCTTGATGAAGATGAAGGAGAGTGAAAGAGCTGGCTTAAGACTAAATTAAAAAAAAAAAAAAAAACCAAAACTAAGATCATGACATCTGGCCCCATTACTGTATGGCACATAGAAGGGGAAAAGGTGGAAGTAGGGACAGATTTCTTCTTCTTGGTCTCCAGAATCACTATGGACAGTGACTGCAGCCATGAAATCAGAAGATGATTGCTTCTTGGCAGGAAAGCAATGACAAACCTAGACAGTGGGCTGAAAAGCTGAGACATTACTCTGCTGACAAAGGTCCGTATAGTCAAGGCTATGGTCTTCCCAGTGGTCATGTGCAGTTGTGAGACTCAGACCATAAAGAAGGCAGAATGCCAAAAAATTGTTGCTTTCAAACTATGGTGCTGGAGAAGACTCCTCAAAGTCCCTTGGACAGCACGGAGATCAAACCAGTCAATCTTAAGGGAGATCAACCCTGAATAGTCACTGGAAGGACTGATGCTGAAGCTCCAGTATTTCAGTCATCTGATGTAAACAGAAGACATATCAGAAAAGTTGCTCATTCTGGGAAAGATCAAGGGCAGAAGAAGAGGGTGTCAGAGGATAAGGTGGCTAGATGGCCTCACAGATACAATGAACATGAACTTGGGCAAACCCCAGGAGATGGTGAGGGGCAGGGAGGCCTGGTGTGCTGCAGTCCATGGGGTCGCAAAGAGTTGGACACGACTGGGTGACTGAACAACAATATAGATTACTTCATACAACAATAGCAGAATATATTTTCATCAAGCTCATATGGAATATTAACCACAATGATGTGGACCATGAAACACCCCTTGGCAAACTTATCAGTATAAAAATCATAAAATGTCTGTTTTCAAACCACGATGGAGTTAAATTAGAAATCAGTAACAGAAGGATAAATGAAAAATCCCACAATATGTGGAGATTAAGCAACACACTTTTTTGACATAGGTCAAGGAAGAAATCTCAAGAGAAATTAAAAACTATTTTGAACTAAATGAAAATGAAAACACAACTTATCCAAATCCACGTGGTACAGTAAAATCAGCACTCAGAAGGAAATTCATAGCATCAAATGCATATAGTAGAAAAGAAGCAATATCTAAATTTCAATCTTAGAAAAGTAAAAAAAGGGGAAACTAAATCCACAGTAAGCATAAGAAAGGAAACAATAATGAACACAAGCAGATCTTGGAAGAATGAACTGCCTGACAATATCAAGTCTTCCTGTCCATAGATATGAAATATCTGTTTATTTAGTTCTCCTTTGATTTTATTTTTTAATGAATGAATTAAAATACATAAGCCTAAATAAATCATAAGATGTAATAAATGCAGTAAAAAAATCAGTTTGAATAATATACAGTAGGGACACAGTTTAGAGAACTCAAAAATCAGGCAAATGAATAGTGTTTCTGAACTTGAGTTAGGCCCTGACCTTTTATTTGAGATAGCCCCCGACCTCCTATTTCCTAAAGTTACCTCAGTGCCAAGTTACCTCATACTCCAAATTTTCTGTTACTTAGAAATTCACAAAAAAATTAGTTCAACAAATACACATTATAGAGAATGTATTTTTCCCCTCTGAACTTGGATAAATACTATGCACAGAAGAGGTGCTCCCTGAAGCCTGTATTATTTCATTTTCATTTCTTTTGTTTTTTAAGAACTTAAAATTTTCCACATAGTAGGTATACAACAAATGTCTCCTAAAACTAAACATAAATCTGTCCAAAAGAGAACACTTTATGAGTACCCTAAGGGGTTTATCATGTATGCGACTTCACAGAGCTATTGTCAGGACTGATAGGAACTGCACATTCTTTGCTTCTCTATTTCCTTTCCTGGAAACTTACATAAGCTTAAAATTCATGCTGTATCCTCAGCCTTCCCAGTGTCAAAATTAATAGGACACTGGATGAAATCCAATGAGTTTCATCACACATGATACTAAAATACAGAACATCCTATGCTTAGAATGTCAAATTACAGGTCAAAGATGAACTCATTTGCTGGTATGAAAATTAAGAGACATTTAATCTCTGAGCAATTTCTCAAAGATGCTCACAGTTGTCCTACTTAGCATAGTGTCTCAGCCACAGTAAAGCAAGCTCTACTTGCAAGGATAGAAATATGACATTATTAAAATGATATCCGCTTAATTCAACAGTAGAGGAAGAAACAGCACCTTATTTTTTATCTCCCTTTACCATTAAAATATCCATATAGATGTAATTGAGCAAAGAGCTCTAGGACCCTCATTAAACTCTAGGAATCATGACATGAAGAAACAATAATTATAACATAGATTGGACCAAATTAAGAAATAAAGTCAATAGGTAATGCACAATTAACTTTTTAATACAAAATGGGACATGTAGAAAGAGTTATACTGGAACTCAGGCTCAGGAGAACTATTCCATCCTAGTCCTTAAATGGAAAATACTTAATTATTTTTTGAAAAATCTTTCTATACTAGTAAAAATCTTCTACTTCTGGACATCTATTTTCCTTCAAAAGTTTGTGGTCTCAAAATCTAGGCTACTGAGGGTATTTGTACACACAAATGCACACAAAGAAGAACTGAAGTGACTTGGAAAATGTAAGCAATAAGAATGATCAAATGTTGAATCTAAAATAAAAATAAAGGTTATAATTAATGGATGAAAGAGAGTGTGTACATGATATTCAAATAATTATTTCCTATATTAAAGTCAAGCCACAATTTTGACTCTAATTATGCAGTCTTTGAAGCTGCTGCTGCTACTAAATCGCTTCAGTCTGAAGCTAAAAGGGATCAAATATTTACTAGGATAATTTGTGGAGAATTTGAGAATACACAGCAGTTTTTCAATGGAAGCAAATTTCTTTTGTCAATTCAATCTGGAAGGTTATTTCTGTTTCTGTTTTGTGTGTGTGTGTGTGAATTAAGGTGTTATGTGGGTAACAATAAATGGTACAGTGGATATCATCCTTGCCAATGTCCCTACAGTAAATTTAGTGGTGGATTTTAATGCCAAGTCATCAAGAAAAGTACGAACCATTATATTACACAATAATGATAGCAACTTATTAGCCAAGACATTTGAAATCATTGTCTTTAATTAATCTTCAATATTTCATCCACATAAAAGAAAATATTTTAAGAGTAAGCCAGTTTCCAAGTGCCACTTAACTAGTGAATGACTAAATTAGAATCAGAAGCTGGGCAGTCTGACACTAATGTCCATGTTTTTACGTGCAACATTGTCTTCACTTCACCAAAAGAAAGTTTACAAAATATAAATAGCAAAGATCCCAGAGAGGACCAGTACAAGTGTTCTGCTATTCTAGCTTCATCAGCCAATAAAAATATTTAATTTAAATACAGGAATAGATCAATGTCTTTCAAATGAACCTCTATAAAACTCTGACCTCTCAGTTTTCCATTCTTGTCATAGTTGGTGTTTTCGTCTCTTCTTTACATCTCCTCAGACATTCACTTCTAGGATCACACACTCAATCTTGATATCACAAGAAAATGAATATCCCATCTACTCTCGACGGCAAACATACATTTTAAAATAGCACTCCACACTGTTCTCACTTGGTCAAATGTCCTCACAATGCTATTACTCGTCAGTGTCAGAAACATATTGATATTATCAGTTTCTAACTATCCAACAATACCACATGTTCCTGTTTGACCTAAATTTCACTGTCTATCATGATAATCACTATATTGCTTATGCCCACATTTTTCTTGTCCCTTCTAGCATTATTATCTGATAAACCTCAAACCTTCATGAAACAGACTAAATGCTCTCTTTTAAGCAGCTTAAAACAAGTAAAAATTACCTATTTTTAATGTGAGGGTCCATATAGTTCTTCACGACAGGGAGCTCTCTCATGGGGCCTCCCTTCAAGATGTTACACAAGATCTAATAAAAAAAAAAAAAAAAAAGATGTTACACAAGAATGCCGAAGAATTCCACCTGGTGATGGTACCACCTTCAGCATTTGGTCTCCACAGTCGCCACAGAAGAGAGAGGAGGGAGAAAGGAAGAAAGAAAAAAGTTTCGTGTTATTCCTAAAACCCACCTCACATTTGTGTGTATTCCATTTAAATAGTATCTATTCTGAAAAGTCTTCCCTGTTATCACAGCCAAGATATTGACCCTACCTCTCTGTCCCCATTTTTCTTATTTACTTCATCTAGAAAATGATCCTCAGAAACAGCAGGCAATGTATGAGGAGAGAACACAGCAAAATATGGTAATATGGAGAGCAAGAGCAGAAAGTGCTTTAAGAAAGACAACTATCAGCTATGTCAAGAGATGCTGAAAAGATTGAGTAAAACATCCTTCCCATGCTCTATCCAGTGTTGCAAGGGCTAAAAGGCCTTTCCACAGATTCTTTGTTTGGCTAAGGTTCCAGATACAATTTTGTTTCTGCCATTGAGATGCATTCATGCAATATTGGAAAGGTATGATAAAATAAAAGCATCCATCTATAGCTCTCAAACAAGTTCTAAAAGACATGAGTGTGTGTGGGAGGTAGACTTCATGTTCCATTATCAGTTACAGTGTCATAAATGAATGTGAATGTGGAGGTAGTAGCACGGGCAGCTTCCAGACTTCAGGAATAAATGGTCTTTAAATCAAAGGTTTCATTGTGTTTACAACTCTTAACCAAATAATTCTAATACCATTTGAACACCAAATTCCCTGAACTAAACCTCTCTGTGTTTAAAATACCTGTAATATTGCGTGAGAGAGTATTTGGTAACAAGAGAGGTTGCAAGAAATTGACTCTCACAGAATTGGCTTATCTGGATTGGTTAATTTGGAAGCTGGAAAACAGGATACCATTAGTTCACAGATGTGTGAAACAGTTACCTAAATTTTTATCCTATAATTCCCTGGAATGAAATGCTCATTGAAGGCAATATGTGTGTGTGTGTGTGTGTGTGTGTGCATGCACACGTGCTGTCGCTCAGTCACATCAGACTCTTTGTGACCCCATGAACTGTAGCCTGCCAGGCTCTTCTGTCCATGGGGTTTCCTTGGCAAGAATACTGGAGTGGGGTGACATTTCCTCCTCAAGGGGATCTTCCAGACTAAAGGATCGAACTTGCATCTCCTGCAGTGCTGGTGAATTCTTTACCACTGGTGCCACCTGGGAAGCTATGATGAGATTGAGTAATATCAATAATGTGTCTGGCTATTCTGATAGCAGTGGGGATTTTTAAATTTAAAAAAAAAAAAAAAAGGTAAGTTCAAGGTTCTAATTCTCAGCTTAAATAACAATGAAGAACAAGAAAGCTCCCATGTTTATCCTAAAAGTATCTCATGTCTCTTGTAGATGCAAGGTTGGGTTGTCAAATTTGAAAAGCAGAGCAGAAACTTCTCCTATGGGTTGCTAAATTATAACATAAAAGGGTTTATTAGCCACCTAGATCTCATGAAATTTAAAGGATTGACTGGGCCTCTGAAAAGTGGAAAGGGGCATTTGGATGAATTATAATGAATCTAAAGACTTTAACCCATAAACAACAAAAATTTTTCTAAAGAGCAAAAAAACTGCCTATTCTCGTGTCCAGTGACAGAAGTCCTGTCTTGTCTAATGATTTGCAATGACCTCACCTGAGGCAGTTACCTTGCATATAGTTAGCAGTTGTGCTATCCTCCACCTCTGTCATCCCACTTGGCTTTGGGATTGTAAATAGATTCAGTTCAGTTCAGTTCAGTTGCTCAGTCATGTCTAATTCTTTGAGACCCCATTGACTGCAGCATACCAGACTTCCCTGTCCATCACCAACTCCAGAGCTTGCTCAAACTCATGTCCATTTAGTAGGTGATGCCATCCAACCATCTCATCCTCTGTCGTCTCCTTCTTCTCTTGCCTTTATTCTTTCCCAGCATCAGGGTCTTTTCTAAGGAGTCATCTCTTATATCATGTGGCCAAAGTATTCAAGCTTCAGCATCAGTCCTTCCAAAGAATATTCACGACTGATTTTCTTTAAGATTGACTGGTTTGATCTCTTTTCTGTCCAAGAGACTCTCAAGAGTCTTCTCCAACACCACAGTTCAAAAGCATCAATTCTTTGGTGTTCAGCTTTCTTTATGGTCCAACTCACATTCATATATGACTACTGGAAAAACCACATCTTGGACTAAGCAGACCTTGGTCGGTAAAGTAATGTCTCTGCTTTTTAATATGCTGTTTAAGGAGCAGTTCGGTTCAGTCACTCAGTCATGTCAAACTCTTTGCAATCCCATGAACCGCAGAATGCCAGGCCTCCCTGTTCATCACTAACTCCCGGAGCCTACCCAGACTCATGTCCATTGAGTCAGTGATGCTATCCAACCATCTCATCCTCTGTCACCCCCTTCTCCTCCCACCCTCAATCTTTCCCAGAATCAGGGTCTTTTCCAATGAGTCATCAGGTGGCCAAAGTATTGGAGTTTCAGCTTCAACATCAGTCCTTCCAATGAACACCCAGGACTGATCTCCTTTAGGATGGACTGGTTGGATCTCCTTGCAGTCCAAGGGACTCTCAAGAGTCTTCTCCAACACCACAGTTCAAAAGCATCAATTCTTCGGCATTCAGCTTTCTTTATAGTTCAAATCTCACATCCATACATGACCACAGGAAAAACCATAGCCTTGACTGGATAGACCTTTGTTGACAAAGTAATGTCTCTGCTTTTGAATATGCTATCTAGGTTGGTCATAACTCTCCTTCCAAGGAGTAAGCGTCTTTTAATTTCATGGCTGCAATCACCATCTGCAGTGATTTTGGAGCCCCCAAAAATAAAGTCAGCCACTGTTTCCACTGTTCCTCCATCTATTTGCCATGAAGTGATGGGACCGGATGCCATGATCTTAGTTTTATGAATGTTGAGTTTTAAGCCCGCTTTTTCACTCTTCTTTCACTTTCTTCAAGAGGCTGAATAGATTATGATATACAAAGTAGCAAGTATATATTCTGATCTGGGATAAAATAGTTTATACCATAAAAATTAATTGATATTGCTGATTTATCCAGATTCCTGCATATTATATGAAGAAACAGATTCAATGAATTTCATTAATTACAACAATATAAATACAAAAAGTGACATCCTTCTGTAAATAATGATTCATAAACAATATATCTGTGGCTTTTATAGTAACAAATCAATATTCATGATAGTTAAGACTTTCCAGCAATATGCTAAACTCTATATGGAAAGATTCTAGGAGAAAATCATATAATGCATCTAAAACTGTAGTTTTAAATGAGATATTATGAATACCATGAAATAAATGTGCTTTCATTTCTGATATTGTTAATACCAACAGAAAATTATTTAAAAGCTAACAATTCAGTATTAATAAAATATCTAAGAACATAAATATACATGCTAAATTCAGAATTAAAGCAGTTAATAAGTACATGGTGTACAATGGTTCTCTAAATTTTGTATGGTACAATTTATTTTGAGAGTGCTGTATGATACTAGAAGTAGGGGAAATGCAAAATGGTACATATGGTATTAACATACAATTTTGGGTACTTTACAAAATTCCTTCATCCCATCACTGGAACTAGCATAATAATACACAACTTGAGGTAAGAAACCCTTTAAAGACAATCTAAATTATTTATTAGATTAATAAGTTGTGTTATCAGAGATCAGAGTATCTACTTATACTGATTAATTTTGCAACCCACCCAATAGAATTTCTATTACTACATCATATCTATCTATCATCTGTGTATATATATATATATATACACACACACACTATATATACATACATATGTGAATTTAGGATACACACACATACTCAGTGATACATACTATAAGTTTACAAATATCATTAGCTTCCAACATCTTTGCTGGAAGCCATGAGGGAATTTCCTATAAGATCTGATATCAAGAAAAGCTTTGCAATTAAAAACCAAACTGATTTTTAAATGGTTTTTAAGCCAACAAACAAAAATTGTATATATTTTCTTTTTCTGTGACAAACAGAGTCATTCCAAGATCCATCTGTAGCAAATGCACAAAACGGTCTGCATTTACATATTTTTATTGTATTTTCACTTGCACTTTAATCTAAAATTTCGCTTTATCCTTTATTACATACACTTTGCAAAAAATGTTACACACTTGGGAAACAAGATAAGGGATACAAACCTTTAAATAAATCTAATTGTCATGCTTCAAATCACAGAAAAATGCTTTAAAATATCTTTCCTCTGGATATCCTTTTTAGATGTACATTCCAGAGTATACGATTTATATGGAGTGTTTGTCATAACATATTATTTGAAGTACAAATTAAGGATCATAAATATTTTTTCATGAGTATTTTTTCTTAATATTTAATCTAAAGCAACAAATTAAAACAAAACATATTTTTTACTGCATTAAATAAATAAGAGACTGTGTCTCCCATTTGATGTTTGGCCAAAATAGTGTAGCATAGCCAAATCTGTCATGTACCTTGATCTTTGCCACTGGTCAAAAATAAAACACCTTTATAGATATCATAAATGCTTCCAATACCATTATTTTCTAAAAATTAGCTACAGCCCCTTTTGACACTCACCCTCACCTCATTCATGCAGCTGATTTCTAGCACTGACTACAAATTATGAGAACAATACTTTTATTGTATTTTTCCTTGATTCCATTGCTATTTTAGGAAATATATTTCAGTAAGACTCCAAACTTTACATGTGATGATAGCTAAAACTGTAACTAAGAATTATTTCCAAATACCAATGCAGCCTAAATTCTTCAATTTGTAATGATAAATAGATAAAACCATGTCTTTTCCCACTTAATAAATTTTTCATTGTTTTCATCTTTTCACCAATATAGCCATATGTCCATGCATTTATTCGTGTATTCATTATTTTACTCAAAAAAATAAAATACATAGCTTGAAGGAATCTTGACAGTCTGAGAATCCAGTCATCAAGTGATCACACTGTTGCATGACAAGCATTATTATAGGTCATCAGTCACTGTTGAATTTAGGTTAATATTAATTCTCAGAATTATTTTATTTTAGAATATACCCAATATTCCATTTCTTTTGACAGCTAACACTCACTTGTTCTGAATACACATTTTCATGTAGCCAGTTTTCAGTCATTGCATTCACTGTCAAGCTCAATCACTTTTATATCACTGAAACTTCTATATACCAGTTCATAACTAGTCCTAGGTATTATACAAAGTCATAAGTATTGCTTTAAAAAGTATTTCAATCTTAGCTTATTTTAGTTGTATTTAAAAATCTTTTCCTCAAGTATACCATCCCATCATGAAATCTCTTCACTTCTACCAAACACATAAAGTTTTTAACACAATATATATATTTCTCTTTTATTGCTTCTCCATTAGAAACAAATAAGACTTTATTTCATGAAACTCAAAACAATTTTACTTTTAAAAATCAATTCTAAGCTATTAATGTTAAGGCTTTAATATGTTAATATGTTAATTAACATATTAATACAATTATGATTTATATTGGTACATAAAATGCTTGATAAATATAATTTGATATCTTTTTAGGATAGGCATATTAAACTTGCATTACTTGATAAACTCCATTTACTAATTAGAACTGCAAATGCCATGATCATTAGTAAATGCAGTAGAAAATAAACTCAATGGCAATATTTCACTCTTGAAAAAAATAGTTTTTAACTTTATATCTGTACATGGTGGCTACAATTCAAATTCTAACACATTTGGTGGTTAAACTATACTGTATTCTTTCTCAGGTTAAGCATATCATCCAAAAGGAGCTCTGCATTGTAATGTGACAGTGGTTACTCATCAGAAATCATGGCCCTTGGAATCATCAAAGTAATAGAGGGATTAAATAGGTCAGTCTTAGTTTAGTGTTCTGGAAGACTGCAATATGTTTGTAAAGCCAATGAAACTGATCTGAGGGCTGAAATCTGCTCATGAATAAGCACCAGAGATCTTTGGACAAGACTTCCAGAAATCACAGAAATCCCTCTTCTCTTTTCCAAAATCATCCCCAATCTTAGCCCACCTCACCTAGAGTATTCATATAAATTGCATGAAGGGACAAGATAGTACAGTACAGATGGTTGCTTGTTTTTTCATTTCCATTTTTGGACACCAGACTTCCCTCGTGGCTCAGATGGTAAAGCATCTGCCTACAATGCGGGAGCTGCTGCTGCTAAGTCGCTTCAGTCGTGTCTGACTCTGTGCGACCCCATGGACTGTAGCCTACCAGGCTTCTCCATCCGTGGGATTCTCCAGGGAAGAACACTGGAGTGGGTTGCCATTTCCTTCTCCAACAATGTGGGAGACCTGGGTTCCATTCCTGGGTCAGGATGATCCCCTGGAGAAGGAAATGGCAATCCACTCCAGTACTTTTACCTGGAAAATCCCATGGACACAGTCCCCAGGGTCGCAAAGAGTCAGGCACAACTGAGTGACTTCACTTTTCACTTCACTTTTTTTGGATATATTCAGATTGAGATAATCATTCTTATCCCATGATTGATTTAAATAATGATCATTACTTTTTTTGTTAAATTAAATGATTCTCCTTTTTTGTTCTCTTCCTAGCCCCCATTCCCACAAACCACATTTTAGTGCTAGTAATATAGGTCCTTCCCATCTATCATTCAAGTATTTTTTGGATACCAATATATGTATTGGAGAAGACTCTTGAAAGTCCCTTGGACCACAAAAAGATCCAACCAGTCCATTCCAAAGGAGATCAGCCCTGGGATTTCTTTGGAAGGAATGCTGCTAAAGCTGAAACTCCAATACTTTGGCTACCTATGTGAAGAGTTGACTCATTGGAAAAGACTCTGATTCTGGAAGGGATTGGGGGCAGGAGGAAAAGGGGACGACAAAGGATGAGATGGCTGGATGGCATCACCAACTCGATGGATGTGAGTTTGAGTGAATTCTGGGAGTTGGTGATGGACAGGGAAGCCTGGTGTGATGCGATTCATGGGGTCGCAAAGAGTCAGACACAACTGAGCGACTGAACTGAACTGAACTGATATCCTTGAAACCTTGTTATCATATTGCTGGTGGGTGTTCATTTGGGTTGTGCTGTGTTTCTAATATAACTCTATTTTTCCTCTTGTTATGTAGTGATAGTCACTGCATACTCTCCAATTCTTGCTATCATCTAAGGGTGAATATGAAAATCCCACTTCATGTTCTCTTATGAAGTATACAGTCTTGAAAGAATATGCCCAGAAAATGCAATGTTAGATCACAGGCACTTGATACTGCTAAACTGCTGTACAATATTTATACCATCAATAGTCATGTACATGAGATCTCTTTTTGCTATATCCTCACTAGGTTCAAGTATTACATGACTTTAATTTTTTTGTCATTCTGGAGAACTCAAAGTGTCCTTTGACTTGTATTTCCCCTGTGAATAGCAAGAATAAACAGAAATTTCCATTTCTCTGAATTACTATTCATTTTCTGAGTATTCTCTTCTCTTGAATAACCTATTGCTAAGAGTTCCTTAAATATTTTTGACATTTCTACATCTCATGCCTTATTTTGATACAGAAGTGTATTCTTCCTGTCACCTTTCTTTATACTCCTTTATGATTACCTTTGTTAAACAAAAGTCCTTAATTTCAAGGCAAATCTTTCTACTTTTTAGTAGGGTCAGATGACAATAAAAAAGTCCAAGAGCCCTTAGTACCTAAGTCTCATTTCAGAGGCATAAAAGGTCCTTGTTTTAAAAATCAGCCATGGCACATTCTTGAGTCTACCCTTACATTAAACACCAAAAGAGCAGATGAATTCCAAAGTATGTAGTTCCTATTATCAACCTGAAGGAAAGTGAATATTAATCTAGATAAATGGCTGAGTTATCATATCATGGCATTATTAAAAAGAAAAGTATGGATGGCGAAAACATGCTTGATATAGAGTGTCCAGGCTCTAATAGAACACAATCGGTGGAAAAACAAAGGAGAAATTTTACTTGACTTTTAAACCTGTTTTTGAAAAAGGAATTTTCAAATTAGTTCCTTAAATTTCAATAAATTATGTGTGCATATGTGTGTGTATCTGTGTGTGTATTTGAGTGTGTGTATGTGGTTGCTATTCTTTGTTTTTATTTTTTATGTATGAAAGCTACTATGAATATTATTTTAATAATATAATATTATTATTATTCTGTTTTTATTTTTTAATGTATGAAAGCTACAATGAATATTATATTTACTATGATTGAAGAAAGGCTTTCTTTAATATCCCAACCAATGAAAAGGAACTTACTTTTTAGTTTTCAAAACATGAAAAAATTAAGTGAAATAGTTTTGAAATATATTAGATACCTCTTTGTTTTAAAGATCCTAACAACTGGCTCCTTTTGCTTAGCGTGTTTCACAGGATGGTCACTATGAACCCTACATATTTTATTTGCCTGACACACTACTTTGCCTGAATAAATTACTGATGGATGCCTTGGCCTCCAATAAGTAACTAGAGACCTCTACTTTTTAAATCAATATACCAGATAATCACAATTTTTCTGCCTCTCTTCCCACTGTCAGAACAATCATTATTTTCTGTTTTAGTTTCCTCATCTGTAAAATGAAGATTATAATATTATCTATCTCATAATGGATTTGTGAACAGTAAATCAACTTATACACAAATTATTCACAGGCCTTGGCCCATAGTAAGCACTATGATTGTATCATCTATAAGCTGTATTTTTATTATTGATGATAATTTTTGTGCTCAATGTTTCTCTATATGTCAATATCCTCTTTAATAAAATTTTCTGTGGAATAAAATAGCCAACATTGTTAACACTGTGTGTAAAATTATTCCAAATCACCTCTAAATGGTTTAGGCAGTCTCTATAACAGTGTGATGTCAGAAAAAATATATATACATAATATGTGTGTGTGTATACAATCAGATTTTCTCATACGAGTTGGTGTTGTGGGCCTATTGGGGTAGATAGAGACATTGGAAACACACTCCAGTCCCATTGACATACTGGTCTTACCGAGGTTCCAGAGACCTGTCTTTACTCACTTTTCCACACTGGGGAGACTCAGGTATCAAGGATAACTCATTGCACATCTTATGGGGGAATGGTGAGGGGAAGTGGATAATGTTGACATGACACCAAGGGCTTTCCATTTTAACTCTTCTAGCAGTAGATGATGACCCTTCCCTTGGGAGAAATCACAGAGATGGAGTTTTCCATTTCTGCTTGTATGAAGTATGACAAAAATGAACACGGCTACCTTTTTAACCAAATCAACTAGAACATATGCACTCAAGAGTCACCCTGATCATACTTATTTCCTTGGGAGACCTTACTCTTGAGCTGCAATGTTCCATGTGCCAAGACCACATAGACTTCCTGTTTGGAATTATCTTTGAAGCCATGCAAGAAAAGAGGCCTCACCACGTTATAGTCAGACTTCATTTTTTACATCACTTCTCCCCAGAGGTCATCCCAAGCTCCATCACTCATTTTACTTAGACTTATCTTCTAATGCTCTTTGGCTGTTAGAAAAAATTATTCCTCAAAAAAGAAATCTACCCTTAAAGAACAAAGACCAACAACATTAAGGAAGCTTACAGGTGGATAACTCCAAGGAGGGTTCTAGAAATGTTCTGAGTAAGGCCAGCTTCCTCGACTAAACACACATCTTCCCAAGGTGACTAGTTTGAAGGCAGCAACACCCATTTGGGTGTATGAATTCCTGAACCTCTTCATATTCACTGGAAGGACTGATGCTAAAGCTGAAGCTCCAATACTTTAGCCGCCTGATGCAAACTGATTCATTGGAAAAGACCCTGATGCTTGGAAATACTGAAGGCAGGAGGAGAAGGGGATGACAGAGGATGAGATGATTGTGTGGCATCACCAACTCAATGGACATGAGTTTGAGCAAGCTCTGATAGTTGGTGATAGGGAAGCCTGGCATGCTGCAGTCTATGGGGTCACAAAGAGTCAGACACGACTGACCGACTGAACTGAACTGACTGATACATATACAATTCCATTGAGAAGTAAGTATTGCATTTATCTTTGTTTCACAGGTAAGGAGAATAAAGCAGGAAGAAGTAGTTGCTTATAGTCTGGCAGTGGGAAGAAATGTAGAAAAACTGTAGCTATCAGTTATATAAACTCAGAGGGTAATGGTTTATAGTCATTTACACCCACTCACTCACCTAATCTCAAAAAAAAAAAAAAGGATAGTACTTTTTAATTTTAGGGTTGGGTTCTAAGTTGGGTTCTATACCACTGTGAAAGTTCAGTGAGAATCTCCCTGGTAAGTAAGGTATTAAAATAAAAGCTAATTATGTTTTTTCTTTATATTTAATACTCAAGCACTACATAAAAACAATGAAGCTACATAAAAACTGAGATTTAACCAGCCCCAAAGAAGTTCAGCTCTGTAACTTCCATCTCACTTATTTAATCTTTTCTACCACCCAAATATTTGATTATCCATGTATGATCTAAAATTTCAAACATTCACTTTCTTATCTATTACAGGTAATGGTTGTTAAATATCAAGTTTTGAAATCATTAAGTTCTCCTTGTGTCATTATACTGCCATTGTAGTGATGCCCTTTTGGAAGGTGAACATATCAAAAGCATGGAATTTAGGGAACTACATAAGACGGTCTTAAGATAGTACAGTGTAACTGTATAATAAAACCATAAAGTCTTCCATGAACAAATACTTAATAGAGTTTTCACTCTGATCTTATTAGAAAACTTATTTGGGCTCCTAGAACCCAAAATGGAGAAGGCAATGGCACCCCACTCCAGTACTGTTGCCTGGAAAATCCCATGGATGGAGGAGCTTGGTAGGCTGCAGTCCATGGGGTTGCTAAGAGTCGGACATGACTAAGCGACTTCACTTTCACTTTCCACTTTTATGCATTGGAGAAGGAAATGGCAACGCACTCTAGTGTTCTTGCCTGGAGAATCCTATGGACAGAGAAGCCTGGTAGGCTGCAGTCCATTGGGTTGCACAGTCAGACACGACTGAAGCGACTTAGCAGCAGAACCCAAAATAGTAGAAGGACATTCTGAGGGCATTGAACAAAGGAGAACTTGGAAACCTACAGTCTACACATTTATCCACCATACACTGAATGCATGTTTCCTGTCATAGACAATATATGTTTAGAAACCCTACATAAAACTAGCTAGTGACATCAGCTAACAAGAAAGTACATCCTGAGCTTAAACATTCTCTTTATTCTTAAATCAGTCCATTGTGTCAGATACCACTGTCTATATGCTCAATAAGATTAAGTACTTTGATAAAATGCCTGAAAGGAAAACTATAGTCTGCCTGAGAAAAGAGGGTTCTGAGAAATGTATATAGTTGTTATCTTCTTTTAACAATGAAACAAGGAACCTATGATTCATTTATCATGTCAGTTTTCCAGACAGCTGTTTTCCCAATGAAACTGGGGCACTGAATAAGGCTCTAATCTCAGTTGGAGCTATGTTTTGGTATCTGGGTGGAAACAAAACATTCAGGTGCTATGAACCTCGGTTTCCTTAAATGATGTAGTTAATCTCACTCCCCCTGTTGTAGCAGGCAGATGGAATGATTCTAAGCTGCGTCAAGTGTGTGAATGTTTAATCATTTAGAAGGGGTAGATGAGGGAATCTCTTATCTACACATAGTACACTCAGCCAAAGAAAATAGCTCCATGAATGATTTTCCCATACCCTCAATAAAAGGTAGTACCACATAAGGGATTAAGAAGGAATGTGTTAAAGCAGTGCATGTAACAAGAAATAAGACAACCCAAAGCACAAAATGACATAGCATAATCAGTCCCCAACTTCCAGTATAGAGCTTATCAAAGGAAAGATACCTCATCTTGAAAGATTTTAATGTAGTAGGTCTTAAAGGTAAGTCTGGTAGTTTATGGGTCACCTTATCCAAAATACTTGTCTAGCCAATGTCTATTAGTGTATCATTATGCCTAGGAGCACTATTGTACCTGAAAATGTATGATATACTTTTCTTTTAAACTGGAAATAAGGTAATACTCATTGAGTTGAACATGAAGATGAATAACCTTAGGGAATTTTGGAAAGTGAAGGTGGGGGACCTCTTCTAGCTGTATCATCCTAGAAAGTTGCTGGAATTATAGAATTCTGATCAAAACTACTGCAACCTTATCACTTTGGCTTCCCCCATGTCAGAGCCTCTCAGCTAACCTCTGACTTCAGCTGCAGCTCAGACTGTCAATGGTTTGCTGGCAGCATTTCTACTTGTTAAGGATGCAGAGATGAACTTTCCACTTTCTATTAGGCATCTCCCCCAAGATTATGGGAACTCCCTCAATGCACATGTAAATATGGTCCAGAAGTGTGGGTTAAAGGCCCCAGAACAACCATGATCCTGGCAGCTCTCCTCTCAGCTACTCTTACAGGAGGAGTTCCCCACCCTACTCAGGAGGTCCTGGGGAATCAGTCCTGGGGAACTGACAGTAATAACCTCAAAAACACACCTGAATATTGACCTTTGATAATTCCCTTTCCAATTCTCCCCATTACCTAATTCATACCTCCTAGTATAGCCAAGGTATTGTTCAGGCTCTGCTTTCAGAAGAACCCAAACTAAGATATTTCCCTAAACCTTGCTTCTGCCTCAAGTTATTGGTACAGGAACTGTTTTCAGCAATCCATGTTCTTAGACTATTATCCTTTCTGGGCCCAAAGTGATTATCTATAATCTAGTTGAAACAGTGTTCTGTTTACAAGTTACTTTTAAAATAGCATTTACCATCTACAATATGTCACAAATGTTGCTACATGTTTTACACGTGTTATTCTTAGATAACTGTCCTACAGTTGCCTGCAGATAGAAAGTTGATTTATCTCACAGTATGTGTGCTCAGATATGGCAGATCTGCCAACAGGTAGACTTACTCTCACAGAGGAGACAAGAAAGACTTCATGGTGAACACACTGCAGGATGATTCAGATAGTTGCAATGTAATTTTCTGTTTTGAGTGCTGTTTGACACATGTCAGATAGTTTCTACTCTATCAGGTCACAAGCAGAAGAAATAATTCTGATGATTAAACAAGATTTAAATGAACCAATCTTAAACACCATATAAACTATCATTGTGTTTTACTAATAGTGACTGTTTCAGTTCATACCATTATGCCACCAAGATAGAGAAAAAAAGTGAGGTTATCATATGTCAAAGTCTATTTTTCAGACTTTTTGATGTCATAGCGTTTCAGAAATATTTGAAGTCACTGAATGTGATGCTAATCTTATTTTTCAGAAGAGGGATCTAGAATCTAGGCAAGTTTCATGAATTGTTCAAGGTCACAAAGCTAAGACTTTGGCAAACTGAGACAGAATCTCACTTCCAGGTCTGTGAGCTCACACATTGACTAGAATAGCCACATAGCTGCCTGTAAACACTATCATTGGTAGAAAGTCTGCAGCCTTATCAGTGCACACTGCTGCATACCAATTACCCAGCACAGAACCTGGCAAATGAAGAATTTCAATAAATCAGTCTTCAGCTATTGGATCAAGGTCCAAATAGGAAGTGCACTCAAAATACCAAGGATGCTTCCAAAATGTTCTGGCAGAAAACCTGCACCTACATATGGCTTTAATATCTCAGTCTGGACGAGCAATATGGGGTTGCTTTTAATCCACAGCTCTTGCAAGGAGGCAAGGCAGTACTTTAGAAGAACCATTAAATAGTGGTTCTCAAAGTAGGGTTCCCAGAAAGGCAGCATCAGCAGCATCTGAGAACTTGTTAGAAATAGGAATTCTCAGACCCCATCAACATCTCCTAATCAGGGGGCCAAGCAAACTGTCTTAACAAGCCCTCCTGGTGATTTTGCCGCATGCCAAATGTGAGACTCCTTACCATAGATCACTACAACATCACTCCAAGGCACTATTTGGAGTATGCTGCTGCTGCTGCTGCTAAGTCACTTCAGTCGTGTCTGACTCTGTGTGACCCCATAGATGGCAGCCCACCAGGCTCCCCCGTCCCTGGGATTCTCAAGGCAAGAACACTGGAGTGGATTGCCATTTCCTTCTCCAGTGCATGAAAATGAAAAGTGAAGTGAAGTCGCTTAGTCCTGTCTGACTCCTAGCGACCCCATGGACTACAGCCTACCAGGCTCCTCTGTCCATGGGATTTTCCAGGCAAGAGTACTGGAGTGGGGTGCCATTGCCTTCTCCAGTTTGGAGTATGAAACCACCAAAAATAAAACATGATTATGTAACAGGAATTAAATTAGCAGTATTTTAAAGAGTATATCTGCAAATTTCTCTTAGTACTAAAAGACTATCTTCGGTAAAATTTTTGGTGCTTGAAATCCAGGTACCGTTTATACAATATAATGCAGACCCCAGTAAACACACAGAAGCTTTGCCATGGGTTAGGACGCTGACTCTTGCCTCCCCATCCTCATCAGCCTCAGCCCACACACTCCTCAGCACACATCCTAGGCCCAAATGTAATCTGTGACCAAGTTTGGGATGCATCTAGTTTGGTGAAGATATGGAAGAAAGAGCATTGACTCAAATGGTAAGAATGACATTTCATTTTTCAGTTTTCTTTCCTGTTTTCTGACTGCATTGCTTTGATGCAAGGTACTCTTTACAAACATTTCATAATCTTTTTAATAATAAACAGAGCATAAATGAAAGCCCAGTTCTTTCCATTGGCAACACTTTTTGGGCTACAATGGAACATCTATTTTGTTTTCAAAACAAATGCTTTTGTATGGATACCTTTTGTTTAAGGATATAAGCTTGTTTTTCATTTACAGTTATAAATACATTAATTTGAAAGAAAAAAATTGAACAATCAAAAATAGTATTTTAATAGTATTTTAATTATATTAAATGACTGTATTTGAGAAGCATTTTCCTATCAAAACTGAAACAATTTCTATATCCTGTATTTTTTCACTTCACACTTGATATGGACTGAATTGAAAGTGCTGAAAGTATTAATCTCTCGGTTTTGTCTAACTCTTTGTGACCCCAAGGACTGTAGCCCACCAGGCTCCTCTATCCATGGAATTTCCAGGCAAGAACACTGGAGTGAGTAGCCATTCCCTTCTCCAGGAATGGGCTGAGTTACGTCCCTTTAAAGTTCATATAATGGAGCCCTAACCCTCAATGTGAGTATATTTGGAGACAGGGTATCTAAAGAGAAAAGTAAAGTTAAACAAGGTCATAAGGGTGGAGCCCTAATGCAGGAGGATTGGTCTCTTTACAAGAAAAGGAAACGACAGGGATGTGCACATACATAGAAAAGGCGGCATGAGGACACAGAGTAAAGGTGGCTGTCTGTAAGCCAAGGAGAGGCACTTCAGGAGAAACCAAACCAGCAGGCACCAGGACCTTGAACTACCCAACATCCACAACTAAATTTCTGATGTTTAAGTCACCTGATTTGTAGAATTTTGTTATGGCAGCCCTAGCAGAGGAATATAATACTTTCACTCGCTAATTGACTCAACTAAGATGTACTGAATTTATCTGTGTCAGGAATTACACTCTACCAGATGCTTCTGACACTGATGTGAGTCTGACAGTCCCTGCTTCCATAGGATTCCCAAACTCATGCAGGGAGGAGCAAAGAAAGTGTTCAGTACCGTAAGTGTAACACTTCATTACGGCAGCGGACAATGTGGAACCACAGTATGGAGACACCTCACACTGACTGGAGTATAGAGAGAAGATTTGAAGAATGACCGCGTCCTGAACTCATCTCGAAGGATAAGTAACTGACTGGGAATTGTTGTGGGTGAGAGGATGCAGAGAGAAGGCACTCCAGAGAGAAAATAAATACAGCCAGTGTCAAGAAAGAGCACCGTGCATGTACCTTGTGCACATAAACTACTAGAAGGGGTTGATGAGCACAGAGGGACAGGCCATGCAGGTAATTGCCTCGTTTGCCATGTTTGAGAGATCTCTGATTTAATCCTGAGGGTCATGGGGCTACAAGAGTGTCTCAACCTCAGCACAACTGACATTTGGGGCTGGATAATTCTTTGTTGTGGGAGGCAAAGAATTAAATATTTAGCAGCATCTCTAGCCTCTATCTGCCTGCAATGCAGGAAACCTTGGTTCAGTCCATGAATCAGGAAGTTCCCCTGGAGAAAGAAATGGCCACCTACTCCAGTATTCTGGCCTGAAGAATTCCATGGACAGAGGAGCCTGACAGGCTACAGTCCATGGAGTCAAAAAGAGTCAGACACGACTGAATGACTAACATTCTCACTTTTTTCACTAGCCTCTTACCCACTAAACACTAGTGTCACAGTGAAACCAAAAAGGTCTCTAGATCCATCAAATTCAGTTGGGAGAAGACAAAAATAGACTCTGATGAAAACCACTGCTCGACATGGTTCATAATGAAAGGAACCTGAATATTACATGGTTAAATCTGAATTCCATCTTCATTTAAGTACAGTGCAATTTAATCAGTGCAACTTTAAACAGTGGTTTAAAAGCAAGGATTATGAGCCAGCAAGACTGGGTTCAATCGCTAGATGTGCTAATTACTTGTTATTGAAACTTGCACAAGTTACTTAACTTTTTTGCTCAGGTTATTTTTACCTATAAAATAAGAAGACTTAATAAAGTTGTTGTAAGATGAAATGAGTTCATATATATAAAGGGTTTAGAATAGTACTGGGCATTAAACCCAAGTACAATTTATCAAATGTTTGTCAAATGAATTTTAAAAATTCATGAGGAGAACAGAACATGATGGGAACAAACCAAAGACAAAACATGGGTATTAAATTTGGGTAGGGAATTTTGGATCGACATGTACACACTGCTATATTTAAAGTGAAAACCAACAAGGACCTAGTATAGAGCACAAGGAACTCTGCTCAATGTTATGTGGCAGCCTGGATGGGAGCTGAGTTGGGGAGAGAATGGATATAGGTATGTGTAATGGCTGAGTCCCTTTGCTGTCTACCTGAAGCTATTATAACATTGTTAATTGGCTATAATCCAAAATAAAATAAAATAAAAAGTTTAAATTAGAAAAATTTTGGTTGAAACCTAAGGGCTTCTTTAACTTCCTCAGCAGAATGTAGTCTTATCCTCCCTTGTTCAGTTCAGTTCAGTTCAGTTGCTCAGTCGTGTTCAACTCTTTGCAACCCCATGAATTGTAGCATGCCAGGCCTCCCTGTCCATCACCAACTCCTGGAGTTCATTCAAACTCACATCCATCGAGTTGGTGATGCCATTCAGCCATCTCATCCTCTGTCATCCCCTTCTTCTCCTGCCCCCAATCCCTCCCAGCATCAGAGTCTTTTACAATGAGTCAACTCTTCGCATCAGGTGGCCAAAGTACTGCAGTTTCAGCTTATGCATCATTCCTTCCAAAGAAATCCCAGGGCTGATCTCCTTCAGAATGGAGTGGTTGGATCTCCTTGCAGTCCAAGGGACTCTCAAGAGTCTTCTCCAACACCACACTTCAAAAGCATCAATTCTTCAGCGCTCAGCTTCCTTCACAGTCCAACTCTCACATCCATACATGACCACAGGATAAACCATAGCCTTGACTAGACAGACCTTTGTTGTCAAAGTAATGTCTCTGCTTTTGAATATGCTATCTAGGTTGGTCATAACATTCCTTCCAAGGAGTGTCTTTTAATTTCATGGCTGAAATCACCATCTGTGATTGCAGTGATTTTGGAGCCCCCAAAATAAAGTCTAACACTCTTTCCACTGTTTCCCCATCTATTTGCTATGAAGTGATGGGACCAGATGCCATGATCTTCATTTTCTGAATGTTGAGGTTTAAGCCAACTTTTTCACTCTCCTCTTTCACTTTCATCAAGAGGCTTTTTAGTTCCTCTTCACTTTCTGCCATAAGGGTGGTGTCATCTGTATATCTGAGGTTATTGATATTTCTCCCGGCAATCTTGATTCCAGCTTGTGCTTCCTCCAGCCCGGCGTTTCTCATGAAGTACACTGCATATAAGTTAAATAAGCAGGGTGACAATATACAACCTTGATGTACTCCTTTCCCTATTTGGAACCAGTCTGTTGTTCCATGTCCTGTTCTAACTGTTGCTTCCTGACCTGCATAGCTTGAATACATATCAAATTCTGAATTTTGTATTGTTACAGTTGTCTATTGTTCTATAGGTTTTTATGTAACCATCACATCATCTTTGTATTCATCCACAGTACTTTATTAATGGAATGTGCTCAGTAAACACAAAATATCAGCTTTCCCTGTTAAATATAAATATAAATTTTACAGGAAGTATGAGTATCTCTGGTCTCTGGTCATTTTAAGTGCCAAACTATAGCAACAGTGGGATCCATCAGATGCAGTATTTAGAAAAACTAAATTTTAAATTAATAAAATTATCATTTTCTTCTCCTGTACAAGGAAGAATTCAAAGATGCCCCTTATGATCCTTTCCTTGTAAAACCCCCTTTGAGTGTGGATGAAATCTGTAAATATGATACAGCACTCCCATGATTACATTATATTATAATATGACAAAAGAAATTTTCCTGGTGAGTAATCTAATTACAGTTCTTCTATGTATTCTTGCCATCTCTTCTTAATATCTTCTGCTTCTGTTAGGTCCATACCATTTCTGGCCTTTATTGAGCCTATCTTTGCATGAAATGTTCCTTTGGTATCTCTGATTTTCTTGAAGAGATCTCTAGTCTTTCCCATTCTGTTGTTTTCCTCTATTTCTTTGCATTGATTGCTGAAGAAGGCTTTCTTATCTCTTCTTGCTATTCTTTGGAACTCTGCATTCAGCTGTTTATATCTTTCCTTTTCTCCTTTGCTTTTTGCTTCTCTTCTTTTCACAGCTATTTGTAAGGCCTCCCCAGACAGCCATTTTGCTTTTTTGCATTTCTTTTCCATGGGGATGGTCTTGATCCCTGTCTCCTGTACAATGTCATGAACCTCATTCTATAGTTCATCAGGCACTCTATCTATCAGATCTAGGCCCTTAAATCTATTTCTCACTTCCACTGTGTAATCATAAGGGATTTGATTTAGGTCATACCTGAATGGTCTAGTGGTTTTCCTGAATTTCTTCAATTTAAGTTCATGGTCTGAGCCACAGTCAGCTCCCAGTCTTGTTTTTGCTGACTGTATAGAGCTTCTCCATCTTTGGCTGCAAAGAATATAATCAATCTGATTTCGGTGTTGACCATCTGGTGATGTCCATGTATAAAGTCTTCTCTTATGTTGTTGGAAGAGGGTGTTTGTTATGACCAGTGCATTTTCTTGGCAAAACTCTATTAGTCTTTGCCCTGTTTCATTCCGTATTCCAAGGCCAAATTTGCCTGTTACTCCAGGTGTTTCTTGACTTCCTACTTTTGCATTCCAGTCCCCTATAATGAAAAGGACATCTTTTTTGGGTGTTAGTTCTAAAAGGTCTTGTAGGTCTTCATAGAACCATTCAACTTCAGCTTCTTCAGCATTACTGGTTGGGGCATAGACTTGGATTACTGTGATATTGAATGGTTTGCCTTGGAAACAAACAGAGATCATTCTGTCGTTTTTGAGATTGCCTCCAAGTACTGCATTTCAGACTCTTTTGTTGATCATGATGACTACTCCATTTCTTCTGAGGGATTCCTGCCCACAATAGTAGATATAATGGTCATCTGAGTTAAATTCACCCATTCCAGTCCATTTAAGTTCGCTGATTCCTAGAATGTCGACATTCACTCTTGCCATCTCTTGTTTGACCACTTTCAATTTGCCTTGATTCATGGACCTGACATTCCAGGTTCCTATGCAATATTGCTCTTTATAGCAGCGGATCTTGCTTCTATCACCAGTCACATCCACAGCTGGGTATTCTTTTTGTTTTAGCTCCATCCCTTCATTCTTTCTGGAGTTATTTCTCCACTGATCTCCAGTAGCATATTGGGCACCTACTGACCTGGGGAGTTTCTCTTTCAGTATCCTATCATTTTGCCTTTTCATACTGTTCACGACCCAGATAATCACGATGGTGTGATCACTGACCTAGAGCCAGACATCCCAGAATGTGAAGTCAAGTGGACCTTAGAAAGCATAGCTGCAAACAAAGCTAGTGGAGGTGATAGAATTCCAGTTGAGCTATTCTAAATCCCGAAAGATGATGCTGTGAAAGTGCTGCACTCAGTATGCCAGCAAGTTTGGAAAACTCAACAGTGGCCACGGGACTGGAAAAGGTCAGTTTTCATTCCAATCCCAAAGAAAGGCAATGCCAAAGAATGCTCAAACTACTGCACAGTTGCACTCTTCTCACACGCTAGTAAAGTAATGCTCAAAATTCTCCAAGCCAGGCTTCAGCAATATGTGAACCGTGAACGTCCTGATGTTCAAGCTGGTTTTAGAAAAGGCAGAGGAACCAGAGATTGAATTGCCAACATCCGCTGGATCATGGAAAAAGCAAGAGAGTTCCAGAAAACATCTATTTCTGCTTTATTGACTACGCCAAAGCCTTTGACTGTGTGGATCACAATAAACTGTGGAAATTCTGAAAGAGATGGGAATACCAGACCACCTGACCTCCCTCTTGAGAAATTTGTATGCAGGTCAGGAAGCAACAGTTAGAACTGGACATGGAACAACAGACTGGTTCCAAATAGGAAAAGGAGTTCATCAAGGCTGTATATTGTCACCCTGCTTATTTAACTTATATGCAGAGCACATCATGAGAAACGCTGGACTGGAAGAAACACAAGCTGGAATCAAGATTGCTGGGAGAAATATCAATAACCTCAGATATGCAGATGACACCACCCTTATGGCAGAAAGTGAAGAGGAACTAAAAAGCTCTTGATGAAAGTGAAAGTGGAGAGTGAAAAAGTTGGCTTAAACCTCAACATTCAGAAAACGAAGATCATGGCCTCCGGTCCAATCACTTCATGGGAAATAGATGGGGAAAGAGTGGAAACAGTGCCAGACTTTATTTTTCTGGGCTCCAAAATCACTACGGATGGTGACTGCAGCCATGAAATTAAAAGATGCTTACTCCTTGGAAGGAAAGTTATGACCAAACTAGATAGCATATTCAAAAGCAGAGACATTACTTTGCCAACAAAGGTCCATCTAGTCAAGGCTATTCTCTTTCATGTGGTCATGTATGGATGTGAGAGTTGGACTGTGAAGAAAGCTTAGTGCCAAAGAATTGATGCTTTTGAACTGTGGTGTTGGAAAAGAGTCTTGAGAGTCCCTTGGACTGCAAGGAGATCCAGTCAGTCCATTCTGAAAGAGATCAGCCCTGGGATTTCTTTGTTAGGAATGATGCTAAAGCTGAAACTCCAGTACTTTGGCCACCTGATGCGAAGAGTTGACTCATTGGAAAAGACTCTGATGCTGGGAGGGATTGGTGGCAAGAGGAGAAGGGGACGACAGAGGATGAGATGGCTGGATGGCATCACTGACTCGATAGATGTGAGTCTGAGTGAACTCCAGGAGTTGGTGATGGACAGGGAGGCCTGGCATGTTGCGATTCACGGGGTCACAAAGAGTCGGACACGACTGAGCGACTGATCTGATCTGAATCGAATTACGTGAATCTAATCACTTAAAGCAGAGAAGGCAATGGCACCCCACTCCAGTACTCCTGCCTGGAAAATCCGATGGATGGAGGAGCCTGGTAGGCTACAGTCCATGGGGTCGCTGAGGGTCGGACACGACTTGAGCAACTTCACTTTCACTTTTCACTTTCATGCACTGGAGAAGGAAATGGCAACCCACTCCAGTGTTCTTGCCTGGAGAATCCCAGGGACGGGGGAGCCTGGTGGGCTGCCATCTATGGGGTACACAGAGTCAGACATGACTGAAGTGACTTAGCAGTAGCAGAATCACTTTAAGGAAACTTCCCAGGTGACTTGGTGGTAAAGAATCACCTTACAATGCTGGAGACAAAGGAGATGGTTCGATTCCTGAGTTGGGAAGATCCCCTGGAGGAGGCAATGACAACCCACTCCAGTATTCTTGCCTGAAAAATGCCATGGACAGAGGATCTTGGCATGTTACAGTCCATGGTGTTGCACAGAATAAGACACGACTGAGTGACTGAGCACACACGCATGCAATCACATCAAGGAATTTTCTCCTTCTCTTTCTCCTGCTTTCTCTTAAGAGAAAATGAGAGAGATTGGAAGCCAGAAATTTGATGTGCCATAGTTGTCTCTGAAGACTAGGGAGTCACGAGAAAGAACCTTAGAGCCACTTCTAGAGTGACTTCTTGCCAAAAGTCAGCAATGAGATGGGACTTTAGTTCTGACACAGACTGGGACCTAAGACCTGGTGCCCTTTGCTGCAGTGCACACACCTGGACATATAATGTCTCCTTGTCCAAAAACAGCACAAAAAAAAACTCTAAGGGACTAAAGTAATTGTGCGTTTAGAGCAAATTATAAACAAGATACAAAAATAGAAAAAACCCAACTGCCACTTCTGAGGTGTAGGGAGCAAAACTGGTACTGTGCATGATCACTGCACACAGCACCACCAACAGGGTGGGCCAACCACCCAAGCTACCCTCCAGCCTGACCCCTGGACCTGCCCCTAGTCTCACCCCATTTAAGGGACCATATCCCACTCACCACCATCTCAGGGAGCAAGCAAGGGAAACTGTTACTTCTTTTCATTCCCTCCTGCTGCAGCAGGAGTCCCAGTAAAGCCTTGCCTGAATTTCTTATCTAGCCTCATCAATTTCTATTGATTAAGGAATCCAAGACTCTGGTTGTTAACATTTCCACAGTCACAAAAAAACTGAATTATGACAACAACTTAAATGAGCTGGAAGTGACTTCTTCACTACAGCCTCAGATCCAAGAATAGACAAACCAACACCTTGATGTTGGCCTCGTGAGACTAAGAGCAGAGAAACCAGTCAAGCTCAACCAAATGTCTCACCTCCAGAACTGTGGGATACTACATAGGTAATGTTTTAAGCTGCTAAATGTGTGGGAATTTGTTAGGCAGAAATAAAACTAATACAACCCCCAAAGGAGCTTAACTGAAATTCTATGAAGAAATGTTATCTGAAACATACATCTACTTATTTACATGTGTGCTAAGTCACTCGGTCATGTCTGACTTCTTGCCACCCTTTGGACTGTAGCCCACCAGGCTCCTCTGTCCTTGGGATTCTCCAGGCAAGAATACTGGAGTGGGTTGTTGCTTCCTCTTCCAGTGGATCTTCCTGACCAGGGATTGAACCTGCATCTCTTATGTCTCCTGAATTGGCAGGTGGGTTCTTTACCACTAGCACCACTTATTTACACATCTATTCTATAATCCATGTACATATGATAATACAGACATAATTCATTTTACTGCACTTTGTTGCTCAGATACTATTTTTTTTTTAACAAATTGAAGGTTTGTAGCAACCTTGAGTCAAGCAATTCTATCAGCCATTTTTCCAATAGCATTAATTTTAATTGAGGTATGTGCATTGTTATTTTTAGATATGTTAGATACTTAGAATAGGACAAAGGAGTCCAGAATGGAGGTGGCTAAAAGACAAAGAAGGGAAAAGGCTGTGAAAATAGAACAAAGGAAGGTCCAAGGACCAGAGTGAGAACCTCAGGTGAAACAAACAGCTCTCCTGGCTAGCCCAATTTACACAGGCCAGGCTCAGGGGGAGGAGAACATAGAAAAAGAGGAGCCAAAATTGAGCCATGGGGTTCTCTCTTCTCTTTGCATGTCTGCCCACCCTCATGCCTCAGGGATGTAGTTTCCTTTGCTTGCCAAGTAAAACTGAGCTGTACCACTGGTCCATCCATCACTTCAGATTTTTGCTGTGGTGAGACAGAACCAAGGAAACTACAAACTCCCCCGACATACATAGTGCCATGACTTGGATTTAACCTAGCTGAAACAACCTCAGCTCAGCCCCCAGGAGGCAGAGGCCATGCACGGCAGAAGCCCAACTTGATGAAATCTCCCACTGTGGAAGGTGAATGCAAAGAAAACCCAGTGCAGAGGAAGTGACAAGAAGCCCAGTGTGCTGGAAAGTGGAACAACAAAAACAAACTTGGCAGAAAGCTCATGCGGCTCAGTCTCAGAGAACCTCCAGTTAAGGTAAGAGGTCTTCGCTCCTATGGCTGGAAGGACATATAGCTAACAAAATCTCAATTCCCTTACAATCTCTCGTTTCTTGTTTCCTTGATCCCCCCATGAACAGATGAGCAGCAGTGGGTACATTTGAGGGATTCTGGCAGGGGCTACTTAGTAGCTATTGTCCAAGGGGGTGGGGGTTCTTCTGTCCTTAATCTTCTTTGTGCCAAGGATCAAGCCAATGAAAACTGTGAGCACAGGTCAGGTATTTAGCGGATTTTCCAGCAGGTTATAAAGGGGATTCCTCAGCACGTTTTTCCCACTGCTTTTTCCTCCCATCCATCATCTCCTCTTTGCATCTATGCCACTGCTTACAAATTATTGAGCAGGTCATCATCTTTCCATTTCTGAAAGTTGTGCTTGAAACCATTACCTACGATTGGGACTCAAACTCACATGGCAGGGACTCTGTGCTATGCTTAGTCACTCAGTCATATCCAACTGGGACTTGAGCCCAGCCATAACTCACAGTGCCTGATTTTAGGACCTAATGAAGCCCAGGCTCCTGATGTCTCATTGCAAAAACAATTCAGTGAGAGACACAGTGATAGGTAAGAGATGGATTTGTTAGGATTTAGAGAGAAGCACACTCCACAGGCAGAAAAGGCAATGGCACCCCACTCCAGTACTCTTGCCTGGAAAATCCCATAGATGGAGGAGCCTGGTGGGTTGCAGTCCATGGGGTCGTGAAGAGTCGGACACGACTGAGCGACTTCACTTTCACTTTTCACTTTCATGCATTGGAGAAGGACATGGCAACCCACTCCAGTGTTCTTGCCTGGAGAATCCCAGGCACAGGGGAGCCTGGTGGGCTGCCGTCTATGGGGTCGCACGAATCGGACACGACTGAAGCGACTTAGCAGCAGCAGCAGACTCCACAGGGTGTGGGCCATCACATGCGCTGGCCATGGAATGTGGTGTGGTTAGTTTTCCAGAGCTGGGTGATTTCATATGCTAATGAGTGGGAGGATCACTCCAACACCTGGGAAACCTCCCACTCCCTGGTCTTTTGACTTGGAACTGTCATTTAGCTTGCAGCTTGAGGATCAAGGTTTAGTTGAATTTGACTTGTCATCTTGGACCCATTTGACTTTAACCTGTTTATGTTATGCCTTTGGGCTATATCATTCTTTCAAAAGTTGTGCCTTGTCCCCTTCCCTCCTGTTTCATGCTCTTTTCCTGAGCCCCATCTGGGCCCACAATGTTGCCTCTACAATCTTCTGGAGGGACCACCAGAAAATAGGTGGCCCTTGGGAGAGAAATACTGTACAATATCCAATTCCTCTAGATATTCAGGTCTTCATCTTCCATGTTTCCTACAACATGTGCAACAGCAGCATTTCTCAGTGAACCCACCAGCGTGGATGACAGGCACACAATGCCTGCTAGAAGTCCATCTGTTGGTGGCATCCCTTCAAGGGCAATAGGGCTTCCAGGGATAATGTTTGCCGCTTTGGGAGTTAGCCCTGCAGGCCGTTTGGGCCCAAACCCTTACCACCCTTCTCATAAAGTTACAAATATACCCCTGGATCAAATCTCCACTCTGGGTTTGTTGCCTCTTATCAATTTATCATTAAGCCACTTACTAACTCCTGCAACCAGGACCCTGCCCACTTGTAGGCAACATCGCTTCACCCACCTTATTATTAAAATACTCTTTAATGTCCCTAACAGGACCAGATAACCCAGTCCTTTGTCATTACTTCTGTTATTACCTAGAGTGGATCTATGAAAATGAAATGCTTACCCTGAAGCATTGGAAATACCCTAAATTGCTCTTATGGAAGACTAGGGGAGGAAATCAGTGACTTACATTCCCTCAGAACAATAACAGGATAAGGCTATGGCTGTTTCACCAGGTTCCCAGTCTCAGAGCGCAGACTTGGATTGCTTTACATCATGGTATCTATTCCCATCTGCAGTGGACAAACCAGTAATGATCTTTGCGACCCCATGGACACCAAGCTCCTCCGTCCATGGGATTTTCTAGGCAAGAGTACTGGAGTGGGTTGCTTTTTCCTTCTCCAGGGAACTTCCCAACCCAGGTATCGAACCCAGGTCTCCTGCATTGTAGACAGACGCTTTACTGCCTGAGCCACCAGGGAAGTCTTGAGTTAAGATTACAACTCCCTTGCCCACTTTCACCATTACTATTCAACATAATTTTGGAAGTTTTGGCCACAGCAATCAGAGCAGAAAAAGAAATAAAAGGAATCCAAATTGGAAAAGAAGAAGTAAAACTCTCACTATTTGCAGATGACATGATCCTCTACATAGAAAACCCTAAAGACTCCACCAGAAAATTACTAGAACTAATCAATGACTATAGTAAAGTTGCAGGATATAAAATCAACACACAGAAATCCCTTGCATTCCTATGCACTAATAATGAGAAAACAGAAAGAGAAATTAAGGAAACAATTCCATTCACCATTGCAATGGAAAGAATAAAATACTTAGGAATATATCTACCTAAAGAAACTAAAGACCTATATATAGAAAACTATAAAACACTGGTGAAAGAAATCAAAGAGGACACTAATAGATGGAGAAATATACCATGATCATGGATTGGAAGAATCAATATAGTGAAAATGAGTATACAACCCAAAGCAATTTATAGATTCAATGCAATCCCTATCAAGCTACCAACGGTATTCTTCACAGAGCTAGAACAAATAATTTCACAATTTGTATGGAAATACAAAAAACCTCGAATAGCCAAAGCGATCTTGAGAAAGAAGAATGGAACTGGAGGAATCAACCTACCTGACTTCAGGCTCTACTACAAAGCCACAGTTATCAAGACAGTATGGTACTGGCACAAAGACAGAAATATAGATCAATGGAACAAAATAGAAAGCCCAGAGATAAATCCACGCACATATGGACACCTTATCTTTGACAAAGGAGGCAAGAATATACAATGGAGAAAAGACAATCTCTTTAACAAGTGGTGCTGGGAAATCTGGTCAACCACTTGTAAAAGAATGAAACTAGAACACTTTCTAACACCATACACAAAAATAAACTCAAAATGGATTAAAGATCTAAACATAAGACCAGAAACTATAAAACTCCTAGAGGAGAACATAGGCAAAACACTCTCAGACATACATCACAGCAGGATCCTCTATGACCCACCTCCCAGATTATTGGAAATAAAAGCAAAAATAAACAAATGGGACCTAATTAAACTTAAAAGCTTCTGCACAACTAAGGAAACTATTAGCAAGGTGAAAAGGCAGCCTTCAGAATGGGAGAAAATAATAGCAAATGAAGCAACTGACAAACAACTAATCTCAAAAATATACAAGCAACTCCTACAACTCAACTCCAGAAAAATAAATGACTCAATCAAAAAATGGGCCAAAGAACTAAATAGACATTTCTCCAAAGAAGACATACAGATGGTTAACAAACACATGAAAAGATGCTCAACATCACTCATTATCAGAGAAATGCAAATCAAAACCACTATGAGGTACCATTTCACACCAGTCAGAATGGCTGCGATCCAAAAGTCTACAAGCAATAAATGCTGGAGAGGGTGTGGAGAAAAGGGAACCCTCTTACACTGTTGATGGGAATGTAAACTAGGACAGCTACTATGGAGAACAGTGTGGAGATTCCTTAAAAAACTGGAAATAGAACTGCCTTATGATCCAGCAATCCCACTGCTGGGCATACACACTGAGGAAACCAGAAGGGAAAGACATGTGTACCCCAATGTTCATCGCAGTGCTGTTTATAATAGCCAGGACATGGAAGCAACCTACATGTCCATCAGCAGATGAATGGATAAGAAAGCAGTGGTACATATACACAATGGAGTATTACTCAGCCACTAAAAAGAATACATTTGAATCAGTTCTAATGAGATGGATGAAACTGGAGCCTATTATACAGAGTGAAGTAAGCCAGAAAGAAAAACACCAATACAGTATACTAACACATACATATGGAATTTAGAAAGATGCTAACAATAACCCTGTGTACGAGACAGCAAAAGAGACACTGATGTATAGAACAGTCTTATGGACTCTGTGGGAGAGGAAGAGGGTGGGAAGATTTAGGAGAATGACATTGAAACATGTATGATACCATGTATGAAACGAGTTGCCAGTCCAGGTTCAATGCATGATACTGGATGCTTGGGGCTGGTGCACTGGGACGACCCAGAGGGATGGTATGGGGAGGGAGAAGGGAGGTGGGTTCAGGATGGGGAACACATGTATACCCGTGGTGGATTCATTTCCATATTTGGCAAAACCAATACAATATTGTAAAGTTTAAAAATAAAATTAAATTAAAAAGAAAATTTAAAAAAAAAAAAGGGAAAAAAAAAAAAAAAGATTACAACCCCTTAATCCTACCCAGCACTGGTCATGCTGGAGACCTTGGGGCTGCCCAACTCCAGTCTGGAGTTCCCAGGAGGTCAACATATCTTGACCTGCCTAGGGATTTGTTCTCAGAAGGTTGTCACACCTCAACCTGCTTGGGGATCTCCCAGTCCAGGGGTCCCAGGAGGTGGATATGCCTCCACCTGCCCAGAGACCCAACTCTCAGGAGGCCAACCTGCCTCGACCTGCCCAGAGATTTGATCTCCAGGAGGCTGTTACACCTCAATCTGCCTGGCGATCTGCGGATGCTCAGCTCTCAGGTTTCAACAGTACTGGGTAGGATAAGCTTCAGAAAGACTCACCCCTAAGGAAGTCCACCCATAGAAATAGAAGGAAGCCTATTAGTTGTGGGACCGTACCCAGTCTCAGCAATAACTCATGAACCCAATGAAAAACCCATTGTCTTTCTGGAAAAGCTTAAAGAGGCCCTCCAAAAGTTTACCAATCTGGACTTGGACTCTTATGAGGGACAGGTGATTTTAAAAGATAAATTCCTGTCCCAGTGTATATCAGACATCAGAATAAAGTTACAACAGCTATAGCAGCAGGACCCTGCTGCCTCTTTACATGAGATGGTCCAGCCACCAATACCTTTGTACAACAGAGAACAGGAGAGGAAGGCCAGGGCCCAGGAAAGGGAGAAAAGGAAAGAGACAAGGCATGCCCAGATGCTGGCCACCCTACAGGGAAGCCCTATGGCAAATCCCAAGTCCTTGGAGGACAAGGCATGGGGCAAATATCTAATATGTAGACAGGTGGGACATTGGGCCAAAGACTGTCCAAACCATGACAAGTCTAAAATGGCTTGCTACAAATGCTATCAAGTGGAACACTGGGCGGCACTCTGCCCTGGAGACCACTTGTCAAGTGCCAAGCCTTCCCACACAATGGTTCAACAGGACTGAAGCAGCCCACTCCTGCCAGCCCACCTGTCACAGATAACCTCCGAAGGTTGGAGCCAAGGGTGCACTGGACGTGGCAGGTAGGTTTGAGAATTTCTTGTTTGACACAGGGGCTACCTAATCTATCCTGACCTCCTTCTCCTCCCAAACCTGTACCATTTGGGATGCTACAGGAAAAACAATTACAAAAAGATTCACCCAAGTACTTTTTGTTGCTGGGATGGACAAATATTTTTCCACCAGTTTCCAGTGGTTCCTGAGTGTCCTACTCCCTTATTGGGAAGATATCTCTCCCTGCTTCGAAATCTTGCAGCTATTCTAGTCCTGTTAGAATATGTTTTAAAACTCTCTTTTGTGGGCAAACTAACTATTTTTACCAGCCACCAAGTGAAACAACTCCTGAATGGGAGAGGCCATTTATGGATGTCTGATTAAAGGATCCTCAGATATCAAGGAGTGCTGATGGAAAATCCAGGCCTGACTATTTCCCCTTGTGAGGTTCTTAACCCAGCCACCCTCCTGCCTACCCCTGAGGGCTCTCTTCCCTTCCACTCTTGCCTAGAAACTTTAAATCATTGAACAAAACCCTGAGAGGAGTTCTCAGAAGATCCTGTGACCAATCCTGAGAAAATTTGGTGCACTGATGGAAGCAGCTTTGTCTTGGATGGAAACAGAAGAGCCAGATATGCAGTAGTCTCCAATTTTGAGATCATAGAGGCTAAACCTTTGCCACCTGGTTCAGTTCAGTTCAGTTCAGTTGCTCAGTCATATCTGACTCTTTGCGACCCTGTGAACTGCAGCATGCCAGGCCTCCCTCTCCATTACCAGCTCCTGCAGTCCACCCAAACCCATGTCCATTGAGTCAGTGATGCCATCCAACCATCTCATCCTCTGTCGTCCCCTTCTCCTCCTGCCCTCAATCTTTCCCAGCATCAGGGTCTTTTCAAATGAGTCAGCTCTTCACATCAGATGGCCAAAGTATTGGAGTTTCAGCTTCAACATCACTCCTTCCAATTATCTGAGCTCATAGCCCTAACTCCAGCTTTAGAGCTGGGAAAAGGAAAAAGAATAGCCATTTACACTGACCCCAAGTATGCCTTTCTCGTGCTACATGCACATGCTACTGTTTGGAAAGAAAGAAGCCACTGGACCACCCGAGGTTCCCCAATAAAATATGGTGATCAAATCCTTAGGCTCTTGGAGGAAGTCCATCTGCCCACTGAGGTTTCAGTCGCCCATTGTAAAGGACACCAAAAAGGGAGAACAGAGGTGGCACAAGGGAACCAAACAGCTGATCAGGCAGCTAAGAGAGCAGCATTACAAAATAATGACCTAACAGGAGTTGCCCCCTTAATTCCACAGACTAATTTGACAGAAACTCCTTCATATACTGAAGGTGAGACTCTTAAAGCTAAGAGTAGGGGCTTTCAAGAAGATCATATGGGGTGATTTCAAAAGGAGCAACTCTTATTTTCTGCCTGGGAACCTCCAATGGAAGTTGGTTAACTCCTTATATGCCACCACTCATTTAGGGGAACAGGCCTCCAAACGAGTATAAGGCAAGTTGAGTCCTCTTATCCCACTTGCCAATTAAACAACCCCCAAGGAACTCAAAGACTCCAGCTGGCCCAGCCTGTCCAACTATGTGGGACCTACCCAGGAGAGGACTTGCAGATGGACTTCAACCAGATGCCAGTTTCTCAAGGGTATAATAGCTATTAGTCATGATAGATACATTCACAGGATGGATTGAAGGCTTTCCCACCTGGACTGAGAAGGCTGAGGAGGTGGTAAAAAAAAAAAAAAAAAAACTGCTCCATGAAATCAGTCTGAGATTTGGTCTGCCCAAGTCATTACAAACTGACAATGGGACATCATTTACTTTTAAGGTCATCCAGTTCAGTTCAGTTCAGTTCAGTCACTCAGTCGTGTCTGACTCTTTGTGATCCCGTGAATCGCAGCACACCAGGCCTCCCTGTCCATCACCAACTCCCGGAGTTCATTCAAACTCATGTCCATCGAGTCGGTCATGCCATCCAGCTATTTCATCCTCTGTCGTATCTTTCTCCTCCTGCCCCCAGTCCCTCCCAGCATCAGAGTCTTTTCCAATGAGTCAGCTCTTCGCATGAGATGGCCAAAGTATTGGAGTTTCAGCTTTAGCATCAGTCCTTCCAATGAACACCCAGGACTGATCTCCTTTAGATGGACTGGTTGGATCTCCTTGCAGTCCAAGTGACTCTCAAGAGTCTTCTCCAACTCCACAGTTCAAAAGCATCGATTCTTTGGGGCTCAGCTTTCTTCACAGGCCACCCAAGGGGTCTCTAAATCATTGAGCATTGCTGATTATCTCCATTGTGCCTGGAGGCTTCAGTCTTCAGGAAAAGTAAAAAGAGCCAGCCAATTCTTAAAATCAGTGATAAAAAATAAATAAATAAGCCAGGAGACCACCCAGAAATGGAAGGGGGATTTACCAATAGCTCTCCTCCGCATGCGTATTGCCCCTAAGGAATAGGTTGGTCTTAGTCCTTATGAGATGCTATATGGGAGACCTTTTGTTTATGTCAATGGCCTCCTAGTTCCAGAGGCTCAGACCCTCCAGTCTTATACCATGGCCACTGGACAATTCCAACAGGATATACGCTTGTGGGGTGTCAACCAGAACCTAAAATATTCTAAAGAGCCACCACTTTATGCTGTAGGGACTCAAGTCCTAATTACAGTCTGGAAAGATGGGTCCCCAAAGCCTCAGCTCCAGCCCACATGGAGGGGCTGCCTACCCTTTAATACTTTCTACTCCCACAGCAGTCAAGATACCAGGACACAACTCCTGGAGTCACTACTCACGAGTCAAGCCACGGAAGAAAACAGAAGAGGACACTCAATACACCTGTGAGCCCCTGGGAGATCTCAGATACCTATTCAGAACTACCCTTAGATGGACACTGTTATAAGGACTCTGAGGCTTGAGACTAGCAAGAGGGGGAGGCCCAATGCCTCTCACAATCCCAGTTCAGCAGGAAATAGCCAGAGAGATCTCAACAGCCCTATTCTCAAAGAATTGGGCTTCCCATCTCTTAGTGGGTAATGTTAGGTAGTTAGAATCCAAAAAAAAAAAAAAAAAGGTCCAGAATAGTGGTGGCTAAAAGACAAAGCAGGGAAAAGCCCACAAAAATAGAACAAATAGAACAAAGGAAGGTCTGAGGACCGGAGTGAAAACCTCAGGTGAAACAAACAGCTTTCCTGGCTAGCCCAGTTTACATAGGGGAAGGAGAAATAACATATAAAAAGAGGAGCCAAAATTGAGCCATGGGCTTCTCTCTTCTCTTCGTGTCTTTTGGGTCAGCCTGCCCTCACACCTTGAGGATGATTTTCCTTTACTTGCCAAATAAAACTGAGCTGCAATACTGGTCCATCCATTGCTTCAAATTTTTGCTGCAGCAAGACAGAACCAAGGGCCTTACAAACTCCTCCAACAGATATAATGCCATTGCACACTTAATAGACTACAGTGTAATGTAAACATAACTTGAATTCACTCTGGAAAAAATGTCTGTGTGACTCACTTTATTTCAATATTTACTTAATTGCAGTGGTCTGGAACCAAACCCATTTTAGTTCTGAGGCCTGCCTATATCCATTAGAGTGACTTCAAAAACAACAGCAAGAACCACAAGCAACAACAAAGATGAATCTCATAAACATAACATTAAAAGGATAAAAGAAAAGCCAGACACAAAAGAATGCTTATGATACAATTCCATTTATATAACATTAAGAAAACAAGGAAAACAAAATTGCAGTGTTTATGGAATATATGCATAAGTGCCAACTGTATAAAGAAGAACACAAAGTGACTGCCAAGAAATTCAGGATAGTGATTACCTTTGGGGGACAGAAGGGACTAGGATGTGAAGGGCCTAGTAGGGGCACTAGCTGCACCTGTGCTACTAACAACACTATACTATGAATGCCATTTGTGGTTATCTTATGATTATTTGCTAGCAAGTTGTTTGCTTTAAGTATTTTTTTGTATGTTATACTCTTCAAGTGTTAAAATGCCAACAAAAACCTCAAAGCATTGTGCTGATTAATTTTACCTTGATGCATAGAGTGAGAGACTCATGAAAGCCTCAGGAAGGGGAGTATGTGGGAAGCGCCTTGCCATAGCCAATGCAGTCCCAGTGCCTGGGAATTCCTTACCTCTTCTGACACATCTCAGAAATGGACTTGCAGGTGCCCCTTGCCTAAAAATCCCATGTCTTCCCTTACGTACCCTGGGCTCATGAAATGGAGTATTTTCCATTATTTATTTATTTGATTGTGTGTTTCTGAGGAAGGAGTCATTGTGTTTTGAGCATGAACATAAATTCCCCCCTGAAGCAGCCCAATACTATGCTGATTCACCATCTCTGCTCTTTTCTTGAATTATCTCATTTGCTTCCTGTTCTTTTACCCCCATCCAGAAGGCAGCTGGGAGTTTGCCAGGGTTGCTGGTGCTAATGCCTCCTGCACTATTACTCCATTGAGGCATTGGCCCCTTTTAGATTAATGTGACTGGAGAGAAGCAGAAACAAACTGCTGATTGCTTTGGTCCTTCTCCAAAACGGTTCCCTTGATACTTAGAATAGTCCTGCTCTCTACTCTGGATGCCTATCAGATTTTTTTTTCCTTTTAAAACTATCTAAAATTTAAACTTCATCACCATTAACAACATTCAGTATTAAAGGGTTCAGGCTGTTTGTCAGGAGAAAAGATGAATGTCAATTAACCCTGGTATCTCAAGCTGAGAATCAGTGTGGATGAATAACAGCATACACTATTGTATCCAATTGTTACAAAAGAAAAAGAAGCAAATATATTTTGATTTCAACTTACAGATGCATTAGTATGGATTTCTATAGAGGTTCAAGGATACAATGGAATAAGCAGTGCTTACAAGACCTGTAAAGCCTGAGCATTTAGCGAGTCAGCCAAATTCCAGCTCCCTATCAACTGATCCTCTCCAATGCAATCCCTGCTCACCTTCATCTGTAAATGGCCTCAATGGATTTTTCATTGTCCCCCTAATTTAATGTACTTTGCCTCACTCCTTTTTTCTATCCAAATTATATGCATTCTTCAAATCAGGGCTCAAGACTTACTTCCTCGCTAAAGCTTTTTCCAAAGCTATCAATATACAGCTCCTCTTCTCTGAGTTCTTACCATTCTTCAATCATATTCCATTTAATTGGTACCTGATCATGTTACACTTATAACAATAGATGGTCAGCTCCTTGAGAGGAAAATAACTTTTTTAAAATCATTTACTTCATTTCAGAAAATGCTAGATGCTGATACAGAGAAGTAGTAGAGAGTCATGGGACCATAAGACTTGCAAAATCTCTATCTGCAAGGAAAAATATCCTCAAACAACCTTCAAACTGTAAATTATAGAAAGTCAAGGAAAATATGATTGAGCCAACTGATCCCTAGCATATATAATTGTGGGTAGTTTGTAGATAATCAAAAAGTCTTGTTAATTGGATTGCTTTAATATGGGAACAAGAACATGGCTGCCTCTTCCTAGAAACACACAAAATGGAGAGAGTTTATTATCTCAGGAGACAGCTGAAAGTAGTAGTGATCTAAAATCAAGTGAGTTAGGAATAACCCTCATTTTTATTAGTGGGTGAAGTCATCACTCTGCCGACAAAGATCCGTAGAGTCAAGGCTATGGTCTTTCCAGTAATCATCTACAGATGTAAGAGGGGAACCATAAAAAAGGCAGAGCGCCAAAGAATTGATGCTCTCAAACTGTGCTGCTGGAGAGCACTCTTGAGAGGCCCATGAAGCAAGGAGATTAGTCAATCTTAAAGGAAATCAACCCTGAGTATTCATTGGAAGGACAATACTTTGGCTACCTGATATGAACATCCAACTCATTGGGAAAGATCCTGATGCTAGGAAAGATTGAAGGCAGGAGTAGAAGGGGATGACAGAGGATGAGATGGTTGGATGGCATCACCGATTCAATGGATGTGAACTTGAGCAAACTCAGGGAGATGGTGAGGTACAGGGAGGCCTGCTGTGCCACAGTCCATGGGTCACAAAGAGTCAGACACAACTTGGTGACTGAACAACAACAATAAGGCTCTGCTTAGCTAGAAGTGAAGCAGCACTGTTGGCATCTTCACATGACCATCATCTTCAGCAGCAGTATGTATTTAATATGCACCCATATATTTCACAGGTTTTACTGGTGGTTCAAATGGTAAGAATCTACCCTCATTGTGGGAGACCCAGGTTCAATCCCTGGGTTGGGAAGATCCCCTGGAAAAGGGAATGGCTACCCATTCCCAGTAGCCACTGGGAATGGCTACCAGTATTCTTGCTTGGAGAATTCCATGGACAGAGGAGCCTGATGGGCTACAGTCCTTGGTGTCACAAAGAGTTGGACATGACAGCGACCAACACTTTCATATATTTTATATGATGTATCTCATATGATGATCTGCTCAAAAATTCTAAGAAATAGGAATTGTTGTCATTCTTATTTTTTCATTGAACTCAACAAACAAGTTTAAAGACAAACTATTAGCCTCATATTTGCTACTACAATATATTACCACAAACTTTGTGGCTTAGAACAACATGAATTATCTACACTTCCTGAGGTCAGAAGTCTTAAATCAGTTTTACTGGCCCCAAATCAAAGTGTTAGCAAGCCAATGTTCCTTCTGGAAGGTCTACAGAAGAGTTTGCCTAGTCCCTTCCTCCATTTTCACGACCAGCCTCATACCATGTCTCTCTCTCTCTCTCTCTGTCTCTGTCTCTCTCTCTCTCTCTTGTAATTATGTTGGGCCCAGTGGGACAATCCAACATAATCTTCCTATTGCAAAATCCTTAATTTAATCACACTGTGAAGTTCCTCTTGCCATATAAGGTCAGATCAGATCAGATTAGATCAGTCGCTCAGTCGTATCCGACTCTTTGCCACTCCATGAATCACAGCACGCCAGGCCTCCCTGTCCATCACTAACTCCCGGAGTTCACTCAGACTCACATCCATCGAGTCAATGATGCCATCCAGCCATCTCATCCTCTGTCGTCCCCTTCTCCTCTTGCCTCCAATCCCTCCCAGCATCAGAGTCTTTTCCAATGAGTCAACTCTGCATGAGGTGGCTAAAGTACTGGAGTTTCAGCTTTAGCATCATTCCTTCCAAAGAAATCCCAGGGCTGATCTCCTTCAGAATGGACTGGTTGGATCTCCTTGCAGTCCAAAGGACTCTCAAGAGTCTTCTCCAACACCACAGGTCAAAAGCATCAATTCTTCGGCACTCAGCCTTCTTCACAGTCCAACTCTCACATCCATACATGACCACAGGAAAAAAACCATAGCCTTGACTAGACGAACCTTTGTTGGCAAAGTAATGTCGCTGCTTTTGAATATGCTATCTAGGTTGGTTATAACTTTCCTTCCAAGGAGTAAGCATCTTTTAATTTCATGGCTGCAGTCACCATCTGTAGTGATTTTGGAGCCCAGAAAAATAAAGTCTGACACTGTTTCCACTGTTTCCCCATCTATTTGCCATGAAGTGATGGGACCAGATGCCATGATCTTAGTTTTCTGAATGTTGAGCTTTAAGCCAACTTTTTCACTCTCCACTTTCACTTTCATCAAGAGCTTTTTAGTTCCTCTTCACTTTCTGCCATAAGGGTGGTGTCATCTGCATATCTGAGGTTATTGATATTTCTCCTGGCAATCTTGAATCCAGCTTGTGTTTCTTGCAGTCCAGCATTTCTCATGATGTACTCTGCATATAAGTTAAATAAACAGGGTGACAATATACAGCCTTGATGAACTCCTTTTCCTATTTGGAACCAGTCTGTTGTTCCATGTCTAGTTCTAACTGCTTCCTGACCTGCATACAAATTTCTCAAGAGGCAGATCAGGTGGTCTGGTATTCCCATCTCTTGAAGAATTTTCAACAGTTTATTGTGATCCACTCAGTCAAAGGCTTTGGCATAGTCAATAAAGCAGAAATAGATACTTTTCTGGAACTCTCTTGCTTTTTCCATGATCCAGCAGATGTTGGCAATTTGATCTCTGGTTCCTCTGCCTTTTCTAAAACCAGCTTGAACATCAGGAAGTTCACGGTTCACATATTGCTGAAGCCTGGCTTGGAGAATTTTGAGCATTACTTTACTAGCGTGTGAGATGAGTGCAATTGTGCTGTAGTCTGAGCATTCTTTGGCATTGCCTTTCTTTGGGATTGGAATGAAAACTGACCTTTTCCAGTCCTGTGGCCACTGCTGAGTTTTCCAAATTTGCTGGCATATTGAATGCAGCACTTTCACAGCATCATCCTTCAGGATTTGGAACAGCTCAACTGGAATTCCATCACCTCCACTAGCTTTGTTCGTAATGATGCTTTCTAAGGCCCACTTGACTTCAGATTCCAGGATGTCTGGCTCTAGGTCAGTGATCACACCATTGTGATTATCTGGGTTGTGAAGATCTTTTTTGTACAGTTCTTCTGTGTATTCTTGCCATCTCTTCTTAATATCTTCTGCTTCTGTTAGGTCCATACCATTTCTGGCCTTTATCGAGCCCGTCTTTGCATGAAATGTTCCTTTGGTATCTCTGATTTTCTTGAAGAGATCCCTAGTCTTTCCCATTCTGTTGTTTTCCTCTATTTCTTTGCATTGATCGCTGAGGAAGGCTTTCTTATCTCTTCTTGCTATTCTTTGGAACTCTGCATTCCGATGTTTATATCTTTCCTTTTCTCCTTTGCTTTTTGCTTCTCTTCTTTTCACAGCTATTTGTAAGGCTCCCACAGACAGCCATTTTGCTTTTTTGCATTTCTTTTCCATGGGGATGGTCTTGATCCCTGTCTCCTGTACAATGTCACGAACCTCATTCCATAGTTCATCATGCACTCTATCTATCAGATCTAGGCCCTTAAATCTATTTCTCACTTCCACTGTATAATCATAAGGGATTAACACTGATCTTCAATCTCACTATTTTTAACCTATCTGTAGTTTTACAAAGTATAGGTGGCAAACAACAAGGCAGCTAAGAGCCCGAAGAATCCACAGTTCAATGCTAATCAGAAGGATGCTAGCCAAAGAATGATCTAAACTTTGTTTCTCCAAGTGTGGGGTTATTCACTGGAGTTATTCAGACAGTTTCTTTTCAATGCAATTCCTGAGATCATCCCTGCCTACTAAATTAAAATCTCATTATAACAAGTTTCCAAGGTGGTTCTTATTCATGCTAAAATGTAGGAGCTACTGAAAAGGAAAAGAAGCCCATTGTTGGTAGGAGAGGTAAGGAACAGAAAGAGGTATTACAATGTTAAAAAAAAAAAAAAAAATCCCATAGTTATGAATGCTCAAAATCTACCATGAGCAGCACAAGTAAGCAGGTAATATGAAAGCTAAGTTACACCATCAGTGCATACTTCTTGTCGATGTAATCTCTGTGAAACATTAACAATAACTATGGCCAGAAAGAGCCCAGATAATGCCTAGCTCTTTTTAGTCAAAGCAGCTTTGTTCACTGGGAAGCCTTCACAGTACACACATATTCACAAAAAATACCACAATCATTTAAATCCCACGAAAACCAGATTCTCTGAGTTTCAGTTCAGTTCAGTCCAGTTCAGTCGCTCAGTCATGTCCGATTCTTTGCGACCCCATGAATTGCAGCACGCCAGGCCTCCCTGTCCATCACCAACTCCCGGATTTCACTTAAACTCACGTCCATCGAGTCGGTGATGCCATCCAGCCATCTCATCCTCTGTTGTCCTCTTGTCCTCCTGCCCCTATTCCCTCCCAGAATCAGAGTCTTTTCCAATGAGTCAACTCTTTGCATGAGGTGGCCAAAGTATTGGAGTTTCAGCTTTAGCATCAGTCCTTTTAAAGAGCACCCAGGACCGATCTCCTTTAGAATGGACTGGTTGGATCTTCTTGCAGTCCAAGGGTCTCTCAAGAGTCTTCTCCAACACCACAGTTCAAAAGCATCAATTCTTCGGCACTCAGCTTTCTTCACAGCCCAGCTCTCACATCCATACATGACCACCCGAAAAACCATAGCCTTGACTAGATGGACCTTTGTTGGCAAAGTAATGTCTGTGCTTTTAAATATGCTATGTAGGTTGGTCATAACTTTTGTTCCAAGGAGTAAGCGTCTTTTAATTTCATGGCTGCAATCACCATCTGCAGTGATTTTGGAACCCCTCAAAATAAAGTCTGACACTGTTTCCCCATCTATTTCCCATGAAGTGATGTAGGGATGCCATGATCTTAGTTTTCTGAATGTTGAGCTTTAAGCCAGCTTTTTCACTCTCAGAGGCATAAAAATGCTCACTTCTGAATATGATCATTCTGCTAAATAAATGGATGAAAAATAACCTTGCTTATCTTGCATGTTTCTCTGAAGACCTCAGTATTGACAGATATCACTTAGTTGCTCTTTTAATCCCAGGGATTTAGCCATCAGAACCCAATATTTGCTATTAGTCCCTGAAATATTTCTATCATTATCAAATATCCTATACGCATATATGTGACAGTCATGACAACTCTGCTCAATAATTGAGATTGACAAGCAACCTTAATAAATAGGACCTTGATTATTTTTCTCATGTTTAATGGCAACTCAAGTGTATTCAAGGGAGAGTTGAAAGTTATCAATGTTTTCTTCTGCAAGAGGCATAAATAAAATCTCTCCTTAGGCATAATATGTCAATTCAATTGACCTTTTACTATGTCATGTTGCAAAGATGTACCTTTCATATACAACCTTATAACAGACTTGGACATTTGTTTTTCCTTAAATCCTCCAAATTCTGACAAGCAAGGTTCCAAGGAAAAAAAAAAAGAAAGAAAGAAAAAAATCTCAATGGTAGATGAAGATTTTTATCAAAATTTTCTCCTCTCCCCTTTCTCTGGCTGTTGAGCAGATCAATTTCATTCCAAGTCACAGCAAGGTGTCTGAGAAGCTATGAAGACCCCGACCTTTCTCAGAGCCTCCAGGCTTCCCGACATGGATAACTGCCAAAACCTATTAGGAGCTGAGCAAAAGGACAGCCCGGTGGTGCTTCGGCAAAATATCCTATAAACTTTTGAGTGGGTCATGCCACTGTGATAAGTGTCACTAAAAAAAGCATCCTATTTGCTGTAGGCATATCCTTTCTCCATAGCTGTGATAGCAAGAGGGCGAATGCAAGAGAAAGAAACACAGCATTTTTTCCTGTCTCTACAGAATTACTTTCAGTTGTGCCCAGGGAATCTATTATGACTCCTTGAGAAGGGAAACACAAGAGCATCAATGTTTTAATAGCCATATTATCATTTGATAAAGTTGTAATTTCATGTACACTACTTAGGTGCATAGTGTTGATTTCAGCACATACCATCATAGATCCTTCCATTAAATGAGCAATCTATCACTGCCAGAGCTGCTCACCAGTAAAAATGAGTTCCAAAATCACTAAGTTCTGATGTAACTCTGTCTTTGGTCCATTCCAATGCATGCAGTCTTATGGAAAAAATCAAATAAGAGCTAATATCCACAAACCATTTATTAAAACCAATACCAAAATCAGGCGACTGCATTTGCAAAAGAGAGAATAGCCATCCTGTAAGATAATGATCTAGATTCTGTAAAGCAAAAAAAAAAAAAAAAGTGGCCCCTATGCCTAGACTTCTGGAGAATCCCAGGGACAGGGGAGCCTGGTGGGCTACCATCTATGGGGTCGCACAGAGTTGGACACGACTGAAGCGACTTAGCAGCAGTAGAAGCAGCATACCTATTCTTCACAATTACTTAGCTCCATGAATAGATAAGAGGAGTAGTATAATCTAAGGACTCAGAAAATAATATATACTGAAATGAGTTTTGCTACTCGAGTCATTTGAGCTTTGGTTCATTCATTCATATAATATTTATTGAGACTTAATAGGTTTGGTTTCCTCTTCCAGTCATTTAGGATATGAGAATGGGCAAAATAGGCACACTCCCTACCCTAGAGAAGTATCTCCAGAAGCAGTTATGACTTAAGTCACAATCGGGTATTAAGGGAAAGAATATTTTCCCAGTTTCACGTAAACACGAAACTTTACACTCACAGAACAAAAAGTCAAGAGCAAGACTCTTTGACCAGGAGACAGGAATCTATAAGAATCTGGGAAGAAATGAGCAGGGTTCACCTTGGGCTAGGCCGGGCTAGCAGCCTTGCACGCTCCCTGCTAACAGCATGTATCAGCAAAGTCAAGCACATAAACCTGGTGGAAATTCCTTTTAGGTCTCCAGTAAGGCAAATGACTGTTAATAGCAATTCACCAGACATAAATTTAAGAAATGAAAATAATTTCTTTGTCAAATATTATGAGTAATTAGCAAGGGAGCTGAGCCTTCCTAAGCGATAAGAAGGTGGGGCTTAGGAAAGAACGGTTCACATACACATAAGACATGGATTTGCTTAAGAATCAGGGTTGAATAAAGGTCCATACATTGTAACAAACATCAGATCTGATATAAACTACAACCTTAAATCATCTTATCTTTCTTTTAATTTTCCCTAGAAAGTTAAGAAGTATATTTCACATAGAACATATTTTACAGTACATGACTCATCTCATAAATAAATTATTAGCATATATGTAAAGCCCTAACACCACTCTAGTATTCTTGCCTGGAGAATTCCATGGACAGAGGAGTCTGGCAAGCTACAGTCCCTGGGGTCGCAAAGAGTCAGACACCACTGAAGCGATGCAGCAAAGCCCCAATAAACAACACAATCACAGTTTATGCCACAGTAAGAGGCAACCTTTCGGTGCCTTAGGGGAGCAATGATGGGATAGAATGAAAGATCATAGCACTAATTTGCTCTCTCAACATTGTAGACTGACTAAAATATACTTCACACACATATATACTCTTATCATATATGTTAAATGACTTGGTGATTAATAAAATACAATCAAAAGCTTTACTAAATTTTTAGCAAATGTCAGTTATTACATATTTTTTTCAGTCAACAAATATTTAAACTTAACACTTACCCCAGAAGTGAGGAATATGTTGTCTGGAAATTTTATTCATAAAGGGCCTAATTCTTGAAACCATAAGGATTGACTCATAAAGACCTTCCCACATCAAAACCCAACTCATCTTCACAAAATTCACCTAACTGCAGAGAAAGGAGTCTGCTGAAATAGAGGAAATAAAGAAACAAATAAATATTCTGGGAGGCCAGAGTTGAGCTTTTCATAAAAGACATTCCAGCAGCGTTTGCAATTGATTTCAAATACCTCTTATGGCAGATCCAGAAGACTTATCCAGTGCTCACAGGTGGCACATTTGGTATTTCAGATCCATACTGGTCTTGTGGTCTTTACAAGGAAGTGTAGTCTGACACTGCCTGACAAAAATGTAGCTATCCCCACCTGCAAATGCCTTCCCTCTCCAACAAGGGAAAACAATGAGAAAGAAGTTCTAGCACCTAAAGTTCACCAATGGTGGCTTCACTTTGATAAAAGTTTTAATAATAATGGAAAGAGGGAAAAAAGTAAAGATATTATCAACCTAGTTACCAGATTCATGTCTGAATCTTCTCAACCTTTACCAAGAGCCAATATTTACTCCTTCTTAAAGACAACTTGATTTAAAATAAGGAAGTAGACGACAGCAAGATCTGAGCAGATTCTGGAGTACATGTAGATACAACAAAATCTTGTCAATTTCTTCAAGAGACACTGTAAGATAATGTGAGACCAGAGTTCAGTGTATTTTCTTCCTGAGACTAAATATTCTCAAGAATAGCATTACTATAAACGATACTTTGTCCTTCAATTCACATTCTAGATATTCTCATTCTCTTGGAAATTTAAGAAAAAATTAAAAACCCTCTCTTCCTTCACAGGTGGCCTGGAAGAGAATCCATTGGGCTTTTCAGCAGGGGAGTAGCATGCAATAATCTGACAAGAACCAGCAGGAGACCCAGCGATGAGGTTGCCATGTGACACCAGGAATCTTACTTTTTCATAAAACAGTGGAGCAATTATTGCAAATAATTACTCTCAGAAACTAAGCTTGTTTCAGAAACTCAGAGTTAATTTTAATTTAGAAAGTTCCTGCTACCACAGTGCACACTACAAAAAAGTCAAGAAGTTGAATGAAAATATAGCATTAGGTTGAATAAAAAACAATTTGAAAAGTTCAGTTCCAAGAAATACTGAAGTAATTCAGAATAATTTACTGCTCTAATTAAATGCAGCACTCAAATTTTCACAAGCTAGTCAACAAAGGTCTGTCTAGTCAAAGCTATGGTTTTTCCAGTAGTCATGTATGGATGTGAGAGTTGGACTGTAAAGAAAGCTGAGCACTGAAGAATTGATGCTTTTGAACTGTGGTATTGGAGAAGACTCTTGAGAGTCCCTTGGACTGCAAGGAGATCCAACCAGTCAATCCTCAAGGAAATAACTCCTGAATATTCGTTGGAAGGACTTATGCTGAAGCTGAAACTCCAGTACTTTGGCCACCTGATGCAACGAACTGACTCATTGGAGAAGACCCTGATGCTGGGAAAGATTGAAGGCAGGTGAAGAAGGGGACGACAGAGGATGAGATGGTTGGACGGCATCACCAACTCAATGGACATGAGTTTGAGTGAACTCCAGGAGTTGGTGATGGACTGGGAGACCTGGTGTGCTGCAGTCCATGGAGTTGCAAAGAGTCAGACATGACTGAGCAACTGAACTGAACTGAATTGAACTGAGTGAAAAAATAGCATAACTTTTAAAATGAGATCAACATAGGAGGTCCAGCATATAGAAATCAAGGATCAGATGGCTCTCACTTCATAATCAATTGTATCATAAATCATTTCCATACAATTCTAAGACTGCATGTTACTCACGAGTACAGTCTCCAGTGAAGACCCTGTTCTACATCAATGCTGGAAATTGCTGCTAATACGGATGGGACAAGACTTAAAGTAATTGTCCCATAGAAATAATGAGATATATGGTAGATGTATTTAGAACAGATCCAGTTTATTTAGGTATCTTGCGTGTTTAAATTACCTCAACATATTGGTCAGGGAACATAATAATCATTTATTTTGTTATTTGTATAGAAAAATGCCCTCCAAGATCTAGAAGAACTCATAAGCTATTTTTGAACTGCTCCCCACTCATCCCTTGAGAAGAGTCTATTGAGATAAGAACAGAATTGCTTGAAACAAAGGAAATGATCCAGGGTGCTTCCCTGCTGGCAAAGAGTTACACTAATATATCTTGGTAGTTCATTTTATTGGAACTATCCTGATTTCCCTTGGGAAAACTTTTTGTGTGGTTCTTTTCTCCCTTTTTCCATTCCAAATATATATCAACTTTCTTATTCTTTTAATGATAGGTAAACAAGATGAGTGATACAGCGAGGGGCATCACTGAGATCATAGTGTAGTGTTCCTGTCCTGGACATGTCTCACTGGCAAGTTACTGGGGCCTCCTCACTTCATCTATGAGATGAACCATATTAAAATTACATTTTGAAAGACAAAACCAATCAAATTTTGAGAATTTCATTCAATTTATGCCTTGATAATATAATATTTTATTAAGTGGACTTTAGGATCCTTACCAGACATGATACTCTATAGTTATATGAGTCCATTCTTGGTGATATCTAAATAATTCTGAGAGCCATAGAGACTTGCACTTTCTGGGGAACAGAGTTAATCAGTAAAGAAGAAGCTTTTAAAGAAAACATTCTTCCTCATTGCTTCTTGATTCCTGATCATCATATGTATTCAGGATAAGAAAATAGACCATAGAAGAGATGGCTTAGCATGTTTGGCTCTTGCAGAGTACAACATGGACCACAATAAACCACCTATTCTTTAAAGAAAAATATAACTGGGTCAGAGTTTCAGTATATCTAGAAAAATAGCAAAAGTAGTAAGGATATCACAAAGTTTCTATAAATAAAGAAAAATTTAAAGCATGCACTAAGGATTAAACATCTTGTGATTATAGACAATAGGATTGTGATATGTCTAAAATGATAAATCATAAAGTAATAATTCTATCACAATTAGAAAACACAGTGAATATCTTCCTGAAGAAAGGCAAAGCCAGAATATTTTATTTCAACATGGGCCATATCTATTGAACATATCAAATCAAAAATTACAATGTTGAGGCTGGCATTTTCCATTACCCTCATATTATTCAAGCATAAAGCAATGGATTGTTTGCAGCTGAGTAATTTTAAGTCATATTAATGGCCAAATTAAGGCAGTGATTAAAGCAATAAAACTGATAACTTGCTACTCAAAATGAACAACTGATAAAAGATATAGTGTTTAGTAAAAATAAAAAGAATAAAAGGGAAGAATGTTTATAAGACACAAATATTGATGTTTTCATTTGTAAATATATACCAGAAAAATTACTGAATCAAATGGTTTCTCAGAGGGATTAGAGAGAGTCAAGGAGCAAAGAATGTAGGGCAAAGTTTGTCAAGTTAAAATTTACCAGTGGATCAAATAACAAAATCAGTCAATAATTTGTTCAAGAAATAGTTCTAAGTTCACTTCCAAATACCAAGATGTAAGATGAAGAAGTGAAGTGAAGTAGCTCAGTCGTGTCTGACTCTTTGTGACCCCATGGACTGTAGCCTACCAGGCTCTTCCCTCCATGGGATTCTCCAGGCAAGAGTACTGGAGTGGGTTGCCATTTCCTTCTCCAGGGGATCTTCCCAGCCCAGGGATCGAAACCGGGTCTCCTGCATTGCAGGCAGACGCTTTAACCTCTGAGCCACCAGGGAAGATGTAAGATAAGTAGGTAAATTAGGTTCCAGGATCCAAATTCCAATGTATTGTGGGGCAGTGGGGGGAGGCAGCAGTCAGGAAGGGGAGAAGATGGTACACAACACCAAATAATTCTCAGACACCAGCACGGTGTCCTACAATTTAACTCAATTCTCAGACTGTCTACACAGAAATAGCATCAGATTCCACAGGTTAAAGGCTAAGTCTTAGAAGACTTCCCCCTTCAGACTCTAGTCTCAAGGTCAGGTTATCATCTGTACATTTGACCCACAGAACCATAAAAGATTCTCATGACCTCCTCCTTAGGTCCAATTAACTTGCAAGAGACACTCAAAACCAGAGTAAAATTTACTTACTACATTGTCAATTTATTGTAATAGGATACAATTCAGGAACATCCAGACAGAAGAGATGATGTGAGGCAAAAGGGAAGGATTCAGAGCTTTCATGTCCTCTCAGGCTGGCCGCTATCCCCAAAATACCACATGTTCATCCACCCATAAGTTCTCTGAACCCTGTCCTTTTGGATTTTTATAGAGACTTTATTATAGGCATAGGTGATTAAATCGTTGGCCATTGGGAACTGATTCAACCTCTAGCCTTCTTGCTACCTAGGAGATCAGAGAGTAGGACTGAAATTTCAACCCTCTAATAACCTGACTGGTTCCCCCAGCAATCAGCCTCTACCCTTAGATACTTTCAAAAGCTGCCTTACCGGTATGACAAAGGACTGTTTTTCACTTTTAAAGGTTTAAAAATTCAAAAGGTTTTAGCAATTGAGAGCAAGGAACTGTGGATTAAGACTATATATATATATATATATATATATATATATATCACCCCACTCCAGTACTCTTGCCTGGAAAATTCCATGGACGGAGGAGCCTGGTGGGCTGCAGTCCATGGGGTCGTGAAGAGTTGGACATGACTGAGCGACTTCACTTTCACGCATTGGAGAAGGAAATGGCAACCCACTCCAGTGTTCTTGCCTGGAGAATCCCAGGGACGGGGGAGCCTGGTGGGCTGCCGTCTATGGGGTTGCACAGAGTTGGGCACAACTGAAGTGACTTAGCAGCAGCAGTATGTATGTATGTGTATATATATATATGAAAGATATTTTGGTCATCTAAATGACCAAATACATATTTCTTATAAATCACAATGTCAGTGTTCATTCTTGCCATCTCCTGTTTGACCACATCCAATATGCCTTGATTCATGAACTAACATTCCAGGTTCCTATGCAGTATTGTTCTTTACAGTATCGAACTTTACTTCCATCACCAGTCACATCCACAACTGGGTGTTCTTTTTGCTTTGGCTCTGTTTCTTCTTTCTTTCTGGAGTTATTTCTCCCCTGATCTCCAGTAACATATTGGCACCTACCAACCTGGGGAGTTCATCTTTCAGTGTCCTATATTTTTGCCTTTTCATACTGTTCATGGGATTCTCAAGGCAAGAATACTGAAGTGGTTTGCCATTCCCTTTTCCAATGGACCACATTTTGTCAGAACTCTCCACCATGACCCGTCTATCTTGGGTGACCCACATGGCATGGCTCATAGTTTCACTGAGTTAGTCAAGGCTGTGGTCCCTGTGATCAGTCTGATTAGTGTTCTGTGACTGTGGTCTTCATTATGTCTGCCCTCCAATAGATAAGGATAAGAGGCTTATGGAAGCTTCCTGATGGGAGAGACTGACTGAGGGGGGAACTGGGTCTTGTTCTAATGGGCAGGGACATGTTCAGTATATCTTTAATCCAATTTTCTGTTGATAGGCGGGGCTGTGGTCCCTCTCTGTTGTTTGACCTGAGGCCAACCAAACTATGGTGGCGGTAATGAAGACAATGGCAACCTCCTTCAAAAGATCTCATGCACGCACTACCTCACTCAGTGCCCCCAACACTACAGCAGGCCACTGCTGACCCATACATCCGATGGAGATTCCTGGACACTTATGGGAAAATCTGGGTCAATCTCTCATAGGGTCACTGCTCTTATCTCCTGGGTCTTAGTGAGCACAAGGTTTTGTTTATGCCCTCCAAGAGTCTGTTTCCCCAGTCCCAGGTAAGTTCTTCTGGCTCTATGGTGGGGTTAATGGCGACCTCCTCCAAGATGGCTTATGCCATGCCCAGGTATGCTGTACCCAGAGCTCTTGCCCCTGCGGCAGGCCACTGCTGACCCATACATCCACAGGAGACACTCAAACACTTAGAGGCAGGTCTGGTTCAGTCTCTATAGGGTCTGCTGTTGTGCTCAAGGTTTTGCTTCAGCCCTCCAAGTGTCTCTGACAGATATGGGGTTTGATTCTAAATGAGATTTCACCCCTCCTATCGTCTTGCTGAGGCTTCTCCTGAGCCCTTGGACGTGAGGTATCATTTTTTGGTGGGATCCAACACTCTCCTGTTGATGCTTGTTCAGCAGCGAGTTGTACTTTTGGAGTACTTGCAGGAGAAGATGAACACACATCCTTATACTCCACCATCATGTCATGTTAGGTTCATGAATCAAGGTAAATTGGAAGTGGTCAAATGGGAGATGGCAAGAGTGAACATCAACATTTTAGGAATCAGTGAACTAAAATGGACTGAAATGGGTGAATTTAACTCAGATGACTATTATATCTACTACTGTAGGCAAGAATCCCTTAGAAGAAATGGAGTAGCCTTCATAGTCAACAAAAGAGTCCAAAATGCAGTACTTGGATGCAATCTCAAAAATGACAGAATGATCTCTGTTTGTTTCTGAGGCAAACCATTCAATATCACAGTAATCCAAGTCTATGCCCCAACCAGTAATGCTGAAGAAGCTGAAGTTGAATGGTTCTATGAAGAACTGCTAGACCTTCTAGAACTAACACCCAAAGAAGATGTCCTTTTCATTATAGGGGATGGGAATGCAAAAGTAGGAAGTCAAGAAATACCTGGAGTAATGGGCAAATTTGGCCTTGGAGTAAAAAATGAAGCAGGGCAAAGGCTAACAGAGTTTTGCCAAGAGAACGAACTGGTCATAGCAAACAACCTCTTTCAACAACACAAGAGAAGACTCTACACATGGACATCACCAGATGGTCAATACTGAAATCAAATTGATTATATTCTTTGAAGCCAAAGATGGAGAAGGTCTCTACAAGGTCTCCAAGTCTTGGCAAAAACAAGACTTGGAGCTGACTGTGGCTAAGATCATGAACTCCTTATTGCCACATTCAGACTTAAATTGAAGAAACCAGGGAAAACCACCAGACCATTCAGGTATGACCTAAATCAAATCCCTTACAATTATACAGTGAAAGTGATAAATAGATTCAGGGGATTAGATCTGAGAGACACAGTGCCTGAAGAACTATTGACAGAGCTTCCTGACATGGTACAGGAGGCAGTGATCAAGACCATCCCCAAGAAAAAGAAATGCAAAAAGGCAAAATGGTTGTCTGAAGAGCCCTCACAAATAGCTGAGAAAAGAAGGGAATCTAAAGGCAAAAGAGAAAAGGAAAGATATACCCATGTGAATGCAGAGTTCCAAAGAATAACAAGGAGAGATAAGAACACCTTTCTTAGTGATCAATGAAAAGAAATAGAGGAAAACAGCAGAATGGGAAAGACTAGCAATCTCTTCAAGAAAATTAGTGATACCAAGGGAACATTTCATGCAAAGATGGGCACAATAGAGGACAGAAATGGTATAGAGCTAAGAGAACCAGAATATATTAAGAAGAAGTGGCAACAATACACAGAAGAACTACCCAAAAGGGATTTTCTTAACCCCGATAACCATGATGATGTGATCACTCACCTAAAACCAGACATCCTGGAATACGAAGTCAAGTGGGCTTTAGGAAGCCTCACTATGAACAAAGCTAGTGGAGGTGATGGAATTCCAGTTGAGCTATTTCAAATCCTACTAGATGATGTTGTTTAATTGCTGCACACAATATGCCAGCAAATTTCGAAAACACAGCAGTGGCCACAGGACTGGAAAGGTCAGTTTTCATTCCAATCCCAAAAAAAGGCAAAGTCAAAGAATGTTCAAATCTCCACACAATTGTGCTCATCTCACGTGCTAGCAAAGTAATGCTCAAAATTCTCCAAGCCAGGCTTCAACAGTACATGAACCATGAGCTTCCAGATGTTAAAGTTGGTTTTAGAAAAGGCAGAGGAACCAGAGATCAAATTGCCGACATCCCTTGCATCATAGAAAAAGCAACAGAGTTCCAGAAAAAAAAAAAAACATTTATTTCTGCTTTATTGACGATGCCAAAGCCTTTGACTGTGTGGATCACAATAAACTGTGGAAAATTCTGAAAGAGATGGGAATACCAGACCACATGACCTGCATCTTGAGAAACCTATATGCAGGTCAGGAAACAACAGTTAGAACTGGACATGGAACAACAGACTGGGTCCAAATAGGAAAAGGAGTATGTCAAGGCTGTATATTGTCACCCTGCTTATTTAACTTATATGCAGAGTACATCATGTGAAATGCTGGGCTGGATGAAGCACAAGCTGGAATCAAGTTTGTCAGGAGAAATATCAATAACCTAAGATATGCAGATGATACCACCCTTACGGCGGAAAGTGAAGAAGAACTAAAGAGCCTCTTGATGAAAGTGAAAGAGGAGAGTGAAAAAGTCGGCTTAAAACTCTACATTCAAAAAACTAAGATCATGGCACCTGGTCTCATCACTTCATGGCAAATAGGTGGGAAAACAATGGAAACAGTGGCTGATTTTATTTTTGGGGGCTCCATAATCACTGCAGATGGTGACTGCAGCCATGAAATTAAAAGATGCTTGCTCCTTGTAAGGAAAGTTATTTCCAACCTAGACAGCATATTAAAAAGCAGAACCATTACTTTGTCAACAAAGGTCCATCTAGTCAAAGCTATGGTTTTTCCAATAGTCATGTATGGATATGAGAGTTGGACTATAAAGAAAGCTGAGTGCTGAAGAATTGATGCTTTTGAACTGTGGTGTTGGAGAAGACTCTTGTGAGTCCCTTGGACAGCAAGGAGATCCAACCAATCAATCCTCAAGGAAATCAGTCCTGAATATTCATTGGAAGGACTTATGCTGAAGCAGAAACTCCAATACTTTGGCCACCCAATGGGAAGAAGTCTTATTGAAAAAGACCATAATGCTTGGAAACATTGAAGGCATGAGGAGAAGGGGACCACAAAGGATGAGATGGTTTGATGGCATCACCAGCTCAATGGACACAAGTTTGTTCAAGCTCCAGGAGGTGGTAATGGACAGGGAAGCCTGAGATGCTGCAGTCCACAGGCTCACAAAGTTTCAGACATAACTGAGCAACTCAACTGAACTGATAAATCACAAGTCACAATAGGAAACACAACAAATATATAAATTTATTGTCTTAAAAATCGAGTGACCCTAAATATAAAAGACCATGCTGTGCTAAATTCAGAGTTAAGAGTCCAGAATATGGTCTCAGGCTGAAAGGGAAAAAAAAAAAATGTTGGTGGTATCATCAATAAAATATACTTCTCATCACTTCTGAGGAAGCTCTTATGACCCCAGAAGACTAAGCTGGAGACAGCAGAGAAAAATATCAGTGGAAAGCACTGGAGAGGGTGAAGAAAGGACCAAAAATAGGCTTTTTTTGCTTATCTGCACTGAGCCTAGAAAAACTCAGGAAATGTGGGCATACCAGTTTTAAATGAAAGCTAGGCATAGGCTTTTGTAGAAAAGAAAAACATTAACAAAATTTATTTTAATACTAACTTGTTTTAGAAATAAAATAACTGCTACATCTGCCAAGTAAGGAGTAATGGTGTAGGGGAATAAACAGTTAAATGGAGATTCCAGGCCCATCCCACAAACAAAACACATTTCAGTGGTGAACTAAGATAGAGACCCTCAATAACCACAATCAAAGACATTACAAACATGGATCCAATGAAAAACAGATAGTGCTTCAGGGATTAATAAGAAATACTCTATTATTTTTAACTGAAGGAATTAGCACTATTGCTGTGTAACAAACCATTTCAAATCTCAATGGCTTAAAAAAGTAATCATTTATTAAAGCTCATATGATTTTGTATCAAAGAGCTCTTAAAGTGCAACTGCTAGAAATGTGAAAAAAACTAAGGAAAATAAGACAAAGGGAAATAAATTCGTCTGTGTTCATACAATGAAATCCTTATACACTAAAAAATGAATAAATTGTACCAGCAAATATTAATAGGAAAAACAATCTTAAAAAGCATATTGTGAAAAAATTGTTACATTGTAATAATGTAAAGTATAATATGAGTATTATATTATACTTTAATATAATTTAAAAGACATTACTTTGCCAACAAAGGTCCATCTAGTCAAGGCTATAGTTTTTCCAGTAGTCATGTATGGATATGAGAGTTGGACTGTGAAGAAAGCTGAGCACCGAAGAATTGATGCTTTTGAACTGTGGTGTTGAAGAAGACTCTTGTGAGTCCCTTGGACTGCAAAGAGATCCAACCAGTCCATTCTAAAGGAGATCAGTCCTGGGTGTTCTTTGGAAGGACTTATGCTGAAGCTGAAACTCCAATACTTTGGCCACCTCATACAAAGAGTTGACTCATTGGAAAAGACTCTGATGCTGGGAGGGATTGGGGGCAGGAGGAAAAGGGGACAACAAAGGATGAGATGGCGACTCGATGGATGTGAGTTTGAGTGAACTCTGGGAGTTGGTGATGGACAGGGAGGCCTGGCATGCTGCAGCTCATGAGGTTGCAAAGTGTCGGACACAACTGAGCGACTGAACTGAACTGAACTGAAGATGTTTGTGTACATGTTAGTCACTCAGTTGTGTCTGACTCTGTGATCCCATGGACTGCAGCCTGCCAGGCTCTCTATCCATGGAATTTTCTAGGCAATAATACTGGAGTGTTTAGCCTTTTCCTATTCCAGGGTATCTTCCCAACCCAGGCATCAAACCTGGGTCTCCTGCATTGCAGGTAGACTCTTTACCATCTGAACCCCCAGGAATGTTGGTAAAGATGTATAGAGAGGTTAAAATCAAGTAATGGAGAAAATATGTTCCAGATAATTGCAAATGTCCTCAGTTCAAATAATACTTCAGTGAAAAACTGTGCGTAGGCTAGAGCTTGGAGCAAGAAAGTATGGTTGAATGGATTCACATCAGGACTTTAAAATAAATAAATAAATCTCCCCACTCAAATATGTGCATGTGCTTTAAACAACAACAAGATGAGTATTTTATACTTAAATATAACTGTAAACTTAACAGGATGTTTCAGATGAGATAAAATTCTATAATTTATGCAATTTGTTGTGAATATTAAGAAAATACAATGGCTATCAGGCTTACTGAAGAAACAAGATTATATTCTATATGCTTAGCTTTGAGAAAACAGATTAATAAAAGCACATTCTAATACATTCTTCACATTGAATAGAGGTTTTAAGTATAGTACATTCTGTAAAGTTTATTCTCACAAAGGTTTGGATCTGTAAGGCCAGCCTTACATACAAATGAAATAACATGTACACATGGCATCATATGAGCAGGACTACCTGGAAAGAAGTGTCCAGAATCATCTTTACCAGCAAGCTCTAGCCCTGAAAATCCCCTCAAGCAATAAATACACAGACTGTAGTAGAGTAAGGAGGTTCCTGAGTAGAAATATTCTGTTCTACAGAAAACAAGAGCCTAATAAAACTAGGAACAAGAAAAGCAAATGCAAAGAGAAGCACTTGGAAAGACTGCTGGAGGATGGGGAGGCAAATGAAGATGCCACTGGAATAAGCACAGAGGGAAATAGAACAGGATAATTCACTCATTCAAGGAGCACCACAACCTTCTGTAATTAATTTTGCCCCTAAGGAAAGGGGCAATTTATCTCCAGGTTATATGGTCTTATATCTAGCAGAACATATTGCTTTAGGTGGGAAACTGTAGGGTTTTAGCTGGAGATGAAAAGCTCTTTAAGCTGCTCTTCATAAGATACAATGAAAATTGGAGAGTATGCCAAGTAGAGATTTAAATAAAGGATGAGAGTAGAGGTGACCACATGATGAGGCATTGTTAAAAAAAAAAACCATACTACCCAAGGCAATCTATAAATTCAGTGTAATCCCTATCAAAATAACAATGGCATTTTGCACAGAAATAGAACAAATAAATTTTCAAATTTGTATGCAAACAAAAAGACTTCAAATATTCAAAACAATCTTATGGAAGAAGAAAAGAACTTGAAAAATCACATGCCTTGTCTTCAGACTATACTACAAAGCTACAGTAATCAAAATGCATGCTGTTAGTTGTTCAGTTGTGCCTGACTCTGTGCAACCCCAAGGACTGCAGCCCACCAGGCTCCTCTGTCCATGGGATTTTCGAGGCAAGAGTACTGGAGTGGGTTGCCATTTCCTTCTCCAGGGGATCTTCCCAACCTAGGGATCGAACCCAGGTGTCCTGCACTGCAGGCAGATTCTTTACTAACTGAGCTACCTGGTACTGGCACAAAAACTGACACAAATCAATGGAACAGGATACAGAGCCCAAATATAAACCCACACACCCATAGACAATTAACCTACAAGAAAGGAGGTAAAAACTTATTCTCTTGAATAAGTGTTGCTGGGAAAACTGGACAGCTACACGTAAAAGAATGCAATTAGAACATTCTCTTAACACCTTGTAAAAAAATAAACTAAATATGGATTAAAGACGTAAATGTAAGACCAGATACAAAACTCCTAGAGAAAACATAGGTACGACACTCTTTACCATAAATTGCAGCAATATTTTTTAAACCTATTTCATAAAGTAAAGGAAATAAAAACAAAAATACACAAATGGAGCTTAATTAAACTTAAGAGTTTATGCACACAAAGGAAACCATCAATTAAACGGGAAGACAACTTACTGAATGAGATAAAACATTTGCAAATGAGATTAATTATTATTAATTAATTTTCAACATATTTAAAAAGCTTATACACATTAAGATCAAAGAAACAACCCAGTTAAAAAATGGGCAGAAGAACTGAATAGACATATTTCCAAATAGATTACAGATGGCCAACAAGGATATGAAAAGATGCTCAATATCACTGATCATCAAAGAAATGCAAATAAAAACTGCAGAGAGATATCACCTGACATCTGTCAGAACGGCTATCATCAAAATGTATACAAATAATATATGTTGATGAGGATGTGGAGGAAAGGGAAGCTTTGGACACTGTCGGTGGGAATGTAAACTGGTGCACCTCCTGTAGAAAGCAGTATGGAGGTTTTGCAAAATAGAATTACTATTGTTGTTTAGTTGCTAAGTCATATCTAATTCTTTTGGGATACCATGGACTGCAGCCTGCCAAGCTCCTCTGTCCATGGGACTTCCCAGGCAAGAATACTGGAGTAGGCTGCAAGATCCAGCAATTCAGTTCAGTTCAGTCAGTCGTGTCCAAATCTTTTCAACCCCACGAATCGCAGCACACCAGGCCTCCATGTCCATCACCAGCTCCTGGAGTTCACTCAGAGAGTCAGTGATGCCATCCAGCCATCTCATCCTCTGTCGTCCCCTTCTCCTCCTGCCCCCAACCCCTCCCATCATCAGAGTCTTTTCCAATGAGTCAACTCTTTGCATGAGGTGGCCAAAGTACTGGAGTTTCAGCTTTAGCATTATTCCTTCCAAAGAAATCTCAGGGATGATCTCCTTCAGAATGGACTGGTTGGATCTCCTTGCAGTCCAAAGGACTCTCAAGAGTCTTCTCCAACATCACAGTTCAAAAGCATCAATTCTTTGGTGCTCAGCCTTCTTCACAGTCCAGCTCTCACATCCATACATGACCACAGGAAAAACCATAGCCTTGATTAGACGGACCTTTGTTGGCAAAGTAATGTCTCTGTTTTTGAATATGCTGTCTAGGCTGGTCATAACTTTCCTTCCAAGGAGTAAGTGTCTTTTAATTTCATGGCTGCAGTCACCATGTGCAGTGATTTTGGAGCCCAGAAAAATAAAGTCTGACACTGTTTCCACTATTTCCCCATCTATTTCCCATGAACTGATGGAACCAGATGCCATGGTCCAGCAATTACACGTCTGTGTGTGTGTGTGTGTGTATATATATATATATATGAGAAGGAAATGGCAACCCACTCCAGTGTTCTTGCCTGGAGAATCCCAGGGACAGGGGAACCTGGTGGGTTGCCATCTATGAGGTCGCACAGAGTTGGACATGACTAAAGCGACTTAGCATATATATATATATCCCAAAATATCAAAAATGCTCATTCAAAAAGATACATGGACCTCAGTGTTCATAGCAGCAATATTTATAATGTGTATATACACACACACAATGGAATACTACTCAACCATAAAAACGAACAAGATTTTAGCATTTGCAGCAATGTGGATAGACTCAGAGGGCATTATGCTAACTGAAATAAGCCAGAGAGATACAAATATATGTGATATTACTTATATGTGGGATCTCCAAATACAAAACACTAGTGAATACAACAAGAAAGAAAAGGACTCACCAGTACAGAGAATAAACTAGTGGCTACCTGTGGTGGGGGAGGTGCAATACAGGGCTGGGGGAATGAAAGATGCAAACTATTGGATGTAAGACAAGCTACAAGGATGTATTGTACAACACCATATAGTCAATAATTTGCAATAAATGTAAATGGAATATAACTTTAAAATCTACATAAAAAGTTTAATAAATGATATTTAAAATGTTAATAGATTAACTGTACTCTATAAAAAGTTGACTTGCTTAATTATTTTCTCTATTTTATTTCAGAAAATACTTTGTACATGAAAATCCACTTACCCCAGTGGAACCCATAGAAAAATGTTGCCGTTACAAATTTTTGGCTGTTGATGCAAAAGGTGGAATAGTAAGCAAAAAACTTCAAAGAACAGGACATCTTCTACTTTTTACGTGAACTACTGTATAGCACTGCTGCGTCTTCTCTCATACCCTGTTAACTCTAAATTTTCAGCATAATCTGCTATATATACAAATGCTCTCTGTAAGTGGTACATGAGAGAACTTAAATACATGGAAAATGTTCCTTGTTTGAATAGATCATGAAAAAAAAGCAGCTAGGAGAATAACAAAAAGCTAGATTACATTCAGAGTGAATCAGAAATTAAAATTAGAAGTGACTGAAAATGCACACTCCTGGAAATTCACAGAAGTGTTGGAGAAAGCAGTGGACTTTTTATTGGACATAAAATAGAGGATGTAAACCAAGTTCATATGCATCTGAAAGGACAGAATAACTTCTAATGATGTTATAATTATAGTCAGTACCAAGAAAATCTATCTACTTCCAAAAGTAGTCCTAAAGGAGTCCAAAAATGTAATTATAAAAATAAACAATAACTTTATCTTTTAAACATATAAGGCATAGATATAGATAGAGCCATGGATATAAATGTTTATAGCATAGCTACTTCTGGAGGAAAAAATTAGAGATTTTTCTATGTAACTCATTCCATGCCCCAATAAGAAAACATCACAAATCTGTAGGAGCTATAAATTTTCTAAAGGAATTAAGACTATCACTGAAACCATGTCCCACATCAGGACCATAAATTAACAGATTAGCTATACAATCTTCACATTTAGGAAGAAAACTAAACTCAAAGGAGGATCCTATGAAGTCAATATTTCCACTTATGAAACAATCAGACTCAGGCTTATCAATTCTCAGTGCTTAGTTCTTTAATATCCTTACAATGATGCATATGATAAAGAATGTCATTTTCCATTTTGAGGTTGGAAGACTGCCATTTTGAGAGTCACAAATCTCACTTTATATGCCAGGATAGAAAAAGCATTTGTTTTTAGGGAAGACATTCTTTGATCTGTTTGGGTGGATTAATTGAACTCTTCAGTTTATACATATGTAAGGAACAGACCTCTCTTACTGTTCTTCAGGAAAATTTTAGAGATAGAGGGATTTGCTCTTTGGTCTATTAACTTTAACAGTTTTCCTTAGCAGAGAAGTACCCATAGAGAATTGGAAAATCTTGTATTTACTCATCAATTTACTTTTCCTCTCAAAATCTGAATTTTGTAAGTCATCTGTACTTAGAATATGTGCATCTTTCTAAGGAAGAATATGCATGCATATTAATACCTTTGAACAGTCCTGACCTTACTTTCACCTCCTGTAATAGAAAAATACATGTAAAGGAATGGGCATGGGCTTGGCACAGCTCCAAACAAGACCAAAAACACAGATCAGAGGAAATGAAGGAACTTTACCAGAGCACAGTAGGGTTACTGCTCTAAGAAACTTCAAGAGCAAAAATAGGGGTCTTCTCCTTTAAAGACATGCTAATTTCCCAGAAGGATATCAGGGATGAATCCACCCACTAAACATGTCCAGTAATAATGGAGCATAATCTCATTTAATAGTACCAGGCTGGGACTTCCCTGATAGCTCAGTTGGTAAAGAATCTACCTGTAATGCAGGAGACTCCAGTTCAATTCCTAGGTCAGGAAGATCCCCTAGAGAAGGGATAGGCTACCCACTCCAGTATTCATGGGCTTCCCTTGTGACTCAGTTGGTAAAGAATCCACCTGCAATGCGGGAGACCTGGGTTTGATCCCTGGGTTGGGAAGATCCTTTGGAGAAGGGAAAGGCTACCCACCCCAGTATTCTGGCCTGGATCACAAAGACATGACTGAGTGACTTTGACTTTCACTGATTTCACTTTCATGGTACCAGGCTAGTGAGGTAGAAGAATGTGCTCAATTAAAGATGCTCTCCAAAGATGTACATACAATTGCTTTAAGCGGACATGCACACAACAACAGGAGCTCCTAAGAGCAATCGTCATGATTTACTCTTGGATAACAAATGCATAAGTATCTCACCTAAGTCTTCTTTTTGAGCAAGCCAAATTTTAATTCTGCCTGCCACTCACTTGCCTGTCCTGCTATTCTTTCTGGCATCTACCCTCAGCTCTTCATGCTCAAGGCATGAATTTACCTTTAATGATTTTGGTTTTCTAATCTGCGATCCTTTCTTAGATATGCTTCCACAGAATGTTATAGGAATGGCTTCCCTTTGCTCCAACTTTCTAGAGATATTTGGATGGTAAAGTCAAAGCTACGGTTTTTCCAGTAACTGTACAGATGTGAGAGTTGGACCATAAAGAAGGCTAAGCACTGAAGAATTGATGCTTTGGAACTGATGTGCTGGGGAAGACTTTTGAGAGTCTCCTGGACTACAAGGAGATCAAAAGTCAGTCCTAAAGGAAATCAACCCTGAATATTCATTGGAAGGACTGGTACTGAAGCTGAAGCTCCAATACTTTGGCCACCCAATGCGTAGAGCTGACTCACTAGAAAAGACCCTGATTCTAGGAAAGATTGAAAGCAAAAGAAGGAGGTAGCAGAGGATGCAATGGTTAGATAGCATCACCGACTTAATTGACATGAATTTGAGCAAACTCCGGGAGACTGTAGAGGACAGAGGAGCCTGGCATGCTACAGTCCATAGGGTTGCACAGAGTCAGACAGGACTTAGCAACTGAACAACAATTACATCCTTACAGATAAGGATCCAGACTAGAATGAAGAACCCAACCTAAACCATAATAGACAAATGTCATTGTTTACCAGAACAAAAATTTAAATAATTCAGTAAGCAAATATAAACTTCTTATTAAATGTACTGTTGTAATTTGGAATTATAACATTTTAGAAGTCAAACATTTTTTCATAGAAATCAGTTCCAATGACTGAATCCTTAGGAAGGGGAGATGAAGAGAATTAAGCAGAGCAACTGCAGGGGCAGGGAGCCTACCAACACACTAATATCAATAAACCAATCTCTTTATGATGATTTCACTCACAAAGAGGGGGCATTTCTATACTCTTGATAGAAATCTCCTTATATTCTTGACAGCTTCCCAGGTGGCACTAGTGGTAAAGAACCTGCCTGCCAACATATGAGATGTAAGAAATGCAGGTAGTTCAATTCCTGGGTTGGGAAGATCCCCTGGCAGAAGGCATGGCAACCCACTCCAGTATTCTTACTGGAGAATTCTATGGACAGTAGTTCCTGGTGGTCTACAGTCCATGGGGTCACATAGAGTCAGACAGGACTGAAGCATTTTAGTACACACGCACATTCTTGATTACATGCTGAGATGAATCCTGATGCTTAATTTCAAAATTTTTCTACAGCAAATTTTATACTTAATCTGTTTGCATTTCATTTTAGAGTTATAAAAGAGTATCTGATGTTTCCCCTTCAATATCTTTTATAGCTGATTTGTTTTTGGTCTTTTCTGTAGTCTGAATGTTTTTAGCTCATTTTCTCTCTATAGCTACAATTTTTTCACCTACAATAATCATCATATCTTTTTTTTGCTGTGCTCAAGAACATCAAGTCACTTCCTCAAGACTGTTATTCATAATTAAGCATATTATATTTTTATATAAATCAGTGATAAATAATCCTTGCCTCAATTATTTATTTGTTAAGTCTCATGACTTAACCACCACTAAATGCAATTTGGCCTTGGTCTTTATTTTTTTAAGAGTTTACCTGACAGCTAGTATAAAAGAAATACTTTTCTTTCAGGATGCCACTAGTTTAGCAACAAACAACAAAGCCTTAGTGCTTGGCTTTATTTGTTGTTACTAAATCCATGTTGCTTATTGATTGACTTCTCAACAGCATTAGATAATCAGAGATTTTCTCTTCTCTGCAGGCTAAATGGGATCCCAAGAGAGCTTCACATAGTACACGGACTTCTGGAAGGAGCAGAAAGCCAGAGGACTGTGAAAAGAAGTTATTGGAGGGAAATGGAAGGTATTCTGTTAAAAAGAATTTATTGAACAATTTATTGGCAAAGCTTGGCTTGAATCATTCAGAAGAATTAAATGTTGGGGGTTTTAGAGACATACAAGTTTCAATATAAGTGAACAGTACAAGGAAATAATATGAAAGAGAAAAATCTAACTCAACCTTAGGTTATAGTTATCTAAGGACAGTGTTATGGAAGAAAGACAACAGCCCTAACAGCTTCTGTAATGATTAGACTCTACACACTGTAAGTTCAGTTCCAAGTTCCTAAGTCATTTTGAAAGACTAAGGTTGGGTAGGGAAATAATTACATTTTATTATCAACTATGTGACAGCCACTGCTACAAGCTGACACATGGAACATAATACTTAGCCAATGACATAGGTATTGCATTTCTTTTTATTTTATTTTTTAACTTTACAATATTGTATTGGTTTTGCCATATATCAAAATGAATCTGCCACAGGTATACATGTGTCCCCATCCTGAACCCTCCTCCCTCCCCCCTCCCCATACCATCCCTCTGGGTCATCCCAGTGCACCAGCCCCAAGCATCCAGTATCTATCTTGGATATAAGAAAACTCAAGGAGATTAAGTGACAGAGATTATAAATGAACTAAAATCTAATGACCAAAATCATGTTTTTGCATTTTTATTACCAACAAATTAAAGTGACCTACATAACTAAAAAAGAGTAAGTTTAAAACAAGTATTACAAATATGCAATAGACATATCAACATATTCCCCTTTTCAGGGATGATCTTTCTTTAAGATCCATTACAAAGGAAAACATTGGTTTACATCCATCCCAACTGTTTTACTTGGAAAGGTTCTTAAACACTGCATGCCCTCATGGCTGATCCCATAACTGTGACTGCTTGCTCTGTGCTAATTAATCACCATCCTAAATTTCTCCATACAGAGTCCTTTCTCTCAATGTGTAAATAAAATGCAAGCCCCACAAGACTATAAAGAGATTCAATCTTTTAATGAAATACTGAACTACTTAAAAGGAATTATAGCATTAAGAGAAAAAGCTTAAACCTATTTGTTAATTATTACAGTTCCTATCTTCCAAAGCAAAATAATCTAATAACTTAAAGCATCCCCAAATGATTACTTTATGAACATCTCCCACCATGAATCCATACACCAGCCATGCTTCCTGGGTAAGGCGTATGAGCAAGAAAGCTTAAGTTAAAAGGTGAATCAAGTTGTCAGTTCAATTGACTGATGCAACTCAGGCACAATAGTTTATCATGCTTTTGTGATAGTAACAGTGAAAAAACCTTGTGATAAAAAGATTTATAATGTCCCTGAATATCATGAATATTCCTATTTAAATGCTGAAATATTTTGTCAGCATTAAAAAAAGAAATTGTTAGCAATGAGATACCTTTACTGAAGGAGAACATTTAAACAATATTCTATATAACTTTTTAAAGTTTTCATCTTTAGACTTACTTTTTCTGAATTCATATTACTTCTCAATTTTATAATATATATTTTGACAGCAGTTTATAAAATTTCAATATTCTTTCTATTATGAATTATGCTATTTCTAAATCTAATTATTATTAGCAATTTGTATGGCTCCTATAATAATTTTTTTAAAAGGGCCTATTTTCAATATTTTTTACATCTCTTCTCCTTGAACTATTTTAAAATGCCCTTCATGTTCTCTTTAACCTCTTTGCTGGTATTTTCTAACAGCTATAAAGGATATAAGCTATTTTTAAATTACCCATCTAACTTTTTTTATCTTCTATAACCATCATTCAAGCTAATTCTACATATTTTTTCAATGAAGATATCTATTTTCTTATTGACTTCTGATAATTCCATGGTAAAGACCTATTAGAAATTTCTAGTTCTTTATTGGCAGAACAGTAATTTACTCTGATTTAGTTAGGGTGTCCTTTAGAATACTCATGCATTTTAATATTTCCTTTCAATGAAACATAATACCTGGATACTTTAATTCCTGCAAATTTAATTTATTGGAAGTTAATGGTAGTGTACCACTGTTGTATATGATCTTATTATTTGATATTCTAAATTTTAATATCTTGTAGACACTAGGTGCAAAGTTTTCCTGATTATAATAAAAGTATCCTCATGGGAGAAGCTTTTGAGGTCATGTGTGCCTGTTTCTTGCTTTGGTAAGAATATAATGAGGCTGTAAAGCATAAAGCTACTTTATCTCTCCAACTTTCCAAAGGACATTCAAATTATAACTAGGTGGTGTAAAATCTCTGTATTGTTTATTGATTCCTTTAGAGTTTGACACATGATTTCTGAAAATGTTTCACATTAAAATATCAGGTTAATTCAGAGGGTAGTCCGTTATATCAGTATTGACATTCTGAAAAGAAAACTGATATTAAGTCATGCACTTTTTCATTTACATTAACTCGGTTTTACTTGTGTTGATTCTATCCATATCACTTGTACTTTTGTATGCATATTAAATGATAATGTTTTTCTTATTTCAATTTGGTATATCCAAAAGTCCTTCTTTTTTTCCAATAGTCATGTATGGATGGGAGAGTTGGACTATAAAGAAAGCTAAGCAGTGAAGAACTGATGCTTTTGAACTGTGGTGTTGAAGAAGACTGTTTAGAGTCTCTTGGACTGCAAGGAGATCAAATCAATCAATCCTAAAGGAAATCAGCCCTGAATATTCATTGGAAGGACTGATGCTAAAGCTGAAGCTCTAATACTTTGCCACCTGATGCGAAGAACTGACTCATTGGAAAAACCCAGATGCTGACAAAGATTGAAGTCAGAGGAGAAGGGGATGACAGACGATGAGATGGTAGGATGGCATCACTGACTCGATGGACATGAGTTTGAGCAAACTCTGGGAGTTGGTGATGGACAGGGAAGCCTTGCATGCTGCAATCCATGGGGTCACAAAGAGTTGGACAGAACTGAGTGACTGAACTGAAAGTCCTTCTGCTCAAGAAGCATCAACATTAACAATTAGTAAAGCGAGTATTTCCTTTTATATCATTGATAAACATAATATCTTTCTTCATTCCATATCTAAAAGTTGATACTCTATTTATTGGTCAGGGTTCTCCACAGAAACAGAATTAGTGTAAATATATAGAAGGAGATTTATTATTAGACAGTGATCCAGGTGTCACAGATACTGATGAGTCTAAAATCTGCAGTATAGGTTGGCAAACTAGAGATCTAGGAGATAAATCTAGGTGCAAATGAAGTCTGAGTGTAGTCTGCTGGAGAATTCCCTCTTGATTTGGGAGAAAGGTCTTTATGTTCTATTCAGGCTGTCAATTGATTGGATGGGGTCTACCTATTTATAGAGGGCAATCTGCTTATTCAAAGTTTATCAATTTAAATGCTTATCTCCTTCAGAAACACCCTTCAACCTGACACATAAAACTAACCATCACATATGCAAATATAAATATAAATATCAGATGTTAATGATCTCATTAACATTAGGCTACCCACTCCAGTATTCTTGGACTTCCCTGGTGACCCAGCTGATAAAGAATCCTACTGCAATGTGGGAGACCTGGCTTCAGTCCCTTGATTGGGAACATACCCTGGAGAAGGGAACAGCTACCCACTCCAGTATTCTGGCCTGGAGAATTCCGTGGACTGTATATACCATGGGATCAGAAGGAGGTGGACATGACTTATTGACTTTCACTTTCACCACATACAAAGCATTGGGTTACATCAATTATTTAATGGCCACCCCAAAAGGTCTTAAGTTTCCCATGAAATTCCAATCACATGATTCTGTAAATAATGGGAAACTGAATTAGAAATATCAGTTCAGTCGCTCAGTCCTGTCTGACTTTTTGGGACCCCATGGACTACAGCATGCCAGGCTTCCCTGTCAATCACCAACTCCCAGAGCTTGCTCAAACTCATATCCATCGAGTCAGTGATGCCATCAAACCATCTCATCCTCTGTCTTCCCCCTTCTTCTCCTGTCTTCAGTCTTTTTCAGCATCAGGGGCTTTTCTAATGAGTCAACTCTTCGCATAAGGTGGCCAAAGTATTGGAGTTTCACCTTCAGTCCTTCCAATGAATACTCAAGATTGATTTCTTTTAGGATTGACCAGTTTGATCTCCTTACAGTCCAAGGGACTCTCAAGAGTCTTCACCAATACCACAGTTCAAAAGCATCAATTCTTTGGCACTCAGCCTTTTTAATGGTCCAACTCTCACATCCATACATGACTACTGGAAAAACCACAGCTTTGACTATATGGACCTTTGTTGGCAAAGCAATGTCTCTGCTTTTTAATATGCTGCCTAGGTTTGTCATAGCTTTTCTTCCAAGGAGTAAGAATATTTTAATCATGACTGTAGTCACCATCTGAAGTGATTTTGGAGCCTAAGAAAATAAAGTCTTTCATTATTTCCATTATTCCCCCATGAAGTGATGGTACCACATGCCTAATCTTAGTTTTTAATGTTGAGTTTTAAGCCATCTTGTTCATTCTCCTCTTTCACTTTCATCAAGAGGCTCTTTAATTCCTTTTTACTTTCTGCTATAACAGTGGTGCCATAAGGCAAAAAGATATGACACTGAAAGATGAACTCCCCAGGTGTGTAGAGGCCCAGTATGCTACTGGAAAGAGTAGAGAACTAGTTCCAGAAAGAAAGAAAAGGCTGAACAAACAGGAAAACAACACCCAGTTGTAGATATGACTGGTGATGAAAGTAAAATCCAATGTTACAAAGAACAATATTGGATAGGAACCTGGAATGGTCCATGAATCAAGGTAAATTGGAAGTAGTCAAACAGGAGATGTCAAGAGTGAACGTCAACATTTTAGGAATCAGTGAACTAAAATGGACTGGAATGGGTGAATTTAATTTAGATGACCATTATATCTACTACTGTGGCCAAGAACCCCTTAGAAGAAATGGAGTAGCCCTCATAAGTCAACAAAAATGTCTGAAATGCAGTACTTGAATGCAATCTCAGAAATAACAGAACGATTTCTGTTCATTTCCAAGGCAAACCATTCAATATCACAGTTATCCAAGTCTCTGCCCCACCACTACTTCCAAAGAGGCTGAAGTTAAAGGATTCTATGATGACCTACAAAACCTTCTAGAACTAACACCAAAAATGATGTCCTTTTCATTATAGGGGACTGGAATGCAAATGTAGGAAGTCAAGAAATACCTGGAGTAACAGGCAAGTTTGACCTTGGAGTACAAAAATGAAGAGGGGAAAGGCTAATAGAGTTTTGTCAAGAGAATGCACTGGTCATAGCAAATACTTCTTCCAACAACACAAGAGAAGACTCTACACATGGACATCACCAGATGATCAATATCTAAATCAGATTGATTATATTCTTTGCAGCCAAAGATGGAGAAGCTCCATACAGTCAGGAAAAACAAGATTAGGAGGTGACTGTGGCTCAAATCGTGGTCTCCTTATTGCCAAATTCAGACTTAAATTTAAGAAAGTAGGGAAAGCCACTAGACCATTCAGGTATGACCTAAATCAAATCCCTTACAATTACAAGTGATAAAGATTCAAAGAATTAGATCTGATAGGCAGAATGACTGAAGAACTATGAACAGAGGTTCATAATATTTTATGAAGAGGTGGTGATCAAAACCTTCCCAAGAAAAAGAAATGCAAAAAAGCAAAATGGTTGTCTGAGAAGGCCTTACAAATAGCTTAGAAAAGAAGAGAATTAGGAATATAGAGGTAATTAATTACAGCTAGAAAATGAGTCTGTCATGACCAGCTTTTTCATAGTATTGTGCTAGAATTTTCACTGAAATGCTGTCAGAAGAGTTTATTTTACTTTATCACAGTGGTTTAGTCACTAAGTCATGTCTGACTTACAGTACCATATTTCTTCCCAAATAACAGAAGGCAATTTATTGATAAAATAGTTTGTGTGTGTGCATGTGTGTTTGTATACGTGCACTCCATTTGCCTTTCATGTACCCTCAAATTCCAACATGTGGTCAGATACTGTATTACCTTGCTTAAGGAAGTTTCAAAGGGCTGAAAGCAGAAGTCGTTTAATTATAGAACTGCTTCATATTCAGATATTCCTCAATTTATCAGGGGGTTATGTTCCAATAAACCCATCCTAAGGTAAAAGTATCCTAAGTTAAAATTTCATTCAATTCTCCACTCCTATAGAACATCACAGTTAAGTCTAGCCTACCTTAAATAGGCTCTGTCAGAACACTACATCAACCTACAGATGGGCAAAACCATCTAGCACACATCTATTTTATAATAAAGGGTTGAATGTCTTATGTAATTTATTGAATACTATTAAAAGTGAAAAACAGAAATGCCATAATGGTTTAGTGTATTGTCTATCCTCATGGTTGTGCAGTTGACTGGGAGCTGTGGCTCACTGCCACTTTCCAACATTCCAGAGCTGCATGAGATCAGAATTCAAACTTCAAAGAACAGTTTATCCTGAATGTGTATTACTTCACTAACACTGTAAAGTTGAAAACTTCTAATTCAGGGACAGCCCGTTTTTGGTTAAAGTCTACTCATTACAGAAAGGATGCTGGGTTTTGAGGACATCAGATCAGACCAGTTGCTCAGTCGTGTCCGACTCTTTGCAACCCCATGAATCGCAGCATGTCAGGCCTTCCTGTCCATCACCAAGTCCTGGAGTTCACTCAGACTCATGTCCATCAAGTCAGTGATGCCATCCAGCCATCTCATTCTCTGTTGTCCCCTTCTCCTCTTGCCCCCAATCCCTCCCAGCATCAGAGTCTTTTCCAATGAGTCAACTCTTTGCATGAGGTGGTCAAAGTACTGGAGTTTCAGCTTTAGCATCATTCCTTCCAAAGAAATCCCAGGGCTGATCTCCTTCACAATGGACTGGTTGGATCTCCTTGCAGTCCAAGGGACTCTCAAGAGTCTTCTCCAACACCACAGTTCAAACGCATCAATTCTTCGGTGCTCAGCCTTCTTCATAGTCCAACTCTCACATCCATACATGACCACAGGAAAAACCATAGCCTTGACTAGACAGACCTTTGTTGGCAAAGTAATGTCCCTGCTTTTGAATATGCTATCTAGGTTGGTCATAACTTTCCTTCCAAGGAGTAAGCATCTTTTAATTTCATGGCTGCAGTCACCATCTGGAGTGATTTTGGAGCCCAAAAAAATAAAGTCTGACATTGTTTCCACTGTTTCCCCATCTATTTCCCATGAAGTGATGGGACCGGATGCCATGATCTTCGTTTTCTGAATGTTGAGGTTTAAGCCAACTTTTTCACTCTCCACTTTCACTTTCATCAAGAGGCTTTTGAGTTCCTCTTCACTTTCTGCCATAAGGGTGGTGTCATCTGCATATCTGAGGTTATTGATATTTCTCTTGGTAATCTTGATTCCAGCTTGTGTTTCTTCCAGTCCAGCGTTTCTCATGATGTACTCTGGTGGGAAGCAAATGGAAACTGCCTTTAAGTGTGGAAATGTCTACAAAGCTACCTAGAATGGAGACTGCTGCTGCTGCTGCTAAATCGCTTCAGTCGTGTCTGACCCTGTGCAACCCCATAGACGGCAGCCCACCAGGCTCCCGTCCCTGGGATTCTCCAGGGAAGAACACTGGAGTGGGTTGCCATTTCCTTCTCCAATGCATGAAAGTGAAAAGTGAAAGTGAAGTAGCTCAGTCGTGTCCAACTCTTAGCGACCTCATGGACTGCAGCCTACCAGGCTCCTCCGTCCATGGGATTTTCCAGGCAAGAGTACTGGAGAGGGGTTCCATTGCCTTCTCTGAGAATGAAGACAGAAGAGAGAAATCCGAGCATAGTGGAAAACTCTATGGAGTAGCTCGATTGAAAAATGGGTGAATTGCAGAAAGGACTAGGTACACAATGTGCCAAGGGAGTTTGGAGCCTAAAAGCCCAGTTTACCTGCTCTGGGTCTATGAATGGCAGAGAAGTAGAAAGCTGCTGGGCTGTAAGGGACCCTATGACCTGAGACTGAGCTGCAAATCGTTGCATAATGCATAAAGTAAATTATATAGACCATAAGATCATTTGCAAAATTCAGAAAGAAAGGGGACCTAATTAATAATTGAGGTTGAATGTAGATCCAGCATCAAGTCAAATTAAATCAAATAAGGTTAAATTACTCATACATCTAGGTGTAAATTTTGAAATTCACTGTGATAAATTTGACTCTCATAGTGCAACTCAGTAGAATAAGAATGAGAAACTGGCTGAGTAATGTGTTTAATTTCAGCTTAGATATGGGGAAATAGGATGTAGATATTAGGTTGCTGGACTTAGGCTAGGTATTTACTCACAGTTATCACATTTAACATACACAGTGGAGCTTTGAAGTATCTACTGGTGTCCCTGTTTTACAAATGAGGAATTGAGGTTAAGCATGAATAATTTCCCTGGTGGCTCAGATGGTAAAGCGTCTGCCTACAATATGGGAGAACTGGGTTCAATCCCTGCATCAGGAAGATCTCCTGGAGAAGGAAATGGCAACCCATTCCAGTATTCTTGCCTGGAAAATTCCATGGATTGAGGAACCTGGTAGGCTACAGTCCATGGGGTCGCAAAGAGTCGGACATGACTGAGTGACTTCACACTCACTCACACTCATGAATAATTTAAGTCAGAAAGCTTACAAGTGGTTGAAATGTGACATGAACTGGGACCCAAATGCCTCTGATTTTCTTCATTAAACCCTACTGCTTCAACTCAAGGGTTCTGTTCTGTGTTCTATCAGCCCCTGAATGAGGCTGAACTTTGATGGTGTGGCTTGACAAGATTTCTTTCAATTCTTGTTAAATATTGATATTTCCCAAGCACTGACAGTTCATATGCTATGCCTGTGAACATGATTCCTAATTGCCTGGCTGTCTACTTTTCAGGATATTTCTGCTTTTTCACTTTTCTCCAAAATATGTGTCACAGTATCATCTGTAAATGGGAGAGATCTAAATGTCCAGCCACAGAGAGAGAAATAGGGAAGTTATTTTGGTAAACTTGGATTGAATACATTTGAGAGCCAGTTTATTAAAATATGACTCAGATATTATATTAAATATATGATAAATATAAAAGCCTTCTGTCATTTTCCAGAGTTCTGAAAAGTTGATTTTGAGAATTTTTTCTGGTGTCCTTAATGCTTGTATGGAGAAGTAGATATTTTTAAGTTTCTTACTTTGTCATTCCAGAGGTCTTGCTTCTGAAATAGATAATTTAGTTATTTTTCATACCTGCTTTTCCTTATTAGGTAATTTACCTTATGAGATAAAACAAAGCAATCCTAATCCCAAAGTGCTAACATAGAACCTAATTTCTAATCCCTAAGCAATAAACTGTGGGAAATTCTTCAAGAAATAGAAATACCAGACCACCTGACCTGCCTCTCGAGAAATTTGTATGCAGGTCAGGAAGCAACAGTTAGAACTGGACATGGAACAACAGACTGGTTCCAAATAGGAAAAGGAGTTCATCAAGGCTGTATATTGTCACCCTGTTTATTTAACTTATATGCAGAGTACATCATGAGAAATGCTGGACTGGAAGAAACACAAGCTGGAATCAAGATTGCCAAGAGAAATATCAATAACCTCAGATATGCAGATGACACCACCCTTATGGCAGAAAGTGAAGAGGAACTCAAAAGCCTCTTGATGAAAGTGAAAGAGGAGAGTGAAAAAGTTGGCTTCAAGCTCAACATTCAGAAAACGAAGATCATGACATCTGGTCCCACCACTTCATGGGAAATAGATGGGGAAACAGTGGAAACAATGTCAGACTTTATTTTTTTGGGCTCCAAAATCACTCTAGATGGTGACTGCAGCCAGGAAATTAAAAGATGCTTACTCCTTGGAAGGAAAGTTATGACCAACCTAGGTAGCGTATTCAAAAGCATAGACATTATTTTGCCAACAAAGGTCTGTCTAGTCAAGGCTATGGTTTTTCCTGTGGTCATGTATGGATGTGAGAGTTGGACTGTGAAGAAGGCTGAGCACCGAAGAATTGATGCTTTTGAACTGTGGTGTTGGAGAAGACTCTTGAGAGTCCCTTGGACTGCAAGGAGATCCAACCAGTCCATCCTGAAGAAGATCAGCCCTGGGATTTCTTTGGAAGGAATGATGCTAAAGCTGAAACTCCAGTACTTTGACCACCTCATGCGAAGAATTGACTCATTGGAAAAGACTCTGATGCTGGGAGGGATTGGGGGCAGGCGGAGAAGGGGACGACAGAGGATGAGATGGCTGGATGGCATCACTGATTTGATGGACGTGAGTCTGAGTGAACTCTGGGAGTTGGTGATGGACAGGGAGGCCTGGCATGCTGTGATTCATGGGGTCGCAAAGAGTCGGACACGACTGAGCAACTGATCTGATCTGAAGCAATGAGATATTTAACTGCTCTAAGATTCAACTTCAGAAATAAAAGTACAAAACATTGATAATGTTATAATTATACTTAGCTTCTAAGTCAATATGCAAAACTGCAAATATCCATAAAATATGAAATAATAATACAGAATGTCAAAAAATGAAAAACTGAAAACCTCTTTGTATAGTTGATTTTTTGAGCTTAAGTTTATAAAAAATCTACACATAAAACAAAAATTTTAGTTACCTTATCATCTCATTGTGATGTTCCACATAGACAACAAGCATTGTTGAAAGCTTATAAGAAGGCTGCCTTCTCTCAACCATAGAGAGAGAGAGAAGTTATTTTATCATGATCAACAGAATAAGAACTGAAAACTTGTGAGCCTAACCAAAACCTATCAAAGCTTTACTCTCATATCCTCCATGTAAATACTCTTGTTATTAAAATATGATTTTTCCAAAATTAAATGTAGCTTGTTTCACAAAAGATAATGGTATAAAAATGAAAAGGCTTAATTATTTCTTTAAAATATGAACAGTCCCAAGACAAATTCATCATATAATCTATAAATGGTCACAGCATAAATTCTAATTTAAGACTGGGTTGAATTAAGACTTCTGATGAAGAAACACTATAATGCACAAAACAGACTTTTTTGTCCTAAAATATAATGTTTCTTTCTTGATTCAATTTATATATATATATATATATATATATATATATATATATATATATAAAACAGAATATATCTTAACTATTAAAATATACATAGTCTCCCTAATCAAAGAACTAAGGAAAAGCAATAAATAATATCTGACCCCAGAACTCTAATTTGGTATCACTTTGTGAGGGTTCTCATTTTTAATGTACATAATTGGCAAGCTAAGATAATGGAAACAAAATTGCTCTAATGGTAATAAAATATTTGTAAACTAAAAAATATTCATTTTGACAGCAGAAGAGACATTTAAATAATTTAACTGCTGTGAGTAAAATTGAAATGGGGTTGTAATTACTAAGATTTTCAGCATCCCTTCCTTTATGAAAAGAAACTACTGCTGGTTTCCCCACCACAGACAGTTTTCCCCTGCCAAATAAAAAGATTAAAAATATGTGCCAGGTGCAGGGAGAGTGAGCCTACAGAAAATTAACAAAATGCAGGTGATACTTTTTCCAATCACCTTTTTTTATTAATGTGATGTCTTACAAATATGTATTTCATTAACTCTATAAGTACATACATAAGAGATATATCACCCTGAGTGAAAGCTAGAAAATAGCTAATATTTTGTCAGTTTTGAAATCCTTTCCACTAGCTCTTTCAGCTCAGCTGTCACTCAGTCATGTCCAACTCTTTGTGACCCCATGGATGGCAGTATGCCAGGCTTCCCTGTCCATAGAAAGTACTAAAAATAACTCTTAAATCAATACTACAAAACAGCAACCCAAAAGTTACCTAAGTAGTTTTCCTGCTCTTCATTGGGACACCCCTCCCCCACAATAATCTGGGACTCTATAAATATCAAAGTCTAAAGTCTAGGAAAACAAAGTTAAATGAGTTCAGTAGCATTGTAATGTTTTTCTTGAATATTTATAGATGAGAGGATTTTAGAATAAAGACATTTAGAATAAAGAAACTTTCCATGACTCTCTAGCAGGACTCCTACTCCTTTCCCTCAGACCAAAAAAGAAGCTTTTTTTTCTTAAAATATATGTTCTACTAATGACTATTATGCTCTGTTCTTTTTCCTTTATCCAGCCATTGCTTTTTCCCACCCATTGTTCTATATTAAACGTATGGAACAAATTAAATCCTCCTTTGAATCTTAGGCACATTCAAGTAGCCAAGGACCACTACTATTTTAATAGCCACTGATGTCTCCATTGATTAACTGATCTCTCTTATATTAATATTTGTGTGGCTCAATTAGACCTCAGGGAGAAGGATAAAAATCTTTTTGTTGGCCCTGATAGTTACCCAGCCTCCTATAGATGGAGTTACTAAGAGGATCCACCAGAACTGATCCTAACCAGGAAAAAATGTTTATCCTCATTGTCTGTATGCAAGGTGATCAGATCCAGATGTCAATCACCCAAATATAAAGCCCATCAGGGATGAAACTGGAAGCTCCCAAGTCATTATACCCTTCTACCAACAATTCATGACCAACAACTCCAGTAAGGGTACCAACTGTCTTATCAGTGTGCACAACTGTATTTCTGGCTCATTTTCCCTTCCTTACCAGGACTCTGGGAATGGAGGACTGACTGACCTGTTTTGCGGTGCCTGATTCCTAGCTCTTGTCAGCTCTTCCTTCCATGTGATGTAGCCTCTACACTCTCTTCATTCCCAGCAAACACTAGCTGATGACCTGTGGCAAGAGGTCTCTCAGAATTCCAAGGCCATACCATCTTCACACAAATTCCTTTCTTGTAAGTACCTCTTTCTGTATTTTTAGAGAAATAAACTCCCTCCTTTGATAAATGTCTCTTCCTCTAGTCCAACTATGTGATTCCAGTGGTGGCTTTCAATGAACACATTTACTGGTAATCCAGCCATGGAGATCCTGTTTGATCCATACAGACCCCATCATCATCACACTGTCCTCAAACCTGTGGTATTAGTCCAACAGGTGAACACTTTCCTAAGCTGCTCCAGAGTCTTTCTCTAAGGGTTTGTTTTGATATTTATATTTTTGCTTGTGGGTTTTGTTTTCGTTTTTTGGTTTTTGTAGTTGGAAAAACAAATCCTCTAGGGAATCACAAAGCTATGAGGGCTGAGCTTACAAACTGCTAGCCAACACAGTTCTATTTTGTATAGGTTAGTGGCTAGAGATATTGAAGTTGTCATGGAAAGAAAGATGGAAAGGAGAAGGGTTATTGGCATCATTCTTGAGGTGCTTTGAGATGCATGGGGCCTAACTTCTGTAGGTTTGGTTCCTTAGCCCTTTCGTCAATATAGTGAATTAGATAACTTTATTTTTACTGAAGTTAATTTTAGTTGCATTGCTAAACTTCTTGCAACCCACACTCCAGAACCACTTGATTTGTGGAAATACATAAGATCATCATTTGTACTACTCCAGCATTATTACCCAAATAATGTTCAACTTAGAGTCAAGATGATTATTCTCAATGTTCAACAGAGCTAATACCAGGTATTGTTCACTTTCAACTATCAAAATTAGCCCACTCAAATCACTGGTATTAGTCTTAGGATAATACTTAAATACTTAAACTCATATTGTAAAATCATTCAAGTTATGTCTACCCTTAACAGATTATAAGTCAATCCATGATCAAATCTCACTCATTTCTTAAACAGTTGTAAAGTGAGGTTTTCTGTATGGTCAATTTAAATTATGAGATAAGCTCACTAATTTTACACAAATAGGTTCATAAACTTTTCAAAGTTTTACTATTTTAAAATATTAACTCAAAAACTATATTTTAAGCATCATCTAAAACTGTATCAACTCTATCACCTTTTACACTAAGTATAGCATGAATGAGATAAAAAAAGTACATATCTCTGAGTTCTCTTTTCTATGTTCAATGATAATTAATGCTTGAAAACTCTACAACAGGCAAAGATTTTAAAAATTACTTTGTATAGTGTTTATAATGTAAGGTAAACCACACCACTAAAATGTTTGCAAATACTCTTAACAGCTGATGGCCTTCCCATGAGGATCCATGTTAATAAGCAAGTAGTCTCATTTTCATTTTATTTATTATTTTTATTAATTGTGGCAGCAGCAGCAGCAACACCATCACTAAACACTGCATAAATCCAAAGTGTCACAAAAAACTTCATGAAATAAGTGGAATTTGACTTGACATTTGACACATGAATAGAATATTGCTGGAAATGCTTTAGGAATGTCATGGACATAGGAATAAAAGCAATGTTCAGGGAGCTGTGGGTAGATAAGTTTGGTTGGGATAAATTGGCTGTGTATGGAGTTACTGAAAAAATAAAGTTGGAAAGATGGGCAGAATTCAAATTATGGAGGGATATAAATATTAAATATTAATCATTCTATCAATGAAAGTCAATCTTCAAATCACACTTAACAAGTATGTACCATGTTTCAGGTACTGTCTATAGCACTGATAATACAAACCTTGATGCAGGGAAAGATTGAGGGCAGGAGCAGAAGGGGGAGACAAATAATGAGATGGTTGCATGGCATCATCGACTCAATGGACATGAGTTTGAGCAAACTCTGGGAGATAGTGAAGGACAGGGAAGCCTCGCATGCTGCAGTCCATGGGGTCACAAAGAGTTGAACACAGCTGAACAACTGAACAACAACAACACCAATACAAACTTTAATTTGGTCCTTCACAGCTATTAGAAGAACAACAAGTAACTATGGTATGATGGGGAATATTGAGGACTTAGTAGGTTTCCTGAAGGAATTGCTGTCTGAGTTCTGAAAAATGATAATCATTAACCACGTAAAGGAGAGGTAAGATTGAAAGTAGGAAAGCTATATTATTTGAGTATCAGGACAAGCGTAAAGGGACAGAGCCAAAAAGAATCTGATATACAGAGAATTACAAATTGTTCTGTAAACTTGGTAGTGTGGAAACATAATTCAGGAACTACATTTGGAAACTGAAATATTATGCCACACAATTGACAGGGGAAAAGGACCCAATTATCACTTAGTTCATGTTGTTTTATTCCCTCAAAGTTAGAAATGATTTTGTGCACTTTCTTTATGTCATTACTTAGAAAAAGTCTTCTTCATGATACTCTTTCAGTATAGTTTGAAGTCACATTATCACAAAGTATTATTCAGCTTAGTGTACATGATGAAGGCAGAATTTTTTTCTTCTGTTCACTAATATATCTCAAAATTTGAGAAATATGATTTCTAGATCTTTGAGCAGTACCTGGCATAGGAAGAGTACTCAGAAAACATTAGTTGAATGAAATTAATGATATATTAATATATTCTCAGAAAGTCTTTTTTTCTTCTTACTTGATGAACACATTGAAATAAAAGAAAGGCTATCACTGATATATGTTCAAAGATTCATATTATTGAACTATGTAGAAGAATAACAGAGTTTTACTTGTTCTTCTGCAGTTACCTTTTGGAAAAGGATCCTAGGGAGCAAAACTCCTTTCCACTCTGATTGTCCCATATTGTCTGGAAAAGACTTCTCCCAGAAACACATTGAATAAAAATCTGGACTGTATAAGATCTCAGCTTTCAGCTTTGAGCTTATTTAAATTAGTCAAATGCTTACTCTAAAAAGCACTAATGTGGGAGTACTCAACTTCTGACGCATTTTGGTTGAGCACAAATCAACTACTAGCCTCCTGCTGCTAGTGAGCTTTTGCTCTTCGTATGAGTTCAAGCTTAAAATCGGTAGCAGTTTATACATTGAATTTCTGAAGATAACAGTTCCAAACCTATCCTTTTTAAACTCTAAGAGTGGGAGAATACAATAATATTTTAGTATTTGTCCTTCAAAAATTAAATTTATCACAACATTTAGGAAGGATATTAGAGCTGTCAAATGCAAGCTATTGTCAAACAACCAAAGTCCCTAGGCCCATAGGACACACTTTTCTGAGAAACGGGATGAATGCATTCAAGACTAAAACATCATATGATATCACTTATATGTAGAATTTAAAGAAAATGGTAAAATGAGCTAATATACAAAACAGACCCAAAGACAGAGAAAACAAACTTATGGTTACCAAAGGGGAAAGGGAGTAGGGAGGGATACATTAGGAGTTTAGGATTAACATATACACACTGCTGCTGCTGCTGCTGCTGAGTCGCTTCAGTCGTGTCTGATTCTGTGCGACCCCATAGACAGTAGCCCACCAGGCTCCCCTGTCCCTGGGATTCTCCAGGCAAGAACACTGGAGTGGGTTGCCATTTCCTTCTCCAATGCATGAAAGTGAGAAGTGAAAGTGAAGTCGCTCAGTCGTGTCTGACTCTTAGCGACCCACCAGGCTCCTCCATCCATGGGATTTTCCAGGCAAGAGTACTGGAGTGGGGTGCCATTGCCTTCTCTGATATACACACTACTATATATAAAATAAATAACCAACAAAGGCCTACTGAATAGCACAGGAAACTCTACTCAATTCTGTAATAACTTATAAGTGAAAAGACTCTGAAAAATAAATATATATGTATGTATACCTGAATCACTTTTCCGTATGCCTGAAACTAACACAACATTGCAAATCAACTGTACTTCAATAAAAAAAGACAAAACTATCTGAAAGAATAAAGCATCATGATACCAGAGATACACTTCACTGTAGAAAGTATATGTGTTTCATGAGAAAACCCATTCTTGCATTTCTTATCCTCTTTTCCTTAAAATACTTTGAGCATTTTGTTTTAGATGTACAAAGGTTATAGTAGCATGACAATGACTTTATAAGCTCTTGGATTTAGGGTCCATATACCTTCTTCATTATGTCTCAACATTCCGCAGGTAAGAAAAAAACATTTACTGAGTGTCCATTATGTGCTCCAAACCATGAAATGATATTTAATGATTGATGCCTAACTGCACAATTCTGAATTTTATAGGTGACATAAGAGAGGATAAGTTAAAATAGGCCATCAAATATCATCAATTCAAATATCATCATCATTTGAATTGAGGGGCAACATAATGCAGTGACTATACTAGACTGTTTGGACATGAATGATAGCTCTTATACTTACCAGCTTTATGTATTTGAGCAAGTTTTAAAATTTTCTTTGAGTCTCTTAGCATCTCAGTTTCCTTATCTATAAATCAGTAACAACAGTGGCAAGGAGTTGATATGTTAACTTGCAAAGAACATTGATGCAATATAGAAAGTAATTAATAGAGTTGATCCTTGAATAACACGGTTTGAACTGCACAGATTCACTTACATGGGAATTTTTTTCAATGAATATGGCCCATACAACTACACTATCTGAATTTGGTTAAATTTGCAGATGTAGAAATGGATACACAGGGCTAACTGTAAAATTATACTTGGATTTTCTACTGGCGGGTGGTAAGGATTGATGTGCCTGACCTCCAGGTTGTTCAAGGGTCAAATGTACTAGCTATTATTATCAAGATTATTCCCACTTACAAACTCACGGACTCATCATTGCACTTTGCTCAGAGTTAGGTAACTAAAAAATATTTTGTGAGAAAAAAATAATAATTCAATTCTTTTGGCGAAGATGTAATAATCAGTCATATAGATCACAATAAAATAGATGAAATAAACCAACTGCTCAAAAAAGTTCAATTCACCTCGGTGGTAAGATCAAACAAAAATTTTTTCTAGGGCCTCGGATAAAAAGGCCACTGTATAATGAAATTAACAATATTCTTCACAACAGCCATATAATAAGCATAATGACAACTCCAAATATCAATACAGGCTGATGGTATCATTCAGTTCAGTTCAGTCCCTCAGTCGTGTCCGACTCTTTGCGACCCCATGAATTGCAGCACACCAGACCTCCCTGTCCATCACCAACTCCCAGAGTTCACTCAGACTCACGTCCATCAAGTCAGTGATGCCATCCAGCCATCTCATCCTCTGTCGTCCCCTTCTCCGCCTGCCCCCAATCCCTCCCAGCATCAGAGTCTTTTCCAATGAGTCAACTCTTTGCATGAGGTGACCAAAGTACTGGAGTTTCAGCTTTAGCATCATTCCTTCCAAAGAAATCCCAGGGCTGATCGCCTTCACAATGGACTGGTTGGATCTCCTTGCAGTCCAAGAGACTCTCAAGAGTCTTCTCCAACACCACAGTTCAAAAGCATCAATTCTTCGGTGCTCAGCCATCTTCACAGTCCAACTCTCACATCCATACATGACCACAGGAAAAACCATAGCCTTGACTAGATGGACCTTTGTTGACAAAGTAATGCCTCTGCTTTTGAATATGCTATCTAGGTTGGACATAACTTTCCTTCCAAGGAGAAAGCGTCTTTTAATTTCATGGCTGCAGTCACCATCTGAAGTGATTTTGGAGCCCAAAAAAATAAAGTCTGACACTGTTTCCACTGTTTCCCCATCTATTTCCCATGAAGTGATGGGACCAGATGCCATGATCTTCACTTTTTGAATGTTGAGCTTTAAGCCAACTTTTTCACTTTCCACTTTCACTTTCATCAAGAGGCTTTTTAGTTCCTCTTCACTTTCTGCTAGAGCCCAATTCAGAACAGTAATTAAGCAGAGACTCTGCAAAGAGCTGATATTGATTCACAAAATGAAGAGCTTTGGAGGTAAAATCTTAAACTGGCCCTGTACAAAGAGGGCAGGGAGAGGCCTAAGAAAGAAGCAGACCACTCCAGATTGGTAGGCGGCAGTTTTCATAAACAAAGGATATACCAGGCTTGTCTTGGTCAGTTGCAAGACCAGTAGATCTCTGCACCTGCCAGCCAGAGTTTTCAAAGATCATACAGCCTTACCTGGGTTCAGTCACTTATTTAGTTCAGATGGTCTCAACGGCATTTACTCTCTCAAGGTTCATCCTTGAAACAGCTGCCCAGGCAAATGGGGCAGAAAGTACATCCCAGGGACCAGCGGAAGAGTGAGGAGCCCCCGACCATCTGCATCCACTTGAGAATCAACAAGTGGCAGGTCCTGCTGGTAACTCCAACTGGTGTTAATTAGCTGAATGACTTGCTTTCAGTTGTTTTCTCTTCAAGGAATACAATTTATACCAAGGAGAAGGAGGAGATAGACTGCTTGATTTTAAGCAGTCTTCCTTGAACACTTACTTCATCAAGTAATGCTTTGAAAAATGAGTGGCAGAGCTTGAGATTGCATTCTTGGCAAAAGAAGCCAGGAGGGCGATCTGAGCATAAATTTCTTCCTTAACAAACAAAATTGTGAGTAAAGTCATTTGCTAGAAGTCAAGGTCTCTAATGCAGACCGTTACCTAAGTATAAGTCCATTCTGCCTTTGCCCTGTAGGGATGTTATCTGTTATCCAGCATCTTTTACAGACAGGTCTAATGCAGCCCAGTGCACAGACAAATTAGAGATCAACCTTGTAAGTTTCAGTACTGGAGCGGACTCCCAAAATCTCCTTGCAAACGGGCACGCTGGCCAGCTGCCCCTGTTCCCACCACCCAAGAACGTGACCATGCACCAAGGCTGGAGAAGCAGAGCAGCCAAGATTTCCACCTGCCCACATGTGTGCTTCGAAGCTTGCTCATGACTACCTATGCCATCTGGATTCCACTTCCAGTATCAGCTCCTGCAGAAATGCAGAGCACGGTGGGAAAGCCACCCCCACCACTCCCATCTCCCCAAGGCCAACCTGCGTCACTGGTACTGCAGCTTCTTTTTGGCAAGTCCGCTTTCCCATTCCTGGCCACACTGTTAGGAGTCCCGAGCACTCCGAACTTCCCGGGCTTCCAGCGGCATGGCTGTGACTTCGCTCTGGAAGCCACAAGGAAGTAGGAGCCTGGTGGTCAGCCCAGCAAAACCAAGGAGGGTTGCAGGGGGTGGAAGAGCCCTTGTTGAGTGGTCACCACCAACCGCCAAAATTCTTTCCCAGACGCTGAGCTTATTAGAGCTCCTCCTCTCCACGTCCCACCCTGCCCCACCCTGAGACTAAGCAGGCCCAAGCCAGCAGAAGTAATTGTGCTATTTTATATGAGAACAGCAAAACACCAAAAAGGACTGAGAGAACTCTGCTTGTTACTCTCCAAGGCACTCGTGAGCCTTCCTGACACCCCACAACCAGGTGTCTTGAACAAAGTTGACAATAAACTTCAAGTGTCCAGCAAGAAAAAAAGAGAGAGAGAGAAATCAAGGATGCAATATTTTACTCCATAAAACATAAATTATTTTATTTTGAACAAAAAAATAGCAGTAATTATAAACACAACTTCCTCAGGCAAAACAACTTCTCAGGAGTGTATGCATAGAATGTCTACTTTTGAGCAGAATAACTTCTAAATAGACTGCTTATGAAAGAATACCAAAGTAACCAAATGAGGTAATTTATCTTCTGGCTTTGTCTTTTATAAACCTGTTAAAAGCAGCGAAAATGTCTATCAAAGGTAATTGGCTCTGTGTTAGAGTCAGTGTATTTATCTTGGAAAAACATTAGGAAGCAAGATAGAATGTTTCTGAACAAATCAAATTCACACTGATAAATTTATAATAGACTCTTAGGTGCTTACTGTAAGGTAAGTGCAGAGAAAAAGAGAGAGAGCCTAGCAGCCAGGCTGCTGCTGCTAAGCTGCTAAGTCGCTTCAGTCGTGTCCAACTCTGTGCGACCCCATAGTGGCAGCCCACCAGGCTCCCCCGTCCCTGGGATTCTCCAGGCAAGAACACTGGAGTGGGTTGCCATTTCCTTCTCCAATGCATGGAAGTGAAGAGTGAAAGTGAAGTCACTCAGTTGTGTCCAACTCTTAGCAACCCCACGGACTGCAGCCTACCAGACTCCTCCATCCATGGGATTTTCCAGGCAAGAGTACTGGAGTGGGGTGCCATTGCCTTCTCCGAGCAGCCAGGCAAGAAAAGGAAAATTTATTAGAAAGCAACAAGAGGGTGACTGGCCCTTAAGGAGAACCAGTGTCCTCCCTTTCTGAGGCGGGGTCTTATAATCCACAAATGAAAACTCCTCTGAAGGGATGGTTAATTTTTAGCCTGTAGTTGAGTCCTGTGGTCACATAGCTGGAGGTCTGGAATCTGATGGTCTCATAGTTTTGAGAAGCTAGGCACCAGCGAGATAATAGAATGTCATTTGGGCAATTTGGCTCAAGGATCACTGTAATTTTATTCTTTGTTTGCAAGGTTAACATAATGATCCATCTTAATAATGAGACCCCCTTGGGCCCTATCATTTACTATTCCAAAAGTGGTGTCAGATCATTAAAAATACATTTTTAAAGACAGAACAAAATATACTTCTTACACCTTTGGAAACTTAACTCTGCCTCACAAGACTGTCCGGCCAATTCTAATTAGTGCATTAGTACAAAGGTGTGACTTTCCACAAGTAGCAAATGGGTCTGTAATGATGGTCTGACTCTTTGCGACCCCATGGACTGTAACCTGCCAGGCTTTTCTGTCCATGGGATTTCCCAGGCAATAAATCTGGAGTAGGTTGACATTTCCATCTCCATGGGATCTTTCAACCCAGGGATCAAACCTGGGTTTCCTGCATTGCAGGTGGATTCCTTACCATCTGAGCCACCAAGTAGGCCCTTAATGATAATGACAACCTGCCTATCACTCAGGATTGCTGAGGTAGAAGCTGAGAAAATAACAGATTTATTTTCCTGGTGGATGTTTCATGCGGCAATAAAGAATGCAACAAGAGATGCCTGTCTTTGAAGACCCTAAAGCTGCCCCTATCACTTGCCTGTTCCTTGGGTAAATATTATTGTATTATTATTATTCCTGAGACGGAGCAGGACCCTGTGGGGCTCCTGGGCACAAAAGCCTTTCTATGAATCTCATTTCTTGATTAGATGAAATAGATTTCATTCAGACTCCATGGTCTCTGCTGCATTCCAAAGAGTTGTTAATTAGGGATGGGAAGGGATGCAGAGACAAGGGAGGAGCAATCAAGAAAAAAATGTTGCAGCCTGGGGACAGGGTCCTGGTTCCCCCTCAAGGGCTATTCATAATAGTTTCTCTGAACCTTTTGGCAGGTACTGAAATCCCACCAGGTGGGATAAGCTAACTCTATGCTGCCCATAGGCACATAGATCCCAGACTGGTTGGAACCAGAAGGTTGATGATGCTGACTCATATTTACCTCACCATCAGCTAATCAGAAGAGTGTCCACAAGCTAATCATATCCTCTTTAAAACATTGCCATAAAACTACTCACAACCCCTGCAGGTCAGAACACAATTTTGAGGACATTAGCCCACCATGGCTCCTTTTGCCTGGCAAAGCAAAAAATTCATTTCTACTTCACTCAAAACTCTGTGTCTGAGACTTAATTCAATGTCAAAGTACACAGGCTGGATTCAGCTTAATTCTGAATATCAAAGATTAGTGCTGAATAAGCAATACTATTTGTTTGAGATACTTTATACTTTACTTGGAACAGAGGATTTTCCTTTTTGAAATTAAATAACCATACTCTGAAATAGCCAATAAGACCATGCCTTTGACTTGATAAATATAAAATAATTAGTGATAATATGCTAAAATCTTTAGCAGCCTTGGATGGAAGAAGGAAGAAGGGAGGGAATCTTCTAGGGAGCTTTTTTCAGATAAATATGATAAGATCAAAATAAGAAAGAATATTAATGGGATCCACTGGAAAATTACATAGAATTTACAAAATTTACAATCCCTTTATCTTGTTTTATAGAGCTAATAAGATTGAGACTCCATGATGTAATTAGAATTGAAATTTTATATCCTCAACCCCTAGTTCTCCCTTAATAGATTTACAAGTGCTACCATATGATCTTGCAATCCCATTCCTGGGTATATATCTGGAGAAAATAATAATATGAAAAGATACATGCACCTGAATGTTCATTGCAGCCCTATTCACAATAGCCAGAACATGGAAGCAGCCTAAATGTCCAATGTCCATCAAAAGAGAAATGGATAAAGAAGTGTATATAAATGTATAAAGAAGTATATATATATATATATACACACACATATATATATATATACATATATTCCACATATATATATGTGTATATATATATTCCACATATATATATATGTGTGTGTATATATATGTGGAATATTATTCAGCCATAAAAAGCACAATAATGTCATTTGCAGCAACATGGGTTATCACACTAAGTAAGCCAGAGAAAGACAAATATCATATGATATTGCTTATAAGTGAAATCTAAAAAATGATACAAAATGAACATATATACAAAACAGAAATAGATGCACAGACATAGAAAACAAGATCATGTTTAACAAGGGGGAAGTAGGAAGAAGGATAGATTAGGAGTTTGGAATTAACATCTATGTTTTTTATCTGTATAAAATAGATAACCAACAAGGACCTACCGTATAGTAAAAGGAACTCTGCTCAATATCTCGGAATAACCTGTAAGTGAAAAGAATCTGAAAATGAGTATGTATATGGTTTGCTTTACTATACACCTAAAACTAACACAACATTGTAAATCAACTGTGTTGTTGTTCAGTCGCTAACTCATGTCCAACTCTTTCAAAAACCATGAACTGGAGCATGCGAGGCTCCCATATCCTTCACTACTTCCCTGAGTTTGCTCCAACTCATGTCCATTGAGTCAGTGGAGAAGGGTATGGCAAACTACTTCAGTATTCTTGCCTTAAGACCCCCATGAACAGTATGAAAAATCAACTATATTTAATTAAAAAAATAAATTTTGCACAAGCTAAAATTTTGGAAGCACTCTGATATATATTAATACTGTAATAAACATTAAATATTATAGGGTCTCGCATTTCAAAATTTCATTTTTTGCATGATTCTTCACTAACCTCACTAAAGTATTTTCCCCTTATAGTGGTCCTTGTCAAAAAAAGTAGCCACAGGAACCTTCAAGGTAAGATTCTGTCCTTCTCATTATTTCACACCCAGAACATCAGCTAGGGTCTCCAAATATCTATTATTTTAGAACCAGGAACTGGTATAGTTGTGTTGTAGCCACATATTCCGGGAAACAAACTCACTCAGAAGGACAATGCAGATAGTGGAGCGCAGTTTATTACACCAGTGGGCCCAAGGCAGAGTTTCCTCTTAGCCAAAGACCCCAACTAGTTTTTGTGAAAACCTTACATACTCTAAGTGTACTTGCTCAAACCCACCTCCCGAAATTCTCTGAAACTAATAGCACCCCACTCCAGTACTCTTGCCTGGAAAATCCCATGGACGGAGGAGCCTGGTAGGCTGCAGTCCATGGGGTCGCTACGAGTCGGACGCGACTGAGCGACTTCACTTTCACTTTTCACTTTCACGCAATGGAGAAGGAAATGGCAACCCACTCCAGTGTTCTTGCCTGGAGAATCCCAGGGATGGCAGAGCCTGGTGGGCTGCCATGTATGGGGTCGCACAGAGTCGGACACGACTGAAGCGATTTAGTAGTAGTAGTAGTAGTAGTAGTAGTATTCTGAAAAAGGAAAAGAAAGATACAAAGTTAACCCATGATTCAAATGCCTTAAACCAATGATTCGTATGCCTTAAGCCTAGATAGTTAATAGTGGACAATTATCAATAGGCCTGTGGTCATACCCCAATAAGAATAATAGAATTAATAATGTTATTCAGTTACACAGATGATTAGGGTATTCTTTTAGGCAACAGAAAGTCTAGATATGAGCCCTGGGGCTCTTCCATCTGGGGTGTCTGGTTTCCCAGTTGGTATGTCATTTCCATAGATACTGGGCATATAGCTCAAAGTCCACAGTCCAGGCCAAGACGGAGTCCTGCTTTCAAGATGGAGCCTGTTCTGTCTGTTTCCTCCTTCAGCTGGGCTTACGCTTATAACTCTTTGGAATTAAGAACTGTTTAACTTATCTGCTAGAAAAGAAATTTTATCCTCAAGACTCTAAGTCCAGTTTTACATGATCCTTTGCCAAAAACAATCATGAGTAGAGTTGTTATTATTCAGTAACTCAGTCCTGTCTGAGTCTTTGCGAACTCTTGAACTGCAGCACACCAGGCTTTCCTGTCCTGCACCATCTCCTGGACTTTGCTCAGATTCTTGTCCATTGACTCAGTGATGTGATCCAACCATCTCATCCTTTGTCTTCCCCTTCTCTTCCTGCTTTCAATCTTTCCCAGCATCAGGGTCTTTTCCAATGAGTTGGTTCTTTGTACCAGGTGGCCAAAGTGTTGGAGCTTCAGCCATCAGTCCTTCCAATGATAACCAGGATTGATTTCCTTTAGGATGGACTGGTTTGATTTCCTTGCAGTCCAAGGAACTCTCAAGAGTCTTCTCCAGCACTATAGTTAAAAGGTATCAGTTCTTTGATGCTCAGTTTTTTGTTTTTTTTTTTATTGTCCAGCTCACACATCCATACATGACTACTGGAAAAACCATAGCTTTGATTACATACAGCTTTGTTGGCAAAGTAATGTCTCTGCTTTTTAATAAGCTGTCTAGGTTTGTCATTGCTTTTCTTCCAAGGAGCAAACATCTTTTAATTTCATGGTTGTAGTCAGCATCCACAATGATTTTAGAGCCCAAGAAAATAAAGTCTGTCACTATTTCATTGTTTCTCCATCTATTTGCCACGAAGTGATGGGACCAGATGCCATGATCTTCGTTTTTTCAATGTTGAGCTTTAAGTCAGCTTTTTCACTCTCCTCTTTCACCTTCATCAAAAGGCTGTTTAATTCCTCTTCACTTTCTGCCACTAGGGTGGTATCATCTGCATATCTGAGGTTACTGATATTTCTCTCCAGAGTCTTGATTCCAACTTGTGCTTCATCGATATTGGCATTTCACATGATGTATTGAAAAGCAGAGACATTACCTTGCCAACAAAGGTCCGTCTAGTCAAGGCTATGGTTTTTCCAGTGGTCATGTATGAATGCGAGAGTTGGACTGTGAAGAAAGTTGAGCGCCGAAGAATTGATGCTTTTTAACTGTGGTGTTGGAGAAGACTCTTGAGAGTCCCTTGGACTGCAAGGAGATCCAACCAGTCCATTCTAAAGATCAGTCCTGGGTATTCTTTGGAAGGAATAATGCTAAAGCTGAAACTCCAGTACTTTGACCACCTCATGCAAAGAGTTGACTCATTGGAAAAGACACTGATGCTGGGAGGGATTGGGGGCAAGAGGAAAACGGGACGACAGAGGATGAAATGGCTGGATGGCATCACCGACTCGATGGATGTGAGTTTGAGTGAACTCCGGGAGATGGTGATGGACAGGGAGGCCTAGCGTGCTGCAATTCATGGGATCGCAAAGAGTCGGACATGACTGAGTGACTGAACTGAACTGAACTGAACTCTACATATAAGTTAAATAAGCAGGGTGACAATATAAACTCTTGACATACTCCTTCCCCAATTTGGAACCAGTCCACTGTTCCATATCCAGTTCTAACTGTTGCTACTTGAGTTGCATACAGATTTGTCAGGATGCAGGTAAGGTGGTCTGGTATTCCCATCTCTTTCAGAATTTTCCAGTTTATTGTGATCAACACAGTCAAAGGCTTTAGCATAGTCAATGAAGCAGAAGCAGATGTTTCACTGGAATTTTCTTGCTTTTCTTATGATCCATCAGATGTTGGCAATTTGATCTCTGGTTCCTTGTCTTTTCTAAATCCAGCTTGTACATCTGAAAGTTCTTGGTTCACATACTGTTGAAGCCTAGCTTGGATGATTTTGAGCATTAGTTTGTAAGCATGTGAAATGTGCAGTTGTGCAGTTTGTGAACATTCTTTGGCATTGCCCTCCTTGGAACTGGAATGAAAACCACTTTTCCAATCACGTGGCCACTGCTGAGTTTTCCAAATTTGCTGGCATACTGAGTGCAGCACTTTCACAGCATCATCCCTTAGGATTTGAAATAGCTCAACTGGAATTTCATCAGCTCCACTCTCTTTGTTCTTAGTGATGCTTCCTATGGCCCACTTGACTTTGCATTCCAGGATGTCTGGTTCTAGGTGAGTGATTACACCATCATGGTTATCTGGGTCATGAAGATCTTTTTTGTATAGTCCTTCTGTATATTCTTGCCACCTCTTCTTAATATCTTCTGCTCCTGTTAGGTCCATACCATTTCTGTCCTTTATTGTGCCTATCTTTGCAAGAAATGTTCCCTTCCTATCTCTGATTTTCTTGAAAAGATCTCTAGTCTTTCCCATTCTATTGTTTTCTTCTATTTCTTTGCATTATTCACTTGAAAAATGGCTTTCTTATCTCTCCTTGCTATTCTGTGTAACTCTGCATTCAGATGGGTATATCTTTCTCCTGAGTAGACTGAATATAATTTATTTTAATCATATTTCATAGCTTTTCTAGTGCATTTATTGTCCTAATAAAACTATGACTTAGAAATGATCAACTTTAAAACAAGGGGAAAATAATCTTTGCTTTTTTTTTTTTTTTTAAACTCAATTACAACATGTATTTTTAAAGTGGCATGGCCAATAATGCATAGACGGCAAACTATAATACAATGTAAAGCTGTCTCTCTTAATCAATATATGGGCACATTTCCCTTATATCTATCCTATATAATATTTAACACCACTGCTGCTGCTGCTGCTAAGTCACTTCAGTCGTGTCCAACTCTGTGTGACCCCATAGACAGCAGCCCACCAGGCTCCCCCATCCCTGGGATTCTCCAGGCAAGAACACTGGAGTGGGTTGCCATTTCCTTCTCCAATGCATGAAAGTGAAAAGTGAAAAGTGAAAGTGAAGTCTCTCAGTCGTGTCCGACCCTCAGCGACCCCATGGACTGCAGCCTAAGTGCTTATAAAAATGAAGCTTCTGAGAAGTTTCCTATTGATAATAATATATTGATATATTTTTCTCTGAATGCATGCATTGCAGTTAAGTAATACTTTCATTCCTACCTAAAACAGAGTACCTTCAAACACGACAGCAGTCTGAGTATTCAGAAACCTATAAGTGATTATCCCAGCCATGGGCTACATAAAATAATGTTTTAAAGATCATAAAAATAAAACCATGTGTCTAAACATATGGCATGTTCATTGGCAGTGTGAACTTCATTATAAAAGAAATCTCATCCAATTTGTCAGGAAATGGAATCAAATATTTCCTGCCATGTGAGCCAGAGAGCTCAAGAGCAGTATCCCTAAGGTTTGTGGTGAATACACCTCCTGAAATATTATCACTGACAGTACAGAGATAAAATCTAAAGCCATAAATGCAGAAAAATAAAAAAAAATCAATATTTAGAGCAAATATGAACCTCAAATAGATACTCTTACCCTACCAGGAGAAAACTTTTGCATCCTGGTAATTAGCAGGTGAGATGAAGCCTCGGGAAAAAAAAAAAAAATGGTGCCAGGCACTTAGCCACAGAACATCTGTACATCCTTCTATTAATATGTCTTGAAGGTTTTGAAACCACCTGTTTGCACACCTATGTTAACCCAGGAGGGTAGAAACTTGGAGTTCCATTGGCTACTTCTTATATGCTCCCACGCTAAATGTGATACACAAGATTTTCCACTTATATATTGTTAACTAGATCAAAGCACATACAGTTACTCTCTTCCCAAATGTGTGGTGTAAAGGAAAAAATCAGCCACCTCAAAATATCTCTTTGGCAAGTGGATTCTTTCAAAAAAAAAAAAAAAAAACAAGGCCCAAAACACTCAGGAAGAAACTTTGACCTTCCCCCTATCTGCCTGAAGAATGTATACAGAAGACCTCTTCCAGGAAGGGAGCTATCACCAGAGGTACCTATAGTATGAATTTAGGGTGTAAATCAAGATGAACCTAGCAAAGTCTGTTTGTTAAAATTCGTTTCTCTGTCTCACTGTCTCCACAGGGCCCAGCAAACATTTGTTTACCAAACATTAGCTTTTTCATCTCAATCAATGTCAGTTGCCTTCCTCTCCTCTAAAATCACAAACCACTACCCCTAATATCCTCTTTCGTCTTTCACTGAAAATAGTATTTAAGGTGAGGGGTTTTGTCATTTTGGCATGTTACCCAGTTTTCCTGGGTATACATGTTATTAAACTTTGTTTGATTTTCTCCTGTTAATCTATCTCATGTCAATTTAACTCTTAGGCCAATCAGAAAAGCATAAAAGGGTAAAGTGTATTTCTCCCAACAGTAGAAATAAGACAAAGCAGAATATTAGCTTAAGGCTTGAGAGTATGAATAAATAGGACTTTGGAATTGTGGAATTAGATAAATCTACCTCTTTTTCCTCAAAGTAATGAGCTACACTCTCAATTTATACAAAAACAGGATAGCCTCTTTGGGAAAGTATTTAAACTATGTTCACAATTGTATGTGGACCCAATGGACTTAAGAGGACTTAAAAGAAATTGTATATATTGTATATATAAATTGTATATATTGGGAAGGACCCAAATTGTGATGAGAGAACAATGAAGGAGAAGAAGACATCTGGCATGTTAGAGTCAGTCTTAACAGTCAAGTCTAAGGATTATAGGCAAATGATGACTCCACAAATAACTTAGTGACTGTTCCATAATGCATATGATTGTCTAATAAATAAAATGCTTAATTTTTTTTCTGGAATAGCATAAATTTCTGTGCAGTCAAATGTCAGTGTTTCCCATTCTTATATCAATAAGTCTTTAAAGATATTGCCTTATACAACTCTAGAACAGTCAGTAAACATTTGCCCTTCCTTATCAGGAATTCAGTGACAGCTGCTTATCAGTACGGGTTCAGCATGCTTTGAAGTTCATGAAACCGTATGTTAAAATTCCTTGCAAAATAGAAACTCCATTATTTTGATTTTTCTTTTATTTATAGCCCCTTTCAAAATTGCAAACTACCATAACACAATCCTGAGAATAAAACAGAATGTTATTTTTTTTAAGTGTGAAGCTCATAAGACATAGTAGAGGCCTATTTCCCCAAACTGCTATGATGTTACAGTTACTGTTTTATTTTTTTTTCTTAAAAAAATAATAGAAGAATCCTAAAGAATGTTGGTGAAAATAACGAAATATGTAAATGAATATCACAATCTCCATAGTGAAATTCTGTGTCTAGTCTTTTCTAAAATTTAATTTCATGGAAAAACAGTTCAAATCCTAACTTAATTATGGAAACTTGTGGCATATTCCTTGTAAGTTAGAACACAAGAAATTAACTTGTCTCAGAAGATAAGATTTTTAACTCCTAGCTCCTGTTTCCATATCCGTGATGTTTCAATGATGTTAAGTTTCTAAACACAAGATAAAATGAAGCTATATGAAACTCCACAAAATAATCACAGAAATAAATAAATATATAAATAAAAATAATAAACAATAAATGCTAAATTTCTGCAAAGTGTTGCAACGTTTAAGTGTGAATCTGAACTTCCTCTCCATAAGATTCAAGTGATGACAGCGCTGCAGAAATAAAATTGTCTTATGTAGTTATGACCAACCTAGATAGCATATTCAAAAGCAGAGACATTACTTTGCCAACAAAGGTCCGTCTAGTCAAGGCTATGGTTTTTCCTGTGGTCATGTATGGATGTGAGAGTTGGACTGTGAAGAAGGCTGAGCGCCGAAGAATTGATGCTTTTGAACTGTGGTGTTGGAGAAGACTCTTGAGAGTCCCTTGGACTGCAAGGAGATCCAACCAGTCCATTCTGAAGGAGATCAGCCCTGGGATTTCTTTGGAAGGAATGATGCTAAAGCTGAAACTCCAGTACTTTGGCCACCTCATGTGAAGAGTCGACTCATTGGAAAAGAGTCTGATGCTAGGAGGGATTGGGGGCAAGAGGAAAAGGGGATGACAGAGGATGAGATGGCTGGATGGCATCACTGACTCGATGGACGTGATGGCATCACTGACTCGATGGACGTGAGTCTCGGTGAACTCCAGGAGTTGGTGATGGACAGGGAGGCCTGGTGTGCTGCGATTCATGGAGTCACAAAGAGTCGGACACGACTGAGTGACTGATCTGATCTGATCTGATCTGAATCATTAATAGTATAAGTATGCTAGTCAATTCTGCATTTTTCTCTTAGACAATGTTTCAGAAAACAATTAGGGAATAAAGCTGAACAACTGTGTCTTAGAAGGAAATGAACAGATGGAGAGAAAAAGAAGGAAGACTTAGCTAACAGTCCAACACAGTGCCTCTCAAATGGCTTGATTTATAATTCATTCAAGATCTTTTTGATTTACACATTATGCTGAATTGTGTGTATGCCATCTCTTAACAATGATGCTATACCACCCTCAAGAGTCCTTACTGCATTCTTTAAAATTGTCTTATTAAAATTATGATTGTGTTTCATAAATTAGTGGTGCTTTTACAAAAATGGGTTAAGGATTGAACAAAAAAATTGATATCAATTAACGTAAAAGAGTGATAGTTACAGTCTGTGAATATTTACTGTTCTTTCTTTCTTGAAATTATACTTACATTTTTTTTACTACATGATAACAAGTTATTTTCTCAGTGTTCTAACTGGGACAGATAGACTTAAATGAAAGCTTATAGGATTTAAGTCAGAATTTGGGAAGAATCTGCTGACAGAGGGATGTGTTAAGCCCTCAATGTAAGCTTAAAAAAATCTGTTTATCTACTAGCCTTTCAAAAAAGTATGGGATGTTTTTCTCAACTCGGTTTGCCTAAAGACAGAGAAGACAGATTAGTTGACAGCTTTCAAAACTTTTTAAGCACTAATTTTCTCTAATTTGATGATTATATAATTAGGTCCTTATCACAAATATTCCCTTCATTACTTTTCTTGTATTCTTACCCATCACCAACATTCCTCACTATCCTCGCCATTTCTGAGATTTTTTCAAAAACAGCTTCAGTGTATAAAAAATAAATTCAATTATTTTTAATAAATGAATTTATTACATAGGGGAATATACATTTCCCCAAAGTGGAAATTAGTAAAACTTTTTGTGACTGTAAACATTTAAGAATACATTTGAATTTATGCTCGCTGGTGGTTAAAATAATTGAAAAGCCTCACCCATTTTCTATAACTCCAGATTATTTTCATTATTCTGTTACACTTGGACATCCTAGCCATACAATTCAAATAATATATGCATGAATTGGGAGATTTTGCTTTGCACTTCACAGTAACTGATTTCCAGAGGCACCTGAGTGATTTTGTATACAAACAAAGTTGCTGCCTGTGCATTTCACTTGAGAAGTATTTTGGAAAAATTTTTCTAATGCTGAATTGAATTGGGCCTATGTAACTTGGTTTGGTCTCAGCTTTCATGAATTTTCTATTTGAGTCAGTAATTTTCAAAACCCTTTTAGGATTTTTTAAACTTCTCATCAACCTTGAAAAGGAATCGTGTTTGCTAAGCCTTGTAAATTACTTATTTCATACTCTTGAATGCTAAAGATTTTTACCAGGTAGTAGAACAGGCTTATAGTCATTCAAACTACATTTTTTATTTCAATAATTCAGCTATTATTTTCCATGTGATCAACTGCTAAGTGTAAACTATCTTTTCTAGAGAGTTTGTAGGTGACCAACCACAAAGCATTTTGTGGTATTATTTCAAATACCCTCTGTAATCCTTTGCTATGATAAAATGTTTATTCCTGATATAGGTAAATGAACCTATTCCAATAAATTCTGCTTGTAATCTAGAAGCTTGTGGTGTCTTCTTTTGCTTCTGAAATTCTATACAGCTGATACATATGCCATGAGTGTAACTCAGATTCTACTATCTCTCTTCTACTCCTGGTGAAATCATTATGCCCTCAGTTGATATTTCTCACTTTCCCTTTCACAAAACTACAATGATTCCTTTTTTATACTTCCTGTGTAATGAAACCTCAACAATCAAATAGGTTCAATTTTGCCATGATTTCAACACAGTGAGCTGCATTTGCAGGTGTTCTGAATGTAACACAGCTGCTTGCAATATACCCAGCCTGGATTCTATATTAATTTTTATTTCAATTTTAAACTCCACTTTTTGTTGCCCTTGCCATGATTCTAAAACTGGATTTTGGTCTTTAGTGCTCTGTTTACATTTAGGTTCATACAACTTAACTGTCATTTTATACGATCATTTTCATTCAATTAAATCACAAAACAAATATGTCAGCTATAAACCTGTTGGTTCCCAGGCCAAAAAAAAGACAAGGAAAAACTCTCCAACCTCTGAGAACCATGTAAGTCATCATCAAATCTAACTCTTCAGAATGTTAGTCCTGGGGCCATATAGCCAAGATACGGATAGGGATAAGCTGAGGGGAGCCTAAAGAAGGAGAGGTAGAGCCAAAAATACTGAATATGCCACAGAATGCTTCATTGGCCTCTTCTGCCACAATCTTCAATTGGTATTTCAATAAGAAGCATGTAGGGATATAGAGGCTTTCCTGGTGGCTCAGATGGCAAACAGTCTGCCTGCAGTGCAGGAGACCTGGGTTCCACCCCTGGATCAAGAAGATCCCCTGGAGAAGGGAATGGCAACCCACTCCAGTATTCTTGCTGGAGAATTCCATGGTCAGAGGAATGGTAGGCTTCAGTCCATGGGGTCACAAAAAGTCAGACACAACTGAGCAACTAACACTACTACATTAAAGGATATGTAAGGAAAATGCAGATCTGGGTTGATGTACAGCAAAATTGCCACTGTGGTGGTAGCTAAGCAATCCCCTGAGTGCCTAATGACTTAGACAACAGACTAGGCTTCAAAAGATAAATCAAGCACAAAACCATTCCTCTAAACCTCACCAGATTATCTAGGAGTGGATAAAATCAGCAATAAATGCTACCAGTTGCAGAATATGTGCTTCTACATTTCATAGGATGTCATAGAGTCTTGGCTCTCTTAATTCCAATTTTTCATTTGTTAAAATAATTAATTTTTAAAAATTTTATCATTCACTTTGTGAATTTAAAAATTAAGAATAAGTAAATTTAATTAATTAATAGCTGGTAAAATAAATCTAAACCAAATTTACAATAAATTTTTGTTTGTCTATTTATTTGACCAGCTATACTTTCTAATGTTTTCAGTGATATTCAACAACTTCCTTATGTACTGCTGCTGCTGCTGCTAAGTCATTTCAGTCATGTCCGACTCTGTGTGACCCCAGAGATGGCAGCCCACCAGGCTCCCCCATCCCTGGGATTTCCAGGCAAGAACATTGGAGTGGGTTGCCATTTCCTTCTCCAATGCATGAAAGTGAAAAGTGAAAGTGAGGTCACTCAGTCGTGTCCAACTCTTAGCGACCACATGGACCGCAGCCTTCCAGGTTCCTCCGTCCATGGGAGTTGCCAGGCAAGAGTATTGGAGTGGGTTGCCTTTGCCTTCTCCATCCTTATGTACAGACACTAAGTATTTTCTCATATTTTATTAAACATTAAAATATAATGTATTTGTGGCCTTTGTCTGGTATGAGAAAGACTGTTATGTTTTGGATATATCTGATATCTAATAGGATGGGTTGTGCATTTAATTACTTGATAAAACTAATAAGTAGATATGTATTCATCTTGAGTTAATCACTTTGACTTGGGCTGTGTATTGGAAATAAATGTATTTTATATCTATCAACTCTGATGTGACACTGCTGAATGTGACCAACTCAAAGAATCTGTTACCTTACCTCTTTTCCCTCCTTTCTCTTCTTCTATTTCTCCTCCTCTTCTTCCACTTTCTCCTCCTCTTCTTCCACTTCCTCCTATTCTTCTTCCTCCTCCTGTCCCTCTTTCTTCTACTTTTTTTGATAACCCTTTAAAAAATGTAAAAACTATTCTTAGCCCATTAGCCATACAAACACAAGCCACAGATCACATTTGTATTGCCAATATAAGCTATAGTTTGCTGACCCCTATATCAGACCAAAACTGTTTCAATTTAATCAGTTTTTCTTCCTTTGTAAAAAGCTTATAGACACTAAATTGAGAGGCTATTACTATCTATTGCTATCATGAAATAAAAATTTTAAACAGTTATGAATATGTCTATAAAAATTCAATTAAACTATTTCTTCATCATTTACCTCATAGGACATTCTTATGTTACTTCTCTGTTAATTGAGAATTCTCAAGAAAGTGTTTATATTAATTGACCACTCAATAGAAAGTTTATATTCACTATAAACATAGACAAGATGATTATGAAATATTTTTTCTAATATTTTATTCTTCACCCAGGACAGTGAAAGGTACTGGGAGTATTAGGATAAATATAGCCTAGTTTCTGCTTTTAAAGAATTAGCAGAATAGTAGGAAGGACAAACAGGTAAATAATTAAAATATTTAAGCTAAATAATTTGAAATTTGAGCAGAAGTTGGATTTATTTCAAGCTATCATGAAGCAGTAATATATATTTATCTAGGGCCCAGGAAGAAGATGTGACCTAGACAGATATTAATATATTTGAGAGTTGTAGGCATATGTAGTGAACTAAAGATGTATGCATACACAGACCCTTTAAGGAGAGCATAGAGAGTGAGAAAGAGTAGGTGGAGGAACAGCAGTACTAGCAGACTGTAAACAGAAAAGAAGTGGCACAAAGGAAGCTTAGGTAAGAAAGGATTGCAAAGAAGTCAAGGAGTTCAAAGGCTTCAGGAAGCTCAACCACAATAGGACTGGAAAGTAGCATTGGAGTTTGCCAGTTGGGAGCCATCTTAGTAAAAAGACTGAGGAATGTTGAGTGTTAACTACAAAACATTGCCTTAAGATAGTTATTCTCACATGAAAATCAGCTAGGGAGTACTTTTCAGAATTGAAGTACCTCTTTCTCAAAGGAAATGTCAAAATGCAATATGCCAGAGGAAATATGTGTTTTAAAATAAGCTTTCTGTTGTTCCAATAAATGTCCTACTCACAGATTGAAAATTAATGGGAATTGAAGGACTTGAGATAACAAATGTATCTTATTTTCTAGGAACAAAGGCTCTGTTAGAAAGAAATAAATCAAACTATAATGAAAAGGAAAGATGGGATATAGGGAAAACTTGCTTTGCTGTTCTTTAGGGTGAGAAAGATTGGAGAATTTTACAGACCAAGAGCTAGTAAAAAGCACAGTAGCTAAAGATAAATGGTAGAGGAAAGGACCCAATATCTTGCCATGTTCTTGAGGGAGTGAAAGTGAAGACAGAAGCACAAATAGAGAGATTTTCATAGCAATAAGATAGTTTTTTAGCAAGGAAATCTGTGCAAAAAAATACTTCTATATAGTTTCAATACTAATTTTCTCTACTTTAAGTTTTATCTGTATTGAGGAAGAAATGAAAGTATGGGAGGGGACAAAAACCTGATTATGGGCTGACCTGTATAATGGATTTCTACCCATTATTTATCACCGGATTATGGCATTTTAGGATCATAAAGGGAAAGAAGTACTATGCATTTGAAAGATGATACATAAAAGGGGCAGAGATGAGGTTCACACCAGGGATACTAATAAGGAATATAATAAGAGCATCATATGCATAATCTAAGTATTTCATTAACTAAATGAAGGCAAAGCTGTGAATCCTGATCCAGCAGCCTTGTTGACAAGTGTGTCACTCCACAGTGATCTTGAGGACATGTTAACAAAAAGAAATTGATGTATTTTCTAACCAAAAGAAATATATAAAACTTTTTTGTTTTGCTTATTTTGTAGCTATCTGAGAGACATCAAAAAATTTACAGAGGAGGTAGAATGGCAAGTGTTAAAATTTAATAACTTTTCCATTAACACCAAATTTTCATGGTGGGGGGCTTTATTTACATGATATTCTAAGATTGTGCATATATGTGAAATATGCAAATTTACCTACACAATGGTGGCTCAGTGGCAAAGAATCTGTCTGCAATGCAGGAGACACAAGAGGTGTGGATTTGATCCCTAGGTTGGGAAGATCCCCTAGAGAAAGAAATAGCAACCCCCTAAGTATTTATTCTTGGGAAAATCCCACTAATAGAGAAGCCTGCCTGGCTACAGAGTTGCAAAGGGCTTACAACTGGCTATAGGGCTTGCAAAGAGTTGGACACAACTGAGTATACATGCGGACACATGCGCACATGCACACACATATACACACTTCAGTGTTAATTCACTTGAAAAAATGGGATGTATGTCTTGTGTCACCTGCAAGTCTATTCACGGAGAAAACTAACCACTAATACAATCATCAAGAAAGGAAAAGTGTCATCTAGAGGCTGGTCAAGCACCATATAAGTATGAAAGTGAAAAGTGAAATCTCAGTTCTGACTCTTTGTGACCCACATGGACTGTAGCCCACTAGGCTCCTCTGTCCATGGGATTCTCCAGGAAAGAATACTGGAGTGGATAGCCATTCCATTCTCCAGGGTATCTCCTCAACTTTGAGATCAAACTTGGGTCTCCTGCATTGCACGCAGATTCTTTACCCTCTGAGCCACCAAGGAAGCCCATATAATCCTTAAAATTTACTTGGGATGGGTTTACTGGGAAGAAAACAAGAAGAAACTCAGGAACTGATACAAATCATATAAAGTATGTGCTTGTTCAAAGATCTCGTACTGCACTATAACAGACCACTTTAAAGGAGAAGTGTTACTCCTGTTCTACTTACTTTAAAATATTAACTCATGTTTTCAGCCAAGTGGCAGCACTCAATCAGCTTGTGATTATGGGCATTCAACATCCTATGTGCCATTTAAGTACCTTCAGAATCAATTTGCAGCTGGCAAGCTATTGCTATTTATGTTTTCAGTGCATTTGAAATACTCTAGAAGTTATTTTATTTCCATTAGACATTAAGAATAGAACTAAATGTAAAATCATTACTTTGCCAATTTGCTGTGAAACCCAAAGGAAATCTCTCAAATGTATCATTTATTGAATGTAAAAGTGAAGAATAAAAGAACTTCTTGGAATTGGTTAACAACATTTCAGACAGGTAGATTTATCAAAAGTATAATAAAGATTTTTAGACTTTTTCCATTTATGCTGCTATAAAAATAGCATAAAATAGTTGGTTAAGTATCTTCTGTATTTCAAATATTATTAGTAATGTTATATTCCTTTTAATCCTAAAACCTAGCAAGTTAAACATGATCTCTACTTTACACATAAGGAAACTAAGGCTATAATTCATCAATTTGCATGACTAGCTACTTAGTGATAGCCAAAACTCCAATATGGGTACTTTTGAATTCAAAGCCAATGCTCCTATATTCTCAAGTGAGTCCATTTAGGGATTTGGATACACATTTAACTCTGGAGATAATAGAAATCTTCATATAAAATATAATTATAAAATTAAAGCTCAGATTCCTTAATTAAATTCTTAAATTTTCTTACCTATTTATAAGATGTAACCAAGAATAACTTGTGAAACTTCAGTGCCTTAGTTAATATCAGTGTATTCCAAGCTGCTTAGGCCACTTGTGAAAGCACTACACATCATCTCTCATCCCTCAGCCTCTCCTGAGTTTTGTTTTCCTTTGTTTCTGCTTGGGTTCAGCATAGTTGAAGGAATATTTAGAACCATGAAGATTTGACCCACCATACATTTATCCTACTAAGCATCATTGGGATCCTGAATGTTCCTTGCCATGTTTTTATGCATCCTTTTAAAAATTCTCCAAGGCCCCAAAACATCGTTTAAGACTAACTTTCCCTTGAAGCCTCTCATTCTGCACCTTTTCATCTTACATTGTCACCTTCACTGATCATGTATTCTGATCTCCAGCTTTTACCCTTTCTGTTTTAGTAACTCTCTCTCTTCCTCTCTTTATATGTATGTATGTGTGTGTGTGTGTGTGTGTGTAGATAGATACAGATATACAGCTAACCCTTGAAAAAACAATGGGATTAGGGACACCAACCCTGCACTGTCAAAATTCATGCATAATTTATAGTCAACACTCTATATACAAAAGTTCTCCACACATGTTTCATATATACTGCTCACATCCACAGTCTCAACTGAGAATCCTGTAGTAATGAAATATTTTCTATTGTAAAGAAATGTGCATAGAAATGGATCCATGCAGTTCAAATCTGTGTTGTTCATGGGTTAAGTGTATATCTATGTCTACATGTATATATGTCTAATTGTATATCTATGTCTATATGCATGTTTTGCATCTGCCTTCATTCCACTGATAGCCAAGATGACCTACACTTTCTGATTCAGGTTAACTTGCCCTTTTGGACTTCTGCAGCAACTCACTGCTACGAATATATTTTCTATTTTCAGCAATTCAATCTGATTCTCACTGAATTCTTCTGTCTCAGTTTACACACATTTGCAGCAGCAAGCAGAATAACAATCTCCTAATGAAGCCTGAGAATAATAATCTCCTGATCCTAGTACCTGTGAATGTTACTTTACTTGGTAAAAGAAATTTTGTAGACAGAACTACAAAGACAGGAACTTTGTAGAAGATGTGGCAAGAATACACAGAAGAACTATACGAAAAGATTTTCATGACCCAGATACCCATGACGGAGTGATCACTCACCTAGAGCCAAACATCCCAGAATGAGAAGTCAAGTGGGCCTTAGGAAGCATCACTATGAACAAAGCTAGTGGAGGTGATGGAATTCCAGTTGAGCTATTTCAAATGCTAAAAGATGATGCTGTGAAAGTGTTGCACTCAATACACCAGCAAATTTGGAAAACTCAACAGTGGTCAATGGACTAGAAAAGGTCAGTTTTCATTCCAATCCAAAAGAAAGGCAATGTCAAAGAATGTTCGAATTATCACACAGTTGCACTCATCTCACACACCAGCAAATTAATGTTCAAAATTGTCCAAGCTGGTCTTCAACAGTACATGAACCATGAGCTTCCAGATATTCAGGTTGGATTTACAAAAGGCAGAGCAACCAGAGGTCAAATTACCAACAGCTATTGGATCATCAAAAAAGTTCTAGAAAAACATCTACTTCTGTTTTATTGATTATGCCAAAAACTTTGACTGTGTAGATCACAACAAACTGTGGAAAATTCTGAAAGAGATGGGAATACCAGACCAACTTACCTGCCTCCTGAAATCTGTATAGAGGTCAGGAAGCATCATTTACAACTGGACATGGAACAGCAGACTGGTTCCAAATTGGGGAAAGGAGTACATCAAGGCTGTATATCGTCACCCTGCTTATTTAACTTATATGCAGAGTGCAACATGTGAAATGCTGGGCTTGATGAAGCACAAGCTGGAATCAAGATTGCCAGGAGAAATAATAATCTCAGATATGCAGATGACACCACCTTGATGGCAGAAAGTGAAGAACTAAAGAGCCTCTGGATGAAAGTGAAAGAGGAGAGTGAAAACGTTGGCTTAAAATTCAACATCCAAAAAATGAAGACCATGGCATCTGGTCCAATCACTTCATGGGAAATAGATGGGGAAACAATGGAAACAGTGACGGACTTTATATTCTTGGGCTCCAAAATCATGCAGATGGTGATTGCAGCCATGAAATTAAAAGACGCTTGCTCCTTGGAAGAAAAACTATGACCAACCTAGACAGCATACTAAAAAGCACAGACATTACTTTGCCAACAAAGGTCCATCTAGTCAAGGCTATGGGTTTTTCCAGTAGTCACATACAGATGTGAGAGTTGGACTATGAAGAAAGCTGAGCACTGAAGAATTGATGCTTTTGAACTGTGGTGTTGGAGAAGACTCTTAAAAGTCCCTTGGACTCCAAGGAGATCAAACTAGTCAATCCTGAAGGAAATCAACCCTGAATATTCATCGGAAGGACTGATAGTGAAGCTGAAACTCCAATACTTTGGCCACCTGATGCAAAGAACTGACTCATTGGAAAAAACCCTAATCCTGGGTAAGATTGAAGGTGGGAGGAGAAGGGGACGACAGAGGATGAGATAGTTGGATGGCATCACTAACTCTACGGACATGAGTTTGCACAAGGTCCAGGAATTGGTGATTGACAGGTAAGCCTGGTGTGTTTCAGTCCATGGGGGTCACAAAGAGTAAGACTTGACGGAGCAACTGAACTGAACTGAACTGAGACAAGATTAAGTTAAGATCTTGAGACAGAAAGTTTAGCCTGGATTATTTAGGTGATCCTAATATAATCACAAGGGTCCTTAAAGATGATGAGGGAGGCAGGAAAAGGTTATGTGACAACAAAAGCAAGGTCAAGAAGGACAAAAACAACATGAGAAGGACCTGACTTTCTTTGCTAGCTTTAATGATGTTGACAAGAAGCCATAGGCCAAGGAATGTTTGTGGCCTCTGGCAGCTAGAAAAGGTAAGAAAATATATCTTCATCTGAGCCTACAGAAAATATTTCATCTCTACTGATTTTAATCCTTGACTTTAGTCCCGTGAGACCCATGTTAGACTTCTGTCCTATATAACCGGATTATAGTAAGACACTAAATTTGTGCAAATTCTTACAGTAGCAAAAACAACAACAACAACAAAACTGATATAATCTTTATCTTAAAAGGATATTTATGGATGTTGCCACCGCCTATCTTTTTTCCCTAACCCCTTATACATTTTAGATCCCCCAAATTGTAATCAATATCTACTGCCTTCATTAATTTTTGTGTATTCCCTGTTTTCTTTTTTTTATTTAAATTTATTTATTTTAATTGGAGGCTAATTACTTTACAATATTGTATTGGTTTTGCCATACATCACCATGAATCCACCATGGGTGTACATGTGTTCCCTATCCTGAACCCCCCACCCACCTCCCTCCCCGTACCATCCCTCTGGGTCATCCCAGTGCACCAGCCCTAAGCATCCTGTATCTTGTATTGAATCTTGACTGACAATTCGTTTCTTATATGATATTATATATGTTTCAATGCCATTCTCCCAAATGATCCCACCCTCTCCCTCTCCCACAGAGTCCCAAAGATTGTTCTATACATCTGTGTCTCTTTTGCTGTCTCACATACAGGTCTATCATTACCATCTTGCTATATTCCATATATATGCGTTAGTATACTGTATTGGTGGTTTTCTTTCTGGCTTGCTTCACTCTGTATAATATTCTCCAGTTTCATCCACCTCGTTAGAACTGATTCAAATGTATTCTTTTTAATGGCTGAGTAATACTCCATTGCCAAAGAATGCTCAAACTACCACACAATTGCACTCATATCACATGCTAGTAAAGTAATGCTCAAAGTTCTCCAAGCCAGGCTTCAGCAATACGTGAACCGTGAACTTCCTGATGTTCAAGCTGGTTTTAGAAAAGGCAGAGGAACAAGAGATCAAATTGACAACATCCGGTGGATCATGGAAAAAGCAAGAGAGTTCTAGAAAAACATCTATTTCTGCTTTACTGACTATGCCAAAGCCTTTGACTGTGTGGATCACAATAAACTGTGGAAAATTCTGAAAGAGATGGGAATACCAGACCACCTGACGAGCCTCTTGAGAAATCTGTATACAGGTCAGGAATCAGCTGTTAGAACTGGACATGGAACAACAGACTGGTTCCAAATAGGAAAAGGAGTACATCAAGGCTGTATATTGTTACTGTACTTATTTAACTTCTATGCAGAGTACATCATGAGAAATACTGGGCTGGAAGAAGCGCAAGCTCGAATCAAGATTGCCAAGAGAAATATCAATAACCTCAGATATGCAGATGACACCACCCATATGGCAGAAAGTGAAGAGGAAATCAAAAGCCTCTTGATGAAAGTGAAACTGGAGAGTGAAAAAGTTGGCTTAAAACTCAACATTCAGAAAACGAAGATCATGGCATCTGGTCCCATCACTTCATGAGAAATAGATGGGGAAACAGTGGAAACAGTGTCAGATTTTATTTTGGGGGGCTCCAAAATCACTGAAGGTGGTGACGGAAGCCATGAAATTAAAACACGCTTACTCCTTGGAAGGAATGTTATGACCAACCTAGACAGCATATTCAAAAGCAGAGACATTACTTTGCCAACAAAGGTCCGTCTAGTCAAGGCTATGGTTTTTCCTGTGGTCATGTATGGATGTGAGAGTTGGACTGTGAAGAAGGCTGAGCACTGAAGAACTGATGCTTTTGAACTGTGGTGTTGGAGAAGAGAGTCTTCTTGGACTGCAAGGAGATCCAACCAGTCCATTCTGAAGGAGATCAGCCCTGGGATTTCTTTGGAAGGAATGATGCTGAAGCTGAAACTCCAGTACTTTGGCCACCTCATGCGAAGAGTTGACTCACTGGAAAAGACTCTGATGATGGGAGGGATTGGGGGCAGGAGGAGAAGGGAACGACAGAGGATGAGATGGATGGATGGCATCACTGACTCGATGGACGTGAGTCTGAGTGAACTCCAGGAGTTGGTGATGGACAGGGAGGCCTGGCATGCTGAGATTCATGGGGTCGCAAAGAGTCGGACACGACTGAGCGACTGAACTGAACTGAATACTCCACTGTGTATATGTACCACAGCTTTCTTATCCATTCATCTGCTGATGGACATCTAGGTTGCTTTCATGTCCTGGCTATTATAAACAGTACTGCAATGAGCATTGGTGTACAGATGTCTCTTTCAATTCTGGTTTCCTCGGTGTGTATGCCCAGCAGTGTGATTGCTGGGTCATAAAGCAGTTCCATTTCCAGTTTTTTAAGGAATCTCCACACTGTTCTCCATAGTGGTTATACTAGTTTGCATTCCCACCAACAGTGAATGAGGGTTCCCTTTTCTCCACACCCTCTCCAGCATTTACTGCTTGTAGACTTTTGGATCGCAGCCATTCTGACTGGCGTGAAATGATGCCTCATAGAGGTTTTGATTTGCATTTCTCTGATAATGAGTGATGTTGAGCATCTTTTCATGTGTTTGGTAGCCATCTGTTTGTCTTCTTTGGAGAAATGTCTATTTAGTTCTTTGGCCAATTTTTTGATTGGGTCGTTTATTTTTCAGGAATTGAGCAGCAGGAGTTGCTTGTACATTTGTGAGATTAGTTGTTTGTCAGTTTCTTCATTTGCTATTAGTTTCTCCCATTCTGAAGGCTGTCTTTTCAGCTTGCTTATAGTTTCCTTTGTTGTGCAGAAGCTTTTAATTTTAATTAGGTCCCATTTGTTTATTTTTGCTTTTATTTCCAATAATCTGGGAGGTGGGTCATAGAGGACCCTACTATGATTTATGCCAGAGAGTGTTTTGCCTATGTTTATAGTTTCTGGTCTTACATTTAGATCTTTAATCCATTTTGAGTTTATTTTTGTGTATGGTGTTAGAAAGTGTTCTAGTTTCATTCTTTTACAAGTGGTTGACAGTTTTCCCAGCACTACTTGTTAAAGAGATTGTCTTTTCTCCATTGTATATTCTTGCCTCCTTTGTCAAACATAAGGTGTCCGTAGGTGCGTGGATTCATCTCTGGGCTTTCTATTTTGTTCCATTGATCTATATTTCTGTCTTTGTGCCAGTACCATACTGTCTTGATAACTGTGGCTTTGTAGTAGAGCCTGAAGTCAGGTAGGTTGATTCCTCCAGTTCCATTCTTCTTTCTCAAGATTGCTTTGGCTATTCGAGGTTTTTTGTATTTCCATACAAATTGTGAAATTATTTGTTCTAACTCTGTGAAAAATACCATTGGTAGCTTCATAGGAATTGCATTGAATCTATAGATTGCTTTGGGTTGTATACTCATTTTCACTATATTGATTCTTCCAATCCATGAACATGGTATATTTCTCCATCTATTAGTGTCCTCTTTGATTTCTGTCATTAATGCTTTATAGTTTTCTATATATAGGTCTTTAGTTTCTTTAGGTAGATATATTCCTAAGTATTTTATTCTTTTCGTTGCAATGGTGAATGGAATTGTTTCCTTAATTTCTCTTTCTATTTTCTCATTATTAATGTATAGGAATTCAAGGGATTTCTGTGTGTTGATTTTATATCCTACAACTTTACTATATTCATTGATTAGCTATAGTAATTTTCTGGTGGAGTCTTTAGGGTTTTCTATGTAGAGGATCATGTCATCTGCAAACAGTGAGAGTTTTACTTCTTTTCCAATTTGGATTCTTTGTATTTCTTTTTCTGTTCTGATTGCTGTGGACAAAGTTTCCAAAACTATGTTGAATAGTAGTGGTGAAAGTAGGCACCCTTGTCTTATTCCTGACTTTAGAGGAAATGCTTTCAATTTTTCACCATTGAGGATAATGTTTGCTGTGGGTTTGTCATATATAGCTTTTATTATGTTGAGGTATATTCCTTCTATTCCTGCTTTCTGGAGACTTTTTTTTATCATAAATGGATGTTGAATCTTGTCAAAGGCTTTCTCTGCATCTATTGACATAATCATATAGCTTTTAATTTCAATATGTTAATGTGGTGTATTACATGGATTGATTTGTGGATATTGAAGAATTCTTACATCCCTGGGATAAAACCCACTTGGTCATGGTGTATGATCTTTTTAATGTGTTGTTGGATTCTGATTGCTAGAATTTTGTTAAGGATTTTTGCATCTATGTTCATCAGTGATATTGGCCTGTAGTTTTCTTTTTTTGTGACATCTTTGTCAGGTTTTGATATTAGGGTGATGGTGGCCTCATAGAATGAGTTTGGAAGTTTACCTTCCTCTGAAATTTTCTGGAAGAGTTTGAGTAGGATAGGTGTTAGCTCTTCTCTAAATTTTTGGTAGAATTCAGCTGTGAAGCCGTCTGGACCTGGGCATTTGTTTGCTGGAAGATTTCTGATTACAGTTTCAATTTCCGTGCTTGTGATGGGTTTGCTAAGATTTTCTATTTCTTCCTGGTTCAGTTTTGGACAGCTGTACTTTTCCAAGAATTTGTCCATTTCTTCCAAGTTGTCCATTTTATTAGCATATAATTGCTGATAGTAGTCTCTTATGATCCTTTGTATTTCTGTGTTGTCTGTTGTGATCTCTCCATTTTCATTTCTAATTTATTGATTTGATTTTTTTCCCTTTGTTTCTTGATGAGTCTGGCTAATGGTTTGTCAATTTTATTCATCCTCTCAAAGAACCAGCTTTTGGCTTTCTTGATTTTTGCTATGGTCTCTTTTGTTTCTTTTGCATTTATTTCTGCCCTAATTTTTAAGATATCTTTCTTTCTACTAACCCTGGGATTCTTCATTTCTTCCTTTTCTAGTTGCTTTAGGTGTAGAGTTAAGTTATTTATTTGACTTTTTTCTTGTTTCTTGAGGTATGCCTGTATTGCTATGAACTTTCCCCTTAGGACTGCTTTTACAGTGTCCCACAGATTTTGGGTTGCTGTGTTTTCATTTTCAATCGTTTCTATGCATATTTTGATTTCTTTTTTGATTTCTTCTGTGATTTGTTGGATATTCAGCAGCGTGTTGTTCAGCCTCCATATGTTGGAATTTTTAATAGTTTTTCTCCTGTAATTGAGATCTAATCTTACTGCATTGTGGTCAGAAAAGATGCTTGGAATGACTTCAGTTTTCTTGAATTTACCAAGGCTAGATTTATGGCCCAGGATGTGATTTATCCTTGAGAAGGTTCCATGTGCGCTTGAGAAAAAGGTGAAATTCATTGTTTTGGGGTGAAATGTCCTATAGATATCAATTAGGTCTAACTGGTCTATTGTATCATTTAAAGTTTGTGTTTCCTTGTTAATTTTCTGTTTAGTTCATCTATCCATAGGTGTGAGTGGGGTATTAAAGTCTCCCACTATTATTGTGTTATTGTTAATTTCCCCTTTCATACTTGTTAGCATTTGTCTTACATATTCCGGTGCTTCTATGTTGGGTGCATATATATTTATAATTGTTATATCTTCTTCTTGGATTGATCCTTTGATCATTATTAGTGTCCTTCTTTGTCTCTTTTCACAGCCTTTGTTTTAAAGTCTATTTTGTCTGATATGAGTATTGCTACTCTTGCTTTCTTTTGGTCTCTATTTGCATGGAATATCTTTTTCCAGCCCTACACTTTCAGTCTGTATGTGTCCCCTGTTTTGAGTTGGGTCTCTTGTAGACAACATATATAGGGGTCTTGTTTTTGTGTCCATTCAGCCAGTCTTTGTCTTTTGGTTGGGGCATTCAACCCATTTACAGTTAAGGTAATTATTGATAAGTATGATCCTGTTGCCACTTACTTTATTGTTTTGGGTTTGAGTTTATACACACTTTTTGTGTTTCCTGTCTAGAGAATATCCTTTAGCATTTGTTGAAGAGCTGGTTTGGTGGTGCTGAATTCTCTCAGCTTTTGCTTATCTGTAAAGCTTTTGATTTCTCCTTCATATTTGAATGAGATCCTTTCTGGGTACAGTAATCTGGGCTGTAGGTTATTTTCTTTCATCACTTTAAGTATGTCTGGCCATTCCCTCCTGGCCTGAAGAGTTTCTATTGAAAGATCAGCTGTTATCCTTATGGGGATCCCCTTGTGTGTTATTTGTTGTTTTTCCCTTGCTGCTTTTAATATTTGTTCTTTGTGTTTGATCTTTGTTAATTTGATTAATATGTGTCTTGGGGTGTTTTGCCTTGGGTTTATCCTGTTTGGGACTCTCTGGGTTTCTTGGATTTGGTGATTATTTCCTTCCCCATTTTAGGGAAGTTTTCAACTATTATCTCCTCAAGTATTTTCTCATGGTCTTTCTTTTTGTCTTCTTCTTCTGGAACCCCTATGATTCGAATGTTGTAGCGTTTAATATTGTCCTGGAGGTCTCTGAGATTGTCCTCATTTCTTTTAATTCGTTTTTCTTTTTACCTCTCTGATTCATTTATTTCTACTATTCTATCTTCTACTTCACTAATCCTATCTTCTGCCTCCATTATTCTACAATTTTTGCCTCCAGAGTGTTTTTTATCTCATTTATTGCATTATTCATTATATATTGACTCTCTTTTATTTCTTCTAGGTCCTTGTTAAACCTTTCTTGCATCTTCTCAATCCTTGTCTCCAGGCTATTTATCTGTGATTCTATTTTGATTTCAAAATTTTGGATCATTTTCACTATCATTATTCAGAATTCTTTATTAGGTAGATTCCCTATCTCTTCCTCTTTTGTTTAGTTTGGTGGGCATTTATCCTGTTTCTTTACCTGCTGGATATTCCTCTGTCTCTTAATCTTCTTTATATTGCTGTATTTGGGGTGGCCTTTCTTGTATTCTGGCAGTTTGTGGAGTTCTATTTATTGTGGAGTTTCCGCACTGTGGGTGGGGTTGTACAGGTGGCTTGTCAAGGTTTCCTAGCTAGGGAAGCTTGTGTCAGTTCTGGTGGGTGGAGTTGGATTTCTTCTCTCTGGAGTGCAATGAAGTGTCCAATGATGAGTTATGAGATGTCAATGGGTTTGGAGTAACTTTGGGCAGCCTGTATATTGAAGCTCAGGGCTGTGTTCTTGTGTTGCTGGAAAATTTGCATGGTATGTCTTGCTCTGGAACTTGTTGGCCCTTGGATGGTGCTTGGTTTCAGTGTAGGTATGAAGGCGTTTGATGAGCTCCTGTTGATTAATGTTCCCTGGAGTCAGGAGTTCTCTGGTGTTCTCAGGATTTGGACTTAAAAAACCATAAGCCTCCTGCTTCTGGTTTTCAGTCTTATTTTTACAGTAGTCTCAAGGCTTCTCCATCTATACAGCACTGTTGATAAAACATCTCCTTTTGAAGACAATGGGCTGCTTTTCTGAGTGCCTGATGTCCTCTGCCGGCATTCAGAAGTTGTTTTGTGGAATTTACTCAGGGTTTAAATGTTCTTTTGATGAATTTGTTGGGGAGAAAGTGGTCTCCCTGTCCTATTCCTCCGCCATCTTAGGACCACCCCTATTTTCTTAATAGAGAAGGAAGATAGTAAATGGCAGCCCAGTTAATATGGAACTGAGAACTTCCAGATGTACAAGTTGAATTTAGAAAAGGCAGAGGAACCAGAGATCAAATTGCCAACATTTGTTGGATCATTGAAAAAGCAAGGGATTTCCAGAAAAACATCTACTTCTGCTTCATTGATTACACTAAAGCCTTCGACTGTGTGGATCACAATGAATTGTGGAAAATTCTTAAAGAGATAGGATACCAGACCACCTTAACTGCCTCCTGAGAAACCTGTATGCAGTTCAAGAAGCAACAGTTAGAACCGGACATGGAACAATAGACTGGTTCATAATTTGGAAAGGAGTATAAAAATGATGGCTGTATATTTTCACCCTGCTAATTTAACATATATGTAGATGCATTCCTTGATATTCAGTTAGTAAAGAATCCGCCTGCAATGCAGGAGACCCCAGTTCCATTCCTGGGTAGGGAAGATCTGCTAGAGAAGGGATAGGCTATCAACTCTAGTATTCTTGGGCTTCCTTTGTGGCTCAGCTGGTAAAGAATCTGCCTGTGATGTGGGAGATCTAGGTTCGATCCCTGGGTTGGGAAGATCCCCTGGAGAAGGGAAAGGCTACCCACTCCAGTATTCTGGCCTGGAGAATTCCATGGACTGTATAGTCTATGGGGTCGCAAAGAGTCAGACAACTGAGCGACTTTCGCTTTCATTTTCAGAGTACACATTGTGAAATGCCAGGCTAGATGAATCATAAGCTGGAATCAAGATCACCTGGAGAAACATCAACAATGAGTATGAGTCTACAATCAAAGTCAGTTTCTGAAATTAGTTTTGTCTTCATTCTAAAAGAGGTGAATCAGCTAGACTGTATTTGAAAAGGAAATTTTACTGATGTTAGCTCATATTCTTTTCTTCTTATTATTAAAGATTGTAACAAGCAGGGGAATTTTAGACATTAAGTTACAAATAATCCATAAACTAGATACTAATTCTTTGAATCTTTAAGTTAGTCATTCAGTTACTGGATTCTTTTTTTTTTGGACAATATATGTGTGTGTGCTTATTCACTAAGTCACGTCCAACTCTCATGTACTCCATGGACTGCAGCCTATCAGGATGCTCTGTCCATGGGATTTCCCAGGCAAGAATACTGGAATGGGTTGCAATTTCTTCCTCTAAGGGATCTTTCCAACCCAGGGATCAAACCTGCATCTCTTGCATCTCTTGCATAACAGGTGGATTCTTTACCACTGAGCCACCTGGGAAGCCCGTTGATAATATGTAGCTGTTAAGAAAATAATGTTTCTAAAATTATAAAGCAATTGGAAACAAATTAGTCATTTAATGCCATATGAAACAGTAATTATTGAAAATGTCTGAAGATACATAAAATAAGCCTAAACACAAAAACAGTTTTAAAAGATTAACTAAAATAGGAGCAAGAGATAAGTTCTAGTACTATAATTTTATTGAATATTCATTTATTACTGGCTTTTATAGAAGGAAAGACTGGCTTTGTAACACAAGCAAAACCCAAATGGACTTTCCAGTTAGGTAACACGCTCTCCTCTGCATAACTTGGCCTTACTTCACAGTGGGTCCCAATGCCTAATAGGAGTCATTCATTTTATTTCACAAGCCACGCTGAGAAGAAATTCTGAACCCACATCATGGACATCCCCATGCTATTTATCCTTTAGGATGCAAGGCACATGTTCAATTATTTTTTAACCCATCCAGAAAATTTTATGTGCTTTCAGGCTATGCTGTGTGCACTTTTATAAAAAAGTAGTCAAATAATGAGATTTTTCTCATTATGATTCAATGATTCAAACAACAACAAAATATCAACAATATGTAATAAAGTAGAACAACAAAATATGCATTTTTCTCATTTGCAGCTAGAAATGCATGCTGAAATATTCATCTATTTAAAAGCCAATATTTAATCCAAAAAGTAACCAAATAATACTTACAGGAGTAAAAATAAGTTGCAAAAACTGCATGTGAAAGATTACCTTCTTGACCAAACACCCACCATCAACACTGAAAGAATATGATAAAAAAAAAAAAAAATGTGCTAAATAGCAATGACAGATGCCAGTGCTTTCTAAAATAATACCAAATGAAGATTTCAGGGCCACTTAATTTAATTTGCATCCTGGGGATAGATTTTTATCTTCTTGCCAAAGAATTTATACTCATAACCTGCCATGACTGATTACAAAAATGAGAAGTCTAGGATGTTTTTGTTTGTGTTTCTATTTTTTTTTAAGCCAGGAAACATTAGAACATTAACTTTAAAGTGCTAACCATAGTTAGCGTATCATTTGGAACATTTCTCCTGTCATGCTAGCAAAGTAAAATAGTCCAATTTGCAAATTCCAGAGGCTTGGGAGATAACAGTGGTAATAATGTTTTGGACCATAGGTCTCTGTTGGCTCATACCTTTTCAAATTATTGTTTTTGTAGCCACTAGCCCTATTTCTCCCATCCCACATAAATACTTGCACACAATGAAACAATGAGATTTCTGGCATATCCATAGGCCTTCTTAATCTCTCTCTTGTTTTGCTCCTGTTCTCTAGCTGAGTAAGAGAAAGAGAGATGTTTTACTGTGAATTCTTGGCTCCGTTCACCTTTGAAAGAATTTTTTCCCTTCTGTCTTCATTTTAGCATGGCTTTTTTAAAAAAATTGAATGTTATTTACATTTGCTTTGAAACTGCCTTTTCAATTCATTACCTTGCTGTGTGTTAATTTCCTTTCTCAAGTTTGCATGCAGCTAAGCATGATATTTTTATGCTAATTTTGCTTTACAAATGTTAGGTAGATAGAATAGGAAAAAGGAGTCCAGAATGGCGGTAGCTAAAAGATAAAGAAGGAAAACCTAGACAGCATATTAAAAAGCAGAGACATTACTTTGCCAAAAAAAGTTCATCTAGTCAAGGCTATGGTTTTTCCAGTAGTCATGTATGGATGTGAGAGTTGGACTATAAAGAAAGCTGAGCACTGAAGAATTGATGCTTTTGAACTGTGGTGTTGGAGAAGACTCTTGAAAGTCCCTTGGACTCCAAGGAGATCAAACTAGTCAATCCTGAAGGAAATCAACCCTGAATATTCATTGGAAGGACTGATAGTGAAGCTGAAACTCCAATACTTTGGCCACCTCATGTGAAGAGCTAACTCTTTTGAAAAAACCCTAATCTGGGAAAGATTGAGGGTAAGAGGAGAAGGGAATGACATAGGATGAGATGGTTGGATGGCATCACCAACTCAATGGATATGAGTTTGGGTAGACTCTGGGAGTTGATGATGGACAGGGAAGCTTGGCATGCTGCAGTCCATGGGATTGCAGAGAGTCAGACATGACTGAGTGACTAAACTGAACTGAACTGAAGCATGATATCCACATTTTCTGCTGGAACAGTGGACTGCACTATTGTCCAAACTTGATCTTTCATCATTTGTTTATAAGTGATTTATTTATTCATTTAATTAAACCCTCCCACATCGGTCGCATGGTTTGTAATCATCTAGAGATGTACTATCCAAAATGGTAGCCACTTGTCATGTGTCATCATGTTTAAAGGTGATGCCTTCCATATTGGACAGTGCAGATGTTACAGAACATTTCCATCATCTCATAAAGTTCTATTGGACAACACTATTTTAGAGGAAGTCTCCTAGACTGAAGAGCTAGAAATCTAACCTAGTCTTCTCGAAGTATAAGAAATCAGAGGGTTTTTTGTTGTTGTTGTTGTTGTTCCGTACTCAGTGTAGGAATTCAATATATACCAATTAGAATGTGTTGAAAAGTATGCAGGTGGAAAATGAAATTAACATATTAGGATTTATTTATCAATACACATTACATGACAGGGAAAACAAAACATCCAAGCTATAATGTATTTACCTTTTCTGCTCTGGAAAATTCTGACTCTTGTAAGTAATCCTTGGTGCTACTGAAGCTGAATTCATCCTAAATTTATCTCACACCCACTATGAGCAAGTTTATGAGCTCCACATTTTTTGCAGGGGGAAACATTCAAAAAAGCATTCTCCATTCTAATGAGGAAGATAGTCTTGGACTTAAATAAATATTGTATAAGCAAGGTCTTATCCAGGCTTTGTGGGACCCTAAATATATGCAATTTAGTAAGCACTCAAAAAACCAGAACTCCGCCAAATTGGCAATATGAAAAACCATATATACGGTTTTATATACATACATATGTATATATTTATATACATAAAACATATTTACATATATAAAATTCCTGGAGTTTTGGAAGGAGTCTGTTAAAGTAAGTTTTCCTTAATTTATTGTAAATCCATTTCTGAATATTAAACAAAACATAAAAAGGGCCATGTGCAAAAAGCAGGGGAAAATAACAATGACAGAAAGGACTGGAGAAGATATTTTTATAGAAAAAGCACTGAAAGTTCCGACTTCATACTATTAAAATAATAGTGCTTACTCCTGGTATGAGGACTCTGTGAGATCTTGCAGAGAGTTCCTGCTGAAAAGTCTAGCAAAGGATAAATCAGTATCTCACTATAACCATAGAAACTGCCATCCTAGGTCTCTTAATTCAGACTTAAATTGAACTACTTCAATTGTTTTTCTTCTATAACACATGTTCCAGTGGCAGGATCAAGATTTCAAATATTAAAAATTATTCTACAAACATGTATGAAACACATACTTTATGCAAGATATTTTTCTATAATGAGAATACAAAGCAATAAGATATACTCTTGTTCTTCAAGGAGTCACTTTTAGTTGGAGAATAGAGAATAAACAGACACCAAGAGATAGACTAAAATCAACACTATTCCTGCAAAGTAAGCCCCATCAATCAGTGAGATAAGTAATCTGGGACCTAAATATATTAATGGAAAAATTATAATACAAGATGTTGACCATATTTTTCTTGAATATCAGTCCTGACAATCATAATTTTACATAACTTATTTATCATATATCCAGTAGTTTTGGAAGAGATTTTTCCTAGATCTTAAAACCAGAATTCTTTTGAAAAATGTCCATATTTACTAAAGAACATTGTGTTGCACTGAAGATCTCACTAACTCTGGTTGCTCCCATCACCTTTATTCAGAAATAGAATTGCAAAATGCTTTTTCTTACTGACAGGTTTCCACAGACTGTATATGTAACACAAATGGTAAATGTTTTGCTTTAGGCTCAGTGCCTTCCTCTTCTTCCGTTAGAAGCACAGTTTACGAAATATATTAGGACTCTGTCACTTTATTGAAAATTTCTGTGGGAAAAGAGAAGCACCACATTCTGTGGATCATAGTATTTCACTAGGAAAAATTTATTTAAAAAATCTTCCAAGACGCTTGTCTTGAGTACATTGAGTACACTGTGTACTTGTCTTGAGTACATTGTGTCTCTTTTCTTCTGACGCACCATGCATCAAAGCATGGCCCAAACTCACTCTCTCCCCTTTTCTTCCTCCTTTTCCATCCAAAGTATTTTTCTCTTCATTCTGAAATATAGGACACATAACACAGCATGCTCATAAACTTAAAAAGGACTTATCTAAAATCTTCTCAAATGTCACCTGCTAGGAAGGCAATGGCACCCCACTCCAGTGTTCTTGCCTGGAGAATCCCAGGGACGGGGAAGCCAGGTGGGCTGCCATCTGTGGGGTCGCACAGAGTCGGACATGACTGAAGTGACTTAGCAGCAGCAACAGCAGAAGCAGGATGTAACTTATCCCCAAGTAATTACACAAAGGCAAAAGCTTAATTTAATTAAATCCTCTAACTATATAGGACTACATAACCCTATAACTCTAACAGAATTAAAAGAAAGAAATAATAATAAATATTTAATGAATATTTACTATGTGTCAGGCACTGTTCTAATAGTTTTATATAAGTAATGTCTTTTAGTCCTCAAAATAATCTTATGAGTTACATACCATATCAATATTTGATATTCACATTTAATAAATCTATATTTTATTATATCTATATCTAATAAATCAGAAAACGGAAGCACAGAGGCTAAGCAATTTGCTGAGGTTATTCAACTGAAGTGTAGAGCTAGGATTTTAACCAGAACCTTGGGTTCCAAAGCACTGTTAATCATTTTATCATAGAACCTCAGCCAGGAACTGAACCCTCAGCTCTATTCTAATTCAGTAGGGGATACTAGCAGAAAATATATAGAGTCACAAGATAAAAGTTCAAGTTCAAAATACAGCTTTTCTGTGTAAGAAAAGGGGGCTTCAAAATGTGACTCTGGATCCTTGCACAGAGAAATTAGATGCTGAACTAGATGAGTGGTCTAATTAGATAAAAACCAGGAAAAAAAACATAAAATTTTTTGAAACCTAGAATATCTGTCATTACAACAGATGCTCTTTTTTCATTGCCTTTATGCCATTTAATTAATGTGTGATAGCTTCCAATTAAGGCAAGGACGGCGCTTTTAAATTCTTTCCCATCTTCCAAAATTTCTAACATAATTCTTCACAAATGAAAAAAATCCATAATTTTATCTTATACAAATGAACACAAAAGTAGCATTTGAGAAAGTAAAGCAAATATAAGTGTTGTAGGCATTTGTTCAATTATTTTATTTAAATAATCTCTCTCAAAAACCTTTCTGGTTGAGTTCCTGTTTGGAGGGATATGATTCTTCAAGGTGCTTATATCGCCTATTTTTCTTTACCACATGGTGACTTCTGCATAAGTTTTCTATTAAGATATGGCATAGGAAAATAAAATGGGGAAAAATCAAATAATATTACTGTTTAGGCAAAGAGTTGATAAAATGTTCACTGAGTAAAAAGGAAATGTAATTGGATAAAATCAGATACTGAGGATTTTCCTGTATACTGTAATATACACAGTTCCTAGGAAGTGTTCATTGTTTGAGCTTCCAGAAGAAAATCTTTCTAAATCTGACAAGGATTTATCTTTACACTTCATTCTTCTTCATGGTATAAAAATAATTTCAAGCATAATCATTATTATTCTCTGTAATTACATAATAACCATGATACTTCCTTTCTAACTCTCCAGAGAGAGGAAGAAAAATCTACAGGGAAGATGATGAGAGAGATTAGACCAAATGGTCTTGATAAATTTCCTTTTGTAATTCTCAACAAAGCCCTAGACACCATCTGACTAATGGCAGATATTTCTGGAAAGCTTGAAGGTCTCCAAATAATTAGTTTGGGAAGAGGGGGGACATCAGTTAGGGAGCTGATATCTCCCCGGACACTGCTCCATACTGGCAACTGACCTGTAGGCCAGGGTGGTGCTGGCAGTATGAACACCAGGCAGCTCAGCAAGGAGGCTGATTTGGTCTCAGAAGCAATGGTGTGTCTATCCCATTTGGGAAAGAACCTTGGCTGTGAGAAGCATTTCAGAGCAAAGGTTCATAGAGAAAAGAAAGAGGAAACTTGAAATTAAATTTAAAATGTATTTGTTGTAAGTTGAACAAACAACAATTTTATGTGCACTAACCAAAATACTCTGTCATTCTGAATCGGTAACTGTTACATTCAAATTCCTTTGCTAAAGAATAAAGACGTATCCAGGGGACTGGTAAATCTTGATTTGCTTCATTAAGTCTGCTGAAAAATAACAAAACTTGATAAAGCTATCTTATGATGATCTGGCTATTATTATTCTCATCCAACCCAACTAATCTGATACAATGAAAGGATCATTAATAGAATTGTTTTTATATTTAAGAAAAAGATAATGATAAATATCAGTTTTGGCAGCAGAAAGGTTATCTTGTAGCTGTAAGATACAAAGGGAAAAATACTTATTTCTTGCCAACAGTCTTCATGTCTTTATTCAAATGCTGCATTTATTGCATAATCCATTTCTTCCTGATGAGAATATTGATAATAGCTTTTGTAACAATCACAGTAGAGTGATATAAAAACCTGGCTTTTATACCCAATAGATTTAATACATACTATTAGAGCCTATTATCTAGAGTCTTTGCACATTTCAACATAGGTAAATTTGTTTTCAAGTGGGGATGTTAACAACCTTGGATGTCAGAAATTTCTTCTCTCCATTTCTGGAGGTTAGAAGTCCAAAATCAAGGTTCAACAGGGCCATCCTCCCTTTGCAGACTCTGGGAAAGAATCTCTCAACTCTTCCCAGCTTCAGGTGGTTGCCAGCAGCCCTTTGTGTTCCTTGGCATATAACTATATCACCCCAACCGTTCTCTGTAATCACATGGCCTTCTTTCTTTTGAGAGTGCCTGTATGTCTCCAAATCTATCTCTCTTTTAAAAACACTGGTCTTTACATTTAGGGCCCACCCTAATGCAGGATGGCCTCATATTAACTGTATTATATCTGCAAAGACCTTATTCCCAAGAAAGGGTACTTTTGCAGGCACCAGGGATTAGAATTTGAGCATATTGTTTTAGAAAATGCAATTTAACCAATTAAAAATAAGTGAAATGCATATTTGGATTCTATGAACCTGGAAGACTGGAATAGATGAAGGAAATGGCTTTCAGAGCAGGAGCAATCGATTCAATTCTTAAATGTTCTCATGAGGTTATAGGGAAGGAAATCCTTTTGTATGATTATGCAGAGCAAGAACAGATATGCAAATAGCATGAATCCTGACATCAGCCATATAAGGAAGATTTAAAAAAAGAATAAGTATTTGCATCCAAGTCAAGCAGCTAGGCACTAGCAGGTCATAAAATGTTATACTTTAGACTCTGGAAATAAGGGCAGGGGATGGCAGTGGGTAACAGGAAGGAAACCCATTATGCCCATTTCACAGAAAAAGAAACTGAGGAACAGAAAGGTTACATAAACTTACCAAAACCAATCTGCCAAAAAGGGCAGGATTGGGACTCAAAGTCTTTCAGTCTAGACTCAGAGTTCTTGGGTCCTTCACAATAATATTTCTTCTGAAAGAAATGTTCAATGGAAATTGTTCTACGTCTGCATGGGAATATCATATCAGATACTACTTGTAAGCTGATACAAGTCCCATTGCATAGGCCTTCCCTGGGCATCAAATTCTCCAGGAAATCTTTCAGGAAATGCTATCAGAGATGAAGTTCAATATTCCTGTTCCTGGATCTTTCTTTGTACCAGAGACAAAGATGATTAATTCCTTCAGATAAATGTTACAAACATCTGGGTACAATTCTACTTCAGACAAGCCAACTAACTTGCATTTCCTTCAGAGTCCCATGATTCACCAACCACTGCTCCTTCCACAAGCTGTCCACTTCCACGTAAGGATTCATTGCCCTTTTACTCACAACTGTCTTGACCAACTGCTACTTAGAATTCCAACCTACATTTTAAGTGTTACCCCAATATAGACTCATTTCCTTATCCATCTCTACCACCCAGACTGAGTTTAATTCTCCTCTTCTGTAGCTGTTTGGGATATACAGCAGTTGGGTACTCTTACCAACCAAGCATAATTTAGATCTTCTTTCTACCAAACAGAACCTGAAAAGTATTCAAGTAGCCAACCTCATCCACAAATCAAGGTACTAAGAGAAAGCTAACCCACTTCCAACTTGAAGGATAACCATCCTTTTTGTTAAAATGTCATCTTACCAGTAAGGTGCCTGCATGCTCAGTGGTATCCAATTCTTTTCAACTTCATGGACTGTAGCCCACCCGGCTCCTCTGTCCATGGGATTTTCCAGCCAAGAATACTGGAGTGGGTAGCCACTCCCTTCTCCAGGGGATCTTTCCAACCCAGAGATAGAACCCAAGTCTCCTGCATCTCCTGAACTGCAGGCAGATGCTTCACCACTGAGCCACTGGGAAAGCCTACCATAAATTTCAGTAGCTTAAAGCTATTGCAGTTTGTTATTGATAATGATTATGTGGATTGGCTAAGTTTAATCTTCTTGTCTATGTCAGCTCAGCTGAAACCTGATCTAGAATAGACCTCAGTTGGATGCATTCAGCTTCATTTGGGACGTTAGCTAAAATGATATGGAAAGCTGAGAGTTCTAACACTCCTTGGGCTCTCATCCTCCCGTAGGCAGGTGGTAGAGGATTTCCTAGCAGCAAGGGAGGGCAAACCCAATGCACAAGCATTTTTAAATCTTTGGGTTTTTTCATGGTTGTTAATGCCTGTTAGTCAAAGCAAATCACAAGGTCAAGCCTCTGTTCAAAAGATGGAGGGAGAGGTTCTACAGCTGAAGCAGCAAAATCACATTGCAAAGGGCTGAGCATACAGGAATGGAGAAGGAAATGGCAACCCACTCCAGTATTCTTGCCTAGAGAATCCCATGGACAGAGGAGCCTGGTGGTTTACTGTCCATAGGGTCGCGCAGAGTCGGACATGACTGAAGCAACTTAACATGCATCATGCTTTGGAGAAGCAAATGGCAACCCAGTCCAGTATCCTTGTCTGGAGAATCCCAGGGACAGAGGAGCCTGGTGGGCTGCCATCTTTGGGTTGCACAGAGTCAGACACGACTGATGTGACTTAGCAGCAGCAGAGCATACAGGAAAGGGAAGAGTTGCAATCTACTTTGTCAATAAGACTTGAAGTGATCACCTTATTTAAAATGAAAATTTAGCCCCACTCAAGGAAATGGCAACCCATTCCAGTATTCTTGCCTAGAGAATTCCATGGACAGAGGAGCCTAGTGGGCAACAGTCCATAGGATCACAAAGAGTCTGACAGGACTGAAGCAAGTTAGCACACATGCAAGCACTACCGATCCCCTTTAACCTGCTTTTGTTTACATAATATATGTCACATTCTAGCATGCTGTGATATTTACATATTAGGTCTATTGTTTGTTATTCTGTCTCTTCCTTTAAAATACATGTTCCCAAGGTAGAAATCTTTGTTCATTAATTGACCTACTTAGAAGACTGGTGACACTACTACGTGATATATAGTAGTTCAAGAAATATTATATGAATTCAAGTGTGAAAGACCCATCAGTAATTTGAGGCCAATGGGGACCTCATATTCAGCCAGAGAAAAGTATCTCATTCACATCAAAGGAAATGCAGATAGAAAATCTGCAGCAATGGAGAGGGCCTAGGTTGCAATGGTCTCTGAAGAAGCCATTAAAACTGTTCTCAAAGATAAAATTCTATATTAAAAAAAATTAAATATATAACAAAATAACATCAATAATCTGAGAATCTGGCACCAATTTCTGACAATATTAGCCAAATTATAATTTTCTTGCCTCTTTCAAATTAGATACATAAGTAAGAGGCCAATAATTTCCTCCCTCCACCTATCCGTTAGGCCATGGCTAACAGGCAATAGAACTGAGCTGAAAACAGCTCCTTTGAGGTGGAACTAAAATTAAGATTGAAGTTTTAATTATCACATGAAATGAGACCTATATATTGCTGGCCAGAGAACTTGACTGTCCAAAAGTGATCAGAAAAATCATGGGACTTCCCCTAAATTTTATTTAAGAGAAGGAGAAATACTAGTCCCATTGAACAAACTAAAAGAATAATGTGTGTTGGGTGGGGTGGGGGAAGCAAGGAATAAAAGCGCTTTATGATCATATCCCACAAGCCATACCTGTCAAACATAATGGTTACATTGCCTTTCCAATAGTGAGAGATACAGCTGCAAAATGACTGATTCATTCCTTGTTCATAGGAACGCCTCCCACATGGAGGAAAGGAATGCTTATCAGAGACATGAAAGAAGAGAGCTAACATTTATTGAACATATGCAAGGAATAGGAGCAGTGCAGGAACTATTTCACCAAATCTTTCCCAAATGCTATAAACTTAATTATCATTGTCATCAGTTTATATACAAGGGAATTGAAGCACAGAAAAATTAATGTGTAGTCAGACAGCTAGGAAGTAGAAGAGCTTGGCTTGAAACTAGGTTCCTTCTGACTCTAAATGACATGCTCCTCTATTAGAAGCCATTGCCTTCCACACTGAGGCAGAATCAGATATAAATCTTATACTCAGTCTATAATCTTGTAGTATCATAAGACCCTGGAGAGTATCCATAAATCACTACCATACAAGGTTCTAAGTGCTTTAGGAGATACACTGGAAAGTCAGAAGTGGAAGACATAACTTCCTCTTGATTACCAGGGAAAACTTCCCAGAGGAAAAGGAATTTTATTTCATATCATAATTATGACATAACCAAAGCTCTGGTTGCTTTTCTCCACCTTCTTTCCTATCTTTGAGAATATTATGAGTTCTATTTACATTCTCCAAATTGTAAATAATCAGCTAAACTGAAAGTAACTTAAACCTATCTTCTTTTCCTTCTTAAACATATCTTCCTTTTTTCCCATACACACACAAAAGCCAAGTTAAAAAAAAAAAAAAAGAGGATAGACTCCTCACATCCATTTCTTTGTGTGTATTACACATTCCACTATTAAAGCAGTTTGGTCTCCCCCTACTATTGGAATAGCCTAAAATCAAGTCTAAGCACCTAAATCTTTATAAATTTTATTAGTTAATGTTTATATATGCTTTGACAAATATAATTATTATTTCCAGCATTTTCCTCATTTTGAACTTCTAGGCTGTTTTTCATGCTAAATTGGCAATATAAGTATACCCTTTCAAGCTAGAGAAAAGAGTAAAGATGCAATAAACATCACTGTATATATCATAAACTATGATATTCCACATCCTAATGTCAAAAAGGGTGTAGTTACACATGATACTTGAAGTGATTAAAAATTATAGAGTAGAGTAGGTACTTAATTTTGCTTAAAAATACATATTTAAAAGTTATAAATGACAATAATAATTTTATAACTATATACTTTAGCATTATAAATTGATACATGAGGATAATGGTATAAATTCATGTCACACCTTAAATGACTATTTGCAACTTGCATAGCTTTTCATTAACCAAGAATTTCAGAGCCCACTATGGAATAATAGAACAAAGATCTGATCCATATAAACTGATAAAACATAAAATCCAAAATTCTGTTTAACTGACCTAAATCCTCTCAAGAGACTAATCTAGATCTTAAATTGAACCCAAACTGTGTAGTAAGCATCAGATGAGTTCAACACTTTTAACTCTGCACAATCTGGACACAGATATTAAATGTGATTTATGAATCACCTACATGAAGGTTTACCTTTTGAATCAGATTAATAATTAAATACAATAAGGAAAAAATTGGTTTTGACAGTAAGTACCAGGTCTTTTCCATATATTATTTCATTAAAATAGTACATGATAGACCTGGGCTTTAAACTCACATAATGTGTTTCCAAAGTCAGGCAATTCACCACTACACTATGGGTCTTATACTAGGAATTAGCTAAGTTTGTACCAATAAAATTATTGATTTCACATTATTGCAAGATTTGGGGATTGCTATTTTTACCATTTTTAACAATTCAAAAGTGTGCAGAAATTGGGAGTTTGAACTAAGGGTGTTGTTTTATCCTAAATCTGTTTGAAAACTCCAATACATATTTAAGACCCCTTCTAATAGTTCAAGTTTGAACAGGTTGCCTTAATCTATCAAGTGATGAAACGAGTCTTATTTTCCTCAGTTTTCCTCTTGTTGTTTTGTGGCTCTGCTGTTAACAATGTAATACTGATGAGCGTGTGAAGCCCAAAGTCTACAAAAACACATCACCCAGTACAACCATACGGCTCCAACTTAAGCACAGGCTGATTCCACGTCTTGTCAGTATCCAGTTCATGGCCCATCATGGCTTTCCTCTCTCCATCTATGTTGCTACTTCTAGGGAGTTAATCTAGTAGGGAGTTACCTAGTGGGCACCCCAAAAGAGCCCTGCGCAGGTTGTATATGCCACATGGTGCTTTAATAAAGTCACTGCCCAACCATGCACTGGTTTCAGGGCTTCCAGCACTGCTGCTGAAGTGGCTTTGGATGTCACTCTGCTTGATTCATCCATCATCCGGTGTCAGTCTAGGAGACCCCAATTGTATCTTCCTTAATTGTCCCCACATGGGCCCCTGTGGTTATCCCTCCGTGCTGCAGAACCAGGAATAAATCTGCTGGGCCACAGTTTATATGCACTTATCTGACAAAAAAACTATTAGGAGGCTTCCCAGAATAGCTGTGTTAATCCTGCCAGAAATATGTGAAAATCCTTACTGGTTATTTTTATTCTCAGGGCAGTTGCTCCTAATTTAAGATCTACATTTATAGATTTTCTCCTTATGTTTCCTTTATTAGTTTCTTAAATAGAACAATACTAGTATCTTGAAGGTTTCACATTATTTTGCTCTTCCTCCCTACCTCCCACCTCTAACATACCCTTGATGTTCCTTATAAGTTATTTTCCTCAATCTAAGCTTTTTAAAATAACCATGATATCCTCTGGTCTTTTGGCCACCATTACTTCATGTATCTCTTGTAGCACCCTTGCACTTTTATGTATCTTTTTATTTTAATACATTCTCTAAAAGCCTTTCAAAGTGGGTTTCCATATGGTCAGTATTTTGAGGCCTGACTATATATAATGATCTTTATTTTTTTACTATGTAATTATGGTGTTACAAAGTCTGATATCAATCTAAACACTTTTCCTTGTTAGGTAATACGCTATTCTCTTTGGAAGCATTTTCCTTTGGTCTTTGATGTTCTAGAATTTAATTAAATAAATCTAGGTAATAATAGCTAATACTAAAATAGCAATTATGAACAAGGCACTTTTCTAAGAGCTTTTTACATATAAGTTAATTCACTTACTCCTCACATTAATTTTTTAAGAGTAAGGGAACCATTATACTATCCTCATTTTATTGGTGGGTAAACTGAGATATAAATGGTTTACCTTATTCAAGTAAGAAGTCTGCCATTTTGTTTTAACTCTGGGATAAATAAATATTCTTTATTTCTTCAATATTTTCCCTTTGTCTCCCACTATGACCACCAGCATCTTTCTCTTGTACATTAATGCTAATAATATTATTAATTGTATAATAGAACTTTTATTTCTAGTCTCCAAATCCTATAGTTTATTGTTGTAGTTTCTCTTTCAATTTCTTTTCTGTTACCTTGCGTGAGTGCTCAATCTGATCATCTGGCAAACAAATTATTTCTTCAGCAGCATCATTTGGATTCTTTTTCTTGTTTATTCTGTTCTTTACTTCAACTATTATCGTTTTCATATTTACTTTTTTCATTTGGTTCTTTTTTAATGACTTCAACATTTTATTAACATCATTCTCATCTCATTATTTCAATTACACTTATTTTAAATTGTTAGTCCATCTATTCTAAGAATTCCGTTTCAAATGGTATCCATTTGTCATCTTTCTTTTATAGGTTGTTCTTCCTGTTTTCGTTGTTTTCCCTGTGACTTCATGACACTGTCTGACATAAAAATTAGGGAAGGGCCTAAGTTATATTCCTCCTGATGAATTTAAACAAAAGAAATGGTGAGACTGAGTGGGTGTCAGTGTATCTAAGAGTCTCTCTCAGTCACTTCTGTTTGCCGCTGTTCCACCAGACAAATCTTCAGCATCATTTTCAAGATGGGGAAATCTCCTAGCCCTAACACTGAAAGAGAACTAGGGCAGGGAAGTAAGATCCCTCATAGTTGACATCTGTTCCATGAGCACTTCACCCCAGCCAGAGTTTTTGCACTCTAACATTACCCCTTGGCACTGCTAAGTCCAGGCTGCTGCTAATTTCTGTGCCCATTTTGAGACAACAGTCCCAGGTTGCAGTAGAGCAAGGCTGAGGATATCTGAAAATCTCTCTCTCAAACTTTCCTCCCACAGTTGCATCTCAGTCAGACTGCCCTTGACCCTCTGCTGATGCATTTACTCCTCAGGGATCTCTCAGAGTTCTTATATCTTTTCCAAGTCCAGGCTTCTCTTGGCTTCTGTTTCTCCAGGTAGATTTGAGGAACAAAGCAACAGAATGGGCTAGTTCACTCTCTTCTCAGGAACCAAATGCCATTCTTTCGGATTGTTCTGCCTCTTTTATTTGGGAATAGGAAGGATGAGAGGAAAGTTCAGCCAATATTACCTAGACTTAGAAAAATGATTGATCAGGTTTATTTCCAAACAGCAAAGCACTGGCTCCTCCCTTTTGTACAGTTCAATCTTCTGGCTTCCTAAATTTATTGTCAGTCAGCATCATCTTTCTAGCTACCATAAGGTGTTTCCATGACCTTCAAGCCACTCTTTTTCTGGTGATGCAAACTTCTGAAGTCTTAGATATTACTATACACATGAAGTCCTTAAATTGTTCTAGATGGGGTGAGGGTGTGACACGTTACATTCAGAAACCTAGATCCAGAATTTCCCATTTTTCAAGTTATTTTGGGAACTACTTTGGATCTGACATGATTAACTGTTCTTTGATTACAAAGCTCCATAGCTTATCAGCACACTAGTGTTCTAATATCTTAAACAAACAAACAGAAAACAAGAAATCTCATAAAGCTTCCAAATGACTTAGACTGCTTCTGATATGCAGAAAAGAAATTCTCACATTTTAAATTTCTTTGAGGAAACTGCAGAGGTCTCAGTACCACCTTTGCTATTACAAGTAGAATTTCAGGGTAATCTAAATTCAGAACTTCTTCTTCCAAAACATTCTTACTGTTAATGAATTATGCAGGTATTACACCTTCTGTGCCTTTCCCGTTCAAAAGAAAAAAAAAGCTGTTCTTTTCATTTGAAGCAGAGTCTGTGATTATGGACCAACTAATTAACTTGTCTAATGTGGAAGGGATGATGTAATTTTCACTTTGAGCTCTTTTGTCTTCCATGTGGACAGGGTTGCTGCTTATAAATGCTATGACTGCTGTTGGGCAAAAGCTTGTCCTAAGAACTTGCTTTAAGTTCATTTTTATACCTACCATTCAGCAATCTTAACAACAGAAAAATTTTAAAGCCGGCCAAACTAAGTTACCAAGTAAAGGCAGGATTTTCTTTCAGAATTTTCTCAGCTTCCTTCCGGACTTTAATATTTTTTTTAAAAGATCACTGTCACTTAATAAAGCAAATCATAGCATGGGAGCGAGGACTACCCATGCTTGCTTTCTTACCACACTTGTGCATAGCAGAACCATGGGAGAAAACCACGCCTTCAGAACATTGCAGCTGGGGAAGGAGGGGGTTGGCTTCTCTACTCTGCCATTGTAGTTAGAAGATTATTTCTCTCTTGCAAAAGGATAAGTCCTGTTGTTTCACTGATTAGATATTATTCTTCATCAAAGTACAGAATCAAATTAAAACTTAAACTACGTAATGATACTTGGTTTAACAACAATAACAAAGACATTAGCAATAAACATTTGAACATTTTTGCAGAGAAAAAGAAAGAAAAAGCCAACAGCATGCTTCTAATTGATCCAAAAGAAATTTGTTCAAGCCACATATGGATACGCCATACACTTCATCTAAAATCATAATGGCAACTAACATTAATATTGATAAAAATAATAAATTGCCTTCCAAGGAGAAAAGCATAGAGGCCAAAAAGACATCTGTGATGTATAGCCCAAGAACTCACAATTTAGTTCCAGGAGCACAAGGGATGTTGGATGATTTATAAAATGCCTAACTGCCTTGGGTTCAAGTGCCAGTAAGTATCATCAATACCATCATCCTTAATATATGCTTTTTAAGACATCTAAATAGCTGATGCAGTATTTCATTTATGACCATCCTGAAGAAGGCTGGTTTCAGCAGTCTATAGACTCAGAGAAGGGAAGAAGCCTGGTTAGGTGGTTAAATGCATATCGGAAACTGGCAGTATTTCTAACATCGCTTATATCTACAGAGTGACCTTGAGGAACTGCCATGAAACCTCAGGACATAGAATAGACCTTAGAGATGTCTAGCTCAGCCCCTACAGGGTCATGCTGTCTTCTCAGGGAATAGTTCTAAGGTTTTGCTCACACCTTCTGTATCACATTAGGCAGATAATAATAGTCAATATTATGAAGTCTTACAATTATGTTGAGTATTGTTCCAGATGCTTTACATAAATCAGCTTATTTAACCTCAACATAGGCCAGTGAGAAAGGTACTGTTTCTGTTCTCATTTTTCAAGATGAGAACATTGACATCTAAATGTTTTAAGTTAACTGTTCAAATTTACATCCTAACACCAGAGCCTGCACTTTTAAGTTTTAACATTTAGAGTTTAATGCTTTAACTACATATCGGTGCCATATCAAACTCTGTTTCTAAAACTTAAGCTCCTCAAGGGCATAAACATTATCTTTTACCTTTGAAATACTCCAGAGCACTTAACAGTTTTTGGGAGACTTACAAAAGTACTGGGTAACAAATTCATTGTGCAGAAGGTAAACGCACCAGCAAATTCTGTGTCCCATTGGATCTTTCTCCTTTTTTCTATTCTGCCTTGGGCCTTCAGGAAGCCGACCTCTGTAGACTATTTCAGGCAGGACGGTTTCCCTCTGGATTCACATGGGATCTGGCTAGGGCAGAAAGGTAGCAGGAGATTAAAGGTAGGCGAAAGAGAGATCCAAGTTCTTTTCCTGCCTCCATCACTCCTGCTCAGGGAGTTGGCAGTGGCTGCCTTGCTCAGTGGAAGGTCACAGCACCTGTCAGGCAGCTGTAGCTGTAGCTATAGCTCTTCTGAAGTCCCGGGAACTACTCGCTCCCCTGGCCCTTCAGATATGCTGGTGATAATCCAGCCCTTGTTAGCCCAGAGGTGAAGCAACATCCCTCTGTGGTTTTCCTTAACCTTTCCCACAGTGTTCTGATGAGTACCTTTGTTAAATTCCCTTTAATTATTCTGTTTGTGTATGCCTTATGCTCTCTGCCAAGAACCTGAGTGATAAATGAAAATAAATCTTAGAAAAATCAAGCAATTTGTCAATGATCACCATTTGTATCTCTTTAGCAGATAAAAATGATCAACATTATTGAGCACTTAGTATATGATGAGCCCTGTTCTGTGTGAAAACAGCTACTTGGCAATAGAGTTTAATACACGCTTTAATGTGTTCCATCCTATGCTCATATATTGCCTGCTTTCATTATAATTGATGTGAACTTCGGCAAGTTATTTAATCAGTCCATGCTTCGACTGCTCATCTGTAGAAGAGGGATGATAATACCTACTTCATAGATTTGGTACTAACTACCTGGCATGTGGTAAGTACTCAATCAATTCCTATTAGAATCTGGTGCTTAGAACTTGGACTCACTGCTATTTTTCAAAGACTGTGAACCTTGTAGGAACACAGAAAAAAGCAAATAAAACAGTATAATTCAATCTACTCTCAATTAAATTCAGAATTAACAATGCTAGACTGACTTGTCTCTTCTACTATGAATATTGCTTAGATGTTTAGGGAATGCTTACGCATTTTAATATTGTCCCCCAAATACATAAATGTAAATCTTCTATCCCTCAGACAGATGTAACAAATGGCCCAATGTGGAAAACAGTAAACTAGTCAACTGTTTTAACAATTAATACCCACACTGAATTTAATAGATAAAGAGAAACTGACCATATTGACTATATTGGCCAGGAATTATGGAATATTGGCAATGAAGTTGTCCTAAGAAATCATAAGATTATTCCTCTCTTACTCAAGGGATTAGAAAACTGAGGCTCAGAAGGACTAAACCAGATCAAAGAGTTATATGATTGGCCAGTGACTAGTTAAGTGTAGGAATCAAATCTCTTAAGTCCTAAACAAACAATGAAATGTTGATCTACAAGTGTTGATCGCATCAAGATCTTCATATAAAGACAGTATAAATGTTTTAAACCCATTTCTTTTTACATCTTCTTTCATTTAAATATTTATACTTTCACTCAATACTTTCATAAAATATTTGGTGTTACAATGAATATTACTCCTATGCCTATATTTTATATAAGACAACACCCATGATACAAAGAAATTAAAAAAAAAATTTATAAAAAAAAACTTTTGAATAAGAGTTGCTATCCTTTGGAATTTCATAGGCCAATTATTTTTGTTTAATATTGAGCTTTGCATCTACTGCAATGGCCAAACTGGAGCACTGACATCACCAAATACTGGCAAGGAAGTGGAGCAAGAGGAACTCCTATTCACTGAAGTGAGAATGAAAAATTTGGAACATTTTGGAATGCAGTTTAGCAATTTCTTACAAAATTAACCATACCCTTACCATTCAGTTCAGTTCAGTTCAGTAGCTCAGTCATATCCAACTCTTTGTGACCCCAGAGACTGCAGGATGCCAGGCCTCCCTGTCCATCACCAACTTCCAGAGTTTACTCAAACTCATGTCCATTGAGTCAGTGATGCCATCCAACCATTTCATCCTCTGTCATCCCCTTCTCCTCCTGCCTTCAATCTTTCCCAGCATCAGGGTCTTTACTGTATGATGTATCAATTACACTACTTGATATTTACCCAATGGAGGTAAAAACTTATGCCCACACAAAAACCTGAGCATGGATATTTGCAGCAGCTTTGTTTATCATTGCCAAAACTTGGAAGCAAACAAGATGTCCTTCAGTGGGTGAATGAATGAATGGTGGCATATCCAGATAATGGGATGTTATTTAATGCTAAAAATAAATGAAACAACAAGTCATGAAAAGACATGGAGGAATCTCAAATGCATCTTCTTAACTCTACTTCTGCTTTATTGACTATACCAAAGCCTTTGACAGTGTGGATCACAACAAACTGGAAAATTCTTCAAAAGATGGGAGTACCAGACCACCTGACCTGCCTCTTGAGAAATCTGTATGCAAGTTAAGAAGCAACAGTTAGAACTGGACATGGAACCACAGACTGGCTCCAAATCAGGAAAGGAGTATGTCAAGGTTGTATATTGTCACCTGTTTATTTAACTTATATGTAGAGTACATCATGAGAAATGCCACGCTGGATGAAGCACAAGCTGGAATCAAGAATCCTGGGAGAAATATCAATAATCTCAGATATGCAGATGACAGTACCCTTATGGCAGAAAGTGAAGAACTAAAGAGCCTCTTAATGAAAGTGAAACAGGAGAGTGAAAAAGTCGGCTTAAAACTCAACATTCAGAAAACTAAGATCATGGCATCTGGTTCCATCACTTCATGGCAAATAGATGGGGAAACAGTGATATACTATTTTTTTCAGCTCCAAAATCATTGCAGATGGTGACTGCAGCCATGAAATTAAAAGACGCTTGCTCCTTGGAAGAAAAGCTATCACCAACTGAGACAGCATATTAAAATGCAGAGACATTACTTTGCTCACAAACATCTGTCTAGTCAAAACTACTGGTTTTTCCAGTAGTCACGTATGGATGTGAGAGCTGGACTATAAAGAAAGCTGAGCACCAAAGAATTGATGCTTTTGACTGTGGTGTTGGAGTGAGAGTCCCTTGGACTGCAAGGAGATCCAACCAGTCCATTCTGAAGGAAATACTTCTGAATATTCATTGGAAGGACTGATGCTGAAGCTGAAACTCCAATACTTTGGCCACTTGATGTGAAGAGTTGACTCATTTGAAAAGACACTGATGCTGGGAAAGATTGAAGGCAGGAGAAGGCGACAACAGAGATGATTGGATGGCATCACCGACTCAATGGACATGAGTTTGAGTAAGCTCTGGGAGCTGGTGATGGATAGGGAAACCTGGAGTGCTGCAGCCCATGGGGTTGCAAAGAGTCAGACAGGACTGAGTAACTGAACTGAACTGAACTGAACTGAACTGAAAGTGAAAGAAACCAATCTGAAAAGGCAAGATATGGTATGACTCCAACTTTATGATAGTCTAGAAAAGGCAAAACTATGGAGACAATAAAAAGATCAGGAGCTGGAAGTGGAGTTGAGGGGAGAGATGAATAGGCAAAGAAGAGAAAACTTTTAGGGCAGTGACAACACTCTGCGTGACACCATAACGATGAATACATGTCATTATACATTTGTCCAAACCCAGAGAATGTACAACATTAAGAGTGAACCATCATGTAAACTATGGGCTTCTTTGGGGTGATTATGATGTCCATATATGTGTGTGTATGTGTATATGTGTGTGTGTGTGTGATATTTAATCAATAAAACAGAAGAAATAGTCCTTTTGCAAGAGAGAAATAAATGACTAAAATGACAAATAACAGGGTAAAAAACAGCTCCATCTTGACTCTTACAGAAGCTAAAATTTATATAGTTTATAAAAGAAAGCCATGTACAATATCTCCCAAAGAAGAGTGCAGTAACATCAGAGAAAGACAGTTAACCCCTTCCCCCACATCACATGATAGAAAAATTTCAAGGTCTAGCTAATACAAATTATGGCTGTATAACACTGGTGTAAAGCATTAAGTGCACAGTTAATATGTGGCCATAAACTGAGAATCCCAGAATGATTTTGATTAGTTGGACCCACCTATCACATTCACATTCGAGTATTGGAGGGATATGCTGTTTGCCACACATGTCCATTTTTCTGGGCTCTCCTGGTATGAAATGGAAAGCTCTGCTTCAGACCCTTCCACTTCTTACAAACAGAACTACAGAGAATCTGAGAGATTTTTATGCCAGAGACACAATCTTTTCCTATTGAACAATCATTTGTGTTCAGCCATTACCAACCAGTCTCTCAGGCATTTGGAAGACAATTCCTTTAATTGTTGCCTTTCAATGAGCTGGCCATATAAAATCATGCTACTTTACTGGCTTGGTTTTAACCAAATTGTGATTCCCTGTCAATGAACTTTGTCAATTCTGCAGTTCACAAAGGAATAGAAAAGAACTAATTTAGTTGTAAATTGCCATTCTATCCTTCTTTTCCAAATTATTTTCCTTTTGTGTCGCAAGAGTTCACTCCTATTGTCCTATTGGGACAAAGGTATTTTTGCTCTGTCAAATCCTCATCTTTCCAGAGTCTATTCTTATAGATATTTATTATCAACATTCCATAATCAAGAGAGAATAAGTGAAGGGCAATCTTGGGTAAAGATAACATGGGAAGTGACTTTCCTATCCTTGAAGATGTTATATAAGACTTTAGAGTTTTAAGATGGACCACAACATTGTAGCATCATAATACAAGATCCACCTAGACTATCTATCTGACTATTTCCTAGCACTCTCAGACTAATTCATCCACGTCTCTATTCTCAGGCTCTCTTGTTATTCCTGTAGAATACCAAGTATGCCTAAGAGTATTGTCCCTACTCTTTCCTCTGCTTTTCCCCATAAAGCTGCAAGATTTACTTCCTTATTTATTTGGGTTTTGACTGCCATTTCAGATGACACCACATAAAAATATCACCTGTCCATTATGCTCGGTTTCCTCTGCTTTACATTTATTTTTAAAATGTATTTTTTTAAATTATAAAAATATAATCTTATCTGTTTATTGTTCTCAATTCTACTACACTGTAAGATCGGGGTGGGGGGCACAGCCTTCATTGATTTTGTTTTTCACTATATTTTCTAGTCTTCAACTAATACCTGAAATGTAGTATATACTCTAAATTTTTGTTGATGGACAGATTAAATGAGTGAACAAGTGACTCAAACCAACCTTCCTGTTTGAGAGTTCATTTGCATGGTTCTAAACTGGGTTGTTTTCTCTTTTACCCATTCCTTTAACAGCTTTAGGAAAAAGAATATAATTATACTCTTATATAAGGAATAATTCCTAGATATAAAACAAGTCAATGAACCAAATTCTCTTCATTTCCCTCATGACCTCATCAGAGCATTTCACTTCCTTCTCAGATCATTTAAAGGGTGAATCTTTGTATTGGATAAATTATTAGGTGGAAGAAATAGATGCTAGTGCAAAGGAAGATCTCAATACATGATTTTGTCCTCTTTCAAGAATCTTTACGTTCTGCCTCTTGGCCAAAAGGCAGTGGGTATCTGGCAATCAATTTTCTTATGAACTCCAGAAACTCCATTTTAGCCCTAAAAGTTACATGGTATCACAACAGCTGAAACTTCAAAAGCCTCTGACATCATACACAGAAATAAACTCAAAATGGATTAAAGACCTAAATGTAAGACCAGTTACTATAAAAAGCTTAGAGAAAAACATAGGCAGAACATTCTTGGATATAAATCATAGCCATGTCTTTTTGGATCCACTTCCTAAAGTAATGAAAATAAAAACAATAAATAAATGGGAACTAATTAAACTTAAAGCTTTTATACAGCAAAGGAAAGCATAAACAAAACAAAAAGACAGCTCACAGAATGGGAGAAAATATTTTCAAATGATGTGACTGACAAGGGATTTATCTCCAAAATATACAAACAGTTCATGCAGTTCAATATCAAAAAAACAAAAAACCCAATTCAAAAATGGCCAAAAGATCTAAATAAGCAACATATAGAAGGTCAAAAAGCACATGAAAATATATTTTAACATCACTAATTATTAGAGAAATGCATACCAAAACTACTATGAGGTGTCACCTCACACTAGTAGGAATGGCCATCATCAGAAAGTCCACAAACAGTAAACAGTATAGGAAAACCTTATACACTGTAGGTGGGAATGTAAATTGGTGGAGGTTTCTTTTAAAAAACTAAAAATAGAACTACCATATGATCCAACAATCCCACTACTGGGCATATATCCAGAGAAAACCATACTTCAAAAAGTACATGAATTCCAATGTTCATTGAAACACTATTTACAATACCTAAAACATGCAAGCAAACTCAGTGTCCATCAACGGATGAATAGATAAAGATGTGGTGCATATATATATACACACGTATACATACAATAGAATACCATTTGCTGTTGTTCAGTCACTCAGTCATGTCCAACTCTTTGTGACCCTATGGACTGCAGTATGCCAGGCCTCCCTGCCCCTCGCCATCTCCCAAAGTTTGCCCAAGTTCATGTTCATTGCACTGATGATGCCATCTAGCCATCTCATTCTCTGACACTCTCCTCTCCTTCTGTCCGCAATCTTTCCCCAAATCAGGGACTTTTCCAATGAGTCAGCTGTTCATATCAGATGACCAAAATACAATGGAATATTACTCAGCCATAAAAATGAAATAATGCCATTTGCAGCTATACGAATGAATCTAGAGATTATCATGCTGAGTGAAGTAAGTTAGAGAAAGACAAATATCATATCACTAAAACAAACTTATGGCTACCAAAAGGGCAAGGTGGCAGGGCAGAGGGGGCAGATTTAAGATGTATGCATTAGCATAGACACACCATTATATATAAAACAGACAACCAATAAGGACCTACCGCTGGATCATAGAAAAAGCAAGAGAGTTCCAGAAAAACATCTATTTCTGCTTTACTGACTATGCCAAAGCCTTTGACTGTGTGGATCACAAAAAACTGTGGAAAATTCTTCAGGAGATGGGAATACCAGACCACCTGATCTGCCTCTTGAGAAATCTGTATGCAGGTCAGGAAGCAACAGTTAGACTGGACATGGAACAACAGACTGGTTCCAAATAGGAAAAGTTCGTCAAGGCTGTATATTGTCAATGCTGTTTATTTAACTTATATGCAGAGTACATCATGAGAAACGCTGGACTGGAAGAAACACAAGCTGGAATCAAGATTGCTGGGAGAAATATCAATAACCTCAGATATGCAGATGACACCACCCTTATGGCAGAAAGTGAAGAGGAACTAAAAAGCGTCTTGATGAAAGTGAGTGTGTAGAGTGAAAAAGTTGGCTTAAAGCTCAACATTCAGAAAACGAAGATCATGGCATCCGGTCCCACCACTTTATGGCAAATAGATGGGGAAACAGTGGAAACAGTGTCAGACTTTATTTTTCTGGGCTCCAAAATCACTCCAGATGGTGACTGCAGCCATGAAATTAAAAGACGCTTACTCCTTGGAAGGAAAGTTATGACCAACCTAGATAGCATATTCAAAAGCAGAGACATTACTTTGCCAACAAAGGTCCGTCTAGTCAAGGCTATGGTTTTTCCTGTGGTCATGTATGGATGTGAGAGTTGGACTGTGAAGAAGGCTGAGCGCAGAAGAATTGATGCTTTTGAACTGTGGTGTTGGAGAAGACTCTTGAGAGTCCCTTGGACTGCAAGGAGATCCCACCAGTCCATTCTGAAGGAGAACAGCCCTGGGATTTCTTTGGAAGGAATGATGCTGAAGCTGAAACTCCAGTACTTTGGCCACCTCATGTGAAGAGTTGACTCATTGGAAAAGACTCTGATGCTGGAAGGGATTGGGGGCAGGAGGAGAAGGGGACAACAGAGGATGAGATGGCTGGATGACATCACTGACTCGATGGACGTGAGTCCCAGTGAACTCCGGGAATTGGTGATGGACAGGGAAGCCTGGCGTGCTGCGATTCATGGGGTTGCAGAGTCGGACACGACTGAGTGACTGATCTGATCTGATCTGATCTGAAGAGATATAAATCCCCTGAAATTTCACTGCTCTGAAATTACTACCAGCATGTTGAACATTTCCACAATCAAGATTATAGCAAACACATTATTCTTACCATTGATTTCTTCCCTTTTCTTTTACACCTTCACCTTTCTCCTCTCTTTGCTACTCACTTGACTAGCCAGTATTGACAACCTGGTATATGCCCTTTGTAACTCACAATAGTAACATAAAATAATAAGAGTTTCTTTTTACTAACAGTGACTATAATCTTATGCCTACTTTTCATATGCTTATCTGTCTTCTGCTTTTGTCATTTAGTATTACACCTTGGAAATCTCTCCCAAGTTAACTGTCCCAGAGAAAATCTTTTATTTTTCTTATCTGTATTATTAAATGTTGTGAATTTACAATAATTAATTCAATCATTCTCCTTTTGAGAGACAGCCACTTTAAAATTATCATATATCCTAATGGGTTATTTTTCTGTGGAATAAATTCTCAGCTGAAGTTGAAGAGTTTTTATTTTTTCAATTTTAATACTTTTTCCAGATCTGTTTATAGATTATCATAAATAACATTTCTACTTGCAAAGGATGAATCTACTCTTTATACTATGACCTGACAAAGAATGTCATCTCTTACAATTTTTATTAATCTTATAAACATAGGAATATGTCATTTTTTAAAAATTAAGCTTTTCCTTATTACCAGTGAGGTTGGACCTCTGTCAGAATGTTTCTTGGCTCTCTGGGGTTATTCTTCTGTGATCTATTCATGATGAACTTTGTTCATTTTTATATTTTTTCTTGATTTTCTTATTAATTTGTAAGGGCTCATTTTATTCAAAAGTTGTTGATTTCTCATAGGTATTGTGACTACTTCCCTCAGTCAATCATTTATTATGGGCTTTGTTTATGGTGTATTTTGCCATAGAAATATTTTTTGAACATTTGTGTGGTTAAATATGTCTTTTTTTGTTTTTTGTTTTTGCATTGTCCAGTAGAGATTTATGTCTTTATTATATAAGCTTTGCAAACTTCTAGGTTATGCATAGATTCATATAATTTTTAAATATTTAAATTTCAATACATAATTCATCCATTGCTTAATTTTTATATGAAGAAAATCTAGATTTATTTTCTTTCTGAAAGAGTACCAATTGTGGTGGAGCGACTGATTAAGCAAAACTATTATTTACCAGATGAATCTTTATCATGTCTTATTTGTCTGGGTTCTATATTCTAATTCACTCCTTATTTTTTCTGATCCAGTCCTAACAAGACACTGTTTTTACTGCTATGTCTTTAAAGTATATTTTAATAACTGATCAAGCATGCCTCTCCCCACTATTTTTCTGCTTTGATAATTGCCTTAGCTATTTTCAGACAATTTATTCTTTAATATCTAATTTTTTAAATATTACTCAGTTTCAAAATAGAGTGGTATTTGAAGAAAAGATTCCACCAAACATATTTGAAAAGTCACTCCAGTTTAATGGGGGGGAGGTGATGATTTTTAACAATTGAATCAATGGTTTCTGCCCTAGATCTGATGACCAGTGAGCAGAAAGGATGCTTCAGAAGTACTGGTACATTCTTCCTTCATAACTTAGAAAACCTTAAATTAGTGGATTTCATCAGTAATTCAAGAAGTAACTTACACATTCTGCTCACTTTATCTGCTCAGAATCACCTTCAGAAACTTAAGATCTTTCAGAATCATCAATTGCAATTGAGCATGAGGACTGAGATATACCTGTAGAATCTAATTTCTGCTGCTGCTATGTCACTTCAGTCGTGTCCAACTCTGTGTGACCCTGTAGCCGACAGCCCCCCAGGCTCCCCCGTCCCTGGGATTCTCCAGGCAAGAACACTGGAGTGGATTGCCATTTCCTTCTCCAATGCAGGAAAGTGAAAAGTGAAAGTGAAGTCACTCAGCCGTGTCTGACTATTCCAGACCCCATGGACTGCAGCCTAACAGGCTCCTCTGTCCATGGGATTTTCCAAGCAAGAATACTGGAGTGGGGTGCCATCACCTTCTCCTCAATCTAATTTCTATTCACCTCTAATTAACAGATTTCTATTAAGTGTGTGTGTGTGTGTGTGTGTGTGTGTGTATAGATGGGATGAGGGGAGTGAGAAGTCAGTGGAGCAGAAGAGAAATCAAAAGACTGAAGCAAAGAAAAGAACAATAGGAAACAACAGTATGAAAATTGCCTTAATTTTCTTCCTCTATTTGCTTGCATTAAACAATTCCATACATTTTGCTTCAGTAAATACAATTGTCATCCTACTTTTTTCCCCTCCCCCTAGCACCACTTGCTCATAAACAGGTTCCAAAGCCCTGTAGAAGTCATCTATGGAGAAAAGCACTAAATGCTGATCTTTGACATTTTGTTGTTTTAGGAGTATAATTCTTTGGAAGCAACATTAAGCTAAATAAAGCCTTTCAGGTTTTAATCACAGATGATATAAATCATCATGTCAGTTAACTCCAGGGTCCATAAATCTCTAAAAATGTGGATTTATGACATAGGGATGCAATTTACCAGAACTGTCTTTTTTAATCTGATCAGAATGATGGAATTTGATAGAACAGATTTTTGCAATTCTGCTGACAGCTATACCAAAAATGGAGGCTCTCAAGCTCACAGTCTGTTGGTGTATTAAGCATCAGTTTCATGTTTTCCCTGTTCAGACTAATTGCTTGTTTAATCTGTGACTGCTTACACACATGTGAGGTTGCACAAATTTAAAGGGAAAAAGACGATTCTGATAGTCTTCAGTTATATTAGTATATTCTGTTTTAACTGACTTCCTTACTAAAACATCATTATTTTATTTGATGATTTAATAAGCAGGAAATCCAACAATAAAATTTAAGTGTTTAAGATAGCTGTGGATAAATGTTCAGTGTAACATAACCCAAAAGACGCAAGTCAAGTGGATCCATTCAAAATATAGCTAATGCTATGACAAGTGGTAGAGACTGAGGCTTGCCATGATTTGCCTTGCTTAGCTTCTTCAGACCACCTATCACATTAAACTTTCAAAATCTGTGCTCTCAACTTCTGATCCACTTACCCTAGTCTCATAGCAGGCACGCACAAGGAGTCAAGTGCCCTGCAGCTGACTGATACGCTGGTGCATTTTTAGAATGGAACAGAGTGAAGCTGAACCAATGCAGTGGCTAAAATAAGAAACCAATTTCACTCCATTGTAAAGACAGCCACCCAAATCATCCCCCCCCAAATAATTCCAACTGTTGGGCTGCAATACTGAAAACACATATTTGTTCTTTTTTTGGCATGCATTTTTTATGTACTTCTCAGTCTTTCCCTCCTACTCACTGAGGATCTCATCGTCCTCTTGTTCTGGAGGTTTTGGAGCTGTTATTATATCCACGCTTTCACATGATGCTTCTGTTAAGTTTGGTTCAGCATTTCCATTATAAAACCCATAAGCTTCCAGAACAAACTTATTATAACTGTCTACAAGGGAAAAAATTGCTCTCAGCTGAAACTTAGTATATATTACGTTCATTTTCAGTCCAGAAGGCACTTGTCTTCTTTAACATATTATAAAATAAAATTTCATACCATTTCCTTTCCTTTCTTTCGTTGCTTCTGTCAGTATGATAACACAAAAGAATAAAATAGGGAAGCAAAGAGCCATTCACCTCACACATGGCCCATTTTCTCCAGGACACTATTCCTTTTGCATTCCAAGTCTAACATCAAAGTTTCAGGTCTTAGCATAGTGCCTTGAGTGTCCCTTTTGCTAGATATTGTTCTGGTCACACCTAGATTATTAGATTACAGTGATTTGGACAATCAGGGAACCACACAGGAAGGTTTTTTATTTCCCTATACTCTGTAGCCATTGTGAATTAAAATTCATAAAACATAAAATGCTATTACTTTCTAAAAATTACTTCAGAATAGAACATTAAAAGAGATTCATGCCAATTCAAGCAATCCCATTTTGGGATTAAGTATTTCATTGTACAGGAAATTCTTTAAATTGTCTTACTATTTAATTTTGGAGAGACAGGTAAAGGAAGGCACAAGCATGTTTGTAAAATGGAAATTCAACTACTGAAAATTGTTACAATTTTCCTTGTTTCAGTTCATTTCAGTCGCTCATTGAGTCCGACTCTTTGCGACCCCATGAATTGCAGCACTCCAGGCCTCCCTGTCCATCACCAACTCCCGGAGTTCACTCAAACTCATGTAACATAAGATTAGGTAAACAGCATTTTTCAACATACCTTGAATCTGAGAAAATCTTTTCACAGGTTAAACAAACATGTAGATTTCTAGTGTATCTTCATAATAGAATCAATGGTAATTAAACTCCCAGTCTTCTGACTGACTCTGAGGAAGAAATACACTTCTATCTTTGGGAGATACCTTTAAGAGAGGAGGTGCCAGGAAGGACCTGTTCAGAAAAGGGATTTATCCAAAGTCAGGGGCCTGCTGAAAAAGCTATTAACTGTATGATCCCTGATTCCAGACCTAAATCGCTGTCTTTGGCATCCATCTTCTTCTGGCTCCATCCTGTTTTCCATTCCTATTACCTCCCCACTGGACAGGAAATTTGTAAAGGGCTAGTACAGGACTTCATGGTCCAGAAACCACATGAACCTACACAGCTGCCAAAAGCTGCTTTCTATCCAAGGCAAAGGATTCTGTGTCCATTGGCATGCCATTCTTTGTTCTTCACACTTCAGCTGAGCAAAGGGGTTTTATATTTGAACCCAAGCTCAATCCAGAAGCCAGGGTGCACAGAGAAGACAATAGACAATGAACATCCTGTTGCGATGGGCAAGTTGATTCAAAGACAAGTCTCAACACAAGTGCAGGCATCTGCCACATTCTAAAGGAAAATAAAACAGAGAGAGATGATACTTCACGGTAGATACAAAAGAAGTTACATAACCATCTATTTCTTTCTGTAGGCTATCAGATGACAAGTAAATTTATCGAGAAAATTTTCTTTGAGAATCTATTTCAAGCCCAGTAGAGCATGGGAAGTTAAGAAAAGGAGTGTTACAAAGAAAAAGAAGACTATATTTGTGCCTGGAAGTAATTAACACTCCTATAAAAAAAAAAAAGAAAAATGTCATGAGTTTCAAATGAGATAATATTTTAAAAGATACTTTGTAAATATTTAAATGCTATGCATGTATTCAGTTCAGTTCAGTTGCTCAGTCGTGTCCAACTCTTTGCAACCCCATGAACTGCAGCACTCCAGGCCTCCCTGTCCATTACCATCTCCCGGAGTTCACTCAGACTCATGTCCATCAAGTCAGTGATGCCATCCAGCCATCTCGTCCTCTGTCGTCCCCTTCTCCTTCTGCCCCCAATCCCTCCCTGCATCAGTGTCTTTTCCAATGAGTCAACTCTTCGCATCAGGTGGCCAAAGTACTGGAGTTTCAGCTTTAGCATCATTCCTTCTAAAGAACACCCAGGGCTGATCTCCTTCAGAATGGACTGGTTGGATCTCTGTTGCAGTCCAAGGGACTCTCAAGAGTCTTCTCCAACACCACAGTTCAAAAGCATCAATTCTTCGGCGCTCAGCCTTCTTCACAGTCCAACTCTCACATCTATACATGACCACAGGAAAAACCATGGTTTTGACTAGACAGACCTTTGTTGGCAAAGTAATGTCTCTGCTTTTGAACATGCTATCCAGGTTGGTCATAACTTTCCTTCTAAGGAGTAAGCGTCTTTTAATTTCATGGCTGCAGTCACTATCTGCAGTGATTTTGGAGCCCAGAAAAATAAAGTCTGACACTGTTTCCACTGTTTGCCCATCTATTTCCCATGAAGTGATGGGACCAGATGCCATGATCTTCGTTTTCTGAATGTTGAGCTTTAAGCCAACTTTTTCACTCTCCACTTTCACTTTCATCAAGAGGCTTTTTAGTTCCTCTTCACTTTATGCCAAAAGGGTGGTGTCTTCTGCATGTCTGAGGTTATTGAAATTTCTCCCAGCAGTCTTGATACCAGCTTGTTAGTGAATACTAAAACTGCTGAAATAAAAATCAATAGATTTAAACTTTTCAGGAAAATCATAATTCAAAAAATAACATATCAGTTTAACAATTCCTGCATAACATGGTGTATAACTAGCTTTCATAAAAAGAGAATGAACAGTGAAGCCAGAATCATCTCTGGTAATATACCAGCTATGTGAACATGCCAGGAAACTTTCACCTTTTTGAGCTTAAGCTTCCTCATCTAATTAAATGGGAAGTAAATTTTGCTTTAAGACCTTTTACACCTACAAGACTTTTTAAAACTAACATCCAAAAAAGTAGTCCTTTTCATTATAGGGGACTGGAATGCAAAAGTAGGAAGTCAAGAAACACCTGGATTAACAGGTAAATTTGGCCTTGGAGTACAGAATGAAACAGGGCAAAGTCTAATAGAGTTTTGCCAAGAGAATGCACTGGTCATAGCAAACACCTTCTTCCAACAACACAAGGGAAGATTCAACACATGGACATCACCAGATAGCCAACACCAAAATCAGATTGATTATATTCTTTGCAGCCAAAGATGGAGAAGCTCTATACAGCCAGCAGAAACAAGACTGGGAGCTGACAGTAGCTCAGATCGTGAACTCCGTATTGCCAAATTCAGACTGAAATTGAAGAAACCAGGGAAAACCACTAGACCATTCAGGTATGACCTAAATCCCTTATGATCATACAGTGGAAGTGAGAAATAGATTGAAGGGCCTAGATCTGATAGATAGAGTGCCTGATGAACTATGGTCAGAGGTTCGTGACATTGTACAGGAGACAGTGATCAAGACCATCCCCAAGAAAAAGAGCTGCAAAAAGGCAAAATGGCTCTCTGAGGAGGCAGAAGAGAAGTGAAAAGTAAAGGAGAAAAGGAAAAATATACCTATTTGAATGCAAAGTTCCAAAGAATAGCAAGAAGAGATAAGAAAGCCTTCCTCAGTGATCAGTGCAAAGAAATAGAGGAAAATAATAAAATGAGAAAGACTAGAGATCTCTTCAAAAAAATGAGAGATACCAAGGGAACATTTCATGCAACAATGGGCTCAATGAAGGACAGAAATGCTATGGACCTAACAAAAGCAGAAGATATTAAAAAGAGGTGGCAAGAATACACAGAAGAACTGTACAAAAAAGAGCTTCATGACCCAGATAATCATGAAGGTGTGATCATTCACCTAGAGCCAGACATCCTGGAATGTGAAGCATCATTACAAACAAAGCTAGTGGAGGTGATGAAATTCCAGTTGAACTACTTCAAGTGCTAAGAGATGATGCTACTTAAGTGCCACACTCAATATGCCAGCAAGTTTGGAAAACTCAGCAGTGGCCACAGGACTGGAAAAGGTCAGTTTTCATTTCAATCCCAAAGAAAGGCAATGCCAAAGAATGCTCAAACTACTGCACAATTGCACTCATCTCACACCCAAGCAAAGTAATGCTCAAAATTCTCCAAGCCAGGCTTCAGCAATACATGAACCATGAGCTTCCAGATGTTCAAGCTGGATTTAGAAAAAGCAGAGGAACCAGAAATCAAATCACCAACATCTGCTGGATCATCAAAAAAGCAAGGGAGTTCCAGAAAAACATCTATTTCTGCTTAATGACTATGCCAAAGCCTTTGACTGTGTGGATCACAATAAATTATGGAAAATTCTGAAAGACATGGGAATACCAGACCACCTGACTTGCCTCGTGAGAAATCTGTATGCAGGTCAGGAAGCAACAGTTAAAACTGGACATTGAACAACAGACTGGTTCCAAATAGAAAAAGGAGTACGTCAAGGTTGTATATTGTCACCCTGATTATTTACTTTATATGCAGAGTACATCATGACAAATGCTGGACTGGAAGAAACACAAGCTGGAATCAAGATTGCTGGGAGAAATATCAATAACCTCAGATATGTAGATTACACCAACCTTATGGCAGAAAGTGAAGAACTAAAGAGCCTCTTGATGAAAGTGAAAGAGGAGAGTGAAAAAGTTGATTTAAAGCTCAACACTCAGAAAACTAAGATCATGGCATCTGGTCCCATCACTTCATGGGAAATAGATTGGGTAACAGTGGAAACTGGCTGACTTTATTTTTCTGGGCTCTAAAATCACTGCAGATGGTGATTGCAGCCATGAAATTAAAAGACACTTACTTCTTGAAAGGAAAGTTATAACCAACCTAGACAGCATATTCAAAAAAAGAGACATCACTTTGTCAACAGAGGTTTATCTAGTCAAGGCTATGGTTTTTCCAGTGGTCATGTATGGATGTGAGATTTGGACTATAAAGAAAGTTGAGTGCCGAAGAATTTATGCTTTTGAACTGTCATGTTGGAGAAGACTCTTGAGAGTCCCTTGGACTGCAAGGAGATCCAACCAGTCCATCCTAAAGGAGATCAGTCCTGATGTTGAAACTGAAACTCCATACTTTGGCCACCTGATGCGAAGAGCTGACTCATTTGAAAGGACCCTGATGCTGGGAAAGATTGAGGGCAGGAGGAGAAGGGGATGACAGAGGATGAGATGGTTGGATGGCATACCGACTCAATGGACATGAGTTTGGGTAGACTCTGGGAGTTGATGATGGATAGGGAGGCCTGGCGTGCTGCAGTCCATGGGGTTACAAAGAGTTAGACACGACTGAGAGACTGAACTGAATTTTTTCTTCATATAGATATATATGAATAGAATTGATTAATTAATATGCCCCAAACACCAGCAAGTTAGTAGGCATTCTATCTATCTGCTTCTGAAACATAATCAAATTCCTTCCTACAGTGGTGATGAGACTGACAAGTAAATGTGATGAGGTATTTGTGTTTTTTTGCTGAAAGGAAAGAGAAAATAATTCTTAAAGTTAACTTCTTAAACATCAGTGCTGTGCTTTAACTTTTCTCTTGAAAGGAAAACTGACTAAATATGAGCCCCTAATATCTGAATAGAAGGTCATACTATCCTTTTAAAAGTAAGAACTCATTAGAAATCACACACTCCAGGAAAGTTACATTTCTCATTTCTACTTAATTTTATTTTTCCCAATCCTTGTTAAAAAAATACTCTTTGAACTTGCCTTGAAACTTGCTGATTTTATTACAGTAAGTTCCATAAACACAGGAGTCATGGTCCTTGTTTTCCTCTCACAAGTCCAGAATGACGTCAGACCCAAACTCTAATAAGGTGCCTTCAGATTTCAATTCTGAACAAACCAGAAATACTGGGTAAGAACTGAATGATTGCACCTGTGAAATGATCCACCTGCACTCCAATTTACCTCTGAGTCCCCTTTCCTCAGGCTTTACCCATCATTTGGCCCTTAATGGGTCTTTTTTGCTGTTTATCGCTCTCGTTCCCCATCAATTTTCATTGCTCTCTACAGCTTCTTTATCACTTTTTGTTGTCAAGAACATAACTACTTTTGGATCAGATGGTTGCCATAAATTCCTGAAATAGACATCTAGCCCATAAAGAATAGAAATGAATAGGCTAGTTTTAAATGTCACCAGTAGATAGTTCATCTCAGTAGGCGTGATTGTTAATACTTTCACATCTCTAGTTCAAAATTGAAATTTTTCCAGTGCTCCAGGCATAATTATTTTTCTCCAAATGACTTGGAAGCCAGAATTACAGCATCCACCTACACATTATATTTGACCAAAACACTGACATTAAGCAGAATCACAAAATTCTGTTTATATATGCTCCTTAGTGTTGGAAGCCTTGATTTCTTAGGAAATATCATCTAATTCAGACAGAATAAAATTTGATAGCATTGGCAATTACTGACTTCTGCTTTAGATTAATGTCCACAAGTGAAAAAAAGTGGGCTTTTGTGATTTGGAATATAGAAAACAAATGGCAATAACACTGAAACTTTATATACCATATTTCAGTTGGCAGCACAATTTACGGTTGAGTTACACACCCTTAAAATGAAGGCTTCCAATAGAAATGTTGACAGACCCTTTACTTATAGGGAATTATTTGCCTCTAGAATAATAATAACATATTATATTTAAATGATTCCTTTCATAAAGGAATTTAAAAACTGTTTACCTGTATCTCTTCTTTCTACATACAAGTATCTCTCATAAAAGCCAATATCAAAACTATATATCTATTATTTATTTACTTAGTCATCATGTATTTATTGCACTTATGAGATTCACCAATCATTTATTAGCCTCTGGGCAACTCTGTAACTTCCAGAGCTAAAAAAAAAAAAATAGAAAGGCAGTTTGTGTCATTATAATATGCAGGTTATTTTAGATATCATGAAAACAAGATATACTGCTTCCAGTCTTATTATCTTAGAAGTTTAACACACCTTTAAAATATATGTAAGGGGGATGTGTGGCCAAGATGACAGAGTAGGAAGACGCTAAGCTCATCTTCTCTGATGAGCACATGAGTTTACCAAAATTATAACACTTTACAGAGTAACTATCTATGACAATGACCTGAAAAATACCAGAAATGACTCAAGATAAAAAGAAGCAAATACAATGAGATTGGTAGGAGGGGTGAAGACACATGATAGTCAAGATCCATACCTTTTGGCACCACAAATGAAGGATAATCACAGTTGCAAAAGTTCTTTCCAAGGCATGAGTGGTGCAAGCCCCACAATAGGCACTCCAGCCTGGGCTCCTGCACCAGGAACAGGAGCCCCCAAACATGTGGCTTTGAAGGCCCATGTGGCTTGTGAATGGGAGAGTCAGAGAGTTATAGGAAACAGAGACTTTTCTTAAAGGGCATGCACAAAAATCTCACACACTCTGAGTTCCAATGCAGAGGCATTCATTTGAAAAGAGCATGGGTTCAACCCACTTGCTGATATTGAAGAGACCATCAGAGAAGCAGGAGGTAACTTTGAATACCCCTGGGACATAGATACAGGTGACAGTCATTTGGAGGAGCTTATTCTACCAGGAGAAAACTCATGCTGGCGAGCATCATTTGGAATCCTCTCTCTAGTCTATTAGCACCAGAACTTATTCATTATGTAGGCACCAATCCTAGAATTTCCCCCAGTCCTGAAGATGACTTCCCCAGGACACAGCCTTACCCACCAAAGGGCTGGTATCACCCAAGAGCCCTCTGGGCCATGCAACTTGTCATGCTTACCAGTGGAATAGCAACCATCACATAAGGCAGGACTTCACAGCCAACCATAATTACTAGCACACCCACATTAACCGAACCTGCCAATGAAAGTACCCATGTAGCCAACATAGAGGGCACCTCTAGAGTATATAACTCTGGTAACCAGAGGGGAGTGTGCTGCTGGGTCCCATAGAACATTACCTCCATAAAGTCACTTTTATAAAATTGGGGAATGTAAGAGACCTACCTAATGCATAGAAATGGACTCAGAGAATTAGGCAAAATGAGGAGACAGACAAAGATGTTTCATATGAATGAAAAAGACATAACCTCAGAGAACAAAATAAACAAAGTGAAAATAGTAATTTATATGCTAAATAATTCAAGGTAATGGTCATAAAGATGCTAGACAAACTTGAGAGATGAATGGGTAAGCACAGTAAGAATTTCAACAAAGAGTAGAAAATACAAAGAAGAACCAAACAGAGCTGAAGAATACAATAACTGAAATAAAAATACAACACTAGAAGAAATCAACAGATTAGATAATACAGAGGAACAGAAAAAGAGACAGAGTAGTTTATCTAAAATGAAGAGAAAAAGATTTATTTTAAATGACAGTTTAAGAGGCCTCTGGGATATCTCAACAATACTAACAATTCCATTCTATGGGTCCAGAAGTTGAAGAGAGAGAACGTAAAGAAATAATCACTAAAAATATTCCTAACTTGGGAAAGGAAATAGACATTAAAATCCAAGAAGCACAGAGAGTTCCAAGCAAGAGAAACCCAAAGAGGACCACACCAAGACACATTATATTTAAATGGCAAAAAAATAAATAAATAAAGATAAAAAAGATAGTCTTAAAAAGAGCAAAAGAAAAGTAATAACTTATATACAAGGAAACTCTCAGAATGAGTCTATCAATCAGCTAACTTTTCAATAAAAACTTTGCAGGCCAGGAAGGGATAGCACAGTATATTCAAAGTGATAAAAGGAAAAAAGGCCTACAACCAAGAATACTCTATATTTATCTTAGATTAAAAGGAGAGACAGGAGTTTTACAGAGAAGTAAAAGTTAAAAAAGTTCAGTACCATTAAACTGTCTTTATAAAATGTGTTAAATGAACTTTTTTAAGTGGAGAAGAAAAGAACACAATATATTATAAAATAAAATTACAGAAGGAAAAATCTCACTGGTAAAAGCAAACATAGTAAAAGTAGAAAAACAACCATTTATAAAGCTAGTAGGAAAGTTAAAAGACAAAAATAATAAAATCATCTATATCCAAACAACAGTAGTTAAATTATACACAGAAAAAAATACATGAAATATGATATCAAAAATATTAAATACAAGAGGGGTAGTAAACATGCAAAGTTGTTATAATACTTTCAACTTGAGAGATTATCAATTTAAAATAATCGCATATTTATACAGGTTGCTATATATAAACCTCATGGTAACCACAAACCAAAAACCTATCCTGAAAGCAAACACAAAAATGAGAAAGAAATGGAAACATAACACAAAAGACAAAAGATAGTTATTAAATCATAAGAGAAGAGAGCAAATGAAGAAGAAAGGAACAACAACAACAACAAAAAGAACTACAAAAACTATTAGAAAACAGTTAATAAAATGGCAGTAAGTATATATACAATAACTACTTTAAATGTAAATGGATTAATTCTCCAGTCAAAGGAAGGAATAGCTGAACTGATACAAAAAAACAAGACCCATATAGGAACAGCCTATAAGAAAGTGAAAATTAAGTTGCTCAATCGTTTCCGACTCTGCAACCCCATGGACTGTAGCATACCAGGCTCCTCTGTCCATGGGATTTTCCAGGAAAGTGTACTGGATTGGGTTGCCTTTTCCTTCTCCAGAGGATCTTCTTGACCCAGGGATTGAACCTGGGACCCCCACGTTGAAGGCAGATGCTTTACTGTGCTTTGCCAGGCAGAGAGAACAGCCTATAAGAAATTCACCTCAGATCTAAAGACACGCACAGACTAGAAATGTAGAGATGGAAAAGATATTCCATGCAAATGGAAATAAAAACTGAGGTTGCAATAATTATATCAGACAATATAGACTTTAAAAGAAGGACTATAATAAGAGACAAAGAAGAATATAATACAATGGTAAAAGAATCAACCAACCCAACAAGAAGTTGCAAATATATAGGCACCCCATATAGGAGAACCAAAATATAGAGTATATAGTAAAAAACATATAGGGAGAAATTTACAGTAACACAAAAGTAATAGGGGTCTTAAACATCTCACTTATATAAACAGACAGAAAATCCAGACATCTAGACAGAAAAGCAGTAAGGAAACACTGGCTTTAAATTATACCTTACTCCAAATTGATTGTATACATGTGCGCACACACACACACACACATACACACACACACACACAGAACATTTCATTCAAAAGCGACAGAATACATATTCTTTTGAAGTGCTCAAGGAACATTTTCCAGGATAGATCACATGCTAGGCCACAAAATAAATCTCAATAAATTTAAGATAGAAATCATCAGATCAGATCAGATCAGTCACTCAGTTGTGTCCGACTCTTTGCGACCCCATGAATCGCAGCACGCCAGGCCTCCCTGTCCATCACCAACTCCCGGAGTTCACTCAGACTCACGTCCATCGAGTCAGTGATGCCATCCAGCCATCTCATCCTCTGTCGTCCCCTTCTCCTCCTGCCCCCAATCCCTCCCAGCATCAGAGTCTTTTCCAATGAGTCAGCTCTTTGCATGAGGTGGCCAAAGTACTGGAGTTTCAGCTTTAGCATCATTTCTTCCAAAGAAATCCCAGGGTTGATCTCCTTCAGGATGGACTGGTTGGATCTCATTGCAGTCCCTTTTCTGACTATAACACTATGAGACTAGAAATCAACTATAGGGAAAAAACTGCAAAAATACAAATACCAAAAAAAAAAAAAATACAAATACCTGTAAGCTGAACAATATGCAACTAAAGCAATCAATATTCACTAAAGAAATCAAAGAGGAAATTTAAGAACATCTAAAGAAAAATGAAAACAGAAACAAAATACAGTTAAGTCCCCTACATGTGAATCTTCAAACTGTGAACTTTCAAAGTTGCTAACTTGTGCATTAGTCCCTACATGCCAGCTGTTGAACTGTACTGTTGTACTTTATAAGGTACTGTACTATACGATTAAAAATTTTTTCTTTATTTTTTGTTTGTTTTTTACATACATATTATTTGTGTGAAGAATATTTGAAACCTATTACTATATGGTACTATATGGCCAGTTGTGTTAATTGGCTACCTAGGCTAATTTTGTTGGACTTACAAACAAATTGGACTTAAGAACTCACTCAGAATGGGAGAAAATAATAGCAAATGAAGCAACTGACAAACAACTAATCTCAAAAATATACAAGCAACTCCTACAGCTCAACTCCAGAAAAATAAATGACCCAATCAAAAAATGGGCCAAAGAACTAAATAGACATTTCTCCAAAGAAGACATACAGATGGCTAACAAACACATGAAAAAATGCTCAACATCACTCATTATCAGAGAAATGCAAATCAAAACCACTATGAGGTACCATTTCACACCAGTCAGAATGGCTGCGATCCAAAAGTCTACAAATAATAAATGCTGGAGAGGGTGTGGAGAAAAGGGAACCCTCTTACACTGTTGGTGGGAATGCAAACTAGTACAGCCACTATGGAGAACAGTGTGGAGATTCCTTTAAAAACTGGAAATAGAACTGCCTTATGATCCAGCAATCCCACTGCTAGGCATACACACTGAGGAAACCAGAAGGGAAAGAGACACGTGTACCCCAATGTTCATCGCAGCACTGTTTATAATAGCCAGGACATGGAAGCAACCTAGATGTCCATCAGCAGATGAATGGATAAGAAAGCAGTGGTACATATACACAATGGAGTATTACACAGCCATTAAAAAGAATACATTTGAATCAGTTCTAATGAGGTGGATGAAACTGGAGCCTATTATACAGAGTGAAGTAAGCCAGAAGGAAAAACATAAATACAGTATACTAACGCATATATATGGAATTTAGAAAGATGGTAACAATAACCCTGTGTACGAGACAGCAAAAGAGACACTGATGTATAGAACAGTCTTATGGACTCTGTGGGAGAGGGAGAGGGTGAGAAGATTTGGGAGAATGACATTGAAACATGTAAAATATCATGTAAGAAACGAGTTGCCAGTCCAGGTTCGATACACGATACTGGATGCTTGGGGCTAGTGCACTGGGACAACCCAGAGGGATGGTATGGGGAGGGAGGACGAAGGAGGGTTCAGGATGGGGAACACATGTATACCTGTGGCGGATTCATTTTGATATTTGGCAAAACTAATACAATTATGTAAAGTTTAAAAAAAAAAAGACAGAATGTGTTTATATGTAGGGGGCTTACTGTCTATGCCAGACCTAAAGCCAGCATCATATTCAACAGTGAAAAGACAAAAGTATTTCCTCTAAGATTAGGAACAAGATGAGGATACCTACTATCACTACTTTTATTCAACAAAATCTTAGAAGCCCTAACTGTAGAAATCAGAAAAGAAAAAGAAATGCAAGAAATCCAAATTGGAAAAAAGTATAACTATCACTGTTCACAGATGACATCATAGTATAAGCAGAAAATTCCAAAACCCCTTCAGAAAACTATCAGGAAAAAAAAATAATAAATTCATCCAATAAAGTTGAAGGATAAAAAATTAATACACAGAAATGTATTACATTTCTATATGTTAGCAATGAACTATCTGAAAGAGAAACTGAGAAAACAATCCATTGACAATTGCATCAAAAAGAATAAAATACTGAGAAATAAAGCTAACCAAGGAGGTAAGAGACTTGTATTTGGAAAAATAAAAGGCACTGATAAAGAAATTTAAAATGACGCAAAAATGGAAAGATATACTCATGGACTGGGCAAAGTAATATTGTTAAAAAATGACCATATTACCCAAGATAATCTACAGATTCAATGCAATCTCAATTATAATACCAATGGGACTTTTCACAGAAAAGAACAAATGATTCTAAAATTTTCTTGAAAATACAAAGACTTCAATTAGCCAAAATGAACTTGTGAAAGAAAAGTAAATCTGGAGGTATCACACTCCCAAATTCAAACTATACAACAAAGCTACAGTATCAAAATACTATGGGATTGGCACAAAAACAGACACATAGATCAACAGAACAGAATAGAAAGTCCAGAAATGATCCTACACTTATATGGTCAATTAATCTATGACAAAGAAGTCAAGAATATACAATGCAGAAAGTATATACTCTTCAATAAATGGTGTTGCAAAAACTGGACAGCTAAATGCAAAAAATAAATGTGGATTACTTTTTCATACCATATACAAAAGTAAACTCAAAATGGATTAAAGACTTAAATGTAAGACCTGAAACCATAAAGCTCCAAGAATAAAATCTCGGTAGTATGCTCGCTGAACATCAGTCTTAGTAATATTTTGTGGGATATGTCTTCTCAGGCAAGGTTAAGGAAAGCAAGAAAACACAGATGGGCCTACATCAAGATAAAAAGCTTTTGCACTGTGATGGAGACTATCAACACAATGAAAAATAGCCTATGGAAAATAAGAAGATATTTGCAATGACATATATGATAAGGGATTAATATCCAAAATGTACTAAATATACTCATATACTTCAACATCAAAAAGCAGTTTTAAAATGAACAGAGAATCTAAATAAACATTTTCCCAAAGAAGATACACAGATGGCAAACAGGCTTATGAAAAAGATGTTTAATGTCACTTATTATTGGGGAAATGCAAATCAAAATCACAATGAGATATTATCTCACACATGCTAGGATGAAAGTGAAAGTATAGTTGCTCAGTCATGTCTGACTCTGCAACCCCATGAACTGTAGCCTGTCAGACTTCTCTATCCATGGAATTCTCTAGGCAAGGATCCTGGAGTGGATTGCTATTTCCTTCTCCAAGGGATCTTCCTGACCCAGAGATCGAACCTGGATATTACATATTGCAGGCAGATTCTTTACTGTCTGAGCCATAAGGATGGTTATCATCAAAAAGACAACAAATAACAAGTGGAGAAAAGGGGGCCCTCATGCACGTTGGTGGGTTGTAAATTAGTGCAGTCACTATGGAAAACAGTATAGCATTTCCTTAAAAATTAAAACTAGAACTACCATATGATCCAGCAATTTCACTTCTGGGTATTTACCTAAAAAAAGGTAAAACATTAATTTAAAAATACATATAAACTCCAGTGTATATTGCATCATTATTTACAACAGCCAGGATATGGAAATATGGAAGCAATCTGAGTGTCTATCAATAGATGAATGCATAATGAAGATGTTGCATAATGAAGATGTTACATACACACACACACATATACATACACATATGCATACAATAGAATATGATTTAGTCATTAGAAATGAAATCTAGCCATTTGTGACAACACAGATGGTTCTAGAGCAGCAGTCCCCAACATTTTTAGCATCAGGGACCAGTTTTGTGGAAGACAATTTTTTTCATGGTTGAGGGAGGGGAGATGATTCAGGCAGGAATGTGACTGATGGTTCAGGAAGTAATGTGAGTAAGTGGGATGGGGAGCAATGGGGAGCAGATAAAGAAGCTTTGCTCACTCTCCTGCTGCTCACCTCCTGCTCTGTGGCCAGGTTCTGAATAGACAGCAGGCCAATACCAGTCTGTGGCCTGGGGGCTGGGGACCCCTGATATGTATATGTATATGTATATATGTATATGTATATGTTGCTAAGTAAAATAAGTCAGACAGAGAAAGACAAATGCCCTATGATCTCACTTATATGTGGAATCTAAATACAAAACAAAATTAAAACAGACTCATAGATACAGAGAATAGGGTTTGCCTGAAAGGAAGACAGTGGAAGAGTGAGCAAAATAGGTGAAGGGGATTAGGAAGTACAAAACTTCAGTTATACAATAAATAAATCATGGGGATGTAACAAATGGCATAAGGAATATGGTCTATATTAATAATATTGTAATAACTTGGTATGAGACATATGGTTCCTAGACTTATCATAGTGATTGTATCACAAATATCAAATCAGTATATAGTACACCTGAAAATGACATAAAATTTTATGTCAAATATGTTCCAATAAAAAAGAACAAATGATATGTATAAATACATATATTCATCAGAAAAGAAACACAGACTGATGTAGCTCAGGATTACTTCAAATATTAGAAAAAGAAAGCAGGAGGAATAATATCTAATCAAAGGTGTTTAATAGTTTTTGGTTGTTGGTTTTTATATTTTATGTTGTGAAGAGTTGTTTCATAGCAGAGGTTAGTATAAATGGGATGCTATGGAGAAATTTGCATTAAAAAGTTATTCAACTTCATACATAATTTTCTCAAACAAATTTATATTATATCACTGTTATGTGCTTAGCCTTGAGCATAGGTTTAAACTTCAGTCTTAAATTCAGTCTCAGGATCAATTCCCTAACAGGGTCAATAGCTGAGTACTCAACTCCAAAGTATTTGATAGTATGTTTCGATTCAGAGTTCATCATCGAAAAATTTTGCTTTCTACACATCAAATACTTTGATTCTAATAGATTATATCAATAGATTCAGTTCAGTTCAGTCGCTCAGTTGTGTCCAACTCTTCCCGACCCCATGAATCACAGCATGCCAGGCATCCCTGTCCATCACCATCTCCTGGAGTTCATTCAGACTCACGTCCATTGAGTCAGTGATGCCATCGAGCCATCTCATCCTCTATTGTCCCCTTCTCCTGCCCCCAATCCCTCCCAGCATTAGAGTCTTTTCCAATGAGTCAACTCTTCGCATGAGGTGGCCAAAGTACTGGAGTTTCAGCTTCAGCATCATTCCTTCCAAAGAAATCCCAGGGCTGATCTCCTTCAGAATGGACTGCTTGGATCTCCTTGCAGTCCAAGGGACTCTCAAGAGTCTTCTCCAACACCACAGTTCAAAAGCATCAATTCTTCGGTGCTCAGCTTTCTTCACAGTCCAACTCTCACATCCTTACATGACCACAGGAAAAACCATAGCCTTGACTAGATGGACCTTTGTTGGCAAAGTAATGTCTCTGCTTTTGAATATGCTATCTAGGTTGGTCATAACTTTCCTTCCAAGGAGTAAGCGTCTTTTAATTTCATGGCTGCAGTCAAAATCTGCAGTGATTTTGGAGCCCAGAAAAATAAAGTCTGACACTGTTTCCCCATCTATTTCCCATGAAGTGATAGGACCAGATGTCATGATCTTTGTTTTCTGAATGTTGAGCTTTAAGCCAACTTTTTCACTCTACTCTTTCACCTTCATGAAGAGGCTTTTTAGTTCCTCTTCATTTTCTGCCATAAGGATAGTGTCATCTGCTTATTTGAGGTTACTGATATTTCTCCCGGCAATCTTGATTCCAGCTTGTGCTTCTTCCAGCCCAGCATTTCTCATGATGTACTCTGCATAGAAGTTAAATAAGTGCGGTGACAACATACAGCCTTGACGTACTCCTTTTCCTATTTGGAACCAGTCTGTTGTTCCATGTCCAGTTTTAACTGTTGCTTCCTGACCTGCATATAGGTTTCTCAAGAGGCAGGTCAGGTGCTGTGGTATTCCCAACTCTTTCAGAATTTTCCACAGTTTATTGTGATCCTCACAGTCAAAGGCTTTGGCATAGTCAATAAAGCAGAAATAGATGTTTTTTCTGGAACTCTCTTGTTTTTTTCAATGATCCAGCGGATGTTCGCAATTTGATCTCTGCTTCCTCTGCCTTTTCTAAAACCAGCCTGAACATCAGGAAGTTCACACTTCACATGTTGCTGAAGCCTGGCTTGAAGAATTTTGAGCATTACTTTACTAGCATGTGAGATGAGTGCAATTGTGTGGTAGTTTGAGCATTCTTTGGCATTGCCTTTCTTTGGGATTGGAATGAAAACTGACCTTTTCCACTCCTGTGGCCACTGCTGAGTTTTCCAAATTTGCTGGCACATTGAGTGCAGCACTTTCACAGCATCATCTTTCAGGATTTGAAATAGCTCAACTGGAATGCCATCACCTCCACTAGCTTTGTCCGTAGTGATGTTTTCTAAGGCCCACTTGACTTCACATTCCAGGATGTCTGGCTCTAGATGAGTGGTCACACCATCATGATTATCTCGATCATGAAGATCTTTTTTGTACAGTTCTTCTGTGTATTCTTGCCATCTCTTCTTAATATCTTCTGCTTCTGTTAGGTCCATGCCATTTCTGGCCTTTATCGAGCCCATCTTTGCATGAAATGTTCCCTTGGTATCTCTAATTTTCTTGAAGAGATCTCTAGTCTTTCCCATTCTGTTGTTTTCCCTCTATTTCTTTGCATTGATCGCTGAGGAAGGCTTTCTTATCTCTTCTTGCTATTCTTTGGAACTCTGCATTCAGATGCTTATATGTTTCCTTTTCTCCTTTGCTTTTCACTTCTCTTCTTTACACAGCTATTTGTAAGGCCTCCCCAGACAGTCATTTTGCTTTTTTGCATTTCTATTCCATGGGGATGGTCTTGATCCCTGTCTCCTGTACAATGTCACGAACCTCATTCCATAGTTCATCAGGCACTCCATCTATCAGATCTAGGCCCTTAAATCTATTTCTCACTTCCACGGTATAATTGTAAGGGATCTGATTTAGGTCATACCTGAATGGTCTAGTGGTTTTCCCTACTTTCTTCAATTTCAGTCTGAATGTGGCAATAAAGAGTTCATGATCTGAGCCACAGTCATAGATTACATGGTCTAAAAATTTAAAAATTAGAAGATGAATCTAGATACTCCCTTTCAGCCTCATTTTTCAGTGCATCCATGTCCATTGAAGAGAGAGTCTAGATTTAAGTTCCATTTCAATATCTTCATGGTTCTCTAACTGAGAAAATACTAGGTTCAGGGTGTAGAGGGACTGCAATAGTAGGACTTTGGCCAATTTGATTTGAAGAGTCAAAAAGATTTATAATCCCATGCCCTAGACCTTTGTACCAATGTAGTATTAATAAATGCCCCAGGGTTAGTTATGAACCTAATGAATCAGCATCATGATGCCTTATTAACAGTAGGTTGAGAAAAGTTTGCTCGTGTCTCTAACTGCCTAGTACTAAATCAATCAATGGGTCTTCCCTGGTGACTCAATGGTAAAGAATTCACCTGCCAATGCAGGACCCCAGGGTTTGATCCCCAGGTCAGGAAGATGACCTGGAGAAGGAAATGGCAACCCACTCCAGTATTCTTGCCTGGAAAATCCCACGGACAGAGGAGCCTAATAAGCTATGGTCTATGGGGTCACAAAAGAGTCTAACATGACTTAGTGAAAAGCTAAGGCTGGCAAGATTTCTTGCACTCCTGACCACTAGCCAGTCAAGATCCAGATGTTGCTCCTCAGGAGCAGAGACCCAAAGTGTTAATTTACTATACCTTGAAAAGTTCTCATCAACTACATGACATAATTTTTCAGGTTTAGTACAAAGGAACACCTCCAGTGCAAGATTATGAAATTCATTTGCAATTAACCCCAGCCCAGAATGTGTGCATGCATGTTCAAACACTAAGTTGTGTCTGGAATGGTCACAGAAAAAAAAATTATACATTTGATTTTCAGATAGTGGAAAGAAAGATAAGTGGAATAATTATGTGATGCAAAATGAACTTTTAGAAACCAATGTTCATCCCCCACCCCATTTTTTTCCCACTGGATCATGTTTCTACCTGGGTACACAGGTTTATATTTCAGCTTTAATATCTAAAGATGTGTGTATAGGCATTTTTCTTACTTGTTAGTGATTTGTTAGATTGATACCTCAAGGGCCATACAATAGTTTTGTATTTGTCTCTGAAATGCTATGACTTTCAGAATAATGTTATAAATAGTAATACTAAACATTTTTAGAGCACTGAAGATATACATAATACAAAGAGAAAGATATGATCCTTATACCCCATACCTACACAGATTTAACATTAATTTCTGATTAACTCAGGAATTCTCAGTTCATCATCAGAACGCTTCAGTTCTCAGACATGAGTTTACCATCCTTTCCTCTCATATAGTGTGTGCCTGCAACCCTCATTACCAAATCTGATTTATGAAGTCTGCAAGCATGGTGAAATGTGTTGATGTTACAGGAGAGATTTGCATTTCTTCTTTTGCTACCCTTCTAAAACACTCTTTCGCTTTATCAGTGTCAGTCATTCAGGCACCTCTTTGACAAGGGACTTGAAGAAAGATGACAGTACCAGAGTTGACGATGCTGGATCAAGTAAAAGACAGGTTTTATGAATATTTCCTGCAATTGCAGATGTTCATTTAAAAATAGAAGCATATTAATTATTGCAAGACTAAGGTATTTGCATTTTATTTCTGAACAACAACAACAAAAAATGAAGTCAAAAGGCAAGGTGGGAAGAATGACAAGGCTGGTAAAGAAGGGCAGGCTGGCGGTGGGACGTTATCCCACCAGGGACCTTATTTTGCACAATGGGTGGTCAAGGGGAATTTTATCCCATTATCTTACAAGTACTGGAAGCTTTGCATTTCAACCCCCTAGAGTGCTTATGGCAGGAATCCTGCTATTCCCCTGTTATTTTTGCAAGTAATTCTGCCAAAGATGCTATATCTCTGGTTTACAACAGTTGATCACTGCTGTGAAATTCAGGCTGCAGATACAATTAATTAAAAAAAAAAAAAAGAAAGAGTAAGGGGGTCCAACACTCTAAAACCTACTTGCTCTTGGACAAGCTTTGCCAAATGCTCCACTTTAGCAGGCCATTAAGTCTTTCTGAACTTCCATTTTTATTTTAGCTGGTTGATGATTACCTAGCTCCTGCTATCTAAACCAAGAGCCTGTTCCTGCTCTTCTTTATGGGAATACTAACTATTCCTGAGGGATGTATGTCTCCTTTGCTTGCCTGAGATAGAATTCCATACAATACACTTACTCATGAATGTTTATTGATTATAAAAGTTTGGCAGCTTTGAACATGCATATTTAGGCCATTTGCAACAGCTGTTTTCTTGCTCTCTGTACATCCTTAGCCACACCAGCCCCTGCCTCATTATACACCTTACTCAGATGACTGAACTTCCCTTTTAATCATAAAGCCTAATCAGTAAATACCTGCAAACTTATTCACATCCTCCACCCCCAACCTGCTAGTCATTGTTCTAATCTTTAGAGTGGCCCACAAAGGGAGAGCCTCTGTTCCATGAAGGTACGGAGTCCAGGGGCCAAGAGGGAAGTGCCTCTTTGCTGGTTTCTTGGGTAATGGATGAGCCAATCTGAAGTCAATTCCCCCAATAACTGGTAGGCTGGGTAGTCTCCTTATCCCACCCCACTTTTCCCAGCAAAGACTGCTGCTGTGCTTCCTTCCTGCTATCAGCCATTCATAGTGGGGTGTCTCTCCAGGACCCTTTTGCCTCAGACATGTAAAAATCTTCTATTAAACCACTGATGTTGAAGGAGAAAAGGAACAGGCCAAGCTCACTCCATCTTGAAAAAGAAGGAAACTCCATCTTACATTCCCAGTGAAGTTTGTACTATGTGCCTGGTAGCCAAGGAGATCATATACCTATGGCCAAACAGGCTTCCCTGACTGACAGACACCAGATTCCATACCAAGATTTCCCTTCACCAGAAAGAAAGTAATAATCCCCTATGTAGTCAATCACCTTTGTAACCTTGATGGCACCCACTGGTGTGGTTACAATGTACAACCAGCTGACCCTTCTGATTATGAATCATGGCTGTAACCTGACTGTATCTCCCCTTAACATTTTCCAGGCTAGGTTTAAGGAATTTGGGGGTGTGGGCTTAAACACATACACTTAAAACATATAAGAGAAGTCAGTCAGGGTCCCTGGCTAACGAGGAAACTCTGCCTCGGACTGCAGTGTAATAAACTGCACTCCACTATCCACACTGTCCTTCTGAATGAGTTTGTATCCCGGAGCGTTTGGCTTTAACAATGTCTCTGTTGCTGACTCCAGGCTCTTTCTTCAGTGCTGGGGCTGGGTAAATACAGGGCTTGTAGAGCAAAAAAGCAAAAGAAAGGTTGTATGAAAAAGGGTAGCAATTTGTTTATCTGAGGTTTCGCTGAATGCCTCTCATTTCCTTGTGTGTGTGTGTGTGTGTGTGTGTGTGGTGTCACATTCCTCATGATGGCAAGCATTTCTGGATCTCTTCACTGCTAGATACCATTTGACTCATCAGCCCAACCTGGAATACGTTTACCATTTTACTTACCATACAGTGTTTTCTTGGTAAGTATTGATATTCACTTTGTCTTCCCTGCAAGAATATGAGATTAAGGCCAGAAAGGAATATCTCAGTCCTGCTCATCATTTTATCACCACTGCCATACAGAAGACCTGGCACAGGGTGGCATTTACTTAATTTTTACCATATCCATGAATAATAGGGTTTATTTTATTAAGATGATTTCCTCTCTTATGTACGATTGTAATAGAACAACTGAGTTTACAAAAAAATAAATAAATAAGTTCTCCAAGGTACACCTCCCTGAAGTGGCTCAAAAACTAAATTGAACTCAGCATTCATGAATCTGAAATTCAACTGGTGGGGTTAAAGTTCTATATCCTTCATTCAATTTCAAATACAATTGCAAAGCTAATAGCTAGAGTGTGAAGAAGATTTTATTAATCACAACGTTCAGTTAGAGCAAGACTCTGCTGAAACCAAAGCAAATAAATTATAGGCATAGCTAATAAGGTCAAGAAGCTGCTAGTACCAAAATCCTGGGAATATCCTCTAAATCTCCAAATTACCTTTAACTGGCTTAAGTAACTGCTTTATAAATGGATAGTCACCTATGAATAGTTATTCTAGAATAGATGTTTCCATTTCTCCTCTGAGAACATGAGCTGTGAATTTCCTCTTGTTTTTCATAGCCTCCCCTATAGAACTCAAGTCCCCTCTATACTATTTCCAACAGTGGATGTGAAATGGTTGAAGGGTAAAAACCCAAGCTGTTGCAGCCAGCAAGGAGTGTTACATGCTATTATGCTGCAAGGTCAACAAATCGCCTGTTATTTTAAATATTTAAATTATCTTCCTAGGGAGATAATGTTCAGCAGACTCTCCATCTTCCCAAAGAAGCAGAATTTAACACAACTCGCTGCCTCCACATGATGAAAAAACAGATACTGAAACCATGGCCAGCAAGAACAGGAATAAAAACAAAGTTTCATAAGGACTTTTCAGGCAAAGTTAGTTCTGTTTGGTCAATCTCAGTGTAGGGTCCCCAAACCAGCAGAATTAACTTTGCCAGGGTTAATTCTCGAGAAAAAAAAAACGCAATCTTTGGGCCTCATCCAAGTCTCTGAATCAGAAAATACGTGGATGGGACCCATCAATCTTGAGTTGAACAAGCCATTCAGTTGATTTTTAAGGCAGGCTGAATGAAGCTTGAACACCTGTCATCTAAGGCAGTAAGAAGACTCAGGCCTTTTTTCCAACTACTATATATAGGAGACATTAACTGACCTACACCTTAACCCCATTAACTGAACCTACCCAGTTCCTGAGGATTCTGTTAAAATCATAACTGCAAATGTATTAAGGATCTTGATTTTAAAAAGTATTCATGTTAGTGTAGCTGTGGATAGAAAACACACATAAACACACAACAGAAAAAAAATGTCAAAGGAACTCAGCTTAACAGATACCAATTATATTAAAATATTATCAGATCAGATCAGATCAGTCGCTCAGTCGTGTCTGACTCTTTGCGACCCCATGAATTGCAGCACGCCAGGCCTCCCTGCCCATCACCAACTCCTGGAGTTCACTCAGACTCACGTTCATCGAGTCAGTGATGCCATCCAGCCATCTCATCCTCTGTCATCCCCTTTTCCTCCTGCCCCCAATCCCTCCCAGCATCAGAGTCTTTTCCAAAGAGTCAACTCTTCGCATGAGGTGGCCAAAGTACTGGAGTTTCAGCTTTAGCATCATTCCTTCCAAAGAAATCCCAGGGCTGATCTCCTTCAGAATGGACTGGTTGGATCTCCTTGCAGTCCAAGGGACTCTCAAGAGTCTTCTCCAACACCACAGTTCAAAAGCATCAATTCTTCGGCGCTCAGCTTTCTTCACAGTCCAACTCTCACATCCATATGACCACAGGAAAAAACCATAGCCTTGACTAGACGAACCTTTGTTGGCAAAGTAATGTCTCTGCTTTTGAATATGCTATCTAGGTTGGTCATAACTTTCCTTCCAAGGAGTAAGCATCTTTTAATTTCATGGCTGTAGTAACCATCTGTAGTGATTTTGGAGCCCAGAAAAATAAAGTCTGACACTGTTTCCACTGTTTCCTCATCTATTTCCCATGAAGTGGTGGGACCAGATGCCATGATCTTCGTTTTCTGAATGTTGAGCTTTAAGCCAACTTTTTCACTCTACACACTCACTTTCATCAAGACGCTTTTTAGTTCCTCTTCACTTTCTGCCATAAGGGTGGTGTCACCTGCATATCTGAGGTTATTGATATTTCTCCCGGCAATCTTGATTCCAGCTTGTTTCTTCCAGTCCAGCGTTTCTCATGATGTACTCTGCATATAAGTTAAATAAACAGAGTGACAATATACAGCCTTGATGTACTCCTTTTCCTATTTGGAACCAGTCTATTGTTCCACGTCCAGTTCTAACTGTTGCTTCCTGACCTGCATACAAATTTCTCAAGAGGCAGATCAGGTGGTCTGGTATCCCCATCTCTTTCAGAATTTTCCACAGTTTCTTGTGATCCACACAGTCAAAGGCTTTGGCATAGTCAATGAAGCAGAAATAGATGTTTTTCTGGAACTCGCTTGCTTTTTCCATGATCCAGCAGATGTTGGCAATTTGATCTCTGGTTCCTCTGCCTTTTCTAAAACCAGCTTGAACATCTGGAAGTTCACGGTTCACATATTGCTGAAGCCTGGCTTGGAGAATTTTGAGCATTACTTTACTAGCATGTGAGATGAGTGCAATTGTGTGGTAGTTTGAGCATTCTTTGGCATTGCCTTTCTTTGGGATTGGAATGAAAACTGACCTTTTCCAATCCTGTGGCCACTGCTGAGTTTTCCAAATTTGCTGACACATTGAGTGCAGCACTTTCACAGCATCATGTTTCAGGATTTGGAATAGCTCAACTGGAATTCCATCACCTCCACTAGCTTTGTTCGTAGTGATGCTTTCTAAGGCCCACTTGACTTCACATTCCAGGATGTCTGGCTCTAGGTGAGTGATCACACCATCGTGATTATCTGGGTCGTGAAGATCTTTTTTGTACAGTTCTGTGTATTCTTGCCATCTCTTCTTAATATCTTCTGCTTCTGTTAGGTCCATACCATTTCTGTCCTTTATTGAGCCCAGCTTTGCATGAAATGTTCCCTTGGTATCTCTGATTTTCTTGAAGAGATCCCTAGTCTTTCCCATTCTGTTGTTTTCCTCTATTTCTTTGCATTGATCGCTGAAGAAGTCTTTTTTATCTCTTCTTGCTATTCTTTGGCATGTTGTTATAAATTGTTATAATCTGTAACAATAAAAACAGTATAGTTTGGAACAGGAATAGTCTAACCAATAGAAGATAGCTTAGCCTATAAGCCAATCTCAAATTTATGCAAGTTTCATATATGAAGTGTGAGATCATACAAGTCACTGGAAAGGGCAGTGGTAGAAAATGATTCAATAAATAAAAATTGGAAATACAGTTTTCTATATAGCAGTGAAATGGAATTAAAAGCACAGCAATGAAAATCAATGCCAAACAGACGGAGACTTTAAAATGTGAAAAAAAACTTTTTTTAAAGATTTAAATAAATTCATATATTTTACTTTGTTTTAATAACATTTTATTTACAAGGCACAAAAGTAACTGACCAGAAAAAAAGATGAATATTATACATATATTAATCAATTGTATTAATTAAAACATTTTTGAAGGAAATGAAAAAACCCAAGTCACACTCAAAGAAAATATTTATATTTTATAATTGTATATTTATATATATATATAAATAATTATAGTACATAGCAACTGACAAAGGGTTAGTATCAAGAACATACAAAGAACTCATATAAATACCTTTTAAAAAAGATTTTTGAAAGACAACAATAACAACATGGGCAAAACAAAATCCTTTTGAGCAATATGAAGATAAAATCTCAGTTGTAATTAGGAAAGCAATACCACAATGAGATATCATTTTAAACCCCCTTATTTAATCAACTTAAATGAAGTTTAACAATATTGTGTTGAAGGAGAAATAGATTGAGGATCTTATTTTACACTACAGATATGAATGTGATGGGTATAAGTTGTCTTAAAAGCAAATTAAGATTTATCTGCTAAACAATGGCAGACTACGGCTCCATAATATCACTCCTGGGAAAATACAAGGGTATCTTACATATGAGCATCATGAGATAAAAATATTCACTGCAACACTAATTGTAATTATTTGAGACTGAAAACAATATAAATTCCCACAAAGGGGAAGATTAGTAACTATAATATAGCAATTTAACACAATCGAATGTTGTGGTATGGAATCACACAGAGTGATTTTAATAATACAAAACAATGAAACTAAGCCCCCAAAGACTATAACTGTATGACATTCTTTTATAAAGTTCAATAACAAGTAAAATTAACAATGTATTCTTTAGATATATAATGATGTTCAAGAGAATGATGAACACAAAATTTAGGATAGCAGTGATCTCCATGGGGAAGTTGAGGGCTAGTGGAGGAAAAAAGTTTGTGTGAATTGTTGATTTATTTTAGATATCCATTGGAATGTTCATTATGTTATTATATTATTTAAAAAGCAAAATAAAACATTATAAAAAGATAATATATATAAAAGATAATGATGCATAATGAACTAAAATTATGATTAAACTAATTCTGTATTTCTGAAGTTCTTAAATTCAAAATGTAAATAAAAGAGAAGAAAAGAAAGAGGAAAAGGAGAGGGATGAGGGAAGAAAAGAAGGAGGCAGGATGGAAGGGAGGAACTCTGGTAGGCAGGCAGTCTGGGTATATAGTAAGTGTATTATTTTTGTGGTTTCATAGTCATTCCCATTCTTGATAAGTTGTTGCTAGCCATCCTAGTGTAGGAAGGATTTCTCAAATATTTCTATTACCTCCTCTGTTGATTCCTCTGTGCTTTGACAGATTGCTATATGAGTACTTCTCCCAGTGCCTTGCACCAGGAGCAAGTGATAAGTAGGGAATAAAGATCTGAAAGATAATGTGTTAGAAAATAGTTTATGGAAAGTTCTTCCAGTCATCATAGATGTAAAATTATAAGCACAAGAATCATTTCTCATTAACACCTAGTCAAACTGTATGTTCCATCTATGAAGAAAATATTTAAGAATGCATCATATATAAGTATAAATGAATAATACATTATTATGGGAATCATATTAAATGCAATGCATGGAATTCTGTGTTTGAGATCACAAATATATGAGGTCACATATGTTTATATACCCTCAATATTAATAAAAAAATTTTAATCACTCATGATAAAGGAAAGATTTTTCTATTCTTGATGTAGAAGTGCCACTATAAAGTCATTTTTATATAAAGTGCTAAAAAGAACACAGCAAATATGTATATATATATATATATATGTATGTATAAATATTTACATGTAGAGAAAAGGAGTATTATAAAGTTGCAATAGAGAATTAATTAATTAAAATGTTAGATTTTTTAAATATCGGATTTTTGTGGTATTTCTCCTTTGTTTAAAATCCTTAACTTGGTTTATTTTTGTTTTCATATTAAATAAATATTTACTTTTATCCTAATTTTATATTTATGAATTCAAAAAATTTTGAAGAGAGCCCACCAAAATGTATACAATCTTCAACATTTTTAAAAATCTGGGTAGACCCCTTCCCAACCCTTTAAAAAACATGTGAAATCAGCTCCTTCTACTTAACCTAACCTGAAACACCCATTCCTTCCATTCGCTCTGCTCTCCTTCACTCTCAATGTGTTTGGAGGCAGGACCAAACCAAGAGACCTGATAAAGGCCATTTTCTTGTGTGTGTGACAAAAGTTTAGACAAAAAGATGTACAAAGGAATGGGATGGGAATGAAAAGCCAATATACCCTAGTCTATGTGTGTTAAGTCACTTCAGTCATGTTTGACTCTTTGTGACCCTATGGATTGTAGCCTGCCAGGCTCCTCTGTCCATGGGATTCTCAAGGAAAGAATACTGGAGAAGATGGCCATGCCTTTCTCCAGGGGATCTTCCCGACCGAGAGACTGAACCTGCATCTCTTATGTTTCTTGAATTGGCAGGCGAGTTCTTTACCACTAGCACCAGCTGGGAAGTCCATATAATTTATGCCAAATCTTATAACAATGATTATATTGTATCTCATTTTAGTCATGTAAATGACATTCTATGCAACCCTGTATTTTCCATGATGAAATTCTGAATCCATTTTCCGCATAGAAATGTCATTACATTACATTCCACATCAATCTACATTCAGAGCTATGTTCTGGGTAAAAGGTATATTAAATAGGTATTCTGGATGTTTCCCTGAGAAACTCAGCTACCATGTATAATTTGACTTTTTATGGGAAAATGAATTCTGAGTTGCAAACAAGAGATTTACAAAAGTCCTTTTAAAAGAAAACCTTTCCCTCAATCAGAACTTGAAGGGTTTATTGTGCTTCTTACCTCTTTTTTTAGTACCTCAATTTCTTTGTCAGCAATACAGAAGTAACAATTCAACTTGTTTCCCAGGAAAAGATGATAAATGAAAAGGATAATTAAGACCTAAAATTAAAGACTTGGTTTTATTTTTTCTGAGTGCAAAAGGCCACAAATGTCTCTGTGTGAGTAAAATTTTAGGAAGAAGAAACACCTTTTGGTTGATATCATACCTTGAGAAGACAGTTTTAAAAATGTAAAAAGACTACTGGAATTTGGGCTTTAATTCTGGCTCCTTCCCTTATTTACTTTAGATACTTAGGGTTTAGAAACGTCCTTCAATGTCTCTGGTCAGTAAGACTCACAACAGAATAATGGAGGTTGAGACCACCTGGTCTCTAATGTCTATCTTGATTCCACAGTCTTTCATTTTGTGAACAAGACAACCAGAAAACACTCATTTAAAAAAGACGTTAAAGACAATTGTTCTTTTTGCCAATCCCAAAGTAGAAAAAGTAAAATTCCTTTTACATATCAGACTATTTAAACCCAACTGCCCCCTGGTACCAGAGAAAGCAATGGCACCCCACGGAGAAGCCTGGTAGGCTGCAGTCCATGGGGTCGCGAAGAGTAGGACACGACTGAGCGACTTCACTTTCACTTTTCACTTTCATGCACTGGAGAAGGAAATGGCAAACCCACTCCGGTGTTCTTGCCTGGAGAATCCCAGGGATGGGGAAGACTGGTGGGCTGCCGTCTATGGGGTCGCACAGAGTCGGACACGACTGAAACGACTTAGCAGCAGCAGCAGCAGCCCCTGGGTACAAGTTTCCATACCCTAAAGGAAGATCACTCAAAGATCCACCCTTAAAAGTTAGAAAAGTTTTGTAAAACAAAAATTCCACTTCAGATGACAGCTGTTCTATGACTTATTACATCATTGACTGATGATAATAAGAGGTAGTTAATTATAAAAAGGTGAATACTTAGTAATAATTTTTTCACTGATATTATCTACTTTATAAAGGTAAAGATTAAGGAAGGTCTTACAACTTGTTGTAAATTTGCTACATTATCTTTTTTTTTATTTTATTTTTTAACTTTACAATATTGTATTGGTTTTGCCATATATCAAAATGCAAATATATATCATCCCATTTACTAGAAAATTAAGACTAATTCAATAGAGAAAGGCACTGAAATAAAATTTTTAAAAAGATCTGAAAGAAGGCTCACACTTCTGAGGCATGAACACTTGAATTTAGAATGCAGTTATTTTACTGCTATCTGTACCAGTTTTCATTTTTAGTAAAGGCAAGGAAAATTAAAAATATTCAGGCAGTATGTTTGTCATAAATGTAACTACTGTTTATTTTAAATCATTTCATTCCCTTTTATGATTTTTTTAAAGCAGCTGTTGCCATTGCTACATGTTTATACCAATCAATCAACCTCTTGCTCCAACATTTGCAACAAAATCTAAAAAATCTTAAGCCGCAATGCATCTATCCACTCATCTTGGCAGCTATGAAGAGAAATCAGATGAAAAGCATTTTATGTTAAGGGGTAAAAGTTCCATCCACATTTACATTTATATTTAGCTGTACTGAGTTTGCAAGCTCAAGTTTTAGGATGAAATAAGAGCAAAGTTTTCTGAAGTCTTGGCCTGAGAGACAATGAAAATCCATATGATTTCAGAAAACCATAAAACCTGCAGGCCCATCATGCTCTGCCTGTAAAGAAAATTGTCTACGAGCATGTTAGCTGAATTTTGAAAGGAAAGTTTATGTCAATATCCTTGTGAGAAAGTTTCTTCGCCACCTATCGCTAAACAATTTATACTATAGGATGCTCGATCACCTCTCTGGATTCTAGGAGAAGTTTCTTGAATCCTCTTAGTGATCAAATAGAGAGAGGGAGAGCCTCAAGAGAAGTAAATGAGTAGATATCTGACAACCCACCAAACATTGTTTTGAATGTAAAAATTATTATTCAGTTCAGTTCAGTTGCTCAATCGTGTCCGACTCTGCGACCCCATGAATCGCAGCACGCCAGGCCTCCCTGTCCATCACCAACTCCCAGAGTTCACTCAGACTCACGTTCATCGAGTCAGTGATGCCATCCAGCCATCTCATCCTCTGTCGTCCCCTTCTCCTCCTGCCCCCAATCCCTCCCTGCATCAGAGTCTTTTCCAATGAGTTAACTTTTTTCATGAGGTGGCCAAAGTACTGGAGTTTCAGCTTTAGCATCATTCCTTCCAAAGAAATCCCAGGGCTGATCTCCTTCAGAATGGACTGGTTGGATCTCCTTGCAGTCCAAGGGACTCTCAAGAGTCTTCTCCAACACCACAGTTCAAAAGCATCAATTCTTCGGTGCTCAGCCTTCTTCACAGTCCAACTCTCACATCCATACATGACCACAGGAAAAACCATAGCCTTGACTAGACGGACCTTTAAAAAAAGTCATTTTAACAATCACTTTTCAACATTTAGAGAAGAGAGTGGGCACATGTCTATTTATTTCTATAAATCCTGTCTCCTCTTTTGATATACCTTTATTATGAAGTGGGTAGAGGAGTAGGGAATACACATTTCATCTTGGGCATCACACCTCCAGTCTGCATTCTTCTGGAAATCTCAACACAGAAGAAGACTGCTGTCTCCACTTTCTCACACACTTACTCTCCTGTGCTGAGAATAGGTTCATTGATTTCTGGAATATAGATATAAGAATCCAGTATCCACAGGAAAAAACAATATCTCTTCTTCACTAAGAAGATGAATTAGTATTAATTAATACTGCTGCTGCTAAGTCACTTCAGTCGTGTCCGACTCTGTGTGACCCCATAGACGGCAGCCCACCAGGCTCCCCCGTCCCTGAGATTCTCCAGGCAAGAATACTGGAGTGGGTTGCCATTTCCTTCTCCAATGTATGAAAGTGAAAAGTAAAATGAAGTCACTCAGTCGTGTCCGACTCTTAGAGACCCCATGGACTGCAGCCTACCAGGCTCCTCTGTCCATGGGATTTTCCAGGCAAGAGTACTGGAGTGGGGTGCCATTGCCTTCTCCATTTAATTAATACTAGAACAGTAAAATTCCTAGTTCCAATGTATAATTGTTATGGCTACGCAGATATCTCCATGACAGCAGGAATAATGTCCATCTTGCTTATTGCTCCATTCACTACATCTAGAGCATATGTGACACTTGATAGTCTTTCAACAAATGTTTGTGGTTGAATAAGTATATGGATAGAAACTATAGTTAGGAAATACACTGACAATTTCCAACCAGATAAACTTTAAAAACAATTGTTTAAAAGAGGTAAATGTGTTTGATATAGGCTTTCATGACATAAGATGGCGTGCTAGAGTGAAAGGTGCAAAATGAGATTAACATATGCATAAAATAGGAAGCATATATAAATTGTTAGTTTTCCTCTCCACAACATTACGCTGATTCTGATTTTAAAATCACTAAGTGCATGCACAATACCCATTAAAATAAACTATCTTGTGTACTTTAAGTTCTACAAAGGCTAGGGCGATATCCATTTCAATCTTTGCATTTTGTTTTCTCAACTCTTAGAACAGCGCTTGGCACATAGAAGATGTTTAATAAGTATTTGTCAAATAAGTGAATAAGATATAAATGAATGAATGAAAAATGGCCGCGAATTATCAATTAGTGGGAAATATTTTTGAAAAGTAATGTGTGTTTTTTCATTTGTCAATCTCCTGATGTATGGTATTAAAGGCTCCTTTAAGGAAAACCGTTTTCTCATAATTATCAGTGCAGAATAAAATAAATAAATTGTGAATAATTGCAAAATAGAATTTTACATACAGAGTTCATTTTTAAAAAATGTTCCAGGCAAGAAGGACCTGACAGTGGACATATTCCTAGAGCCAGGAGTTAACCCAGGGGTTGACGATTCTTGATGGAAGATCTAAAGTAAATGGAGGCTTGGCCACCATGGCGAGTTCTAGGAGTTTATAACAGGTGCTCCCCTTTCCTCAGATATGTTCATTACTAAGCAGCTGGTTGTCAGTGGTGGTAAAGATAAGGTCTTCTGTACTTACACAAGACTCTCTTGGTAGGAGTTACTGTTTCCAAGCTCAGAAAAGAATTCAGGAGATATGCATCTGTATCTAACATGTCAGATGAATGGTGTACCTATTTTTCTCCACTGAATGAAAGAAGGACAAGAAAAAATAGTAAGCTAAAAAAAATATCATATCTAGTTTTAGGTTGGCAAACATAAAGAACAATGAAGTAGTACAAGTAAGACTCTAACTGTGTTCATAATCTGTTTTGAAATAGTCAAATGAAAGAAGTTGTATCCCTGGAAAGAATTAAAGTATAGATTCTGAGAGAGGGGTTTTAGCCAATATCAATACCAAAGACTTCTGCATAGATCTCGCCTCATGCAGATCTTATTGGGCATCACCATGGCTGGGACCAACACAAGAGATGGGAGTGAAAGGAATTTCACCGTGAGGGGCACACTCACCACGTAGGTAACATGCTCTTAGTAAGAATGAGAATGGAATGAGAACTCCTTTAACACATTTTCTACACAGTATTTGCTATCCCTCTCCTTCCTTTCAGAAAGAATCCTAGGGCATTCTGCCTTTCAACAAAATGGAGCTCTCCTGTGACTTGAAAAATCTGCAAGGAGTACACACTCTATAAATTCAACATCAATTCCAAACCCTTCCATGTGTACAGTTTTGCAATTCAATGGTTCTCTTTCTGTAAAAATAGACTTCATGTCTTGAGAGCAAGCACCTTACCACTACTAAACTTTCAGCTCCAGTCTTCAGAAGTCTCAGGTGAGGTTTTGTCCCCATCTACTGCTCTCACCTGGCTGTCTGCCAACAGCTGAGCCGGATTCCCACACACAGGAGGCTGGATCTTGGGTCCACAAGACTTAGCAAAGCACAGAACTCCATGTCCTCATCTACTCTGCCACAACTTCCAGTGCAAAGGCCCCTTTGCTCTCCTGCCTGAGACTCAGCTCCAGCAGCCCCGCTTTTCAATCACAGTACCCTGTGACTAAACGTGTGGACCACCGCACGATTTCTTCCACCGGCTGGCTTTCCTGGCATTTGAATAAAAGTAAAAATAGCAAACAAAGAGGGAGAAGAGAAGTGACAAGCTGAAACCTGCAAAGAGAAAGAGGACAAGGTACAGAAAATCGGCTCCAGATTGCTGGGGAGGGGGTGGGGGTATGATGAGCTGATACTGCCATCTAGTGGCTTCACGACACTCGGAGAAAAATACTAACTCCGTCTCCCTCCTCGTGCAGTGATGTGTTTATTTTTTTAGTTCTAGGGAAAAAGAGAATACAGTTGGCACTTGAATGATGTGGTGTTTAGGGGCTGCCCAACCCCTGCAATTGAAAGGAGGCCACTGCTATATCAGCTTCAAAAACAAAGGGATTAATAAATGACTCACCCAAGGGCAGGAAGCTGGAACAGTTTAGACCAAATCAGAATTCAAACCCTAGTTCTTTTCATTTCACATATTGTGATCTCTAATGGAACACACACGTTTTCCCACACTGAGTTAATTTTAAAATCTGTAAAATGAAAATACACGTACTATATTTATTGAAAAGAAAAACCTGCGTTTAAGTTGACCCATGCAGTTGAAACCAGTGTCCTGCAGAGATAGACAGTTCTTGTCTAAATGAGCCAGAACTATGATAGGGACAAGTGTTCTTTGCCTTAGTAAACAGCTTCCATCTTCCTTGTGAAAAAGAGAAAGAAAGAGGAAACCTTTCCAGAGCTGCCTTGCTGTCTTTACAAGTGCGTCCTCAGCTTTTCTGTTTGAGACTTCAATAGGTATCTTTCTCTTTGCAAGCATCTGTTTCCCCCTACACTAAGGTTGCCAAATTAATATATAATTGGGCTTAACTGGTGGTTCAGATGGTAAAGAATCCTCCCGCAATGTAGGAGACCCAGGTTTGATCCCTGGGTCGGGAAGATCCCCTGGAGAAGGAAATGGCAACCAATCTAGTATTCTTGCCTGGGGAATCCCATGGACAGAGAATCCCCTGGACAGACTGGACTGCAGTCCATGGGGTCACAAAACAATCGGACGTGACTTAGTGATTAGAGAACACACTGACAGAAATTGAAAAGTTATTGCTTGAGGGTGGAAGGATAGGATAAAAGCGTAACAGGACAGATGGAATTTTCAGGGGTGATGAAAGTGTTTTAGTTCTTGTTTGGGGTGATATAGGTGAGTGCATGGTAAAGTGTCACCTGCAATGCAGGAGACCCAAGTTTGATCCCTGGGTGGGGAAGATCCCTTGGAGAAGGGAATGGCTACCCACTTCAGTACGCTTGCCTGGAGAATTCCATGGACAGAGGAGCCTGGCAGGCTACAGACCATGGGGTGGTAAAGAGTCAGACATGACTGAGTGACTAACACACACAGATATAAGCAGATATTGATATAGGTAGATAGATACAGTCAAATTTAAACACCTAACAACTATTTAGTATAAGGATGTCCATGCAATATTTAGGATACACCAAAATTTAAAAAATTCATCCTTTATCTAAAATTCAAATTTAATTGACCATCTTGTATTTTTTATTTGACAACTTTACCTCACTCCCAAGTAATAACACAATTTTAGATGACAAGTTTCTATTAGAACTAACCTGAAGTGAAGCTGTCTGTGAGAGAAATATATTACTTGTATCGTCTTCACTACCATGACCATGATTACAGTGGTGGTATGACAAACACCATAAAAAGAGTAATTAATAATAATGGTAATATCTTAGACATTGATTCAAAGTCAATATTGATTTTTCATAGGGAACTCTCATTCATTCTGTGATGAGTCTAGAGCTAAGAAGTGGTAGGAAGCAGACAAGGTTTGAAAATATAGACTGATAATCACATAGTGATTAGAAGCCTGTAAGTTTGTTAACTTGACTTTAATGTTATTAGCCCAGAGCTTACATGTAGGTGAACAAAGAATTATGAATTGTCACTATAAAGGAGAGTGAATTGTGAATAAAAGGACACCTCACTTGCCAGGAAAACAACAGTCTAAAAAAAAGACCTAAGTGTCTTGGCAGCTATAGTTTTCAGCTTTAACATACTTGACCATTTGACAAATCAAATTTTGCTTTTTAGATTTTGACTTCTGATGAGAACATTCCTCTCATTTCACATTGCTGAAGGACAAGGTTTAAATGTCCCACTGAACTAGGATAGCTTGTCAACTGCTACAAAGATGCTATGGGTTGAATGATCTTGTGTATTTAGGACAACCTATTCAAATGATGGATAAGGCCAAATCTTCGAAATTTATTACAAACATATTTTGGATGTTGTACGATTGTGGCCATTTTTCAGCTTGTGTCAGTCATCAATAGTAATAGAAGGTCTACCCACAATGAGAAACAATAATCTCATTTGGTGTTGAAATAGCCACAGCTCCAAAGAGTGCTTCTGAGTAAATGATCAACACCATTTACTGCCCTATGGCTGCTTGCTTTAATTCACCTCAAGCTGCCTGTGACTCACTTCTTCCCTTGCCTCTTTTTAGGTAGCAGCTGCAATAGAAAACGTGAGCTTTCCTATCTCCAATTCTCACATATCCTCCACACAGCAACATCATATTAATATTACTTCTTTGCTTATTAATGTTAGACAAATAATTTTCTGTAGTTTAGTTTCTGTCCATCACAATGCGCTAAAATCTAACCTGCCTTGTCTAAATAAAATAGCCTAGTAATAGGAATTTAATTCCTTTGAAATTCCTGGAGTAGACCACATTCATTTAGGTTCAAATTCTTCCCATAATTAGAGGATGCCTTAGTCCCAAGTTGAGCACATTTAGAAGTTACACACCTTAGAATCTGGGAAATAAATACATTATGCATATGATGGTATTCTAATATAGATTTTTGTTGCTTGACATAATAAATATAGTCTTCCATTGGGTATCAGTTCAGATCATCTTTTGCTAGTAACTTATTATATAAAGTAGGAAGTGCATTATCTTTATTTCTAGTCCTTCTTCGATTGCCAGTGATCCCAATACATACCCTGGGACACTTAGCATCTCTACCCCTGGTCAAGTAGCTAGTAAAAAATAAACAAAGAATATAAAATAGTATTAGATAAAAATATTTATACTAATTCTTTTTTTTTTTTAATTTTATTTTATTTTTAAACTTTACATAATTGTATTAGTTTTGCCAAATATCAAAATGAATCCGCCACAGGCATACATGTGTTCCCCATCCTGAACCCTCCTCCATCCTCCCTCCCCACACCATCCCTCTGGGTCGTCCCAGTGCACCAGCCCCAAGCATCCAGTATCGCGCATCGAACCTGGACTGGCAACTCGTTTCTTACATGATATTCTACATGTTTCAATGTCACTCTCCCAAATCTTCCCACCCTCTCCCTCTCCCACAGAGTCCATAAGACTGTTCTATACATCAGTGTCTCTTTTGCTGTCTCGTACACCAGGTTATTGTTACCATCTTTCTAAATTCCATATATATGCGTTAGTATACTGTATTTCTGTTTTTCCTTCTGGCTTACTTCACTCTGTATAATAGGCTCCAGTTTCATCCACCTCATTAGAACTGATTCAAATGTATTCTTTTTAATGGCTGAGTAATACTCCATTGTGTATATGTACCACAGCTTTCTTGTTGTATAAGAATTATTTCCTTTAAACATCGATTTGTATACTTGGGATTTTTCCCAAACAACTGTATATATATTTTATCAACTAAATTATTCTTAGGTTATGAAAGCTACATTAGTACTCAGAGAATCATTGTATAAGTATAAAAATCTATAAAATAGAAAATATAAGATTTGCCTATTAATTTCAACAGAATTAAATTAATGTCAATTAATTTAGCATGGATTATAGAAAATATATTTTGAGGTAATTTTTTTTTGTTTCCCTTTGTATATATACATGTCTTATAAGCAGAGTCTGGAGAAGGAAATGGCAACCCACTCCAGTATTCTGATGTGGAGAATTCAATGGACTTGTATAGTCCATGGTGTTGCAGAGAGTCAGAGACGACTCAGTAACTTTCACTTTTTCACTTTCACTATGAGCAGAGTCACTGATAACTTTTATTCCAGACTATCATTTCAATTATTCTTCAGTTCTCAGCCTTCTTTATGATACAAGTCTCACATCCATACATGACTACTGGGATAGCAACACTGATTCAATGCATTTGAGTTTGAGCAAACTCTCGGAGATAGTGGAGGACAGAGGAGCCTGGCATGCTGCAGTCCATGGGGCTGCAAAGAGTCGGACACAAATGACTAAACAACAACAATAATTTCAAAAATGTATTTTCAAGGCATTTTTTTCAAGAGTGGAAAAGCCTTGGGATATAGAAATAGCATCACCTTCCTAGGCAGAGGGCAGATTTATTTGCTGCCCAATATAATAAAGATAAAAAAAAAAATAGTGAGGTCTTCCTCTGGGCAAAGGTTGAGCAAGTTTTCTGTAACCCCTCTTAAAGATTGGATTTTTTTTCTCTGTGACACAAATATACTAGGTGCCCAGCATCTCCCTGGGTCCATCTCCAAGTGACCACCTTGGGATCTAGGACTGAAGATGGAAATCAAGGCAATCAAAAAGCTTAGGCTGCCTGTCTTGCCATGAATAATCAAGTCTTTTTTCTCTGACCCAAGAATCTCATATTTTCTCCTAGCATCCATGAATCTATGGCAGGCTAGTTTAAAAATAGGATAATATCTCAAACCCTCATGATTCTTGATATAAGTACATTACTGTGAACTTTTTTTTTTTATTACTTGTAGATCTTCAAAGCTCTGAGATAGTATTATTGTACTTTGAATTGCCTTACAAAATGATAATGTATGTGTCTGTGCATGTATCTGGGCTTATGTGTGTTGTGGGGAAAAGAGCTGAATCAGAATCTCTCAAAGGTAATTTTGCTAACATGGCAACAGCATAGCATGCCTAAGCCCAGTCCTCCCAGTGTTGCAGCATTCATAGACCTGTAAAGATGGAAATACAGTGTAGAAGTTCTGAGTGCACACTCTGGAGTGATGTCATGCTGTCCCAACTCTATAATCTCTTGGCAGTGTCATCTTGGACAAGTTACTGTACTTTTCTTTGTGGTTAGTAATACATATTTCATAGGGTTGTTGACAAACCTAGTACTCAGTTACTGTATTGTTTTTACCATAATAAGTCAAGCAAATAAAAATAATTCAGTTTTGTCTGATTTAATTGAGGCATAAAGATTTGAGGCAAACTACCTATGGGATAAATCTGGCTTAATGCATTAATTCTATAAAATACACTGCTTTTTAAATTAAAAACTACCGCTCTGCTTAATACCTCTTTCACAGGTTAACAGCCACCTTTGCCAGCAGTAACAGATGTATTTATATCTCCTCAGAATACCCCCATAATCAACATAGTGAAATCAACAATGAAATTATTTAATAATCATTAACAACTCTCTCCTTGCCTAACATTTTATTTCATTTGGCATAAAATCTTTAGGTTTCTTACTGCCTGTATTAAGCTTAAGTACTGTATGTACACATATTTTTTCAGAAGAGGATTTGTGAGCACTTAGCACATACTGCTTTTTCTGCCAAAATTTAAAAGTTAAATTCCTAAGAAACTTTAAATTAACCAAAATCTTTAAAAAAGCAATGATTATAATGGGGTAAAACAGAGTTTCAGACAATATTGTGCTATAATCAGTGTTTTAGACTTACGACATCAAGCAGTTTTCCTATGGGGATTTATGATTAAAGGTTATTTTCATGTATCATAAATTTCTTGATTTAAAGTGGAAATAAGTAACTAACCAATTTTTTATTTGCTTTTCAATTCACATGTGTGAGTCATAAACTTTAGCACTCATTCTTATAATACACAAAGCACAAATTTTACATAAGATACTTTTGTTAAAAAGTAATAGAAATCATGAAATAGAAATAAATCAATTTTTAACTACCATCAGTAAAGAAGAACTATGATGGTAGTACAGCAGCCATAACCCATAACCTCAAAAATGAAGCTGCGTGTATTTTTCACCATATAATCTTTTTTTTCCCCTTTAAGATCACTATTATTTCCCAACATCCTTCAAGGTCACTTAAATTTTCCTGAACAGGAGCCACTGCACTTCGTAAGCATGTCCTAATTTTTGTCTTTCTAAAGATAGTTAAAATAAAAATCCAAGTTAGTTATAGATCTTCATACCCCTAAGAAAAGTGCAATACATTTTTATAAGTGATAAGAAGTCATCAAGAAAGAATTTCATTGGAAATTTTCAGTCAATTAATCAAGAAAACTGAATTTATTTTATATACTGATCTTCTCTTATCCTCTCTTTTTTTCTTCTTTATACTTCACATCTCTTACTACCGATTTCCTAAAGAACTTACATCTGACAGGTGGTGTGAATAAATTGCTATATGTCTGTCTAGCTATACAGCAGCCTAAATAGCCATTCCAGGAATTCAGAGTGAAGAAAAGTGGTCAGAATTCAAGATCAGTTCAGTTCAGTCACTCAGTCGTGTCCGACTCTACAATACCATGGACTGCAGCAAAACAGGCCTCCCTGTCCATCACCAATTCCTAGAGTTTACTTAAACTCATGTCCATTGAGTCGGTGATGCCATCCAACCATCTTATCCTCTGTCATCCCCTTCTCCTCCTGCCTTCAATCTTTCCCAGCATCAGGGTCTCTTTCAAATGTCAGTTCTTTGCATCAGGTGGCCAAAGTATTGGAGTTTCAGCTTCAGCATCAGTCCTTCCAATGAATATTCAGGACTGATTTCCTTAAGGATGAAGTGGTTGGATTTCCTTGCTGTCCAAGGAACTCTCAAGAGTCTTCTCCAACACCACAGTTCAAAAGCATCAGTTCTTCAGCACTCAGCTTTCTTTCCTACAAAATCTGAAATGCTCTCTGTTTCCACTACAGGACATCCTCATTCAATAGGTGCACAAGGTTGAAACAGACAGAAATAATGATCCCCTACTGGCTCTGTTCTACAACTTAGGAGTCAACAGAAACTTTAAGTTTGGGAGCTTGTTTGTTATTTTCCTCAAATATATGAACAAGTTCTTCCCTTCTTACTGCCAGAATTGATTCACAATCCAGACTGTTCTAAGCACCATGGATTCAGGAAAAGTGCTTATTTCTTTTCTTCAAAGTCTATTTTTAAATGGTAAGACCTGTGCATGGACTAGGTGTGGAATCAAAGTGTCTTGAGGCAGTGATAACAGAGTGGGGGGTCTGTTCTGAAATATAGAATCCTGAGCCCGTGGCCATTCTGAGTGCTGTGTGTTCCAGCTAAGAGCATATTAATATGTACTGCCTTCCTATAGCCAACAGCACAGCTATAAGAAAAACAGACAAATACATTACCACAAAAATACTATTAATGAAGCATGTCAAAGTTTTACTGTTAAAATGTCCCTTCAGAGAAGAATCTTGAAAAGCTTTGTCCTTCTCCACTCCAAAGGGGGGAGACTGAGGCATGAAGAGGTTAAGTGAGTTGACCAAGGTCACCCAGGAAGTCAGTGAACTAACTAGAAATAGCACCCAGGACTCCTGCCTCCTACACCACAGCTCCAACCACTGGACCATGTTTCCTGGTGTCAGCGAAGCATTAGACCACAGCGGTTTGCCAGCAACATCAAATAGCATTTTGCCAGTGTAATTTACCTCTTTCGGAATTAAATAATAATAACATTTTACCTTAATCTATCACCTTTCATCCCAGGGGAGCCTAAAGTGCTAAGTGCTTTAGTTATGAGTTTGAGCAGCTTACATATAAATCATTTCACACATCATTAAAATGCAGCTGTCCTTAGAGTCAATGTTGCAGCTGTTAAAGTATTGCGACTGTTAAACATTTATTAAGCACCAGTGATGTGCTAAATGTTTGAGAGAATGCAAAAGTTGAATTTAGAGAGTTTACAAGGACTAGGAAATAGAGGAAAACTACTTAAAATTTTGATGACATATAAATAGAAATCAGACTACTACTGGAACACACTTTTGTTTCTAGGGAATATAATCATGAAGGGGTCTGAAAAATTGTCTTTGTTTGTAGAAAAAGGACCCTTAGATGAATGATCTAAAAATGTTAAAGCGATAGTTTAGACCACAGATAAAGATATTTTAGAGTCATTTCAACACATTCTCCTAATCTTTACCTGATTCCTCACATTTATTTCTCATTCTTTCTTGTGTTCTCAGGCACTTATGATAAGAAATGTTGAATAGCGAAGTCCAATAAGTTTAATATAACCTGATCTGATTTTCCCATGGAGATCTATTATATAACTAGAAGCATTTACTCCCAGGGTGGGGTGTAGGGAGGAGGGCACAGATCCAAAAGAGAAACAAAGCAAACTTGAGCATCCTGTAAATAATGACATGGTTAATGGAAAAACGATAATTTTATGATAAATGGTTAAAGTAGAATTATAAGGTTTTTTGACAATAGCTCTCACACCATACATAGACTTTAAAATATGATGGATCATAATAAACTCTACGCACCAAGTAGACGTGTCATAGAAATTATGAATGGAATTAACCAGGATTATTTTTTTCCCAACCACGTGAAAAATCAAAGAAAAATAAAGGAAGTTCAAAGGAACAGAAAATCCCAAATGGGGAAGTGAGTCTCTATTATATCTGTCCAGCATTCTATGGCTTGAAAACATACTTTGGTTATTCAGATGTTTTGTAGCACTTTATGCCAAATATGTTGATCTGAGCTTCAGGGAGGAAAAGACACAGAAATACAGTAAAGGACTCTATTTGATATGCTATGGACACGAAGCCACAAAGGGATCACACTGCCCAAAATACAGGCTTGGGGCCAGGAGTGAAAACTCGCTCTGCCCTCACTCTTCTTTCTGCTATCAAAATAGAGCAAAAGCAAAAATAAAAAATCTTCTTAACCTTGTTGGCTTTGTAGTTTCTCCAGTTTTTGATGCCTTACATTTCATGAAGTTTTACATAAATCAGACAAGAATACTGAAGTGGGCTGCCATGCCCCCTTCCAGGGGAACTTCTAGACCAGGGACCAAACTCACGTCTCTTATTACAGCCTTGACGTACTTCTTTCCCGATTTGGAACCAGTCTGTTGTTCCATGTGTGGTTCTAACTGTTGCTTCTTGACCTGCCTACAGATTTATCAGGAGGCAGGTAAGTTGGTCTGGTATTCCCATCTCTTTCAGAATTTTCCACAGTTTGAAATGGGATCTAATTAAAACTAATAGCTTCTGCACAACAAAAGAAACTATAAGCAAGGTGAAAAGACAGCCTTCAGAATGGGAGAAAATAATAGCAAATGAAGCAACTGACAAACAACTAATCTCAAAAATATACAAGCAACTCCTCCAGCTCAACTCCAGAAAAATAAACGACCCAATCAAAAAATGGGCCAAAGAACTAAATAGACATTTCTCCAAAGAAGACATAAAGATGGCTAACAAACACATGAAAAAATGCTCAACATCACTCATTATCAGAGAAATGCAAATCAAAACCACAATGAGGTACCATTTCACACCAGTTAGAATGGCTGCGATCCAATAGTCTACAAGCAATGAATGCTGGAGAGGATGTGGAGAAAAGGGAACCCTCTTACACTGTTGGTGGGAATACAAACTAGTACAGCCACTATGGAGAACAGTATGGAGATTCCTTAAAAAACTGGAAATAGAACTGCCATATGACCCAGCAATCCCACTGCTGGGCATACACACTGAGGAAACCAGAATTGAAAGAGACACATATACCCCAATGTTCATCGCAGTGCTGTTTATAATAGCCAGGACATGGAAGCAACCTAGATGTCCAACAGCAGATGAATGGATAAGAAAGCCGTGGTACATATACACAATGGAGTATTACTTAGCCATTAAAAAGAATTCATTTGAATCAATTCTAATGAGGTGGATGAAACTGGAGCCGATTATACAGAGTGAAGTAAGTCAGAAAGAAAAACACCAATACAGTATACTAATGCATATATATGGAATTTAGAAAGATGGTAACGATAATCCTGTATGTAAGACAGCAAAAGAGACACTGATGTATAGAACAGTCTTTTGGACTCTGTGGGGCGGCGGGTGGGGGGGATGATTTGGGAGAATGGCATTGAAACATGTATAATATCATATGGGAAACGAATCACCAGTCCAGGTTCGATGCAGGATACAGGGTGCTTAGGGCTGGTATGCTGGGATGACCCAGAGGGATGGTATGGGGAGGAAGGTGGGAGGGGAGTTCAGGAGTGGGAACACGTGCACACCCGTGGTGGATTCATGTTGATGTATGGCAAAACCAATACAATATTGTAAAGTAACTAGCCTCCAATTAAAATTTAAAAAAAAGAATTTTCCACAGTTTGTTGTTGGATTAATTGTTGGATTAATAATTATATTAATTAAAATATACTCCTCAGATCTTATTTTTTTCAACACATATGTAAAGTTAAAATATACATATATAGGTGTAAGTGTGATAGAGAAAACCTGGTTCAGCTGAGCAAAAGTGAAAACGTTTTGGAAATATAAATTGGCAAGGGGCTCAACACGACTCAACCACGTGCTACAACTGCTAAAAAAGGCTGAAGGGAGTCTTAGTCCATAGTCAGTTATCCATTTAGTCGACATCGTTTACTGAATCTCTAGCGTGTGCCTAACATAAAGGGGAACCCAGTGATGAGTAACACCTTGTCCTCGTCTCAGGGAGCTTAGCATTTAATGAGAACACAGATATAAATAAATAATGACCAAATGAACAAATAAATAAATCACCATTCAATGCGATATATGCAAAATAAAAGTGTATATATAAAGTGGTTTTAACAACAGAGGAGGGGGATGGGGAGATGTAGAGGATGATGTCTGAATTCCACAGAAGAGATAAGATTCCCCCAGGAGAAGGTGACTCATGGGTGGCAGGAGGGGATTTTAGAAGCAGGATATCCAAAAACAAAGGTGACGATTCTCCCATTCTACTCAGTATAAGTTGAACTCTACTTGGACAAGTAAACAGTGTCCAAAAGAGATCTCTGTTCTGACAGGATTTGAAATGCTCTTTTTCAGTGGAGTCAATGGGAATACAGAGTCTTCAAGGAAGAAAGAAGGAAAAACATTTGTGTTTTTCTTCGACATTTAAAGATTCTTGTGTAAAAGAGAGAGAACAGCTTGTCCTATTTAGCTAAAAGAACATAATGAGGAGGAATATTGGGGGGAAATTGGAAAGAAGCAGACTTTGGCTTGATCCATGGACAGAAAAAACTGGAGTGGTTCCCAAACAGATTGAGGTTTCACCACGACTGAAGATATTGAGGCCAAATGAATTATTGTCAGGGATATTGCTGAAGAAAGTTAACCATTATGTGGGTGAATTAACTGACATCTACTATCCTTATCTCTCCTGTGAGTCTATAAAATGTATTGTAAAACAAACTGAAATAGTAGTGGGCTTCGCTGGCTTTATACGCACACTATTCGGTTCAGGCAGCTATTGCAAACCACACACTGGTTGACTTATAAACAACAAAATTTCATTTCTCCCTGTTCTGTGGCCTGGAAGTCCAACATCAATATGTTACAAGGTCAAATTCTGGTAAGAATCCTCTTCTTTGATGCTGACTGCCAGACTTGCCTTGTATCCTCACATAGTAGAGAGCAGAGAGAGAAAACAGGTGCTCTTGTTACTTTCATAAGGACACTAATCCCATTCATTTAATTCTAATTATCTCCCAAAGGCCTTGTCTCCTAATACCATCCCATTTGGGCTGGTATTAGGGGTTTCAACATATGAATCTGGAAGGAGCATACTCAGTCCATATGTGTATGTTATGTTTCTGGTTTTCTAGTGAGGTCCCAAATCTGAGGGCAACGGATCACACATGCAGATACAGCTTTCATGCTGGATATTCTAAGAGGTGGACAAAATTGCCTCTGTAACCCTTAGCCCATGTTCTTCCTCTGCCCTTAATGACATGATAAGAAATTCAAGAGAGGTTGATAAGAGAGGAAAGGATGATGGAAGGGAATTAATAAAAATAAAGAATACTGTGACATAGGGAAGAGACTGTCTTTTTCAAATTCCAGGCTAAATGGGAGCAAGTCAACCTCTGAAAATGAAACTGAGGGACATTCAGAAGAAAGGAATATTGACCTCCAGACTTAGTATTTCTGGAGCTTTGGGACTGTGGGTCAGATGCTGTCTGCTATAGACTGAATGTTTGTGTCCCCTTCCCCAGTGTATATGTCGAAATCCTCAATGTGATAGAATGAGGATGTGGGCCTTGAGAAGTGATTGGTCACAAGAGTGGAACCCTTATGAATGTGAGTAGTGCCCTTGTCAAAGTGACTGAGAGGCTCCCTCGTCCCTTTTGCCACGTGAGGACATAGCAAGAAGACAGCTGTATATGAACCAGGAAGTGGTTCCTCAGTTCAGTTCAGCTCAGTCAGTTCAGTCGCACAGTCGTGTCTGACTCTTTGCAACCCCATGAATCACAGCACACCAGGCCTCCCTGTCCATCACCAACTCCCGGAGTTCACTCAGACTCACGTCCATCGAGTCAGTGATGCCATCCAGCCATCTCATCTTCTGTCGTCCCCTTTTGCTCCTGCCCCCAATCCCTCCCGCCCCCAATCCCTCCCAGCATCAGAGTCTTTTCCAATGAGTCAACTCTTTGCATGAGATGGCCAAAGTACTGGAGTTTCAGCTTTAGCATCATTCCTTCCAAAGAAATCCCAGGGCTGATTTCCTTTAGAATGGACTGGTTGGATCTCCTTGCAGTCCAAGGGACTCTCAAGCATCTTAACCAACACCACAGTTCAAAAGCATCAATTTTTCGGCACTCAGCTTTATTCACAGTCCAACTCTCACATCCATACATGACCACTGGAAAAAACAGGAAATGGGTCTTCACTAGATATCAAATCTGCCAACACTCTGATCTTGGATTTCTCTGTTTCCAGAATTGTGAGAAAGAAATATGTGTTGTTAATAAGCCACCCAGTCTGTAGTATTTTGTTATAGCAGCCCACATGGACTAGGACACCACCAGAGAACCATGGCTATATGCAACGAAAGAGGTCTTTGGAAACTTTGAGGAATGTCCCTTGGAATTTGGAAAGCCTGATAACCAGTGTGTGATCCTTGCCGAAAGCAAGCAGAGAGAGCTGTGTGAGTGGCACACATTTCCAGAGTTCAGCAGAACAAGGATCCGTGAGTTTTCCTATAAGCCAAGTAGACATTGCGGAAAAGAACTGGGCTTTAAAAAAGGATCTTGCTTTGAAAGGCTTCTTGCTGGAACAAGCAGTCCCTGGAAGAAATCCTGAGCAGGAGTTGAGGAAGAACTGTAGGTTACAGGACAGAGGTCTTCAGCACAGATGAAAGAGACTGAGAGTAGGGAGTGTTTCTTTTTTTTTTTTTAATTGGAGGCTAATTACATTACAATATTGTAGTGGTTTTTCCCATACATTGACATGGATCAGCCATGGGTGTACATGTGTTCCCCGTCCTGAACCCCCTTCCCACCTCCCTCCCAATCCCATCCCTCAGGGTCATCACAGTGCACCAGCCCTGAGCACTCTGTCTCATGCATCGAACCTGGACTGGCAATCTATTTCACATATGGTAATATACATATTTCAATGCTATTCTCTCAAATCATCCCACCCTTGTCTTCTCCCACAGGGTCCAAAAGTCTGTTCTTTACATCTGTGTTTCTTTTGCTGTCTTGCATATGGGGTTATCGTTACTATCTTTCTAAATTCCATATATATGCATTAATATACTGTATTGGTGTTTTTCTTTCTGACTTACTTCACTCTATATAATAGGTTCCAGTTTCATCCCGGAGAAGGCAATGGCAACTCACTCCAGTACTCTTGCCTGGAAAATTCCATGGACAGAGGGGCCTGGTAGGCTGCAGTCCATGGGGTCGCTAGGAGTCAGACATGATTGAGTGACTTCACTTTCACTTTTCACTTTCATGCATTGGAGAAGTAAATGGCAACCCACTCCAGTGTTCTTGCCTGGAGAATCCCAGGGACGGAGAGCCTGGTGGGCTGCCGTCTATGGGATCGCACAGAGTCGGATACGACTGAAGCGACTTAGCAGCAGCAAAAGCAGCAGTTTCATCTACCTCATTAGAAATGATTCAAATGCATTCTTTTTAATAGCTGAATAACATTCCATTGTGTATATGTACCATGGCTTTCTTAGACATTTGTCTGCTGATGGACATCTAGGTTGCTTCCATGTCCTAGCTACTATGAACAGTGCTGTGATGAACACTGGGGTACATGTGTCTCTCAATTCTGGTTTCCTCAGTGTGTATGCCCAGCACTGGGATTGCTGGGTCATATGTCAGGTCTATTTCCAGTTTTTTAAGGAGTCTCCACACTGTTCTTCATAGTGACTGTACAAGTTTGCATTCCCACTGACAGTGTAAGAGGATTCCCTTTTCTCCACACCTTCTCCAGCATTTATTGTTTGTAGAATTTTTGATAGCAGCCATTTAACTTATATGCAGAGTATATCATGAGAAACGCTGGACTGGAAGAAACACAAACTGGAATCAAGATTGCCGGGAGAAATATCAATAACCTCAGATATGCAGATGATATCACCCTTATGGCAGAAAGTGAAGAGGAACTCAAAAGCCTCTTGATGAAAGTGAGTGTGTGGAGAGTGAAAAAGTTGGCTTAAAGCTCAACATTCAGAAAACGAAGATCATGGTATCCGGTCCCACCACTTCATGGGAAATAGATGGGGAAACAGTGGAAACAGTGTCAGACTTTATTTTTCTGGGCTCCAAAATCACTCCAGATGGTTACTGCAGCCATGAAATTAAAAGATGCTTACTCCTTGGAAGGAAAGTTATGACCAACCTAGATAGCATATTCAAAAGCAGAGACATTACTTTGCCAACAAAGGTTCGTCTAGTCAGGGCTATGGTTTTTCCTGTGGTCATGTACGGATGTGAGAGTTAGACTGTGAAGAAGGCTGAGCACCAAAGAATTGATACTTTTGAACTGTGGTGTTGGAGAAGAGTCTTGAGAGTCCCTTGGACTGCAAGGAGATCCAACCAGTCCATTCTGAAGGACATCAGCCCTGGGATTTCTTTGGAAGGAATGATGCTAAAGCTGAAACTCCAGTACTTTGGCCACCTCATGCAAAGAGTTGACTCATTGGAAAAGACTCTGATGCTGGGAGGGATTGGGGACAGGAGGAGAAGGGGACGACAGAGGATGAGATGGCTGGATGGCATCACTGACTCGATGGACATGAGTCTGAGTGAACTCCTGGAGTTGGTGATGGACAGGGAGGCCTGGCGTGCTGCGATTCATGGGGTCGCAAAGAGTCGGACACGACTGATCTGATCTGATCTGATTCTGACCACCGTGAGATGGTACCTCATTGTGGTTTTGATTTGCATTTCTCTGATAATGAGTGATGTTGAGCATCTTTTCCTGTGTTTGTTAGCCATCTGTATGTCTTCTTTGGAGAAATGTCTGTTTAGTGCTTTGACCCATTTTTTGACTGGAATTGAGCTGTATTAGCTGCTTGTATATTTTTGAGATTAATTCTTTGTCAGTTGCTTTGTTTGCTAGTATTTTCTCCCATTCTGAAGGCTGTCTTTTCACCTTGCTTATAGTTTCCTTCTTTGTGCAAAAGCTTTTAAATTTAATTAAGTCCCATTGTTAATTTTGCTTTTATTTCCATTATTCTGGGAGGTGAATAATGGAAATTCACAGAGGATCCTGCTGTGATGTTGTCTTTTCACCTTGCTTATAGTTTCCTTCTTTGTGCAAAAGCTTTTAATTTTAATTAGGTCCCATTTGTTTATTTTTGCCTTTATTTCCAATATTCTGGAAGGTGGGTCATAGAGGATCCTGCTGTGATTTATGTCAGAGAATGTTTTGCCTATGTTCTCCTCTAGGAGTTTTATAGTTTCTGGTCTTACGTTTAGATCTTTAATCCATTTTGAGTTTATTTTTGTGTATGGTGTTAGAAAGTGTTCTAGTTTCATTCTTTTACAACTGGTTGACCAGTTTTCCCAGCACCACTTGTCAAAGAGATTTTCTTTTCTTCATGGTAAATTCTTGCCTCCTTTGTCAAAGATAAGGTGTCCATAGGTGCGTGGATTTATCTCTGGGCTTTCTATTTTGTTCCATTGATCTGTATTTCTGTCTTTGAGCCAGTACCATACTGTCTTGATGACTGTAGCTTTGTAGTATAGTCTGAAGTCAGGCAGGTTGATTCCTCCAGTCCCATTCTTCTTTCTCAAGATTGCTTTGTCTATTTGAGGTTTTTTGTATTTACATACAAATTGTGAAAGTATTTGTTCTAGTTCTCTGAAAAGTATCGTTGGTAGCTTGATAGGGATTGCATTGAAGCTATAGATTGCTTTGGATAGTATACTCATTTTCACTATATTGATTCTTCTGATGGATAAACATGGTATATTTCTCCATCTATTTGTGTAATTTTTTATTTCTTTCATCAGTGTTTTATAGTTTTGCATATATAGGTCTTTTGTTTCTTTAGGTAGACTTATTTCTAAGTATTTTATTCTCTTTGTTGCAATGGTTAATAGAATTGTTTGCTTAATTTCTCTCTCTGTTTTCTCATTGTTAGTGTATAGGAATGCAAGGGATTTCTGTGTTTTAATTTTATATCCTCCAACTTTACTATATTCATTGATTAGCTCTAGTAATTTTCTGGTGGTGTCTTTAGGGTTTTCTATGTAGAGGAGCATGTCATCTGCAAACAGTGAGAGTTTTACTTCTATTCCAATCTGGATTCCTTTTATTTCTTTTTCTTCTCTGATTGCTGTGGCTAAAACTTCCAAAACTATGTTGAATAGAAGTGGTGTTTCTTAAAAACCGTCAAAAGTCCTTCATAAGAGAGTGGTGCCTGATGGAGACCATGAAACAAACAATCAAGAATCAGAAATAGAGACAGGCAAATCACTTTTTTTGCCTTTTCTTCTAATACCCCATTACCTTGTACTCAAAGGGACCTGCCTGAAGCAAAAGAGCACACAGAGTTGAAAGAGGAAATACTGAAAGAAACAAAGTTGTCCTCCTGTCCCAGCACTGTCCTCCAGGGAAGCCTTTGGTCAGCCTTGACCTGGGCAGAGACAGAACTTTCCACTGCATGGAGGACAGAATTTTATTTTATTTTTTAGATCAAATAGGACAACTTAAATCTAAAGAGGATAGTCAGTATTCTATCCTAATAACGTAACAGACAAGTTATGTTATTTTCCCAAATTATTTTCAACATATGAGGAATGGAGATTCAAACATAATTAGTTAAAGCCAACAGTGGAGAAATAGAAAACTCTACTGAATGTGTTCCTTAAATCTAAGCCATCCTGAAAACTGGAAAAATAAATATATCTTATCAAAAGCTGCTCTATACATCTATGTATTCAAAATATTCCTATTCATTTATGCAGAATATCCCTATAACATTCAGTATTGTACATTAGATTTTATAGTAAATTTTAAATAAATTCCAAATTAGAGTTAATATTATATTATAAGAAGTACATTCATGTTTATACTTTGAACTTCCTTATAAAATGAAGATACTCTATCGCAGTTATGGAAATCAAGTTTAGGAGCAAGAAATGAGACAGTACAAATAGGGCATGGTAATTAAGTTTTTTTCTGATCCAACATCACTCATCTTTGCAATGAAGAGCAGCAGGATGAACTTACATTCTTGGAAATGTTGGCTGGTGTCATTGGTTATTGTGAGCACATCCTCCGTATACTCTGAAGATTGCCTAATCACAGCAGGAGCCAATACAAGTTTATGCTGCAACCCTGTATTACATGTGATGACTCAGTAATAAACAGCCCATTCAGAACTGTTTCCTAGAAGCTTTTTATTGAGTATCACAAAATCCATACTGTGCATACAATTTAGAGTCTATCAAAGCAGATGAAAACATATTATGCTTGCTATTATGGAAAACAGTTTCAATCAGCATCCCCACTTCAAATCCTTATTAGTGGCCTCCTACAGCACTGTGCTGAGGATGATTCTATATAATTACATCAGGCTGAGGCAGAAGTGTGTATGCTCAGTTGTGTCCAACTCTTTGTGACCCCATGGACTGTAGCCCACCAGGCTCCTCTCTCCATGGGATTCTCCAGGTAAGAACACTGGAATGGATTGCCACTTTCTACTCCAAGGGATCTTTCTGACCCAGGGATAGAACCTGTGTCTCTTGCATCTCCTGCATTGGCAGGTGCATTCCTTACCACTGTGCCACCTGGGAAGCCCCCATACTGTACTTCATCTTAGCCAAAATGTCTAGAAGCAGCAGGAGTACCACAAGCAATTAGCAACAAGAATCATGAACAAGAAGGGAAAGGTAGAGAGTGGACTGTGCATTTATCGTCTCTGAATGAAAGCCTGTTTTTCCTCTGACTATTGGAAGGCTGGTGATTCATGTTGAAATGGAGAGAAAACTCTTGTTTGACAACAGACAGATAGCATTAGGTTCTTTTACAATAACCAAATGACATGCTGCTTTTGATCTCAGCTGTTTGTCTAACTACTAACCCAAAGACAGAAGCGTATATCTGGAAAGAGACAGGAAGCTTAGAATGGGAAAGTGAACAACTAAAGACAGGTATTGCAAGTTCACGGGTCCATAAAGTGTACAGAAAAGTTCCTGAGAAGACAGAAATAACCACAGCTTTCTTGGGAAGAATATATATATATATATATATATATATATATATAGAGAGAGAGAGAGAGAGAGAGAGAGAGAGAGAGAGAGAGAGAGATATTTATTCACAGTGTTAGTAATTATTCATAGTAGCAGTAATTCTGCTCTGTAAAGTCACTGGGAACACTGAACTAGTGAATATCAAACAATTGCTCCTAGAGTTAGGTTCCTGTGAGCCTCTGGTCACATTTTCATCAGTAGATCAATAAAGTACCTTATTTCATGTGTGTTTCTGCTCAAAGACATCTTGCTTAATGTATAACATGATTAACTTTGAACTCTTGGCCAAGAGCATTATAACTCATGCCTGAACAAAGCTTATCTCACACATGATTTTTCTGTAAGGCATATCCAAGCCTTCTTACACTGAGGAAACCTCAACAGCACTTCTGCACTATACTTAGGGGCATTCTAAAAGACAAAAGCACCAACAAAACGCACCAAAATACCAAGACATGACACTAACTAGATCATGTAGAGGACACTTGTTTACAGTATGTGATTAGAACATGTACTTCAAGCAACTCACAATTTTTGTGGACTCTGCTTGTCCACAAATGACCAAAAAAGTATCACGAGTATTGATTTTATATTGACAAACAAATTTTAGCAAGCAATTGAATTTGACAATACAACATCTGTGAATAATGAGGATAAGCTTTATGTGCGTGTGTTTGTATGTATCTGTAAATGATATAAAGCTAGAATTTTTCAATTAGAAATAAAGGCACAGCCTTTTATCGACCTCAAGAATTTATATTTAATTGAAAGATTAGGACTAACACAAATAAAATACTTAAAGAAAATATAAACTGAAAATATAAGGAGACCCTATTCAATGGATCAAATGATAAGAAGAAGTTAGATGAGTCATCTGGTGTGTGTAAGGCAGACTTTTTTTTTTTTTTTTTTAAAGTGGGCATTTTTCTGGATTCTTGAGTCTAGCACAGAATTTGTCTAAGAGGGATGTAATGAATAGGGTATTCCTGGTAAAGGCCCAGAGTGGACAGAAGTCCAGAGGCAAGAATGATGCCCTAAGAACCCCCTATTGTGCTCCAGAACCAGCAGAACATGGAAGCAGAGATTGGCCCCTGTTTGCTCAGTCAGAGAGAAAGACAGAACAGGACCAAGGGCTCCCTTCTGGAGTCAGAAATACATACCAGTCTGACCTTCACATTCTGATTTCAGGCTCAAGCTCCTACAGAATAATGACTGTGCCTTTGATGTATATGTGTATTTAGCTAAATTAAGCATGGGGCACTCTGCACAGAGGGGCACTTGATAAATCTGTTTCTTGGTTATTCCTTCACTCATGCCTTGCATAAGAGAAGTGAATGATTATAGTTTTTTCCCCTTTTCCCGGCAGTCACACAGTATGGGAGCAGCATGTTCCTTCTCATTGCCATTCCCTCTCGGCAGGATAAAGGAAGAAAAATGACCTGAGCCACAACAAATATTAGCCCAGGTATATTACTAAGTGTTCCCAAGGGAATAAAGACTAAATAAATCCACCATGTGGCTTTAGAATGGCAATGTCCAAAAGGACTTTATTTCTGAATGCTTCCTGAGAATGTGCCCATGGTTAAATCCTTTGTTTTCATTCCAAATGAGGAGATTCAACACTCAGGAATTAATATAATACTGGAATTTCATGGATATACCTGAAAAATGTTTAAACATCCTTACTTAAACATACTAGTTTATAGCATATACGTACGTGTCTTTTAGTTGTTGCTGTTGCTATGAAATGTCTTAAAGGTAATCCAGAAAGAAAAATACCAATACAGTATACTAATGCATATATGGGAGAAGGCAATGGCACCCCACTCCAGTACTGTTGCTTGGAAAATCCCATGGATGGAGGAGCCTGGTAGGCTGCAGTCCATGGGGTCGCTAAGAGTTGGACACGACTGAGCAACTTCACTTTCAAACCAGTGCCACACAGTCTTACAGCCTTAACACTGGCTTGCCTATCCCAAGCTCCTGGATTTAATTAAATTATCCTCACTGGTCTTTAACAGGCTCTGACTCACTAAAAGTATCTTTTGGAAAGGATAATCACTTGGTGGGGTGGAGGAGTGGGGAGAAGGCAATGGCACCCCACTCCAGTACTCTTGCCTGGAAAATCCCATGGACGGAGGAGCCTGGTAGGCTGCAGTCCATGGGGTCGCTAAGAGTTGGACATGACTGAGCGACTTCACTTTCACTTTCCACTTTCATGCATTGGAGAAGGAAATGGCAACCCACTCCAGTGTTCTTGCCTGGAGAATCCCAGGGACAGGGGAGCCTGGTGGGCTGCCGTCTACTGGGTCACACAGAGTCGGACACAACTGAAGCAACTTAGCAGCAAGCTCCTGGCCATCTGGTCATCACTAGAGTAATGGTCTAAAGAATGGACAGAGATTATCATGATAAAAATTCTGAATAATTCTATTTGTTATAGATAGCTAAAACTGAGAAAAGTGCCTTTCTCATATGGCTTTTCATATGGTAAACAAAGCAGTTTGTGAACCAGTCTATTCTACTCCAGGTGCTGTATGCTATCTTTGTCTTCAAGATATGTGGTAAAGTTGGTCTTGCCCTCATATAAGATCACTCAGTCTCCCTGTAGTAGTTCAAGCAATAATTTTTAAGCCTCTAGTATGCACCAAGAATCTTACAAAGGATATTTGAGTTATAAACATTATAAGACCCTTGACATCAATCACCATTCATATGACTGTTCTACAGATGACTAAAATGAAGCTCCTAAGTCCTGTGTAACTTATTCAAGCTAGGAAGTAACAGAAACAAGACTTATATCCTTTATCTACCTGTCCCTGTTACTGTATGTTGACTCTTTATCAAATCATAAAAGTTACAGTACTCTCTGAAGGTCTGGGGTCTAAAGTTTCCAGAATCTGAGGACCAAAAGGTATAAGTTGAAAAGGTCTCTGACATAGGCAAAATAAATGTCAATGCTCAGGTATTCAATATGTTTCATTTTGCTAAAAGTAAAGTCCATTAGCCATCACCCAGAGACCATCTACTTTTATGAGTGATGTCATTTTAATCAGTTTGGTTATCTGGTTTTTTTCAATTATAAACAACATTTCCCTAAGTTAGGGAAATCTTGGAGAATATTTTATTTGATAGCTTAACAACTAGAAAAGAAACAAAATAATTATGCCATAAGCATGCAAAATACATAGCTGTCTGGGACCATTTAGTATAGTGCCTTTACTCTCTTTTATGTTCTGGCATAGTAGTTAATTTTCAAAATTAAAATGAATCCTCAAGAAATGCTTAAATTTTGCTCATCATACTCTGCTTACAAAAGCAAGAAAGTTTGTGAAACATGTTCAGATTTTTTTTAAATCAAAACTAGTTTAAAATGTTAAAGTTTGAGAGCTTAAGAGGATACATATCAGTTATAGACAAATTTTATTTTGCTGCCTACGACACCATAGGCATATAGACAAGTTCAAGCTAAAAGATCTTGGTAACTAGTTCAGTAAGTGTCCCGGGCCTCCATAAGGCTGTCTGTAATGGCAGCTCAGGTGCATGGGAAACCCAACTGAGCCAAATAACTCCATAGCCAAAGGATTAATTTTTAGAGTCACCATGCCAAAGGAAAGATATAAAATCAGGAACCAGGAAATATAGTTAAAGGTCAATTTTCAAGAAAGTCATCAATCATTCCTTAAAGCTGAAGAGTTAAAGAAATAGAAAAACTTCCATGGACAATGGAAAAAATAAAAAATGTCCCAAAGGAATGAGTTGATAATAAAAAGAAGGTTTTGCAGATGAGAGCATTTTACCTTTAGATAAAATCTGGAAAAGTGCTGTATCATGGTAATGGACTTCACAGGTGTCTGCTCAAACAAGTCAACAACATGCAAACTTGGCAGTACCTCTGATGGATCTCCAGGTGGCTCAGTGGTAAAGAATCCACCTGCCAATGCAGGAGACACAGAAGATATAGGTTCAGTCCTGGGCTAGGAAGATCCCCTAGAGTAGGGAATGACAACCTGCTCCAGTATTCTTGCCTGGAAAATTCCATGGACAGATAAGCCTGGTGGGCTATAGTCCAAGGAGTCCCAAAGAGTCAGATACAACCGAGCACGCATGTACTGCTGGTATTTGCTTTGAGATTCCTGGATTTAGGTTCCTTCTTTCAGTTTCTTACCTTGTCATAGGAGAACTGGAGGGGATGTCTCTCCAATTTCTTAGCTCAGCCTAGATCTCATCTTTATAATGTATATTCTTGTATGTTTTTGTCTTTATTCCAAGCTTCTGCCTTAACATATTTACAAAAATTTTTGGAGTAAAGGGCAAAGCTAGTTGTGACAGTATAAGCATTATATGAAGGATGGGAATATCATACTAATTTTATAATATATTTCTCATGTAAAAATTCTCTTAATTTCACAAAAAAAAATGTTGTTCCAGAAATGCTGATATTTCAAACATACAAACTCAGATCTTCCCATCATAACTAGAAACATGGCAAAAGTCTAGCATAGAGAACCATGAATCAATTTAGCCTGATTCATTTTATGTCTTGGTGATTAAATATGCTTGACTACCATAAATTAAGGCATGTGCCAATGTTTTCAGACTCTGGTTGAAAATCTCTGAAGTTAATGATGGAACACTGGTAAATTTTTCAATTGCTTGCTCCTTTATCTTGAACTTATATTGTTGAGAGCTATGTGTTTCCTTTGGCAAAGAAAAAATTACTAAATAGACTTTACCTTTATTTCCAACCTATTTCCAGTTAAATGTTTCTGATTACTTTAGAGCACTTTCCCATGAAGCCATTGCTAGACCTTCATCTTTGTGTGTTATATTCTGAACTTCTAAAGAAATGATCACTTCCAGTCAGACCATCACCCTACTTCCCTGTTCTTTCTTGGGATGCACAGACAGAAAAAATTGAGTCTACATTTTAAATCAACTTTGGTGTTTGGTCCAATTATTCATTAAAGTAAATAAATGATAAATTAATAAAGCCACTGGACTTCCCTGGTGGCTAAGATAGTAAAGAATCCACATGCAATGTGGGAAACCGGGTTTTGATCCCTGGGTTGGGAAGATCCCCTGGAGAAGGGAACGGCTACCCATTTTGGGATTCTTGCCTGGAGAATCCCATGGACAGAAGAGTCTGGTGAGCTGTAGTCCATGGGGTTTCAGAGAGTCAGATACGACTGAGTGACTAAGAACACAAAAAAAGCCACTAAAACATTGCAACTCACTGTAATGCCTTTTACTAATCCACCAGTCTACTTTATTGAACAAACAGAATATAAGCTTCATGAAACCTGGGACCATATCTGTCTTATTCATTGCCATTTCAACACCATCTACAATATGTGAAATAGATGAATGAATCAATAAATATATGTTCAGATCAGATCAGATGAGTTGCTCAGTCGTGTCCGACTCTTTGAGACCCCATGAATCGCAGCACGCCTGGCCTCCCTGTCCATCACCAACTCCAGGAGTTCATTCAGACTCATGTCCATCGAATCAGTGATGCCATCCAGTCATCTCATCCTCTGTCGTCCCCTTCTCCTCCTGCCCCCAATCCCTCCCTGCATCAGAGTCTTTTCCAATGAGTCAACTCTTCACATCAGGTGGCCAAAGTACTGGAGTTTCAGCTTTAGCATCATTCCTTCCAAAGAAATCCCAGGGCTGATCTCCTTCAGAATGGACTGGTTGGATCTCCTTGCAGTCCAAGGGACTCTCAAGAGTCTTCTCCAACACCACAGCTCAAAAGCATCAATTCTTCGGCGCTCAGCATTCTTCACAGTCCAACTCTCACACCCATATGTGACCACAGGAAAAACCATAGCCTTGACTAGACGAACCATTGTTGACAAAGTAATGTCTCTGCTTTTGAATATGCTATCTAGGTTGGACATAACTTTCCTTCCAAAGAGTAAGCATCTTTTAATTTCATGGCTGCAGTAACCATCTGTAGTGATTTTGGAGCCCAAAAAAATAAAGTCTGACACTGTTTCCACTGTTTCCCCGTCTATTTCCCATGAAGTGATGGGACCGGATGCCACGATCTTCGTTTTCTGAATGTTGAGCTTTAAGCCAACTTTTTCACTCTCCACTTTCACCTTCATCAAGAGGCTTTTTATATATTAAATAAATGAATAAAGAAGCCCTACTAACACTGTGCCCCATTACCTGATAACATTCCAGTCACATATACATAAAATTAAACATATTAAGACATATTAACAATAAGGTAAAGCTTTATGAGAAATATAAAGCTTCACATACATCAGAATATAAATCTTCTTTTCCCATTTTCTCTTCTTTATAGATAGAATAATGGGGGAATCATTTTAATGTTCTAGAATAATTCAAAGATATTTAACTTCAAAATGAAAAACTCTAACAGGAATCATAAAACCAGAGAAATAGTGATATTTTTATGTAAATACATGGTGTTTATGAGCTAATCTCTTTAACAGACATACTACCCAGCTTAGCAAAGATGCAATATAGCACACAGGGCAAGGGCAGGAGCCCTCCTGTCAGACGGCCTTGGTTCATATCCACTGCTGCCACCAGTTGGCCTTGGACAACTAACCTAAAATCTCAGGCTCTTGGTTTATTTATCTGAAAAGAGATAATAATAGCACCTACCTCACAGGATATGTGGGGTTAATGATTGTGCCTGTTTTTGTCTATTGTCTCTCAGCCCAAATCTGTTCTTTTCTCTTCTGATTTCTGGTGCTGAAGAGGGACTCTACAAACTACTCTTCTTCGATCCCTTTGCCAATGGACATCTCATTGTTCTACCAGCAGGAGGCACAAAGAGGCAGACTGGAAAATACGAGGAGGAAGAAAGGACCTCCTCGTGTTTTAGGCTGTTTTGTCAGCATTATTTATGTCCATTTATTTGAGCTTCCATCTCGTTTTTTTTTTTTTTTAATTGAAGGATAATTGCTTTACAGAATTTTGTTGTTTTCTGTCAAACCTCAACATGAATCAGCCATAGGTATACATATACCCCCTTCCTTTTGAACCTCCCTCACATCTCCCTCCCCACCCCACCCCTCTAGGTTGATACAGAGCTCCTGTTTTAGTTTCCTGAAACATACAGCGAATTCCCATTGGCTATCTATTTTACATATGGCAACGTAAGTTTCATTGTTACTCTCTTCATACACCTCACCCTTTCCTCCCCTCTCCCCATGTCTGTAAGTCTATTCTCTATGTCTGTTTGCCCATTGCTGCCCTGCAAATAAATTCTTCAGTACCATTTTTCTAGATACTGTGTATATGCATTAGAATACAATATGTATCTTTCTCTTTCTGACTTACTTCATTCTGTATAATAGGTTTTAGATTCATCCACCTCATTAGAACCTACTCAAAGGCGTTCGTTTTTATGGTTGAGTAAAATTCCATTGTGTATATGTACCATGACTTCTTTATCCATTCATTTGTTGATAGTCATCTAGGTTGCTTTCATGTTCTAGCTATTGTAAATAGTGCTGCAATGAACAATGGGATACATGTGTCTTTTTCAATTTTGGTTTCCTCAGGGTATATGCCTAGGAGTGGATTGTTGGGTCATCAGTTCAGTTCAGTCACTCAGTTGTGTCCAACTCTTTGAAACCCCATGAATCACAGCACGCCAGGCCTCCCTGTCCATCACCAACTCCAGGAGTTCACTCAGACTCACGTCCATCAAGTCAGTGATACCATCCAGCCATCTCATCCTCTGTCGTCCCCTTCTCCTCCTGCCCCCAATCCCTCCCAGCATCAGAGTCTTTTCCAATGAGTCAACTCTTTGCATGAAGTGGCCAAAGTACTGGAGTTTCAGCTTTAGCATCATTCCTTCCAAAGAAATCTCAGGGCTGATCTTCAGAATGGACTGGGTTGGACCTCCTTGCAGTTCAAGGGACTCTCAAGAGTCTTCTCCAACACCACAGTTCAAAAGCATCAATTCTTCAGTGCTCAGCATTCTTCACAGTCCAACTCTCACATCCATCCATGACCACTGGAAAAACCATAGCCTTGACAAGACGGACCTTAGTTGGCAAAGAATGTATCTGCTTTTTAATATGCTATCTAGGTTGGTCATAACTTTTCTTCCAAGGAGTAAGCATCTTTTAATTTCATGGCTGCAGTCACCATCTGCAGTGATTTTGGAGCCCAGAAAAATAAAGTCTGACACTGTTTCCACTGTTTCCCCATCTATTTCCCATGAAGTGATGGGACCAGATGCCATGATCTTCATTTTCTGAATGTTGAGCTTTAAGCCAACTTTTTCACTCTCCACTTTCATTTTCATCAAGAGGCTTTTTAGTTCCTCTTCATTTTCTGCCATAAGGGTGGTGTCATCTGCATATCTGAAGTTATTGCTATTTCTCCACCAATCTTGATTCCAGCTTGTGCTTCTTCCAGCCCAGCATTTCTCATGGTGTATTCTGCATATAAGTTAAATAAGCAGGGTGACAATCGTATGGTGGCTTTATTCCTAGTTTTTTACGGAATCCCATACCATCTTCCATAGTGGCTGTATCAGTTTGCATTCCCACCAACAGTGCAAGAGTGTCCCCTTTTCTCTACACCCTCTCCAGCGTTTATTGTTTGTAGACTTTTTGATAATGGCCATTCTGACCAGTGTGAGGTGATATCTCACTGAAGATTTGGTTTCCATTTCTCTAATAATGAGCAATGTTGAGCATCTTTTCATGTGTTTGTTAGCCATCTGTGTATCTTCTTGGAAGAATTGTCTGTTTAGGTCTTTTTCCCACTTTTTGATTGGGTTATTTGTTTTTCTGGTATTGAGTCGTGTGAGCTGCTTGTATATTTTGGAAGTTAATCCTTTGTCAGTTGTTTAATTTGCTATTATTTTCTCCCATTCTGAGGGTTGTCTTTTCACCTTGCTTATAGTTTCCTTTGCTGTGCAAAAGCTTTTATGTTTAATCAGGTCCCACTTGTTTACTTTTGTTTTTATTTCCATTACTCTAGGAGATGGGTCACAGAGGATCTTTGATTTGTGTCATTGAGTATTCTGCCTATGTTTTCCTCCAAGTGTTTTATAGTTTATGGTCTTACATTTAGATCTTTAATCTATTTTGAGTTTATCTTTCTGCATGGTGTTAGGAAGTGTACTAATTTCATTCTTTTACATGTAGCTGTCCAGTTTTCCCAGCACCATTTATTGAAGAGGCTGTCTTTGCACCATTGTTTTTTTTTTTTAATTTTTTTAAATTTTATTTTATTTTTAAACTTTACATAATTATATTCTTGCCTCCTTTGTCAAAAATAAGCTACCCATAGGTACATGGGTTTATTTCTGGGTTTTTTTATCTTATTCCCTAGGTCTATATTTCTGTTTTTGTGCCAGTACCATACTGTCTTGATGAGTGTAGCTTTGTAGTATAATCTGAAGTCAGGAAGGTCAATTCCTCTAGCTCCATTCTTCCTTCTCAAGACTGCTTTGGCTATTCGAGGTCTTTTGTGTTTCCATATGAATTGTGAAATGTTTTGTTCTAATTCTGAGAAAAATGCCATTGGTAATTTGATAGGGATCACATTGAATCTGCAGATTGCATTTGGTAGTATAGTCATTTTCACAATATTGATTCTTCCTACCCAGGCACATGGAATATCTCTCCATCTGTTTATGTTATCTTTGATTTCTTTCACTAGTGTCTTATAATTTTCTGGGTACAGTTCTTTGGTATCCTCAGGTAAGTTTATTCCTAGACATTTAATTCTTTTAGTTGCAATGGTGAATGGGATTGATTCCTTAATTTCTCTTTCTAATTTTTCATTGTTAGTATATACAAACGCAAGTGATTTCTGTGTATTGATTTTATATCCTGCAATTTTGCTAAATTCACAGATTAGCCTAGTAATTTTCTGATAGCATCTTTAGGGTTTTCTATATATAGTATCATGTCATCTGCAAACAGTGAGAGCTTTACTTCTTTTCAGATCTGGATTCCTTTTATTTCTTTTCTTCTCTGATTGCTGTAGCTAGGACTTCCAGAACTATGTTAAATAATAGTGGTGAAAATGGACACTCTTGTCTTGTTCAGTTTTTCACCATTGAGAATAATGTTTGCTTTGGGCTTATCATGTATGGTCTTTACTACATTGAGATAGATTCCTTCTATCCCCATTTTCTGAAGAGTTTTAATCATAAATGGGTGCTGGATTTTGTCAAAGGCTTTTTCTGCATCTATTGAGATTATCATATAGCTTTTTCTTTCAATTTGTTGACATGGTGTATCACGTTGATTGATTTGAGTATACTGAAGAATTCTTGTATCCCTGGAATAAACTCAGCTTGATCATGGTGTATGAGCTTTTTAATGTGCTATAGAATTCTGTTTGCTAAAATTTTATTGAGGATTTTTGCATCTATGTTAATCAGTGATATTGGCCTGTAGTTTTCTTTTTTGTGTTGTCTTTGTCTGGTTTTGGTATCAGGGTGATGGCCTTGCAGAATGAATTTGGAAGTGTTCCTTCTTCTGCAATTTTTCAAAAGAGTTTTAGGATAGGCATTAGCTCTTCTCTGAATGTTTAATAGAATTCTCCTGTGAAGCCATCTGGTCCTGGGCTTTTGTTTTTTTGGAGATTTTTTATCACAGCTTCAATATCAATGCTTGTAATTGGGTTGTTCATAATTTCTATTTCTTTCTGGTTCAGTCTTTGAAGATTGAACTTTTCTAAGAACCTGTCCATTTCTTCCAGGTTATCCATTTTATTGTCACATAATTGTTCATAATAGTCTCTTATGGTCTTTGTATTTCTGCAATGTCTGTTGTAACCTCTCCTTTTTCATTTCTAATTTTGTTAATTTGATTCCTCTCTCTTTTTTCCTTGATGAGTCTGGCCAAAGGTTTGTAAATTTTGTTTATCTTCTCAAAGAACCAGCTTTTAGTTTTATAAATCTTTACTATTGTGTCTTTCACTTCTTTTTCACTTATTTCTGTTCTGGTCTTCATAATTTCTTTCCTTCTAACTTTGGGGCTTTTTTGTTGTTCTTTTCTTTTTTCCAGTTGTTGTAGTTGTAACATTAGGTTGTCTGTTTGATGTTTTTCCTATTTCTTGAGGTAGGACTGTATTGCTATAAACCTCCCTCTTGAATTGCTTTTGTTGCATCCCATAGGTTTTGAGTTGTCATCTTTTCATTGTCATTTGTTTCTAGAAATATTTTTATTTCCCTTTTGATTTCTTCATTAACCTGTTGGGTATTTAGAAATGTGTTGGTTAATCTCCATGTATTTATGTTTCTTACAGTTTTTTTTTTCTTGTAATTGATATCTAATCTCATAGTTCTGTGGTCAGAAAAGATGCTTGGTATTATTTCAATTTTCTTAAATTTACTGAGGCTTGATTTGTGACCCAAGATGTTGTCCAGACCAGAGAATGTTACATGTGCACTTGAGAAGAAGGTGTATTCTTCTGCATTTGGATGGAATGTCCTGAAGATATCAATGAGATCCATCTCATCTAATGTATCATTTAAGACTTGTGTTTCCATATTAATTTTCTGTTTTGATGATCTGTCCCTTGGTGTAAGTGGGGTGTTAAAGTCTATTATTATTGTGTTACTGTCAATTTCTCCTTTTATCTCTGTCAGTGTTTGTCTTATGTTTTGTGGTGCTCCTATGTTGGGTGCATTGATATTTACAATTGTTATGTCTTCCTCATGGACTGATCCCTTGATCATTATGTAGTGTACTTCCTTATCTCTTGTAATAGTCTTTATTTTAAGGTTTATTTTGTCTGATATGAGGATAGCTACTCCAGTTTTCTTTTGCTTTCAATTTGCATGGAGTTTTTTTTCATCCTCTCACTTTCAGTCTATATGTGTCTTTAGTTCTGTAGTGGGTTTCTTACAGACAGCTTATATGGGTCTTGTTTTTGTATCCATTCAGCCAGTCTGTGTCTTTTGGTTGGAGCATTTAATCTGTTTACATTTAAAGCAATTATTGATATATATGTTCCTATTGCCATTTTCTTAATTTTTTGGTGTTTGATTTTGTAGATCTTTTTCTTCTCTGATATTTCTTGACTATATATAAGTCCCTTTAACATTTGTTGTAAAGCTGGCTTGCTGGTACTGAATTCTCTTAACTTTTGCTTATCTGAAAAGCTTTTTATTTCTCCATCAATTCTGAATGAGATCCTTGCCGGGTACAGTAATCTTGGTTGTACATTTTTCCCTTTCAGTACTTTATACATATTCTTCCATTTCCTTCTGGCCTGCAGAGCTTCTGTTGAAAGATCAGCTGTTAAGTGTATCGGGTTTCCCTTGTATGTTACTTGTTGCTTTTCCCTTGCTGCTTTTAATATTCTTTGTGTTTAATCTTTGTTAGTTTGATTAGCGTTTGTCCTGGCGTGTTTCTCCTTGAGTTTATTCTGTATGGGACTCTTTGTGCCTCTTGGACTTGATTGACGATTTCCTTTTCCATATTGGGGAAATTTTCAACCATAATCTCATCAAAAATTTTCTCATACCATTTCTTTCTCTTCTTCTTCTGGGACCCCTATAACTCACATATTGGTGTGTTTGATATTGTCCCAGAGGTCTCTGAGACTATCCTCAGTTCTTTTCATTCTTTTTACTTTGTTCTGCTCTTCAGAAGTTATTTCCACCATTTTGTCTTCCAGCTCATTCTGATTCGTTCTTCTGCTTCAGAATTTCTGCTATTGATTCTTTCTAGAGTATTTTTATTTCAGTAATTGTGTTGTTTGTCTCTGTATGTTTATTCTTTAAATCTTCTAGGTCTTTGTTTATTGATTCTTGCATTTTCTCCATTCTGTTTTCAAGGTTTTTGATCATCTTTACTATCATTATTCTGAATTCTTTTTCAGATAGTTTGACTATTTCCTCTTCACTTATTTGGACTTCTGTGTTTCTAGTTAGTTCCTTCATTTGTGCAGTATTTATCCACCTTTTAATTATTTTTTTTAAACTTATTGTGTTTGAGGTCTCCTTTTCCCAGGCTTCAAGGTTGAATTATTTCTTCCTTTTGGTTTCTGTCCCCCTAAGGTTGGTACAGTGGTTTGTGTAAGCTTCGTATAGGGTGAGATTTATGCTAAGTTTTTTTGTGTGTGTTTTGTTTTTCCTCTGAAGGGCAAGGCTGAGTGAGGTGGTAATCCTGTATGTTGATGATTGGGTTTGTATTTTTGTTTTGTTTGTTTTTTGGATGAGGCATCCTGCACAGGGTGCTACTGGTGGTTGGGTGATTTGGGTCTTATATTCAAGTAGTTTCTTTTGTGGGAGTTCTCACAATTTGATACTCCCTAGGGTTAATTCTCTGGTAGTCTAGGGTCTTGGAGTCAGTACTTCCACTCCAAAGGCTCAGGATTTGATCTCTGGCCAGGATTGAAGATTCCACAAGTGGTTTGTTATGGCATTAAGTGAGATTAAAACACAGACCCAAAATCAAGAAAACAAAGATGAACCCCACACTAAAGGCAAATATAAAATCAGGCAAATAATAATTAAAATAATGGAATATACACATACACGAGCAAAATAAAAACAGTCCAACAAAAATAAAGTACAATAGATTGACCTGGCAAACAAAGGAAACCAAAAATTTTATCTACCAATTAAGAACAAAGCTAACTAAAGTACAAACTGGAAAACAAAACTAAACCAAGGTGCCAACTGGGGAATAAAGCAATGAAAGCAAAGCTAACAAATATCTTGAAATGAAAGGGAAGAAAGAATGCAAAACTAAATAGAGGTAGATAAAGAAGATTTATATACATTAAAGATTAACTGAAGGGGAAAAGAACAGTAAGAAAAGCAAGTGAAAGTCATTCAGTTGTGTCCGACTCTTTGTGACCCCATGGACTTTATAGTCCATGGAATTCTCCAGGCCAGAATACTGGAGCAGGTAGCCTCTCCCTTCTCCAGGGTATCTTCCCAACCCAGGGGCTGAACTCAGGTCTCCTGCATTGCAGGCAGATTTTTTACCAGCTGAGCCACAAAGGAGGCCCAAGAATACTGGAGTGGGTAGCCTATTCCTTCTCCAGCAGATCTTCCTGACCCCAGGAATTGAATCAGGGTCTCCTGCATTACAGGTGGATTCTTTACAAACTAAGCTATTAAATAAAGGAATAAATGTAGGAAAAATAACAATAGGTTTAAAAATTTTAAATTAAAAAAGAAGAAAAAAGAAAGAAAAAAAAAAGGAAAACTCCACAGAACTGCAAAAGCCCAACATAGAGGCAGACGTTTATAACAACAATAAAAAGTATGATTGAAAAAAAATGCAAAAGCTCAATTAGATTTCATAATGCCAATAAAATTGACAACCACAATGGGGGATTAGGGTGGGGAGGAAAGGAAAAAAAGAAAAAGAAAAAAAAAATCCAAAAGAAACTACAGAACAAGTCAAAACACAAGAATAATAAATGTTTTTCTTGAGTCACTACTGTCAGTATCTTTTCCTTCACTGGGAGTCACACCTAGTCACACCTAGGAGCCTCTCACCTTCCTAGGATGCCCTCCAACACTGTGCTGGTTTCTGGACTCACTGTGGGGGAAGCTCAGATTCTAATCTGGTCCTACTCCTGCGTGTTCTTGCCTCCTATGTCCACAGCTATCAGAACTTGTGTGTTTTCTTTTGTGGGAGCTCTCAATGACCTTTTTTATTTCCATAGACACAGCCCGCCTAGTTGACTGTGTGGATTTAATCTGCAGCTTGTACAGCTGGTGGAGAGGTTTCAGGTCTTCTTCCTTAGCTGCACTGCTCCTGGGTTTCAACTGTGGTTTTATTTCTAACTCTGCATATGGGTCATCCACTGGGGTTTGCTCCTGAGGCTACCCTGGAGGACTTGTGTCTGCCCTGTGAGGGCCAGGTGCAGAGGTGGTGCAGCTGCTTGGGTCACAGCAGTTCTGGCAGCACCAGGTACTCAGGGGAGTTGGCAGCTATGGTGGTAGGAAATATAGTGCTCTAGAAGGGCATAGCAACCAATATTGGCCAATATACTCTAGTATCTTGCCTAGAGAAACCCCCTAACAGAGAGGCCAGGCAGGCCACAGTCTACAGGGTCACAAAGAGTTGGACATGACTGAAGCTACCCTGAATGCATAGATTCGACACCTTTTTTTTTTTTGCCTGTGGCAGCTCTGGCCCATTGAGGATTGAGTGTGAAGGTGGCACAGCTGCTTGTGTCATGGAGACCCTGGTGTTGAGCCTCCGTCTTATTTTAACACACTTGCACTCTTATTGATGCTAGCAATAGTCTGTCCTTGCCATTGCTTCAGAGAACAAAGCACTGGTTCTATGGGCCATTTCTCAGATTCATAAGATGTCAACTATAGCTGAGTAACCTTCTCATCAAAAGTTTGAGCACCCTTAAGCAATCTACCAGATTCTGGTAAACTCAATTCTACTGTTCACTTGTTAGGGTGTAAAATACATGTAGCTGCTTCCATATGTTTATTATCTGTTTCCTTCTCCAGCTCTCTCACACCTGTATAACCAATTCTCTAGGTTAAAAGGCCCCTACTCAAACACCTATTAGTTTTCTGACTGTGCCCTGACATACAATAGTGAATATTTGTAAAATGCTTAGTACATTGCATAGCACATGGTTAGTGCTCAATAACTTACAGTGTTATTATACGCATATTGCTCAGGGATTTATTAGGACAACAGCATCTCATCTCTAGTTACCACAGTCCAAAAGGTAGCTGAATTTAGGAGAAAAAGCTAAAAAAGTATTTTCCCAGCAAACCCTGTGAATGAAACATACTCATCTACAACTAAAAATCAGTGTACAGTAGGTGTGAGATAAATATTTTCATAAAATAGATGAATCAATGTCCCTCTTAACTCTTTATTGAGGCCATTGTCTAGCTATCTGTGGGTAAAAAAAAAAAAAAAATTTTTTTTTTTTCATTTTTAACCCTCCACAGAATGAAATGTGGTTCCCTGAATATAATCAAAATGTAGTAGCTTGTTTCACCTATGAACCAGGAGATGAGTTCAATATACTCAAACCGTTCTATTAATAGACCCTGTTCAACAAAACAAGGCTACTGATCATGAGCATGAATATTGGGGTCATACTGTCCTGACAAAAGACTTTCAAAACCCTACTCAATTTATACATTTATCTTTTGTGGATTGGTTACCAATAGTTTAAATGGTCCAGAACACACTTTGAGTAGCAATGTGTTATTCACTTCTTTTGTTATAAAATTCTCATTGATTGTGAGGTTTGGCTGTTCCTTGGTAGGGCTGAATTTTCTTTAATTATAGAGTTTTCTAACTACACACAGAGAAGAAAAACTTGAATTATATTGGAGAATGTTGGGACCAGCCCAACAACGAACCTATCTGAGGGAGAGGTGCTACAGAAGAATAAGGAAAAGAAGATTCAGAAATAAAGTGGGGATCAGGGGGCTGAAGTCATTCCCAGGCAAAAGCCCAGATCCTAATCCTTGCATGCCTTTTATTGTTAACTTCTACTTCCTTATTCATGCTCTAGAGATATCTGTTCTTTACAATCTCAGTGCACAGTCTTCAAAGTCAAACCTTCAGGCGTTTCAGGACTTTGTTTAGCCCTTCAGCTAGTGATGCCCTTTTTCAGCAACTCCCTCAAGGCTCTGGTTATAGGAACAGTCACAAATGGTTTTCCATCAGTCACATCAGTACTTCAACATCTTGTTTTCAAGATGGCTTTCCAGGATGTACTTTTTACTGCTCCTAGCCCTTCGGCTGGGAGTGATGAAAAAGTCATTCTTATTTTTCAAAGAAGCCCTGTTAATTATAGTAAAGGCCTGTGCATAGCATATTCCCTACAGAGAAATGTGAATGATGAGTCATACAGGCTGTCATTTTAAAAAGAATGGTGCACGGCAACTCTTGCGATGTCTTAGTATCTTAATCCATTTAAAAGTATGCCATCTCACCTCCCTTTCCCTAGGCAGGAACTACCAGCCATATCTTATACTTCCTAATCTTCATTTCTTTTGAAGTAGGATATCTTACCCTACTATGTTCCCTTCTTCTTCCCTATTTACCCTTCCAAGCTCAAACCCAAAGCCACCTATTCCATGAAGTCCTCACCAATCCTCCAGTAACAATCTATTTAACCACACATAGTTAATACAGACTTCCTGGTACTGAAGGTTTTGGGTGGTTTTTTTGTTTTTTAGTTCATTTATCTTCTTTAAAGATTTTTAGTTCCTTGAGGCAAAGACCCTTTATTAGAAAACTTTGTGTCCTCCTAAGAAACTGTATGTGGACTACATAGGGAATACATAAAGGTATTCCCTAACTGCAAATTTTACATCAAAATGATATGGTGAGATACCCATGTTCATAGAGGATGGCAGCAAAGAAGGAAGCACGCATTTGATTACCAAGGAAGTGACTAGATTTAGTACACCATACAGTTTTTTAAACCAAACCACCATGAGACCGATATTTATATTTGGAACTCCCATGTAAAGGAGATTTTTATGAATGTAGAATAAAATGAGACAGTTCCAGTTAGGAATAAGATATAATCATGAGATAAGTATTTATGAACAGTCTAAATAATCTAGCAAATAATAGTTTCATTTTTAGAGTGTAATAATAAACGAAAGTTGAAAAGTTTATTAGAGAATGTAGTGAAACAATTTGTCTACATTGGGAATAATTACTGGTGAGGCACATGTATGGAGAGTTTTTTCTTTATGCATAAGGAATATTTCTATCCTTTCTAGCCAAAAATAGTATATAAAAGCTTCAGATTTCTTTGTCTTTAAAGAAAGAACTTGCCAAGCAAGTAAATAACAACTTAGTCTCTATCTAAATTATTTAAAATCTTTTAATCTTAACTGATTTGTTTTTCTTATGTGAAAATGTCAAAGGAATAGTAGAAATAATTCCATTGAAAGAGTCTGGTTACACCACACATATTTTTAGTTGTGGCCCTGTAGCCAGTTTTAGAATTCTCTGGGTATCTTCACACTTGTCTGAAAATGAGATTTTAAAATATGTGATCTCCATGTTTCTTTTCATCAAAAATAAAAAGAGTGTTTTTGAAATGGAAATTTCTCTCTAAGATGAGAAGCTTCAGTGATTGTTGAACTACACCAAGGGGCAATTTGATGTTTCTCCAGTAGTTTTTGGGCTAAGTCAAACCTTTTGAACCTTTAAAGGTGATAGAAAGAAAATGACTCAGGATAACAATTTCAAAATCTGCCTAGCTGCTGGCATGCTTGGCAGAATTATTTTAACCTTAACCTTATCAGAACCTTCTTTTCAACAAAGCACATTCCTTTGCTATCAAGCTTTCCTCTATATGCCATATAATCACAAAAATATGTTTTGACCTTGACTCCAATTTGAGGAATATATTTCATGCTATAGTCCATTTTAAGTAGAGCCTATTATAACGGAAGCTGATGCATAGTTAATTTCTGACTAGTACTTCATAAATTACTTAGACCACCTTTTCCTGTGAATTAAAAGAATGTCCATTAAAGTTTCTTAGAGATTATGCTAGCATTGGCTGTGCATTTTCTGCTTGTTTATAGGTTTTGTAGTACTTCTGACAGAATGTGGTCCACTGGAGAGGGAATGGCAAACCACTTCAGTATTCTTCCTTTGAGAACCCCATGAACAGTATACTGAAAGAGGAACTCCCCAGGTCAGTAGGGGCCTAATATGCTACTGGAGATCAGTGGAGAAATAATTCCAGAAAGAATGAAGGGATGGAGCCAAAGCAAAAACAATACCTAGCGGTGGAAGTGACTGGTGATAGAAGCAAGGTCCGATGCTGTAAAGAGCAATATTGCATAGGAACCTGGAATGTCAGGTCCATGAATCAAGGCAAATTGGAAATGGTCAAACAAGAGATGGTAAGAGTGAATGTAGACATTCTAGGAATCAGCGAACTAAAATGGACTGGAATGGGTGAATTTAACTCAGATGACCATTATATCCACTACTGTGGGCAGGAATCCCTCGGAAGAAATGGAGTAGCCATCATGGTCAACAAAATAGTCCGAAATGCAGTACTTGGATGCAATCTCAAAAATGACAGAATGATGTCCGTTCGTTTCCAAGGCAAACCATTCAATATCACAGTAATCCAAGTCTATGCCCCAACCAGTAACGCTGAAAAAGCTGAAGTTGAACAGTTCTATGAAGACGTACAAGACCTTTTAGAACTAACACCTCCCAAAAGATGTCCTTTTCATTATCAGATCAGATCAGATCAGATCAGTCGCTCAGTCATGTCTGACTCTTTGCAACCCCATGAATCGCAGCATGCCAGGCCTCCCTGTCCATCACCAAGTCCTGGAGTTCACCCAGACTCACGTCCATCGAGTCAGTGATGCCATCCAGTCATCTCATCCTCTGTCGTCCCCTTTGCCTCCTGCCCCCAATCCCTCCCAGCATCACAGTCTTTTCCAATGAGTCAACTCTTCGCATCAGGTGGCCAAAGTACTGGAGTTTCAGCTTCAGCATCATTCCTTCCAAAGAAATCCCAGGGCTGATCTCCTTCAAAATGGACTGGTTGGATCTCCCTGCAGTCCAAGGGACTCTGAAGAGTCTTCTCCAACACCACAGCTCAAAAGCATCAATTCTTCGGTGCTCAGCCTTCTTCACAGTCCAACTCTCACATCCATACATGACCACAGGAAAAACCATAGCATTGACTAGACAAACCTTTGTTGGCAAAGTAATGTCTCTGCTTTTGAATATGCTATCTAGATTGGTCATAACTTTCCTTCTAAGGAGTAAGCGTCTTTTAATTTCATGGCTGCAGTAACCATCTGTAGTGATTTTGGAGCCCAAAAAAATAAAGTCTGACACTGTTTCCACTGTTTCCCATCTATTTCCCATGAAGTGATGGGACCGGATGCCATGATCTTTGTTTTCTGAATGTTGAGCTTTAAGTCAACTTTTTCACTCTCCACTTTCACTTTCATCAAGAGGCTTTTGAGTTCCTCTTCATTTTCTGCCATAAGGGTGGTGTCATCTGCATATCTGAGGTTACTGATATTTCTCCCAGCAATCTTGATTCCAATTTGTGTTTATAGGGGGCTGTAATGCAAATGTAGGAAGTCAAGAAACACCTGGAGTAACAGGTAAATTTGGCCTTGGGATACGGAATGAAGCAGGGCAAAGACTAATAGAGTTTTACCAAGAAAATGCACTGGTCATAACAAACACCATCTTCCAACAACACAAGAGAAGACTCTACACATGGACATCACCAGATGGTCAACACCAAAATCAGATTGATTATATTCTTTGCAGCCAAAGATGGAGAAGCTCTATACAGTCAGCAAAAACAAGACCAGGAGTTGACTGTGGCTCAGATCATGAGCTCCTTATTGTCAAATTCAGACATAAATTGAAGAAAGTAGGGAAAACCACTAGACCATTCAGGTATGACCTAAATCAAATCCCTTATGATTATACAGTGGAAGTGAGAAATAGATTTTTTTTTTAATTTTATTTTTAAACTTTACAATATTGTATTGGTTTTGCCAAATATTGAACTGAATCCACCACGGGTATACATGTGTTCCCCATCCTGAACCCTCCTCCCTCCTCTCTCCCCATACCATCCCTCTGGGTCGTCCCAGTTCACAGGCCCCAAGCTTCCAGTATCATGCATCGAACCTGGACTGGCAACTCGTTTCATACATGATATTACACATGTTTCAATGTCATTCTCTCAAATCTTCCCACCCTCTCCCTCTCCCACAGAGTCCATAAGACTGTTCTATACATCAGTATCTCTTTTGCTGTCTCGTATACAGGGTTATTGTTACCATCTTTCTAAATTCCATATGTATGCATTAGTATACTGTATTGGTGTATTTCTTTCTGGCTTACTTCACTCTGTATAATAGGCTCCAGTTTCATCCACCTCATTAGAACTGATTCAAATGAATTATTTTTAATGGCTGAGTAATACTCCATTGTGTACATGTACCACTGCTTTCTTATACATTCATCTGCTGATGGGCATCTAGGTTGCTTCCATGTCCTGGCTATTATAAACAGTGCTGCGATGAACATTGGGGTACATGTGTCTCTTTCCCTTCTGGTTTCCTCAGTGTGTATGCCCAGCAGTGGGATTGCTGGGTCATAAGGCAGTTCTATTTTCAGTTTTTTAAGGAATCTCCACACTGATCTCCATAGAGGCTGTACTAGTTTGTATTCCCACCAACAGTGTAATAGGGTTCCCTTTTCTCCACATCCTCTCCAGCATTCATTGCTTGTAGACTTTTGGATTGCAGCCATTCTGACTGGCGTGAAATGGTACCTCACAGTAGTTTTGATTTGCATTTCTCTGATAATGAGTGATGTTGAGCATTTTTTCATGTGTTTGTTAGCCATCTGTATGTCTTCTTTGGAGAAATGTCTATTTAGTTCTTTGGCCCATTTTTTGATTGGGTCATTTATTTTTATGGAATTGAGCTGTAGGAGTTGCTTGTATATTTTTGAGATAAGTTGTTTGTCAGTTGCTTCATTTGCTATTATTTTCTCCCATTCTGAAGGCTGTCTTTTCACCTTGCTAATAGTTTCTGTTGTTGTGCAGAAACTTTTAAGTTTAATTAGGTCCCATTTATTTATTTTTGTTTTTATTTCCATATGCTTGGAGGTGGGTCATAGAGGATCCTGCTGTGATGTATGTCGGAGAGTGTTTTGCCTACGTTCTCCTCTAGGAGTTTTATAGTTTCTGGTCTTATGTTTAGATCTTTAATCCATTTTTAGTTTATTTTTATGTATGGTGTTAGAAAGTGGTCTAGTTTCATTCTTTTACAAGTTGCTGACCAGTTTTCCCAGCAGTACTTGTTAAAGGGATTGTCTTTAATCCATTGTATATTCTTGCCTCCTTTGTCAAAGATAAGTTGTCCATAGGTGCGTGGATTTGTCTCTCGGCTTTCTACTTTGTTCCATTGATCTATATTTCTGTCTTTGTGCCAGTACCATACTGTCTTGATGACTGTGGCTTTGTAGAAGAGCCTGAAGTCAGGTAGGTTGATTCCTCCAGTTCCATTCTTCTTTCTCAAGATTGCTTTGGCTATTTGAGGTTTTTTGTATTTCCATACAAATTGTGAAATTATTTGTTCTAGCTCTGTGAAGAATACCGTTGGTAGCTTGATAGGGATTGCATTGAATCTATAAATTGCTTGGGGTAGTATACACATTTTCACTATATTGATTCTTCCAATCCATGAACATGGTATATTTCTCCATCTATTAGTGCCCTCTTTGATTTCTTTCACCAGTGTTTCATAGTTTTCTATATATAGGTCTTTAGTTTCTTTAGGTAGATATATTCCTAAGTATTTTATTCTTTCCGTTGCAATGGTGAATGGAATTGTTTCCTTAATTTCTCTTTCTGTTTTCTCATTATTAGTGTATAGGGATGCAAGGGATTTCTGTGTGTTGATTTTATATCCTGCAACTTTACTATAATCATTGATTAGTTCTAGTAATTTTCTGGTGGAGTCTTTAGGGTTTTCTATGTAGAGGATCATGTGACCTGCAAACAGTGAGAGTTTTACTTCTTCTTTTCCAATTTGGATTCCTTTTATTTCTTTTTCTGCTCTGATTGCTGTGGCCAAAACTTCCAAAACTATGTTGAAATTAATGGTGAAAGTGGGCACCCTTGTCTTGTTCCTGACTTTAGAGGAAATGCTTTCAATTTTTCACCATTGAGGATAATGTTTGCTGTGGGGTTGTCATATATAGCTTTTATTATGTTGAGGTATGTTCCTTCTATTCCTGCTGTCTGGAGAGTTTTTATCATAAATGGATGTTGAATTTTGTCAAAGGCTTTCTCTGCATCTATTGAGATAAGCATATGGTTTTTATTTGTCAATTTGTTAATGTGGTGTATTACATTGATTGATTTGCGGATATTGAAGAATCCTTGCATCCCTGGGATAAGCCCACTTGGTCATGGTGTATGATCTTTTTAATGTGTTGTTGGATTCTGATTGCTAGAATTTTGTTAAGGGTTTTTGCGTCTATGTTCATCAGTGATATTGGCCTGTAGTTTTCTTTTTTTGTGGGATCTTTGTCAGGTTTTGGTATTAGGGTGATGGTGGCCTCATAGAATGAGTTTGGAAGTTTACCTTCCCCTGCAATTTTCCGGGAGAGTTTGAGTAGGATAGGTGTTAGCTCTTCTCTAAATTTTTGGTAGAATTCAGCTGTGAAGCCGTCTGGACCCGGGCTTTTGTTTGCTGGAAGATTTTTGATTACAGTTTCGATTTCCTTGCTTGTGATGGGTTTGCTAAGATTTTCTATTTCTTCCTGGTCGAGTTTTGGAAAGTTGTACTTTTCTAAGAATTTGTCCATTTCTTCCACGTTGTCCATTTTATTGCCATATAACTGTTGATAGTAGTCTCTTATGATCCTTTGTATTTCTGTGTTGTCTGTTGTGATCTCTCCATTTTCATTTCTAATTTTGTTGATTTGATTTTTCTCCCTTTGTTTCTTGATGAGTCTGGCTAATGGTTTGTCAATTTTATTTATCCTTTCAAAGAACCAGCTTTTGGCTTTGTTGATTTTTGCTATGGTCTCTTTTGTTTCTTTTGCATTTATTTCTGCCCTAATTTTTAAGATTTCTTTCCTTCTACTAACCCTGGGGTTCTTCATTTCTTCCTTTTCTAGTTGCTTTAGGTGTAGAGTTAGGTTATTTATTTGACTTTTTTTCTTGTTTCTTGATGTGTGCCTGTATTGCTATGAACTTTCCCCTTAGGACTGCTTTTACAGTGTCCCACAGGTTTTGGGTTGTTGTGTTTTCATTTTCATTCGTTTCTGTGCAAATTTTGATTTCTCTTTTGATTTCTTCTGTGATTTGTTGGTTATTCTGCAGCATGTTGTTCAGCCTCCATATGTTGGAATTTTTAATAGTTTTTCTTCTGTAATTGAGATCTAATCCTACTGCACTGTGGTCAGAAAAGATGCTTGGAATGATTTCTATTTTTTTTTTTAATTTACCAAGGCTAGATTTATAACCCAGGATGTGATCTATCCTGGAGAAGGTTCCATGTGTGCTTGAGAAAAAGGTGAAATTCATTGTTTTGCGATGATATGTCCTATAGATATCAATTAGGTATAACTGGTCTATTGTATCGTTTAAAGTTTGTGTTTCCTTGTTAATTTTCTGTTTAGTTGATCTATCCATAGGTGTGAGTGGGGTGTTAAAGTCTCCCACTATTATTGTGTTATTGTTAATTTCTCCTTTCATACTTGTTAGCATTTGTCTTACATATTGCTGTGCTCCCGTGTTGGGTGCATATATATTTATAATTGTTATATCTTCTTGGATTGATCCTTTGATCATTATGTAGTGACCGTCTTTGTCTCCTTTCACAGCCTTTGTTTTAAAGTCTATTTTATCTGATATGAGTATGGCTACTCCTGCTTTCTTTTGGTCTCTATTTGCATGGAAAATCTTTTTCCAGCCCTTCACTTTCTGTCCGTATGTGTCCCCTGTTTTGAGGTGGGTCTCTTGTAGACAACATATGTAGGGGTCTTGTTTTGTATCCATTCAGCCAGTCTTTGTCTTTTGGTTGGGGCATTCAACCCATTTACATTTAAGGTAATTACTGATAAGTATGATCCCATTGCCATTTACTTTATTGTTTTGGGTTTGAATTTATACACCGTTTTTGTGTTTCCTTTCTAGAGAATATCCTTTAGTATTTGTTGGAGAGCTGGTTTGGTGGTGCTTTGAATGAGATCCTTGCTGGGTACAATAATCTGGGCTGTAGGTTATTTTCTTTCATCATTTTAAGTATGTCTTGCCATTCCCTCCTAGCTTGAAGAGTTTCTATTGAAAGATCAGCTGTTATCCTTATGGGAATTCCCTTGTGTGTTATTTGTTGTTTTTCCCTTGCTGCTTTTAATATTTGTTTTTTTGTGTTTGATCTTTGTTAATTTGATTAATATGTGTCTTGGGGTGTTTCTCCTTGGGTTTATCCTGTTTGGGACTCTCTGGTTTTCTTGGACTTGAGTGACTATTTCCTTCCCCATTTTATGGAAGTTTTCAACTATTATCTCCTCAAGTATTTTCTCATGGTCTTTCTTTTTGTCTTCTTCTTCTGGGACCCCTGTGATTCGAATGTTGTAGCGTTTAATATTGTGCTGGAGGTCTCTGAGATTGTCCTCATTTCTTTTAACTCGTTTTTCTTTTTTCCTCTCTGATTCATTTATTTCTACCATTCTATCTTTTAATTCACTAATCCTATCTTCTGCCTCTGTTATTCTACTATTTGTTGCCTCCAGAGTGTTTTTAATTTCATTTATTGCATTATTCTTTATATATTGACTCTTTTTTATTTCTTCTAGGTCCTTGTTAAACCTTTCTTGCATCTTCTCAATCCTTGTCTCCAGGCTATTTATCTGTGATTCCATTTTGATTTCAAGATTTTGGATCAATTTCACTATCATTATTTGGAATTCTCTATCAGGTAGATTCCCTATCTCTTCCTCTTTTGTTTGGTTTGGTGGGCATTTATCCTGTTCCTTTATCTGCTGGGTATTCCTCTGTCTATTCATCTTGTTTAAATTGCTGAGTTTGGGGTGCCCTTTCTGTATTCTGGTAGTTTGTGGAGTTCTCTTTATTGTGGTGTTTCCTCGCTGTGTGTGGGTTTGTACAGGTGGCTTTTTAAGGTTTCCTGGTTAGGGAAGCTTGTGTCGGTGTTCTGGTGGGTGGAGCTGTATTTCTTCTCTCTGGAGTGCAATGAAGTGTCCAGTAATGAGTTATGAGATGTCTATGGTTTTGGGGTGACTTTGGGCAGCCTGTATCTTGGAGCTCAAGGCTGTGTTCCTTTGTTGCTGGAGAATTTGCTTGGTATGTCTTGCCCTGGAACTTGTTGGCCCTTGGGTGGTGCTTGGTTTCAGTGTAGGTATGGAGGCGTTTGATGAACTCCTGTCAATTAATGTTCCCTGGAGTCAGGAGTTCCCTGGAGTCAGGGTTTGGATTTAAGCCTCCTGCTTCCAGTTATTGGTCCTATTTTTACAGTCGCTTCAAAACTCCTTCTATACAGCACCACTGATAAAACATCTATGTTAACGATGAAAAGTTTCTCCACCGTGAGGGTCACCCGGAGAGGTTCACAGCGTTACATGGAGAAGAGAAGAGGGAGGAGGGAGTTAGAGGTGACCTGAATGAGATGAGGTGGAATCAATACAGGAGAGAGTGGGCTAGCCAGTAATCACTTCCTTATGTGCACTCCACAACTGGACCGCTCAGAGATGTTCATGGAGTTATACAGAGAAGAGAAGAAGGAGGAAGGAGACAGAGGTGGCCAGGAGGATAAAAGCGGGGAATGAAAAGGAGGGAGACAGATCCAGCCAGTAATCAGTTCTCTAAGTGTTCTCCACCGTCTGGAACACACAGAAATTCACCGAGTTGGGTAGAGTAGACAGGGGTTAGGAAGGAGACACAGGTGACCTGGTGGAGAAAAAGGAGAGTCCAAAGGGACAGGGAGCAGTCAAGCCAGTAATCTTGCTCCCTAGTGAAAAATGAGTACTGAAGATTGGGTTCTTTTTTTTTTTTTTTTTTAATTTTTATTTATTTTTTTTTAGATTGGGTTCTTAAAGGTACAAAATTTGTAACAAATACATAAAAGCAGAAATTAAAAATTTAGAGTAGAGTTTGGAATTTCAAAAATACAGTGTTAAAGAAAAGAAGAAGGAAAACAAAGAGAGAAAAAAAAACCAAACAAACCAAAACAAACAAAGTCGCAAAAATTATAAAGAAAATATAGGTACAAAATTGAAAACAAATACCAAAAAGCAAAAGTTAAAAATCTAGAGTAGAGTTTGGAATTTCAAAAATACAATGTTAAAAAAAAAGAAGAAGAAGAAAAAAGAGAGAAAAAACATACAAACAAAAACAAACAAAGTCACAAAAATTATAAAGAAAGTATAGGTACAAAATTGATAACAAATATCAAAAGGCATAAATTAAAAATCTAGAGTAGAGTTTTGAATTTCAGATATACAATGTTATATAAAAGAAGAGAAAGAAAGAGAGAGAAAAAAAAAGTCACAAAAATTATATAAAAAAAATATAGGTACAAAATTGATAACAAATACCAAAAAGCTAAAATTAAAAATCTAGAATAGAGTTTGGAATTTCAAAAATGCAATGTTAAGGAAAAGAAGGAAAAAGAAAAAAGTCAAAAAAAAATATAATACATATATATATATATATATATATATGAAGTTTGCTTTAAAAAAAATAGGGTCTTTTTTTTTGGCTAAGTAATAGTAGGTTATAAAAGTGAAAATTAAAGGAATAATAGAGGACTTAAAATTCTTTAAAAAATTAAACAAAGAAGAAAGAATGATCGTAAAACTGGTTAAAATATATCTAGGACTTTCTCTAGTTTTGTTGTGGGTATTGTGGGTTCAGTTCATTTTCGGCTAGTTCCTTGGTCCAACTTATATTTCCCAAGATCTATAGGCCCCTTCCTATGTAGTCGGTACTAACCACAGAGTTTTAATCTATTGCCTGTAGCTTCCAAGGCGGTTCCCTCTGTTATAGATTCTTCTGTTTGTTGGTCTCTTCAGTGTCTGGTTTCCGCCCTGACACAAAGGGGACGGTGGAGGACACTTTTTTTGTTTTGTTTTGTTTTCAGGCTCGCTTGTTCAGTCGTGCTGTGCGGAGAGAGGGATGCTGCAAACAAATAACACTGGCGTGTGCTCGCAGTGCCTCAGCCACACTGGGTCTGCCCCCGCTCACGGCGCGTGTAGCCTCCCTGCCCACACTGCTCAGGCTCTAGGCTGCTCCGCTGGGAACCATCTGTGTCTGGCCCTGGGCTGCTTGCACCTCCCGGGTCCAAGCTGCTCAGGTTTAGGCACTCGGGTAGTCCTCAGAGGCTCACACTCGGTTGAGCCTGTGTTTTGTGCCCTTCCCAGGTCCGAGCAGCTCAGGTGATGAGGTGTTTGGTGAGCGCGATTGCTGTGACTTATTGCCTCCCCACCACTCAGTTATCTAGGTGTACAACCGGCACACCTTCTCAGGTGGATGTTGACTGTCCAGACCCCCAAGAAGTGTTAGTTAGCAAAGAAGCCTGCTTACAGTTTTTTAGATAATGTCTCTCGGGGGCTGCAAATGCCCCATTCCAGCTCTGGCTGCCTGGCACCAGAGGGGGATTGTCTGTAGCCGGCTATCTCTGTTCAGTCCTTTGTTCCGTGTGCGGGCCTGGCAGTGTCTTAGGTTAGGGCTGGCTTTTTGCATGGTAGATATCCCACAGTCTGGTTTGCTAATCCAAATTATTTCGCTCAGATAGCGCTCGGGGTATTCAGGCCAGATCCTTACTCTAAGCGATGCAGCCTGCACCACGCCTCCCTGCCCAGCCCCTGCTTGCTAGTGGCATGTGCAGGTGTCTGCGCTGCTTCTCCACTGGGGCAGTTACCATAGGGCTCGTAATCTGCAGGTTTTAAGTGTTTATTTATTTTTCCTCCCTGTTATGTTGCCCTCTGTGCTTCCAAGGCTCGGCACAGATTCGGCAGTGAGAAGGTTTCCTGGTGTTTGGAAACTTCTCTCTTTTTAAGACTCCCTTCCCAGGACAGAACTCCATCCCTCCCTTTTTTGTCTCTTTTTTGTCTTTTATATTTTTTCCTACCTCCTTTCGAAGACTTGGGTTGCTTTTCTGGGTGCCTGGTGTCCTCTGCCGGCATTCAGAAGTTGTTTTGTGGAATTTACTCAGCGTTTAAATGTTCTTTTGATGAATTTGTGGGGGAGAAAGTGTTCTCCCCGTCCTACGCCTCCGCCATCCTAGCTCCTCCCCCCGTGAGAAATAGATTTAAGGGACTAGATCTGATAGATAGAGTGCCTGATGAACTATGGATGGAGGTTCATGACATTGTACAGGAGACATGGATCAAGACCATCCCCATGGAAAAGAAATGCAGAAAAACAAAATGGCTGTCTGGGAGGCCTTACAAATAGCTATGAAAAGAAGACAAGCAAAAAGCAAAGGAGAAAAGGAAAGATATAAGCATCTGAATGCAGAGTTCCAAGGAATAGCAAGACGAAATAAGAAAGCCTTCCTCAGCGATCAATGCAAAGAAATAGAGGAAAACAACAGAATGGGAAAGACTAGAGATCTCTTCAAGAAAATTAGAGATAACAAAGGGACATTTCATGCAAAGATGAGCTCAATAAAGGACAGAAATGGTATGGACCTAACAGAAGCAGAAGATATTAAGAAGAGGTGGCAAGAATACACAGAAAAACTGTACAAAAAAGATCTTCATGACCCAGATAATCACGATGATGTGACCACTCACCTATAGCCAGACATCCTGGAATGTGAAGTCAAGTGGGCCTTAGAAAGCATCAATACGAACAAAGCTAGTGGAGGTGATGGAATTCCAGTTGAGCTATTTCAAATCCTGAAAAATGATGCTGTGAAAGTGCTGCACTCAATATGCCAGCAAATTTAGAAAACTCAGCAGTGGCCACAGGACTGGAAAATGTCAGTTTCCATTCCAACCAAAGAAAGGCAATGCCAAAGAATACTCAAACTACCACACAATTGCACTCATCTCATATGCTAGTAAAGTAATGCTCAAAATTGGAGAAGGCAATGGCACCCCACTCCAGTACTCTTGCCTGGAAAATCCCATGGATGGCGGAGCCTGGTAGGCTGCAGTCCATGGGGTCACTAAGAGTCAGACATGACTGAGTGACTTCACGTTCACTTTTCCCTTTCACGCATTGGAGAAGGAAATGGCTGCCCACTCCAGTGTTCTTGCCTAGAGAATCCCAGGGACCGGGGAGCCTGGTGGGCTTATGTCTATGGGGTCGCACAGAGATGGACACGACTGAAGTGACTTAGCAGCAGCAGCAACATGCTCAAAATTCTCCAAGTCAGCCTTCAGCAATACGTGAACCTTGAACTTCCAGTTGTTCAAGCTGGTTTTAGAAAAGGCAGAGGAACCAGAGACCAAATTGCCAACATCCACTGGATCATGGAAAAAGCAAGAGAGTTCCAGAAAATACATTTATTTCTGCTTTATTGACTATGTCAAAGCCTTTGACTGTGTGGATCACAATAAACTGTGGAAAATTCTGAAAGAGATGGGAATACCAGACCACCTGACCTGCCTCTTGAGAAATCTGTATGCAGGTCAGGAAGCAACAGTTAGAACTGGACATGGAACAACAGACTGGTTCCAAATAGGAAAAGGAGTACGTCAAGGCTGTATATTGTCACCCTGCTTGTTTAACTTCTATGCAGAGTACATCATGAGAAACGCTGGGCGGGAAGAAACACAAGCTGGAATCAAGATTGCCGGGAGAAATATCAATAACCTCAGATATGCAGATGACACCACCCTTATGGCAGAAAATGAAGAGGAACTAAAAAGCCTCTTGATGAAAGTGGAGAGTGAAAAAGTTGGCTTCAAGCTCAACATTCAGAAAACGAAGATCATGGCATCTGGTCCCATCACTTCATGGGAAATAGATGGGGAAACAGTGGAAACCGTGTCAGACTTTATTTTTGGGGGGCTCCAAAATCACTGCAGACGGTGACTGCAGCCATGAAATTAAAAGATGCTTACTCCTTGGAAGGAAAGTTATGACCAACCTAGATAGCATATTCAAAAGCAGAGACATTACTTTGCCAACAAAGGTCCATCTAGTTAAGGCTATGGTTTTTCCTGTGGTCATGTATGGATGTGAGAGTTGGACTGTGAAGAAGGCTGAGCACCGAAGAATTGATGCTTTTGAGCTGTGGTGTTGGAGAAGACTCTTGAGAGTCCCTTGGACTGCAAGGAGATCCCACCAGTCCATTCTGAAGGAGATCAGCCCTGGGATTTCTTTGGAAGGAATGATGCTGAAGCTGAAACTCCAGTACTTTGGCCACCTCATGCGAAGAGTTGACTCATTGGAAAAGACTCTGATGCTGGGAGGGATTGGGGGCAGGAGGAGAAGGGGACGACAGAGGATGAGATGGCTGGATGGCATCACTGAATCGATGGACATGAGTCTGAGTGAACTCCGGGAGTTGGTGATGGACAGGGAGGCCTGGCGTGCTGCGATTCATGACGTCGCAAAGAGTCGGACACGACTGAGTGACTAAACTGAACTGAGTACTTCTTTTGCTATGACCATTTCTCCAGTCCTTGAGAATTTTAAGATCCATGAAAATTTGTAAATCAGAGAATGACAGTTCCACTCAAATCTAATTATATGCAAACACTACTTAGGATAAGACTGACAGATCATCTGTTTGTTTTGTCCTTTCTCATGGCAGGATGTGAGTGAAGACAAGCAAGCAGTATGTTGATCAAATAATTAAGAGATCCTGATACTGAGTGCAGACAAGATACATGATTTTTTTACATATTTCTTGTTGGTGTTGCTAATTTTTTTGTCCTTATGTTGGGATTTATGTATAGTCAGCCTTACTTTGGAGCTATATTGCACCAAAACAATGGTTACTGAAGTATTTAAGTGAATTTTTAATAATAACAATTGTTATTATGAAAAGCTATAGAAGTTTCCCCCAGACCCACTGTACTACCAGAAATATATTTGTAAAGATATGCAAAAAAAGGAGTTCACCAGAGTTGTGAGCCTATAGGCATATCCCTATGCCAAAGGTCAGCAATGAAAATTGTATTAAGAACATCATTTAGTCATAAAAGAAAGACTGATGACATCTTCAGTTCAGTTCAGTCACTCAGTCATCCGACTCTTTGGGACTCCATGAACCGCAGCACGCTAGGCCTCCCTGTCCATCACCAACTCCTGGAGTCCACTCAAACCCATGTCCATCAAGTTGGTAATGCCATCCAACCATCTCATCCTCTGTTGTCCCCTTCTCCTCCTGCCCTCAATCTTTCCCAGCATCTTAGCCTATAGGTAACTTCTGTGCCAGTGATTTAATTTGGAAGGATCGTCTTTTGCCAAAAGTGTCTAGATAATGAAACTATAATAATATATCTTAATTTTATTATAGCTGCTACAGCAGTTTGCTCTGTATTTTCAAATTTTTCATTCAGTACCTTTTAAAGATTTTACTGTCTTTATTCAATAATTCATGAATTGTGCTGCATCTCATCCAGCAAAGAGCTCTGAAGAGCTATACAAAATGAAATGTTTTTATAGGCAAAAGGGAGTAGAAACAAGGACGTTATATTAGGCAAAAAAAAAAAAAAAAAAAGCACATTGGTTATTGTAAGGATACTTTCCCTTAGGTGATGGCAGGGGTCTATAAGACAGGTGACCTAATTAGTGTTTATCAGGTGATTTCTGATTGACTGCTTTGATTCCATTTCTGGGAGACTGAAACTATAATCAAGTTTCAATTAAGTGAGGTGGAGGTTAGCATAAGTGACTCCATTTGGGGTCCACTGTCTAATTTTTAACACTGAGAATGAAAGAATGGTCAGGTAGGAGAGAAGAAAAAGCTTTATGAATATTTGAAATGGCATGTACCAGGCACTGTAATAGAGATGAACAATGCACACTGGTAGCACAAAGGAGAGAAAGACTAACTTCCCTTAGCACTGGGGGAAGATCTTACAATGAGAACATACAGTTAAGAAAGTTCTTTGTGATGAGTAGAAAATTTCCAAACAGACAATTGAGTAGAGAATAGGAACAAAAGAGGTATGAAACAGCATGAGCCAACAAAATGCAAGTACTCCAAGGGAAAATTAAAGGGCCTCTTATGCCATACAGTAATTTGGAAATTTATGTCCTAGGCAATGGGACGAATTTAAGAAAATGCTTTCTTAAAGCAATGAAATAGTATGGTCATATTTGCTACTTGGATTTCACTCTGAATGAAACATACAGAATTGACTCACACCAATTAAATGTAAAGTTAGTAGTTCAGAGAGCCTTGTTATCACTAGAGGCTGAAGGAAAGAGGTAGAAGATGATGAAAGGAAGGAACTAATTTGAAAGGCTCTCAAGAGGAAAAATGGACTCATAACAATAACATTGAATGAAGTGGGTTCACTTATTTCTTCAGTGCTTTACCTAGGCAGATTACTAGTCCCTAGGGATAAAACTAACTAGAACGTACATAGAACTCATGGCCTAACAGGAGGGGCAGAACTTTAAAGAAGCCTTTACAGTGGAATCTGAGTATTTTATTGGGGTAAGATAGGTTGCTATGGCAGCAGAGAGCAGAGCTTCCAAATGTAGACTGGAGATTAGGGAATATTTTGCTGGGGAAATAAAATCTAAACTGAGACCTAAGTGGAAAGTGATGGAGGGGAAATTTGCAAAAACAGATGAGAGCATTTGAAAAGGCTTTAACGTAAAAAATGGTGTCATGGGAGAGAAAACCTAAAAAAAATTGTAAAGAGATGAGAAGAGGTAAGAAAAGTAAGCAGCCAGCAGAGCCACATCCACTTGAAGGATAATGTTAAACTACTGTGAGATTTTCAATCACAGAAATTTACATTTTAATTTTATATTTATATTTGAATTATATTTGTAAATTTGAATTTTAAGATACTCACCCTGGCTGTAATTCAGAGAACCCATAGCTAGAAAAGGCCAGCCTTTGAGTTCTCTATGTCACAGTATTCATGACACTTTGCTCAGCTTCTTTGTTAAGAATAAACCACCTGATTAAAGCAAAGAAAGCATCTTTCTTGTGCATTATGTATTCCTACTCAGGTACTCAATAATGTGTGAATGAAATAATAAACAAACAAGTAAATGAGTGAGGAACAATTAAGATGCTATAATAGGATTCCACTGAGGGAATGTGGAAATGTTGACAAGAATAGAGGTACAGAACATAAAGATAACTGGACAGATTCAAGAGATATTTAGAACTACAACTGACAGGTCATTGAAAGTGATGAGAATAAAGTTTTAAAAAGGCAAGAATAGTTTCTAGTTTCTGTCTTACAAAACTAGGAGAGCGATACCTTTATCAATTGTTTCCACTTAACCAGCCAACTTTTATTTACCTTAACACTCTAGCACTTAGCCTTATGTTCTTCATTGTTTCCTTTACAAATTATTCCTTAGACTGCCCTGGACGATTAGCTACTGTCTTCAGATTGTAAGTTTTTTCCTCTTGAACTCCTTAAAATCAAATTTAAAACTCACACTTCCCAAAGATTTGAACAAAGAAAAATAAGTGAAAAAAATAAGAAAAACTTTATAAACTAGAGGTAAAAAAATAAATAAATAAAATACAACTAAAGCTTAAATTTAAGTGGAAATTGAGTGGTAATTATCTTTATAAACTATGATTTCTAAAGAATGAATTATGTGTAAAACCCTGGATAGAGATAATTAGAGAACTGGGTTGTTTTATTTTAAAGATAGGACATTTATGTCCCATAGTGCATAAGAGTATAAAGAACAAAAAGCAATATGTGGTAAAGGTAAAGAGAATAAGGTTTATACAAAGCCAATTGATGAAAGTGTTTCTTTGTCCTGGAACACAAGCAAGTCTTGAAGAAAGGACCATATGTCCTAAATCTCTTCTCAATAAGGTTTTTGGATCCCTGTTAATGACTATATTAATCTCTGTCTAGTGGGTTTTCCATCAGAATAATATCATACACCCCAAGTTCAAGATTTTTGCTCTAACCTGCTGGCAATATTCTTGAGTAGACATAGCTAATACCCAACAATTGAATGTGTTTGTATTGGTACTCAGAAATATTCATGATGCCAAATGTGAGAGGCACTGATATTCATGCCACTCATCAAATGATCAAATTAGTTTTTAATTTCCACAACTCTCAGAATCTCAGCACCTTCATATCATCTTTGCCGAAAAAAAGAAAAAAGTGATATCTGGAGAAGATAAAAATCAGAACATGTCATAATCCACATAGAAACTAGACTACCAGCATTAATATATCCTCTCCTGATTTGGCTTATTTGCCTTAATGAAAATATCAAAACGGCAAGCAGCTTTCTTCCCTAGCTTCTGGGGAGATAAAATGCAGCAAAATCCTAATGATTTTAACATGATCTAATCATTTTAGATAGTATAAAGTATTATGGGAAAAATGAATGAAAGCAATGAAAGCATTACAAAGGAAATATGGCATAATGATAGATGATGTAGTAGCCAAAAATGGGAATGTAAAGAGAAGAAAAACAAGATCCCTAAGAAATAAACTATACAAACATGTCTTCATATCTTTTTTGCATAGTTTGTGTATATGTGTGTGCTGCTAGAGTGGTTGGTGATGTTATATTTGAGTGATAATGGAGAAATAGCCAGCAGCCTTTTCTTCCTATTCAAGGTATTTTCCAAGCAGCAGATTAAATATATACAGAAGAAGAGAGAATTGAATGTGGCTTTTATAGGAGCAGAAAAATCCCATGAAGGGGAAGCGAAGGAGGATAGCAAAAATAAATAACTCCGAAACAAACATGGAATTGAGCTGGGACTTAAAAAGGAGGATGCAAATAGGTAATACCGGAGAAATTCAAATGGTTTCAAGTGAACAGAATAAACAATTCAAGCAACGTAGGAATTCAACAGAGAAAAATGAGGGTAGTAACTAGATGAAAATAAGGTTTCTGGTATCTAGGTGTCTTGGTATATTTTACTGTTACTTTTCATGGTAAGGATTTTATGAAATTAAAATGAATAAAGAATCTTAATCAGGCCAACTTTTGTTCATTAAAATGTTGGAGTTTTTCAGGTTGTGTTCATGAAAAGACTATCAACCAAATCCTGTCACTATTGTGGAAACTTATGGAGGAACCCCTAGGAACTGGGTCTGAGAGCAAGATGTGGTAGGTAGAGCAACAAGACAGGCTTACAAGAGAAGCACAGGAAAAGGGAGCAGTTAACTCAGTTTCTAACGCAAATTTGAACCTAAACAACTGAGTTAACACATTTACATAAAATCTCATTTGTATGTCTGAGTAATTGAGAAAAATCAGCAAGTATCTCCCTTTCTCTAATTTTTGAATGGTGAAGAAACGTCATTATGGCTCCCTTAAATGTAATAGAGCATGGAATTAACCCTGAACCCGTCAAAAAAATGGTTGACTTCCACATCAAACTTATGTTTGGGGAAGCACAGTGGGGTAGGAAGGATGATGATAGAAGCAAGCAAAACTAGTTTGAAGGCCAACTCTTTCTTTATTCATTCATTGTGTGACTTTCAAGTGGTAACTTATCTGAACCTTTGTTTCTCCTTTTATGAAATGCAGAGAGTAAACTCTATTTATGCAAGGGTGTTTCAACCTGTGAATACAAGTGTAAGCATTCCTCGCTGTATTGGGCTTTGCCGATACTGTGTTGTTTGCAAATCGAAGCTTTGAAGCAATCCTGCATTGTCAGGTGACAGTATTTTTTAGCAATAAAGTATTTTTAAATTAAGGTATGCATGTTGTTTTCATTGATATAATGCTATTGCACACTTAGGCCAAAGTATAGCGTAACCATAACTTTTATTTTCACTGAGAAACAAAAACATTTGTGTGATTTGCTTTATTGCCATATTCTCTTTATTGCAGTGGTCTGAAATTGAACCCACAGTATCTCCAAGGAATGCCTGTAATTTGTTCATTCAATAAACTTTTGTAGTGTCACAAGCAATATAGTTCAGGAGTGAACAAGCAGAGATAATCCCTGACCTCATGAATCATGCTAGAAGACAGTATAATAAATGCATAGATGTTCAGTAAACTGCAGCTAGTATTTTGTTTGTTACAGGAATAAGAAGTGCATTCAAGATAAAGAAAAGAAAATCCCCTGTACGTACCGTAAACTATCACCTGCATGTAGGTGTGTCTTTTCTAAATGGAAAACAAATGTGCGTGATTTGGCATAAACTGTAGTATTTTGACACTTGCACAGACAAATCTGACAGAGTAAGAAAGCTGGCTAACAAAAGAGGTGAGTGAGAAAAACATGCCTGGCTTCATATGTATGCATGTGGCTTCTGTAAAAATCCATCCCAGCTGCCCCATTACATATTCAACAAGATTTCCTAAATTGAAGAAGCAGATACAGGTTGTGTTACTGCTCCCCTACAGACTCACTGTGAGTATCAAGAGAGTTTTCAGTATAATAAAAACAAAATTGAAAACCTCTCTGGGCTGGTGAATAGGTTGCATTATTTAGCTCACTGTAGAAAAAAAAAAAATTGCAGAGAAGGAAATGGCAACCCACTCCAGTGTTCTTGCCTGGAGAATCCCAGGGACGGAGAAGCCTGGTGGGCTGCAGTCTATGGGGTCACACAGAGTCGGACACGACTGAAGTGACTTAGCAGCAGCAGTAACAGAAAATTGACATTAAAAAAAGGATCTCACAGTTCATACTCTTCACAGTGCCAAGTCCAGAGAAAATTTCTTCTCCTACCACACAACCACAGGAGCTGCCAAAAGCAAAGACCTTGAAATTGAGGACAGCCTTTCTTCTGTTTCAGGAGTCTCTGGCATTTAACTCTAGCTTCTTGGGATGCTGTTTTAGCCTCAGTTAAGCCCCAGACTAGTTACATTCCACAGAAGAAACTGCAGAAACCCTCTGTCAATGCTTTCTTTTTTTCCAAGATTCTGTTTGAAGTGAAGTGAAGTGGCTTAGTCATGTCCAACTCTGCGACCCCATGGACTGTAGCCTACCAGACTCCATCCATGGGATTTTCCAGGCAAGAATACTGGAGTGGGTTGCCATTTCCTTCTCCAGGGGATCTTAGGTTGCTACTATTACAGTGACAGCTATGTTGAGCTGACCTTCAGTTCCAGAGGCTGTCTCTAAGCTGAGGCATTAGAGCAGCTCCCAAGGAAACATTGCTCTATGCTGAGGAAATTTCAAATACTCTTAGTCTTGAAATCTCCCTGACAGCAGTTGCCCTGTCTCTATGGAGGATCCAGCAAGAGCCTGAGCCAAGTTTTGCACCAAGATTCCAAGAGCATAACTACAACTCCAGAGTGAAAAAGGACTTCCATTGTGAAGAGAGCAATAAATAAAATTTAGAAATAAAGGCTAAATAAGAATTCTCCGGGAAAAGAAAGAGGTCAAATACAGTTAAGGAAGCAAGGAGAATGAGTAGAGTTCTTTGCAGTAATGTGTTTCTACAATAATCGAAATATCTCTCTTCCCTGATTTTTGTGACAAAAAGCTATATGAACAGATTCAATTCAGTAAATGATCTGTCAAAAAGAAAATAGTGGTCAATTCTGTTTATTAGAGTTATAGGCTTTTTTTGGTAATTTTACCTGTGGCATTATCTTTATATTCTAAAATGATGATGCATAAATTGGGCCAATAGATAAATATTTTTAAAACAAGATGAAGTGGTAGGCACCATGAGTTCTCTCTAGTCCATGACTACACGCCAGTCCCATCTCCTCAGTCAGCACCTTGTATGGTCGTTCTTGACAAATGGCCAACTAAATCCACATTAAACTCAGGACTTCATTATCCCTCCACAGGAGGAAGGCAGGGCTGCAAATCACAAAAATCACTTCAACTAGGACAATAAAAACAGAAGTGATTTATCAGTAGGATAGGGGCTATGTCTTGGAACTCAAAACCAAGAAAAGCAGTAGACTTGAAAAGGAAATAGAACCAGGGACTGGAACCAAAATTTTTCTCTCAAATCTCTCTTGGGGTTGTTGGTCTCATTTCTCAGTCTTTTTACACGTGCTTCATTCAATCTTTCTGCAAGGAAGCTTCTTCCACTTTTCTATTCACATAGTGGAAAATTGCTATCCTCTACCCACTGGTTCTATTATGCTTCATTCTAGACACAGGCTAGAAAGAAAAAGGATATGGGGACTTGAGTTCAAGCATTGGCCTCTATTCATCACACTTTTTTCTTTTTTTTTTTGCTGAGACAGTAAATATTGCTTAGAGGTCTCCACTGATGACAAGCAAATATTAAATACTAAATATCTTTCAAGGCTTTACTGTTCTATGACATGCCATCCCTCCAAAGGAAAAAGTCAAATCTGGCCACTACTAATAAGCTTTTGTGTAAGTAAAAACTTGAACTAGAACTTTACCCATTTCCAGTGTTTTACAGCTAATGAGCCTAATGTTAGATCCACAGTCTACTCTCCAAAATAGCCGTTTCACAATTCTCCCTTGTCCTCTTCCTTTAAAATCTTTAACACTTTTAAAAAAACCTTGTATAAAAACATACAGTCAAATGAAAATCACCTCAAACTCCTACCACCAAACATAGTTTTCACATATGGATTTCTATCTTTCTTCATGTTCAATTCAGTTCAGTTGCTCAGTAGTGTCTGACTCTTTGGAACCCCATGAACCACAGCACGCCAGGCCTCCCTGTCCATCACCAATTCCCGGAGTCCACCCAAACGCATGTCCATTGAGTTGGTGATGCCATCCAACCATATTATCCTCTGTCGTCTGATTCTCCTTCTACCCTCAATCTTTCCCAGCATCAGGATCTTTTCAAATGAGTCAGCTCTCTGCATCAGGTGGCCAAAGTATTGGAGTTTCAGGTTCAACATCAGTCCTTCCAATGAACACCCAGGACTGATCTCCTTGCAGTCCAAGGGACTCTCAAGAGTCTTCTCCAACACCACAGTTCTAAAGCATCAATTCTTCTGTGCTCAGCTTTCTTTATAGTCCAACTCTCACATCCGTACATGACCACTGGAAAAACCATAGCCTTGACTAGATGGACTTTTGTTGGCAAAGTAATATCTCTGCTTTTTAATATGCTATCTAGGTTGGTCATAACTTTCTTTTCAAGGAGCAAGTGTATTTTAATTTCATGGCTGCAATCACCATCTGCAGTGATTTTGGAGCCCAGAAAAATAAAGTCAGCTGCTTTTTCCACTGTTTCCCCACCTATTTGCCATGAAGAGATGGGACTGGATGCCATGATCTTAGTTTTCTGGATATACATTAGATCATAATTTCATGTCTGCAATCACCATCTGCAGTGATTTTGGAGCCCAGAAAAATTAAGTCAGCCATTGTTTCTACTGTTTCCCCATCTATTTGCCATGAAGTGATGGGACCATGGATAAAATTTCCATACATTTATCTCATGTCAAATCTTCTAGCTATACTCTAGATCTGTACTGTCCAATACAGTCATCATTAGTTTTATGTGACTATTAGTCACTTAATACACAATACATAATCAAAGTTGATGTGTGCTATAAGTGTAAAATGCACACCAAATTTTAGACCTAATATGATAAAAATAATTAAAACTATCTCAATAATTTAATACTAAATACATGTTGAAATAATATTTTAATATTCATGATTAAATACAAAATTTAATTAATTTCACATTTTTTTCTTCAAGTTTTATTGAAATATACTTGAACCACAGCACCATATGAGCTTCCCAGGTGACACTAGTAGTAAAGATGTCACCTGCAAACACAGGAGATATAAGAGATGCAGCTTCAATCCCTGGGTCAAGAAGTTCCCCTGAAGAAGGGAATGGCAAACCACTCCAGTATTCTTGCCTGGACAATCCAATGGACAGAGGAACCTGGTGGGCCACAGTATATATGGTCCCAAAGAGTCTTTGCTGAAGAGACTTAGCACACACAGCACTGTATAAATTTAAGGTGTAGCATGGAACAATGGACTGGCTCAAAATTGGGAAAGGAGTAGGTCAAGGCTGTATATTGTCAACATTCTTATTTAACTTATATGCAGAGTACATCATGTGAAATGCCATACTGGATGACTCACAAACTGGAAACAAGATTGCTGGGGAAAATATTGACAACATCAGATATGCAGATGATACAACTTTAATGGTAGAAAATGAAGAGGCACTAAAGAGTTAACTAAAAGCTGGTTTAAAACTCAACATTCAGAAAACTAAAATCATGGCATCCAGTCCCATCACTTTATGGCTAATAGATGGGGGAAAAGTGGAAACAGTGGCAGATTTTATTTTCTTGGGCTCCAAAACCACTGCAGACTGTGACTGCAGCCATGAAATTAAGTCACTCACTCCTTGGAAGAAAAGCTATGACAAAACTAGACAGCATATTAAAAGGCAGAGACATCACTTTGTGGGCAAAGGTCTGTATAGTCAAAGCTATGGTTTTTCCAGTAGTTGTGTATGGATGTGAGAGTTGTACCATAAAGAAAGTTGAGCACCAAAGAACTGATGCTTTCAAACTGTAGCACTGGGAAGACTCTTGAGAGTCTCTTGGACTGCAAGGAGATCAAACCAGTCAATCCTAAAGGAAATCAATCCTGAATATTCATTGGATGGACTGATACTGAAGCTCCAACACTTTGGCCACCTGAGGCAAAGAGCTAACTCATTGGAAAAGACCCTGATGCTGGGAAAAATTGAAGGCAAAAGAAGAATAGGGTGGTAGAGGATGAGATGGTTGGATAGCATCACCAACTCAATGGACATGAGCTTGAGCAAACTTTGACAGATAGTGAAGGATAGGGAAGCCTGGTGTGCTACAGTCCATGGGGTTGCAAAGAGTCAGACAGGACTTAGTGATCTAACAACAACAACAACATACTTATTTGACTTACATACATCATGAAACTTTTATCACAATAAGTTCATGAACATCCAACATCTTGAGTAGATACAAAATTAAAGAAATAGAAAAAAAATTTTTTCCTTATGATGAGAACCTTTAGGATTTATTGTCTTAACAAATTTTATGTATTAACACACAGCAATATTAATCATACTTATTATATTGTACATTATGTCTTTTAATAAATACAACTACTAGAAAAATTTTAAAATTTTTTTACATATGTGGCTCAGATTATGTGTCCATTTTGTAGTACTGCTCCATAGCCTGTCTCTTCTTGCCTTCTCATAGTATCCTCCTCTGCCATTTTCCACCCTTCCCTTTCTCAGCAACATTAGTTTCCCTCTCACTCCTGGATCATTCTCATCAGCATACAAAGTCACTTTTTATTCTGTTTAAAAAATAAGGACCTTCTTTGATTTTTCTCCACATTTCTCCATAACTCTTCAGCACAGAAATCCTCAAAAGATTTATCTATGATTACTAACTCCACTTCTCTATTCCTCTCCTAAAGACCACTCAAGCTGGGCTCACATCTCTTTATTCAGGTCACTTATAGCATCCCTTTTGACCAAATCATATGGTCAGTTCTATTCTCCACTTACCAAACCTCTTGACCACACTTCCTTGAGATATCCTTTCCTACCATCTGCTCTGACTGTGTAATACTCCCCAGTGTCCTTCACTGGCTTCTCTTTTTCTCCCTGACTAAAAACACTTCAGTGTCTGAGAGCACAATCATAGATAGCCTTATCTGAAGGCAATGGCAACCCACTCCAGTACTCTTGCCTGGAAAATCCCATGGGTGGAGGAGTCTGGTAGGCTGCAGTCCATGGGGTCGCCAAGAGTCGGACACGACTGAGAGACTTCACTTTTACTTTTCACTTACATGCATTGGAGAAGGAAATGGCAACCTACTCCAGTGTTCTTGCCCAGAGAATCCCAGGGATGGGGGAGCCTGGTGGGCTGCCATCTATGGGGTCACTCAGAGTTGGACATGACTGAAGCGACTTAGCAGCAGCAGTAGCAAACTTTACTCATTCATTCATCCAGTCTTGCTCTTGGTTTTAAATGTTATCTATATGCTGATGATTCCACAATTTATTTCTGTACCCAAAAGGCACCTATGAGCTCCAATAAATCCAGTTGTTTCCTCAGCCTTTACTCTTGGCTTGTGAATAGACATCCCAAGTCTTACATAATTTAAAACCTAGTTCTTGACATCCTTCCCTCCTCTTTCACCTTTTTCAGTCTCTGTTGTCGCATCATATCTACAAACACGCTCAGGCAACAGGTCTAAAGGTCATTAGTCATTTTCTTCTACTTCATCCTCACATCCAGTGTATTCTCATTGTCACTTATCAGCATCTCCACTGCAGCCCAAGCCACTTTCCTGTCGCATAGAATACTGCAATGTCTACCTTCCTCTCTTGTCCCACTTCATTTCCTTTTGTTCAAAGCATATAACGTATGCTTTTTTTAAGCTTAATTGAGTTTATATTATCCTTCTGTTTATGTCTTTAATATGTGTGCAGTCATAATTGAAATAAAATCCAACTGCATTAACAGTGCCTAATAGATTGTATATTATGTGTCTTTGATAATGTTTCTGATATAATCTCTCACAGAATTCACCATCTTTTCCTGGGCTCCAGGTATTCTGAACCTTCTTTCCTCCAGGAGAACACACTAAGTAAGTTCCTATTTCAGCATCTTTACTCTTGTATTTCTGTTCCTTAAAATGCTCTTTGACTTTTTCTTATTGAGTATCAGCTTAGTTTTGCAATAGAGAATTCCCTTGATTCCCCCTAGATAATGTATTATCTCCTCCACCCCAACGATCACTTTCTATTCCCTTACTTTATTTTCTTCATACTGTCTGAAATCTCTCTCCTATTAGAATATAAGCTCTACAAAGAAATTTTGTTTTATTCACTATTGCATTCTCTGTGCTCTAAAGAGTTCCAAGAACCCACTCACTGTTCAAAAGAAAACTGGAGCCTATTATACAGAGTGAAGTAAGCCAGAAGGAAAAACATAAATACAGTATACTAACGCATATATATGGAATTTAGAAAGATAGTAACAATAACCCGGTGTACGAGACAGCAAAAGAGACACTGATATATAGAACAGTCTTATGGACTCTGTGGGAGAGGGAGAGGATGGGAAGATTTGGGAGAATGGCATTGAAACATGTAAAATATCATGTAAGAAACGAGTTGCCAGTCCAGGTTCGATGCACGATACTGGATGCTTGGGGCTAGTGCACTGGGACGACCCAGAGGAATGGTATGGGGAGGGAGGAGGGAGGAGGGTTCAGGATGGGGAACCCATGTATACCTGTGGCGGATTCATTTTGATATTTGGCAAAACTAATACAATTATGTAAAGTTTAAAAATAAAATAAAATTAGGAACAACAACAACAACAACAAAAAGGAGTCGTCAATAGAATGAAATGCAGTGAGGTCAGAGATGGGGGCAAGGAAAATCCCGAAAGGTATCTGCATACATTTGCCTTGGTAGCAAATCCTCAGAAGTACAATATCAAGGTTTCCATTTAAACATGCAGTAAATGTAAAAGTCAAAATTTGCCTGAGACTCTTAACTCAGTTGTTTTTCCTAATTAAAGTGTGTATTTTAAAGCCAAAAAAAAAAAAAAAAGAAGAAGGAAAAAAAAAAAAAGTGTTTGTTTGAAGTACCAAACCACAACATAGAGGTAATAAGATAGGAAAGTGATGTAAAAGTTTAAGTGGGCAGGCTTGCAAGGATGTAGCTGAAAATAAAAGATAATTGAGATGCAAAAAAAAAAAAAAAGAAAGAAAACTGATGAATGAGAAGATTAATGAATAAATAAATGGATGATACAGTCAACAGAGGCGAGATAATAATGAACAGTTCTACAATGTGTTCTCACAATATGTGAGGAATGCCAGTTCCCCAAAGGCCCATATTGAATTCTAGCCCAATTTATTGAAGGCATTGAGAAACTGTGTCAAGTTTATTCAATTTGAGATGCATACAAGAAAAACATTGAATAACCTAGCAAAATTGGGCTTCTTCATCACCTGTACCTTCACACTCATACCAATCCAAAAGTCAGAATCCTGCTTCTTGCTGAACTGTGTAGTTTGGCCACAGATGTGTGAAAGGACAGAGAATTCAACAGCTGCAATTCAACATGGCATTTAACTGATTTCTTGCTCTGCATTTCAACAATTTCAGAATTTTTAGACAACTTAGACTGATAAAGATTTTCATAAGAGATTTTTATCTTTACAGTGCTATACCCTTCTTTGGGCTGGGAAATTATCTTTTCGGTAAGATCCAGTCTTCGTTTGTACCAAAAAAATACAGGAAACAGCTTACTGTTTCATCATCCATAAGTAAGATCATTCCCCTGCTTCAAATGAAGGGATTTTCATTTTCTTAATGCTCTACAATTTTTCCCAGAAGTTTGTTCCTTATAGCCCTGCTGTCCGATAAAATTCTGTCATGTTAACATTTGGTAGAAAGATACACAAACTCATTTAACTCAAGCAAAACTGGAAAATGTATCAGAAGAACATTAGAGATGTTGCCAAGACTCCCAAAGTGCAAATATTAGGAAGCAAGATTCTTTAATTTTCTATTTCTTTTGACAATTCTGTTCATGGATTTTTTTTTTTTTTTTCTGATTCTTTATTAACATAGCAAGGACTCACTATATAGGCTTCTTGCTTTTTATCATCTTGTCATTGAAGTGCCAAAGAAACTAAATCAATTTCGAGTTCAGATTCTGAGATCCTGGAGAGGGAAATGTTTTGCTTCAGCTTGGATCATAACTATATCTCTGTTCCAATGGTTACGTTATAGAATCACCTGATCCACTGCCTACTTATCAGTTGTTCTGGATATAGACTTTTTAAAAAGAAGGAAAATGCAGATTCTTTTAAGAAGGTAGTGTGGAGACAGGGAAGTGATGAAGAGTAAAATCTGTGGCATGTCTGGTACAGTGCCAGAATGCAGGAAAACCTAACTTCTATTGACTACTCATTGCTTCCGTAGATTATCAGGGACTGTGTAATTCTACTTTCCAGTTGAACTGCTAGTGCCAAGCACTGTGCATTGCATATAGGAATCCCAGTGATATGGCTTTCATAAAGAAATTAATGACAATTGTCACACAAGAGACAACTCAGAAATAAACATAAAATAGAAAAATATAAGGCAGAAGTGAAGGGAAAGAATCATGGAAGTGTGTCTTATAGAACAGGTAAACATTTAATAGGTATTGAGGTATGAGAGCAGAATATTATAGAGTAATACATTTGAAAAATTTTTAAGATATGAAAATAATCATTGAATTCTTAAATAAGCTAAACTTTTTTTATTAAGGAATATGAAACCACTGTACAAGCTAATGCAATTTATACTATTACTATCTCCTAATAGCAAGAAGAGATAAGAAAGCCTTCCTCAGTGATCAATGCAAAGAAATAGAGGAAAACAACAGAATGGGAAAGACTAGAGATCTCTTCAGAAAATTAGAGACACAAGGGAACATTTCATGCAAAGATGGGCTCCATAAAGGACAGAAATGGTATGGACCTAACAGAAGCAGAAGGTATTAAGAAGAGGGGGTATGGTACTGGCACAAAGACAGAAATATAGATCAAAGGAACAAAATAGAAAGCCCAGAGATAAATCCACGCACATATGGACACCTTATCTTTGACAAAGGAGGCAAGAATATACAATGGATTAAAGACAATCTCTTTAACAAGGGGTGCTGGGAAAACTGGTCAACCACTTGTAAAAGAATGAAACTAGAACACTTTCTAACACCATACACAAAATAAACTCAAAATGGATTAAAGATCTAAACATAAGACCAGAAACTATAAAACTCCTAGAGGAGAACATAGGCAAAACACTCTCTGACATACATCACAGCAGGATCCTCTATGACCCACCTCCCAGAATATCGGAAATAAAAGCAAAAATAAACAAATGGGACCTAATTAACCTTAAAAGCTTCTGCACATCAAAGGAAACTATCAGCAAGGTGAAAAGACAGCCTTCAGAATGGGAGAAAATAATAGCAAATGAAGCAACTGACAAACAACTAATCTCAAAAATATACAAGCAACTCCTCCAGCTCAACTCCAGAAAAATAAATGACCCAATCAAAAAATGGGCCAAAGAACTAAATAGACACTTCTCCAAAGAAGACATACAGATGGCTAACAAACACATGAAAAGATGCTCAACATCACTCATTATCAGAGAAATGCAAATCAAAACCACTATGAGGTACCATTTCACACCAGTCAGAATGGCTGCGATCCAAAAGTCTACAAATAATAAATGTTGGAGAGGGTGTGGAGGAAAGGGAACCCTCTTACACTGTTGGTGGGAATGCAAACTAGTACAGCCACTATGGAGAACAGTGTGGAGATTCCTTAAAAAACTGGAAATAGAACTGCCTTATAATCCAGCAATCCCACTGCTAGGCATACACACTGAGGAAACCAGAAGGGAAAGAGACACATATACCCCAATGTTCATCGCAGCACTGTTTATAATAGCCAGGACATGGAAGCAACCTAGATGTCCATCAGCAGATGAATGGATAAGAAAGCCATGGTACATATATACAATGGAGTATTACTCAGCCATTAAAAAGAATACATTTGAATCAGTTCTAATGAGGTGGATGAAACTGGAGCCTATTATACAGAGTGAAGTAAGCCAGAAGGAAAAACACCAAAACAGTATACTAACGCATATATATGGAATTTAGAAAGATGGTAACAATAACCCTGTGTACGAGACAGCAAAAGTGACGCTGATGTATGGAACAGTCTTATGGACTCTGTGGGAGAGGGAGAGGGTGGGAAGATTTGGGAGAATGGCATTGAAACGTGTAAAATATCATGTATGAAACGAGATGCCAGTCCAGGTTCAATGCACGATACTGGATGCTTGGGGCTAGTGCACTGGGACGACCCAGAGGGATGGTATGGGGAGGGAGGAGGGAGGAGGGTTCAGGATGGGGAGCACATGTATACCTGTGATGGATTCATATTGATATTTGGCAAAACTAATACAATTATGTAAAGTTTAAAAATAAAATAAAATTAAAAAAAGAAAAAAAATAGAAGAAGAGGTGGCAAGAATACACAGAAGAACTGTACAAAAAAGATCTTCACTATCAAGATAATCATTATGGTATGATCACTCACCTAGAGCCAGACATCCTGGAATGTGAAGTCAAGTGGGCCTTAGAAAACATCACTACGAACAAAGCTAGTGGAGGTGATGGAATTCCAGTTGAGCTATTTCAAATCCTTAAAGATGATGCTGCGAAAGTGCTGCACTCAATATGCCAGCAAATTTGGAAAACTCAGCAGTGGCCATGGGACTGGAAAAGGTCAGTTTTCATTTAAATCCCAAAGAAAGGCAATGCCAAAGAATGCTCAGACTACCACACATTTGCACTCATCTCACATGCTAGTAAAGTAATGCTCAAAATTCTTCAAGCCAGGCTTCAGGAATACGTGAACCTTGAACTTCCAGTTGTTCAAGCTGGTTTTAGAAAAGGCAGAGGAACCAGAGATCAAATTGCCAACATCTGCTGGATCATGGAAAAAGCAAGAGAGTTCCAGAAAAACATCTATTTCTGCTTTATTGACTATGCCAAAGCCTTTGACTGTGTGGATCACAATAAACTGTGAAAATTCTGAAGGAGATGGGAATACCAGAACGCCTGACTTGCCTCTTGAGAAACCTATATGCAGATCAGGAAGCAACAGTCAGAACTAGACATGGAACAACAGACTGGTTCCAAATAGGAAAAGGAGTTAGTCAAGGCTGTATATTGTCACCCTGCTTATTTAACGTCTACGCAGAGTACATCATGAGAAACGCTGGGCTGAAAGAAGCACAAGCTGGAATCAAGATTGTTGGGAGAAATATCAATAACCTCAGACATGCAGATGACATCACCCTTATGGCAGAAAGTGAAGAGGAACTAAAAAGTCTCTTGATGAAAGTGAAAGAGGAGAGTGAAAAAGTTGGCTTCAAACTCAACATTCAGAAAACGAAGATCATGGCATCTGGTCCCATCACTTCATGGGAAATAGACGGGGAAATCACGGAAACAATGTCAGACTTTATTTTGGGGGGCTCCAAAATCACTGCACATGGTGATTGCAGCCATGAAATTAAAAAGACACTTACTCCTTGGAAGAAAAGTTATGACCAACCTAGATAGCATATTGAAAAGCAGAGACATTGCTTTGCCAACAAAGGTCCATCTAGTCAAGGCTATGGTTTTTCCTGTGGTCATGTATGGATGTGAGAGTTGGACTGTGAAGAAAGCTGAGCACTGAAGAATTGATGCTTTTGAGCTGTGGTGTTTGAGAAGACTCTTGAGAGTCCCTTGGACTGCAAGGGGATCCAACCAGTCCATTGTAAAGGAGATCAGCCCTGGAATTTCTTTGGAAGGAATGATGCTAAAGCTGAAACTCCAGTACTTTGGCCACCTCATGCAAAGAGTTGACTCATTGGAAAAGACTCTGATGCTGGGAGGGATTGGGGGCAGAAGGAAAAGGGGATGACAGAGGATGAGATGGCTAGATGGCATCACCAACTCAATGGGCATGAGTTTGAGTGATCTCCAAGAGATGGTGATGGACAGGGAGGCCTGGTGTGCTGCGATTCATGGGGTTGCAAAGAGTCGGACATGACTGAGTGACTGAACTGAACTGAACTGAATTATTCTCTAAGACTCATTGCCCAATCTGCTAGAACATTCAGTTCAGTTCAGTCGCTCAGTCATGTGCAACTCTTTGCGACGCCATGAACTGCAGCATGCCATTACTACTATGATAATAATAGATATGTTGGGGATGGACGAGATACTTAAGACAGATGTGAAAAAAAATAATGAAAAGTTTTACAGTACTGAGTTAATATTTTCCAAATAATTTCCATCTGTACAGCTTTTACATTTTATCTACAACAATGTTTTCGTGTGTGTCTCCTTTACCTTAAATATAAGGTTACCAGTGGAAAGTTTATACCCTACATTAATAGGAGAAGTGGTCTGCACTTTCATTAATAGAGCAGAGAGATTTACAACTGCATTTATATTTGGGCCATGCTAAGGAGCTCAGAGATAAGGTGTGTAGGTTTTTGGAGATGTTTATACATATCACAGAGGAAGGTAAATTTAACAGCCTATTGTTTGCTCCTCAAACAAATGAAAACTTGATAAACTAACACATAAAGATGTATCTGCCTCTTAAAAAGGCAACTCTGATATTTTAAAGCTATTTAGTACACTACTATTGTTTGGTTTGAAAAGGCATATTAAAGTGAAGTGGCTGTCCTTGATTCCTCTATGTACAGTGGTGAATCTATTTAGATTTTGAATGACACATTTCCTTCAGTTCAAATCTCTAAAGCTGGGCTCCATTATTTATAATTATTAAACATTTTACACTAAATGTGTTTCCAGGAAAACTCCATTTATATTTTTCCATTTTGTCCTTACAATCATTCTTTAGAGAATATAAATTTGACAAAAATATATTGTTCAACCACAAAACATCAGGTATTGTAGAAACTAGTTTAAAAACACATTCTTCGCTTTAAGTTGCTCCTAGTGGGGGATAATGTAATCAGAAAATGTAATCAGAAAATCGCTACAGAATATAGAGAGAATTAAAGTAAAAGTTAGTAAGTGTTCTGGGAGTCCCTAAGTATACTGTGAGGATCTTACCCAGTGAAGGAAGTTATTACCTCCAGATTCATCAATGATAAGGACAAGATAGCCAGTCAAAGAGAATGAGACAGATGCCTGGGAAAGATGGAGAAACAGAGGTCAGTGAAAATACTGTGCCCATCTTACAAATATTAATAATTAATAGATGGGCTCGAGCACATAATTAACCCCCAAACTGCAAGTTATATTTCCTCTACTTTGGCTCATCTGCTTTTCATTACCTTACACTTCATCCCTTATACAAATGGATTTTGTGATTACACAAAAAAATTGAAGACTGAAATTATCTGATGATCATAGCCTATGGATTTCATTAAAGTCTGTACTGAAAATGAATACTTATAGCCCTTATAGCATTTTGGTATCAGCATTATCAATGTTTAAGCACTGTATGTGGCTTGTCTTATTTAATTTTATAAAAATGCACTATTCATTTATAGTGATAAAATTGAAGCAATGTTAAGAAAATATATTGCCTAAGATTGTACAGCTAGTAAAGCAATAAGACTAGTATTTAAATTCAGGCAGTTTAACAGCAATATCTGTGCACTTTGCTACTAAATGATACTGATTACCAGAGTCATCTTAATATTACTACAACTAGCTTTGTCAAGTGAATAGGCAATAAGTTGATATATTTTTTAAAAAGTATGTCATTTATGTTTTTTCCATGGGTTCACATTCTTTTCATACTTTTTTCATGTTGCTAATAATTCAAGTGTGTTTTAAACAAGTTGCTAGAGCAGTAAATCCTGAAATAAAAGACCACATGAAATAAAAGGCACACTGTATACTTGTGAAAATTGAATTCAAATGAGAGACATTGAGACTTTAATAAAAGAAGTTATATAAACATACAAAGAAATTCAAATTACTAATAAGAAAATTGGATTTCTGTTAGAGTTCTCAAAGAAAAAAATTCTTTTTGGCCACACCGCATGGCTTGCAGGATCTTAGTTCCCTAACCAGGGACTGAATCCAGGCCATAGCAGTGAAAACACCAAGTCCTAACTATCAGACTGCCAGAGAACTCCATCAAAGAAACTATTTTTAAGGGAAGAAAATATAAGTAAAAAATTTATATCCAGCCAAACTGTCTTTCAAGTATAAAGATCATGAAAAGTGAAAGTGTCAGTCACTCAGTCGCGTCTGACTCTTTGCAACCCCATGGACAGTAGCTTGCTAGACTGCTCTGTCCACGGAATTCTCCAGGCAAGAATACTGGAGTGGATAGCCATTTCTTTCTCCAGGGTAAACCAGGGATTGAACCCAAGTCTCCTGTATTGCAGGCAGATTCTTTACCATCTGAGTCAACAGGGAGACTTTAGACAGTTATTAACATACAAGAGCCTAAGAATGTTGATACTAGGAGGTTTTCCTGAGAAATATAATAGAAAATAAGCTGTAGACAACTACAAAGTAACTTCAGAATAGTCAACCTAAGATATTCTGTTTAGTGTTAAATATATTTAACTAAGTTACCAATATCAGAAGATGTAGAAATTGTGACAAAATAATATTAAGAAACACATGATCTGATCATGCAGAAATAACATAATAAAAATTGAGAAGAGAAGAGATAAAATCAATAAAAGATAAAGCATGCTGATTGACTTATAGGTATTATCAAGCTTGCTGACTGATCACTTGAAGCTAACAAAGAGTAAGCTTAAATTCATTTAATATCATGTATATTAAGGCAAAAAACAACCCTATTATTAAAAAATATGGCTTCCCAGGTGGCACAGTGATAAAGAATTTGCCTGCCAAGTAGGAGATGCAGAAGATGCAGGTTCAATCCCTGTTTGGGAAGATCCTCTGAAGTAGGAAATGGCAACCCATTCAAGCATTCTTGCCTGGAAAATTTCATGGACAGAGGAGCCTAGTGGGCTATAGTCCATGGGGTTACAAAAAGTAAGACACAATTGAGCAACTAAGTACATACACATTGTAAAATATACAAACTAAAAATCACGACAGAAATATAACAATTAAACCAGAGGAAAAATTTAAAGAGGTTATTTTGATGTAAAATATGCTAATAGATCTGAAACATTGACATATAGATAACTTTATAGCAAAACCGTAAAGATGGCTAATTGCCCCTAATTTAATTTATACATTTAAAATTATTTTCACAAAATTATCTGCATGATTATTTTCTAGAAATAAACAAATAATTATAAAATTCATATGGAAAAATAGCCAAAGTACAAATGGTAAGTAAGAAAGTATCAGAAAAACAAGAGAGTAATTTGAGGAACCTAGTTGTTTTGGCCATTAAAATATTTTTCAAGGAATCCTTATGCATTTCATTGTATGTAGGTATTATGTATGTGATATATGATAAAGTGGTATTATATTCAAAGTGAATTGAATAGTTTCTCTGCAAAATTCATGTCTATGTGGAAACACAGTTCAGTTCAGTTCAGTTGCTCAGCCGTGTCTGACTCTTTGTGACTCCATGGATTGCACCACGCCAGGCTTCTCTGTCCATCACCAACTCCTGGAGCTTACTTAAACTCATGACCATTGAATTGGTGATGCCATCCAACCAACACATCCTCTGTCATCCCCTTCTCCATCCTTCTTCAATCTTTTCCAGCATCAGGGTCTTTTCAAAGGAGTCAGTTTTTAACATCAGGCGGCCAAAGTATTGAAGTTTCAGCTTCAACATCAGTCCTTCCAATGAATATTCAGGACTGATTTCCTTGAGGATTGACTGGTTGGATCTCCTTGCAGTCCAAGGGACTCTCAAGAGTCTTCTCCAACACCACAGTTCAAAAGCATCAATTCTTCAGCACTCAGCCTTCTTTCTACTCTAACTCTCACAACCATACATGACTACTGGAAAAACCATAGCTTTGACTAGATGGACCTTTGTTGCAAAGTAATGTCTCTGCTTTTTAATAAGCTGTCTAGGTTGGTCATAGCTTTTCTTCCAAGGAGCAAGCGTCTTTTAATTTCACGGCTACAGTCACCATCTGCAGTTATCTTGGAGCCCCCAAAATAAAGTCTGTCACTGTGTCCATTGTTTCCCCATCTATTTGCCATGAAGTTATGGGACCAGATGCCAAGATCTTAGTTTTCTGAGTGTTGAGTTTTAAGCCAACTTTTTCAACTCTCCTCTTCCACCTTTATCAAGAGGCTCTTCAGTTCTTTTTTGCTTTCTGCCATAAGGATGGTTCATATGAATATCTGAGGTTTTCGATATTTCTCCCACCAATCTTGATTCCAGCTTGTGCTTCATCCAGCCCAGCATTTCTCATGAGGTACTCTGCATATAAGTTAAATAAGCAGGGTGACAATATACAGCCTTGACGTACTCCTTTCCCCAATTTGGAACCAGTCTGTTGTTCCATGTCCAGTTATAACTGATGCTTCCTGACCTCGATACAGATTTCAGGAGGCAGGTAAGTTGGTCTGGTATTCCCATCTCTTAAAGAATTTTTCATAGTTTGTTGTGATCCACACAGACAAAGGCTTTGGCACAGTCAATAAAGCAGAAGTAGATGTTTTTCTGGAATTCTTATGCTTTTTTGATGATCCAACGGATGTTGGCAATTTGATCTCTGGTTCCTCTGCCTTTTTTAAATCCAGCTTGAACATCTGGAAGTTCACAGTTCATGTACTGTTAAAGCCTGGCTCGGAGAATTTTGAGCATTACTTTGGTAGCGTGTGAGATAAGAGCAATTGTGCGATAGCTTGAACATTCTTTAGCATTGCCTTTCTTTGGGATTGAAATGAAAACTGACCTTTTCCAGTCCTGTGGCCACTGCTGAGTTTTCCAAATTTGCTGGCATATTGAATGCAGCACTTTCACAAAATCATCTTTTAGGATTTTAAATAGCTCAACTGGAATTTCATCACCTCCACTAGCTTTGTTTGTAGTGATGCTTTCTAAGGCCCACTTGACTTCACATTCCAGGATGTCAGGCTCTAAGTGAGTGATCACACCATCTCAGTTATCTGGGTCATGAAGATCTTTTTTGTATAGTTTTTCTGTGAATACTTGCCACTTCTTTTTAACATCTTCTGCTTCTATTAGGTCCATACCATTTCTGTCCTCTATTGTGCCCATCTTTGCATGAAATGTTCCCTTGGTATCTCCAATTTTCTTGAAGAGATCTCTAGTCCTTCCCAGTCTATAGTTTTCCTCTATTCCTTTGCACTGATCACTGAGGAAGGCTTTCTTATCTCTCCTTGCTATTCTTTGGAAACACAGAATGGAATCTTATTTGGAAATAGGGTCTTTGCAAGTAAGATCTTCAGATGAAATAAATTGTCTAGGATTTGGGATGGGATCTAAATCCAATGACTAATGCCCTTATAGGAAAAGGAGAAGACACAGAACTATATAGAGAAGAACTTGTGGAAACAGAGACAGAGATTAGAGTTATGCTGTCACAAATCAAGAAATGTCAGATGCCACCATGAGCTGGAAGAAGAAAGGAATGATTCTCTCTTCAAGAATTCAGAAGATTAAGATCTTACTGACACTGTAATTTTGGACTTCTGGCCTCCAATCTATTGTTTTGTTATAGTCACCTAATACAGACTAATACAAGCAATGTGACTGAAATTGAGAATAAGGGGGAAAATCTAGTTAAGATGAGGCTTGAACAAAGGTCCATCTAGTCAAGGCTATGGTTTTTCCAGTGGTCATGTATGGATGTGAGTGCCAAAGAATTGATGCTTTCGAACTGTGGTGTTGGAGAACTCTTCTGAGAGTCCCTTGGACTGCAAGGAGATCCAACCAGTCAATTCTAAAGGAGATCAGTTCTGGGTGTTCATTGGTAGGACTGATGTTGAAGCTGAAACTCCAATATTTTGGCCACCTGATGCATAGAGCTGACTCATTTGAAAAGACCCTGATGTTGGGAAAGATTGAGGGCAGGAGGAGAAGAGAATGACAGAGGATGAGATGGTTGGATGGCATCACCGACTCAATGGACATGGGTTTGGGTGGACTCCGGGAGTTAGTGATGGACAGGAAGGCCTGGCGAGCTAAGGTTCATGGAATCGCAAAGACTCGGACACGACTGAGTGACTGAACTGAGGAGCAGGTGAAAGGCTCTCTACAGAAGATTTGCTGTTATACCAAGAACGATGAAAAAACTTTGGAAAGATTTTAAGAATGATACCATGATTAGATTTACATTTTTGAGAGAGACATTCTAACATCAGAATAGAGATGGGCCAAAATGTAAAACTGTTAGGAGGTATTGCTGAAGTTCAGGGAAGAGAACCTAGCAGCTTAAATTAGGATGGTGGTGGAAAATATGGAGAGAAATGACCAGCAGCAGAGGATAATTAGGAGGTAAAATATAGAGAACTTAGTAATGAACTGGAGTTTTTATATAATAATGAGTGAAAGAGCTAAATGTAAAATTATAGATTCAGTTTGATGTAATTAAAACTGAAACATAGGGTGGAAACATAAAAATTATAGATAATATTCTCATTGTTCTACTTCCTAAGATAATAAAAATATGTTAATATTATACTTTTATTTAAATAAAAATAATATTTTAGTATAACTGCCACATAATTTCCACAAGGATCACTCCTCAAGGGTAATTGAAATGTAACTATAGGTTTTGCTAAGATTTTGTGTAAAAATTAGTACAATCTAGAGAGGCCTGGCAGTAGAAATTACCTCTGGCATTAAATATGCCACAGAGAGTTTAGGATAAAAGGGGTGTTCCAGCACAAGAAGATCCACACAGAGCTGAAATCATCATTAACAAGGCTCCCCTGGTTCATTTTCCTGAAAGAGGTTTTTTTAATACACAGGCAGGCAATTATACCTCTTTTACCTGAGGCAAATTTTCCAAACCCTGTGAGGTTTTAATACATTTTACCATCTATAAAATGGGAGGGGTTCTAACAGTACTTTTGACCATTGAATAACAAGCGTGTTAAGGCAACCCACTCCCCACACACGGTTAAACATCCACATACTGCCATCTCTGCCTCAAAAACAAAGGAATTAATAAATGACTCACCCAAGGGCAAGAAGCTGAAACAGTTTGGACAGAATCAGAACTTAAACCCTAGCTCTTTTGATTCCACATATTGTGATTTCTAATCGAAGGCAAACTTTCCCTACACTATTTAAAGATTTGCAAAGTTAAAATTTATTGAAAAAAAAATCCAGTAATAAGTAGATCTGTGCTGTTCAAACCCATGTTGATCAAGGGTTAACTGTACTTTCTCAGTAGAAATTTTGTGAGGACACAATAAGATAAAGCAAATAGAGTCCTTTGAACCATGCCTGTTGGATTCTAAGTGCTCAGACTGGTAGTGTGGTAGTGGTGATGGATAAGAAAATAGGAGCAGTAGTAGTATTAACTTCCCTCCACTCTTAGATTTTTCAATGACTGGTATATGCTTCAAGTAAAATGGTTTCCCCCTTATTTAGTAATGAAACATAGGTTTACATTGACAGAAATTGTTCATGTTGCATGGGAGAGAAAATCAGTTGACTGGGATTTTAGGAATAGCTATTTGTTAAATTGAGTGTAAGTCAGCAGTTCCAGAACTGATTGCTTAGGTAAGATGGGCAATGTTTGGTACTCACAGAAGAACCTGCTAAGATGTCATCTGACTTTTTTTAAATGAGAAAACTTTTTTAAGCCCATGGGGCAATTTGGGAAACAGACCAAAAAAGCTAAATCCTTGGGAAATGTTGTCCAAGTCATCTAGAGAGCCTTTCTAGATGTCAAAGGTAAAGGAGGCAGATGGAATGACTTCATTGAGAGAATTGATCAAAGTGATCAAATTGATTGAACCCAGGTCTCCCACATTGTGGGCAGATTCTTTACCAGCTGAGCCACAAGGGAAGCCCTGATCATAGTGATTCCTTCATGCAATACCAAGGCACCAAATAGGTGGGCATTATTTTTTTTCTAAGTTATAGTCATGAGATAACTTGCAATAAAAATAAAAGTGTACTTTCCAAACAAATGATGTTTTATCTTCCTGGTTGGTGATCCAATAACGGACACATCAAAAACTGTTTCTCAAAAGTTCATTTTGGATGAAAGGAAGGATTTAGTAGCAAAGTTCTGGCTTTATCTGCTCCACCTCCAACTGAGCATAGGAGCAGGAACATGTCACTCAATATATCTGAGCCTTAGCATCCACATGTGCAAAATGAACAACATCGTTCACAAGATTGTTGTAAGAAGGTTTAAGAAACTAGAATATAGTAAAGACTTCATTTGTTGCCTAGTGCATTGTATGAGTTTATGAAATGTGGGTTTCCTTCCCCCATTCTTACTTCTGTAACTATTATTAGAACATTTTGTCAGAGGCATGTGTATCAAGTGTACAGAGGGATAAAACATATAGTTTCAGATTCTTCTCAGTCTTCAATTTTCTCTTCACATAGATGCAAGAACAGGAGCTAGATGATTATTTTTAAAAGATAATTACTCAATTGGGATATACTTTGTAAGGAGACATGATTGGAAACATACAGAAAGCAGATTTGATTGACATCTGATGAATACACTAAATCTAAAATTAAAACTCTAATAAGGCATTTCCAGCTTCAATGTTTTGTTACTTTGTCCCTTTATTCTGTATTCAATTTAGCTGGAAACCTCTTCCAATGTCTATTCAGGGAAAACATTTTGAAAGGAGTATTTTAATGAGACCATTTGTGTTCCCAGTGTATTGCTGAGTGACAGGTTATGGAAATCATAGATGAATATTGTTGAAATTGAGAATATAAAAATAAGCTTATCAGTATCTCACATTCAGTATGAGCTAGTGAATTCCCCAAAGTGTGCCCCAAATATCAAACTTAAACACACACACACACAAAAAGTAAATCATGATCCTTGCTGTTTAACAAATTTTAAAGATGTTGTCCCATTGTCTTATTCCTCAAGCATCTCTTGCTTTCAGATTTCTTTAATAAAATTGAAGTAAGCAGACAAAATATTTTCCTCAGTTTTACAATGGTAACACTGTTTGTTCATTTCAGATAGTTTTTACACAATTTATCAAGGCTTTCTGTGTCTAAATACGTATATATATATATATATATATATATAGTTAAGAAGTTGATGAGCCATAATCAATGTAACTGAAAAAATATTTAATCTACAAATTTAGTTCATCTTATAATGTTCTAGTGCCTGAAAAAATACTGATAAATGAGGACCTCCCATTGTTCCAAATGTCAAGTATAAAATGCTGTCTTTCTATGCTTGCATTTAGTATTGATTCTTCAAATGGAAAAAGAATCTGTAATAAACACAGGGGAATCAAGAAGGCTTTTAGACTCAGCAGTAGACTCAAGGAAAGAGGGCAGGCCAGAAGTGGTTTTAAACTGCCTGGAAATTACTGTGTAATGTGAAAGGCTGGGAATCTACAATTTGTTAGTAAACTCAATTCTTATCATGAAAGCAGTCAAATCACTGATACGCCAAGCTAATTTTGTTGTTGCTGATGTTGTTTTTAACAATTTATAATCTAGTGGTATAGGATCTGATGGTAAATAGTTCAAGTCATTTTTAAAAAGTTCTGATCTCAGATGATCAGCAGCCCTTTTTTCTTGTTTGTACACTTAGATCTGTCCTACAAATGCTATCAGCTTGGAGAAACAACTCCACTCTATGCAGTGTGGACAAAGAAGATGGTCTTGGGCTATTGCTATGAGAGAGGAATCTCTTTTCTTAAAAAGGGCAGGTGGGAGATTACACTAATTGAATCATTTATTGGTTGCATCTTTTTAAGTGCTTTTTTACTTGAGGGGTCATAATCTGTGTTAACACCTTTGACCTTAGCAACACAGTCTGTTAAGTCAAAGAGCTTTTCCCACAGGTCTTCAAGGACTCAACTCAGCTCACTAAATAGATAATAAGCAAGGTGAATAGTGACAATCTGGTGGATTATGTTGGATCAGAACTGAAAGAAAGAGAAATAAAAAAGGGGGAATCAGTATGGTCAGTTATGAAATGTCTCTCACATGCCTTTTCTAAGATTGAATCATTCATCTCTGTTCCATTTGAATTAGAATGCTGATGTGTTTTGTTCAAATAAGTCAATGCATCTGTGAATGTTAACCAATCAGAAGTATTCTGAAAAGAGTAACTAACAGTATATTGTGCTATGCAAACACTCTCCCTAAACCTTCCCAACACCCCACATGACTGCCAGAAACATGTGAAACTAAAGGTTCAAAGAACAGATGAGATTTTAAAAAGGCCATTGAGAGCGTTTAGATAACTTTTTGACAAGGCTACATGTTAGAATCTTGATTTCCTCAAAGACAGTGTTTTCTAAATTTAATATATTATTTGTCTCTATCTTCTACGTTGTTTTCAATCCAGTTATTTCATAGTTCCTTCTCTCCTACCTCTTCTTTATCGTGCTTCATTGCAAGACTTACCTTGCTTTATGTCATGAAATTACTTTGAATATATCAGTGATTTTTTTCAAATTTGATCAAATTATTTTAATATCCATCGGGTAATAGTAGTAGTTTAGTTGCTAAGTTGTGGCCAACTCCTGCAACCCAACAGACTGTAGCCTTCCAGGCTCCTCTGTCCATGGGATTCTCCAGGCAAGAATACTGGAGTTGGTTGCCATTTCCTTCTTCAGGGGATCTTCCCAACCCGAAAATCAAGCCCAAGTCTCCTTCAATTGCAGGCTCATTCTTTACTGACTGAGCTAGGAGAGAAGCCCATCAAGGAGAATGAAAAAGGTGAAACATATCTATGATTTATTGTGTTCATATTGTGTGCAACTCAGCTGTTGAATTAAGCACCTTACAAATTTAAAAAACAGTAGACACTGAATCAGATAGTAAGACAAATTTTTAAGCTCCAGTAGCTCTAATAGTAGCTTGTCAGAGTCAGTCACATGCACATATGAAATAGATTTCAATTTAGGTGATGTTAGGAAGCCTCATACCTACATGTTTTCTCCCCAGAAGACCCTGAAAATTTACTAATCCATTCCTTAGATTCTGTCATTATTCCTTATGAACATTTTAAGCAGAATAATTCTCCCAAGTTCTACTCCCTAAGGTAATTTAATTTTTCTTCTCTGTGTTAAATGCCCCTACTTTTCCTTTCATGATATGCTGTCTTTCTACTATTTTTCATCTCCTATAAGGTAAAATCCTATAAAAGCTATTGAGAAGTCCCATGACCTTCTGCTTATATTGAAAGATCCCACCTCACTATGCCACATTCAAATTCTTTTTCCACAATGGAAAAATTCAGATCTTACAGGGGAAATATTAACTTTGCTGCAACATGTGAAATTGATTTAGAAGTATGATCCTATGAATTCATTGCAGGAGGATGTCAATGACCAGAAAAAAATAGAATTGATATTAAAGATCTAGAAGTAACCTTAACCCAGAAAGAGGAAGAATAAATGTCATTCAAGTTAAAAAAAAAAAAAAAAAACTGGAAAAGGACATTCCAGTGCCTGTTTAAAACACAGGCATTTCTGATGGTACACATCAGAAGATCTAAAGGGAAGGAGGAATTGGAAGGTGCTAGTGGAATACTTCTATGCCTGAAAGGGGGGAAGATAGGGCTGGAGGATTTGAATTTGAGAGGAATTTACTATTTAGATATCTGATTTTGTAACTTTATGTTTTATTGTAGGCAACTGCCCTGCCAATATGGAAACCATTACAAAGTGGTCAACTCTAATCCCTTCCTTGATACGAAAAGAGACTGGGAAGTAATTCAAGAATTTCATGGCAGGCTCTATATGAACCACATTCTTCTTTACAGAAAACGTTCAGGGCCCTTACTCTACCATCAGGTAATTATGAGGATGTGATCTATGATCTCCCTTCTAAAAATTAGTCACGTCTCAGGGTCCAGACCACATCTGATCAACTCTCTCAGACTAGCCTGTCGGGCCAGTTTTAAACACAGATCATACTCTCAAGAGGACTCAGATGTGACCCTGAGACTTTTAATCGAGCACCAGATCAGTATTTCAGTAATGCTCACAGGCTTTTAGAACCTGGCTTTGTCCCTTTTTTTTTTTCTTTCTAAGTTCCTGACATAGTTTCTGTTTATTTCATGTTTTATTTTGTCTGGGCATGCCCATTCCCAGGTGCCTGAGATGCTGTGGATACACCTTGCCTTCCTAGGCATTGTGGGGACAGCCTATCCCCACAATGCCGAGTCCCTCTGCTCTCCATCTGTTTCGTATTGCTGGCCAGACACCTAGATCCCTTGTAATGTATTTCAGGAGAGTCCAGGGCCAGGAAAAGACTACTTGGAGATAGGGATTTCTGAATCTTTGTGCAGTGTGGAGACTAGAGTTTTGGGACGGCAAAGAGGAGGACATGGATCCTAGATCAGCACTCCAGAAAGACAACAAAAGAGAACACATGTGCTATTTCTAAAAAGAGGAAACATGGACATGGGAGTACCCAGCCCATAAATAACTCCGTCCAGAGAGGAGCTGGGTCTGAGTGGGCTGCTCTGATGAACATATTGATAATTACTTGGGGGATCTCACAATCATTACTGGAGGATGCCACCTTCCTCCCTACCAAAAATACAGATGGCACTGCATAAAACACTGTCATTTTGGGGTGTAGAGAGAAGCCCAAAGCATAACAAAGCTTGAATATCTCACTAGCCAGCTAGATAAGGGCTTAGAATAAAAATACTGTTATCACAAACAATGAAAAAAAAATACAGTGTCTCTTACAAAACCAAGTTTCTAGCCTGAGATCCATATGTGTATATATGCTAGTCACTCAGTCATGTCCAACTCTTTATGACCCATGGACTGTAGCCCGCCAAGCTCCTTTTTCCATGGAATTCCCCAGGCAAGAATATTGGAGTAAGTTGTCATTCCCTTTTCCAGGGGATCATCCCAACCCAGGGATCAAACCCAGGTTTCCCACATTTCAGGCAGATTCTTTACCATCTGAGCCACCAGGGAAGCCCATAGCTAGTTGGAATCTATACCAAACTGACTGCTGCTGCTGCTGCTAAGTCACTTCAGTTGTGTCTGACTCTGTGCAGCCCCATAGACAGCAGCCCACCAGGCTTCCCCGTCCCTGGGATTCTCCAGGCAAGAACACTGGAGTGGGTTGCCATTTCCTTCTCCAATGCATGAAAGTGAAAAGTGAAAGTGAAGTCACTCAGTCATGTCCGACTCTTAGTGACCCCATGGATTGCAGCCTACCAGGCTCCTCCACCCATGGGATTTTCCAGACAAGAGTACTGGAGTGGGATCCCATTGCCTTCTCCAGCCAAACTGACTAAGTAATGGAAAATCATCACTGTGTAACTTCTCTAACTAGTATAAATTGTTCCCAGAGATTTTTGCACCATACTTAAAGATTGTTGCTAACATGGATGGACAACCATCCTTCTCTGCTACAGAAAGAACTGTGCTAGAGGGATTTGGAGGGAGGTTGATATTGCTAAAGAGATGAGAGACAGAAAATTCTGAAAAGTCAAACAACTTGTATAAGACATGAAGATACTGATCAATGGAGAGGGATATAGAAGCCCAGATGAAGGGCCCAACTTCCAAAAGTTCATCTAAAAACTGAAAGAAATCATATAGGCAGCATGTGCTCTAAGTATTTAATATTTCTTTTAGCATTTTCATAAAAATCAAATGCAAAATAAACAAAAATTTTTTAATGAATGAGAAAATACCTGGGTATGCCTACAAGCAATCACATGTCAAATTTTTAAGGAATGATAGAGCTTTTGCTATGATTTCAACATAGAATGTGTTAGAGATTATGTAATAAATCTATCATGATTTAGCCTTAATGCATCAAGGGCAAGATATTTTTCTCACTTGTTTCAGCTCTTTGGTGTGTCTGTGGGATATCAGACTTTAGCACTAGAATATTTATAATTTTCCAGAGGAATATTAAATTCTCAAAGTCAACCCAATGTTCCTATTTTTTAAAATGCAAGCATACATTATGTATTACACCACAAGTACTCTAGAAAATCAATGCTATCAGCAGGGGATAAACCAAGAAATAGTGAAGAAAAATTGAAATAATACAGATAATTTACTAGTGACACTGTCTGTAGAACAGTTTTAGGTTTATTTTCTCAAAGTATAAATTCTCCATATTTCTGGGTAGAATTTTGAGACCTAACCCAAGAATTCCATCAAAAGATTAAGTGTTATGCCAATAACACTTAATTTGGCAACTTCATTGGCATTTCCTCAGAATCAACCTTTTGTGAATTTGAGACAATCTTGGAAGAGGAATGGGCTCATCCTTGTCTGAATGGAAAAGAAATGCTGGTAGATTGTTAGTGGAGGTAAGTAAGCATCCAGATATGGAAATCAATAAAACTGTGTATTTATGTAAGAGAGGTTTATTGAACAGAAAAGTGCAAGATTAACAGTAAGGTTCTATCAAGAGAGGCTTGTGTTCAAGTTAGAGTTCTCAGAAGCCCTCTCTCACATCATGCTCAGAAATAACTGTGGTAATATTCAGGAAAGCAGATGGAATTTGGCACCATTTCAAAGACTGCAGATTGGATGCTATGTATTTAAACTACATGTAATTGAGAAATTATGAATGAGTCTTTGAGATAGAAAATGTCAAGCATTTCCTGTTATGCTGCAATTGGTTTGATTTATAATGACTTTATGAATAGTAAAATAAAAGGAAATGTGTGTACTAAAATATTAGAGCAGAATAGGGAAAGATCAGTGAAGTGCTCAATTACAAAGAAAGCCATTGCTTTTTGAATGGGAAGTGACTGACATTCAATTAAGAGACAAAAGTAATAAATAAGTTTGCCCTTTTATTACCATTCTATCAAAATGCAAAAAGCATTGTGATAGGCCAAAACACCAATAGACAACAATACACAATAAATAATACAGGGCAAAGCCAAGCTTGCAAATAGGCAAGAAAAAGCCTAATCACAATTTTTCTCCATTGTTCCAAAGCCAAACTTTTTGTTTCCTGATATATCTACAGATAGTTTATTTTGCTTCTGACTATATGGTAATCAACACCTTGCCCCAAGCATAGTTGGATATTCAACCATTGTTTCTCTGGAGACTCAGTAGGGAAGCCACTAGTAAAAACAGTGGAACGGGAGGATTTAACGTGTTGAAAAAGCTCAAGGACTGCAGCTTGGTGTGAGTGCTGGTTTTTCGAGGCAGTGATTGCACTAAACAACACAAAGGCTTCTAGGTTTATGCAGTGATTGAGTCAATGACTCAACCCACTTTGTATTTACATAGCATGTTCTCTTGGAGAAGGCTATGGCACCCCACTCCAGTACTCTTGCCTGGAAAACCCCATGGATGGAGGAGCCTGGTAGGCTGCAGTCCATGGGGTCACTAAGAGTCGGACACGACTGAGCGACTTCACTTTCACTTTTCACTTTCATGCATTGGAGAAGGAAATGGCAACCCACTCCAGTGTTTTTGCCTGGAGAATCCCAGGGACGGGGGAGCCTGGTGGGCTGCCGTCTATGGGGTCACACAGAGTCGGACACGACTGAAGTGACTTAACAGCAGCATGTTCTCTTAAGTCATTAATCTCATAATTACCACATGCCAGGACTCAAAAGCTTCTATTGTTCAATGAAAACAATTACAAATGAAACCTCACTGCTGTAAAATTTGCCAGAACTTGGCGTCTGTCTCAGGAAGCACTTTTTGTGTCAGTTTCCCCTTCAAATCCCTGGTTCTGAAAGACTTGAATAAGTAATGTTGTTTTCCTGCTCTTTCATTACTGGTAAATGGTATCCCATATCCAGCAATATAATCATGGATTCTCTCCCAGTCCTGGGTAAATTCTAAATGTTCAAAAGATTTAGAAATGTCTCAAGCTGTCAACCCATTCTAGCTGGTTTTTTGTCTGGTTTTCCAAAGCTTTGAGGAGTCTTTGAAAAAGATATTTAATGATACCTGCTCCTCTAGGCCCAGTTTCTTTCAGAAGCAGTTCCTAATATATGAAACAGATAAACTCCAGAGAGATCTACTCCTTAGCCCTCTGTTTTATCAACATTGACATAGAGATAGTTGATATGTAAAATAAGTATTTAAATTGCACTTGAAACATAGAAAAAAATGCCCCCCAGATACCACAGATAAAAATATACAAAAATTATTTTTAGAACAAACTTGTGTGCCTTTAGCACATAAAGAACTTTTCTGGATTTACTAAGGAGAGACTTTATTCAAAAGAATAATTATAAGAGGAATAGGAAGAGGAGGACTATGGCAACAGGAAGTTGTGGTCATAAGATCTGTTTCAAGAGTCTCAAGAGTTAGGCAGAAAGGATTTTTCTGTTCTAGAGAGGAGTCAACAAGGCTTAGGGCAGGATGTGAGGACGTGGGATGACAGGTGGTAGGATCAGACAGATCAGAGGAAGTTTCACACTGAGGCCAGTCTACTTTTCTATTTTCTGGAGGGACTCTTAAGAAGGATTCTGTGCTGAATCAGGCTTGTATGCATGCTAAGTTGCTTCATTCATCTGAGTCTGTGCAATGATATGAACTGAAGCCTGCCAGGCTCTTCTGTCCATGGGATTCTCTAGGCAAGGATACTGGAGTGGGTTGCCATGCCCTTCTCCAGGGGATCTTCCTGACCCAGGGATCAAACCCGTGTCTCTTGCATCTCCTGCATTGGCAGGTGGGTTCTTTACCGCTAAAGCCGCCTGGCTCAGGGTAGGACAGAGTTCAGGGATTTAGGGGAAGAAGACAATCCTACCTCAAATTTGGTTAGCAAAACTTTGTTCTTTTTAATTAGGGGAGAAACAAGTAGTTCAGCTAATTGTTTTGACCTAGCAAACAATTAGTTGCCCTGAGCTTCAGTCGGGCCTTATCAAAGGTAAACTAAAGGAGGCATCCCAGAACATTATCAAAGTTTATATCTGAATCATTGGCTGGTTCTTTGCAGTAAATGTTTTTTCAGAATAAATAAGGGTAAGGGGATTCCTTTCAACTTCACTGCTTATCAGAATTTGTTTCAGAAAAATTCAAGCTCAGGGAAAATTCAACAATGTGTTTTGTGTGTGTGTGTGAGTGTGTGTGTGTGTGTGGATGGAGAAGGCAATGGCACCCCACTCCAGTATTCTTGCCTGGAAAATCCCATGGACAGAGGAGCCTGGTAGGCTACAGTCCATGGGGTTGCGAAGAGTCAGACACCACTTTCACTTTTCACTTTCACTTTTCACTTTCATGCATTGGAGAAGGAAATGGCAACCCACTCCAGTGTTCTTGCCTCAAGAATCCCAGGGACAGAGGAGCCTGGTGGGCTGCCGTCTATGGGGTCGCACAGAGTCGGACATGACTGAAGTGACTTAGCAGCAGCAGCAGTGTGTGTGGAAACATTTTATGGACATAAGAATTTTATGGCCGTTTCATGGACATATGCTCTTCTTAGATTCCAAGTCTCTAGTGTTGGCTGGACATAGAAGAGATTTTCAGTGTTTTTGCAAGGTCAAGGGTAAGGTTTCTGATCTATGAGCAAAGTTATGAACCTCTTGTATACTCCCAACTCCATTTCTGCCTTAGTCTAGAAATGTTAATAGGCAAAAAACTGGCTGTAGAACTAGAAAAGAAATGACGTGTTCCCCAGCAGTCTTAATAACTTAGCCATTCTTAATATTTGTGCAATTATGTTTTAGACATATGAAGAGTGGAAGGAGCCTTGTGCCTGCTAATTAAGATCATAGACCACCACAAAGGTTGGTTCTTTAAAAGAAGTGTGAATTGATTTTGTATGAACCCAGCCAGTTTAAATTGACATAGGAAACCACTTCTGCAGACCTTTTGACTTCTTACTCGGGCACACCTTCATCATCACGGCCACACTGCCATGTTAGATAATTGAGGTTACTTGTTGTGGTTACTGGTGTCATATTTGTTTCTCTCATCCCCTAGTTTCATACTGATCTGAACTCTCCAGAGAACATAAGGAAAATTAAAAGTACCCAGTTGACCTTAATGGATTCCTCATCCCTTCCTGCTTGAATAAAGGCCGTTTGTGTACTTTAAGAGTCTAACATAACTAGAGATGGTACAGTAACTGCGGGATCTGGGAAAGGACAGTGAAGGCTCTGAACAAAGCAGCCCAACTCTTAGCATTCATCCTTTGCTACACAATTTCCTTTAATGACCAAAGTTTTACAGGTGATTTATTGACAAATATCTTTCAAAATATTGTTGAACTTTTCCATTAACTTAATTCTATGTATTTTTCCAAGTGAATGAATAGTAGTTTCTGCAAAGTCAGAATTTATAAAACAAACAAGCAAAACAGTTCCTAGGTTTGGTACAGTGGATAAATCATTCTTTCTGTGGTCACTGCTAAATATGATTATGTCTCTGATAAATAATTTTGATCCTGTAAAGATATGACCTGACTTCCTCAGGGCCAGAGAATAGGAGTTTTGCTGTTTCCAGCTGTTCTTCTTCTTACATCTCACATTCTGCCCCTTCAAATCGACATCTCAAGGGACTGAATAAATTAACAAATGCCATAGGCTTAAATACCCACCAGCACCTCCCTGGAGTGCTTGGAGGACCACCCAGGCAAGGTAATTATGGCAGATTTTATTGGTGGCTCATGGACCCTACAGACAAAAGGTGAAATGGTAACATGGGACTCAGAAATTCAGAGCTGCTGCTAGGACTAGGTGTTCACTTAGAAATTGATTGCTAATACCCACTAGGATTTCCATTTCCAAGACACATGCACACAAAGACACTCTTTGCTTTCAAGTGAATGCCAAAATGATTCCATTGTAAATACCCCTTTAAACAATTTAAACAGAAAACAATGTCACTATTTTCAAATTTATGAATTTCAGATTTTTAAAAATTTTCTGTTCCCTTCTCCTTTTGTCTGGATGCTCGATAATTCCAATATCATTTCAGTCCCGGATAGACTGCTCTCCTGAAAATGAATAGCAGGCTCAGGTGCACGCCTAACACTGTGAATCCTTCACCTAATTAATGAGAGGTGAGTCTCTTAACCTACTGCCCAGGTCCCAGGGCAGGTTATTAGCACAATTGCTTTTGATGGATCTTTTTAAGTGCTCCTCTTAGGAAAGATATTTGAAAGTCACATTTAAATAAGGATTCAAAAATTACTGAACATTAATTCTCTTCTAGTCTCAAATGCTATTTCTGGCCAAGGTTATAGAGGCCATTTTAATGGAAGAAACACACCCTTATTTAGTTACCCCTTATTCCCCACATCCCACAAAGGACTTTTGCTAATCTCCCCTCTCCTCCCCGACCTCCAACTCTGGCCTGACCTTCCCTACTAATATATAATGGTTTTCTATTCATGTTGGAAACATTGAGGATGAAGTGAAAGAGAAAAGAACTAGATCTCAAGGAGGTTTATTCTGTCTTTTTATCCCAAACACAACCCTTGGGAGGTGCAATCTTGATAAAAGCATTCATATGACTGGCAATTTAGTGTTGTATCCAAGAAAATCCTTCCCTTTTTCTCTCCCCTGTCTTATCCTCAGTTGATACATTATAAAAGCAAAGAGGCTTTTTCTCATATAGAATTACAAAACTGAAAAGAACCAAAAATCCAATTCACTCCAAAACAGAGACTGATTCAGAGAGTAGTTATTTGCCCAAAGACACAAACTTGTTAGCAGCAAATCCATGACGTGAGATCAGGTCTCCTGATACTCGGCAGTACTCTTCCTGCATGAGGCAACTTAAATATAACTTGTGAATTCATCATGTTTTTAAAAAGTCAAACATATATTTTTTCCTGCCCTGCCTTAAGACCAAAATTTTAAACTGAGTAGGTTACTATGACAAAAAGAATAATTAAAGAATTATGATTGCATTTAAATTTTCTAATGTGTGTAAGGTATAGTTCAGGCAGAGGCAGAAAAGAAGGAGAGACGACCTCAACGGATGTAGGTTACCTTTATTCAGGCAAGGAGGGGCAACAGTCAGCCTAATGACCAGGCTGAGCACAAGTGGGATCAGGGAGGCTTCATATTTAAAGGGAGGTTTGTGGAAGCGATAAGGGAAATGTTAGGTGGGACATTTTGGGTATTCTGGAGTTGAGATGGCATTTGTAGTTGAACAGGGGGTGGGAGGTTTTGGGCAAGGGGTGATAAGTCCCCTAGGCAGGTGTGATAAGTCCCCAGACAGATGTAGGGGGTGAAAGGTTTCTGGGCAGGGGGTGATAAGTCCCAGGTAGATGCAACCGGCCCTGGAGCATCAGGGCGGAACTTAAAGTTTGGTTTTGCCTTCCCCAAAGTTAGATGATTCAGCAAGGACCTTTGAGACTGTTGTTTTCTTTTCTAGGCCCAAGGACTCCTTCAAGGTGTATAATAAAAACTGCTATAGAAGAGAAATAAAGGAGAAGCATGAGATTAAAAGGAAATGAGTCAAATCTTCTTAGATTTTACAAACATTTGAGAGATATATTCAGAAAAACAATCAAAATCCTAACTCACGGGCAAAGGAAGACATTAAAAATACAAAGCAATGCTACATACAACTTCACAAAGTGTTTCTACTGTCAGGAAGGCAAGAGACCAATGAAGGAAGAAATGAGAATATTGGTGGGTGAAACTGGAAATGAAGATGCTCTGGATGGCAAACAGCTCATCTATTAAAAAGGCAAAGAGGAATATAATTCATATATTAAATGAACACAAAGTATCTGTCATCAACCATTGATTTTGCATTTAAGCATCATAGGGGACCTCAGCCCCAAAGCAAAGATAGTTAAATTAGGCCAACAGTGCAAACCCACAGAACTGGAGGGAAATGATCATAGAATTTTATTTCAGGGAAAATGAGAGAACAGTTAATGTAGCAGTAAAATAAAACCTGTTTTCTCCTTCTGTATACACATGTAAATCCTATTATCTTCATAGGGAGTTCACACAAATCCAGAAATCTGCTGTTTTCTCTCTTAGGTGAGCAAACAGGGCTATGTGAGGAGCTGCAAGCTGGTAAGGGTTAGAGGTAGTATTAATGAAGTCAGGGCACAGATGTGACTTCTAAGACACTCATCCTCAATGAAAAGGGTTTTAAGATATGAGAAGCCATGGATTTTTTTAGACAGATTTACATCCAATGCGAAGAACATTGAACTTGCACGCCAGATCTTAGAAATTCTATCACAGGTACCACCCAGCAATGAGACAGAGGGACTTTCTCAGGTAAGTCCCAGCACTTTCTGTTTCAAATGTACAATATTGTCCCTTAGGTTCAAAATAGAGCTGAAATGATTCATAATAAATCTTTGAAAGTATATACTCCACAACATTTTATAATTACATACAGTAATTAAAAATTCTTCCTTTCTGTCCAAAATTGCCCACACCATTTTAACATACATCTGATGAATAAGACACAAAATCAGCTTTTTCAGTGGCCATCAGTAAACATCACTCCAGAAAAGCACTATATATAAACTAGACACACGATAAGAACCTATTGTATGGCCTGGGGCTCTATACTCAATATTTTGTAGAAACCTATATGGGAAAAGAATCTGAAAACAAATATATACATATATTAAACCAATACCACATTGTAAATCAACTATATTTCAATAAAAAATGTACACAACCATAATTAATTGAAAGAAGTAAAGTTTAAAATTTTCTAGAGGCAACAGTGTTAATTCTTAGAACAAATACTAATCACACACTAGGAGCTGGTACAAGTAGCAAACTTGATTTGGATAATATACCAACTAGTGTTGGGTATGGGTTTAGTAGGACACTTGTTCAAAGGTAATATCTGCCTATTGTGGTAGAACAGTGGCTAATATCTGGCCAGATATGATAGATATTGCCAAGTAATTTTTGCAGCCAGGAAATCATGACTGCCTTACTCTCTATACCCACATCATGATTCCTAGTGAATGAGGAGGTGGAAATTTCTTGGAGAAGCTGAACAGATGATTTGTCCTCTAAAGATCAGTCAGAGGATAACAAATTTAAAAAGGATAGACAGAAGAAAGGAGGTCACTTTGGAATCTCTTACTGGATGTAGGGTAGGAGATATTCCTGAGAAGGAAGAGGAAATCTTATTGAGAAGGGGAGGTTTCAGGTGCCCTGGTCTTGATCATAAATGCCAGCTGATTATTATTGAGACAGCAAGCTCTGGGACAGTAGTTTTACTCATAGGTGACTCCATAACCTTATATAAATAGTTATGAGGAATTTATTTTTTATGACATGTTCATTCCTTTTTTCCTATGGAATTTCCTAGGAGAGTGAAAAGAAGGGAAGTTACGTCTTGTATGGTTGGGGTACATAATCCTTGGTACATGCACAGGAGTATGCCATGGTTAACAAGATCATCAGGCATGTGCAGTGAGTCAGTTAGGGTGTAACATTTGGATTCTGTCATTGAAAGTCCATACTCCAGTTTGGAGATCAGTTCAGTTCAGTTCAGTCACTCAGTCATGTCTGACTCTTTGCGACCCCAATAATCGCAGCATGCCAGGCCTCCTTGTCCATCACCAATTCCCGGAGGTCACTCAGACTCACGTTCATCGAGTCAATGATGCCATCCAGCCATCTCATCCTCTGTCGTCCCCTTCTCCTCCTGCCCCCAATCCCTCCCAGCATCAGAGTCTTTTCCAATGAGTCAACTCTTTGCATGAGGTAGCCAAAGTACTGGAGTTTCAGCTTTAGCATCATTCCTTCCAAAGAACACCCAGAGCTGATCTCCTTCAGAATGGACTGGTTGGATCTCCTTGAAATCCAAGCAACTCTCAAGTCTTCTCCAACACCACAGTTCAAAAGCATCAATTTTTCGGTGCTCAGCTTTCTTCACAGTCCAACTCTCACATCCATACATGACCACTGGAAAAAACATAGCCTTGACTAGACGAACCTTTGTTGGCAAAGTAATGTCTCTGCTTTTCAATATGCTATTCTAGGTTGGTCATAACTTTTTTTCCAAAGAGTAAG